>NW_024870962.1:1630000-3060366 GCF_019054845.1 Dipodomys spectabilis
GTGAGATTTGTGAAAGGTGATTGAAGCTCACTATGTGGAGCCTGTTCTGCAGCATTGTGGAGTGTCGTCTCTCAGGATGCTTAGGGAAAAGATCCCAAAGCCACTGTCAAACATTGCAATCTATTTGGAGTAGACATTTATGGATGGAACATGCCTGAACCCAACATAGTGATAATGAGCTGCTAGCAGTAGTTCCCTAACGATCTGACAGCCAAAACTGGAGAGGGAAACACTGAGCTCTGCACCACATAAGTATACCATGCAAATTGCTTCTATCCTAGTACTGGCTACCCAGTTTGCACACCCGTGACCTTGTTACCCTGATTGTGCCACCTTAATCCCTCACAACTTTTACTCTTTCACTTTCTCTTTTCCTCCTTATCCCTGCTAAACTCTCTGGATACTTGTGTTAACTACTCCAATCCCTGCAAAGCTGTTGCTGCTGCACAATTTCTTGGCACTGCAACTTAGCGAATACAGTCACAATTCCCCTTTCCCAGGTATCCTATTCTCTGCTACTCTGTTCTGCTACCTATAATTCATAACACCATTGTTCCAGCCACCTGATCCCTGACACCCCTGTGGCTGATACCCCTTTCCATAACATAGCAAGGGTAGAATGGTCGGAGCTAGTTGACTTGGGTACTGCTGTCTTCTTGCAGGGATATCGGGACAAGTTATTCCTCAAGTATTTAACATAAAGAACTAACTGGAGGAGGAAATGAAAAAGGTTACTCAGAGGTGACTAAAATCTAGAGACATCAACATATTACTGGTTGTTAGGAAAAGAAGGGCCTAAGATGAAAATTGATGAGAAAAGAAAATTTTACAAAGAATATTAGGAATGATGCAATAGGTTTAGCTTATTGTCTTCTACTAGTGATCTGAATTATTTTATGACATAGATATGCAAATGTTTTGCATTTCAAAAATTACATGAAATTGCACATTTATTTGGTATGTATATTAATTTATGGAATAGGTACATATGATCACGTTAATGATATTCAATATTTTATGATCTATGATATGTTCATGAGTCTGACTATGTCAATATGAATTGAGCTCTCTATCAATAAATGGCATTTCATTGTCAAATACTAGAAGATTACAAATGTTAGTACCAAAATGAAAGCTAGAACAGGAAAATTGAATAAAGCTACATGCTTGAAGGGAGGGGTCAGTGGTTGTAAGGGTTATGATGAAAGAGAAATTCTTCATGATGCAATCTGGGAAGAATAGGATACATTTTGTTGAATTACTAGATTTTAACCTGAGAAAGCAGAACATTATCTTTATTTTGTTTTTTGGAAACTGTTTAATGATTGGTTTACAAAAAATAATCAATATAATTCTGAAAATTCACAGATGTGAATTCTCAGATTATCATTATCCTCAAAGCTGTCTTTAGAGGCAAGAAGATTGTATTCCTTTTCTAATGAATTAATGGAGTAATCTTACTTTGGAATGGACAGACATCCATGACACTTGTTCCAAAACAAGAAAGATCCTGGAGAAAAAAAGAGGAAGTAGACCCAAGGCTGATGAAATGAGCATATTTCCTGTTTGGACTTAAAAAGGATTTTTGTACAAACAATAAGAATTTCATCTTAATATTATAATTACAAAATCTAGGTGCTACAGGACATCTTTTAAATATAATATTTAATGCTGTTGGATTACTTGAAGAAAAAGTTTCACAGAAAACCTTAAATTCCAGAAAAACTGCAATGCTCCAATAAACACTAAGAAGAAATATAATATAAATATCCAGACGGGTTGTGGGAAAATGGTGAGGTTCTCATAGGCAACCCACTAAGTATCTCTGACCAAAAGAAGATCTAGTGCCACAGCCACCGATTACCTCAAGAGATCCACTCCAATCAAACTTTAAATACCTAAAGTCTTTTTCTACTACAAAAGGACTATGCTAGCAGGCAAACAAGAAAAGGCAAAAGAGAAAAAGTGAATGGGACTCCTGTGGAGCACCTGTACCACATAGGTCTATGCAATGCTGCACTAGGACTTTCTGCAGAGTTTTAGCAGAGGAGCACCCAAAAGCTGAAGAAAGTGCTCAATACTATACCTGTGAAATGTTAGAAGGGAATCTGGTGAAGATCTCCGAGTTGGTGAATGCCTCTCCCATTCCCCCCCCCCCCCCCCCGCCCAGCCTATGGGGAAGGAGCAAACTTAGTATTACCGCCACCATTACAATGGCCAGAAATTGGCACCACCGGGTAAGCCCCCAAAATCAGCCCATACCTGCAACACTGCCAGGATCCCAGAAGGCCCCTATCAACCCTGCACAAGATCTCCAGGAAACCACAGCTGCAGCCAATCGCTCTATGCTCTATGGGCCAATTGCCCAGCCGATTGAGCTTTCTGATGGGACTTCTCCCTCCTTGCTGCCCTGCACAGACCCCTGGCTCACACAGCTGTTGCATGACCAAGCTTCTGCAGGCATCTCTGCTGACACACCTAGCAGCCACAGGCAGAAACCTCCAAGGCTGGCTTCCAGCGCCTGCCACCTCCCACCACGTCTGCTACAGACCAGCACGGCTCCCCCCACAATCCACACCAGCCTGCCACTCCAACCTCTACCCAGTCCTCCCAGTGCCAAGACTCCTCACACCACCACATAGGAGAGACACCCTTCAGCATCAGCAAAGCCATCCCCCCACCTTGATCTGCTAACACACAGACCCTCTCATTTAGAACCTGCCAACTCCATCTTAGCCACCATAGCACAGGCTCTGTGGTCCAGCACACCACCAACTACAGACTTGTGAATAACACACCTGGATCCATGCCCTGAGGGTGGTAATTCTCTGAGGGATCCCAAAGCCCCCTGACACAAGCCCACTTCCAAAAGGGATGGATTACATCAAAACTGAACACAGAAATAAGCTCTGTTCCTAAGGCTCCTGTGGCTACCTGGGAAAGCTTGGGAACCCAACTCCAGGCCTATGATAGCAGTCTACAAACCTGAACCCCCCAAAACTGCCTGCCACCAGGCCTGAGAATGGAACTCTAGGTAGCAGGCACCCTCCCCAATCAAAAAGCCATCTGCTCCCAACCAAGCCACAAGGAAAGTGGACTACAGCAAGGCACACAAGGTTCCATCAGGAATCTGCTCTGAGTACTACAGGGAGAATAAACTCCACAAAGAACCCGAAAAATCCATTCTTTAGTATTTTCTTCTGGTTTTTGTTCTGCGTTGTTAGTTGGAATGTCTGATCATTTGTTGTTCATTTGTATTTCTATGTGTTACTTATGTGTATTGTGGTTTAGAATTTGCTATTCCACTTAAAACTTTTGTTTTTCATTATTATTTGGAATCTGCTTCTACTTTACTATTTGCTAATTTGTAAGTTTTTTCTTCTTTCTTTTCTTCTCACTCCCCCTTAACCTCTCTCTCTCTCTCTACCTTACATTATTACTCCATCAGGGCTACCCTGTCTAGTTCTATGCACAAATAAGGCCTCCTTCTATGTGAGTAAACAATAATTACAGGAGTTAACAGAGTAAGCAACTTTTCAATAATATCTGACTGATATTTTTCTAATCTCAGCAAGCCTCCCCAATACACTTTCTTATTTTCATCTTGATCTCCAAGCTACTCCCTACATAGCCTTTCTTCAAATTCTTTTCAACCTGTTACATTCAGTAACAAGGTATTTATTCTCTTCCTACTACATATACCTCTCCCCTAAGCTGTTCTTACCCCTCTACTATCATTATACCCAAGTTCTCTTCTGAAATTAAATTTATATCTTTCTAATCTTAACCCTTCATTTCTCATTCTAATCCAGCCCATTGATCCTTAATGATTTATATGTGACTCAACTTGCAGTTGTTTCTACATTTGACTGCAAAATTGGTTCCATTTGAACACTTTGAGTACAAGGGGCCCATCTTGTTAACTCTAAGGCGCAGACTACTTATTAATCAAACCTAGATTGCCTCAAAAGTTACAACTATATGCAATCTCGACCCCAAAGCCAAAATATCCCCTGCAAGCAAAGAAAAAGAGAGCTAAACAGGAAAACACCTCACCTTACCACTGAAACCCTAAGATCTACCCATCTACATGACATCGGGTTGGCTCCGGTCCTAAAAGACTGTCCTACTCTTGTCTCCAAACGGGCAGAACTAACTGCAGAAACACAAGAAAAATAGCCAATAAACAAATCCCACCACCATCTCCACATAAACAAGCTACATAGCAGTCCCAGTATGACATAGAAGATAATGATCAAGATAGATTAAAAGTATGGCTGGTAAACCTGCTGAATGAAAAATTGGAAACCCTTCATGGGGTTATCAGAGAGTGCAAAGAGGCCAACCAGAAGTTAATAGGTGACTTCATGGCCTCCACAAATAAAAAGGTAGAGGAACTCCAGCAGAGGGAGAAAGAATCTAATGAAAAGATAGGAACCTAGAAAATGGGGTGGAAAGAAAAATCTGATAACCAACTCCAGGAGGTAAGGCAATCTATTCAAGACTTGAAAGAGAACCTTAATAAAGAGCTGGGCACCATTAAGAAGACCAGCAAGAAGGAAAGTGGTTAAACACCAAAGTACAAAGTCTTCAACCTAGAATGGAAGAAGCCGAAGAAAGAATATATGTAGCTGAAGACAGTTTAGACTCCATAGAGAAAGAGCACACCATTTTTCATAACAAAAGTAAGCATGACACATCAATGCAGGAAATACAGGAAACGTTCAGAAAGCTTAATTTGAGAATAATAGGAATACAAGAGGGGCTGGAGAGGGAAGCCAATGCATTAGGAAATGCATTCAGCAAAATCCTAGCAGAGAACTTCCCAAATATACAAAAGGACAGGCCCATACACATACAAAAAGCCTTTAGAAACCCAAATAGACCAGAATAGGACATCCCACCTCTACATTACAATCCATACCGCTCAATAGCCACTAAAGAAAGAATTCTTAAAGCTGCCAGGGAGAAGAGATCAATCACATATAAAGGTAACCCAATCAGAATTACCTCAGATTTCACAGAAGACACTATAAAAGCAAGAATGTCCTGGAAAGAGGTATGCCATGTCCTAAAGTCAAATAACTACCAACCAAGAATAATCTACCCAGCTAACCTCTCATTCACAGCAGAAGGACAAATAAAAACCTTCCACAGCACGTTAAATCTGATGCAATATAACGCTACCAAACCAGCTCTTCAAAAATTCCTCAAAGAGGTTCTACATATAGAAAACCAACTAGAAGAGAATATAGTCAATGAAGTGGTCCACAAACACAGAAATATGTAATCACAAGAACAGCCAAGGCACAGCTTCCCCCCCCCAAAAAAATTGGATAAAATGGTAGGGACAGACAAACACCTCTGTGTCTTAACCCTCAATATTAATGTTCTTAACTCTCCAATTAAGTGACATATATTTTCCAGTTGGATCAGAAAGCAAGATTCTTCTATCTGATGTCTTCAAGAGACACACCTTGCCCAAAAAAATAAACATTCTGAAAGTGAAAGGCTGAAATAAAATATATCAAGCAAATGGACCCCATAAACAGGCAGGATTTGCAATCCTAATATCATATAAATAGACTTCAAATTAAAATCAATGAGAACTGATAAAGAAGGTCACTACATACTAATTAAAGGATCTCTTCTTCAGGAGGATATTATGATCCTAAATATCAACTCACCAAATAATAGAGTACCAAAATTTATCTAAGAAACACTACTTACAATCCAGTCTCACATAGATTCAAAGACATTAGTTGTTAGGGACTTTAACACACCATTCCTTTCAATAGAGAGATCAATCTGGCATAAACTCAAGAGAGAAACCTCGGATCTTAAAATATGCATAGATCAACTAGACTTAACAGACATTTAACGAATATGTCACCTAGCAGCATCAGATTACACCTTCTGCTCAGCAGCACATGGGACATTCTCCAAATAGACATCATTCTAGGCCATTTAGCAAATCTGTCCAAATTTTAAAACATTGAAATTATGCCCTGTATTCTCTCAGACCACAAGGGAATAAAATTAGAATTCAACATCAAAAGCCCCCAAAGGAAATACTGTAAAACATGAAGGCTGAACAACACACTCTTGGATCATCAGTGGAAGGAAGAGATTAGAAAGTAAACACAACTGTTCATGACATTCAACAAAAATGAACACACAAATTACCAGCTTCTCTGGGACACAGAAAGGCAGTATTCAGAGGAAAGTTTATAGCTCTGAGTTCCTCCATTAACAAATTGGAGAGATCTGAAACTAAAAATTTAATGAGTCACCTAAAGTTCCTTGAAAAAGAACAAGCTAAACCCAAATTCAGTAGATGGGAACAAATAATTAAAATTAAATCCAAATTAAATAAATTACATTTAAAGAAAAACTATAGAAAGAACTGACAAAACAGAGTTGATTCTTCGAAAAAATTAATAGAATTGACAGACCCCTACCAAATCTAATCAGAAAAATGTAGTACACACCCAAATAGACAAACTCAGAGATTAGAATGGAAACATCACTGTAGAAATAGCCAAGATTCAGGGGCTGAGAAGGTGGCTCAGTGGTAGAGCGCTTGCCTTGCATACTTGAGGCCCTGGGTTAGATTCCTCAGCACCACATAAGCAAAAAGAAAAAAGCCGGAAGTGGCACTGTGGCTCAAGTGGTAGAGAACTAGCCTTGAGCTGAAGAGCTGAGGGACAGCGCCCAGGCCCAGAGTTCAGGCCCCACGACCAGACCCCCCCCCCAAAAAAAAAAAAACAAAAAAAGAAATAACCAAGACTTAGGATATAATAATAGGATACTTCTCAAAACTTTATGCTAGTAAGTTTGAGAATCTTAAAGGTATGGACAAATTTCCAGCAAATATTGACATGCCCAAACTAAACCAAGATGATTTAAACCAACTTAACAGAGCCATATCAAGCATCAAAATACAAGCAGCAATAAAAGATCTCCAACTTTTCCCAGGTGCCGGTGGCTCACGCCTGTAATCCTAGCTACCAGGAGGCTGAGATCTGAGGATCACAGTTCAAAGCTAGCCTGGGCAGAAAAGTCCGTGACTCTCCAATAAATCACTAGAAAAAACGGAAGTGGTGCTGTGGCTCAAGCGGTAGAGTGCTCACCTTGATCTGAAGTGTGCAGGGATAGCGCCCAGGCCCAGAGTTTAAGTCCCATGACCGGCAAAAAAAGAAAAAAGACCCCCCCACCAAAGAAAAGCCTAGGACTAGATGGATTTACATCTGGATTCTACAAAGCCTTCAAGGCAGAACTCACACCAATACTCCTCCATCTCTTCAATGAAATTAAAAGTAAAACATACCTACCATACTCTTTTTATGAATTCAGCATAATCCTCCTCCTAAAACCAGGGACTCATCATAGAAAGAGCACTATAGACCCATTTCTTTGATGAATTTCCATGCAAAATTTCTCAATAAAATCTTGGCCAATCAACTTCAACAACTCATCAAAAAAAATCATACACTGGGATCAAACAGGATTCATTTCAGTGATGCAAAACTGGTTGAACATAAACAAAACGATATAATTCATCTCATCAACAAGAGCAAAAATAAGAAGCACATGATTATTTCAATAGATGTGGAAAAAAACTTTCACAAGATCCAACACTTATGATGAAGGCTCTGGATAAACTAGGAATCCATGGAAAATTCCTCAATACAATAAAGGCTGTATATGACAAACCTACAGCCAGCATTATACTTAATGGCAAAAGATAAGACCATTTCCTCTAAATTCCGGGAACATGACAAGAATGTCCACTCCCTTCAGTCCTCTTCAAACTAGTATTAGAATGCCTAGCTAGGGTAATAAGAGAAGACGCTGACATAAAGGGTATCCAAATAGGGGGAAATGAAGTACAACTCTTCCTCTTTGCAGAAGATATGATCTTGCATTTACAGAAACCTATAGATTCAACTCCTAATTACTTGAGCTGATTGGAAACATTGGCAAAAAAGAAAGGTATAAAATTAACCCTCAGAAATCAATAGCTTTCCTGTATTCCAATAATGAGAAGAGGGCAGGTGAAATTAGGAAAGCAATCCCTTTTACAATAGCCCCACAAAAGAATAAAATACTTAGGAGTTAAGTTAATCAAATGGATGAAGGACCTCTATGACAAAAACTTTAAAAACTTTAAAAAAAAGATTTAAAGGAGAACTAAGCAAGTGGAAAAATCTGCCATGCTCCTGGATTGGGAAGATTAACATCGTGAAAATGGCAATACTGCCCAAGGCTACCTACAAATTCATTGTGATACCTATCAATATCCCAACTTCATTCTTCAATGAAATAGAGGAAGCAATCCAAAAATTCATATGGAACAATAAAAAAACCTGAATAGCAAAAACAATCCTTAGTTGAAAGAGCAGCACTGGAGGAATATCAATTCAAAATTTCAAAACTCTAATAAAAAGCCATAGTAATCAAAACAGCTTGGTACTGGCACAAGAACAGACCCTAGGATGAATTGTTTAGGACTGAAAACCCAGAAATGAACCCACAGATCTATAGCTACCCAACCTTTGATAAGGGTGCTAAGGCTGGGAAGGTGTCTCAGTGGTAGAGTGCTTGCCTTGCATGCATGAGGCCCTGGGTTCTATTCCTCAGCACCACATAAGCAGAAAAAAAAGCCAGAAGTGGTGTTGTGGTTCAAGTGGTAGAGCTCTAGCCTTGAGCTGAAGAGCTGAGGGACAGCACCCAGGCCCTTAGTTCAGGCCCACAATCGGACTCCCCCCCCCCCCAAAAAAAAGAAGTTGAATGGAAAGAAAAAACAGCTTTTTCAGTAAATGGTGTTGGTAAAATTGGTTAAAAACTTGTAGAAAACTAAAGATAGGACAGTATCTAACACCCTGCACAAAAATCAACTCCAAATGGATCAAAGACCTCTAAAGAAAAGCAGAGTCCATGAAAACATGACAGGAAGGAATAGGAGAAACTCTAGGGTTCTTTGGCACAAGCCAAAAGTTTCTTAATACAGACCCAGAAGCACAACAAATCAAAGAAAGGTTAGGCAAATGGTATTGCATGAAACTGCAGAGCTTCTGCAAGGCAAAAGACATGGCTCCTAAGATCAACAGAAAGCCCTCGGACTGGGGGAAAATCTTCACTAGCCAAACAATGGACAAGAGTCTCATGTCTAAAATATACTTAGAACTCAAAAAACTAAATCTCCTAAAAACAAATCCTCAAACAACTGCCCAATTAACAAATGGGCTAAATACTTAAAGAGAGACTACTCTGAAAAGGAAATAAGAATAGCCAATAGACACATGATGAAATGCTTAGCTCCGCTAGCCATAAAAGGAATACAAATCAAGATAACACTGAGATTCCACTTCATCCCAGTTAGAATGGCTATAATCAGGAAATGTAGTAACAGATGCTGGAGGCCATGTGGCTAGAAGAGAACCCTACTGCATTGTTGGTGGGAGTATAAACTTGTTGAACCACGCTGGAAAGCAGTATAGAGGTTCCTCAAAAGACTCCACACTGCAGGGCGCTGGTGGCTCACGCCTGTAATCCTACCTACTGAGGCTGAGATCTGAGGATCATGGTTCAAAGCCAGCCTGTGCAGGAAAGACCATGAGAATCCTATCTCCAATAAACCACTAGAAAACTGGAAGTGGCGCTGTAGTTCAAGTGGTAGAGCGCTCGCCTTGAGCTGAAGAGTTGAGGGACAGAGCCCAGGCCCAGAGTTCAAGCCTCACAACCGACAAAAAAAAAAAAAAAAAAAAAAAAAAGACTCCACATAGAGCTCCATTATGGCCCAGCAATCCCACTTTTGGGATTTTACCCAAATAATCACAAACAGGGTAATACCAAAGCTACCAGCACAATCATGTTTATCACAGCATTATTTACCATAGCTAAGATAGGGAACCAACCCAAATGCCCCTCAGTATATGAATGGATCAAGAAAATGTGTTATAAATATATACAATGAAATTCTATGCCTCCATCAGAAAGAAGGACATTGCCTCATTTGTTAGGAACTGGAAAAAATTATATTAACTGAAGTAAGCCAGGCCCAAAGAAACATAGTTTCCATGGTTTCCCTTGTTTGCAATTCCTATCACAGGTCTAGAACAAGCAGAGAAGTTCAAAGGCTATGTACACACGAACACATGAGATAATGTGAAGCAAAATGTACCCCAAGACAGGGACACAGTGGTTTTTTCTTTATTGCTAGTGTTTTATAATGTACTTAAAATGCACTATGTGAAGCTTTTGTTTCTTCTGTATGTTTTTCCCCGCCCGTGTAACTCCTGTTTTCACTGGATCTGATACTGGTGTTCTGCCCTTGTACATACAATTTTGTAATTTGGGGAGTGGAAAGGATATTGGGGAACGTTTAAATGAGGATGCAGGCTGACCCATCTTGTGATGACAAGATGTACAGGACACTATGTTAAAAAACGAACTTTACAATGCAGGGGAGGGGGTCAGGAGGTGTTGGGGAGGGGGTAGGGAAGTGATGGTAGAGGGAAAACAAAGGAAGAGTTAAATGTTTGCTATGGAATGTACTCATTACCGTACTTATGTACCTGTAACCCCTCTCTACTATATTTTTATTATATATATATATATATATATATTCGTATATATATGTATAGACATACATATATTTTTTTAAAGAAAATGAACTTTACAACTTCAGCGGGGGAGGGGTTTAGTTATAGAGGTGGGAGGGAAGGAGTGGTAGGGGGAAACAAAGGAAGAGGCAACAATGCTTAATAGGAAATGCACTCATTGCGTTGTTCATGTAACTGTAACCCCTATGTACAGCATTTTTACAGTAAAAAACTTAAAAAATTAATTCATGATTCAAAGCAAGCCCTAGCAGGAAAGTCTGTCAGATACTGATCTCCAACTAACCACGAGAAAACAGGGAGTGGCACTGTGGCTCAAGTGGTAGAGAGCGTGGCTCGAGCTGAAATTCAACCCAATGACCAACAAAAAGAAAAAAAAAAAGAAAGCACCAAACAACCTGAAGATGTTGTCCAGAATAATGAGTGTGGCATAATGGAATTACATGACTTAGTCACTTGCAACCTAGTTTACCAGGGGAGATGGTGGGTGATTTGTGTGTGTACCAAAACCTGCAAAATTATTTTGCTCTTTCCCAAGGAGGGAGGAAGGGAGGAATGGAGGAGGGGAGAAGGAGTTTGTTTGGCCTTGACTTTTGGTTCAGTGATTGCCTTCTGGAGTCAAGTTCAGAGAAATTCCACTTGTAATCCTACTTACATGCCGGGTAAAGAAGTCATTCCATGGAAGTGGTCTGTGTCGTGTCCTTGGCCAGGTCCCAACCACCACTTGGTAATCCAAGTCCCAATTCAGGACCAAGATGCCTTGAAGACAACTGATCCACTGGGCAGGAGGACCTAACCACGCCCAGAAAAGACAGAAAGTACCATGCTGAGGGCAGCACCGGAGATCTAGACTGGGCAGAGATTTTTTTGTGATTCTCATTTTGTATTACCACTTTGATTCTACAAAATAAACTATGGATTTTAACTTTCTTCCCTCCCTTTGGATAAAACTCACAAAAACCTTGTCTTTAGCTTTTAAGACACTTAACTCTTAGGTCTGGCCAATCATTTCCAGGATAGTGAATTACTTAATTGTATTTTGAACGCATAAAACATGCATATAAAATTAGCATATTTCGATCTTATGAGAAAACAGCCTTGTTCTTCTCTGGTGTTATGACTAGTGTGATAATGCTCACTCAGGTTTATATCATTGTGCAATCATTGTTCCATTTTGTTCAGTAAACAGTTTTTCAGGACAGGAGAGCTGTTAGGGGAGAATATGGGATGAATAATTTATCTGTACTTCTTGTGGCCTGGTTAGAGCTTCTCAGAATGTTTGCAAGAGGAAATAGAACTCCATATAGACTGAAAAAGATACACACCTTCAGTGCCACAGAAGGACAAATAAGAAAACTCATCCAGGCTCAGAGCAAAGCAACATGATCGGTTGTTTAGGTGCGTGAAAATTTGTGGATTGTCTTTCTTACCATAGAGAGATCATTCAATGCTTGCATTTACAATATGTTCCAGGACTCATATCTGTTTAGGTCTGTTTCCTCTGAAGCATCTTTGATAGTGACAGAAAGGAGAATGTAACAATGGCACCTAGTTATGTGCTCTGAATGAGATTTTATCTCTTTCCCGAAACAAGTTAGGGTTTTAATGAATGACTTGGATTTCCTGAGAGAAATTCATGTGTATTTCTTGTTTCTATTAAAGTTATTAAATGAATAACCTTAAATTTGTAAGATGTTATTATAATAAATATGAGATAATGATTTTTATGTTACTAGGATACACCCAGTTTCCTTTTAGATAGAAAATATTTGGCTGGCTTCCAACTACAATCTTTGAATCTCAGCCTCCAGAGTACCTAGGGATGTAGGCATCAGTCACCTCTCCAGGCTGAGACAAATATTTTTGGTAAGGAAAATCACTATGATATGGAACATGAGGCATGAAGAATGTAGACTAAAAAGGAATATTTTGAAAGCATTAACAAAACTGAACTTATCACAAACTTACTGTCTTCAGTGAGGAGAAAAATGAGAAAGAAGTTACAGAGGTAGACAATTGGAGACTAAGGAGAAGTTAGTGAATATTTGTTATCAGAGCTACTAAAGATTTCTTTTTAGAAAAATTCAGCTTGATATAGAGGTACATGCTTACAATTCTAACTACTTAAGAGCTAGACAGTGGAAAGTATAGGAGGTTTGCTGTTTGTATGGTAAAAATGTGATACAGGTACTTCAATATTTAAAACAAATTGGTGCCACATGTTTATAAGAGGCAAACGTAGGAGTATAATGGTTTGAGGCCAGTCTAGGCAGTTAATAAGAAACTATCTGAAAAGAAATCTAAAGCTCAACAAAGTGCTAGTGATAATTGCTCATCAAGAGCAATTATCCAGGAAGTTTGAGACCCTGAGTTCAATCCCTTCTCCTGAAAAAAAAAGAGACAAGAAAAAGGAAAAAGATTATGATACAATTTTCAAGATATTGTCTATGCATTGTTTGGCTACAATTTCCTTCTTCAATTGCCTTAAAAGTTTTGTGAAGTCATTTACACAGATGAATACCATTATTTGGGGAATTCACAGGAAATTCTTTACAACTCGTTTGGTTACAGAAAAACTCTGTAAATCTGAGTTCAATGAGCTCAAAAGGAGAGGTAATGGTTTCATGAAAATGCACTTCATAGCTATGCGTCAGAATGTGAGGAATGATTGAGTTGATTTTATATCAATTTTAAAAATTAGGGTAATTTCTTTTAGAATTTGGGATACACTTTTAAGCAAGATTTTTAGAATGCAAATGTGTGTTCTGTTTCATCTGATGGTGTTAAATATCTCATCATCTCGGGTTAGGAGGATGTTGTCTTCGTTTTCAAAATACAGAAATGGAGGCAAGAGGAGACTTCGTGTGTTTCTGAAGGCTGATGTGTAAATGACAACTGAGACTGAGCAGAAACTAGAATCATGGCTCAAATTCATTTCATGATTTGCAAACCCCGTGACTATACTAACACTTAAAATTTTTGTGCTAGCTGGGTGATATTGGACATGTTTCTTAGAGTTGTCATGTGTTGTTTTATTCTTGTAAACAGGTAAAAATATTGGTGTTTTCCAGAAATAAAGAATATGCCTTTTGCAAAGTGTTCTGCACAGAACATGAAATAAAAATTCCATGAATTCTGAAGTTCTTTATGCATTTTTGAAAATTATTATTGGAAGAATCAAGATGGTGAAATTATTTACATTTCTTACATTCCAGAAAACATTATCTGAACACATTTGAGAAGAATTTCTGTAACATTCTTGTAATGTATGGGTTTTGGATGTGCTTATTTGCTTTCTCTCTGTATCTCTTAATTGGGTTATTTATTGTCTTATCCGTGTGTTTAAGAGTCCTTTATATATATAAATAAAAGCTATTTGTGAAGAACTTTATATTTTTCTTCATTATATTAGCAAAAATGCTTGCTATGTGTTTGAATACAAATGTTTGACATCTTTACCTGACTTCAGAAGAACTGGGAATATTTTCATTCTAATGCAGTACTCTTTATCAGGTCAAGAAAGTTCCCATATAATAATTTTGACAAAATTCACTACTCTGCTATTTTGAAAAGTGCAGATTTATTATAGGGTCACAGCAGGGAATTGCCCTGTGACCTGTCTCCTCTGCAGGCATGGAACCCTTATTTGCAAACTGTTGATCATACTAGAAGTAATTTTTGCTTGTAGGACTATTAAATTTTTGGCCTATGTACTCAGGATGTTTTACCAGGAAACAAATCCACACATAGAAATTAGATCATCACAACTCTTTAAATTGGCATCAGCAATACATATTTGTATTCTTGATGTGCAATATCACAAACTGTGTTTGTGACAGAATAAATATAAGTGGATCACCTAGAATCTGGGTATGGTTAGTAAACTTTTTGAGAATTTTCTCATACTTTCAGAACTTTCATAAACATAAATAAGACAAACCAAATGAGGTGGTTTATACCTATAATCCTAGCTACTCTGAAAATGGAAATATGGATAGTCACTGTTCAAGGTCAAGCTGGAAGACATACAAGAGACCTTCTTCTCAAACAATAAAAGCTGGATGTGCCAATGTGTGGCTGTCATCCTACCTATGTTGGACATCAACTAGGAAGTTCACTATCCAGGTATCCTAGGAATAAACAAATGCAAGGTTCTATCTCAAAAATAATCGAGGCAAAAATTGCTGGATGTGGCATGAATCAAGTGGTATGGTGCCTGCTTGGCAAATGCCAGGCTCTGAATTTGAATCCAAGTATTTACCAAAAAATTAAAAGTAAACAATATGAAATAATTCTCTAAACTTCTCACTTAGTGTAATTATCATATGTATTCTCCAAATAAACTCGTAGTGAAGGCAGAGAATTAAATAATCCAGATCAATATAAAACTCCAGAATCATAGAATGGCTAAGATTCAGCTTTGAGATCATTCAATGTCTGGATCTTACTCTTCTTAGATCCACAATCTTATAGGAAAAGAAAAGAATGTATATGTACAATACATTTATTTACTCCCTTCATCCAGTTTCACATATCGAAATTCTATCTCAAATGTAATGTTATAGAATTGGGCCTTTGTGAGTACATGGATGGTAATTAAGTCATGCAAGCAAAACTTCATGAATTGGATTTAAATAAACAACACCAAATAAATTTCACTCCTGAACTTTAAAACAGGGCCTCACTCAGAAATAAAAAATCCTGCCTATGCTGGCATTGTAATCTTGGACCTAGAGGTTCCAGAATGGAGAAATAAATTTGTTGTTTATAAGCAATTCAGTGTCTGGTAATTTGTCATCATACGTCCAAAGGACTGACAGTAAGCCAGCTGAAAAGGACTGTTGTGGTTTCCTTCTTTCTTTCTTTCTTTCTTTCTTTCTTTCTTTCTTTCTTTCTTTCTTTCTTTCTTTCTTTCTTTCTTTCTTTCTTTCTTTCTTTCTTTCTTTCTTTCTTTCTTTTGGTTGTGCGGCCTCAAATCTGGGCCAGGGCACTGTCCCCCAGTTCTTCAGCTGTAGACCAACGCTCTATCACTTAAGCCTAGGCCCCAAATCCGGCTTTTTCTGATTATGTGGTGCTGAGGAATTGAACCCAGGGCCTCATGCTTGTAAGGCAAGCACTCTACCACTGAGACACCTTCCCTGCGCCACTTTCTCTATTTTATTTTTCCATCTTTCCAGAGTCCTTCTGATATTGAAAAATGCTAAAGCTCCATAGAGAAACGTTTAAAAGTGCCCTTTTGTCCAATTCTGACTTCACAAATTTTGGAGTGTAAGGAATGACATCAAGTACCCGAGAGACCTAAGACAGGACACTTCATCGTCTTCCGCTTTGCTCATCAGCACCTAGTTCAAATTTACACTATATAAACAAATCAACTAATGGTAGTTATAATAAATTTTAAAATGCATACCCAGAAAACACTTTATGAGCACTCTTGCACTGTAGTCTCATGTGCTTCCATGTCCAAAATAGGAAACTGAGGTTTAAAAAGAGGTGGCAAAACTGGTATATTGGTTCATTTAAACTCAGACTGATCTATAATCATACTTAGGCTAACATACTATGTGCACTTATTTTCTGCTCACAGAAAAGTTTTCAAGTTCTACACTCTTATATGCTACCATGATATCTTTATCCTGGGTGCTTTACTGGTGCCCCCATGTCATATCAGCTGAAGTTGATATATCTGTTCCCACTCAGATAAAACAGCTGAGAATTGGGCAACGGTACTTTTAAAATCTCCCATGCAGTAATAATGTGTAATTAAGAGTATGAAATCCTGGGCTAGAGAATAAAACTTGTAGACAGGCACCAGTGGCTCAAGCATGTAATCCTAGCTCGTCAGGAGGCTGAGATCTGAGGATCATCGTTCAAAGCCAGCCCAAGCAGGAAAGTTCATGAGATTCTTATCTCCAATAAACCACTAGAAAACGGAAGTGGCATTGTGACTGAAGTCGTAGAACCCTCGCCTTGAGCTGAAGAGCACTTGGAAAGCCCCCAAGCCCAGAGTTCAACCCCATGACCAACCTAAAAAAAGAAAAAAAAAGAGGAAGAGAATAAAATTTCTATGATGATGCTAGGCCTACCTCACAAATCTTTCTTGGTCTCTTCCTTCCTTCATTTTTATTGCTGGGGATTGAACCCAGGACCCTGTGCATATTAAGAAAGTGCCATAACACCAAGCTATATGGCCATTTCCATCTCTCCAATGTCACTCTCCAACTCACCTTGTTCCTGATACCTTACATTCCTTGGTCATAATATTTGGAGAATACTGAAATTCCTAAGTTTTTCATCATTTTACAGAATATTTGTTTTCTCCCTTCCTATGTATCAAGACACTGTGCAGGAAGGATTCTTTCAACTCCCCAGGCAGAGTTCATATATCATTACATTTATAATAACAACTCACTTAAATAATTGCTTGTCTTCTTCAGGCTATTAGTAGACCCATGTTGAATCCTAGCTTTTATATAAACAGGAATAGAATTCTTCTTGTGTTATTTTACTCTTTTTGACTTGGTCAAATTTTCCTGATTTTGTAGGAAAGGTTTTTCTGCAAGAATAATTTTCAGGACATTTCTGCATATTGTGTATAATAAAATTAAGACATTTCTAGCCAAAGCAAACAATTCAGAATTCTAGAGCTTAATGACTGTACTCTGGGTTCCTGTGCACCTGGCACTGCATTTGGCATCTTGGTAGTACAAAAATAGACAATCTATATTGAAAGTTGCTGTCTTTTTGGTTTCCCCTTTTCAGCCATATGAAGCATTTAAGGTGTATAGCAAGTAAACTGTGGGAGTATGAGCTGGTAATCTTTTAAAAATATTTTTATTGTAAAATATTGTATAGAGGGGTTACAGTTACATGAGTAAGGTAATGAGTACATTTCCCATTGAGCATTGTTACTCCATCCTTTGTTTTCCTCCTACATTCCTCTCTCGCCTTACTTCCCTAACTCTTCATTCTCTGTATCCCGAAGTTGTGAAGTTCATTTCCAACATAGTGTATTGTACATCTCATTGTTACAATTGGTCAACCACTATCCTTGTTTCAGCATTTTGTTATCCTTCCCCTCCCCAAATTAGAAAAATGTATATACAAGATGCAGGGAACTGGAATCAAATACAGTGACAACAGAGGATATATGAGTTGGTAATCTTTAGCCTTCAAATTCCAAAACAAAAATAAGCAATGAAAGATCAAATTTGTTCATGTGGGTAATCTCTGCCTTCCAATGATGCTCTGATTCTTCCATTAAAATAAAATCCTGTTCCAGGCTGAAATGCAGATACCCGTGGAAATGATGACATTAAGTTGCTATTATTTAAATATGGCTTCCTATTAATGAAATACCATGGAAAAGGGTTTTACAAAAACTGGATGATAGCAAGAGTCATTTCAGACAAAGTTTATAGTGGGTAAGGTGGGTAAAAGTTACAAAATTGGAACTACATGCTGGGAAAAAGAATAAATTCACAGGGAGGAGTAACTTACTGTTTTGGATGAGCCAAGTTAAGATGGATCATTATGTAAGAAGAAAGTTTGCATTTGGTTCTTTCTAACTCGCAGATACTTTTCTATAAAAAATAAATACTAGAGTGAAAAATCCAAAAGAACTTTGATGATACATATAATATTTTGGAGACAACAAAGATTTTCAGTAATAAAAACAGTTGAATTAATTATGGAATTTATAAACACTGGACTCTCATGTAATCATTATAAGTGATGCTTTTAGAACAGTATGAAATTTCTAAGAATGTTATTGGGTAGGAAATATATGCATGATACAATGAGATGAAAAGTCAAAGTATAAAGTAGGCTCACACCTGTAATCCTACCTAATCACAAGGGTGAGATTTAGGATCATGGTTCAAAGCCAGCTCCCAGAGAAAGTCCATTCAACTACCAAAATGCCAGAAGTGGAACTGTGGCTAGCACTGAGGTGGAAAAAACACAGAGAATAGTGTTCAGGCCCTGAATTCAAACTCCAGTTTTGGCAATAATCAAATGAATAATCAAACAGATATATGAACCCAAATTGTAGGCATATATATATGTACATATATATATGGGAACAGGATGGGAACAGCACAAAAATTTACTTAATGGAAATTAAAAGTGACAATATGTTGGAAATGATCTGTACAACTTGGGCGGTGGGATTAAGAAAGCCAGGGAAAGAGGAAGAAAATGAGGGAGGGTGTAACAAGTTACACAAGAAATGTTATAACTGCTTTACTTATGTAAGTGTAACCCATCTGTACATAACCTTGACAATAATATTAAAATTACAAAAAACAAAACAAAGCCTTTATTTATGATATCATATTTAAAAGTATATTTGAAAAGGATTATAGGCATGTTTTAAATTTCTAATGCATTGTCCAACTCTACTGGATTATACTGGAATATTGGAAGAATTACTTACACATGAGTCCATGAGTAAGGACCCCAATAAAAATTCCACAAAGAAATGAAACCTGGAACAAAGGGTCCTAATCATAATACCTTACTTCTATAGCAAATCACACATTCTCCAAAATCCTCATAATTTAATCATGATGATGAACCAAAGTCTCCATTTGTAGAAATACATACTTGCAACAAGGATGGAAAAGGCACCAAGAGCCAAAGTAATGATACACAATTTTAAGAAAGATTACATAATAAAGGAATGTGTCCCTCAAGTTTCCAACTCTAAATCTGGGAAAGTCAGTTATCTTTGTCATGCTAATAAAAAAGCACAAATAAAAGCTCACTGTGGGAATCAAAAAGATTGAGAACAGTTGTTCATTGTGACAGCAAATTACTATGTCTCTCTTTCCTTGTCTTATTCCCACCTCATTCTTGAATTCTGAAGGTCAGATTCTGGGGAGCCAGTTCTCTTAGCTCCAGTAATTAACAAAAGGGTGGTGGGAGATACATAGTTCATGGATTCTCTTTTTTTATTAAGCTTACTTAGTAATAATGGGACTATAAAACAAAAGAAAGTCTTAAGTTTTCCACTAATTTTTAAAATGCCTGCTGTAAGAAGAATCAAAATTAATGAAAAAAACAACTCAGACCAAGGGTATCTCCTATTCCGTCCTGCAATGATTTCAGGGTGACTGCTTTGACTCCAGGGTCTTTGATAAATTTGGAGTTGATTGAATGACATTGTCCCATTTGTTAGGAAATGGAAAGACTTGGAAAAAATTATATTAAGTAAAGTAAGCCAGGCCCAAAGAAACATAGGTCCCATGGTTTCCCTTATTTGCAATAACTAGTACATGTCTCAGACAAGCAGAAATGGTCAGATAAGTTGATGTTAGATGAAATGAATCCAAGATAAATACTCAAATGCTTTTTCTTTATTATTGTTTCTAACATAATTAAGATGATTCCTTTGTTGCTTTGTATGTCCCCTCCCCTGGTACAATACCTGTTTCACTGTATTTGATGTTGGTATAGTATGTGGAGGGGAAGGGAAAAAATTGTTTATTAGGTTTACAAGTGGACTCATTGCAACAATGAGGTGTACAAGACGTTATGTCGAAAAACGACCTTTACAACTTTGGCGCAAGGGGAGGCATGGGGGTGGGGAAGGCGGAGATGAGAAGGGATCATAAGGGGAAACAAAGGAGGAGGCAACAGTGCTTGATAAGAAATGAACTCATCCCGAATAGCAAAAACGCTCCTCAACGGAAAGAACACTGCTGGAGGAATATCAATACCAAATTTCAAACTCTACTATAAAGCCATAGTAATCAAAACAGCTTGGTATTGGCATAAGAACAGACCTCAGGACCAATGGAATAGAATTGAAAACCCAGAAATGAACCTACAGACCTATAGCCATCTAATCTTCGATAAGGGAGTTAAAACAATAGAATGGAAGACAGCCTCTTCAGTAAATGGTGCTGGCAAAACTGGTTAACTACATGTAGAAAACTAAAGCTAGATCCTTATATATCACCCTGCACCAGAATCAACTCCAAATGGATCAAAGACCTTGAACTCACAGCAGACACTCTGAAAACATTACACGATGGAATAGGAGAAACCCTGGGTCTCCTTGGCTCAGGCCGAAATTTTCTGAATAGAGACCCGGAAACACAACAAATCAAAGAAAGGCTGGACAAATGGGATTGTATAAGGTTGCAGAGCTTCTGCAGGGCAAATGACATAGCTAGCAAGATCAATAGAAAGCCCACGGACTGGGAGAAGATCTTTACTATCCATACAACGGACAAGGGTCTCATATCTAAAATATACTTGGAACTCAAAAAATTAAACCACCCAACAACAAATCCTCAAAGAAACAACTGCCCAATAAGTAAGTGGGCGAAAGACTTAAAGAGAAGCTTCTCTGAAGAAGAAAGAAGGATGGCCAATAGACACATGAAGAAATGTTCAATATCCCTAGCCATAAAAGAAATGCAAATCAGAACAACATTGAGATATCACCTCACTCCAGTTAGAACAGCAAAAATCAAGAACTCTAACAACAACAGATGCTGGAGGGGCTGTGGACAGAAGGAACCTTACTTCATTGTTGGTGGGAATGTAAACTTGTTCAACCACTTTGGAAAGCAGTATGGAGGTTCCTCAAAAGACTCCACATAGAGCTCCCCAATGACCCAGCAATCCCACTTTTGGGCATTTACCCAAATGATCACAAACAAGGCCACACTAAAGCTACCAGCACAACTATGTTTATTGCAGCATTATTTACCATAGCTAAGACATGGAACCAACCCAGATGCCCCTCAGTAGATGAATGGATCAAGAAGATGTGGTATATATACATAATGGAATTCTATGCCTCCATCAGAAAGAATGACATTTCCCCATTTGTTAGGAAATGGAAAGGCTTGGAAAAAATTATATTAAGTGAAGTAAGATAGGCCCAGAGAAACATAGGTCCCATTGTTTCCCTTATTTGCAATATCTAATATAGGTATGAGTCAAGCGGAAAAAGTCAGATAATGTGATGTTAGGAAAACGAAACCTCAAATATGTATTTTAATGTTTTTGTTTCTTTCATGCATGTGTTTCTAACGCATTTATAAGATTATTTCTTTGTTGCTTTGTATGTCCCTCCCCCACAGTGTAACCCCCGCTTTCACTATATTTGATGTCAGTATAACATGTGGAGGAGATGGGGACAAACAAGTCATTTAAGGATTCAGGTGGACCTGTTGCAACAATGAGAAGTACAAAATGTCATGTCAAAACCAGCTTTACAATGTTGGTGGGGGGGGGGGGTGGGGGGTATGATTGGGTGGGAGGGAGGGGGGAGGCTGGGAAGGGAGGTGAAGGGTAAACAAAGGAGGAGGCTGCAATGCTTGGTAAGAAATGTATGCATTATCCTGCCCATGTAATTGTAACCCCTCTGTACAGTATGTTCTCAAATAAAATAAAATAAAATTAAAAAAAAAAAAAAAGAAATGAACTCATTACCTTCCTTATGTAATTGTAAAACCTCTGTACATTATGTTCGCAATAATAAATGTAAAAAGAAACCCTCAGAAACCATATAAAGATATTTGTGGTGTACTGATACTAGGCAAAATTAAAATGTCATGTGTAAATACCAAATGACATTTACAAGCACAGATCCTAATTCTTCTGTGAGCTAATGTGATAATTCCACATTTATACTTTCCAACAAAATCACCATTGAGAATACCACAGCCAACTCCAATCACAGAAGCAATGCTGCAAAGAATTGCTAAATTTTTCATCTATTCATTCCTAGAGTTGAGAGAGTTGATTCTGCTGACGTTGACTGGTCCTCTTCCTCCTCACAAATAATTGTGCCTATGTAGAACAATTTATATCTATATCTTAATTTGATGGGTTTCTAGAATTTCTGGTCTGATCTTCAGTCTGAGTACCAGCCATGGAGCATATGTAGTTTAGTAAGATGGACTATTTCTTAACAAGCAGAAACACACTCTAAAACAGTTTTAACAGAAACATCTTTGATAATGGAAATATTCTATATATGCGTTGTCTAACAGACTAGCCACTGGCAATATGTGGCTACAGAATCTCAAACGTTAATAGTGTGTGAGAAATTAATCCTTCCAATTTCAGTTAAATGGAATTTTAAATAATGAGATTCATCTACTCTATTAACTGAACAGTGCAGTTTTCAAATAAGGAAGCTGAAGTTCTCACAAAGATGGTGATAATATATATACAAGTGAAGAAGATTCTATTGGATACTAACTGCATGCCTCTGAATTATCTGAGATTTTATTTTGTATAGAATTCAGTCATCACTCACCTAGTTTGACAGCTGGGAAAAAAGGGGTAGGAGATATACATAAGCTATTTGGGTTACTGAAAATTGTTCCTTGAAGATGAGGATTGTGCATGAATCTTTTCTATATATAGCAGACAGCAAAGTGTGTAGAATCCTGTAGGAGGTAGAAATATAATGTTTGTTTTTCATTATGTCAAAGAGGTGCTCTGTTTATGAAAATGGGAGAGAAGTGAGACAGGCGAATTCTATAAATATACAAACAATATATACAAAATTTGCTACATTCTATTCCATGATAGGCCCTGGAATGAACTTTGGTTCTTTGCACATACTATAGATATTTACACACTAAAAAACAGAAATGTAATCCTTTAATACTGTTAAAATACATAGACTATCTTCTTAAAATATATTCGTGGACCTATTTTTTCCTTAATTTCTTCCACACCTGCATTAAGAAATGTCTCTAAAAGAAAAACTTCTAGGTGTGTAAAATTTGAACTCCATCTATTTCTTTTGTTGAATTGTACTCTAGATAGGATTGAAATCCCTATTTCATCTAAAGGCTTAGAGCTAGAAAAAGAATAAGTATTCTCGACAAATTGTCAAGCCTCATTTTTAAGGAGAGCTATGTACGTATTAGGAGAAATATGTATCTGTCTTGGTAGCTAGGAACCTTCAAGAAACAAAAGAAAAAGAATAATTTCATGACAGTCTCATGTATTTGCATACCTTCAAGTGAACACTAACTGCTCTATATTCTATAGTATATTTGCAAGAATATTTTCATAAGCTATTTCTAAGCTATTGTCATCCTCCAGAGTAAAGTTCAGGTATGCCTATGTCTCATTATATAGATTGTAGTTGCTCAAAGTCAGAACCTATTGTTTGTATAGGTTTCACATGGCTATCTTTACTTCACTCCGTGTCACTGAGGGCTGGGAGATTCACTTCAAATATATAAATACACACACATACCCACACATATCTGACTGGCTTTCACTATTGTCGTACAAATTAACTCCTTTTTGCCTCTAACTCAAGAGTATCATAAATCTTCTAGCATACACGAAAATGTGACAAGTTCATTATTAACTTGCAAGTAGGTTATATCTCTAGCTTCACACAATTCTAAATACTCATATGAAGAAAAATATATATCTAGAGTTTTGGTGTGCTTTTATATTACAAAGCTCTCAATTTTCCTTATTTTCCTTGAAGAGGCACCAGTGCTCGATAGGTAATATACTTATTACCTTACTCATGTAACTGTAACACCTGTACAGTATTTTTACAATAAAAAACGTACAAAAAGGAAAAAAAGGGAACTTGGATGTCACATATTTCCATTAGAACTAACTAAATATAGGGGCTTTAAGTTTCTACAGGTTTTAAGGACCTAGTAAGTTTTGGATATGCCCCAAGGCCATTACTAAAAGCTGAGGGAGAGAGATCTAAAGGTGGAAGTAGATAGGTGACCAGAGCATAATTTTGTATCTTTAGTTCACTGTTACAATAACAGGGGTACAAATCAATATGATGGTTTGTAGATACAGGACCAGAAGACGTACTGGAAACTGACATCAGAGTAGGGTCATTCATTATGGGAAAACACAAATCAGGAGGCAAGAAAGGATGCAATCAACCGTGTCCATGAAACAACACAGAATGGTATAAAGTCAAAGTGTTAACCAGCCCACGAAGAAGGTGTTTAACATCACTAATCACCAGAAAGTGTTAGTCAAAATAATGAAGAAAATTACCGCTTCATATGAATTAGGCAGGATAACTACAAGAAAAGAAAAGAACAATGTTGACAAAAGTGTGGTAAAATTGGAACCCCTCTATGGGAACGAGTAGAGCATCTCTTCAAACAATTTAAAACAGGATTATTCATACTTGTCACCTAACCACTCAGGACAGGGGCTGAAATAAAAGGATAGTGGTTCAAAGCCAGCCTGGGCAGAAAATGGGAAGTGGATCTGTGGTTTAAAGTGGTAAAACACTAGCCTTGAGGAAAAGTTCAGAGACAGTGGCCCTTACCTGAGTTCAAGCCCCATGACAGAAAATAAAAAAAGAAGAAAAGAGAATTTTCATATAATCCAATTACTCCATTTCTGGGTATATACTCTAAAGATCTAAAAGCAAGGTCTGGAAGAGATCCTTGTACTCTCATATTCATTTTGTACAATACTCAAAACCTGGAGGCAATCCAAGTGGCCATCAACTAATGAATAGCTAAGGCAAATGTGGTTTATACCCACAGAAGTATATTATTTCAACTTTAAATAGAATTATGTTTTGACAACTGCTATATTATGCATGAATATTTGGGACACTTTGCTAAGTGAAATAAGCCAGTCATAAAAAGATCTAATATTACATGATTCTACTTATATCAGTTATATAGAACAGTCAAATTGATAGAGACAGGAAGCAAAATCTTACCTGATGCATATCTTGAAGCAGAGGAGAGTGGAAAATTGTTTTACTGAATATACAATTTGAATTTTGGAGGCTGAAAAGAGTGAACACTGATCTTTTACAATATTGTAAATGTACTTACTACAACTATGCTGTATTCTTAAAATGATTAAAATAATAAAAAAAAAAAAACCTGGGAGAGGAGAAGGAGAATAATGAAGAGGTAAGTATAATCAAGGGACATTGTATGCCTATGTGGATATATCAAAATGAAATACACTTATTTAACTAGGTAAAGCTAATACAGAGTTTAAAAAACATAATACATTTTAAGTTGTTGCATTTGAGCACAATTATTGAAAAAAAGAGAAAAACAACAACAGGCTTGGAAACAATTTAAATTGTCAGCATTCTATAAACCTGTGTTCAAAACTACATCTCATTTAAGTGTGTGAGGGTTTTTTTTTGGGGGGGGTCTCTGGTCGTGGTTCCTGAACTCTGGGCCTGGGCACTGTCCCTCAGCATTTCAGCTCAAGGCTAGTGCTCTACCCCTTGAGCCACAGCACTGCTTCTGGCTTTATTCTTTTGGCTTCTGTGGTGCTGGGGAATCAAACCGAAGGCCTCATGCATGCAAGACAAGCACTCTACCACTGAGCCACCTTCCCAGCCCCTGTGAGGTTATTTTTTAAACATGTTTTTATTAGTATTATCTTTAAGTAGTTGTACAAACAAGTTCCCATTCTGCACAACAGTATATGAATACGATGTGTCTGACAACATAATCACCCATCCCTCTCAACCCAACCCTTCACCCACTTTTAAAAAAAATTGAGATAGGTGATTACATAATACTCACATAATTCACAGCATTGTGGAATTATGATACTTAGTAAAAGTCACAAACGTATTTTAACCATACAAGGAAAATGATCATTTTCATGGTCTATAAAGTTTGTGAATTCTATGAGCTTTGACTATACCAAGTATTTCTTCCATATTAGGTGATGTTTACATTTCTTGCCTTTTGTATAGTGTAGATTATTCCCGCTTTCCCTCTTATTCCTCCCTTCCAATCACTGTCTTTGGATTGCTTAGTTCTTTTCCTTCTATGACCAGTGGAGCTGATGGGCCTCTTGTTGTGTGTTGTTCTGTTTTCCACTCATTGTGTTCCTCCTTCTGGCTTCCCTCCATTGAGTGCAGATTTTTTTTTAATGTAATGAGAGTATGTTCAGGGAAATCACCCCATTAGTTCAAAATAGATTGTCAATGTGCCTTAATTTGGATGTTTTCATACACATTTTCAATATATAATAGCATATGTAGCATAAGAAATATGTTTCTTCTTTTTCTTATGCTTGAAAGCAGTTTCTAGTTGCAGATAAAATGCATCAACTATTCCTCATACAAAATAGTAAAACATTACACACGATTTCTATAGCCCTTAATATACATAGCAAAACATCTCAGGTGCTTGCCATAATATCCACCCTTCTTTCTGAATCAATAGATTTAACTGAAGTCTAGGGTAAGTAAAATAGTGATAACATTTCCCAATAGTGATAATATTTAGATAATACAGATAAAAATATTACCTGATAGCATCTAGGATATTGCTTTAAGGCCAGTCCACACATGTTCTGTATTTCTTGATTTCCTTCTTTCTGTTCCTTCATCACACTTCCTGGAACTTGGAAGTGATTACTGGCAATTTAGGGGTCACTTTGGGCCAAGACAGTGAGAGCTATATCCTAATGCTGGGGTATGCCTCCATCTTCTTGGAATCTTCATGCCTGTACTGTCTTCCTCTGGGCTTTCAACAGATAAGAGACTAAACCATTACTAGTTGCATTTTTATGATCATTTGAGTTCTCCTATCTTTAAGATACTTACACTGTGGATTGAGATGCACTCACAGAAAATACATAGTATTGTATATATATATATATATATATATATATATACATATATACATATACATATATATTCCTTTAAGTAGTTGTAGCAAGGGTCATCATTCAACAAGTCAGAAAATAAATACAATGCAGCTTGATCAATATCACTCCTTTTATCATTTTTCTTTCATTTGTTCATCAAAATGTCATTACCAGTTTCTTCTCTTCCTCTTGTTCTGAGATAGAAATTGATCTATTGTAAAGGCAAAGGATATGCTTCCTTCACTAGCTAGATCACGTTCACTGACCTTTGCTTTCTTAAAAACTGCTTAACTCCTGCAAGAGGGAATTGAAGGCTGCCAGACAGGAAGGATTGAGTGTAAGTTGTGGGAAGTGTTCTCATACTCTGCATCTAGAGGGCTACTAAACATGTTGATCTGCTCGATGCCTCAAGCAATTCAGAAAGTGGCTTGCATTTTCTAAAACCTAAATCCAAACTTTCCCCTTCTCCTTCCCACCAAGAATTCTCCCTCAGGCCTCTTCCTACCATAGTGTCTTGGCAGCTTAGAACTGCTTTACCTCAGAAATGTGGCACCAGAAGTGTGCCCTATGCTCAGCCAAGCATCTGGGATCTGGCTGATTCATCTATGGCTCTGAAAATACTGCAGTCTAATCTGTGTCCTGTGTTCAGGGTTCAAATGTGTGCTTAAATCCATAGCTACGTGCCTCCAGAGAGAGCAGGCTTTCCTCTTTCTATTAGCATTAGGAGCAGAATTACCATATAGGTTCTTTATAATAAAGCAGCCACACACAGCGGTTGGTTTCATAACCACTTGCTGAGGTGAGTTTGCCTAAGGGAGCCAAAGCAATATGTGAATAAGGTGTTTTCAACTGGAAGCTCATAAGCCTCCATTCCTAAGAGGAAGCTGCTGATAATAAATTCTGTCTGGGAATGGACTTTGTAGGAGATAGAATATTTTTCTGTGAAAGTGATTGCTTGAAGGAAAGCATTGACTACACGTAGCCATAATCTTACAAAAAGCTATTTTAACTAAAGTATATCCTGTAAGTAAAATCGTTCTAGGAACATGGTTCAACTCATAGGCACAGTTTAATTCATAGAGCACAAGCGTAGTAAGAATTTTCTAACAATTTCTGGCATGGTGGTCCTGGTTTCATTGATTGCTCTGAAACTGATCCCCTTTCAAACTAGCCAGCTGAGCTTCAAAAGAGCCAATTGAGCAAGATTTTGAACACAACTTCTGATCAATACCAGAAATAGTAACTCATTAGGGGTAAAACCTACTTCCTACTCAGACTTCCTACTCAGAGCGGTTGCTTCATTGGCTTCCTGCCAATAACATGCCCTTCAACAGAACTAAACTTTGCCGTGCTAAGTTTCTTTCAACTTGCTTGTCTTTCTTGGGATATTGGCTTACACTATGGGAGTATTCCCAATAATCTGGGGTATTGTCCACAATCTTTGTTATGCAAGGTGGGAACCCTTTAGAAGGAGACACATCCTGCCTTGTTGAGGTAGCTCAAGGTTGGGTTAAACCCATCCATTGTGGTTAATGATGGAAAGTGTATCAGCAATGTCAGGAAAGGGCCGATGGAAGCACCTCAATAAAAAGTTACCTCATGCATTGGCCATGAGAGGAAAAATTGGACTAGTGCACATTACCTTGTTGGTTGGGGACTTTCATGTGCTGAGTGAGTCTTAGGCACAACGAAAACTTGAGTCTTGATGTTTGTTTTCATTCTCTGGCCCAAGAATAAAAATGTGGGAGCTGGAGGAAGCCATATTTGAGAAATCTCCAGTAAGGGGAGAGTTGAATATGAGAGGGGAGCACAAGAAACTTACAATAGATAGGATTTAGTGCACCAAAAACTGAAATCTCAAGAGACCTGCTAAAATGGGGAATAAGAATTCTAGGCCTAAGGAACCAAAGAAAAATGATCCAAGAACCTGCTTCTGATAATCCACTGGGAGAATGGTGAAAAAGATCTCAGAACACTATTAAATAATGGATAATTTTTATTATTGAGATCCATACTGTGCACTTGTACAAACAACAATTTGTTATACATAAGTGCATGAATGTGTGTGTTTTAAATCTTATATGCTGAAAGGGGAAATCAAAGAAGTCATGTCCAAATCTGGGTGCCAGTGGCATGCACCTGCAATCCAAGCTACTCAGGATCTGAGGATTGGGGTTCAAAGACAGACAGAGAAGTAAAGTCCTTGAGACTCTTATCTCCAATTAACCACCAGAAAACTGGAATTGGCGCTGGGCTCAACTAGTAGGGCTTTCTTTCGCCTTGTGCTGAAGAGCTCAGGGACAGTGCCCAGGCCCAGAGTTCAAGTCCTATGACCAATAAAAATTAATACTTGGGTGAAATGGATTAAATATTCTGCTCACCATTACTGTTAAGACTGTGTGGCACAGAGACCAGAAAAACAAGTGTAATGAACCTCAGACCCCCCAGGGCATGGAGTGCATGATCTGTTGGCCAAATACAGCTTGGGGAAACTCGAAAGACCCTGCTGTTGCTGTTTGCAAGAGGAGGATCTAAGACAAAAATCCTATCTTCCCAAGGCCAACTATACCCCTTGCCTCTGTAGGTACGGGGGACAACTGGCATTTCTGGGAAACTTATCAAGATGCAGTGAAGGCCGAACCTGTGAAGAGTTGAGCAGTAAGCACTAAATATAGCCAGGGGAATTGTCTGATGGTATTGTGGAAGACCAGTGCTGGAGACGTTCCTGGCCAACTAGAGTAGAACCTGTGCTTTGTTCAATTTGCCATCACTTACATCCTAGCATTTCATCCACCTGTCTGTTTTCAAACATTTTATACTAGTTAGGAGAGACCCCTTCCCCAGAGGGTCATTCATATTTCATAATTGCATAGGTACTATTCAGGCTCCTCCCCCAATAGTTTCCAAAAATTCAAGCCAGGCCCCAGATAGCAGCTTAGGAATCAGTATAATTAGTATAAATAAGTTAGTATAATTAGTATAAATAAAATGTAGTTTGGAGGCTAGGAATATGGCTTAGTTTTAAATTGTTTGCCTAGCATGCATGAAGCCCTGGGTTTTATTCCTCAGCACCAGATAAACAGAAAAGGCTGGAAGTGGCACTGTGGCTCAACTGGTAGAGTGCTAGCTTTGAGCAAAAGAAGCTCAGGGAGCACCAGGACTGGCAAAAATAAAATGTAGAGTAGAATATGATCAACATAGATTTGTTAATTATACTAAAAGATTTTTTAAACCCCTAAATTAAGTGCTCTAGTAGGATGGCATGGGAAAATTAATTCTAGAAACATTATCTATAAAGGGTAGATTTTTTTTTGTGATTGAAGGCCAAAGCTGCACAAAGGACTTAGAAGAATTCAACATTGGCAAGTGAGAGAACTAAAAACTCAGATAAAGGGCTGAGAAGGTAGCTCAGCAGTAGAGTGTTTGCCGTGCATGCTTGAGCCTCTGGGTTCAATTCCTCAGCACCACATAAGCAGAGAAAGCCAGAAGTGGTATTGTGGCTCAACTGGTACAGCGCTATCCTTGAGATGAAGAGCTGAGGAACAGTGTCGAGGGCCAGAGTTCAGTCCCAAGACTGACCAAAAATGAAAAAAAGGCAAGCTACACATAAAGGGTTTCCTACCAAGAGGGACAGAGGGTTTCCTACCGAGAACGAGGGAGTTTGGTGGATTTTTATCTAGCAGGAATGCAAGTTTCCCTTCTAGTGGGAGAAGGATTGCCTTCTAGTAAGGAGGGTGTTAATGATCACATTGGTCAAAAACATCATTCAGTTTCATAATACCCAGATAAGTGTCTAATGTTTGTCAGGTATTGACTTGTGAAAACATATATTTATTAATGTACTACCATCTGCGTGTCAATCTGTTCTTATTTTCTCAACCCCAGGGGCTCAATCTCAAGTCCGGCATAGTTTGTGTCAGCTCATTTTGCCCCAGGATTGCATGCTGACCCTCACCCATTCATGAATTTGGCCCTGTAGGCCATGAATTCAGATGCCAGCACTCCCAAACAATAATCGTGGAGTAAGAACCTGATGGTGACACATGTTTTCCTTTTCTGCGAAAGTCTTGGGTGTCAGGTATGAAATGGAAAACATATGCAGTCCTATATCCTATGGAATCAAAGTAATCAATGTTCTATGTGCCAAAATAACCAATAAAATAGTCAATACATGAACAAAATGAAAAATAAAATGAATAACTACACTGAATGTAATATAGAATCAACATATGTATGTAAATATAAATCATATATCTAAAATGTACACGAATGGGATGTTTTCTAGTGTTGAGGATCGGTTTCAGGCCTAAGGAACAGAATTGAATTTCTTCACTTCAGGGAGGCGAGCTTCTCCTTCCCTTACAGTGCAACAGAGTTACCCAGACCATGAGTTCCAATACCAGTCCTGGCAGAGAAAAATGGCATCTCTATACTATGTGATGCCCAATTCTTAGGTATTTCATTATGCCTTCATTAAATGAATGTGATTGTGTAAATGCTTCATAAAGTATTGATTAAAATCGATCAGTGACCTATCATAGTGTATAATTTTATCCTGGAATCATTCAAGAACTGCCTATTCAATCATACATACATCCCATTCCATTCGTATTCATATGGATATGAATGAGTGTCTTAGGATCTCCTGCCATTTGGAGGTGGCAGGACCAGGATTTGAACTGTGGGCTCCAGCTCCCACCACTTAAACCTACGGATAGGGAACTCACTGGTCTGTCCCAAAACATCAGCAAGACCAATGATTAGGCAGGCACCAGTGGCTCTCAGCAGTCCTTCTTCATACAAGCCTGTATAGGAGGATTATGGTCAAAGTCACCTTAGGCAGGAAAGTCCTTGAAACGCCTGTCCAATTTCAGTGTCAACAAAGCCATAAGTAGACCCGTATGGTAGAGGGCTAGCCTTGATCAAAAGCAGCTCACGGACTGTGCCCAGACCTTGAGTTCAAGTTCCGAGATTGGCAACAAACAGTCATACAGAACAATCTGTGCAGCCATCCGGCTAAAGCAAGTCACCCTCTTGTCTCCAACTGAATTGGACAGAGTTTACTTGGAAAGGGGCTGGGGAGCTGCTGTCACCTTGACTCCACCTATGCAGCCTGCATCACAGGATTCTGACTGCACCCCCATTCTTTCATGGTTCTTTCTAACCAATGGGATACAAGAATTGTGGCCACTCCCATATTCCATGCTGTCCAGTAGCACCCAGATTCCCTCTGTTGGTTGACACCACTACCAGCAGTTGAGGAAGTGAGAGGTGGCTGGGTGGTGAGCAAGAGTCTTGAGGTGACTTTGGAGTGGATTAGGAAACTTACAGCCTAGTCAGTGAGTGGGAGAATAGAGGATCACCCAGAGCCTGGGAATGTGGCCAGCCCATCTCTCCCATCCTAGTGCTCAGATGTCTTTAACAACCAGACTCCGTGAGAGAGTTGTGGGCAAGAAACAACTGCCAGATCACCGACAGAAGAATCCTGCCATCAGACCTGCAACATTCAAAAAAACAAAGAACACAAAAAAGGGACGGATCCCCAAGACAAACACCACTGGAGAGCATGATTCAAAGGAAGGTCCAGGGGCCACCCCTGCCTTTGGAGAGTGTTACAGCCATCAGGGTCCAGAGTGTCAAGGGTCCGGATACCACCAAAGATCTTCAGAGGTGCTACCAACACATGGTGCCTGCCCTGGACCGCAGCAAAAGAAGAAACCAGGTGCTCTGTGCCAATATCTAACCACTGAATCAGGAAAAGACAGACCTGCAGTATCAACGGGAGAAAGAGAGGAAGAAGATAGCCCAGGGGCACAAAGAACTGAAAATAGAGCTAGAAATCCACAAGCCACTCATACAGAAGTTGGTTTTGGCAGAAAGTGATTTACAATCAGCACCGGCCCACATGCAGCATGTGGCCTATCACCGAGTAATGGAGCACAAAACTCTCACCAGCTGCCTGCAGGCCACATAGCAGTGCATAGCAGAGTTGGAGATGGAGGCTTCTGCAGTCACTGCTGCACAGAAGGAGATTGAAATATTCTTCGAACAGCTGAATGATGTAACACTTCAGCTCGAGTAAAAGATCAGAAGCTTCTATGACCTGGAGCAAGTGAACAGAGATTTGCAGGAGAAGCTGGAAGCACTCTGGACATAGAGGAGCAACAGGAATAACAGAATCTGCAAGCTCCAACAAGCACAGGCAGGGCATGAGGTACTGACAAGTCTACTGGACAACCTGAGCTGGATGGTGACAGCAGCGAATCTGGACACAGACACCTTAGTGAAGGACCTGAGAATTGAGAGGTCCACACAAAGGAGGAGGCCCGACCGCTGACCGAGCAGGTGAACCAACTGACAGAGCAGAAGGAGGAAGGGGCTAGGCAGGTGCTGGATTTTGAGAAAGAGCTGGGGAAACTGAGAAGGAAGCTGGCAGAGCCATGGCCCCCCACAGGACTATCTCAGGCCAAGCAGCAGCTGCAGACCCAGGCCTACCGCATGCAGATGGAGTTGAAAAACCTGGAGGAACAACTTCACATCCAGGTCGAGGAAAACCAGAGGCCCAATCTCCAGAATGCAGAGCAATGGGAACAACTGCGGAGACTGGAGGAGAAGACGGAGGGTTGGCAAGGGATCCCGGAGACCCCATGATGCACACGTCTGTGCGACCCACAGCTAGAAGAACAGCTGACCTTGCTGTGGGTTGCTCTCCATAGGGTGAGCGGTGAGAAGGAGGAGTTTGCTAGCATCTTGGACTCTGAGCAGCAGGTGAAGAAACATCTGGAGGAACAGATGGACCACTCAGAGGAGAAGATAGAGAAAAGGAAAGAGATGGATGAGAGAGAGACCCAAGTGGCTTGGGAGCTGCAGGAGCAGCAGGAGCAGTCCCTGGCCCAGCTGCAGGAGCTCAGAGCCACCTGTGAGCCTCACATCACCTCCAATGAACGGCTGAGCTCCAAGAAGTAGGCCTTGCAGCAGCACCTGCGGAGGCAGACCCAGCTGATGGAGCACTTTAGCAAGTGCAGGGCCCGACCAACTGTGGGGACTAGGTGATGCCCCCAAAGTGGCAGGACACTCTCAAGTGCCTGGAAGTAATCAGAACACAGGATGAGTGCCTGCAGGCCCAGCTGATCTTCCTGGCTTTCCCTTGGGAAGGGGAAGGTGTGAGCCCTGGAGAAGCAAAAGGTAAGAGTGCGAATCCCCCTTATGTGCCCATCACAGAGGATAGAGACATCCTCCAAAGTAAGAGGGATGTGTCTCTGCAAGCACTCTTTGAGGCTGACATCCATAGGGGGAAACTCCTGCCGCAGGAGCGGTGGGCCTGTTGCAGGCACTCCATCCACCCGACAGCTCAGTGCCAAATAGAGCTGGATCCACAGGTACCCGCCCCGTGAGCTGCCACCACAGCATGTGTGAGATGGGAAGTGGGACAAGTGGGAGTCTAAAAACAAAATCTACTTAATCCACAACCTGCCTGATGAGGTGCACTTCCATAGTCCAGCTAACAAGCTCCACCATCTATGCAGCCAGGTGTTGGCACATATCCACACCGTCCAGGAGTTGCTCCTGGTATGTAACGGACAGATGTTCATCCTGGATCAACTGTGTTGGGAGAAAGCAAAGGGCATGTGCCAGCTGTCGCGGGAGAAGATAGAGAAGAGGAAAGAGCTGCAGGAGCTTCTGTCTCTCTTCTCAAGGGGCTCCAGATGTCGGTCCAGTCTGAGCCCCCCATCTGTGTTGCTGCTTTAGAGGCCTCAGGCTCCTGGGTGGGCAAAATGAGGGAGGAGCAGAAAGGTTTTGAAGAATTGCAACTTCAAGACCGTGTGGAAACTGCCAGAGGAGAGGTCGGGGTTCCTTACCCTGTAGAGGACTCTACCACAGAGCACATCCTGCCACAGATGTCCCACATCCAGAGCCACCCACAACTGGCGAACTCAGGCTTGCAGCACTCTGTCCCTTTTTTCTGTAGGCTGATGGGGATGATGACTCCCTATGTGACATATTGAGTCTCAAAATCTTCGGCAGCCACCAGAACTAGGTGGCCAGGTGTCCTTCTGCCTGGTGATGGGAAGGGTAAACTGTGGGCTGCATAGAGCAGAGGCTGCTGGGAGGAAACACAATTCAAGGGATATCTAATGGCCCATTGGTGACCAGGGAAGAGGCCCATGTTATGCTTATCACAAAGAATAAATTGTTTTCGAAGGGAAACAAATCCTCCACAAAGATTTCTTCTTCCAGTCATAGGGCTTGAACTCAGGGCCTGGTCACTGTCCCTGAGCTCTTTTTGATCAAGACCGGTGCTCTACCAGTTGAGCCCCACCTCTCCTTCCAGATTTTTCTGTGTGGAATTGAACCCAAGGTTTCAGACATGCTAGGCAAACACTCTACCACTGAGCCACATTCTCAGCTAAGATGATCCCCTGCCCCCAAACACATATAGTCGTTACTCAGATAAATTGGAAGTAGGGGCTAGGATGAATATGAAACACAAATCTGGTTCACACAGAAATACTCCACTGCCCCCTCTTTGACACCCTTATTTAAAGTTTCTCTTTTACCTTTGAGGGATGAGAGAGGGAGAGGGGAGTCCCGAGAGAGGAGTACCAAGAACAGTGGCCCCCTGAGCTCCACAGCCTCCCCCACAAATGTAGTCCTCCAGATTCTGATCTTACCTGACTCAATGTGGAGTCTACATTGTCTCCCCACCACTGCAAGGCTCAGGATGAAATAAATGTCAGCCCTGGACTTAGCCCACACCCAGGGTGGAAACTCCTAGTCCCTGACCGACTTCCACCCCTAACTTCCCTGAGTTTGGCTAGACCCACCACTCACCACAATGTTGGTGGCCATGATTTCATGGACGGATTCCAGGAAGTAGGTCTATTGCAGAAGCAGCAGGGTGAGTATGGAAGAAGGAGGTGGGTGATTTCTCTGGGATCTTCCTCCTTGGAGCCCTCCCATCCAACTAGGGCCATGGTGACCCGAAGCATGCCAAGGTCAGGGGGTGAGACAGATGGAGGAACACAGGACTAAAGGAGGTAATGCTTTATCTTGGTGCACTTGAAAATTCCAATTATATTCAGCCCATGTCAATCCCAGAGCCAACAGGCAATGCCTCTCATTGTTGTTTTCCATGAGTGCTGTCCTTGAGCTCTTTTTCTCAAGGCTGGCATTCTACTACTTGAGCTACAGGGCCACTTCTTGTTTTCTGATGTTTCATCAAGGATAAAAGTCTCATACACTTTCCTGCCTAGGCTGGCTTGTCACCATGATCCTCCAGATCTCAGCTTCTTGAGTAGCTAGGATGACAGGTGTGAACCACCAGTGCCCAGAATGTGATGCCTTTTAAAAGAATCTTGGCGAGTGTGTAAAAGGAGCCCCAAAGGGCTGGGATAGATCACGACCCAATCAAGGAGCTGGGATGGGGAATGCCGACTTTCTAGTCATTATTCTGTTCCCCAAAATTAAAGATGCCAAGTGGTGTTGTATGCATCAAACTCCTAGGCCAACAACCACCAGGCTTAATGCGGAAAAGGTAGAGAATACCTAAAAATTGCAGTGTAGAAATCTCTGATTTTGCATGCACATAGTGTGTGTGTGTGTGTGTGTGTGTGTGTGTGTGTGTGTGTGTGTGTGTGTGTGTGTGTGTACCGGGTCTTGAACTCAGAGCCTAGGTGGTTACCTTTAGCCTGTTTGCACAAAGTTGTTGCTCTACCACTTGAACTATAGTAGCTCCACTTCCCAGCTTTTTGGTGATTCATTGGAGATAAGAGTCTTCCCAGGTTAGATTTGAATCTTGATTTATCCTCCAGTGTCTGCCTTGAGGAGCTAGGATTATAGGCATGAGTCACTGGCATCCAGCTGCATGGATGTCTTTTCATAGTCTCTTCTGTTCTAACAGCTATCTACTTGCTCTGGCCTAGATCTCTGACCTCTACATCAGCTCCCAGCAGCCCCTGACTGTGTGGAGAACATAAAGTTCAAACCTGTCAATGCATCCTATTTCTTTGTCCTCAGGGGAAGGAATGATTCCTCTGAAACCTGGAGGGGTAGGGGTAGGGGTAGAGACAGGTGGGATAGCTGTAGATGGGTGCTCAGCTAGAAGATAGATATTCTGTTTTATCCAAGAAGGAAAGCATGGCCAGATGTTAATGACTCATGCTCTTATATTCCTAGCTCCCTCAGGAGGCTGAGATCTCAGGATTGACATTCAGAGGCTACCCAGCAAAAAATATCTGTGAGACAGTCCTCTCCCAAAATACCACCTGAAAGCTGGAAGAAAAGCTCTGGCTCAAGTGGTACAGTGCTATCCTTGAATGAAAAAAACTGAAGGACAGAACCTGGGCCCTGAGTTCAAGTCCTACTACCAAGATGCACTCATGCGCATGTGCACACACACACACACACACACAGAGGGAGGTGGTAATGATAAGCAGAGCTAGAACTGCGGGCAGTCCTGAAGCATAATCATAGTAAACTCTTAAACCATATCAGTTGTTTCTCCCTAAGTCCTTCTTGGGCTGAGGGATCTGTGCCTCCATCTAAGCACTGGGGAGGAAAGCTGGGTTCTGAGCCCTGGGACTAATGGGATATAGCATTTACTACAAACAGCAGCCAGCCGGCACTGGATTCCTGAGACTACAAGTCTTTCATGAGCCCAACTCAACACCGCCCAAGGTGTGCCTGACAAATGTGCATTCTTGTGATATCCATATGAGTGGGCATTTACTGTTTTACCCCTGCTGGACCAGAACTGTTGTCTGAGACATCGATTTAGTGCTCAGATCCACACTGCTCTCATGATAGATGTCATTCTGATGACCAGGTCGATGACCTCCGTGTCACAAGGGTCGATCCATCTCTGGTACTGTGGCCCACTCTGTATGCAAAGGCCTCCGAGGAGGCTGCTCTAAAGAAGTGTAGGACACCTAGACATTGGGAGACCCTCAGGAACCCACTGGAAAATACTCTGCTTAGAGCCACAGCATGAGGTCAAAGCAGGCCAGGTATTGGTCATGTAGCTCAAACTCTGGACCTGGTTGCTGTCCCCAGCTCTTCATCTTACCACTTGAGCCACAGCACCACTTCCGGTTTTCTGGTGGTTCTTGGAGAACAGAGTCTCCCAGACTTTCCTGCCCAGGCTGGCTTTGAATGGCAATCCTCCAATCTCAGCCTCCTGAGGAGCTAGGAGGACATGCATTAGCCAGCAGCGCCCAGCTGATCTGGCTTTTCACCACAGTGGAGTAGGAGCTCCTGAAAGCTTTTCTTTATTTTCTCTGTGCCAGTACTGGGGCCTGAAAACAGGGTCTGGCCTGTGGTCTCTTTAATTTTTCCCTCAAGGCTGGCAATCTACCACTTGAGCCACAGCTCCATTTCTGGCTTTTGGTAGTTCATCGGCAAAAATGTCTCACTAACTTTCCTCCCCTGAGCTGGCTTTGATCCACGATCTCTGATCTCAGTGTCCTGAGTAGCTAGGATTTACAGGGGTTAAGCCACTGGTGACACTGGGCTAGAAGCTTTTCTTAAGCAAGCATTCTTCCTTGCATTTGCCCTGACTCCTCCATGCAAAGGAGGCCTGAAGGTCAGGAGCTGTGGAAAATAGGCTTCTGGTCAAAGAAAATGGCTGGGGTCCTTGGTGAAAAGACACGCTAATCTTCCCCTGGACCCCATTCTGCCCTAACTGTGACTCAAGTGTAAATCTTGTCCCAGACTTGAGTGTTCTGCCAGACTTGTCTGAAGCCACAGAACTTTCATTCCACCCACACTACCAGCTCTACAACACACCTCAGGACCTTTGCCCAAGCTGTACTTATTGCCTGAGGCTCTCTGCCTTGTTCCACATCTTAGAGCTCCTGTAGAATTTTGGCACTGGTTATATCACCTCGTGGAGCAAGCCTTTCCTTCCCTTCTCCCCCTTTTAAAAATATATTGAGTTCCTACAGATTGAACTTGTGCAGGCTGACTCGAAAATGCTCTATTGTGGTGGTGATGGTGGTGGTGGTGGTGTGTGTGTGTGTGTGTGTGTGTGTGTGTTTGTGTGTGTGTGTGTGTGTGTGTGTGTTTGTGTGTGTGTGCGTGTGTGCATGCGTGCATGTGCACCCACGCATGTGCATGCGTGCAAACACGCATGCCAGTCGTGGGGTTTGAATTCATGGCCTGGACGCTATCCCTGAGCTTTTGTGTTCAAGACTAGCACTGTACTACTTGAATCTCAGCTCTACTTCTGGCTTTTGGGGTTTAATTGGAGAAAAGAGCCTCATATATCCGTTCCTGCACGCAATTGGCATCCTCAGATCTCAGCCTCCTCAGTAGTTAAGATTACATGGGTGAGCCCCCAGCACCTGCCCTCTACCTCTTACCCATAACGGCCCTCCTCTGAGTCCCAGAAGAATATGTCTCACTCTGCTGACTTTTTTTTTTGTCAATCTTGGGGCTTGAACTCAGGGTCTGGGCATGTTCCTGAGCTGCTTTTTTTCAACACTAGCACTTTTATCACTTAAGCACAGTGTCTCTTTTGGCTTTTTCTCTTTCTGTGGTAGTGAGGAATCGAACTCAGGGCTTTGTGTGTGCTAAGTAAGCACTCTACCAGTAAGACACATTCGCAGACCAAGGCTCATTTCTAAAAGAAGCTATGACGTTGGGATTTATTGGATTACCCCTTTTGGCACAGAAATCGCTGACTCTTTCCTATCTTTGTCAGGATTTGGGACCAGCCTGAGACTCTGCAATAAGGAATAATGAATGAGTGATTGCCACCAGGCCCCAGAGGTCTAGGCTAACATCCTACAGGGAGATAGAGGAAATGGAGACACAACTTTCGACAACTCCTACAGCCTAGGAACTGTGGTTTCCCTGGAAGCAGTGGCTGGCTGCTAGGTGTTCTGATGGGACATCTCAGTCAGAACATATTGCACCCATTGCACACACTGTAAAGCTGAATTCAGAAATCCTTAACCAAAAGACCACCAGAGGCCACCACCAATGTAAAAGCAAAGTAGTCTTTATTGCGAGCTCAAGCTTGGTCCCCTCAGATTTACATAGCAGCAACTGAGGTTTACAGCACCTTTTATACACATTTTAGGGAAGGCAGGGACTTTGCATACACCATAGCGTCTTCTAACAAATCACTACACACTGTGGGAAAATCATAAAACAATTCTATATTATGATTGGCGAACTACAATGTGGGAAAGGACCAGAAACAAGTTGTAGGTTAGATCAAGGGGGCTGACATACTTTAAACTGGTTGGCTTGTACCACAGGGAAGTCTCAAGAGGATATGTGCTAAACTGCAGGGTGTCTGGTTTAGATAATGGTCACCAGACCACAGAAGGGGCTGTTTTGGAGTTTCTGATACCTTGACATCCTGCCTTAAGCAAACACCATATGTTTCCCCAAATTGTCTGTGCAAGGCTATTTCAGATATCTCCACATCCTGGCATCTAGTGTTCCCAGGACTGTCTGTGGCTGGAATAGGTCAAGGGTGGCAGAACTAAGTTGGGGTCTTCAGTAAAATAGAGTTGCATAGGTTCCTCAACACCAGTTGCACACACCAGCCCAGGCAAAGCCTTCGTGGCTTCAGTTCTTAAATGGCAGAAAAGGATGCTTTGTTCAAGCTGCAGACTTAGTACTCTCTGAGGGCTTCTTCCAGCTTGCCCAGGTTGGGGGGCTGGGCATGGGCAACCTGCTGAAAGCCAGGCCCTGTCGCTGAGCTCCTTTTGCTCAATGGTAGTGCTCTGCAACTTGAACCACTCAGTGATTTTGTTTGTTTATTTCTTTTGTTTTCTTGTGATCTCTTAAGAAATACAAGTGTCCCGGACTTTCCTGCCCAGGCTGCATTCAAATTGGCATCTCAGCCTTCTGAGGAGTTAGGATCACAGGAAGGAACCACTGACAACCTGGCTTACTTTTCTTCTTGTTCTTTTTTTTTTCGTGACAATCTGAAATCTTAACGGTGTCATTCCAATGGTTTGCATTCCAAGAAACTTCCCAGGCCTGGATTTCGAATGCTAGGACTGGCACCCACAAATAGAGGGAGATCCTGCAAACTCATTCCTATTCATTTGAATGCTAATGGAATGTTATAAAAGTAATAAGTAAATTTGAAATTAATTCATGATTCTATTTTAGAATGCGACACAAAAATTATTGAGTTTATATCTTCCATTCTAGCACCATGGTATGATTAAGGATATTGACTGATATTTTATTAATGCTTTTGTAAGTATTCAACGATGATTCGTCATTAAATGGAGGCATAATTTAATAACTAATAATTGGTAATTATATATATAACTTAATAATATAATATTCCCTCTGTATATATATACACAAATATATGTATGTATATATATACATATATATACATGTATATATATGTACATATATATATATACATATATATATATATATATATATATATATATATATATATATATTGGACACTACTGTGGCTTGATTATAGGTCCTCAGAACTTCTTGGCAGCTCAGTTTGCTGGAGGCTGGTGTGCTAAGACTGTGACCCATTTATGAATTGGGCATTGTAGGCTGTGAGTTGAAATCCCCGCATGGCCAAAAATTTATTCATGGAGTAAGAAGCCAATTTTGACAAATTTTTTTCCTTCTCTGTGAAAGTCCTGGGTCTCAGTATATGTGATATGATGTAATAAAATAAATGTTATATGTACAATAATACTAAATAAATAAGGGTAATAAATATCATATGGAGTAAACTCATATGACATAGATCTAATATATGACTATTATATTTTATAGTGCTGGGGCTTCAATTCAGGCGCTGCGAACTTGTCTGAATTGCTTGTCTTCGAGGACGGTGATCTTCCGCTTCACCCACAGTGCCTCAGAATTCCGCAGACCCTGAGTTTAAATCCCAGGCCTGCCAGAAAAATGGGGCAAATTCCATGCCATGATGATGATGATGATGATTATGATGATGATGATGTTTTGGGTCAACCACCGGGCTTGAACTCAGATCTTGGTATCTCTGCCACAGCCGATCCTTGGATCCTAGGTCCCGAGTTCAAATTTCGGGGCTGGCAAAAATAAAAATAAAAACGAGAAGGATAAAACTGAGAAGTTCAAGGAGGTGGTTTTACTTTTTTTTTTCATTGCATTGTGACCACCCTGGGTCTAAATGACAATGCCCAGAAAGTGTACATGACCTTACATTGCTGATATTTGGATAACTATTAGGGAAGCCAAGCCGAAACCGGCAACTTAAGCCTGGAAATCGAATCCTGGACTGCCGGGATGGCAGGAGATTCTAAGAAACAATTTCCAATATACATCTGTGTGAATGGAATTTTGTAAAAGTAACAATTACCTTAATAATTAGTGTACGATTATATTATAAAATTATACACAATTATACAACTTTGAATAATTTTCAATTAATATTTTATTATGTATTCAATCATGATGCTTAAAAAAGGAAGGAATAAGTTAATTGCCAATAATTGGTAGTAATATTGTATATGAAATTTCATAATATAGAGACATCTCACGTTATATACATCTATCCATCTATCTATCTATCTATCTATCTATCTATCTGCAAGTCTAAACATTCATCTTTTTATACACTTGTCACTAACGGGGCTGAGTGATAGAGTGCTCGCCTAGTACGTACAAAGCCCTCGTTTCGATTCCTCACTCCTGTGTGCATAGGAAAATCCAGAAGTTTTGCTGTCACTCAAACAGTTGAGCACTAACTTTGAGCATAAAAGATTAGGGACTGTGTCTAGACGCTTCCTCAAGACCCATGACTGGCACCAAAACAAAAAATAAAAAGGAAAATATAGAATGTTCTGACTGCAACTATATAAAAATAGGGCTGCAAATACCTCATCACAGAGCAAGGAGGGAGTCTAGTGCTGACAGCTGCCGTCTAACCTGACTTAGCCAGAGGTGAACCACTGCAACCCATCTCCACAGAACCGGATGCTGCTGGCTTACTTACCCCTGTCATCCAAGATACTCAGGGACTGAGATCTGACACTGGTGGGTTTAAAACCAGGCCCTGTCAGGATGTCTGTGAAACTCTGAGCTGTGGCTCAAAGTGGTAGAGCTCTAGTCTTGAGCAAAAAATCTTAGGACCGTACCCCCAAACTGTCAGTGCAATTCCATGGCTGATGCCCTCCCCCCAAAACCCCATCCCTCTAAAATCTAAATTTGGACTGTTTGTGAGGTGTTTCTGAAAGAATGGTGATACTGATGAAAGCACCTTAATTTAATGACAGCATGTGGGATACAGTTATGTGATCAGTCCTTCATGAGATGTTGTGTGTTGAGTCATTCACGCGGTGCATTTTTTCATCTGGTTCTTGTAAGAGCTCCACAAGTAAGATGATGATTTGCCCCTGTCAGGGCCAAAATTATGTATGTACCTATCTCTAGTGAGTTGTCTCCTGCAGACAATTTTTTTGGCTTAAGTTTCTCAGTCATGAACCTTGAACTCAGGACCTAGCCACTGACACTTACCTGTTGGGATCATGGCTAGTGCCCTACCACGTGAAGCCAAGGAACACCTTGCAACAGAGTGTTAGGGTCTAGGCGTATAGTAGCTAAGGACTGTCATCCTGCCTACTCAGGAAGCTGAGATCTGACGATCTGGGTTCAAAACTATCCCAGACACAAATGGTCCCATGAGACTTTTATCTCCTATTCACCATTTAGAAACTTGAAGTGGAAGCCTCGCGCCTGTCATACAAGCTACTCAGGTGGCAGAGAGCTGAGGATCACGGGTCCAAAACCAGCCTGGGCAGAATATTCCTTGAGATGCTTCTCTCCAGTGAACCACCAAAAACCAGAAGGGGTGCTGTAGCTCAAGCAATTGGCTTTAGCTGAAGAGCTCAAGGATAGCACCCAGGCCTAGATTTCAATTCTTCCAACTTCCAAGAAAAGAAAGAAAGAAACCTGCAGTGGTGTACTGAGAATGTGTCTTATGGGTAGAGTGTTTTGCATGTATGAATCCCTGGGTTTGATTCCTTAGTACCGCATCACTAGAAAAACGCCTGAAGTGGCTGTGTGGCTCAAGTGGTAGAATGCTATCCTTGTACAGGAGAAACTCAAGTACTGTGCTCAGGTTCTGAGTTCAAGCTCCAGGACAATGAATGAACACACATACATGTACACAAACACACACACACAAACACACACACTGATGCCAGAAGTGAAGCTGTGACACCAAATGGTAAAGCACTGAGCTTCTGTTCTGAGCTCATGGTAAGCACCCAGGTCCTGTGTTCAACCCTGAAACACAGCCACCCAGGGCCCAACTAGGAGAGGTCAAAGGTTTCAAAATCTGATGAGCTTCACCAGCCCTAGATGACAGGAAGCATTGTGATATTACACAAGTGCTTAGATTTAGCAAGCTTCCAGAAACCTAGGGAGGCACCATTGCCAATAATGAGTCATTTCATTAGGTTCAGCTACCTAGTTGTCTGCCAGAAGGACCCTTGAATTAATTGTAGCAGGTTATTTTAAAACTAGAACATAGTCTAACAAAGACAGGATAAGTGCAGGGAACTTGACCTATCATGGGAGGTGGCACAAATAAAGACTTCCTGTCAAAACAGCACTGGAGAGAGAGATAGCTTGGGGGTACAAAGAGGCCTTTTTCTCCTGGCCTTCAGAGCCAGCCCACACTCCTCCTCACTAATTGGCCTCGATGGAGTTTTTTGTTACACAGCAGTACAGGAGTGAGGGCTTTTGTCTGCCTGTTCCAACAATGAGGCAGACTTCCTCCAGCAGTCCCTGGTGAGGAGAAAACCTCAGGCTAAAATGGGAACAGCAAAGGGAGCCCCGGAACACGCACTGTCTTCAAAGCACTTTCTGTGTTATGAAATCATTCTATTCAAAGCAAATTTCCTAGCTGGATGCCTTTCATCATAGGGACTCTGGACCTTCACTGATAGAAATATATGCATACATACATGGGGACACATAGAGTTACTGGCTATTTTTTTGGCTGTTGCGGGGGTTGTACTATGAGCTTAGGCACTGTCCCTGAGCTACTTTTGCTCAAGGATAGTGTTCTGCCCTTGAGCCATAGCCCCACTCATGGAGATTTTGTATTCCTGTGGTCCCTCAGAAATGAGAATGTGGTGGACTTTCCTGTCCTGGCTGAATTCAAACCGGCATTCCCTACCTCTCAGCCTCCTGAAGTGCTAGGATTACAGGCAGGATCTGCTGACACCTGAGTTTCTTTCTTCTTATACTTTTCTTTCATCGTGACAATCTGAAATCTTCACAGTGTCATTCTAATGGTTTGCATTTCAAAGTAAACTACCCAGGTCTGTAGTTCAAATGCCAGACTGCCACATACAAATGGCAGGAGATCTTGAGAAAATCATTCCTATCTATAAGAATGCTTACTGTAATGTTATAAAAGTAACTATTAAATTTGCAGTTATTTCATGATTCTCTTATAGAATGCAACACAAAAACTATTGGATTATGTCTTCCATTCTAGAACAATGGTATGATTCTCCTAATTAAGGAATAGTGACTACTTTTACATTAATGCTTTAATAAGTATTCAACCATGATACTTCATTAAGTGGAAGCATAATTCTATAACTAATAATTCATAATATATAATTTAATATCCTTACATTGTCTCTCTCTCATATATATAGCTAAAGACACATCTGCCTGTCTGTCTATCTATCTATCTATTTATCTGTCTGTCTGTCTATCTATCTATCTATCTATCTATCTATCTATCTATCTATCTATCTATCTATCTATCTATCTATCTATCTATCTTTCTATCTATCTATCTATCTATCTATCTATCTATCTATCTATCTATCTATCTATCTATCTATCTATCTATCTATCTATCTATCTATCTATCTATCTATCTATCTATCTATCTATCTATCCACCAATGCTATTGCTTCATCGAAGGTCCTCAGAACTGACTGGCAGCTCAGTTTGCCAAAGGCTTTTGTTTTACAACTGACCCATTCATGAATTGGGCATTGTGGGCTGTGAGTTCAAGTCCCAGCATGGCCAAAAGTTTATATGTGGAGTCAGAAGCCAATTTTGACACATTTATTTCCCTTCTTGGTGAAAGTCCTGGGTCTCAATATGATGTCTAATCCATATGCAAATAAATCCATGTGATAAGATGTAATAAATGAAATAAATGTTATATATGTAAGAATACTAAATAAAATAAATAAAAATAAATAAGGGTAACAAATGTCATATGGAGTAAACCCATGTACCTAAATAGATCTCATGTATGAATATTATTTTTAACAATGCTGGGGCTTGAATTCTGTCCCTGGAAACTAGTCTGAAATTCTTGTCTTCCACCACGGTGAGTTTCCCTTTCCCCACAGTGCCAGAGAGTTAATCATACCCTGAATTGAAATCCCAGGCCTTCCAGAAAAATGGTGCAAATTCCAAGCCTGGGTCTTAATTTTTTTTGACCAGGATCATGGACTGTCTTGAAAGCACTCTCTGTTCTATGACATCATTCTATTCAAAGCAAATATCTTAGTTGTTTGCCTTTCTTCATAACGACTGTATGTTCACCGATAGAAATACATGCATTCATACATAGACACATGGAGTTACTGGCTCTTTTTTATTTTTGGTGCAGGTCCTGAGACTTGAACTATGAGCCTAGACAATGTGCCTGAGATCCTTTTACACAAGGTAGCACTTTATTGTGCCTTAATCCATGATACATCATTAAATTGAGGCATAATTTAATACTTAATACCTAGTAATTTAACAATAATTTAATACCTAATAATTATTAGTAATATATTACATGTAATTTAATAGTATACAGACATCTCACATTCTATCAATATATTTATATGTTTAAATATACAGTGGAATATATATATATATATACATATATATATACATGTCCCTCTAAATATATATATATATATATTTATTTGCAGCAATTTACAAATCTACCTATTTATATATTGGCCACTCCTGGGGCTAGAACTCAGGTCCTGGGAACTGCCTGGCAGTGAATTTGTTTGAGACAGCTGTGCTTACAATGACACCTTGATTAATTGGGCATTCCATGCCCTGAGTTCAAATCCCAACAGTGCCGAAGACAATAGGTGAGTAAGAAGCCAATATTGTCCTGTTTTCCTTTGTGTGGAAATATTGTGTCCTAGGTACAATATGTAATATCTATGCAAATACATATATATGATACACATTATACATGTATATAAATATTATTTTTGCCTGTTCTGGGGCTGGAATTCACACCCTGGGAAATGCTCCTGAATTTTTTTCTTCCAGGAGGTTAGCTTCCACTTCACCCACAGCAAAATAGAGTTACCCAGTCCCTGAGTTCAAATCCCAGTTCTGGCAGATAAAATGGCCCAAATTCCTAGTCAGGACCTTAACTTTATTGGTGGTGCAGGCATGGGGCTTGAATTCAGGTCATCACAACTCTGCCTCAGCCTTGATTACCCTAGGCTGGGGTGCAGCTTTTACACCCACAGATGATCCAGGGATCCTAGGACCAGAGTTCAACTCCCAGCTTTGGCAAAAAAAAAACAAACCAACCAAGATGGAAGAGGAAAAAACAGGAAGTTTTACACAACAGTTTTACCTTTGTTTCCTTAGAACTGTGACCATCCTGGGTCTTAATAACTCGGCTTGAAAACTGTACAAGACCTTGCATGGTCGAAGGCTGGTGGGCTGTCAGTGAAGCCTGAGCCCAACCCAGAAACCTAGGCCCTGAGTTCGGTCCAGGGACTGCCACCTACAAGGCTGAAGATCCTAGAGAACTCGTTCCTATCTATAGGAACAATAATAGAATGTTTGTAATATACTAATTAAATTACTAATTAGCTAGTCATTCTAGTATAAGATTCTAGTATAATCCTAACGTGATTAATTAATGGAGGCATAATTTTAGACTAAATAATTGGTAGTAATAGAATATATAAAAATAAGATATGGACATCACTCTTTATATAGAATTATACATTAGAATCTACATAAATGTCTATCTGTCTCTGTATAAATTTATTTATAGATACATATACATATGTAAATACACACACACACACACACACACACACACACACACACACACACACACACACACACACACACACACACACTTGAATCTACACATCTATCTGTTTATATATTGACCACTCCTAGGGCTTGATCTCAGGTCTTTAAATTTGCCCTACATCTTCATTTGAATCAGACTGGTGTGCTAACATTGACCCATTCATGAAGTGAGCCTTCTAGGCCCGAAGTTCAAATCACAGAACTGCCCAAAACTTAATCCTGGTGGAAGAAGCCAATTGTCCCACTTGTTTTCCTTATCAGTGAAAGTCTGGGTCTAAGGAATGATGTATAATACATAAGCAAATCTGTGTCTTATGTAATAGGTTGTAAAAAATGTTATACATGTAATCATACTCTCTAAAATATATAATAAATAAATAAAACACAAAATAAAATGAATAACTACACTAACTGCCATATGCAGTAAACATGTGTATGTAAATATAAATCATGTATTTAAAATGTATACGAATATTATTTTTTGGAGTGCTAGGTCTTGAATTCAGACCCTGGGATCAGGCCTGAATTTCTTGACTTCCAGCTCGTTGAGCTTCCCCTTCCCCCACATTGCTGCAGATTGACCAAAACCCTGAGTTCAAATCACAGGCCTGGCAGAAAAATGGCCTGAATTCCAAGCCAAGGAGCTTCATAATTTTTAAAATATTTTTAATGTATGTCTGTATCTGTCTGTCTGTATGTGTGTATATATTTTTATTTTGTCAAGGACAGGGCTTGAACTCAGGGCATGGCAATTCTGCCTCAGCTTTGATCACTCTACACTGGGTTGCAGCCACTGGACACACAGCCGAACCTGGGTCCCCAAAGGCTGACAAGAAAAAAAAACCACCCGGCAACATTTTTCTTTTAAAGGTAATCATCCTGGGTCTGAATGACACAGCTGAAAAGTGTTTGTAACCTGGCATTGCTGAAGTCTGATGGTCTTCCAGGGAAGCCATAGGCCAACACGGCAAAATAGGCTCTGTGTTCGAAGCCCAGTCCTGACCCTTACCAATGGAGGGAGATCCTAAGAGTCTCGTTCCTATTCACAGGAATACCGATGGAAATTAATGTCAAGGTTGAATTTGTTGCTCTGAATGATACTACTATAAAATTAGAGACTGATTTTAGGAGGCTGATGGATTTTAATGAATATTTTTTGACACATTAAGAGAATACTATTAATTATATGGATGCAATAGTTTAGGGACAGTGGTTAATTTAATTAATTATTCATTAAGTATGAAAACAATAATATTAATTACATGGAGGCATAATAATTACCCAAAAATTGGTAGGAATGTAGCCTATATAACTAAGTAATGTATCGACATCTTTGGCACTCTATAAATATCTATATCTTTTTGTGTACTACCTTCTGCATGTCATTCTGTTCTTATTTTGTCAACCCTTGGGGCTTAATCTCAGGCACTGGGAACTGCTTGTCAGCTCCATATGCCACAGGCTGGTGTGTTGACACTCACCCATTCATGAATTGGGCTTTGTGGCTGTGAGTTAAGATGCCAGCACTCACAAAAATTGAATTGTGCAGTAAGAAGCCCATGATGACACGTTTTCTTTTTCTGTAAAAGTCCTGGGTTTCAGGTATGAAGTTTCATACATAGGCATATCTATATCCTATGTAATAAATGCTGTAAATATTCCATGCATAATAGCAGTCGATAAAATAAATTGCAAATGAATAAAACAAAAAAATAAAATGAATAACTACACTAAGCACAATTTGGAGTCAACATACGGGCCAGGATGTCAGGGACTGGGGACCGCCTGGCAGCTGATTTGGCTAGAGGCTGCTGTGCTGGCAGTAACCCATTCATGAAATGAGCATTTTAGGCCGTGAGTTTAGATTCCAGCACTGCCAAAAATGTAATCTTGGAGTGAGAAGCCGAGTGTGATACATGATTTCCTTTTCTGTGAAAGTGCTCAGTGTTAGGTAGGATGTTTAATTTGTGTGCAAATCTATAAGCTATGTAATAGGATGTAATAAAGATAAAAATGTCATAGGTGGAAGAATTGTCACTATGATAAACATTGAATTAGTAGTGAATAATTCTAGGATAAAATTAGACACAATAAGTATAGGAAGTACATTAAGTTTAATTAATATTTTATTAAGCATTAACAGAATAAAAATTACATGGAGACATAATTAAATACCTAATAATTGGTAGTAACACATGATGCATAATTCAATAATATATAGACATCTGTCTCATTCTATGAAATATTAATTATATGTATGGATATATGTACATATATGATAAACAATACTGATATTGAGTAATTATTAATTGATGCTTTATTAATTGTTAACTGGGACACATCATTAAATGGAGATATAATTTAATACCTAAGAATTGGTACTAATATTATCTATAATTTAATAATATGCAGACATCTCTCTTTTTGTGTCTACAATATTTATATACAGAAATCTCTATCTATTTATACCTTGTTCACTCCTGGGGCTCGGTGGTTCAGTGCTCACCTAGTAATCATGAAGCCCTGTGTTCAATTCCTCAGTGCCACATAAATAGAAAAACAGGAAGTTCTTCTATCTTTCAACCAATTGAGTGCTAGCCTTGAGCACAAATGCTTAGGGAGAGTTTATAAGCTCTTACTCAAGCCCCAGGATTGCCACCAAAAAAAGGTAGGATGTTCTAACTGCAATTATAGAAGGACAGAACTTCAAATACCTCATTACAGAGCAAGCTAGGTGTGTGGTGCTGACAGCTGCCACCTAACCTGACTTAGCCACATGTAAACCACTGCAACCTAGCTCCATGGGTTACACATGTCATCCTGGCTTATGCCCGTCATCTTAGCTGCTCGGGGTGCTTAAACCCCAGTCCTGGCAGGATGTCTACGAGACTCTTCAACATATGGCTCCAAGTCATAGAGCTCTAGCCTTGAGCAAATATTATTAGAATAGTATCCACATGCTTTCAGTTCAAGTCCCATGTCTACCTCCCCCAATTAAAAAACCACCCCATTAAACTATTAGATGTGAACTTGTATGGTTTGTGAAATTTTCCTTAAAGAACGGTGATATTGATGAAAGCACCCTAATTTTAATGACAGCTTGTGGAACAGAGCTATGTGCTGAGTCTTCACAGGGTGCAGTGTGCTGAGTCCTGCATTGGGTGCTAAGTCTTTTACAAGATGCTGTGTGCTGAGTCCTGCAAAGAGTGACATGTACTGTGTCCTTCACAGGGTGCATTCTTACATCGTGCCCTTGTAAGGGATCCACAACTGAGATGATTATGCAGACAAGAATATTGAGTCTCAGATATGCTCCCATGGCAAGTATAAAATTATGTATTACTGAAGACTAGTGAGTTGTCTTCTGCGGACAAATGTTTTCTTTTTTTCTGTCATGAACCTTGAACTCGGGTTCTAGGTGCTGACCCTTACCTCTAGGGCTCATGGCTAGCACTTCACCACTTGGAACCATGGACCCCCTTGCAGCAAAAGCCAAGCCCAAGGGGTCAGTAGCTGGTCTGTCATCCAGCCTTCTCAGGAACCTGAAATCTGAAGATCTGGGTTCCAAAATATCCCAGACACAAAAGGTCCCATGAGACTATTATCTCCAATTCACCACTAAGAACCTGACGTGGAAGCAGGGTGCTTTCCTTATGCTGGTAATCCTAGCTACTCAGGCAAATGAGATCTGAGGATCATGGTTCAAATCAAGCCTGGGCAGGAAAGTCTTTGAGACACTTAGCTCCAATGAGCCACCAGAAAACCTGAAGTGGCGCTGTGGCTCAAGTGGTAGAGCACAAGACGAGCTGAAGAGCTCAAGGAAAGCACCCAGGCCCAGACTTCAACTCCTACAACTGACAAAAACAACAACAAAAGACAGAAAACACTAACAAACCTGAGGTAGAGGCCTGGGAAAGTGCATTAGGGATAGAGTGTTTTGCATCTATGAAACCCTAGGCTTGATTTCTCAGGACCATATCATTAGGAAAAACCCTGAAGTGGCTCTGTGGCTCCAGTGAGAGAAGGCTATCCTTCTACAAGAGAAACTAGGTACAGTGCTCAGGTCCTGAGTTCAAGCTCCAGGACTCATGCATGTGTGTGCATGCACACATGTCCCCACCACCCCACCCCCACCCCCACACAAACACACACACTCACAGACCAGAAGTGATGTTGTTACACAAAATGGTAAGGCACTGGGCTTCTGCACTGTGCTCCTGCTCAGCACAAAGGCCTTGTGATCAAAACCTAGCCACCCAGGGCCCAACAAGGAGAGGTCAAAGGTTTCAAACCCTGATGAGCTTCACCAGCCCTAGATGACAGGAAGCTTTGTGATATCCAACGTATGCTTGGATTTTCCAAACCTAGGAGAGGCATCATAGGCCCATCATTACTCCAATGAAACATTTCATTAGATTCAGTGCCCTAGTTGACTGCCAGAAGTACTCCTGAATTATATTGAGCACTTTATCTGAACACAAAAACATAGTCTCACAAAGGCAGGATAAGTGCACATAACTTTATCTGCCATGGAAAGTGACACAAATGAAAACTTGTTGTTAAAACAGAGCACTGGGGAGAGAGATAGCTTGGGGTACAAAGAGACCCTTTTCTCCTGACCTTCAGAGCACGCCCACATTCATCCTCACTAACTGGCTCAGGTGGAATTGTTTGTTACCAAGCTGTACAGGAGTGAGGCCTTTTGTCTGCCTGTCCGCACAATGTGAGAGACTTCTTCCAGCAGGCCTGGGATGCAGAGAAACCCTCAGGTGACACTGGGAATTGTGATGAGTTCCCTGGAACATGCACTGTCTTGAAAGAAGTCTCTGTGTTATGAAATTATTGTATTGAATACAAATTTCCTAGCTTGGTGCCATTCATCATAGCTATTCTATAGCTTCACCTATAGGAATACATCCATACATAGACAATGACATGGAAGTACAGGCTCTTTTTGAGGGGGCAGGTCCTGAGGTTGAACTATGAGCCTAGGCATTGTCCCTGAGCTCCTTTTGCTCAAGGGTAGTACATGAAGCTTGAGTCATAGCCTCAATTCTGGTTTTTTTGTGATCTCTTAGAAGTAACAGTGTCATAGACTTTCCTACACTGGCTGGATTCAAGATAAGATTCTCTCCATCTCAGCATCCTAAGGAGGTGGGATTACAATCAGCAGCCATTGACATATTCTTTCCTTTCTTATTCATTTTTTAATCTGGACAATCTGACTTCTTAGCAGGGTCATTCCAATGGTTTGAGTTAATAAGTAAACTACCCAATGTTTATTATAGTTGCTTTCTCTCCTCATCTTCTTCTCTGGTCACAGGGTTGAGGCCAAACGTGAGAAATGAGTGTCACAGTATTTTGGAGCAAATATCCACAGGATATGCCAATTCTGTCACTTAGCATTGAGCTAGAATTTACTGTCTCAGGATGAGAGGACCGAAATCTGGAGTGATCCTCATACTGTCTGCATTGCTCCTTTTGCCTATGAAATGATCTAATCATTATGAGTGTTTTGTGTCTCCAAATTTAAGTATCTAGAACACACTAGAAGCATCTTCCTGTTTCTGTTTTTCTCTAGTACCTCTCGAGATTTAGACTAAGGATTTGTGTGAAGCGGCTCCTCTGCGAATCCCTGAGAAAAGCCACTTGAAGCCTCTTCAGGAGATCGCCATTCAAAGCCAGCTGAGCAGGAAACTCTGTGAGACTCTTATCTACAATAAACCACCAGTGAACCAGAAGTGGAGCAGTGGCCTAGAGGGTAGAGCTCCAGCTTTGAGAGAGAAAGCTGAGCAGGACATACAAGCCAGACCATGTAGGAAAGCTTGGGAGTTGATTATGTCCAGTTAACGACCAGATCGCTCTTCAATTACCTTCTGTTGGCATGTTGCATGGGCCTAGGTGAGAAGTCTTGCCCCTGTTATCTGATGATACAGGTAACTGGGACCTGAGATCCTAGGACCCATGGGTCCTACAGAAGAGAAGTATTTTTTAGACATCATATCAGCAAAATTTGGGCATAATCACTGGAATGCTTCAGAAATATGGAGAAAAACAGTTTGGGACCAGCGAGTTAAAACAATAAACGGAGCAGCAGAATAAAATCCCATATAGATTAGAGGAAAACAAGACTCATTTTTGCTATGTGAATTCAGAAGGCCATCTACACTTAGAAGGTATCACAAGTTTGTACCTAAAATATTGCATTGATACATTTTATATTCTGATATATATTCTAAACCTAATTATTTATATTCTAATTGTATTGATTGAAATAAATATCAATTTATTTGTCAAATTATCAATTAATTCTAGTAACTTTCATAGTGTGCAATATAAAATCATCACATATAAATGTAAAATATATAACTATATATAATATTATGAAAAGGCTCATGTTTTGCATTGTTCTGTTGGGGTTAGGGTATCAAAGGCAACTCTGTTTTAAAGTATTATTCCATTATCTCTACCTCAGTGTTTGGTAGAGTTAAACCTAAAGCTTTACCATTTGTAGATTTACAGCCTGGATGCAAGAGGAAACACTGTGGTTAAAACATTAGCAATTTAGGGAGGTTGAGCTTTTCTTCATGTGTCTATTGGCCATTCTTCTTTCTTCTTCAAAGAAGTTTCTCTTTAAGTCTTTAGCCCACTTATTTATTGGGCAGTTGTTTGTTTGAGTATTTGTTGTTGGGGATTTAATTTTTTGAGTTCCAAGTATATTTTAGATATGAGACCCTTGTCCGTTGTATGGCTAGTGAAGATCTTCTCACAATCCGTGGGCTTTCTATTGATCTTGCTAGCTATGTCCTTTGCCATGCGGAAGCTCTGCAACTTCATGCAATCCCATTTGTCCAACCTTTCTTTGATTTGTTGTGTTTCCGGGTCTCTATTAAGAAAATTTCGGCCTGCGCCAAGGAGACCTAGGGTTTCTCCTATTCCATCCTGTGATGTTTTCAGAATGTCTGCTTTGACTCCGAAGTCTTTGATCCATTTGGAGTTGATTCTGGTGTAGGGTGATAATGCAAATAAAGACAACATTGAGATACCACCTCACCCCAGTTAGAATGGCAAAAATGAAGAACTCTAATAACAACAGATGCTGGAGGGGATGTGGACAGAAGAGAATCTTACTGCATTGTTGGTGGGAGTGTAAACCTGTTCAACCACTTCTCAAAAAACTTCACATACAGCTCCCCTATGACCCAGCAATCCCACTCTTTGGCATTTACCCAAATGTTTACAAACAAGACCACACTATAGCTATCAGCACACCTATGTTTATTGCAGAATTATTTACCATAGCTAAGATCTGGAACCAATCCAGATGCCCCTCAGTAGATGAATGGATCAAGAATATGTGGTATATATACACAATGGAATTCTATGCCTCCATCAGAAATAATGGCATTGCCCCATTTGTTAGGAAATGGAAAGACTTGGAAAAAATTATATTAAGTGAAGTAAGCCAGGCCCAAAGAAACCTACTTCCCATGGTTTCTCTTATTTGCAATATCTAGTATATGTATGAGTCAAGCAGAAAAGGTCAGATAATGTGATGTGAGGAAAATGAATCCTAAGATATGTATTTAAATGTTTTTTTTCTTTCATGCATTTGTTTCTAATGCACTTATAAGATTATCTTTTTGTTGCTTTGTATGTCCCTCCCCCACATTATAACCCCTGCTTTCACTATATTTGATGTTGGTATAATTTGTGAAGTAGAAGGGGAAAAACAAGTCGTTTAAGGATACTGGTGGACCCGTGCAACAATGAGAAGTACAAGTTGTCCTGTCCAAAATGAACTTTACAACTTTGGTGGGGGGGGAGGATTGGTTGGGGGTCGGGGGGAGGCTGGGAAGGGATGTGAAGTGTAAACAAAGAAGGAGGTTGCAATGCTTGATAAGAAATGTACTCATTATCTTGCCCATGTAATGTAACCCCGCTGTATATTTTGTTCACAATAAAAATAATAATAGAAATAAAAATAATAAAAAACATTACCAATTTAAGGCCTAATAATGAAGAGAAATATATGGACTTCTCTTGCAACTATGAAAATATTTGGTGATAAAATGGCAGTAGTGTAAGTTCCTGCCTGTTTGGAAGGTAGACAGGCCAAGACATTAGGTAATCATGAATATGAACATTTTTTCACTTTCTTGGCTTTAGCTACTTTTTAAATGGTAGGTATCATAAACAATCATATTTTGATAAAATGCCTTCTAGTATGAACAGTTCTGGCTGAACTGTTCATCTCTCTATGATCCCTTGTAACTAAGATTAGTTTTGTTCCACTAATACAATCTATGCTGTCAGAGTAAGATATTCTGGTTGGTCTGTTCCTACATGGAAGAAGGGTAAAGGGTCAGGTAGACATTTGTGCCAGTAAGACCTCATTTGGGAAAATCTCAGCTGCATATGCTTAGAAGTAGCTCTTAAACAAGGCTTACTTTGAATCCATTGGCTCCACAGAGCTAACACAGTTGGATAAATAAGTACTTGAAAAAGCCGTCTCATTTGGACTTAGCTATTAATACTTGAAAATATGATCAAATTCTAAATGAAAAGGACTTAAAATAGTCATTGACAAAAAAATTGCAAATGTGAGCAACGAACTGAACAACATTTTTTTTCAACTATTCACAGAATTTTAGGGAAATAAGATCAATAGCATTTTTAGGAACAATAAAGTTTCCTTGTTACAAATAGGCACCTAAGCATATAAGCCTGTATAAATATTTCATCATTAACTACTAAAATTTACATGATACTACATTCTTCAGCAGCTTGTATACCAAAATTACAACAATACAGAGATTAACATGGCACTTGTACAAGGATGATATGAAAATTTGTGAAGTATTCAAAATTTTTCATTCTTCAGATGCAAGAAATGAAAAACAGCTATTAAAAAGTTGATTACACAATTACAAGTGAAACAATACACCTAATTAATATAATTAAAAGTTACTTTGACATCAGTGTATTAAATTTTCACCTTAGAAAGGCCTTTACATAGCATAACCTTTACACAACTTTTGATATTAGACAACATTGTCGTTTTATCCCAAAGAAATATAATACTAAAAGGACCTAGGGAAAAAAAAAGGAATCTTAAACTATTTCTGTATGGAATGCAATCTGAAAGGACACATTAATGAACCTATATGTTATAAAACAATGTAGAATTCAATGTATTATATCTAGGAGAGAATAAAATAGATTATGGACACTATACAAACATAGAATATAGAATATTTTAAAATATACTTTTTCAGACAAACAACGGAAATATCTTTAGTTTCTATACTACTCATTTCAACAGATAAGTTAAAATTATTTCCGATCAACAAAATCACAAACTCTGCATAAATCATTATAGATGTATACAAAAACTCTTGAATACCTTTTGACATCAAAAGCAGACAATTCACTTTGAAGAACTCCACAGAATCCGTGAATTGTTACTATAAGATATTGTTGTTATTTGGATTGTGAAAATATGTTGTATTGACAAAAAGGAATTAATGACATTTTTGAAATTTAAGAAAATTAACCGAATCATTAGGATTTAGGAGAACAATTTGTACAGCCTTCCACAACTTCAAAGAGGTAGTGATACATACTTATCCTTTTGGTAATATCAAATGCAGTTTCCTCCAAGTGGTTCTTCAGACCTGGTTTGACATATTGGTTCAACAGTTCCAGTGTATTTTTGCTATCTCAATTACCAGCAGCAAGATGCAAGGGGGTCAAGAAGCCTTTAGTTTGGGCATTGGTATCTGCATCATGAAGAAGAAAGAAGCCACTCTGGTATTATTACACGTACATGCACTGTGCAGGGGTGTCCAGTCATCTACAGTTATTGCATGTGCCCCTGAGCCACCAACTCACGGACAATGTATAAGTGTCCACTGTAGGCTTCCCGATGAAGAGGGGTATACTCATCGTCATCCCTAGTATTCACATGAGTAGCCTTTTTGGAAAGTATTCTCTGCACTGTAGTAAGCTGGTTATTTTCAGCAGCCCAAAGAAGAAATTTGCTTGGATCCTTCTCCATTTTTTTTTCTTGCAATTTTTACCATTCCTCACATTTTCATCTTGTTCCTCATCTTCATCAGAATTGCCTAACCAGATACATTGAGTACCAGTGGAAATGAGGTGTCCATGTATTTCCCTAATAGTTCATGTTGGTTGACCTGGTCAGAAATATCTGGTGAATTCTCTGCATATGTTTTTTCACCATGATTTATTTTCTTTTTCAATTTTTACTATTCGAAATTATTCTAACTGGAGATTAGGGAATAAATGGAGAGCAGAGGAAAGATGTTCCTCCATATTCAAAGGTACAGACTGAAAATGAGGACCAGTGGTGTCTTCATGTGCAACTTATTCTAGGAATGAGAAAATGTGAAATAATGCCTCCTATATAAATGATTTGGGAAATGGCAGTGCAGAAAGTGAAATGATGCAACCCAAAATATAAAACAATATAAATTAGGATAATTATGGAGCAATCATATTATCTATGAGAGCCATGAAAGACAGAGATGAGCTATCCACAAAATCCATGCCTCTGATCAATTTATAGAACAAGCAGAAATTTTTTTTAAAAAAAGGTGGAAATAGAATTTATGTATTTACTTGAAATTAGTAAAAACTTTTTAATAGCCTACATAAGAATCTAAATCCTTGATAGCACTAGTAACAGATCTGACTGAAATCAGTTGAATCACACTTTTCCTGTACAATGAAGGAATAGGTACAGGCTAGGAAAGCAGCTAGAAAAGGCAGGCTGATTGTATCTGTGAGAAAACTTTGTGGAAACTGGTATTGAGGATTACTTACTGGTGACCCACTTGCACTGGAAGCATGATTCTGACCTCTTGCTTGCTGATTCTGAACTATTGCTTTGATCATTATATTCTCCAAAAAGAAAAAGTCAGAATTGATAACAATGGACTACTAATACATTTTGACTTTTCATTAAGCATATTCAATCATCAAAATCACACGAAGACAATAGACAGGCCTATTTTTTTTAGATGAAAACAAGTGTCTTTAAAAAAAACAAGGAATTTAAGTAGTCTTCCAAAGGACTTCCATTTTACTTACTGCATTATACATTTTTCCTAATGTTGAGTAACAATAAATAATGGATCTATTAGAAAGCTCTTAAAGCTCGTCTGTTCAATACTGAGTTCTCTTACACTATATTATAGTATTTTTTTTGTATGGTCTTAGGAAGAAATTTACTTTACTAACTTGAATTTGTGACAGGACAATATCATGACTGTACATCTTTCTTCTATACTCTCAGTTTTACGTTATTATCTAAATATGTGCATTAAATAAGTATAGAGGAAAAAGTAGAAGCCACACTGGTGGATCATGGCTTTAATCCTAGCTAATCAGAAAGAAGAAATCTGAGAATTGTGGTTTGAAACCAGACCAAGATAAAAAAGTCCATTAGATCTTGCTTTGAAAGTAACCAGCAAAAGCTAGAAATGGATCTATGGAGCTAGAAATGGAGCTATGGTACAAGCAGTGAAATGTTAGCCTTGAGAAAACTAAAACAAAAAAATGACAAATTCTGAGACAGAGCCAGGCCCTGACTTCAAGCTCTAGTATTAGCATCAAACTAATTAATTAATTAATCAATTAAAAATAAATTAAGTGGTCACATGTGGAGAAAATGCTCAGGGATATCACCCAGGCTCTTATTTCAAAAACTACAATCTACCGAAAAAATCTATTTAAATAATACCTGTGTAAATAGAGTATTTTCATCACCCAAATGCACATCCATGCTCAGTTATTTTTGCAAGGTAACTCTGTTATGTCTGGAGTACCACAAAACATTATCACTTAAGTAGAAAGCATTGAAACATGGGTTCACTCTATCTCTCTAATGGATTTTTCTCCCCACAAATACTCAAATCTTACAATTATTCCAATTCTTTGAAGTCATAGCTTTTTTCTTTAACATCCATAATATTAAAGTTTGAATTTAGTGTCTTGTGTCTCCTAAATGGGTGTTCTTACCAGTTTGTCATGCCCCCAGCCCTAAATTATCCAGATTAATTTTCAGATAAAATCTGGCTTCCTACTTGTGTATGACCATGGGCTCAGTCCACTTGATGTTATTCTTCCTGGAATTTAGAATAACAGGTGTCTGGCATTGTGTACAGATCTTTATGTCCAGTCTGGGCTTTAACCACTATCCTCACAACAGTAGACTCCCATATAGTCAGGTTTTTCATAAGCTTATCATAGCTGATTTTTTAAATAAATCTTTGCATTTCCTGCAGGTTCTTGAGTACTGAATTAATTTGTGTTTTCTTTGGGTTCGTTTGTTTCATTTGAATATATGTATTCAGTGGTTCCTCATTTTTCATTTGGTTTCTTTCACTCAAGTTCTTACCTAAAGTGCTGAGAAACCAATTCTTCTTTCTCAAGATAGTCAAGCTGAACTTTATTTATTCCAAACCAATTTCAGTAATATTTAAACATCTTCATATCTAGGAATGATACACAAATGCTTATCACTGAGAAGGGTCTTTTTATTTTCACAGCAGTCTTTGGCATTCACAGACTTATCATGAATTATACAAATATAATAAAACTCAGATGCTTGCCAGGAGGGGAAAAACCTATTACTAATTGTTTGACAGAGGCTTCCCTTCTCGTGAATGAAATACGCTGCTTGATGCAGGATTTCACAGAATCATATTGCTAGGGAGAGCCTAAAAAATCAGGTAACACTACGGAGTTGAGGGAGATTACTTGACCTCCTGAATAATTTACTTTTATGTCAAATAAAAGCAGGCTTCCAAAAAGAGAGTAGACTTTAGAGAAACATGATGAGTTGTGTGTAAATAGGTGCTTAGTGCTTAGCTGACTTTGTTGATTGGTGAACTAATACAGGGAAATAAAGTACAGCACGGTAAAAAAAATAAAGAACTCTGCATTGAAATAATCATTTCTGTGTGTGTGTGCATGCACACATGTGCATATACACACACACGCATGTGCATTGCTCATGCATGCATTATTCATTGCTGAGGCTTGAGAGTGCCTAGACACTATCCCAAAGCTTCTGTGGTCAAGGAGAGTGGTCTACCACTTAAGCCACTACTCCACTTATGGTTTGTTGGAGATAATCACATGTATTGTCATGATTGGACTGGCTTTTAACAGTGGTCTTCAGATCTCAGCCTCCCGAGTAGCTAGCTAAGCTGATTCAGTCTCTGAGTAGCTTGTTAAAATGCTGCCTGTACTCTATGCTTTTTTATACTTTTCCTGAGGTAATCACAAGTCTAAGTCGTATATGTCTAATTGTTTAAAAATATTTACTGCTTGGCACCAGCGCTCCCAACTGTACTCTTAACTACTTAGGAGGCTTGAGAACAGAACCCAGGCCACATTTTAGTGGACTTCCTTAATCTATAACTGGGTGCATTGGATCATTTCCACCATCTTGCACTATCTACAGACTAAAATTGGAAGGACTGCAGGATCAAGGCCAGCCATGGTAGATAGTGCAACTCTGATGCTTTTGATGATGGGAAGGCTAAAAGGACAGATCAGGTGCATGTTCTTGTGGAAAGGGAACCCCTACCCTAAAATTAACAACTGATATGATGCCTGCCTAGCAAGAACAATACACCAAGTTGAAATCCCCACCAAAATAAGTATATACCTTAACATCCAAAAACATAGTAGAATCTGTTCTTTGCTCTAATATAATCTTTATCTGATTATCATATGATGTGGCAGAATAGTTTCTTCGTTAAACTTATGATATATTTAAAAGGACCTAGAAAATTCTTCCTCACTTCTTAAGTGCAAACGAATGGCAAATTGCCTCATTTCTTACATATTTGACTACCACTAAAAATTTGTCTAATGATTATTATAGTAATATATTCTGATTTATTACTTTACTGTGTAACAGTTTTTAAACATTTTGCTTCTCTGTTGAAGTTTAAGTATTTAAATTGCATCATCAAAATATATTCCTTGTGTACTTGGGGCAGTTCTTTACTAAGTTTTTAACCAATGGCTTCTAAGAATTTTTGTTATTGTTAAAATATTGTACAGAGGGGTTACAATTACATGGGCAAGACAATGAGTACATTTCTTATCAAGCATTGTTGCCTCCTCCTTTGTTTCCACTTCCCATCCGTCCCCATCCCCTCCTCTCCCCCCCAACTCAAGCCTCCGTCCCTCCACAGCCAAAGTTGTAAAGTTTGTTTTTCGACATAACCTCTTGTACATCTCATTGTTGCAATGGGCCCACCTGTATCCCTATTTAAATTATTTGTTTTTTCTCTTCCCCTCCAAAAATTATACTAACAGCAAATACAGTGAAAGCAGGGGTTATACCGTGGGGGAGGGACATATAAAACAACAAAGAAATAATGTCATAAATATGTTGGAAATAATCGCATGAAAGAAAAAAAAATTGAATACTTATCTTGAGGTTCATTTCACCTAACATCAACTTATCTGACCTTTCCTACTTGACTCAGACAAATACTAGTTATTGCAAATAAGGGAAACCATGGAACCTATGTTTCTTTGGGCCTGGCTTAATTAACTCAATATAATTTTTTCAAGTGTTTCCATTTCCTAAAAAATGGGGCAATGTCATTTTTTCTGATAGAGGCAGAGCATTCCATCTAAGAATTTTTAATTGGTATATTCTTTGGTTTATTTTTAATTTCAATTTAATTTTATTGTAAAGGTAATTTACTTAGGGGTTACATTTTCATAAGTAAGATAATGAGTACATTCCTTATGGAAGGAACATTGTTACCTCCTCCATCGATTTTTTTTGTACACTCATACAACTACTGATGCTTTTGCAATTGCTATTGATCAATAGGTACTTTTTCTTTCTTTGTTCATGCATTTTTATTATAAAATTGATATACAGAAGGTTTACATTTACTTGTCACCTAAAGAGTACACTTCATTTTATTTTCTAAATTTCAAATTTTGAACTTAATTACTTATTTTCTTTTGTTTCATTAGGGTAATTCTTTTTTCAGAGCTGTAGGATGTGTTAATTTAATTGCATGATTTTCACACATGTAAATTAATCAGACACATATATTTTGCTTTTAAAATATTTAACATGTGAATAGATAAAATTATTTTCTTAATTTTATATGGTTGGTGAATTTAAATAAATTTATTTTCTTATAGTTCTAAACATATTTTTCCAGGTAACAAATACTAACTGTATTTTCAAGAAACACATACTTTATTAAGAAAGGCTTCATTACCTGGTCACTTTTTGAAAATTTACTTTCTTGTACTTGAATTAAAAAAGTTTGAGCTGGGCATGGTGATTTGTGGCTTCATTTTCTACCTATAGGAGGAACTGCAAATAGGTTTGTAATTCAGGAGAGCCTGGGAAACTATGAGACCTTATTCTAAAAATATCCATAGTGAAATGATTAGAGATATAGCCATCAATAGCAAGATATGGAGCACGCACCTGGATATCATATTCTAAATCTTGAGTTAAAACACCAGTAACCTCAATCTTTTGTCAAAATAAAACGATACATGTTTCAAAATGTTTATTACTTAAAACATGTTTGCAAAGGTTCTCATGTGTTCTATTTCTTAATTTTCAATTTACTTAATCTAAAGAATCCAAGTGTATTGTCTTTTATTTCTCCTAAACATTTAAATAGTATGAGCAATATTATTATTTCATATATTAACCTTCTTTTAGTATTTGTGATAAATTCCTCGGTTTAATATAATAATATCAATATTCTAAATGTGTGTACATGGTGTGTGTGTGTGTGTGTGGTTGTGTGTGTGTGTGTGTGTGTGTGTGTGTGTGTGTGCTTTGCGTGTACTTTGTAATGTTGGGGGGGGTCAGATCCATGGTTTCACATATGCTAGGCCAAGGTTTTTCCACTGCACTATACTGTCTAGTTGTAATGTAGTGTTTTAAATTATGACTTTTAAATTTTCATTACTAGTGATTTTTCAAAATTATATATGATAAAATGTGATCCATATTCTATCCATGTTAGCAAATTTTACTGTTATTTAGAATATTTCTACTGCCTTTCCACTTTCAAACCCTTGTGTTTGTTATTGATAAAGGTTTTACTTTGCTTCTTTTCTCTCTTCATTTTGCCATTAGACTTACTCATTCTTTCTCTTATTTCTTTGGAAAATAATTATCATATTCCTATTACAATTTCTTTACATTGTAAGAGGTCTATACAATGCTTTATTTTCTATTTTATTTTTCCAATCTTCTCTGACTCTCAGCCAACACTATTAGGTGGATTAAAAAGAAACTTGTTTCAGGACAGTGGATTATTTTCCTGCTTCTCTTCTCTGTCGTCTTTCTGTCTTTTGAAACAAAATACTAATGGCATACAGCTCCTATATGGTCCATCATTCTGTCCCTTCTCACTCTCCTCTGTAGTACAGCTCTCAAGTCGTTATCATTCAGGTGAATTATGCTGTAGTGTTATCTAAATTTTAACTCATTCCTAAATTAATTTTAGTGGCTTCAAGCATTCTCTAAAGACATTTTTCTATATATAATCTCTGGGGCCTTGTGTTTTCACAAGGTGCAAAATATGAGTGACTACCAAACATCTAGATAACTGTGTTATTGGATATTGGTCCACCTGCTCAATAAACTCACATGTAAGTTCAAGGAATACAGATCATTCAGAACAATCTTGTAAAATGGTGTAGCTTGAGACCTCATACTAGATTTGAATCTTATTACCATGTTTAGTAGTGAGGACAAAATAACTCTACTATAAGAACAGACACCCAGAAGAATGTAACAGATTTATTAAAAATAAATTCTTAGTTTTATGGTCAAAAGATTTTTAAAAGGATGCCATGAACTTTATCAAATAAAAATAGAATTTTAAATAGGTGTATTGGCACTATTGCTTCTCTAGATTTAAAGAATGATCTTGGACTACTACCTTAAACATTATACAAAAATTTAAAATAAAAAATGATTATCAAACTAAATGTGAGATATAAAAACTGATAATATGTAAATGTAAAAATTCATGGCATTGGATCAGTAAAGGTTTCTAAACATTTGAAATGGAAAACATTAGTGGCTAAAGAAAAGCAAGAATAAATGGGTTAATATCAACTGATGACCATTCATAATTCTATGAAAAAAGTGAAAACATATCCAACGGATAGAGGGCACATATTTGTTAATGCTACAATGTTAATTCAACATTGATCCTGAGTCTTAAGTACTCTTATATCTTCTAATTACATATAAATTTTTTCCTAAACAGGTTATTTCTTTAAAGAACATATGTAAATTAATGGTCAATAAGAAGAGCAAATGAATTAAACTCCTCTTTAGTATCTAAGAAAAAATAAAAATAAAACTCATTTCTATGACCATAATATAAAAAGATGACAGAAAATATAGTAATGCATTTGCGGAGAAATTGATATACTCTAGATAGCAGAATGATTTGTATAATACTGCAATCAATATTGCAAGCAAGTTTTCAAGTCTTCTAAAGGTCAAAGAGAATTGTATATGATCCAGCCATTACACTTCTATGTATTAGTAAAGAGAAGTAAAAATCTTATTTGGACAGGGAATGTAGTTCATTGACAGTGCACTTGAATAATATGTGTGAGAATCTGGAAATAATCCCCAAAACAAATTTTGAAAAGACACACTATAAAGGATATATGGAGGACAAATTCCTGTAACTTAATTTTGTATGTATTTTAATGTCTGTTCTAAAATTTACAGCATTTCTTATTTTATTTTATTTTATTTTTATTATTGTGAACATACTATACAGAGGGGTTACAATTACATGGGCATGATAATGAGTACATTTCCTATCAAGCATTGTAGCATCCTCCTGTTTTTACCCTTCACATCCCTTCCCAGCCTCCCCCCACACCCCACCCAATCCTTCCCCCCTCACCAAAGTTGTAAAGTTCGTTTTCGACTTGACAACTTGTACTTCTCATTGCTGCAACGGGTCCACCTGTATCCTTATTTAAACGACTCATTTTTCCCCTTCCCCTCCACAAATTATACCGACATCAAATACAGTGAAAGCAGGGGTTATACTGTGGGGGAGGGACATACAAAGCAACAATCTTATAAATGCGTTACAAACAAATGCATGAAAAAAAGATTTAATACATATCTTAGGGTTCAATAAAATTATAGCATTTCTATTTGAAGAAATGCAAGTTTGTGAAAATTAGGCTTGAAAACCTCTGATTGTACCATTCACTTCCAAAGCACTAAAATGTATACAATAAAAGGAGATAAATATATTACATGTGAATTTCATGTCAACATATATATATATAGTTAAAAATAATTCACACAAATTGCAGAATACCTAAAAAGATGTTTTCGTTGTTGGCTAAAAATTCTTTGTAAATTACAGTTTTTAAAACTAAGATGTGATTCTGTTTATTTTGTTTATTTTGGTATTTTTTTGAGTTTATACAGAGATAACTCAATCAAAAAGTGTATGTGATGACTGGAAGATCTAGGAATTATGCATCACTTATAAGTAATTGATAACATTTTCTGGAAGAAACTTTTAGCAAATGACAAAAGACTTAAATCTATGCATGTACATTTTACGAAAGCCATGTTACTTGCTCAATCCAATTGCTTTCCTCTTCTTTGCTAGAAAAAAGTATTCTCAAGATAAGAGCCAATAGCAGTGAAAAGAAACAAAATACACAATCATCTTGATTTATTTGTGAAAATAACAAATGAAATAAAACAATTCCACTTAAGGAACTCCAATATTAGTATCTATGAAGATGTTCCTGAATGCCAAGATCCATTGAATTTTTGGAATTTTAATTTCTACTAACATATGAAAACTAGAACAAGAAAACAAATACAGTCTTAGAGCAAAACAGCCTTGGAATAATTTTCTTAATTGTTTTGAAATTACAAAAGAATTGATACCAATAAAATGATCCTTTCCTATGGAAATATTTTAAAATGTTTATCTCTTATTATAATTCAAATAACAAACAAGAGAAATTTTATATAATCATTGCAAATATCATTTTATTACTATCATAAAATAGAATAAATGACAAGACCCAATATATTATCATTATTTTTAATTCCTAAACATTACCTAAATATCTTAAGCAATCTAAATAGTCATGTCTATAACATAGAGGTAAGTATTCTATACAGGTGGATACAGGTGGATACAGGTGGACCCATTGCAACAATGAGATGTACAAGTCGTTATGTTGAAAACGAACTTTATTCTATAATTGTTACTTAACATTTTGCAGGGGCATATATTCATGTTTCTTTTTTTTTATTGTGAAAACACCGTACATAGGGGTTAAAATTACATGGGCGAGATAATGAGTACATTTCTTATCAAGCACTTTTGCCTCCTCCTTTGTTTCCCCTTCCCATCCCTTTCCATACAACCCCCGCCCCCCATCCAGTCTTCCCCGATGTAGGCTAAAGAAGCATTCTAAGAAATGTTCACAGCAGTTAAAAGATGTTTTTATGAAATTAATGTGATATATGCTGTTGTTATTGTTCTTGTTCTTTTTGTTCTCGTTGTTGTTTGCAAGGTTTGGGCATTGTCCCTAAGCCTTTTTATGCTCAAAGGCAGCACTCTACAACTTGAGGCACAGCGCTAACTCCTGTTTTTAGTGGTCAATTGGAGATAAGAATCTAACAAGTACTTTTATGACTGGGATAGTTTTGAACACAATTCTAAGATCTCATTACCCAGAATAGTTCGAATTATAGGCGTGAGTCAATGGCACTTGGTTTGATGTATTTTTTAAATTTTAATTATGTTTTAAGATTTTTGTTTCACTATAATGTACATCTTTCTACACATAAATTTAGGTATATGTATATATTTCTGGTGAAAAATAATCTCTAAAAATGTATGCCTTTCTACATACAATATATATGTATATGTGTGTGTGTGTGTGTGTGTGTGTGTGGTGTGTGTGTATATATATATATTTCTGAAGACAGACTCCCTCTAAAATTTTATGCTAATATTTTTTAACTTTTTCATTCAAAGATATACACTCTATTTTCCGAAAGTTTCTTAGAATAAAATAACTAATATTTCAATAGAATGTAGAGTTTATTACGTTCAGAGGAAGTTCAGATATACACATGATATTTTAGCAAAATTTGCAGTATGTTACTTGAAATAATTCTGTTCAAACTCATAAATACTTGTGTGTGGTGGTGGGGAGAGAGGAAGTTAATTCATACTGGTTAGGAATTTGCAATACTTCAAAAATCTATTCCATAATTTGTTATAAGCACATAGTCAAGCTACCTGATATGCTTTAGTTTTTTTTGTTTATTTGTTCAAAATTTTAATATGGATGCATGCTCAGTGGTAATATTAAAATTATTAATCAAAAAACAAATAATTGCAAAATCATAGATACATATCAGACTTTCAATAGTTAGCACTTTTGATGTTAATAATAATTTTGATGGATACGATGATGACCGCAGTGTACCCTGATAATGTCATTGTTGGGATTGAAAAGGAAAAAAACCTTTACACATTTTTACAGCTAGATTTCCCACACTGAATACATAGTAATAAACAGCGTTGGATTACATACAATAAGAATAACAAGAGGAGAGTTTCAATATCAATAAATACATTCACATAAACAGGCAGAGACCGTAAAAACCCTAATTCCTGCAGTCTCTCTAATGTATACTCACTTTTCTTGATGGTACTATTTTCTTATAAATAAAATCGTTTATTTCCACATTTTGATGGACTAAAGTGTAGTTTTCAACTTAGTGGGATTAGTTCAAATAACATTCTCATATAGATACTATTCAGTAATCAATGTTTTCAAATGATATATTGATTATGTTCTGCAATACAGCTGTAAAGACATGACACAATTTACATAATACCACTTTTATATCTGTAGTTACCTAGAAAGGACATAGGTCTTAGAGCCAGGAGGTAAAACTTATTTTTATTTCTACATGAAACAATTTGTGACTTTATACCAACAAACTGAATTTGACTCTTTCCTTATTTGTAAGGTAAAGTGGAAAATGTAAGGTCTCTTCACTTTTCTTTATTCTTGCTCTAGAAGTCAACAAATATATTCTTCATTATTTCTGTTAGATTACATTGATTTACACATGAGAAATGTAAGGCCAACAATCAATGTAGTGAGTAAATAATGATACTAGAATATGTGTCTGAGCTCTTCACTCTGTGTGCTTACAAAGAGAGTAATTTCGTGATAGAGAGGACCAATATGAAAAGACTATGGGGGAAAAGCGTACTTTCGAAATGGTTGTTTTAGGACTAGGTGACAGTGATGAGTAAATGAAACAGGCTGGTGTTAGGGGCATAAAAAGAAGTACAGAGAAATCATATTGTGTAAGTCGTTATGTCGAAAACGAACTTTACAACTTTGGTGGGGGGGGAGGATTGGGGGTGGGGTGGGGGGGGATGGGAAGGGATAGGAAGGGGAAACAAAGGAGGAGGCTAAAATGCTTCATAAGAAATGTGCTCATTATCTTGCCCATGTAATTGTAACCTCTCTGTACAGTATTTTCACAATTAAAGAAAGTCATAAAAGCTCCAAAAAAAAGAAATCATATTAGCGATAAAAACTGAGTAAACCTTGATCATTCATCTTATCTAATAGGAGGGAGTAAGAAGGGTAAGAAGAAATATAAAAGGCTTCCATATGTTTGGCTTGTAACTCTGTTAGTGATGTTCTTAGTGATAAGAACCACAGGTGGAAATAATGGATTTAGGGGAAAAAATATCTGATAGTTCTAAAGTTTATATTAAACAGATGCAAATATAGGTCTGTTTAGACATCATCAAAATATCCACGATCATTAATAGGATAAAAGAATAATAAAATTGGGGGCATTATTGGAGGGAAGAGGAAAAGGAAAGTTCTGACAGAAGTGGGAGCAATGTGAGTACCAGTGTGGATAAGATTGGAAGATAGAGATACATAAGGAAACAAAAAAGTAGTAAACAGACATTGACAGAATTAAAGGAAGGAAAGAATTTGCAGGAAGATCTTGAAGGAAATATGCTATTTGGATTTGAAAAGTAAAAAGAAATAGACAAGTTCAATAAAAAAAGTGTTTTGGTGAAAGTCATCTTGATAAAATTTTGAGATATGAATGTGAATCCATAAAATTCTGGATCCATGAATTCAACAGAACCTGTTGATTATAAATGTTGTGAACAAATGCTTTTATCCGAACCTTAGAAGAATTATACAGATATAACTGTCATGAACTTTACTTAGAGGTATTCTGTGAATGTTTTTTGAAGACTTATTTAGCCAGGAGTTTATAGATTGAACTACAGCACAAACCAGCCTAATTTGTCCTACAGTTCCAACGAGTGGCCCATGTATCCACATCAGTTTGAAATTTTATTGAAATATCTTACATATGTTTGGATATCTTATCAGCCTATTCATTATAAATGTAGGAAAAGAAACACCAAGTATTAGGTTGGACATACAGCATTACTGATGTGACTGAAGACTCCTGGAATTGATTCTTCTTTAGAATAGAAAATGCTTCAGTAGGCATTGACACATCATAACTGTCATATACTCTATTTAAATCTAGTTCTTGTTAGGGATATCTCCATGCTGAAATAACCATGTCAATCAACCTGCCAGAAATTCTTATATGTAGGAAGTTATCTTATAAACTTCAAACTTTATTGAAGGAAGAGTTCAGACATTACCTTCACCAGTAAGATTAAATGCATAGAAAGATATGACATTTTGCTTTAATGCCTTTCTTTCATTTTCTCATACGCATTTGCAAGTAGGGAAGGATTCTGATGTAACAATAATACAATTGTGACTAGTACTAACACAACATCTAGGATCTAGTGTTAATTCGATACTTTCTAATTAGCTCCAGATTTTGTGAATTTTTATATTTCTCCTGTGAAAACTAATGAGCTCCAAGAAAATGTCCCTAAGGAGCCTTTCAATTCTAATATCACTTTTTGTCTCAAAATTCTTTAAATTCTACATCCTCTAATATGGGCATAGTGTTATACTGTGGAACTTTTCTCCTGAGAGAGTGAGTACTACCCTATTGTTTAACATGGACAAAGTACCTTCATACATAGACTGGGCATGTGCAACAAGAAGTGGTAGTTGAACAATGTTCTTAGCAGTTTGTACAGATGAAATGGAAATAGAGCAACTCAGAACTCAAAAGGAATGTGCAAAAAAGACAACGGCACAACGTAGAATGTGCCAAGGAAATGCTGAAGTGTAATTTCAAATTATGAGCTCAGGTGTCAGGGTGTGTTCAAAGTACAGCTTCAGACAATGTAGCTGGATATCTTGGGGGGGGGGGCGGAATCTGCTTTAAACTATGCTGAGATAATTGTGCATGTAGAAGCTCCTGACTCTGACTATAATCAGCCACAACATCATCAACTTAGGGACTATTTTCCAAATTCAAATTGAGAAAAGAGGGCAAAACACAGTTAGTGTTCAGGGTGAAGTAATGGACATCACATAACTTTTCTTATAAGTCTTCATTTATTTTGGAGCATTAAAGTAGGAAAAAGCCAAGCAAATATTTTCAAGAATCTAAATTGAATGGGAGGCATGATATTGTTCTCTTTTTAACTTGGAAGTTAATGATTATATCTTTTTTTACTCTAACTTGAGAAAATGATATGCTGTCGGTTATTTTCTTCTCTTCCATTCTTTTGCCCTTCCACTTACATACTTTTTATTTAAACACACATACTTGAAATTGCATTTCTCAATGCTTCAAAATTATCTGAACTAATTACTACTGCTGGCAGCCTTCTATATCTTTCTCAAGGGAATATTTTGTCACTACCATTTTTATCCTATATGATACTGGATATCTTTCTGCCTAATTCAGTGCAAGATATGCATTAGATTCATGCAGATATCTCAACCATTTTACCACCATGAAATCCTATCGTACATAGAAATCATGATTTTAGAATGTCTGGGGAGGTGGCATCTGCCATTTTTGAATGACCCTAAGTAATAGTTACATGCAATCATGTTTTAAACCAATATGTCACTCAGTAAATGAATAATGACAAAATGTGGTGTATATGCAGCGGAATTCTATGCTTCCAATTCCAAATGGAAAGACTTGGAAAAATCCTAGTAAGTAAAATAAACAAGACACAAAGGAAGAGATTCCATAGTTTCTCTCAGTTGTAATATGTAGGAAATATCTAGGATAGTCCTAGCAAATGAGCAGAATGGCTTAATGGATATGTATAAGATGATGCTGAGCAAAATGACCTCCTGGATATGGAAACAGTTGTTTTACTTTGTGGTTGTTGTTTTTAATGTACTATGTGATTTCTTTTTTTTTTTTTTTTTTTTTTTTTGCGTTTTCCCCAATGGTTTGTTCCCTGCAGTATTTGATTTCACTATCATGTGTCATTGTATATACATTTATCTTAATTTGGCAAGGGAAGAGGAACAACAAAATTTTGAGACAAAGAACAATGGGCAAACCAACTCAATAGCAATACTCACAAGACAACATGTTGGAAATTTACATTACAACTTGTGAGGGGTATGGGGGTGAAGGAAAACTGTGAGAAAAGTGAGGGAGGGGGTAAAAAGTTCGACATGTTATGTATTCACTACCTTACAATTATTGCAACCTATTCTATATATCCCCTTGACTGTAAAATTAAATTAAAAAATAAGCTACATAAAATATAATTTCACTGTATTTGTATAGTAAATATTATTCTGTTATCCCTTTCTCTATCAGAGGGTCATCAACTTGAATGTTATCAAAGTATACAATATTTTCACAATACACTTGCCATTATTTTGAAGAAAACATAATTTTAGTATTGTCTTATAGTAAAACAGTAAACAGTTCAATTCTATGGAAACGCCTAACTTTTAAAACTGAATAATTGTTAAGAGAACAGAATATAAGTGTTCTTCAATGTGCCTATGACTATTAAATACTCATTCTAAAATTCTGAACATGCCATACCAGAGACATTTAAAACAGTATCTGTTTGCTTTTTATTTAATTCTGCAATAGATACAGTTTCCAATGGGATGTTATGTATTTAAAAGTCAACAGAAAAAAGAGCCACATTCTGTTAGAAGATAAAACTGTGAGCTATGAAATATCTATAATTATAAATTACAGAAGAGTAAACATTTGTTCATCAGAGTAAGGTATTCTGTCTTTCTTTCTTTCTTTCTTTCTTCCTTTCTTTCTTTCTTCCTTTCTTTCTTTCTTTTTGTCGGTCATGGGGCTTGAACTCTGGGCTTGAGCACAATCCTTTCACTCTTCAGCTCAAGGCAAGTGCTCAACCGCTTGCGCCACAGCACCATTTCTGTTGTTCTAGTGGTTAATTGGAGATAAGAGTCTCACAGGTTTGACTCCGAGGTCTTTGATCCATTTCGAGTTGATTCTGGTGCAGGATGATATATAAGGATATACCTTTAGTTTTCTACAAGTTAACCAATTTTGCCAGCGTCATTTACTGAAGAGGCTGTGTTTTTTCCATTCTATTTTTTAGATCCCTTATCAAAGATTAGATGGTTATAGGTCTATAGGTTCATTTCTGGGTTTTCATTTCTATTCCATTGGTCCTGAGGTCTGTTCTTGTGCCAGTACCAAGCTGTTTTGATTATTATGGCTTTATAGTAGAGTATGAAATTTGGTATTGATATTCCTCCAAGAGTGTTCTTTCTGTTGAGGAACGTTTTTGTTATTCTGGGTCTTTTATTGTTCCATATGAATTTTTGGATTGCCTCTTCTATTTCCTTGAAGAATGAAGTTGGAATTTTGATAGGTATCGCATTAAATTTGTAGATATCCTTGGGAAGTATTGCCATTTTCACGATATTAATCTTTCCAATCCAGGAGCATGGGAGTTATTTCCAATTTTTAAGTTCTGTTTTGATTTCCTTTTTGAAGTTTTTAAAGTTTTCATCATAGAGGTCCTTCACTTCTTTGGTTAAGTTAATTCGTAGTATTTTATTTTTTGTGGGGCTATTAAAAATGGAGTTGCTTTCCTAATTTCATCCACACATTTCTCATTGTTGGCATACAGAAAAGCCATTGATTTTTGGGGGTTAATTTTATACCCTGCTACTTTGCCAAAGTTTTGAATCACCTTGAGTAATTTGGGAGTAGAGTCTATGGGATTCTTTAAATACAAGATCAGGTCAACTGCAAAGAGGGAGAGTTTTATTTCTTCTTCCCTATTTGGATCCCCTTTATGTCTCCATCTTGTCTTATTGCTGTAGCTAGGCATTCTAATACTAGGATGAAGAGAAGTGGAGATAGTGGACATCCTTTTCTTGTTCCTGAGTTAAGAGGAAATGGATTTAGTTTTTCACCATTAAATATAATGTTGGCTGTAGTTTTATCATATACGGCCTTTATTTTATTGAGGAATGTTCCATGGATTCCTAATTTTTCCAAAACCTTTATCATAAAGGGGTGTTGGATCTTGTCGAATGCTTTTTCTGCATTTATTGAAATAAATATGTGGTTCTAATACTTGCTCCTGTTGATGTGATGAATAATATTAATTGATTTGCGTATATTGAACCAGCTTTGCATCCCTGAAATGAATCATGTTTGATCGTGGTGTATGATTTTTTGGAAGAATTGTTGAAGTCGATTGGCCAAAATTTTGTTGAGAAGTTTTGCATAAATGTTCATCAAAGAAAAGGGTCTATAGTTCTCTTTCTTTGATGAGTCCATGCTTGGTTTTGGGATGAGGGTTGTGATGGCTTCATAGAATGTGTTCGGCAGTGAACTTTCTCCTTCAATTTCACTGAAGAGTTGGAGGAGTATTGGTGTGAGCTCTACATTGAAGGCCTTGTAGAATTCTGCTGTATAACCATGTGCGCCTGGACTTTTCTTTGCTGGGAGGTCTCTTATTGCTGTTTCTATTTCAATGCTTGATATGGACTTGTTAAATGGTTTAACTCATCTTGGTTTAGTTTTGGCATGTCAATATTAGCTAGGGAAAGGTCCATTTCTGTCAAGTTCTCAAACTTATTAGCATATAGGTTTGAGAAGTATTCCCTTATACTGTTTTGAATCTTGATTGTTTTGGTGGTGATGATTCCATTCTCATCTCTGAGTTTATTTATTTGGGTGTGTTCTCTTCTTTTTCTGATAAGATTTGCTAAGGGTCTGTCAATTTTGTTAATTTTTTGGATGAACCAACTCTTTGTTTTGTTGATTCTTTCTGTAGTTGTTTTGGATTCTAATTCATTTAATTCTGATTTAATTTTAGTTATTTCTTTCTGTCTACTGGATTGGGGTTTATCTTGTTGCTCTTTTTGAAGGAGGTTCAGATGTCTCAATAAATTGTTGGTTTCAGATATCTCCAATTTGTTGATGTAGGAACTCAGAGCTATAAATTTGCCTCTGAGTACTGCCTTTGCTATGTCGCAGAGGATCTGGTAATTTGTGTGTTCATTTTTGTTGAATAGCATGAACATTTGAATCTCCTTTCTAATCTCTTCCATGACCCAGTCATGATTCAGCAGTGTGTTGTTCAGCCTCCATGTGATATCGGACTTTCTTTGGTGACTTTTGGTGTTGAGTTCTAATTTTATTCCTTTGTGGTCTGAGAGAATGCAAGGTATAACTTCAATGTTTCTGAATTTAGACAAGTTTGCTTTGTGGCCTAGAATGTGGTCTATTTTAGAAAATGTTCCATGTGATGCTGAGAAAAATGAGTATTCTGATGCTGTTGGGTGAAATTTTCTGTTGATTTCAGTTAAATCTAGTTGATCTATGCAGTTGTTTAGGTCTGCGGTTTCCCTGTTGAGTTTTTGCCAAGTTGATCTATCTAGTGGGGAGAGTGGTGTGTTAAAATCCCCAACAATTAATGTCCTTGGATCTATGTGGGATTTGAGGGAAAGTAGTGTTTCTTGGATAAATTTGGGTGCTCCGTTGTTTGGCGAATAGATATTTAGAATTGTAATATCCTCCTGAAGGAGAGATCACTTAGTTTGTATGCAGCAACCTTCATCTCTTCTCAGAAATTTTAATTTGAAGTCTATTTTATCTGATATTAGGATTGCAACTTCCGCATGTTTATGGTGGCCATTTGCTTGGTAGATTTTGTTCCACCTTTAACATTGAAAATGTGTTTGTTTTTAAGGGCAAGATGTGACTCTTGAAGGCAGCAGATAGAAGGATCTTGTTTTTAAATCCAACTATACAGTCTATGTCGCTTAATTGGAGAGTTAAATCTGTTAATGTTAAGAGATAGGACTCAGATTTATTTGAGAGTTCCTGCCATGTTATCCACCTTTTTGGGGACGGCAAAAACTGGGTTCTTCCTATGGTTCTTGGATTCCAAGTTTGGGTGTACTTTCTTGGCCTTTATTGTGGTCTTGTTGGTTTTCTATGTGTAGGACGCCTTTAAGAATCTTTTGTAGCGCTGGTTTGGTGGAGAGGTATTGTTTCACTTTTTCTTTTCTATGGAAGGTTTTTATTTGGTCTTCGGTTATGAAGGAGAGTTTAGCTGGGTACAGAATTCTTGGTTGATAGTTATTTCTTTTTAGGGCATGGCATACATCATTCCAGGCTCTTCTTGATTTGATTTTCTCTGCTGAGAAATCTAAGGTGATTGTAATTGGTTTCCCTTTATAGGTGATTAATCTTTTCTCCTTGACAGCTTTAAGGATCTTTTCCTAGGTCTTAATGGATCCAGTGTGGATTATAATGTGATGGTGAGATGGCCTATTCTGGTCTGGTCTATTTGGAGTTCTAAAAGATTCTTGTATTTGAATAGGCCTATCTTTTTGCATGTTTGAAAAGTTCTCTGCTAGGATCCTGTTATCCTTAGATTAGGCCTTCTGATGGTGTATTCCAAGTGTTGGATAGATCTCTCATATTTCTTGGGCTTGTCTTGGATGGTTGTATGATCTTTCTCTATAATGTCTAGGCTGTCTTCAGTCCTTGAGAATCGATCTTCTGTATGGTCTTACCTTCTTTCAAGAGTATCTACTTTCAGGATGGAATAGGAGAAACCCTAGGTCTCCTTGGAGCAGGCCGAAATTTTCTGAATACAGACCCAGAAACACAACAAATCAAAGAAAGGTTGGACAAATGGGATTGCATGAACATGCAGAGCTTCTGCATGGCAAAGGACATAGCTAGCAAGATCAATAGAAAGCCCACGAATTGGGAGAAGATCTTCACTAGACATACAACGGACAAGGGTCTCATATCTAAAATACACTTAGAACACAAAAAATTAAATCCCCCAACAACAAATCCTCAAACAAACAACTGCCCAATAAATAAGTGGGCTAATGACTTAAAGAGAAACTTCTCTGAACAAGAAAGAAGGATAGCCAATAGACTCATGAAGAAATGCTCAACATTCCTAGCCATAAAAGATATGCAAATCAAAACAACATTGAGATACCATCTCACCCCTGTTAGAACGGCAAAAATCAAAAACTCTAATAACAACTGATGCTGGAGGGGATGTGGAGAGAAGGGAACCTTACTTCATTGTTGGTGGGAGTGTAAACTTGATCAAACACTTTGGAAAGTAGTAGAGAGGTTCCTCAAAAGACTGCACATAGAGCTCCCCTATGACTCATCAGTCCCACTTTTGGGCATTTACCCAAATCTTTACAAACAAGACCACACTAAAGCTACCAGCATAGTTATGTTTATTACAGCATTATTTACCATAGCTGAGATCTGGAACCAACCCAGATGCCCCTCAGTACATGAATGGATCAAGAAAATGTGGTATATATACACAATGAAATTCTATGCCTCCATCAGAAAGAATGACATTGCCCCATTTGTTAGGAAATGGAAAGACTTGGAAAAAATTGTATTAATGAAGTAAACCAAGCCCAAAGAAACATAGGTCCCATGATTTCCCTTATTTGCAAAATCTAATATATGTATGAGTCAAGCAGAAAAGGTCAGATAAGTTGATATTAGGAAAATGAATCCTAATATATGTATTTTAAATGGTTTTTCTTTCATGCATTTGTTTCTAATGCAATTATAAGATTATTTCTTTGTTGCTTTGTATGTCCCTCCCCCACAGTATAATCCCTGCTTTCACTGTATTTGATGTTGGTATAATTTGTGGAAGGGAAGGGGAAAAACAAGTCGTTTAAATAAGGATACAGGTGGACCTGTTGCAGCAATAAGAAGTACATGTTGTCATGTCGAAAACGAACTTTACCACTTGGGGGGGGAGAGGTTTTGTGGGGGGGATGGTAAGGGATGTGAAGGGGAAATAAAGGAGGAGGCTACAATGCTTGATAAGAAATGTACTCACTATCTTGCCCATGTAATTGTGACCCCTCTGTACAGTATTTTCACAATATAAAAATAAAAAATAAAAAAAATAAACAGTCTCACAGGCTTTTCTGCCCGTGCTGGCTTTGAACCGTTATCCTCAGATCTCAGCCTCCTCATTAACTAGGATTACAGGCATGAGCCACCGGCGCCCGGCTTAAGCTAGTTTTTCTATGACAATCAATGCTAAGTTTTTATGCCATAAAGTCATCCTAGCCCAACAGTTTCCAACTTGTAAGGCACACCATAAAATTCCCTAAATTTACATCATGACTAGCTTATCACTATTGTGAAAAAATATGGCATTTCTGCTGTGATGCCCTCCCAAATTTGGAAAGAACAGTACACTAAACATTACTGCATCATTTCCCCACCAGTGGTGTTCTTGAGATTAGAACATTTGCAAATATTATTATTTTATTTTTATTTTACATTTATTTTATTATATGTTATTTGTTGGGTCTTCATCCATCCCACCAAAAATGGACGTGGTCCGAGGCAACATATGTGCGCTGCTAGCCCATTCCCCAGCCTCCCTTAACACAGGAAACAATCAGACACAGCGGGGAGTCAAGTGAAAGTAACTTGTTTATTAACACACAGCAAGCACATTTCAAAAGCAAAAAGACCGGGTGGCCTGGGGAGGAAAAAGAACCAACCAATCATTGTAAAGGTCACACCGTATCATGCACCTAAGCTTCCATGAGCTGTTTATGCACTAAATGTAAACAAATCAGGCTCTGCCCACTCAACTCTCTCTCAGCACAATCTTTGCTGCCCACGTGTTCCACAGATTCCCCCTTTTTTGTTTTAATGATATGTCCACCTCCCAGTTAGTTATCCTTTTCCCTCCTCTGGAAAGGTTATTTTAACAGGATTACATTGTTTAGAATTACATTGGCCATGCAGGGGGTTCAAGGCAAGTCTGGGGGGCGAGATTCTCCAGATAAGGATAGGGAGGGTCCTTGTGCATGATTCCAGAGCCTGTCTCAGATACCTCACAGCCCCACCTAGCACAGTAATAAACATCAGCCCCACTACAGGTAGAAATATCTGAAGCAGCTCGATTACTTCTGGGACATATATAAAAGTCCTTATCTCGTAAGGTTGTACTCTTCACAACATGGGAGCAGCTTGGGTATTGGGAGTTCCACACATGCTGCACTGTGCATCCTAGTGGGTCCCCACATTCAGGCCAGTCTACTATCGTCCAGAAAAACAAGGAAATTTAAAACAAACTCTGCAGACATAGCAAAGCAATCCCAGGCACCTGGTGTCTTTTAAGTAAGCCAGTTCCTTGTATGTGCCTTTAAGCGAGCACAGGGGTCAAAATGACCTTTGAGCTTTACTGTCAGCTCCCAACACCCCATCTTTGTTTAAAGAAGTGAACCCACTTGTCTTAGGTTGTGTGGATTTGCCTTGTCTGCCTTACCTATCATTGGGAACTTCTTCAGAGAGAAGCTGAAAGCTTGTCTTAGGTTGGTCAGACTGACACCCCCTCTTATCTGTTTCTGGCTGCAGTTCCTCTCGGGGCAAATTCATTCACTTGGAGATTGAACTTATGAACTAGCTGACTAAACTCATAAGAGATTTGCACTGCACGGATAATGCAAAGAAGGCATAGAAAAACCATCAGCAAAAGCATTACCAGGCCAACCAATATCATTAGCAGTCCTTTAACATTTGTCAGGGATGGGATAGCAGTCTTTGCCACTTCAAAGTCCAGACGTGGGGCTTGTTCTAATCCAGCTATTTGCCTGTGGGGTTGAAAAAGATCTAAAGACAAATTATTATGATTAACATTCTGTATTAGTGCCATAGCAGCTGCTGCTGCAGAGGCAGCTAATGAAATAAAGGCCAAAATCATACCAAGTTTTAGACATGTTTACAGGAAGCATATGGATTCAAGTAATGCAGCTATAGAAGCAATTAGTAAAAGAACAATGAGAGCAAGTAAAATTAAAATAATTAGCTAAACAAATGCTTCGGCCACCATAGCCACTTTTCTTTCCTTGTTGGTTTGTTTATCCTTGGGCATCCTGTATAGTGAAAATGGGTAAAAACTTAAGGATCCTGGTAGGGATCCAAATGGGATGTGTAGGGCTAGATCTCTGGCAGGAGGTAAGTGTGAATGATGCCCACAAGGAACAAACACTGGGAGAATAGGCTTAAGCAGGTCTCCTTTATTCTTCCTGAAGGTGGCGGGGGGGGGGGAGGCGGGAGAAGGGGGGGAGTTTTGTAGCCCCAGCTTTCCCAACCTCCTGAGTCCTTCCCTTCCCTGCCAATCACTTCAAGGGGAGTTGATGTAAGGCACTTGTGACAGGCACAGCTTGGTGACAGGCACTGATTGGTTCCCCGGGGTCATGTAGGGAGCATGGACAGCTCATGGCTGTCAAGCTAGGCAGACTTGCCTGTGGGTCACATCTCTATGAGCAGGAAGTGCAGGAAGTGTGCTTCAACTGCTACTCTAGCTGACTCAACCAGATCTGACCGACTCTACCCACAAATTCCCCTTTTTCTTTTAAAAGGAACGTCATTATGGTGACCCGTCATTGGAGGCATTTAATAATTCCCATGAGAATAAGCCCTAATAGCGCAAGGCCTCCCCAGGTGACCAGAGAGGATGGTAAAACCCAATGTTGTAACTTTTTAAGCACATCTTCTAAAAATGAGGCAGCACAAATAAGCCGTATGGTGGTTTGGTTTAGGCGGGTAACATCATGCAGCAGATGGTGGGTGAAGTTTAAGTGCTTAAGGCACCAAGGGCCTTTGATGTAGTGATGTAGTGATGTAATTTTAGTGACGTTGGGCGCTGGAGTGGAAAGCTGACAGACAGAAGTAGTCATAGCATTACATAGTCCTCCTTGTAATCGAAGAAACGTAATCTCTTTTTGGAGCAAGTCTATTTGTTGCTGGAGCACAAGGAGGCCTCCGTTAAGATGATTGGCAACTTGCAAATGTTGTAATTCTATGGATGACAGTTGAGGGATGAGCTGGTTTATCTCTTGCACGGTGGACACGCTTTGGGACAGCGATATAGCGGTGGTGGTAGCTGAAGCCACTGTAGTGATGATCGCCGACACGATTGTAATGATCTCTTTTAGGGTATGGATGAACTAATTGAACCTGAGAAAACTGAGAGTCATTAGTAACCAGAACAATAAATGCGGGAACACATACCAAACCTACAAAGTGATATGAGTCATTGGGTTGCTAGTGATTGCTGAGAGTGCAAGTAGTGGAGAAGTTGTCTCCTAGACAAAAAAAGAACAGGGCTATAACCACTACCATTCCTGACACCTGGTTGCATGCAGAGTGGTTACAGCGACAAGTGTTGGCCAATAGGAAAGGGAACAAATCCAGGCAGGAACATGATGAACAAACGATTGGCATGGGGAGTACTAGGTCTCCCAATTGTCCCCCTGATGAGTTCTAAAACTCCTTTAGATTTTGAGGTTTGGGAGTTTTTTCAGATTGGTTGTATATAGCGGGGTAGACGGACAATGTGAGGTCCCCAAATACTCTGCCTTGCCAGGAATTGGCACAAACGCTAAGCACTAATTCCTCAAGAGGAATGGGAACATTGCCAAAGCTATCAAAGTCCCTGCATGGGCATAACTGCATATGAAAAGGTATGTCAGTAGCCTGAGTCCCGGTGGGACAAATGGGTTAGGGTGCCGTGTAGTTCCACCATCCTGTCCCATGAGTTACTTTTGAGAGGGGGTTGGTATAGCCATCAAACTGTTTTACAGTCTTGTCTGAAAAACAAAAAGAGATGGCTCCCTTCCATCCAAAAGTAAGGTTTGTTTTTTGGTGCCATAGGGCATCTGCCGAGAAAGGAAGGAAGGCGAACCGTGCCATTGGAAGAAAGCATTTGAGGCATGATGGTGGTATCTTCCCCTACTATCATCAAGATTTGGGGGCTAGACATTAACGTTATTTTAATTTGTCCAGTAGCAGATTGAGATTGGCTGTAATAATGGCACACATTAGGAGGAATAGAGTACCATACCCTGAGTTAGGGTCTGGGGCCATAGCCTGGACTTGTTCTACCAATTCCTTTAGGATTCCCCAAGTGATGGCAGAGGCTCTAGCTCGAGGTTTGCTTCTCCTCCTCCTCGGGCTGTTGAAGCGTAGTCGACGCATCTCACTCGTAGGTGGTGACGGTTGGTTGGACAACTCCAGCTGCAGGTTTATCACCATGTCTGGAAAGATACAAGCAAATCATCTCCCTTGTGCCATTAAAGGAGCAGAGCCCTCCCATTTTCTTGTGATGGGGTCCCTCCATCTAACCAAAGGGACTGGATTAGGTGTTTTCATGAGTCCCCAATGCAGGGCCTCGGGGGACTCACCTGTGGTGGGTGTGAATGTTAAAACATTTTTTACTATAAGGCAATAATTTAATTGTGTTTGGGGATCTTTATGCCCTAGCCCCTCCAGTTTCCCCTTTTCTTTTAAAAGAAGGGTCTTAATTTCTTTATGACTGCGTTCAACAATGGCTAGGCATTGTGGGTTATATGGAATAAATGTCTGGTGTGTGATGTTCCAAAGGGTACGAAATTCATTAAAATATTTGGAGGTGTAAGCAGGGCCATTGTCTGTTTTAAGGGTCCAAGGAATGCCCTTAATTGTAATGGCATGTAGAAGTGACTCAATGGCATGGCTTGTTTCACCTGTTAAGGCTAAAGCTGTTAGAAAGCCTGAGAATAAATCTATGCATACATGGACGTATTTTTGTTTGCCGAACTGGAGGATATGGTTTATGTCCATTTGCCATGTGCCATTTGGCCTAAGGCCTCACGGATTTGTTTCCATGGCTTGAAGTGATCCCAAGGGTAAAGGAAGTGCACAGGAGGAGCAGGATGGAATGATGTGCTTGCATTGTTGGTGTGTCAAATCAGGAAATAATTGTTTGATGGTAGTAAATGGAAGCGACCATGCAACCTTCAGGCCTGGTCCATGGACTTATTGGTGAGAAATACAGTTGGTGTGATAGCGTTATCAATGGCTTCATTACCAGCAGCTAGGGGTCTGGGGAGGTTAGCATGAAATCTAATGTGTTGAATGTACCAGGGTTGGGCATGGTTGTCTAGTAGTTTTCAGTTTACACATTATTCATGTTATATCATGAACATCATCTCTTAATAAAGCTCCAGGAAGAACGACAACAGTTTGTACAGCATATAAACTATCAGAAAAAATATTAAGGGAGGTTCTCTGGGAAAAGATGTAAGGGTGAGTAAAATGGCCAGTACCTCAGCAGCTTGAATGGACAGGGAATGTTGTTGAATCATGTATTTTTTAGTATTAGCATTGTAAAATCCATTAACATTTTTCCTAATATCGATAAAAAGCACACAGCTTGAGGGATAGGTTGCCGCTTAGGATGAGTACAGCATTTACATGAAAGTGGGAGTTCTTGTGTAACTTTAAAAAGGGGTTCTTGGGCATATGATTATCAATGTTAAACTAGTGATGGATGACTTGTAAGGCTAATTCCTCTTCAGTTGTCAGAAAATTAAAGACTGTTTTTCAAATGGGCCAGATAAGACGGTCGGAGAATCGGCCATATGTTTGATGGCATCGTTCCACGCCTTTGATGGCTAAGTTGCATAGCATGGTAATCGGTGTGCTATTTTTTGGTAATTGGGAAGTGTCAAGGTTTACCCATTGTAACACACCACAAGTTTGAGTCAGCGCCGCCATTAGTCAATTATGAGTTAATATAATCAGGGTGATTTCGTCGGTGGTATCTAAAAACACCAAGGGTGTTGACCATAATCGATGAGTGACTTGTTGTAAAACTTGTTGAGCATCAGGGGAATGTATACAAAGAGAAGTTGAGTCAGAGGGTCTCTGAAGCAATTGAAATAAATTTTGGAGCAGTTGGGTAGAGAGTCGCATAAAATTGCGTACACAATTGATATGTCCACATAATTGTTGTAATTCAGTTAAAGTATATTGGGACTTAATGACAATATTAGACCCATTTGGGGTAATTGTTTGATTTAAATGGTATCCAAAATAGGCGTAAGGGGCTTTAAGTTGAATATTTTTGGGGGAAATATGATGGCCTATTTTCCTTGAGTTGTGTTAAACAGGCTTGAATGGTGGTAGCCTCTTTATGTGCTATTAAAATGTCATCCATATAATGGACACAAAAGCATTTTGAAAGCAAAGGTCTAATAGCATGGGCAACCTACATCTGACATATAGTAGGGCTATTTTTCATTCTTTGAGGGAGAACTTTCCATTGATATCAATGTTTGGGTAACTGACAGTGAGGTTTCCAAACCGAGAAGGCAAAATATTTTTAACTTTGGGATGTAGGTGAATGGAAAAAAGTAGTCCTTGATGTCAATAATGGCAATGTGTCAATCATTGGGTATTGCAGAAAGATGTGGGAGTCCGGGTTGAAGCATTACCATCTTTTTCATATGAATATTTATGGAACGTAGGTCATGGAGAAGTCTCCATTTTCCTTGAGCTCTTTTTTTGGATAATAAAAATGGGAGAATTGTGGGGACTGAAGCTTTGTTCTATATGTCCCTTTTCTAGTTGCTCCGCCACTAGAGTGTGAAGATGAGGGAGATTTTCAGGGAAAATAGATCACTGTTCTACCCAAATCGGTTTGGTGGTATCCCATTGGAGTGGAAATGGCTCTGGTCCTACCACAGTAGCCATTAGAATTGGGGGTACTGTGGGTGAATAATGGCTTGATCGGTTATGATGTCTTCATAAAAAGCCTTATCATCTGTTGTTATCACAATACCCATATTAGTGAGGACATCTCTTCCCCATGGAAGGCCAGGGGCAACGAGAGGTTTAAAAGCCCCGGTGACCCCATCACAGTCTTTCCATCTTGCAGGCCATTGGACATGGAGGGAATCTGTTTTTCCACTGACACCTTGTATGCAGGGGCCAGGAATTAGGTTCCACCCCAACCCTTCGACTTCTTTTTTTCTAAGGACTGTACATTTAGCCCCCGTATCAATGATGCCCTTAAATTTTGTTCTTTAACCTTAAATTCCATTCTAGATTTTCCATTTTGGATAGGAAAAGTCCATTTCACTTGAGGTGGTGGTTGTTGTTTTTGTCCTCTTGGGGTAGGGGCTGAGGACTACCCCATATTTAGTTTAAAGGCTGAGTCTTAGAGTGGCATTCAGAGGCCCCCCAAAAACCCTTTTTACATTTAGGACATACAGAAGGAGGTTGCTTTCTTTTGGGTGAACCCCAGAGTGAAGGGCAATCCTTTTTAAAATGAACAGTTCCCAGAGGAGCTAGTAATTTGTGTGCTCATTTTTGTTGAATATCATGAACATTTGAATTTCCTTTCTAATCTCTACCATGACCCAGTCGTGATTCACAACGTGGTGTACAGCTTCCATGTGTTACGCGACTTTTTTTGGTGGCTTTTGGAGTTGTGTTCTAATTTTATTCCCTTGTGGTCTGAGAGAATGCAAGGTATAACTTCAGTGTTTCTGAATTTGGACGTTTGCTGTGTGGCCTAAAATGTGGTCTTTTATAAAAAATGTTCCACGTGCTGCTGAGAAAAATGTGTATTCTGATGCTGCTGGGTGAAATATTCGGTAGATGACTCTTAAATCTAGTTGATCTGAACCTACTTGAAAAAGAGCACCAAGATAAACCCTAATTCAGTAGACAGAAAGAAATAATTGAAATTAAATCAGAATTAAATGATTTAGAATCCAAAAAAACTATAGAAAGAATCAACAAAACAAAGAGTTCGTTCTTCAAAAAATTAAAATTGACAGACTCTTAGAAAATCTTATGAGAAAAAGAGGAGAACACACCCAAATAAATAAACTCAGAGATGAGAATGGAAACATCACCACAGAAACAACCAAGATTCAGAACATTTTAAGGGAATACTTCTCAAAACTTTATGCTAATAGGTTTGAGAACTTGGCAGAAATGGACCTTTTCCTAGCAAATATTGACATGCTAAAACTAAATCAAGAGGTGTTAAACCATCTTAACAGGCCCATATCAAGCATTTATATAGAAACAGCAATAAGAGACTTCCCATCTAAGAAAAGTCCAGGACAAGATGGTTTTACAGTGGAATTCTACAAGGCCTTCAAGGCAGAGCTCACACCAATACTCCTCCAACTCTTCAATGAAATTGAAAGAGAAAGTGCACTAAGGAACACATTCCGTGAAGCCATCATAACACTCATCCCAAAAGCACGCAGGGACTCATCAAAGAAAGAGAACTATAGACCCAATTTTTGATTAACATTGATGAAAAACTTCTCAACAAAATTTTGGCCAAACAACATCAACAATCCATCCAAGAAATCTTATACCACGATCAAACAGCATTCATTTCAGGGATGCAAACCTGGATCATTATACACAAATCAATTAATATTGTTCATCACATCAACAGGAGCAAGGATAAGAACCACATGGTAATCTCAATAGATGCAGAAAAAGCATTTGACAAGATCCAACACCCCTTTATGATGAAGGCTTTGGAAAAAGTAGTGATCCATGGAATATTCCTCAATACAATAAAGGCTGTTTATGACAAATCTACAGCCAGCATTATACTTAATGGTGAAAAACTAAAGCCATTTCCTCTTAACTCAGGAAAAAGACAAGGATGTCCACACTCTCCGCTTCTCTTCAATCTACTATTAGAATGCCTAGCAACAGCAATAAGACAAGATGAAAGCATAAAAAGGATCCAAATAGGGAAAGATGATGTAAAACTGTCCATCTTTTCAAATGACATGATCTTGTATTTAAAGAATACCACAGACTCCCCTCCCAAATCCTTCAATCTGATTCAAAACTTTGGCAAAGTAAGAGGGTATAAAATTAACAGCCCAAGATCAAATGCTTTTCTGTATGCCAACAATGAGAAAAGTGTGGCTGAGATTAGGAAATCAACTGCATTCGTAATAGCCCCACAAAAATAAAATACCTAAGAATTAACCAAAGATGTGAAGAAGGTCTATGATGAAAACTTTAAAAACTTGAAAAAGGAAATCAATACAGAACTTAGAAAATGTCAATAACTCCCATGATCCTGGATCGGAAAGATCAACATCGTGAAAATGGCGATACTTCCCAAGGGTATCTGCAAATTCAATGGGATACCTATCAAAATTCCAACCTCATTCTTCAAGGAAATAAAAGAGGCAATCCAAAAATTCATATGGAACAATAAAAGACCCCGAATAGCAAAAACGCTCCTCAACAGAAACAACAGTGCTGGAGAAATATCAATACCAAATTTCAAACTCTACTATAAAGCCATAGTAATCAAAAGAGATTGGTACTGGCACAAGAATAGACCACAGGACCAATGGACTAGAAGTGAAAACCCAGGAATGAACCCACAGACTTATAGCCATCTAATCTTCGATAAGGGAGTTAAAATATAGAATGGAAGAAAGACACCCTCTTCAGTAAACGGTGCTGGCAAAATTGTAGAAAACTAAAACTAGATCCTTATATATCACCCTGCAACAGAATCAACTCCAAATGGATCAAAGACTCCGGAGCCAAAGCAAACACTCTGAAAACATTACAGGATGGAATAGGAGAAACCCTAGGTCTCCTTGGCGCAGGCTGAAATTTTCTTAATAGAGACCTGGAAACACAACAAATCAAAGAAAGGTTGGACAAATGGGATTGCATGAAGTTGCAGAGCTTCTGCATGGCAAAGGACATAGCTAGCAAGATCAATGGAAAGCCCACTGAGAGAAGATCTTCAGTAGCCATACAACGGACAAGGGTCTCATATCTAAAATATACTTGGAACTCAAAAATTAAATCCCCCAACAACAAATCCTCAAAGGAACAACTGCCCAGTAATTAAGTGGGCTAAAAACTTAAAGAGAAACTTCTGTGAAGAATAAAGAAGGATAGCCAATAGACACATGAAGAAATGCTCAATCTCCCTAGCCATAAAAGAAATGCAAATGAAAACATTGAGATACCACCTCATTCCAGTTAGAATGGCTAAATCAAGTTCTCTAAGAACAACAGATGCTGTAGGGGATGTGTACAGAAGGGAACCTTACTTCCTTGTTGGTGGGAGTGTAAACTTGTTCAACCACTTTGGAAAGTAGTATGGAGGTTCCTCCAAAGACTCCACATAGAGCTCCCCTATTACCCAGCAATCTCACTTTTGGGCATTTACCCAAATCTTTACAAACAAGACCACACTAAAGCTACCAGCACGACTGTGTTTACTACAGCACTATTTACTATATCTAAGATACGGAACCAACCCAGATTCCCCTCAGTAGATGAATGGATCAAAAAAATGGTATATATACACAATGGAATTCTTTGTCTCTACCAGAAAGAATGACATTGCCCCATTTGTTAGGAAATGTAAATGCTTGGAAAAAATTATATTAAGTGAAGTAAGCCAGACCCAAAGAAACATGGTTTCCCTTATTTGCAATATCTACTATATGTCTGAATCTAGCAGAAAATATCAGATAAGGTGATGTTAATGAAATGAATCTTAGGATATGTATTCAAGTGTGTTGTTTTTCCGTTCAGGTGATTGTTTCTAACACATTTAGAAGATTATTTCTTTATTGCTTTTCCCCCCCCCCCCCACAGTATAACCCTTGCTTTCACTGTATTTGATGTCGGTATAATTTGTGGAGGGGAAGGGGAAAAACAAATCGTTTAAATAGTGATACATGTGGACCCATTGCAACAATGAGATGTACAAGTCGTTTTGGTGAAAAATGAACTTTACAACTTTGTTGCGGGTGTGGGGAGGTAGTGGGGAGGATTTAGTGGGAAGGGAGGAGGGAGGATGTGAAGGGATGGTATGGAGATACAAAGGAGGAGGCTACAATGCTTGATAAGAAATGTACTCATTATCTTGCCCATGTAATTGTAACCCCTCTGTACAGTCCTTTCATAATAAAAAAAATTAAAATTGAAAAAATAAGAAGTCTTGCCACGTGTGTCTGCCTAGTCGATTCCAGCATCCTGTCTCATCTCTGGCCATCATGCCATCATAATTCAGATCTCCATGGAAGCTGAATTGCCTTGTCCTGTGGATTCTTTGGGGAGTGAGTGTAGAGATCTTCTTGGAGCTTCAGGTGCCTTGGATAGAATGAAAGTCATGCTTCCTGAATCTTCTGTTCATTGTCAACAGCAAGAATGAAAGACTCTCTGATGGCGGAGGAGAAGCTGGAATCTGAACAAGCTCTCGCATAGAAAGCAGTTTTAGAGTTCCAGTGAACAGTCCTAAGCCAGAGAATCGCACCAAGTGTGCCATCACAGGACAAAGAGTTAGACAAGAGAGGGAAAGCAAGGCAAGAAGACGCATCTGAGCGCTTGCCAGCAGCCGCCGCGGCGGCGGCGGGGGCAGGGCCGGGGCCATACCTGAGCCCTCACACAAAGAGTCCAGGACCAAGGAGCCAGACCCAGCGGGTGAGCAGATTCTACTCAACACCAGCAAGAACCAACAAGGCGCGGATATCTTCATCCTGCAGTTTGCACACCAGAGACGACCCAGGATCCAAGACTCGGCATGAGTAGAAGCCAGACGTCCTCACTCCTTCTCAGGGAGCAGAGGAGGGAAGGCCACCCCTCCCCCCCCCCAGCACCGGTGATCTCCATCTTGGATACCAACAAAGCTCGGAGGAGCTGCCAGCTCCAACTCAGGCCTTGGAATAAAACGAGTCATTTAGCAGGTCACAAGAACTTAACGGCAAAGTGACCTGCCAGACTCAGCTCTATCCAGGGAAAAGTCACCCAGCTCGGGTGCCAGCCATTGGAGTGGCTTTCCTCACTGGGTAACCAGAGCCAGAGGCTGCCCCTCCCTCTAGCAGCCTCAACAATCAATTGAAAAACAGAAACCCTGAGAATGGCTCCAGGCTGAGCTCTGTGAGTTTTTTTTCACAAAATAGCCCCAGGGAAAAGCTACTGATTGTTGAAAGGCCTCAACTCTACCCAGAAGCTAGCCTCACCACTGCATCCCCCACTTTTGTGATTCTCAAAGCAGATCACCCTCCCATTAAACTAATCTGGTTGGGGGATCTCAATATCTTGGGTAAAGCAGAGCATTTTTCTGCGTGTTCGAACAAACTGACTTAAGAAACCAATCAAGCCACAGGACCTCAAGCTGACCAGAGACTCCAACAAGAGTGTGGTTACAGACAAAAGGGAGATACAGGATTCTTCCCACCCCTCCCAAAAAAATCAAAAGAAAATATCAAAGAACTTTTTTTTTTCTTCTTCTTTTCTTTTCTTATTTTTTCTTTTTGGTACCTTATATATAAAAAAAAATTTTTCCTTTTCTAAAAATTTTATTAATCTTTAATTTTTGCCTTTTTTGAAAAAATAATTGTTTTCCAGTAACTTTTTTTTTCTCCTCTTATAATTTTTATTTTAGGAATACGTGAATGTACGTTTTCCTTTCTTTTCTTGTCTTCTTTCTCTTTTTCTTTCTTTCTTAACTATCTTTTTGTTTTTTGTCTAGCTCTACTGAACTTCTGATCTATTTTTCTCCCTTTCTTATCCTTTTCACCTTTTCCTCCCTTTTGATCTTTGTGTGACTTAACTCTTGTCCTGCACATCCTCAGATAAACCCGTAGTTAACTAGTAGACCCTCTCCCCCATTGTGTACACACTTAATCCACAAATTTATTACTCAATTCAAAACCTCTGAGATTTAAATTCCTTAATAGCAGTACTACCTCTTTATACCTATATAATATTTTAAGCATTTTTTAAAGTTTTTCACTTCTCCTCTATGTCCCTTCCCTTCTCTTAATATACTCACATTCCTTTCTAAATAGATGGTCATTTAATCTCCATAATAATATTAAATTTTACGTTTCTAGTTTTTTCTGGTCTCTTTTCATTTCCCTTTCCCTTTCTTCTTTTTTTCTCTCTCTCTACTTGCATCCTACCCAACCTATTTCCTGCATTGGGATTAGGACATAGTTAACTCTCCTTGTGGCTCCCCAAACCAATCTATTCCTATTTTTTACCCACATCTCTCCCTAACCCTAATAATTTCTGGTTTTCCAAATTCTTCTCTGTGGTTCGAAGCCCATTAACATATAGTTGTTTGATGTTGAATAGATGTATCTGTTGAACTAGATTGTATCTGTAGACTATTGACTGTACAAATGCAAACTTTGATTGATGGTTGCCTTAAGATAGTGTTCTAGCACAAAACTGGTGCTATTTTCATCTCAAATGGGCAGAGTAAGCCGGAAAAACACAAGAAAAATGGCAAATCCGGATATCTCAATTCCCAATCTTGATAATCAGGGGTCAGAACAGATAATGAATAATCCAGAGGAGAGTTCCCAAATAGCTCTACAAACACTGTTGACAAACATGATAAATGAGAAGTTTGACAACGTACAAAGGACTCTGTATGAGCGTGAAAGGGGGAGAGAGGAGGCATCCCAAAAGTTTATACAGGAATATCATAAGCGTGAGGAAGCTACTCAAAAACTGATACAGGATTTGCGTGAACAACTTGAGAATACTCAAAGAGAAAGGGAGGAATGGCGTGAGCATGTTGGGAACGCTCAAAGAGAACTGCAGGAATCCCACGAACGGGAGGAGAGAGAACTACAGGAATCCCATGAACGGGAGGAAGCTAATCAAAGACTAATACAGGAATTGAGAGACCAGGTAGAGAATACACAAATATCACTAAAGGCATTCATGGAATCCATTAATAAAGAGCTGAAGGAAGTCAGGGAGACCACAAAGGGAATGCTGAATGGAACCCAACAGAAGGAATGGGAGTCCAAAGGAACCATAACCAATCAACTAAGTGATTTGAGAACAAACACTGAACACCAAATTAAGGAATTAAAGAAATTCATACAAGACCTAACACAGAGCTTCAACAAAGAACTTGAAGCCACAAAGCTGACCAATTAGAAAGAAAAGAGATAAAAAAAAAAGTAGAGAGACTTGACAGCAGGTTAGACCATGCAGAAGATCGAATCTCAGGGATTGAAGACAGCCTAGATATTATAGAGAAAGAACATACAACCATCCAAGACAAGTCCAAGAAATATGATAGATCTATCCAACACCTGGAAGACACCATCAGAAGGCCTAATCTAAGATAACGGGTGTAGAGGAGCACCTAGAAACAGAAGTTAATGGTCTAGGAAATTTTTTTAACAGGATCCTAGCAGAGAACTTCCCAAACATACAAAAAGGTAGGCTTATTCAGATACAAGAAGCTTTTAGAACCCAAATAGACCAGACCAGAATAGGACATCCCACTGTCACATTATAATCCACACAGGATCAACTCAGACCAAGGAAAAGATCCTTAAAGCTGTCAAGGACAAAAGGGTAAACACCTATAAAGAGAAACCAATTAGAATCACCTCAGATTTCTCAGCAGAGAAAATCAAAGCAAGAAGAGCTTGGAATGATGTATGCCATGCCCTAAAAACAAACAACTATCAACCAAGAATACTGTACCCAGCTAAACTCTCCTTCATAAATGAAGGCCAAATAAAAACCTTCCATAGCAAAGAAAAATTGAAACAATACATCTCCACCAAACCAGCCCTACAAAAGATTCTTAAAGATGTCCTACACATAGAAAACCAACAAGACCGCAATAAAGGCCAAGAAACTGCACCCAAACTGAGAATCCAAGAACCATAGGAAGAACCCAGTTTTTGCAGCACCCAAGAAAGTGGATAACATGGCAGGAACTCCCAAATACCTCTCAGTCTTATCTCTTAACGTTAACGGACTGAACTCTCCAATTAAGCGACATAGACTGTCTAGTTGGATTAAAAAACAAGACGGTTCTATATGCTGCCTGCAGGAGTCACATCTTGCCCATAAAAACAAACACATTTTCAATGTTAAAGGCTGGAACAAAATCTACCAAGCAAACGGCCCCCATAAACAGGCGGGAGTTGCAATCCTAATACCAGACAAAATAGACTTCAAATTAAAATTCGTGAGAAGAGATAAAGAAGGTCGCTACATACTAATTAATGGATCTGTCTTCAGGAGGATATTACAATTCTAAATATCTATTCGCCAAACAATGGAGCACCTTAATTTATCAAAGAAACACTACTTTCCCTCAAATCCCATATAGATACAAAGACATTAATTGTTGGGGATTTTAACACACCACCCTCCCCACTAGATAGATCAACTCGGCAAAAACTCAACAGAGAAACCGCAGATCTAAACAGCTGCATAGATCAACTAGACTTAACAGACATCTACCGAACATTTCAGCCAGCAGCATCAGAATACACGTTTTTCTCAGCAGCACATGGAACGTTTTCTAAAATAGACCACATTTTAGGGCACAAAGCAAACTTGTCTAAATTCAGAAACATTGAAGTTATACCTTGCATCCTCTCTGACAACAAGGGAATAAAATTAGAACTCAACACCAAAAGCCACCAAAGAAAGTCCGGCAACACATGGAGGCTGAATTACACACTGCTGAATCATGAGTGGGTCAAGGAAGAGATTAGAAAGGAAATTAAAATGTTCATGCTATTCAACAAAAATGAGCACACAAATTACCAGCTCCTCTGTGACATAGGAAAGGCAGTACTCAGAGGCAAGTTTATAGCTCTGAGCTCCTACATCAACAAATTGGAGAGATCTGAAACTAACAATTTAATGACACATCTAAACCTCCTTGAAAAAGAGTAGCAAGATAAACCCCAATCCAGTAGACAGAAAGAAATAATCAAAATTAAATCAGAATGAAATGAATTAGAATCCAAAAATGCTATAGAAAGAATCAACAAAACAAAGAGTTGTTCTTCGAAAAACTTAACAAAATTGACAGACCCTTAGCAAATCTTATCAGAAAAAGAAGAGAACACACCCAAATCAATAAAGTCAGAGATGAGAATGTAAACATCACCACGGAAACAACCAAGATTCAGAACATTATAAGGGGATACTTCTCAAAACTTTATGCTAATATGTTTGAGAACTTGACAGAAATGGACCTTTTCCTAGCAAATATTGACATGCCAAAACTAAACCAAGATGAGTTAAACTATCTTAACAGTCCCATATCAAGAACTGAAATTGAAACAGCAATAAGAGACCTCCCTGCTAAGAAAAGTCCAGGACCAGATGGTTTTACAGCGGAATTTTACAAGGCCTTCAAAGCAGAGCTCACATCAATACTCCTCCAACTCTTCAATGAAATTGAAAGAGAAAGCTCACTACCGAACACATTCTATGAAGCCATCATAACCCTGATCCCAAAACCAGGCAGGGACTCATCAAAGAAAGAGAACTATAGACCCATTTCTTTGATGAATATTGATGCAAAACTTCTCAACAAAATCTTGGCCAATCGACTTCAACAATTCATCCAAAAATTCATACACCGCGATCAAGCAGGATTCATTTCGGGTATGCAAAGCTGGTTCAATATACGCAAATCAATTAATATTATTCATCACATCAACAGGAGCAAGAATAAGAACCACATGGTTATCTCAATAGATGCAGACAAAGCATTCGACAAGATACAACACCCCTTCATGATGAAGGTTTTGGAAAAATTAGGAATCCATGGAACATTCCTCAATACAATAAAGGCTGTATATGACAAACCTACAGCCAGCTCTATACTCAATGGTGAAAAACTAAAGCCATTTCCTCTTAACTCAGGAACAAGACATGGATGCCCACTCTCTCCATTTCTCTTCAATCTAGTATTAGAATGCCTAGCTACAGCAATAAGACAAGATGCATACATAAAGGGGATCCAAATAGGAAAAGAAGAAATAAAACTCTCCCTCTTTGCAGATGACATGATCTTGTATTTAAGGAATCCCATAGACTCCACTCCCAAATTACTCAAGCTGAATCAAAACTTTCGCAAAGTAGCAGGTTATAAAACTAACCCCCCAAAATCAATGGCTTTTCTGTATGCCAACAATGAGAAAAGTGTTGCTGAAATTAGGAAAGCAACTCCATGTGTAATAGCCCCACAAAAAATAAAATACCTAGAAATTAACTTAACCAATGAAGTGAAGGACCTCTAGGATGAAAACTTTAAAATCTTGAAAAAGAAAATCAACACAGAACTAAAAAAATGGCAAAGCCTCCCATACTGTGGATTGGAAAGATTAACATCGTGAAAATGGCAATACTTCCCAAGGCCATCTACAAATTCAAGGCAATACCCATAAAAATTCCAACCTCATTCTTCAAGGAAATAGAAGAGGCAATCCAAAAATTCATATGGAACAATAAAAGACCCCGAATGGCAAAAACGCTCCTCAATGGAAAGAACACTGCTGGAGGAATATCAATACCAAATTTCAAACACTACTATAAAGCCATAGTAATCAAAACAGCTTGGTATTGGCATAAGAACAGACATCAGGACCAATGGAATAGAATTGAAAACCCAGAAAAGAACCTACAGACCTATAGCCACCTAATCTTCGATAAGGGAGCTAAAACAGTAGAATGGAAGAAAGACAGCCTCTTCAGTACATGGTGCTGGCAAAATTGGTTAACTACATGTAGAAAACTAAAGCTAGATCCTTATATATCACCCTGCACCAGAATCAACTCCAAATGGATCACAGACCTTGAAGTCAAAGCAGACATTCTGAAAACATTACAGGATGGAATAGGTGAAACCCTAGGTCTCCTTGGCTCAGGCCGAAATTTTCTGAATAGAGACCCGGAAACACAACAAATCAAAGAAAGGTTGGACAAATGGGATTGCATGAAGTTGCAGAGCTTCTGCATGGCAAATGACATAGCTAGCAAGATCAATAGAAAGCCTACGGATTGGGAGAAGATCTTTACTAGCCATACAATGGACAAGGGTGTCATATCTAAAATATACTTGGAACTCCAAACATTAACCCCCCCAACAACAAATCCTCAAAGAAACAACTGCCCAATAAATAAGTGGGCTAATGAATTAAAGAGAAACTTCTCTGAAGTAGAAAGAAGGATGGCCAATAGTCACATGAAGAAATGTTCAACATTCCTAGCCATAAAAGAAATGCAAATCAAAACAACATTGAGATATCACCTCACCCCAGTTAGAACGGCAAAAATCGAGAACTCTAACAACAACAGATGGTAGAGGGGATGTGGACAGAAAGGAACCTTCCTTCATTGTTGGTGGGAATGTAAACATGTTCAACCACTTTGGAAAACAGTATGGAGTTTCCTCAAAAGACTTCACATAGAACTCCCCTATGACCCAGCAATCCCACTTTTGGGCATTTACCCAAATGTTTACAAACAAGACCACACTAAAGCTACCAGCACAACAATGTTTATTGCAGCATTATTTACCATAGATAAGATATGGAACCAACCCAGATGCCCCTCAGTAGATGAATGGATCAAGAAAATGTGGTATATATACACAATGGAATTCTATGCCTCCATCAGAAAGAATGACATTTCCCCATTTGTTAGGAAATGGAAAAACTTGGAAAAAATTATATTAAGTGAATAAGCCAGGCCCAAAGAAACATAGGTCCCATGGTTTCCCTTATTTGCAATATCTAGTATATGTATGAGTCAAGCGGTAAAGGTTAGATAATGTGATGTCAGGAAAATGAACCCTTAGATATGTATTTTAATGTTTTTTTCTTTCATGCATGTGTTTCTAACGCATTTATAAGATTATCTCTTTGTTGCTTTGTATGTCCCTCCCCCACAGTATAACCCCTGCTTTCACTATATTTGATGTCAGTATAACTTCTGGAGGAGATGGGGAAAAACCAGTTGTTTAAGGATACAGGTGGACCTGTTGCAACAATGAGAAGTACAAGTTGTCATGTCCCAAACGAGCTTTACAATGTCGGTGCGGGGGGGGGGGGGGGGGGGGGCTGGAAGGGATGGAATGGAAGCAGAAGGATTGGGATTGGGGAGGAGGGGGAAGTCTGGGAAGGGATGTGAAGGGTAAACCAAAGGAGGTGGCTGCAATGCTTGGTAAGAAATGTACGCATGATCCTGCCCATGTAATTGTAACCCCTCTGTACAGTATGTTCACAAATATAATTAAATTAAATTTAAAAAAAATTAAAATTTAAAATAAAATGACCAGTTATGCCACATCCCCAACAAGGTCAATTTCCCATTGCGCCATTAAGGGGCGCGCGCACTGGCGGTCATAGAGGTGAAAGCCTGTGCAAGGTTATTCCTAGCATGCGTTGATGTGCCCAAATTTTTGTTGGCTAGGATGCCATCAGTGATATCCCCCTTTCATTCAGGGGCAATGGCTTTTCTGCATTCCTGTGTGGCCCCTTCCCATATTACGGCCTTGGTTAGTGTATCTCGGGCTCCAGTGTGGGATAACTTCTGGGCTACTGCTTCTAGAACATGGGCAACGAAGTCATTGAAAGGCTCATTGCGATGTTGTATGAGGGTTTTTAGTTGTTTGTTGCCTTCTTTCGAAGGTACCAAGGAGTCAGCCCACAATGCACAGAGGAGTACTTGGTCAAAGTACTGCAGAGATGCCACTGCTTGTGCAATGGGAGACCTATAAACTCCCTCCCCTTTTAAGCAATCAGGGTCCCCCATGGTTGCATCATATCCTCCAGCAGTGACATTTCATGTGCTTTGTTGTTCACATTCATCATAAAAAGCAGCGTTCCATAAAAGGAAGTCCCCTGAAGATGATGCTGTGCACATTAAGTTCTTCCACTCATTGGGGCAACTCATCTGTTGAGCATATGGGGAGTGCAACCCATCTTCCTTAACAGAGGTCCAATATTTGTCAAGCACTTTTGGGCCATGGGGGTAACACTGGTTAGGTGGTGCAGTGGTTCGGTGGACTTTTACCGGGAACACAAACTGGGGTTCATCCATAGGCTTGGCTGCCATTGCCATGGTAGTTGTGGGGCCCGCAAACAACTGTTGTATTATAGGGGGAACAACGGGTTTTCTTTCTTGGGCAAAGTTGGATATGAAGGCCCAAGGATACAAAGTTTCCTGAGGGGAGTTCCCAGGCTAGCCTAAATGGCCAAAAGAAGTGCTTGGGCAGGTTTCCCGGGACCCAGAGTTGGGAGAGGGGTTTTACAAGCATAGCTGGCTGGCCCTCTGGGTCACATGATGGTGGAAGTTGTTGGTCATCTGCATTCTTACTGGAATTGTTTGCTGCCTCCACAAGAAGATGGGAGTGCCTGAGCAGCTTCACCATTTTCTGTATGCTGTTTCTTTTTGCAGTGAGTCCTTAAATGCCTGCAGAGTTTCCCCTTCTTCTCTCCCCGATAGACAGGCTTGAATGGCTACTACAATGGGGTAAATTTTAGGGGTAGCTCAGCACCTTCTCAGATTTCTTTTTTATGAGCTGCCTGAAGGAGCCGGTCCAGCTGCCTGGATCCCAAATGGCCCTGGAATCAATCCAGGGACACAATTCATTTACTATTTCCCATATTAACTAGCTTCCTTTTGTGATACTTTTAACCGTCTACTCTGAAGCAGGGCAACAAGCGCTCATAATTGAGGCTCTCGTGCTGCAGGGGGAAGGTTGCCCATGGAGGCACTTACCTTGCACTAGACCGTTCGTCTGCCGAAAACACTTGAGCCCCACTTTGGGCGCCACTTATAGGACTAGATGTCCTGCAGGGGGTAAGCGTGAATGATGCCCACAAGGAACAAACACTGGGAGAATAGGCTTAAGAAGGTATCATTTATTCTTGTGCAAGTGGGGGGGATTTTACACCCCAGCATTCCCAACCTCCGGAGTCTTTCTGGGCCAATCACTTAGCGGGGAGTTGATGTAAGGCACTTGTGACAGGCACTGCTTAGTGACAGGCACTGATTGGTCCCCCGGGGGGCATGTAGGGAGCTTGGACAGCTCATGGCTGTCAAGCTAGGCAGACGTTCCTGTGGGTCACATCTCTATAAGAAGGTAATGTGCTTCAACTGCTACTCTAGCTGACTCAACCAGATCTGACCAGATCTACCGAAAGGGGCTGTCTCCCCTATGGAAAAACACATCCAAATCCCCTGCCCATAGTAACTAGGAGGTCAGGTCGTCTCAATTGATTTGTCAGGGTGGTCCTTCCACCTGACTTTCACTTAGGGCTTAGGGTTTAGTTGTCCCCAGTACTTCTGAAATCTGGATTCAGTTGCCCCTGTTGAAAATTTAAAATGGTAATGGTAAAAAAGCTATCTGTAACTGTATATGGGGGCTAACTCCTCCTTTTTGTTTTAATAATTATAATTGCTCCTTAAGACATTGGTGATTTCTTTCTATAATTGCTTGGCCTTGGAGATTATAGGGAGTTCCTGCTCCTGCATCACCAATATTCATATATATATGTATATATATATATATATATATATATTTATTTATTTATTTTGTTGGTCGTGGAGCTTGAACTCTGGGGCGGGGTGCTGTCCCTCAGCTCTTCATCTCATGGTGAGCACTCTACCACTTGAGCTACAGCACCACTTGTGGCTTTTTCTGCTTATGTGTTGCTGAGAAATTGAATCCATGGTCTCATGCATGCAAGGCAAGCACCCTACCACTGAGCCACCTTCCTACCCCCTTCCTGCACCTGGGGCAGGGTGTAGGGGTCGGTTTGGGCCCCCCGGCTGGTTGGTGGGGGATTGTTGTGAACAGTCCTTCTTAAAGTACCCCTCCTGCCCACATTTAAAACAAGTCCCTCTCCCCAATGATCTTGGAGTTCCTTGGCCCTGGGCTGCCAACGCCTGGGTAATAGCCTCAGTCATTGCAGATGTCTGAGCTTATAAGGATAAAGGTAGTGATTAGGAATGATGCTGTTGTGTTCCCATATCCTGCGAGGCCACCACGCATCTGCTCAGGGAACTCTCTCTCAATCCCACGTAGGCCATGATGTGGTCTGCATTCATCCCTTCCCAGACCAGTAGCTTTACAAACTGATTTCGGAGGTCCCCTGCCAGCAGCTTGCAATTAATACTCTGTTGGACTAGGGCTATAAACTCAAGTAGAGGCTCACCAGGTTTTTGTCTCACTCCTGCTATGGGTGACTCAGTGGGCCCATCATCCAGTTTGTACCACATGGCAAGTCCTGCCTGCCTCACCTGGTCATGGTACAGGGCAGGTATTGTGGCCTATTGGACTCCAGTGGAGTACCCTTCCCCCATCCCTGTTAAAACTGCATAAGTAATAGGTATTGAGGCTTGAACCTGCCAGTTATTCTCCGCCCACAATTTGCATGGCTCCTTAAGGAAAGCACACCATTTAATAAACCTAGAACTGGTGAAGACGGCTTTGGCCACATCCAGCCAGTCCTTAGGGACACATGGGTGATAAGCAATGTCCTGTAATTGGGTATGGGCCCAAGAAGAGTTCAGGCCATTCATCGCCACCACTTTATTGACCTCTTTAAGATCCTTAGCTTCCCATGGATACCATTCCAAGGGCCTGTTATCTCCTGGGGAAAGATTGACTGGATATGTTGGGGAAGTGAATCCTGTGGTCCAGGTTCTGGGCTCCCAGGTGGGACTTCCATTACAGGGCAGGCCTCTGAGGAGGTTTCTTCTGCAGCCCTCAGCCCCTCCATGGAAGGTCGGTATGCGTCTGGGTCTTACAGGTCCTTCTCACAGGTCTCCTAAGGCACAACCTATGGCCCAATCAGGGGAATAGGGTGGAAGCCTAGGAAAGTCAGGGCACCCAAGTCAGAGGGGGTAACCTTCACCCTTGTTTTGACTTCCACTGTGCATGTTTCAGTGCATTCTCAGTCAAATTTGACCCATTCCTTTTCCTTCTCACTTCCCAAGTCCCCCTTTAATCCCTCTAGGCTTAATGTTGCCTCCTCCTCCTTCTTCTGTGAAATAGCATTACCCATACTAAGGGTTTTACTTACCCTGAGAGACCGCTTAGCCTCAGCCGGTATATTTTCCTTTCTTGCCCGAGTTGGGCTCCTGATGTCAGGTCTTCATCCCATGAAAGATGGACGGGGTCTGAGGAAAGGTAAGTGTGCCGCTTGCCCATTCCCCACCTTCCCTTAACCCAGGAGACAATCAGACACAGCAGGGAGTCAAGTCAAGCAGGAACTCATTTATTAACACACAGCAAGCACTTTTTAAAAGCAAAAAAGACCGGGTGGCATGGGGAGGAAAAGGAACCAACTAATCACTGTAATGGTCACACCCTATCATACACCTAAGCTTCCAGGAGCTATTTACTCACTGAATATAAACAAATCGGACTCTGCCTACTCAACTCCCTCTCAGCACCATCTTTGCTGCGCACTTGCCCCACAATTATTATTATTTTATCTATCTTAGATATTCAGGAGATCTGAATATCTGAATATTAAGATCTGAAGATTATGGTTCAAAGCTCACCCAGGAAAGAAGTTTCCTTAGATTCTTATCTCCAGTAAACTGCTCAGGAAAAGCCAGACAAAAGTGGCATTGAATTTCAAGTGGAAGAGGTGTAGCCTTGAGCAAAAACAGGACCAGGGACAGTGCCCAGACCCAGAGGTCAAGCCCTAGGACAAACTAAAAACAAAATAAAAACAAACCTCAAACCTAGCATTTTTCTAATTGTATACAGAGGTCCGTAATTAAGGAAATTTCTTCCTGTGTTATGTATAGGTAAAAGAAAAAAAGATGTAACACAATTACTCTCTTCACATCATGTTACACCAATGTCTCAAAAAATTGCTTTTTCTAAATTTATAAATTAATAGCATCCATTTGTTGGCAACTGTCTAGATTATTCACATTATCATGTTATACATGAACTGTTGGTATTATCTATTAAGTTCTAATTATACCTCAATTGAAAGAATATTCCAGGCAAATAGAATGCCAGAATCATTTGTGCATTTCTAAATTAAACCTTCTACTTGAAAACCATTTTGCAGTATCCTATCGAATATGAAATTGCAAACAAAAAATATTTATTTTAAATGTAAATTCTAATTTAGCCAGGTCTACAAAGTCCTACATTAGATGAGCTTTGCCATTTCTCCAGGCTTAATCCTGGAGAAATTCATCATTTCTTTGGAATCCAACAGAATGATGCTTACTTTCTCAAATTTTTAGTTGGGAATCATGAGCCATTTTGCACCTAGGAATTTTCTGAAATGAAGAGAGCATTTAAAACACAACTGAGGATTATATATGAGTTGCATTTCAATAGGAAACTTGACTTCTCAAAACACAGTGACAAAACTAGCCCAAACTTCAAACTGTATATTTCTTTCTTGTTGTTTGGCTTGTTTTATTGAGAGAAAATTATACTACCTGTTCCAGGGAAGATATCGGTACGTAATTCCATTCTCTAATCTCCTGTCTTAGTCTGAGTGCTAAATTTCCAGGCTTGCATCACATTGTCCTGCCATAGTGTGATGGTTTATTTAATCTAGAAACAGGCTAGCAATTCTGAACTTCTCTGATAATCTTATCCACTAGACTATGTGCTTAAACTTTTTATGTACAATTTTCAAAGACGTTCTAACATTTGACAGAGGTTATGAACATTTTCAGATGCACCTGCAGGGGTCTCTGATTCGTTCCTCCATGGATCTGATCACTTTAATAATAATTAGTTGACTATCTTATTATCTCTGGTCCCTACCTATGTAATATTCTCAACCTTTTTGGGGGAAAGTTCACTTGAGGACTTTCTAATATTAAAAATTATCACTTGTTCTAGTCTTACTCAGGATATATTTTCTAACTTTTCTACACATTCTGAAAGTTGTTTCTTATGTGTGTTTACACATATAAGTGCCTCTGTGTGTATATGTATGTGTGTATGAAAAAACCTCAAGTTCTTATTCAGCAATCTTGCTCATAACTAGTATTCAATTACTTGAGCCATTCTTCCAATGCAGCTTTTGGCTGGTTAATTTTAGATAATGTCGCAAAGACTGTTCTGCCTAGGCTTGATGCAACCTGAACTTCCCAGACTTCCTTATATTCTTATGTTTTATCTTTCCAGGAGTATCGACTTTTAAACTTGATATTTTTGCGAGTGTAAAGTCATTTTGCAATTATTTTCTCTGCTTGGGAAGATTACTATTGACTTTGTCGTTCCTTTTGAGGAAACTAAAGTCATATTAACACCTGTTCTGTTCGTTGTGCGGCTTGAACTCTGATCCTGGGTGCTGTCCCTCAGCTCTTCAGCTCAAGTCCAGTGCTCTACCACTTGAGTTACAGCACCACTTCCGGATTTCTGGTGGTTAATTGATGATAAGGGTCTCATAGATTTTCCTGACCAGGCTGGCTTTGAACCACAATCCTCTGGTCTCAACCTCCTGAGTAGCTTGCATTACAGGCATGAGCCACAAGCACCTGGCTCATATTTGCATTTATGTGCACTTAATGACACTATGTAGGCAAAGAATGGAAATTTGAATCAAATGATGTTACATTGCAGCTTTTCAGAAAAATTGAGGTAGCAATAAATATGCCCTCTTTTTCCATGTTGTTACATTAATGACTCATGAGCTATGGGACTCTTACATTAGCATCGTCTGATGTCTGCCTATGTGGATTTAGTATCAGAAATTGTTCATAGAGAAATAGAGAAAGACAGATTTTTAGAAAGCAAAGGAGATCAGGTATGAAAGAGCAGCATAGAAGGATATACAACTTATCACACAGAGATTAAGAAGAGCCTAAGTGATTAGAATAATAAAAGCAATGAGGAATAAACCTATTTTATAATTAGTTCTTCAATAACCAAAAATGGTTCCCTAGAACAGTTTCTGCTATACCTTAGTTACTATAATTTATTCCTTCCACCTGGAGTTATTCCTTCTCTTCTGTCACAAATGTTAACTAGCATCAGCATTTTTGGTGCCATGACTGGCCACAAAGATCTCTAAATCTCACTTAGATTACCATTCCCTTTCTGATTAGCACTGACCACACAAAATCCTGGAATCTTCCAATTTCCAGAATTAAACTTCACCTGACATCCAAGCACATTCCTGGCATTAATTGCCATGACCTATTAACAAAACTTTTTTTTTGTTCACCACAGTATTCTAATATAAGTAAAGTACATGAATTAAGTACTATTGTTAGGTATCACTTGGAAGGAGCAATAATATATTCCAAGTATGGGTTCTTTATTTTGCATTTACTAGCTACATGACTCTTTTGCGTGTCCTGGGACTTGCACTCAGGGACCGTGAACTGTTCTTGAGCTAGAAGTCTACCACTTGAGGAAAAGCACCACTTCCATTGTTTCTTTTTCTGTTTATGTGGTGCTGAGGAATTGAATCCAGGGTTTCATGCAATGAAGCCATATTCCCCGAGCCCTAAATGACTTTTTTTCATATTAATAATTTTAGTGTGAAAATACAGTACAGATGGGTTACAATTACATGAGCAAGGTAATGAATACATTTCTTATCAAGTATTGTTGCCTCCTCCTTTGTTTCCCCTTACCATCCCTGCTACCAATCCCTCCATCCCCCCACCAAGTTTTAAAGTTCCCTTTTCAACATAACGTCTTGTTCCAATGGGATTTTCTTAAGATGGTATTACTTTTTCTTTCTGTTAATATGTATTATAATTTAGGGTCAGGTGGTAGGAAAGGAAGTGGAAAACAATACTATGCCCAATGAAGCTGACATCTTATTACATCACTAAGAAAGTAGTGTTAAGACCTGCAGGACTCATAGGTTGTTGCATGTGACATTACTATGTAAAACACTATTAATGTTCATCTCAGACATCCATAACATTCTGCTTCCATTTTCAAGGTCAAGAGCCAAATATCTATGCCTTTTATTGATTGGGTGTGTTTCCTAGGAAGGAAGAAGGAGAATGTGGTAGGTGATGATGGAAAAATATGTATATTAGCCCCTTGTCCAAATTTTTTGCAGTTTATTTATTTTTCTTTTTTTATATTATTTTTTATTGTGAAAATACTGTACAGAGGGGTTACAATTACATGGGCAAGATAATAAATACATTTCTTATCAATCCTAGCCTCCTCCTTTGTTTCCCCTTCCCATCCCTTCCCATCCTCCTCCTGCCCCCCCAATCCTCCCCGCTACCCCCCCCCCCCACAAAAGTAGTAAAGTTCATTTTTCGACATAACGACTTGCACATCTCATTGTTGCAATGGGTCCACCTAATTTAAGTTAAAAAAAAACATGATTTGTAAAGTGAAAGTAATTTATTGTTTCATTGACTGTTTTAAGAAAACAATTATGCCTATTGTTTTCAATTATATTTCTGTGGTAATGTGTAATATTCATGATTTAACTTATAAAATTGATAACAGTTATATTATATCAAGTTGATTCAAACTTGTATTTGAAAATTGCACACTTAACACAAATATATTTCCACTTTCTTCTACCGCATAATTAAAATAACAGTAAAGCAAAGATTGGTGTTAGCCATTAATATGTACAATCCTAGAACTCGGGGGGCTGAGACCTGAATATTTTAGTTCAATGTCAGTCCAAACATACAAAAACGTGAAAACTTATCTCCAATTATCCAGCAAGAAGAAGAAGGTGAGCATGTGACTCAAGGATAGAGTGTCATCAGCCATGAGCAAAAAATACTAGGGAGACCATTAAACATCAAGTTCAAGCCCTAAGAATGACATATACACACAAGACAACAACAAAATGTACTATGATTATCAATAACGAAGACAAAATAGTAAAAAAGATCATGAAAAATGTGTAAACATCTGGAAGACATAAATCATTTGACAGAGTTTTGATTCATAAGAGGGAAAAGTCACAGCGTCATTTGTACAATCTCATTGTAGTCATTTGTGTTGAAACCTGGCGAGTGGGTAACAAGTGAAAGAGTAGATTGGATTACCTGTCATAGGAGAAATTGCCTGTGACTATATACCATCCCACTCTGCAAAAATTTAAAATCGTGCTTGTTAATTTAAATAAAACTTATTGTTAGAGACTGTTTTGTCCACACAGACTGAGGTCCTTATTTTGAGGCTTCAGACCAGTGCTTTTGTTTATAACCACTCCTGTTTTACTTCCCTTCCCTTGTGCAGCTATACCTTACTTAGCTGGCACCAAGCCAAGTCTTTGAACTAGACATCCATGCCTTAATCCCTCCCTTTCTCCAGCTACAACTCATTTCACATACTATCTCTGTCTTAGCATTAGTTGTTTTCTGACTAATCCCCATCAGAAAATACTTATATTCATGTAAACCCATAATAATTAACCTAGTTAGAAAAGGGAGAAAGGGTTTACCGTTGGCTGAGGCTCTCATCTGTAGGTTTGCTCCCTAATAAATCTGTGCTACACTATCTCTTTTTTTCCATGGCTTTTGAGTCTGACAAATGATTGATTTGGTTTGATGTAATCCCATTTATCCAGACTTACTTTGGAAATTTTGACCTATGGCAAGGAGCCCTCATGTTTCCCCTAACTCTTCCTGTAAGATTCCTAAGGCATCTGGATTTACATTGAGCTCTTCAATCCATTTGGAATTGATTCTGCTGCAGGAGGATATAAAATGATCTAATTTCAGTTTTCTGTGTACAGCCAGTTAAACCAATTTTTTGAAGAGGCTGTTATTCTTCCATCCTGTGTTTCTGACTTCCTTATCAAAGATTATGTGCCTATATTAGTGGATTCATTTCTGGATCTTCAATTCTGTTGTATTGTGCTTCCATGGGAAAGAATGTCATTATCCCATTCCTGAAGAAATGGAAAGACTGGGGGGGAAATGCTATTAAGTGAAATAAGCCAGATCCAATTAAATATATGCTGCATGGTTTTCCTCATTTCTAATAACTATATATGCCCATCCATCTACAAGTATATCTAATAGATAGTAAAAGACAAATAATTACACTTGGATATGATTAACAGCACTCTAAGCATTCACATGGCAAGAACAAGGGAAGCTATTCTTAGGAGAGGATCACAATGGCTCAATAGCTATGTGCACATGATCAGATAAATGTTGCTTATTGCAATGAACTATAAGAGTTCAAGCCCCACGACTGACCAAAAAAAAAAGAATCAATCATATATATGAAATACATATATCTGTATATAATTTTAAAAGATGTCACAAATAACTGACTTCTCTGTAAACTCAAAAGCAAAATTCTAAGTTTAGAAGATAAAAGTGAGGAGTTTTCAACACATAAACTAAAATACATAGGGGAAAAGGTGGGAGAGAAAATATAAGATGAAAAGTAGAATAGCTAACTATTGAAGAATTAATAAACAATTTTCAAAACTATACAAGAGAGCTTGGGTACAGCTAAGTTGTAGAACTAGACTAATATATACAAAGCCATGATTTCAATCTCCAAACCTAAAGGTCTAATAATAAGTTAATAAATAGTAATAATACAATATTTACCTGAAATAAATGCTTTTATGTTAGAGAGGCCTGAATCCTAAAACAATAAACAAAATACTCTCAATTCTTGTATCCAATGAAATAAAACCACGAATGAAGAGCAAATAGTTCCTTTTTATCCTTTCCTTTCATTTCTGTTTTCTTCTTTTCTTTTTCCTTTGGCACTACTGGTGCTTGCAGGTGCTAAGGCTCTAACCACTTTAGATTATTTTTCAGGCCAAGCCTCCCTTGAGCAATGATCTCTTACCTATGGCTTCCACATAGTGAGATAATAGGAAAATTACACTATATCTAGCTTTCTTTGTTTTTGTAGTTTTTTTACGACTTTTTTTTGTCAAAACTGGTCATGATATCATTCTTATAAATCTTTGCCTCCTAATTAGCAAAGTTGAGTGTCACCAGTATCAAATGACCAATTGCTCCAGATGTTTAATTGGGACAACTAATAGATGTTTTGCTAGCTGCCAGTGGCTCACACCACCAATCCTAGCTACTCAGGAAACTGAGGTCTGAAGATTGTGGGTTAAAATGAGCCCAGGATAGAAAGTCCATGAGATTCTTACCTCCAATTAACTACCATAAAGTTGGAATTGGTACTATGGCTCAAGTGGTAGAGTGCTAACCTTTAGCAAAGCAGCTCAGGGACAGCACTCAGGCACCAGAACCAACACACACACACAAATGTAGATGCTTCTAGTTCCTGGCCATGTTCTTTTTTATAATGCTTCTTTTGGTGAAGATTTTGTAAGTCAAATAATCTTGATACAAAGTAATAGCTATGCCGTCTTGGGCTTGTAGTCCTCAGCTTCATCTTCCTTGCCTGTACAATGAAGAAATTTCTTTGCCAAACTGGTGCAGTGGGATAATCCAGTCATAATATTCAATGTACATGTGTGAAAATGTGACCACGTAAATGGAGGGGGTGGGGTTGGGTGAGATAGAGAAGAATGATCAAATTAATGACATCGATCAAGATGTACTCACAAACCGACATATTAAATTAAAACTCCTTTGTACACTATTTATGTATCATTTTGTAAGTAGAGAAAAATGAATCCAGTGCTTCAGTGCAATCCACACCTCTTAGGTATAGATTGCTCAAAGCTGTTTCTTTTAAAGAATACAGGACAGAGAAGAGTGGAACAAATCATTTCCAGAATAAAACTGATCAACTCTATCCCAAAGTTAAATCAATAGTGATGTTGACCATACACCTTTGATTTCATGCACTGAGAATACATTTCCACCCATCCCCCAATTCTGGGTTTAAATTCAGGGTCAAGATTCTGTCTCCCATACCCACTCATAGCTAATACTGTAACATTTGAGCCACAGATCCAATTCGGGCTCTTTTTGTTTAATTGGAGATGAGTCTCATGGATTTTCTTGCCCAGACTGACTTCAAATCATAGTCCTCAGTCCTCAGGCTTGGAATATGGGTGTCAGCCATCAGTACCCAGCTTGAGAACTCACTTTTCTACTGTAATTCTCCTCCCCGAAACCTCATAGCCACAATCTTGGGAGAAAAGATTCAGAGAGCCCCCAATTGAAGAACATTCTATAGAATGCCCTGTCCCATACACCTAAAAAGGGAGAAATGCTATCTCTCTCCCTTTGATGAAACAATAGATGTTAGATTATTATATGATAATAATAGTAGATATTATTATAATGCTCTCAATATCTATTCCCATCCCCATTGATACCAGGCTTGGTTGTAGAACTTACTTTGACAAATGACATGTGAGAATTGATGGCATGTGTCTTTTCTGAGCTTTACCCCTGTGGTTTTCACTCTTTGCATCCCCTGGGAACCTCCAGCAGTCAGTCTGGTTCCCAGAATGGACACCATGCTGAGTGGAAGTGGATCTGGAATAGGCTTTGTAGCATGAGAGAGAGTAATCAAAATTGTAAGGTATTGCGTCCTTGGGGTTGGTTTCCCCAGTAAAATTAAGCTCACATTGAGGTCCCAGCTCTAGGTAGTCTAGGTCTCTTTCTCTCTATTCCCTCCCACTTCTTTCTCATTCTTCTTGAATATTTCCTTTTTCTCCTCAGGTGACACCAATTCGTGAGTCTCCTTATCCTAGAAATTTGTTTTAGGGTTAAACATTGTGGCTTTCTGTTTTACATTTTCTCTTAAATGTTTCTTCACTTTTGTCTTTCTGGAGTTTTCAGCCAGAAGCTCCCAAGTGTGATGGATCTTCAGATAAAAACCCTCTGCCAGGGCTGGGAGGGTGGCAGAGTGGTAGAGTGCATGCATTGCATGCATGAGGCCCTAGGTTCGATTCCTCAGCCCCACATAAGCAGTAAAAGCTGCACAAGACACTGTGGCTTAAGTGGCATAGTGTTAGCCTTGTGCTGAAGAGTTGAGGGACAGTGCCCAGGCCCAGATTTCAAGTCCCAAAACCGACCAAAAATATTTTTTACATGAAGTAAGCCAGGCCCAAAGAAGCATAGGCTCATGGTTTCTCTTATTGTCAATAACTAGTACATTTCTGAGACCAGCAGAAACTGTCAGATAAGCTGATGTTAGGCAAAATGAACCCCAAGATAAGAATTCAATTTTTTTCTTTCTTGTGATTGTTTCTATCATATTTATAAGATGATTTCTTTGTTGCTTTTTATGTCCTTCCCCCACGGTATGCCCCCTGTGTTCACTGCACTTGATATTGGCATACTTTGTGCAGGGGAAGTGAAAAAACAAATTGTTTAAATTGGGGTACAGGTGGATCCATTGCAACAATGAAATGTGCAAGATGTTATGTTGAAAAACGACCTTTACAACTTTAGTGAGAGGGAGGTCTGAGGAGGGACCATGGGGTGGGGGTGGTGAGTTGGGAAGGGATGGGAAGGGGAATCAAAGGAGGAGGTCACAATGCTTGATAAGATATGTACTCATTACCTTGCCCATGTAATTGTAACCCCTCTGTATGGTATTTACACAATTAAAAATAAATAAATTCCTCTGCCATATCTGCCTTGCTTGCTTTCACTCCTCTCATGTTGGCCTACTAGGAGGCCAGAATAACATGAAGCTCCAGAAACCTTTTGGATAGAAAAAGAAACCACTGCATGGGAAGTGAGGGGTGTATTACAAGAGATTGGGAACTGAACACAGGTTGAAGGGATCATAGCTTCAGCCTCAGCTGTTTTCTGAATCATTGCCCAGTTACCAGCTGTAAGCCTTTGCTCCAAAATCTATGTGGCGAATTCTGTAATTCTTACTGTACCATCCACACACACAGACTTAGTTATGCATCCAGAATGACATAAAATATACATTTCTTAAATCAGAGAAATCTGTACCGAAGAAAATGTGCAGAAAGAACTTCATTTAACCAGGTTCACTTCATTTTTACAGGCTTATAATTTGACTGAGAGAACAATATCAAATTCTCTTAGCCTTCACAAAATCAAAATATCTAAGCAATACACCACTGTAATGAAAAAAATCTTTTTACTAAAGTGAATATTTGGAATGGGAAATAATCAAATACTATAAAACTTAAAAATTGATCAAATACCAAAAGACAAAGAAAGACACTGATCAAGAACGAAATACCAATATGTTTAGTAAATAAATGAAATGTTTGAGATTCTTATCCACATAAGAAATACATAGGAAAATAAATAGGAAAGTCACTGAGATCCCATCTTACACACTAGAAGAGCTATCACCACGCAAATAAAAAAAACTGCTGGATGGGGCTGGGAAGATGGCTCAGTGGTAGAGCACGTGCCTTGCATGCCTGAGGCCCTGGGTTCGATTCCTCAGCATCACATAAGCAAAAAGAAAAAAGCCTGAAGTGGCGCTGTGGCTCAAGTGGTAGAGCGCTAGACTTGAGCTGAAGAGCTTAGGAACAGCGCCCAGGCCCAGAGTTCAGGCCCCACAACCGGACCCAAAAAAAAAAAAAAAAAACTGCTGGAGAGGTTGAAATAAATCAGGAACTGTGTTTGGTGGTGTGGAATTGTAAACCAGTGAAACCCATATGGAGATCATAATGGAAGTTCACACGATACAAAAAAGATACATATCTTGAAGACCATTATTGCAACTTGGATACATACTGAAAGAATATAAATCAGTATGAACATATATGTTCATGGCAGCAATATTCATAGCAATCAAGCTGTGTAATAAACCTGGATGTTCCATAAGGAAAGAATAAAGAATATGCACCTTACATAGCTATAAACATGTTTTGGTATATAAGAGAAGTGGATGTTTCTACTATATCATTGCTAAATATTTTTGGATAGATACCTAATCATAATTTTACTGGTTTTGTGGCATTGTGTTTTTTCTTTAATGAAGGACTTCCATATTGATTTCAGAGCTGTTACAATAGGATGAAAATATCATATAAAATGTGCATATTAGATAAAAATTTAAATTTATAAATGAACACATACAGATCTTCATATAGAGATTATAATTTGAAGCAATTTTAAGAAGGCAACAGTAGGGGGAAAAGACAATGTTAGAAGCTTAATAACAAATATACAGATATGGAAAAATACTAAAAAAGTTGCATCTAATTAGTGCTAACAGTAACAAAACATTTTCCGCAGGTTTTAAAAATGAAACTATTAAAATAATACTTAATAACATCAAATAACTATGGCATGGAAGAAAATATAGCATAGACATATTTTCCCCAAAAATTTGTTTTATATTATAACAAATGGATTAAAACAAAATGTAATTACATGTCTGAAGATGATCACACTTTCAAGTGTCATTGATTGAATCCAGCAAAGGAATATAACCGACAACTAGAGGGTAAGAACAACCTGGGTAATGGAAGAAGATACTTAGCAGAACTTCGTGAGGAAACAATGTGCTCCTTTTTCCTCATCAAATTAGTACAGCTACCTTTTGAGAGAACACTTGTAATGTAGTCAGAGCCGTGGAGTTACTAATTTAGGTAGTAATTTATTAATTTTATTCCCGAATCCAGTGATGTGATTCCCAAATGATATGAGTGATCCTAGATTTTTTGAGCCCTTTTTTCACACAGAGTTTCTAATTCCTCCTCATGCCAATGATTGTTCTGCTACTCTCATTTCTCCTTGTTTCACATCTCAACTCCTGTGACCTGTAGTTTCATGAGAAAGAGCTGAAGAAATATGAGGATGGCCTGGTGTCTGAGGTAACATCCACTCCTGTTTGGAGGATCTGGGGAAGTACCACCACGTGGGCCTCATAATCAGATATTAAATGACCTCTTTGGAAATGGAGAAACGCTCCCTCAGGAAGAATCTGTCATTCATTGACTTTCTCTGAAGAGATTTGGTAATAGAGAACAATTCAAAAAATGAGCTTTCCCACCACCCACCACAGCCTTGTCAGAATGAACAAGATCAAAATTAAAAGTGGCCTCAGTTCCCATAGGGCTAATCAAAAGCCAAGAGATCACACATTCCACCTCATCAGGGACCTTCTGGTAGGAATAGAGTCTGGGCAAAGTCTAAGATGGAGATAAAATGAGACTGGGCCTAAGGAGGACACAAAAGAATGACCCTCTGTTTGACTACAAGTGAGTTGTGTAGTGAGACATGACAACTTCCTTCATATATGAAAATTCACTAGGTGAGTTATCTCACTACCACTTTGCAGGAGATCAGTGTCCCCAAAGGAGAAGTTGTTAAATGTTGTGACTGCCAGTTTGCTCTCTAGGCTGTTGTCTCTCCCACCCCTTCCCATGCCAGGAATGCATTGCTTCTTTTAGGCACGCAACTACTTGTCCTCACTCTTAGGCAGGAATACTGTAGGCTATTCTTTTGCCAACCTCTTGCATTTGAGGTAGAATAGGCCCAGGCACAGCTCATGCCAAGGGGTAGATTCAAGAAGGTGAATATAAGTTCATATTTGTATTGAAAAATAATCATATTGAAAGAATTAAATGAAATTAATAATTGAGAGATTTAAGGTTTATAGCCGCTAAATTTAAGTAATTATTACTAAAACATCTAGAATCATGGATTAGGAAGAGAACAGTGAAGTAGTTTCAATATAATTTGCAAAAGAAACACCATAGGCAGAACAATTAAAGGAACTATTGGCATAGTTCCATTTACAATCTTAGGAGTGACCTTGGATTGGAGGCTTTTAGAATAATATCTAAAAGAGAGGGACTTGCTTGGCACTGGTGGCTCACACCTGTAATCCTAGCTACTCTGGAGGCTGAGATCTGAATATTATGATTCAAAGCATGTCCAGACAGAAAAAGCCAGAAGTGGTGCACGGCACAAGTGGTAGAGCACTAGCATTGAGCTCAGGGACATTGCCTAGGCCATGAGTTCAAGCTTCAGGATCAGCAATACAACGACAACAAAACAATAATGATAAAAAGAAATAAAAGAAGGACTTAAAGATATGTGATGGAATGAGGCTGATGTGTAACTGTTTAGGGAACCTACAAGGAGACAAAATTTGGAGCTAAATAATATCTATTCATGACTAATCAAGGATGCAAAGCAAATGCCAAATTCCTCTTCTCAAAAACTTGCAAACTTAGGCTGGGATGGTGGCTCAGTGGTAGAATGCTTGCTTGGTATGCATGAGGCCTTGGGTTCAATTTCTCAGCACCACATAAGCTGAAAAAGCCAGAAGTGGCACTATGGCTCGAGTGGTAGAGCACTAACCTTGAGCTGAAGAGTTGAGGGACAGGGCCCAGGCCCAGAGTTCAGGCCACATGACTGGCCAAAAAATAAAAATAAAAAAAACTAAACTAAACTAAACTTCCAAACATATCTTTTCTCATAATTGAGGAGAGGCTTCTTTTACAGGAATTCTCCTTATCTTGCCCAAGGGGATCAGAACATCAGTAGAATTTTCCTGTTGAGATGTAATGTGCTTAACTGTACTGAAGCTAATCATGGCTAGGAAAGTATGGACTGATAATGTTTGTTGTATTTTTCCTTATAAATATATAATATTTTCAGGTATTATATGAAATATATTTTATAATAAACAATAATTATACATTATATATAAGATATTAAATATATTATAATATAACATATATATTAAAAGACTTCCTAATTTTAGAGTTAGGAACAAGCAACATATTAAAAGAAAAATGCTTCAATCTCTGAGTAAGTTCTCTACAACAGGACAATTCCACGTTTCATTCTTATTACCCAGAGAGCAACATAGGAAAGCGATGCCCATGGAGGTGGTTCCCTGGATTTTGGAAACTGTTATTGCATATATATATATATATGTATGTATATATATATATATGCATATATATGAAATATTGTTTTATACTAGTGAATATATCTAAAACTATAATAACAGATAAATAAGTGAACACCTATGTGCACACACACTCAATCACTTTCAAATATAAGAATTTCTTTTCTATGCTGCCTATTCACCTACAGAGAGAGTACATGAGTTGCCATTGAATTGTCCTGGAAGTTCTTTATCTGGCTACTCTAGCTTCACATCCTTTGTTCTGTAAGTAGCCAGATGTTATCTGTTCAACAATAATACTTGTTACAGGCAAAAGTATCCACCCTGACACACAGAGAAACTTGGATGTCAGAAATGCCAGAAATAAGTGGGAGGTACACAGTACTTTTCAAAATTGAATAGATTACATATTTATTAGAAAGCTCGTAAGAAAAAATATTCAGTGTAGGATGAAAGACTTCAGAAAACTACAGTAAATGTTGTTTAGATGATTTTTTAAAACACAGTCTCTCAGGTGCTGGGAGGGTGGCTCAGTGTAGAGTGCTTGCCTTGCATGCATGAGGTCCTGAGTTTGATTCCTCAGCACCACATAAGCAGATAAAGATGGAAGAGGTGCTGTGACTCAAGTAGTATCACTAGCCTTGAGCTGAAGCGTTGAGAGACAGTACTCAGGACCCAGAGTTCAAGCCCCACAACCAACAAAAACAAAACAAAACACAGTCTCTCACTTTTGTGTGCTCAACATTGTAACACCAGTGCTTCAGTCTAGGGCTAAGATTTTAGGTGTGGACATTTATCAACACTCCTGATTCAGATTCTAATTGATAAAATTTTTAATCAATATTTTGTTCTTATTAATTTTGCTCTTTGTAAATTCACATATACCTATAAAAAGCGGTGTGGCCATCCCAATAAAATTCTCGAAGTACTTACTAATGATGACTTACAAAAAGTTGTATTATATTACCCCAAGGAAAACAATGCTACAAATAAGGAAAACCAATAAATAAATATTAATGATTAATAAAATAAAAAACAAAACATTTACCACTGTTTCCAGTATTTGAAATGTACTACATATTCGATTTATTATTTTCTCATATTGCTGTACATTTAAAACTGCCTAAGTCTATGATGCTCAACAAGAATTTTATAGGCTATGAGCCTTTAAAATTACCCACTAAGATTATTTTTTATGGTTCATCTCATCATTTGTATATGGATTATACCATCATTTGTTCCTCGCTAACATATAAAATAAGGAAGCCCTTAAATTTTAACAGAAACTGTGAAGTTAATGTCTTAAATCTTCACTCTGCATCTTTACACAAACACTTTGCAACTTCTCATTAGTAAAGATTGTATAAACTCTGAAATGTACATACTTAGTAGTTTATGACTGCTACCATGAATCTTAAATGTTTTAATGAAAAGTTTTACAACCTGCTAAATAGTCTTAATTTTGGCATATATGAGCACATTCCCAAAATTAAACATATTTAAAACATTAAAATTTTAACAAACCTTAACAATATCTATAGTGTTCATTATGACAGGTTCCTTGTACAGAATAATTGAATTCCTCCTCCTACACATCCGTTGAACAACAAATGTCTGGAATTATTTTGTTTTTGACATGTCAATCTTGACTTTATTCTTAAATGTGTTCTTATGTAAGAAATACATGGTTCTAAAATTTCACGACAATTCTTTTGAATTTAATTTTTGTGGAATTGTCTAGTTTAAGAAAATCAATTACACTTTATATATAAAATTGTTTTGTGCTCAATTCATTAGCACATACACTAACATTGGAACAATAAAGAGAAGAATAGCCCCTGACTGAGGATGACACTCAACTTCGTGAAGCATTCCAGATTTTTAAAAGAACAGATTTCCTGATGGGATGTGGACAGAAGGTAACCTTAATGCCTTGTTGTTCGGAGTTTAAACTTGTTCGAAGACTTTGGAAAGTAGTATGGAGGTTCCTCAAAAGACTACAGAGAGCGCCCCTAAGACCCAGCAATCCCATTTTGGGCATTCACCCAAATGATCAAAAACAAGACCATACTAAAACTACGAGCAAAACTATGTTCCTTGCAGCATTATTTACCATAGCTAAGATACATAACTAAACCCGATGCCCCACAGTAAACGAATGGATCAAGAAAATGTGTGTGTGTGTGTGTGTGTGTGTGTGTGTGTGTGTGTGTTTGTGTGTGTGTGTGTGTGTATGTGTGTACTGGAATTCTATGCCTTTCTATCAGAAAGAATTCTTTCTATCAGAAAGAATGACATCACCCAGTTTGTTAGGAAATGGAAAGACTTGGAAAAAATTATATTTAGTAAATTATGCCAGGCCCAAAGAAGTGAAGTTAGCCAGGCCCAAAGAAACATAGATCCCATGTTTTTCTTATTTGCAATAACTAGTATGTGTCTGAGACAAGGAGAAAAGGTCAGATAAGTCGATGTTAGGGGAATGAACTCTAAGATAAATATTCAAATTTTTTTTGTTCTTTGTTTTTTTCCTTTCATGCAATTTTTTCTAACATATTTATAAGACGACTTCTATGTTGCTTTGTATGTCCCTCCCCCAAGGTATAACCCATGCTTTCACTGCATTTGATGTTGGTATAATTTGTGGAGGGGAAGGAAAAAAACCAATTCGTTTAACTAGGGATACAGGTGGAACCATTGCAACAGTGAGATGTACAAGTCATTATGTCAAAAAATGAACTTTAATACTTCTAGGGGAGGAGGACCAGGTGGGGGAAGTGGGAGAGTATGGTAAGGGATGGGAATGGGAAACAAAGAGGAGGCAACAATGCTTGATAAGAAATGTAATCGTTATCTTGCCCATGTAATTGTAAATCCTCTGTCAGTATTCTCAAAATAAAAAAAAAAAGAAATGCACTCAATAACTAGCCCATGTAATTGTAACCCCTCTGTATGGTATTTTCACAATAAAAAAAAGAAACATAGGTCCTATGGTATCCCTTATTTGCAATAACTAATGTATCTCTGGGATAAGCAAAGAAGGTATGTTAAGGCAAAAAAAAAGGAGGAGGCAACAATGCTTGATAAGAAATGTACACATTACCTTTTCCATGTAATTTTAATTCCTCTGTATGGTATTTTCACAATTTAAAAAAAGAAAAAGTCAAAACATGTGCATATGACTAGAAAATATGTTGTTAAGGTAAATGAACCTCAAGACAGGGACACAAGTGGTTTTTTATTTCTTTCTGTTGTTTCTAATATATTTATAATGTACGATGTGATTTATTTATATGTGTGTCCCCTACACTTAAACCCCTGTTTTCACTGTATCTGATGTTGGTGCACCTCCATCTTGTATATACACTTCTCTAATTTGGGGAGGGAAAGGGAAAAAAAATTCTTAAATAAGGATACAGTATGACCCATTGCAACAATTTGATGCACAAGACAGTATGTTGAAAAATGAACTTTACAATTTAGGCGGGTGGGGGGAGGGCAGTGTACTTGTGGAGGTGGGAGGGAAGGGATGGTGGGGGAAAAAAAAGGAGGATGTAACAATGCTTGATAGGAAATGTATTCGTTACTTTTTTCATGTAACTGTAACCAGTCTGTACAGTACTTTTACAATAAAAAACATAAAAATGTTCTGGGATGGAAGACAATATTTCCCCTATTTTATCCATATAATATCGTTAACAAAGAAATTAATGCAAAACACTGATATGAAGATATTTTGAATAAATGTGTGTGTGTGTTTGGGTATGTGCATGCCTGAGCATTTTCATTCTCAGAGTTTGAATTCAGTGCATCAAGGTCTTGCTAGGCTATTCCTCTCTAGATTGATGAGCTACTATATAAGCTACATCTCCATTCTTGTCTCTTTGCTAGTTCATTAATTTTTTTAAAAAAGTAATCTCATGAATATTTTTTGTCCTGATTGGCTTCCAACGGTTATCCACGGATCTCAGTTTCTTGAGCAGATACCCGAGTAGACAGGATTACAGGTGTGACCAAGAAGCACAAGGCTTTCAGAATAATTTAAAAAGTAGAAGAAAATTTACTTCATGGAGGCTTGTTTATCATCTTCTGCTTTTAAAGCATTTTGGAGTGATTATATGTGAATTTATTTCATTTTTGGATTCTTAAAAGATAGTAAGTCCTTTTTCTGTTTTTGTTTTTGTTTTGGTCATGCGGCTTGAACTCTGGGCTTGGGCGTTGTCTGTGCGCCTTTCAGCTGAAGGCGAGTGCTCTACTCCTTGAGCCACAGTGCCATTTCTGCTTTCTTAGTGGTTTACTGGAGATAAGAGTCTCATAGACTTTCCAGCCTGGGCTGGCTTTGAAGCGCAATCCTCAGATCTCAGCTTCTTCTGTAGCCAGGATTATATGGTGGCTTGAGCCACCAGCTACCATCTATTTTTAGTACTTTTTAAAATGTATACTGGAACTGTGGAACAGAAGAGATTTGTCTCTCTTTAGACCTCACTTACCAACACAGTCTGTGTTGAAGACATAATGTGACAGAAAACAATTACCGTGGGCAATAATTGCTAATATTTCTTGGACAACATGAATATTGAATTGAGAGTGTAAGGGAATGGAGAGGATTTTACCTACTTTTTATTGCTAATTTTTGGAAATTTTGATTCATTCACTTCCCCACTATATGTCTTTGGGCCATGCACTTAGTGCCTATAATTACAATATTTCCTAACACCAAAATGGTAATAATATTAGAATTATAGCAAATGTTTTCTTAAGAATTAAGAGAAATAAAACTTGGGAAATACTTAAAATAAACTTCTAGGAATGAGCTTACAATTACATGGGCAAGATAATGAGTATATTTCTTATCAAGCATTGTTGCCTCCTTCTTTGCATCCTGTTCCCATCCCTTCCCATCTCCCCCCACAGCCCCCCATCCCACCAACCCCCACCACCCCCCACCAAAGATGTAAAGTTCGTTTTTCGACATAAGGACTTGTACATCTTATTATTGCAATGAGTCCACCTGCATCCCTATTTAAACGATTTGTTTTTTTCCCTTCCCCTCCAAAAATTATACCAACATCAAATACAGTGAAAGCATGGGTTTTACCATGGGGGACGGACATACAAATCAACAAAGAAATCATCTTATAAGTGTTTGAAACAATTGCAATAAAGACAAAAAACAATTGAATACTTATCTTGGGGTTCATTTCACCTAACATCAACTGATCTGACCTTTTCTGCTTGTCTCAGATATATACTAGTTATGTCAAATAAGGGAAACCATGGGAACTAGGTTTTTTTTGGGCCTGGCTTAATTCACTTAATGTAATTTTTTCCAAGTCTTTCCATTTCCTAACAAATGGGACAATGTCATTCTTTCTGATGGAGGCCTAGAATTCCATTGTGTATATATATCACATTTTCTTCATTCTTTCATCTAGTGAGGGGCATCTGGGTTTGTTCCATATCTTAGCCATGGTAAATAATGTTGCAATAAACATAGTTGTGCTGGTAATGGACAAGGGTCTCATATCCAAAATATACCTGGAACTAAAAAAAATTAAATCCCCCAATGACAGATCCTCAAAGAAACAACTGCCCAATAAATAAGTGAGCTAAAGACTTAAAGAGAAACTTGTCTGAAGAGGAAAGGTGGATGGTCAATAGACACATGAAGAAATGCTCAACCTCTCTAGCCATAAAAGAAATGCAAATCAAAACAACATTGAGATACCATATCACCCCAGTTAGAATGGCTATAATCAAGAACTCTAATAACAACAGATGATGGAGGGTATGTGGACAGAAGGGAACCTTAATGCATTATTGTTGGGAGTGTAAACTTGTTCAACAGCTTTGGAAATTAGTATGGAGGTTTCTCCAAAGACTATACATAGAGCTCCTCTACGATCCAACAGTACCACTTTGGGACATTTACCCAAATGATCACAAACTAGCCAGCAGTTTTTTAAAATACTAAATAGAATGCAATAAGGATTACAAAAGCCATTACATGTAATGAGAAACCAGAAGGAATGTTCTCTATTGACCATGCTCTGCTTCAAAGGCAGCCAGATGGATAAATTCTCATGCTGTAAATCAAACTGATTTTATTATGTCTTGGCAGTATAAAAACATCAGGGACAGAATAATGAAAAGGAATGTTGGAGACTCAGGTGAACTCCATATGAAAATGTGCAAAACTGATGAAAACGTAAAAGTCTCTGAGTAGTATATTGTGTTTTACATGATTTAAGTTAAATTGCAAAAATAGGGAATACCTAGAGGAATGAATTCTCTTTTTGATAGCCAATCAAAGGTCCGTAGAAGAATGAACTCATTCCTCATTCTTGTAGAGGCATCATCAGATGAGAGGAGCTCTATTTTTTTTGCTTCTTTCCATTTATACATCAGTTTGAAATCTGAACTACTACATGAAACTGAAAGAAACCTAGAAATACTAGACACACAGGCTTTGGAAAAAGCCATGAAAGAAAAATAAATAAAATATATATAGCCTTGTAAAAGGTCTAACTAAATTTATTTATATAGTCTTAAGTGAAAACAGAAAATGATTTAAACAATATAATATTATTGAAAATTGAAAAATGTTAGGAGTTGCTTAATTTTTTCCTTTCTACTATATTGAATTAAGTATTGATTTTATATAGAGAGATTAAAGATGAGATTAACAAGAAACGTTTAAAAATGGACAAAAGTTCTGAATAGAAATGTTTTCCAAAAAGCCCTGAAAAGCGTCAGTGTGTTTACAAAGTAATGTTTAATACCACTTCTATGCTGGGTTAATGCTTTGTGAACAGAAGTCATTAGAGAATTGCAATTGAAAGTTACTATGATACTACTTCATAACTATTATAACTTATCAGAAAAATCAAATGAACCAGGTGTGGTGGAAAAGGCTTGTAAATCCAAGCATTTAGCAGTTTGGAGTAAGAGGATTGGAGTCTAAGGCCAGTCTGGGGTTCTGCACATAGTAAAATCCTGCCCTTAAAAAATTCAAAATGTAATAATGTTGGTGAGAGTGTGAGAAAAGGAAATTTTCTACATTCTTGTTCAAAATACAGGTTAGTATTCTCATTGTAGAAAGTACTTTGTAGTTTTCTAAAGAAATGCAAAGTTGAAATATGATCTGACACACCAATCATTTGATTATTTCTCTCTGGGTAACTCGTAAGTATATCTGTAGTTGTTTGTTATTGACATGGTTCACAATAGCCGCCCAGATATAAATAGATGTTGTGTACAACGACAGACTAATAAAGCAACTGTGGTGCATGCACAAATATATTTTTCTGTTTCATCTTTAAAATAGCAAGAGAGGGCTGGGAAGGTGGCTCAGTGGTAGAGCGCTTGCCTTGCATGCTCGAGGCCCTGGGTTCGATTCCTCAGCACCACATAAGCAAAAAAAAAAAAAGCCGGAAGTGGCACTGTGGCTCAAGTGGTAGACCCCTAGCCTTGAGCTGAAGAGCTGAGGGACAGCGCCCAGGCCCAGAGTTCAGGCTCCACGACCAGACCAAAAAAATAAAAATAAAAATAAAATAGCAAGAGATTTCTCCAATTAGGCATAACTTACAATGACCTGAAAGATGTATTCTAAATGAAGAAAAATGTTGTCTTCTGATATTTGTAAAGCTATACACACACACACACACATACACACACACACACAAACACACACACACACACACACACACACACACACACATACACAAACCTCAAGAGAGAAATTTATTTAAGAGAGAAATTTATTTAAAAGTAAAGCAAACTGGAATTGCTGAGGCATTTAGGTCACAATGTAGAAGATAATAAATATACGGGATGACCAAGTATTTTAATGTACAACATGAGGATACAGAGGACAAAACGAGCCTTACATAGGAATGAAGCTAAATGAGTAGGAGTTGTTCTTCCTAGTAGGTGCTGCTCTTTTAGATGTTCTTCCTTCAGTAATGGATGTCATGAATGTAATTCTTTAAATATACCTGCCTGATTGCAGAAATAATAACAAACAATGTAGCAATAATGTTGTATGCTCAACATAGAACAAAATGTCAAATTAAAATACATGAGATTTTCCTAGATGTAAACTAATAATTACAAATAAGGGAAACAATGAGACCTATGTTTCTTTAAGTCTGGCTTACTTCACTTAATATGATTTTTTCCCAAGATCTTCCATATCATTACAAATGAGGTGGTATCATTCTTTCTGATGGAAGCTTAGTATTCCATATGTGTGTGTATGTGTGTATATGTGTGTGTATGTGTGTGTGTGTGTGTGACATTCTCTTGATCCATTTATCTACTGAGGAGCATCTGGGTTGATTCCATATCCTAGCTATGATAAATAATACTGTGATAAACATAATTGTTCTGGTAGCTTTAGTGTGACCTTGTTTGTGGTCACTTGGGTAAATGCCAAGAAGTGGAATTACTGTGTAATAGGGGAGCATTATCGTGTACATCAAGGATAATCTTAGTAGATAAGAAGAATAGCTCAATAGCTATGTACATATGAAGGTGTAATGTGATTCCAAGGGAAATGATCTCCAAGATATGTTTTACCTTGTTGTTGTTCTAAATGTACTATGTGATTTCTTTTTATCCTTTTGTGTTTTCCACACTTATGATTTATCCTCTGTAGTAACTGTATTTGATTTTGATTCTCTGGGTATTGTAAATATGTTGATCTGAACTAGTTAAGGGAAAGGGAAAAAGTAAAACGGTGAGACAAAGGACAAAAGGGGGAACATATGAACCAGTGATACTCACAAGACAATATGTTGGAAATAGTCTTGGGAGGGGCATTGGGAAGGAAGAGGGAGAAAAATGGGGGAAGGGATAACAAGTTATAAAAAAAATGAATTCATTATCTTACTTATGTAAATATAACCCCTCTGTACATTAACTTGACAATAGAATTTAAATAAAAAACATAAAATACATGATAGCAAGCAGCAATACAGGAGAGGTGAGTGGGAGAAATACTGTACTATACAAAGAAGAGTAAAACAGCTGTGGAGAGCAGTAATTTGACTTTAACATAGGAAGTAATAAACTAGCATACAGATTTTCAGCCTCATGTCAGTCACTAAAAAGGGAAAACAAAATGCACAATCAGTAAAGCAATAGAGATAAAATAGAAAATTCAACAATTAAGGGGAAGAGATGACTTGGAACAAGAATAAAAAAATGACAAAATTAGTAAACAACAAGCTTGTAAGTTAAAAAATATTACTAATAATTCTAGTAATTTTTTTTTACCTCATAACTTGTTAGAACCATACATCAAATCACAGTTTAATAGTATATCATTTTTAAAAAAGGTTACTTATTATTGATTTCTTAATATTGACTGTTTAATATATAATTTTAATTTCAGTACCTATAGAAAAGAAAGGGCAACTAAGTTTAATAATATATTTCATGAATTGTAAAATTGAGAAGCATTAGAATTTAAACAAATAACATATCATTATTGTTTCATTTCTGTGAATTAATGTAATAATTCAAAGTGTATTCTACACTTAGCACTCATCTTCACATAAAATAATAAATTATTGCACATGACTTGGTTTTAGGTGGGAGGGTTCAGCACTGTGGTAATATTCATACCACACAGTACATCAGAGTTTGAATACTCTCATCTAGCTTAAATTGTGGAAATTTGATGTCTACATGCATGTTAAATTCCTGTCTAGGTGAAATCTATAAAATTATACAAAATTGTATATATGAGGAATGTTTCAGATGATACTTAAAAGTCAAATTCATTAATTAAATTTTTATTGTTTTCTACCAAATAAATATTTACAGAGAGACTGAATTTCTGAGTAGATAGTTGATGGTGTATGTGTGCTTGATTATACATATTGAGGGTTATTTTATATTTCTGCCATTGTTTCTACAGTTGGATTTAATTTTCCATAGATGGTTAAGTGTACTATATTGAATATATGAAAGTAAACTGAGTGTTTATTCTATTAATATTTTGCCACTTGTCTAATCCCAAGTTTAAATTATCCATATGTTTGAAGTAATGAAAATAACAACAGATATAAAATAGATAATTCAGTGTGTAGTAGACAAGTATTTTCACCTTTATTTTGATAGTTAGTCCTCTTTTACACTACAGAATATTCTAGGGAAAATTTGCTCAAGGCTGACCACAACTGCAGAATATTATGGTTTGGTCTATCATAAGAGAAGGAAGGAAGAGGTACCGTCCTTCCAAAAGTCTGCTCCCAGGGATGTGATCTGTTTTATGGTGTTGACTTGGAAATGAGCATTTTTTTCACAGTCAACTTTGAGAAGCCATCTTGATAGACCATTTTTGTAAGTGGTTACATTGGATTATCCATGGCTTTGCAAGGATGCCGGATTGCCTCATTTTGATACAATTAAAACAGGAATTCATTCAGCTGTTCTTTGTATCTTTAGGAGATAAACCCATTGACTCTAGGCCTGGGGATCAATGGGGCCCCGAGAAGCTACTACCTTGAATAGTAATCCTAGACCTCTAAAAACAAAACAAAACAAAACTCTAGTAGGCAAAGCCATTTAGGGCAACTATCACAGCCTACATGAAGTCAGGCAAAATACAGAAGCTGAGAGTCATTTAGCTGATAACTAATATAATTTTATGAGACAGACTGAAATGAGACTTCAGAGAGAGGGTCAAAAGATTGATCAGAGAGACTAAAATTGGTCACACGAAGATTGGAAAACACAATTCTTTGTAGAGCAAATAAATCTTAGAAAGCCTATGCATATAAGAACAAGACAGCAGACCAAATTCCAGAAATGTGCATTCTCTTAGAGGTGAGCTTAATGAATTATCAATGGAAATCTTTGCATTCCTAAATATTTGACCACATGTAGGGGAAGGCCAATTGCTGAAGAGAAAGAAAATGTCATCAGTCTGTATGAGGTCCATTATCACATTAGGAAGGAATCAAGCACAGATTTGTAATAAAAAGAGAAAAAAAATATTCCAAATGAGGGTTTTAATTGTTTTGTTGTAAAAGTTTCTGATTTAGGTGCTAGCATTTTCATACAATTGATCCAGTCCCACAGCTGAGTTGATATTTACTGCAATATTCCCACATGAAGGAAAAGAGAAAATGTACAAATGTCTGATGAAATGAGTTGAGGGAGAAGTGTTCTAATAGTGATATCTGAGGTTTAGACATAGATGAAGAGGGGGATTTTCTTTTATAAAAATCTCCCATTTTTTGCCTGGTGCCAGAGGCTCACAGCTGTAATCCTAGCTACTCAGGAAGCTGAGAACTGAGGACTGCTGTTCAAAGCCAGCCTGGCAGGAAAGTCCCTGAGACTCTTATCTCCATTTAAACACCAGAAAACCAGAAGTGGTACTGTGGCTCGAGATGAAGAGCACTGACCTTGAGTTGAAGAGCTCAGAGACAGTACACAAGCCCAGACTTAAAGCCCCTCGACAAACACCAAAATAAAAATCTCCCTTTTGTTGGACTGCCTACATCTTTTCCTAACATTCAACTAGGAAGCAATTTTATCACCCACAACATTTAAATCCTGTCCTAGCTACTGCAAATAGAATGATATGTTATCTTATGTCAAAACGTTCATATTTTCGGGATCAAATACCAGCAGTGGTAACATTTTTTTCCAGTCCTTGAACTGTGGGCCTGGGCCCTGAACATGGTTATACTTGTAGCGTTAGTGTGAGCTTGTTTAGTTATTGGATTACTGCCCATGAGGGGAATTACGGGTTCATAAGAGAGATTTATGTTTAGTCTTTTGAGGAAACTCCATACTGCATTCCAGAGGGGTTGAACAAGTTTAATTTCTCACCAACAGTTTAATAGAGTTCCCAATTGGAGCCGGGAGCTGGTGGCTCACGCCTGTCTGTAATCCTAACTATTCAGGAGGCTGAGATCTGAGGGTCATGGTTCAAAGCCAGCCCAGGGAGGTTCCCAATTGGCTATACCTATGGCAGCATTTTCTATTAGTTTTCTTCATAATGGCCATTCTAACTGAGAAGAGGTAGAATCTGTCTTGTTTACTTGTAGATTTGTAGGCACCTTCTAGCTATCATAAATTAATGAATCCATGAAACCTGTATTTTCTGAGTCTGCATTCCTTTCTCTTAGTAAAATTTTCCCAAGCCTTTAATTTTCCTTAAGACTGGTGAAAAGTCATCCTTTCTTTTGGGTGAATAGAATTCCATTTTGTGTGTGTGTGTGTGTGTGTGTGTGTGTGTGTGTGTGTGTGTGTGTGTGTATAAGATGACTATAGGCCCATGAGTTCATTTCTAAGCCTACGTTTTCATCTGTAATTTTGTAATTTCATATTAAATTTGGATTTCTTTCTCTACTGCTTTAAAGAATATTGTTGGGATTTTGATGGGTATTGTATTGTCAATTGTTTGGGGGCAGTAGTACAGTGTTCACAATGTTATTTGTGAAAACATTGAAAGACTTTGCATTTCCTTGAATCTCCTTCAATTTCCCTTTTTATATTTTTAAAGTTTTCTCAGTAGAGGTCCTTCACATTTTTGGTTAAATTAATTCTTAATTTTGTTGTTGTTGTTTTGTTTTGTTTAGATGTGATTTGATTTTGAGGCTAATGCATATGAGGTGGTTTTTTGGATTTCAGGCTGGATGTTCCCATTGTTGGTAACACAGAAAAACTACTGGTTCTTGGGGGTTTCATACCCTGCTACATTGCTAAAGGTTAGCAACACCTTTACTAACTTGAGAAAGGAAGGTATAGGGTCTCTAAATACAGGATCGTTTCATCTGTAAAAAGGGATCATTTTACTTCTTCCCTATTTGGATCGCCTTTATGATTTCTCTTGCCTATTGCTCTTGCTAGAATGTCCACTACTATATTGAAGAGTAGGAGAGAGAGTGGACATCCTTGTCTCATTCCAGATTTTATTTTATTATTTTTTTGAGTTTGCAAAATCTGGTTTAATTCAAACTGAGGAGCACATTGTGAAAATACATATGCATAAAAATCTAATAAATGCTAGACAAACAACATATTACTTTACAATAGAATAACCACAAATTTGAAGGCTCAAATTGCGTCTGTCAGCTATAAATACAATTTTATATTTGGCTCAAGTGGCTACTCAATTTCAAATGGTGCCAAGTTCCTCCAAAGCACCTCTTGATCCCCTCAGCCTGGGGAGGAGTTTCACCACTGTCTCAGATGAAATCCCAGTCATCCCTTCAACTTTTGGGGCCAATGGAGTCATTGGTACCCCAAAACAACTGGAGGCAAGGGATTTCCAATAGCCAAAACTTATTGCACAGAGAAGTCCATTCTAAGCCAGATGCATGGCTAAGAAGGTGTGAAATTAGCCCTTTAAACAGTGGTATAGCATTAACATGGTCTATGTTGAGAAATAGCTCCTTAGTGAGAATGTACCAATTACTAGTTATCACACCAACAGAAAAAGGCAACGTGGGAGCTTCACATTTCACATGAAAGACTAGCATTAACTGGGTCTGGCTTCACTCACATGGAGTGATTGTTTTATTTTAGACCCAAGAGAAAATGAGATCATACCATTCATTTCTTCACATAAGATTTGTGTAGCATTAAAATTGTTTTATGCTAATGATGATGCCATGCAGGCAAAAATGTGTAATTCTCCTCTGCCAAAACACAAACACGCCATTTCGACTTCTGTCCAGTTTCCAAAAAAAAAAAAAACCAATATGTACATACACCTTTGTTATTGCACATCTTTCACACAAATCTGTCTGTGTATGTATTTTATATTATATATATATATATATATATACTTAAATACACTACACATAAAAAGACTATTGTACTTTACAGAATGAATACATGTTTAACAAAGATCATTCATTACACCACAGATGTTTGACATGATACAAAACCCTTAAATCATTTAATGTAACATTGTGAATTAAAACACAAGTTTAAAGCATCCACAGACTCCAAGACAAATATTTCTGCTTTAGAGTTCATTGAGAAGCCCAGCTTATCACAAAACTTTAAGCAACAGATGCAGGCAAAATAAATAAGACTTTTCTGGTATCAGCAATTGTTTTATTAGAAAATAGGTGTGGGTCAAGTGGTTTTTAAAGAGCTGTGTAGAAGATTTTTAGTGTAGACTTCATTCCAGATTTTAATGTCTTCATGTCTCCACTGCTAGGTACATGCTTTGTCATACGCATACTTTGTATTATATTGAGGAAAGTTGCATGCATTCCTAGCTTCTCAGAAGTTTCAAAAAAAAGAAGTTTTAATCATAAAGGGGTATTGGAGCTTATTAAAAGCTATTTCTACATCCATATAAATGATCATGTGGTTCTTGTCCCTGCTTCTGCTGATGGTGTGTGTTACATTTATTGACAAGTATTTTGAATCCAATTGTATCCTATGATGAATTCTGTTCATTATACCTCAAGCAGCACCATTGGTTGTTACTGGAAGTAACAGTTACTGGATGTAAAAACTGATCCCAGGAGAGGAATGGAGCATAGAGGAATGACAAAGTTCAAGTTAATATGTGCTTTCCTTTTTACTGTACAAGAAAACAATCCCAAGGCTTAAAGGAAACTCTGTCCCTGACTTTTTCGAGTGTGTTCTTTACTCACATAAAACTTTTCTGTAAACTTTTAGTTGAGTATTACAAAAAGAAATAATGTGCTATTTGAAGGCCAGCATAGAACAGAAAGAAATAACGTTGCTTTAAAAGTGTTCTACTGCAAAGAAACAAAGATATGCAAGTTTTAAATTGCATTATGCGTGGATATTTCACTCCTGAAATGATCCTCTTGTTGCAGGAGTCAGTTATCAATTCCTTAGTCTGGTCCTGAGTTCTCCATAGCAATAAAGATTCCAAAAAGCAGGATCCAGTGAGTATGATTAGCAAAGGAGCCTCTTCTCTTACAGGAGTACTCTTTTAAGGAGGGTCCCAAAGAAATATCTGTGTTGCTTTTCTTTGCTTGTTTGTTTAGTTTGTGCTGGTTGTGGGGCTTGAACCCAGAGGCTGGACCCTGTACTTGAACGATTGCCTTTCCTGCCCACCTGCCTCCCAAACCAGTACTCTACTGCTTGAGCCAAAACTCCACTTCTGGATTTTGGGTGTTTAATTAGAGATAAGAGTTTGACAGACTCTACTGCCTGGTTTGACTTTGAACTAAGATCGTCAGAAAGCTATGTGATATCAACTGTATAGACTTCTCTTTTGAAATGAGAAATATTAGGTGGAGTTTATTGTAAAGCTAATATTTGACAATTTTTAAAAGATGAGAATATATCCAGCAAAAAAGCCATAACTTAAATAATTCAGCAAAAGCAGGTGCACTGAATCATTTTGGAATTATTTTTTCTGCTTGGAAAGATTATTGAACTTGTCGTTCCTTTTGTGGAAACTTAAAGGCACATTTCACTTTTTTTGTTGGTCATGGGGATTGATCTCTGATCCTGGGCACTGTTCCTCAGCTCTTCAACTCAAGTTGAGCACTCTACCACTTTAGCTCCAGCACCACTTCTGGGATTCTGATGATTAATTGAAGAAAAGGGTCTCATGGACTTTCCTGAGCAGGCTGGTTTTGAACCACAATCCTCTAGTATCAACCTCCTGAGTAGTGAGCATTACAGGCGTGAACCATCAACACCTGGCTCATATTTGCATTTATGTGCACTGAATGACACTATGTAGACAAAGCATGGAATTTTGAACCAAATGATGACATTGCAGCTTTTCAGAAAAACTGAGGTAGCAATAAATATGTCCTCCTTTTCCATGTTGTTACATTAATGACTCATGGGACCCTTACATTAGCATCTCTGTCATCTGTATAGGTGTATTTAGTATCAGGAAATGTTCATAGAGTAATACAGAAAGATTGAGATTTTAGAAAGCAAAGGAGATTGAGTAGGAAAAACAGCATAGAAGGAGATACATTTATCACACCGAGATTAAGAACTAGCCTAAGAAATTTAGAATTCTAAAGGCAATGAGGAATAAGCTTAGTTGATCACTAGTTCTTCAATAACAAAAAATGGTTCTCTAGAACAGTTTCTGGAACACCTTAATTACTATCATTTATTCCTTCCATCGAGTTATTCTTTCTCTTCTGTCACAACTGTTAATTAGCCTCTGCGTTTTTGGTACCAAGATTGACCAAAAAGATTTCCAAATGTCACTTAGACTATGCTTCTCTATGGGATTAGCAGTGACCACACAAAATCCTGGAATCTTTGAATTTCCAGAATTAATCTTCACCTGACATCTAAGCACATTCCTGGCATTAGTTGCTTTGACCTAATTACTAAAACTTTTTTTTTCAACAGAGTATGCTAATATAAGTAAAGTACATGAATAAGGGACTATTGTCAGGTGTCAGTATGAAAGGAGCAATTATATATTCAAAGTATGGTTTCTTTATTTTGCATTTATTAACTAAGTGGTTTTTTATTGTGAAAATACTGTACAAAGGAGTTACAATTACATGGGCAAGATAAGGAGTACATGTTTTATCAAGCATTGTTGCCTCCTCTTTGTTTCCCCTTCCTATCCCTTACCAACCCCCCATCCTTACACGCCCCCACCAAAATTGTAAAGTTCGTTTTTCAACATAACGACTTGTACTTCTCGTTATTGCAATGGGTCCAATTGTATCCCTATTTAAACGATTTGTTTTTGCCATTCCCCTCCACAAATTATACCAACATTAAATACAGTGAAAGCAGGGGTTATATCGTGGGAGAACATACAAAGCAACAAAGAAATCATCTTATAAATATATTAGAAAGAGTCACATGAATGAAAAAAAATTGAATACTTTATTTATTGTCAGTCCAGGGGCTTAAACTAAGGACTAGGGGATTATTCCTCAGCTTTTTTTTCTCAAGGCTAGCACTCTACCACTTGAGGCAGAGCACAACTTCCAGAGTTTTTCTGTTTATGTGCTACTGGGTAATTGAACCCAGGGTTTCATGCATGCTAGGCAATCACCATACCATGAAGCCACATTCCCAGAAACCTAAACGAATTTCTTAAGATGGCATTACATTTTGATTCTGTAACTATGTATTTTGTCCAGGTGCTAGAAAATGATGTATAAAACAGTACAAGAAGTCCAGTCAGGCTGGATGGAAAATGAATAACCGTCATGGTCTAGCCAGGGTACAGAGGGGCTTACATCATGGAGCTGTTTCAACAGGTTGAGCGAGACAGGTCCTGACCCACAGCCCACCTCCAGAATAAGAGGGCCACCATGGGTTCTAGCCACATGGGGACAATGGGCCACCTCCTCCAGTACACATTCAACCAGTTCATGTGAAAGAGAGGGAGAAAGAAAGTGAGAAGTACACTTAAGCCATGTGCCGGTGGCTCAGAATTCTAATCCCAACTACACAGGGGTCTGAGATATAAGGATCATGGTTCATAGCCAGCCCGGGAAGGAAAGAAAGTCTGTGAGACTCTTATCTCCAAAGATCCACCAGAAAACTGGAAGTGGTGCTGTGGGCTCTAGTGGTAGAGCACTAGTCTTGAGCTGAGGAGCTCATGAACAGCGCCCAGACCTAGAGTTCAAGCCCCATGACTAACAAGAAATGGACTTCCCACTACAAGAAGTGGACTGAATAGCACCCATTTTCCTAGGGAGCATGGTAGAGAAGTCAGGCCGTGCTTCCTTTGAACTTGAGGTCATAAGTAGCTCACCCAACTTCTCCATGCCTTGTTTTCCTCAGTTGCAAAACTCAACACAGTGAAGGATACCCTTCCTCATGGGGATAGGATAATGATGAAAGAGAGCCATGTTTTGTTTCATAATCCCACACCTGTTGTCCGATTAATAACAGGGGCCACCTGAAACCTTTCCAGGTATCTTCCTGTCATATGCTCACAGAATTGTGGAGAACCTTACCTGAAGGCCACTCCCTCTGTTCCTAGCCATGTTCCAGAGATCCCTCTGTATAAATCCCTTGTTTCCTCACAACTATCCTGTGAGGAGACTAAGTTCAAATGGTTGCGGCCCTACCCAGAGCTTTATCTGTGGTCAAGAACCGGCTGCCATGGACTAAGAGTTGGTAATAATCCATCTAACTGCTGACTGAGCATGGCTCTACATGCCTAACATCCCAACTACCAAGGATCAGGTCTGTTGGAGCATACCTGTCACAGATAGGAGGACAGCCTGAGCTCAGCCCAGCCTGAGCATATATTGTTTGTTTCTCAGAAATGCACAAGACAGAAAGGTGGCTCCTCAGAACCAGGGAGAGGAAACAAGCAGGGGGTCATGGTACTCCCAGAGGGGTTTCTGACCCGGGTTGGGAATGGTGTTGGGGCAGCCACTCACCTGTGCTGTTGGGAGAAACTGTTGGCAGCTGATCCAGGTAGAGTGAGCAGGGATGGCAGCAGCATTTCAGACACATGGGCCCAGAGCAGAAGACCAAGGGCAGGGACGAGGTCAGGGCCTTAGGCTGGCTGAGATTTGAAATCCAGCACCACAGGAAGGGGGGAAAAGGGGCTGGGGCATGTCAATTTCCTACTATACTCTAAAATTGCCTTGAGTCTCTTGCTCACCACTCAGCCACCTCTACCTTCCTTAACTGTTGGTAGTAGTGTAAACTAAAAGAGGATGCTACCAGGCATCCTGGAATGTGGGCGTTGCCACCATTCTTGTATCCCATTGGTCAGAAAGGAACATGAAAGAATGGGGGTGTGGCTAGAATCCTGTGATGCAATCAGCATGGGCAGAGTCAAGTTGACAGCGGCTCTCTCAGCCCTTTTCCCAGGGAACTCTCTCCCATTCGGTTGGGGACAAGAGGAAGACCCGCTTTAGCTGGATGGCTGCACATATTGTTGTTTATGTCTGTTTGTTGCCAGTCCCGAACCATAAACTCAGGATCTGGGCACAGTCTATGAGCTGCTTTTGCTCAAGGCTGGCCCTCTACCACTGGAGCCACAGGGCTTCTGGCTTTGTTGGCACTGAAGTTGGACAGGGATCTCAAGGACGTTTCTCCTGAGGGTGACTTTGACCATGATCCTCCCATCACAGCCTTGTAAGTATCAAGGAGGACTGTTGAGAGCCACTGGTGCCTGCCTAATCATTGGTCTTGCTGATGTTCTTGGACAGACCAGTGAGTTCCCTATCCTGGGCTTTAAGTGGTGGGAGCTGGAGCCCACAGTTCAAATACTGGTCCTACCACCTCCAAATGGCAGGAGATCCTCAGAAACTTGTCCTATCCATATGGTTACCAATGTAATGTGATGTATGTCATGATTGAATGGGCAGTTCTTGAATGATTCTAGGATAAAATTATACACAATTATATTATAGGACACTAATCAATTTTATTTAATACTTTATTAAGCATTTAAACAATCACATTCATAAAATGGAGGAATAATGAAATACCTAAGAATTGGGCCTCACATACTATAAAGGTGCCATTTTTCGGCCAGGACTGGGATTTGAACTCATGGTCTGAGTAACACTGTTGTACTGTGTAGAAAGGGGAATCTGGCCTCCTTGAAGTCAAGAAATTCAAGTCTATTTCTTAGGCCTGAAATCGATCCCCACCTATTCATGTACAATTTACATATATGATTTATATTTATATACATACGTTGACTCCATATTCCATTTGGTGTAGTTAATTTTTTTGTTTTATTTATGTAATCACCATTTATTTTATTGACTTTTATGGCACATAGAACATTGGTTACATTGATTACATAGGAAATACGCCTGCATATATATTCCACTTCATACCTGACCCCCAGGACATTCACAGAAAAAGAAAACGTGTCACCATAAGCGTCTTACTCAACGATTCATTGTTTGGGAGTGCTGGTATCTGAACTCATGACTTACAGGGCCAAATTCATGAATGGGTGAGTGTGAACACGCCCTCCTGGGGCAAATTATGCTGACAGGCTGTTCCCAGGACCTGAGATTGAGGCCACGAGTTAACAAAATATGAACAGATTGACATGCAGATGACAGTACACTAATAAATATATATCTTTATAGAGTGCCAGAGATGTCTATACATTATTCAGTTCTATATACTACATTCCTACCAATTCTTGGGTGTATATTATGCGTCCATGTAGTTAATGTTATTGTTTTCATCCTTAAACTATTAATGAAATCAATCATTTTCCTGAAATTATTGCATTCCTGTAAATAATAATATTCTTTTAATGCTTAATAAATATTAAATGAAATCAATCAGACTCGTGAAATCATGCTGTCTAATTTTATAGGAGCATCTTTCATGATCAACTCATTCAACTGTAAAATTGACAAGATTCCGTTGTTATTCCTATGGAAGGGAACCAGTTTGTTAATATCTCCTGCCATTGGTTGGTCAGGTCCTATGTTGCCATGTGGGCCTATGGCTTCCTTAATGGTCCACCAACCTTCAGCAATGCATGGTGATGTACCCTTTGCAACAGTGTCATTCAGACCCAGGAGGGTCACCTTGCAAAGGAAGAAAACGTAAAAAAGCCACATTTTTTTTCTGTGCATTCTTTTCCCTGAAAGGCCTGAGTGTCTAGGATCCCATCAGCAACTGTGGGTCCAGTGGCTGAACCAAGGCCTAGAGTGATCAAAGCTGAGGTACAATTGCCACGACCGGACTTCAAGCCCTGTGCTTTACAAAATAAAAAAGACATACATACATACATACATACATTAAAAATATTTAAAATATTATGAGGATCTTTGGCTTGTAATTCTTGCCATTTTTTCTGCCAGGCCTGGGATTTGAACTCAGAGTCTGGGGAAATCTGCAGCAATGTGGGTGATGGGAAGATCACCGTGCTGGAAGACAAGAAAGAAAGGCCTGTTCCTAGGGCCTGAATTCAAAAATAATATTCGCATACATTTTAAATACCTGATTTATATTTGCATGCACATGTTTACTGCATGTTGCAGTTAGTGTATTCATTTTTATGTTTTATTTCTTATGCATTTGAGTGAGTATGATAACACGTATAACATTTTTTGCATCCTATTACATAAAACATAGATTTGCTTATGTATTCTACATCATTCCTGAGGCCCAGTACTTTCACTGATAAGGAAAACAAGTGGGACAATTGGCTTTTCCACCAGGATTAAGTTTTTGCCAGTTCTGTGACTTGAACTCAGGGTCTAACAGGCCCACTTCAGGAAAGGGTAAATGTTAGCACACCAGTCTGATGCAAGTGATATTACTGGGCAAATTTGAGGACCTGAGATCAAGCCTAGGAATGGCCAATATATAAACAGATAGATGTTTAGATTGCAGTGTGTGTGTGTGTGTGTGTGTGTGTGTGTGTGTGTGTGTGCATGTGTGTGTATTAACATATGTATATGCATCTACAAAGGTTTACAGAGAGACATTTATGTAGATTTTAGTGTATAACCCTATATAAAGAGTGATGTCTATATCTTATTTTTACATAAGCTATTACTACCTATTATTTGGTCTAAAATTATGCTTCCATTAATTAATCACAGTAGAATACTTAATAAAGAATTAATCAATTACCTATATTTATTGCATGCAATCTTATACTGTAATGACTATCTAATTAGTACTTCAGTTAGTACATTTCAAACATTCTATTAGTGTTCCTATAGATAGGAACAAGTTTCCTAAGATCTTCAGCCATGTGTAGGTGGCTGGCCTAGGATCGATCTCAGGGCCTAGCTATCTGGGTTAGACTCATGCTTCACTGAGAGCCCCCCAGCCTTCATCCATGCAAGGTCACATACAATTTTCAAGCCAAGTCATTGAGCCCCAGGAGTGTCACAGTGCCAAGGAAACAAAAGTAAACCTGTTGTGTAAAATTACCTGGTTTTTCCTCATCCATTTTGTTGGTTTGCTTTATTTTTGCCAGTGATGGGAATTGAACTCGGGTCCTAGGATCCCTGGATCATCTATGGGTGTAAAAGCTGCATCCCAACCTAGGGTAATCATGGTTTAAGATACAATGAAATGCTTCCTTGAGCAAAAGGAGATCAGGGAAAATGTCTAGACTCACAGTTCCAGCCTCAGGACCTGCCACAGGAAAAGAGCCAGTAACTCCATGTGTCTGTGTATGTATGCATGTATTTGAATTGGTGAAGATCCAGAGTTGCTATGTAGAAAGGCACCTAGCTAGGAAATTTGCTTTGAATAGAATGATTTCTTAGCAACCGAGTGTGCATTCAAGACAGTGCATGTTCCAGAGCTCCCCTCACTGTTCCCAGTTAACCTGAAGGGGTCTCCATACCCTAGGTTGCTGGAAGAAATCTGCCTCATTGTTGGAACAGGCAGACATAAAGCCTCACTCTTGTGCATCTGGGTAACAAAAAATTCATCTAAGCCAATTAGTGAGGATGAGTATGCCCAGGCTGTTAAGGTTAGGAGAAAAAGCCCTCTTTGTGACCCAAGCTATTTCTCTCCCCAGTGCTCTGTTTTGACTGGAAGCCTTCATTTATTCCACCTGCCATGGCAGACTAAGTTCCCTATACTCATCCTGTCTTTGTAAAACTATGTTTCAGTTTTGAAACAAAGTGCTACCATTAATTCAACAGTTCTTCTGGTAGACAATTAGGGAGCTGAACACAATGAAATGATTCATTATTGGCATCGGTGGCTCCGTGTGTATGTGTGTGTGTGTGTGTGTGTGTGCTCACACGTGCACACACGCATACACCAGTCCTGGTGATTGAACTATGGACCTACCCACTGTACCTGAGTTTCTCCTGTATAAGGACCGTACTCTTCCACTTGAGCCACACAGCTACTTCAGGCTTTTTTTTGTAGGGAATGTGGTACTGAAGATTCAAACCCAGGGTTTCACACACACAAAGCAGTCTACCCCTAAGAAACATTCCCAGCACTCCACTTCAGGTTTCTTTCTTTCTTTTCTTGTAAGTTGGAGGAGTTGAAGTCTGGGCCTGGGTGCTGGCTATGAGCTCTTCATCTCAGTCTAGCACACTACCACAAGAGCTACAATGCCCCTTCAGGCTTTCTGGTGGTTTATTGGAGATAAACATCTCAAGGAATTTCCTGCCAAATCTGACTTTGGACCGTTATCTGGGATAGTTTTGAAATGAGATCCTCAGCTTCTGGAGAAGGCAGAATGATAGACCTAAGCTAAAGACATCTAAGCCATGACACTTTGCTGCAAGTGGGTCCTTGGCTCAGCATGGTAGAACATTAGCGATGAGCCCAAGAAGAAAGTCAGCATCTAGGCTCTGAGTTCAAAGTTCATGATGGAGAAACCTAAACCAAAACAACTGTCTGCAGAAGACAAGTCACTAGAGTTTAGTACATATACAAATTTGGCCCTGCCTTGGGGAAATATCTGAGCCTCAACTTTCTTATCTGCACAATCATCTTACTTGTGTAGCTCTTATAAGGACCAGATGAAAGAACACAACTCATGAAGGACTTAGCACATAGCACCCTGTGAAGGACTCAGCACTCAGTACCCCGTGAACAACCCAGAAGTACTCAACACCCAGCACCCCAGGAAGGACTCATCACATAGCTATGTCCCACAAACTGTCATTAGAATTAGGGTGCTTTCATCAGTATCACCATTCCTTCACTTCACAAGCCGCACAAGTTCACATCTAACAGTTTAGAGGGGTGTTTTGTGTGGGGAGAGTCATCAGCCTCAGGGATTTCACTCATAGTTTGGAGGTACTGTCCTAAGATCTTTTCTTCAAGGCTAGATCTCTACTACTTTGAGGCACAGCTCAGAGTCTAGCAGACTTCCTGCTAGGGCTGAGTTTTCAACCCCCAGTTTCTGATCTCACCCCCTGAGCAGCTAGAGGTGAGCCAGCAGTGTCTGGTTCCATGATGCTGGGCTGCAGCTGTTGACCTCTGGCTAAATCAGGTTAGATGACAGCCGTCAGTTTCAGACTCCCAGGTTGCTCTGTGATGAGGTATTTGAATTCCTGGCTTTCTATAACTGCAGACAGAACATTCTAATTTGTTTTTGGTGCCAGTCCTGGGGTTTGAGTAAGGGCCTAGACACAGTCCCTAAGCTTTCATTCTCAAAGCCAGTGCTCAACTGCTTGACAGCATATATATATATATATATATATATAGGTGTGTGTGTGTGTATAAAACAAGACAGAGATGTCTGTATATTATTCAAGTATATATATAATATTACTAACAATTATCAATAAATTATTCCTTCCTGTATTGAAATATTATGGTTGAATACATAACAAAGTATTAATTGAAAATTATTCAATGTAGTATAATTATTGTGTATAATTTTATAATATAATCATACACTAATGTAATTGTTACTTTACAACATTCCATTCATAAGGATGTATATCGGAATGCGTTTCTTAGGATATCCCACCATTCATAGGTGGGAGTCCTGGGATTCCCACCCCAGGCCTAGGTTGCTGGTTTGGGCTATGGCTTCCCAGATAGCCCACCAAACTTCAGCAGTGCAAGGTCATGTTCACTTTCCGAACCCTGTCATTTAGACCCAGGATGGTTGCAATGCAAAGGAAAAACAATGTAAAACCGCCTTCTGATACTTCCAAGTTTTAACCTTCTCCTTTTTTCCCCATCTCTTTTTTTCTTTTTTCTTTTTGGTTTTGGGGCCAGAACTCTGGGTCTGGGTGCTGTCCCTCAACTGTTCAGCTGAAGGCTATCACTCTACCACTTGAGCCATAGCACTACTTCTGGCTTGTTTCTGCTTATGTGGTACTGAAGAATCAAATCCATGGTCTTATGCATGCAAGGCAAGACTCTATTACTGAGCTACCTTCCCAGCACTTCTCCTTTTTTTTTTGCCAGTCCCAAGATTTGAATTCGAGTCCTAGGGTCTCAGGATGAGCTGTGGGTCCAGAGGCTACACCACAGCCTAGGATGATGGAAGGTGAGGAAGAGTTACCAAGAGGTGAGTTCAAGCCCCAGGCCTGGCCAAAAAAAATTAAGGCCCTGGCTTGGAATTTGCACCAGTTTTCTGGCAGGTCTGGGATTTGAACTCAGGGTCTGGGTAACTCTATGGCACTTTGGGGGAGCAGAACTCACCATCATTAAAGACAAGAATTTCAGCCCAGTTTCCAGGGCCCAAATTCAAGCCCCAGCACTGAAAAAAATAATATTCATATATGAGATCTATTTACAAACATGGGTTTACTCCATAGGACATTTATTACCCATATTTTTTATTTTATTTAGTATTATTACATATATAACATTTATTACATTTATTACATCTTATCACATGGATTTATTTGCATATGGATTATACATCATACTGCGACCCAGGACTTTCTCAGAGAAGGAAAAAAATGTGTAAAAATTGGCTTCTGACTCCACATATAAAATTTTGGCCATGCTGGGATTTGAACTCAGAGCCCACAATGCCCAATTCAAGAAAGGATCAGTTGTAGTCCAAAAGCCTTTGGTAAACTGAGCTGCCAACCATTTCTGAGGACCTTGGAACAAGCCATACTAGTGGCTGATAGATACACATATAGGTGTAGATATAGATATGGATATAGATATAGATATAGATAGATAGATAAATAGATGTGTAGTTTGAAATATATATGAGAGAGAGACAGTGTGAGGATATTAAATTATGTATATTATGAATTATTATTAAATTATGCCTCCATTTAATGAAGTATCATTGTTGAATACTTTTTTTTTTTTTTTGGTCCAGTCGTGGGGCCTGAACTCTGGGCCTGGGTGCTGTCCCTCAGCTCTTCAGCTGAAGGCTAGCACTCTACCACTTGACCCACAGTGCCACTTCCGGCTTTTTTTTCTTTTTGCTTATGTGGTGCTGAGGAATCAAACCCAGGGCCTCAGGCATGCAAGGCAAGCGCTCTACCACTGAGCCACCTTCCCAGCCCCTTATTGTTGAATACTTATTAAAGCATTAATGTAAAAAAAGTAGTCAGTATTCTTTAATTGGGAGAATCATACAAAATAGCTAGAATGGAAGACATAATCCAATACTTTTTGTGTGGCCGTCTATAAAACAATCATGAACTAACTGTAAATTCAATTGTTACTTTTATAATATTCCATTAAACATTCACTTGAATAGGAAAGACTTTCTCAAGATCTCCCTCCATTTGTAGGTGGCAGTCCTGGCATTGGTACTCCAGGCCTGGGTAGTTTACTTCAAAATGCAAACCATTAGGATGACATTATGAAGATTTCAGTTTGTCACAATGAAAAAAAGAACAAGAGGAAAAGAAAGTCAGGTGTCATTTGTTCCTGCCTGTAATCCTAGCTCATCAGGAGTCTGGGAGGTAGAGAATGCCAGTTTTAATTCAGCCAAGATAGGAAAGTCCACAGCACTCTTATTTCTGAGGGATCAAAGTAATAAAAACTCATTATGAGTGGGGCTGTGGCTCAAGGGAAAAGCCCTACCCTTGAGCAAAAGGAGCTCAGGGACAGTGCCTAGGCTCATAATACAACCCCTGGACCTGTCTAAAAAAAAAAAAAAAAGCAAAATAAAAAACAAGTAACTCCATGTTTCCCCATGTATGTATGCATACATTTCTATCGGTAAAGGTCTAGAGTCCCTATGATGAAAGGCATCCAGCTAGAAAATTTGCTTTGAATAGAATGATTTCATAGCACAGACGATCCTTTCAAGACAGTGCATGTTCCATGGCTCCCCTTACTGTTCCCAGTGTAGCCAGAGGTTTTCTGCACACCCCAGGGTGCTAGAGGAAGTCTGCTTCGTTGTTGGAACAGCCCAACAAAAGGCCTCACTCAAGTACAGCTTTGTACCAAAAAACTCCATCCTGGCAAATTAGTGAGCAGGAGTGAGGGCAGGCTCTAAAGGCCAGGAGAAAAAGGCCTCTTTGTACCCCAAGCTATCTCTCTCCCCAGTGCTGTTTTGACAGGAAGCCTTCATTTGTGCCACCTCCTGTGGCAGGCCAAGTTCCCTGCATTTATCCTGTCTTTGTTAAACTATGTTCCAGTGTTGAAATAACCTGCTACAATTATTTCAAGGGTTCTTTTGGTAGAAAACAAGGGAGCTGAACCTAATGAAGTGATTCATTATTGGCAATGGTGGCTTTCTTGGTTTCTGGAAGCTTGCTATATCTAAGCATGTGTGTAATATCACAATGCTCCCTGTCATTTAGGATTGGTGGTGATCATCAGGTATTGAAACATTTGACCTCTCCTAGTTGGGCCTCGGATGGGTAGGTTTTGGGGTTGAACACAGGGCCTGAGAGCTGACCACGAGCTCAGAATAGAAGCTCAGTGCTTTACCATTAGGTGTCACACCTTCACTTCTGGTATCTGTATTTGTGTGTGTGTATGTGTGTGTTTGTGTGTATCTGTGTGTGTATGTCTCTGTGTGTCTGTGTGCATGTATGTGTGTGCATACACTTCTCCTGGAGCTTGAACTCAGGAACTGAACACTGGACCTGAGTTTCTCCGGTACAAGGATAGCATTCTATCACTTAAGCCACACAACCACTTCAGGGTTTTTACTAGTATGTGATACTAAGGAATCAAACCCAGGGATTCATACAGACAAAGCACTCTACAACTAAGACACATTCCCAGCACTCCACTTCAGGTTTCTTTCTTTTTTTGGAAGTTGGAGGAATTTATATCTAGGCCTGGGTGCTGTCCTTGAGTTCTTCAGCTAAAACCAATCGCTCTACCACTTGAGCTACAACACTCCTGGAGGTTTTTCGTAGTTCACTGGAGAAAAGCCTCTCAAACAATTTCCTGCCCAGCCTGGCTTTGGACTGTGATCCTCAACTCTCAGGCTCCTGAGTAGCTAGGATGGCAGGTGCGAGTCACTGGCTCCCAGCTTCCAGTTCATGTTTCTAAGTGGTGAAAAGGAGATAATAGTCTCATGGGATCTTTTTGGTCTGGGATAGTTTGGAACTGATATCATCATATCTCAGCTTCCTGAGTAGGCAGGATGACAGACCTCAGCTACAGATACCTAGACTGTAACACTCTGTTGCAAGGGGGTCCTTGGCTCCACGTGGTAGGGGGCTAGCCATGAGCCCAACAGGGAAGGGTCAGGGGCTAGGCCCTGACTTCAAGGTTCATGATCGAGAAAAAGAAACCCAAACAATTTTCTGCAGGAGACAACTCACTAGAGTTAGGTACAAACATAATTTTGGCCCTGACATGGGGACATATCTGAGCCTCAAGTTTCTCTACAGTACAATCATCTGACTTGTGGAGCTCTTACAAGAACCAGATGAAAGTAGGACTCAGCACACAAAACCTCATGAAGGACTCATCACATAGCTGTATCCCACACACTGTCATTAGAATTAGGGTGCTTTCATCAATATCACCATTCTTTCAGAGACATGTCACAAACCACACAAAGTTCACATCTAATGATTTAGAGGGGTTTCTTTTGGTGGGAAGGTGGAGTCACCCACGGGGATTGCACTGAAAGCCTAATTACTGTCCTAGGATCTTTTGCTCAAGGCTAGAGCTCTACCACTTTGAGCCACAGCTCAGAGTTTCACAGACTTCCTGCCAGGGCTGTGTTTTATACTCACCAGTGTCAGATCTCAGCCCCCAAGTATCTTGGAGGACAGGAGTGAGTGAACCAGCAGCATCTGGTTCCGTCCAGCTGGGTTGCAACGGTTTACCTCTGGCTAATTCAGGTGAGACAGCAGCTGTCTGCACGAGACTCCAGACTTGCTCTGTGATGAGGTATTTGCAGTGATATCCTTATATAGTTGCAGTCAGAACATTCTATCTTTTTTGGTGCCATTCCTGGGTCTTGAGTAAGAGTCTTGACACACAGTCTCTAAGCTTCTATGCTCAGCTAGTGCTCAGCTGGTTGAGCAACAGCACGACTTCCAGATTTATCTATGCACACAGTAGAGAGGAATCGACCCTAGGACTTTGCATGTACTAGGCGAGCACTCAACCACTGAGCCTAAGTAATGACAAGTGTATAAACAGATAAATGTGTAGATTGGTAGATAGAGAGATAGTAAATAGACAGATAGATAGATAGATAGATAGATAGATAGATAGATAGATAGATAGATAGATAGATTGATGTAGATGCATCAAACAAGAGACAGATGTCTGTATACTATGAAATTGCATATACAATATTACTACCGATTATTGGCACTTAAATTATTCCTTGCTTTTTTAATTATCATGGTTGAATACATAATAAAGGATTAATTGAAAATTAGCCAATGTAGCATAATTGTTGTGTATCATTTTATAATATAATCATACACTACCAATTTAATTGTTACTTTTATAACATTCCATTTGTATGGATGTATATGGGAATGAGTTTCTTAGAATCTCTGCCATTCATTAGTGGCAATCCTGGGATTTGACCTCCAGAACTAAGTTGCCAGTTTCAGTATGGCTTCCTTAATAGCCTGCCAAACATCAGCAATGCAAGGTAATGTACACTTTCTAGGACTGGTCATTTAGACCCAGGATGGTCACAATACAAAGGAAAAAAAAGTAAAACCACATTCTTGAACTTCTCAGTTTTATGCTTCTCCTTTTTATTTGTTTTTTGCCAGCCCCAAGATTTGAATTCAGGTCCTCGTTTACAAGGATCAGCTGTGACAGAAATGCCAAGACCTGAGTGCAAGCCCTGCGCTCGTCTTATAATAATAATAATAATAATAACAATAATAAAGCCATGGTTTGGAATTTGCCCCATTTTCCTGGCAGGCCTTGTATTTGAACTCAGGGTATGGACAATTCTGTGGCACCGTGGGTGAAGGGCAAAGGCTCACCATGCTTGAAGGCAAGAAATTCAGTGCAGTTCTCAGGGCCTGAATTGAAGCCCCAGCACTGGAAAAAGTAATATTAATGTATGAGATCTACTTACATGCATAAGTTTACTGTGTATGATGCTTATCACTCTTATTTATTTAGTATTATTACACATATAATATTTCTTTTATTACATCATATCACATAGGATATATCAGCATATGGATTATGCATCATCCTGAGACCCAGGACGTTCTCAGAGAAGGAAAAAATAAATATGTCAAAATTGGCTTCTTAATCCACGAATAAATTTTTGGCCATGCTGGGATTTCAACTCACAGCCTTCAATGGCCAATCCATAAATGGGGTCACAGTCTTAGCACACCATCCTCCGGCAAACTGAGCTGCCAGGAGTTCTGAGGACCTGTGATAAAGCCATAGGAGTGCCAGATAGATAGATGGATAGATAGATGGATAGATAGATAGATAGATAGATAGATAGATAGATAGATAGATAGATAGATATGTAGATATAGATATGCATACAGAGAGATGGAATGTGAGGATATTAAATAATATATGTATATCTATATAATTACCAATTATTCATAACTAAATAGTGCCTCCATTTAATGAAGTATCAAGGTTGAATACTTATAAAAGCATTAATTAAAAATTAGTCAATAGCCTTCTATTAAGGGAATTATACCATAGTTCTGGAATGGAAGATATAAATCCAATAATTTTTGTGTGGAATTCTAAAATAGAATCATGGATTAACTGCAAGTTTATTACTTTGATAATATTCCATTAACATTCCAATGAATAGGAAGGATCTCCTTCCATTTGTGGGTGGCAGTCCTATCAATTGGACTCCAGGCCTGGGTAGTTTACTTTGAATGCAAACCATTGGAATGACACCATGAAGATTTCAGATTGTTACAATTATAAATATAACAACAAGAAGAATAGAAACCCAGGAGCCATGGGCTCCTGCATGTAATACTAGTTCCTCAAGAGGCTGAGATGTAGAGAATGCCAATTTGAATTCAGCGGGGGCAGGAAAGTCTATGAGACTCTTATTTCTAAGATATCACAAGAAAAAATGAATGGAGCTGTGGCTCAAGGGCAGAGCACTACCCTTGAACAAAAGGAGCTCAGGGACAGGGCCTAGGCTCATAGTACAAACCCGGAATTGCCCCCCCCCAAAAAAAAATGAGGCAATAACTCCATGTCTCCGTATATGGATGCATGATGTATGGATGATGGACATTCAGCAGGTTGCCCATGGCCAGCCTCCCAACCTTGTCAAGCTGGGACAAGCCTTGAAGAGTACTCAGTCTGAGCCTACAGCTTGACCAAAGCATCCTTCTCTGCCATTTAATAGCTGAAGACTTATGTTCTGGCTGAAGTCTCCCATCGGGACACCTAGCAGCCAGCCACTGCCTAAAAGGAGACCACAGTTCCTAGACTGTAGGAGTTGTCGAAGTTTCTGGCTCCATAGTCTAGACCTCTGGGGCCTGGTGGCTCTCACTCATTTATCATTCCTCATTGCCGAGTCTCAGGCTGGTCCCAAATCTTGGCAAAGATATTAAATAGTCAGCAATTTCTATGCCAAAAGGAGTATGCCAATAAATCCCACCCTCATAACTCTTGTTAGAAGTGAACCTTGGGATGTGAATGTGGCTTAGTGGTATAGTGCTTACCTAGCACACACTAAGTACTGGGTTCAATTCCTCAGTACCAAAGAAACAGAAAAAGCCAAAAGTTGCACTGTGGCTTAAGTGATAGAGTGCTAGACTTGAGCAAAAGAAGCTCAGGAACATACCCAGACCCTGAGTTCAAGACCCAAGACTGGCAAAAAGAAAAAAAAATGAGCCTGGTATGACATATTCTTGTGGGACTCAGAGGAGGGCCATGGTTATAGGTAAGAGGTAAGGTAGAGGGCAGTTGCTGGTGGCTCACCTCTGTTTGCAACTCAGGAGGCTGAGATCTGAGGATCCCAATTGGAAGCAGGGAAGTGTATATACGACACTTTTCTCTAATTAAACAACCAAAAAGCCAGAAGTTGAACTGTGGTTCAAATAGTACAGTGCTAGCCTAGAGCACAAAAGCTCAGGGATCAGATAGAATCCAGGCCATGAATTCAAACCCTAGGACTGGCACACATGCACACACAACACACACACACACGCACACACACACACACACACACACACACACACACACACACACACACATCAAGATAGAGCATTTGCCAGTCACCCTGCACAAGTTCCATCTCTAGCAACTCAATATTAAAAAAAAAGAGAGGGATAAGGGAAGATAAGACTTGCTCCAGGAGGTGATATAACCAATGCCAAAATTCCACAGGAGTTCTAAGATGTGGATACAGGACAGAGAGCCTCAGGCAGAAGGTATAGCATGGGCAAAGGTCTTGAGATGTGCTGTCGAACAGGTGGTGTGGGTGAAATGAAGCTTCTGTGGCTTCAGAAGAGTCTGTCAGGACATTCAAGGCTGGGCCAAGGTTTGTACTTGAGTCACAGGGCAGAGGGTGGAGTCCCAGAATGGGGCCCGGGAGAAGAATAGCTGGCTTTTCACCATGGACTCCTGCCATTTCTGGTGGCTGGAATCCTATTTTTCACAGCTCCTGACCCTCAGAATTCCTTTGCCTGGAGGAGGCAGTACAAACGCATAGAAGAACTCTTGCCTATGAAAATCTTCTAGCCCAAGGCCACCAGTGGCTCAACCCCTGTAAATCTTAGCTACTCAGGAGACTGAGATAGAGATAGTGGGTCAATCCAGCTCAGGTGAGGAAAATTAGTGAGACTCTTCTTGCCGATGAACTACCAAAAGCCAGGAATGGAGTTGTGGCTCAATTGGTAAAGAGCTGTCCTTGAGAGAAAAAAGTTAAGAAACCAAAGCCCAGACTCCTGAGTTCAATCCCCAGTACAGGCACCTAAAAAATAAAGAAAAGCTTTCAAGAGCTCCGAGTCCACTGTGGTAAAAGGCCATATCAGCCAGGCCCCAGTAGCTCACATCTGTACTCCTAGCTCCTCAGAAGGTTGAGATGTGAGGATTGCGGTTCAAAGCCAGCCCAGTCAGGAAAGTCTGGGAGACTCTGATCTCCAAGGAACCTCCAGAAAACCAGAAGTGGCTCTGTAGCTCAAGTGGTAAGCTGAAGAGCTGGGGCACAGTGCCCAGGCCCAGAGTTCAAGCCCCATGACCAACACCTGGCCTGGTTGGTCTAACTCTGTGGTTCTAGGAAAAGTATTTTCCAGTGGGCCCCTGAGGGTCTTCCAATGTCTAGATCTCCTACAAGTCTTGAAAGGAGCCTGTTTGGAGGCCATTGCCTACAGAGCGGCCACAGTACCAGAGAAGGGTCAAGCCTTGGGGTATGGAGCTCATTAGAAAGGCATCTATCATAGGTGCAATTTCGATCTGAGCAGTAATTCGATGTTTCAGACCACGGTTCTAGGCCAGGAGGAGCAGGAGCTGCAAGATGTCACGCCAGGTAGTTTCCACTCACGCGGGCATCACAAGAGTGTGAGATTGTCAGGCACACCTTGGGCAGGTGTGGAGTTGAGCTCATGAAAGGTTGTAGGCTCCGGAATCCACAGCTGGCTGGCTGCTGCTTGTATCAGCCCCTATCCCAGGAGTCCCAGTGCTCAGACCACTGCTTTCTTCACCTGTGCAAGGGGGTGGAAGGGGACAGATGAAGGTCGGCAATCGTGGGCTGACTACAAAGGAGCATCCCTAGTGTCCTTCCCTTGGTCCTGTGGCCCTGTGTATGGATGGAGGGGCAGGTTCCATGGAACTTAGTGCCATGGCCCAACCCCTCAGCCCAAGAAGGACTTAGGGAGAAACCACTTGATCTGGCTTGAGAGTTTACTATGAATATGACTCAAGACTGCCCCCCGTTCTAGCTCAGCTCATCATTACCACCTTCCTGTGTGTGTGTGTGTGTGTGTGTGTGTGTGTGTGCGCGTGTGCGTGCGCGCGCGCATGCGCACGCGCACATCCACACCTTCTAGTACACATCTTGGTACTAGGGCTTGAACTCAGGGCCTGGGCTATCTCCCTCACTTTCTTTATTCAGGGCTAGCACTCTACCACTTGAGCCACAGTTTCTCTTCCAGCCTTCAGGTGGTTATTTGCAGAAAAGAGTCTCATAGTCTTTTTGAGCTGGGCTGCCTCTGAATGGCAATCCTCAGATCTGAGATTCCTGAGGAGCTAGGAATATGAGAGCATGAGCTATTAGCATCTGGCCAAACTTTCCTTCTTGGCTAAAACAGACTACCTCTCTCCCAGCTGAGCACCCATCTACAGTACCCCGCCTACCTCAGGCTTCAGAAAAAACATAACCTCCTCTCATGAGAACAAAGAAATGGGATCAGGTTTGAGGTTTTTATTCTCCACATAATCAGGGGCTGATGGGAGCTGACATGGAGGTTAGAGATCTAGGCCAGGGCAAATAGACAGCTGTTAGAACAGAAGAGAGTATGAAAAGACATCCTTGCAGCTGGATGCCAGTGGCTCATACCAGCAATCCTAGCTATTCAAGAGGCTGAGCTCTTAGGGTGGCAACTTAAAGCCAGCCCAGGCAGGAAAATATGTGAGACATTTCTGTCTACTAAACTACTAAAAAAGATGAAAGGTGAGCTGTGGTTCCAGTGTTAGAGTGTTAGCTTTGAGCAAAGGAAGCTCAGGGACAGTGCCAAGCTCTGAGTTCCAGCTCTAAGATTTTTTTAATACACCCCCACCCCAATCAGGCCATAAAACCAGATTTTGGTCCTCCTAGATCTCACTTTTGCTCATGCCACTTCCACATCACAAGTGGCCGGTGTGTGGCCAGCACTGGGTTAAGAAGTGAACTTACAAAAGGGGGGCATAGCCAGGTCAAGGCTAATACCCCAGAACGTTGAGGTACTGGCCATACCAGTCTCTCATCCCCCAGATCCCTGGCCCTGGAATCTAAAGTCTGTCCCTCTGTATTCTGGCCATCCAGAATTGTCTAGAAGGACCTAAGAAGCCCAGCTGTGGCTGGAAGAAATACTTGCCTTCAGAAACGTACATTGACATTCCTAGACACCGACCAATACTTCCAACCCACCTTGGCCTCACCTCCCATGTAGCCCCAAATCCACCTTGCTTTGGCAGCCTTTAGTCAGCTATAAAGCTTCAGTTGGTGTGGACAGAAAGGAACCTTACTTCATTGTTGGTGGGAATGTAAACTTGTTCAACCACTTTGGAAAGCAGTATGGAGGTTCCTCAAAAGACTCCACATAGAGCTCCCCAATGACCCAGCAATCCCACTTTTGGGCATTTACCCAAAGGATCACAAACAAGGCCACACTAAAGCTACCAGCACAACTATGTTTATTGCAGCATTATTTACCATAGCTAAGACATGGAACCAACCCAGATGCCCCTCAGTAGATGAATGGATCAAGAAGATGTGGTATATATACACAATGGAATTCTATGCCTCCATCAGAAAGAATGACATTTCCCCATTTGTTAGGAAATGGAAAGGCTTGGAAAAAATTATATTAAGTGAAGTAAGCCAGGCCCAAAGAAACATGGTTTCCCTTATTTGCAATATCTAGTATAGGTATGAGTCAAGCGGAAAAAGTCAGATAATGTGATGTTAGGAAAATGAAACCTCAAATATGTATTTTAATGTTTTTGTTTCTTTCATGCATGTATTTCTAACGCATTTATAAGATTATTTCTTTGTTGCTTTGTATGTCCCTCCCCCACAGTGTAACCCCCGCTTTCACTATATTTGATGTCAGTATAACATGTGGAGGAGATGGGGACAAACAAGTCGTTTAAGGATTCAGGTGGACCTGTTACAACAATGAGAAGTACAAAATGTCATGTCAAAACCAGCTTTACAATGTCGGTGCGGGGGGGGGGGGGGTGGGGGGGTATGATTGGGTGGGAGGGAGGGGGGAGGCTGGGAAGGGAGGTGAAGGGTAAACAAAGGAGGAGGCTGCAATGCTTGGTAAGAAATGTATGCATTATCCTGCCCATATAATTGTAACCCCTCTGTACAGTATGTTCTCAAATAAAATAAAATAAAATTTAAAAAAAAAAAAAAATAAAGCTTCAGTTGGCCAGAGCCACTGGCAAGCACCCTTCCCCCACTCCACTGCCAGACTTCTACAAGTAGTACATGCAGCGAGAGGCCCAGCTGAGGAAAAGACAGGACATCGCATGACTGAACCTGTCCCCCACCTCAAGAGGCAGATGAGAAATTATGACAGCCAGCCCTGCAGACCCAGAATCCCCTGGAGGCAGACAAAGATATGGACAGCTGGACCTGGGCCCCAAAGAAAAGCTGGAATGTGCAGGTCTCTGGCAATTTAGGACTCATGGTAGACCCTGATGGGGGTTAAAGGCAAGGTTGCCATGGAGCAGTGGCACCATCCAAGGTCAGAAAGAGACAGACAAGCACCCAGGAAGTGGACAGAGAAAGATGAGGGAAAAGTACACACCACACACACACACACACACACACACACACACACACACACACACACACACACACACACACACACACGTGGGTAGCTCAAGGCCTCAGCAGTCCATGAGTACCTGAACATCCCAAACTCTGAGAAGATGGTGCTACTGTCCCCAGAACAAATGTAGACTAAACACAGAGCCTCTCACACATCTGTTATGGCTCATCACACAGCATGGCGTTTCCTTCTGTACACACCTCTATGAAGAAAACTCACCCACCTTATTTTTGGTTGTAGGTCATGAGGTTTGAACTTTGGCCTTCATGCAGACTTCAGCTCTTCAGCTGAAGGTGTGCATTCTACCACTGGAGCCACAGCACCACTTCCGGTTTTCTGGTGGTTCACTGGAGATAGTCTCACAGACTTTCCTGCCCAAGCAGGCTTTGAACCATAATATTCAGATCTGAGCCACCTGAGTAGCTAGGATGAGAGTGTGAATCAATGGCAGCTCCCAGCCTCAGCCACCTTCTTACACCCAGGGGAAACCCAACTTGTCAGGCCACAAGGCACATGCAACCCGTCACTTCAGACTTTGACACCAGCATCCAAAACCATTCTTCCTTGGGTGGAGAGAATATAATTGACACTACCCTCCCACACCTGCTCCCATTTGCCCACTCCCTGCCTAAGACAAGCCACAACCTCTGGAGTTCTTGGTAAGGTAACGCCGACCATGCTATGACTTCACACTCGGGCAAACCTGAGGAATTCTTAGAAATGTCTGTACACTAAAGCGAGCACCTGGTCTCCCAACCACAGAAACCCCACTCCTTCACCATCTCTTGCAAGCAAGGGGTATCTTTCTTGTTTTCATGGTTGAGGGGCTTGGACTCAGGACTTGGGTACTGTCCCAGATGATGATTTTTTGCTCAAGGCCAGTGGTCTACCACTTGAGCCATGGTGCCACTTCTGGTTGGAGATTGGAGATGAGACTCTCATGGGAGCTTCCTGCCTGGGCTGGGAAACAAGATCCTCTGGATCTCAGCCTCCCAAGTAGCCTGGATGACAGGTGTGAATCACCAGAACAGGGCTTATGGTGTCTCATTCTTTAGAATTGCCACCTAGTCCTCCTCTAGAAACTACCACTTAGATACTCTATCTCATTCAGAGACAGGGAGGCTCCGAATCTGGGTAGGGACATGGGCATTAAAGGGCCCCCTTCACATCACTACTCATTTCTAAATTCCCATCCACCTCCTCTGGATGGCCTGGTCTTCCAGGGCAGATCAGACCCACTAGGACATCTGGGGCCTGTATAACCCCGCCCCATGCAAATGGTATTGAGGATTTCTGGGGCCAGCTCCTCCAAGTTTAAGTGGAAGATGTTTGGAGGGTTGCCGATAACCGGTTCCAGGGGTGCCCAGGGCAGAAGGATTGTCCATCTCACCTCTGTCAAAGAAGGAGCCATGACACATGGATGGATCTACTAAGAGCTACAAGGCATAACAATCCACCTATCACCCATGTCCCTTGGAGTGCTGTTTTATGTTGACAGTCCTTGGGCTTGGCCTGGGGGCCTAGGCACTGTCCCTGAGCTTCCTTTGCTTGAGGCAAGCACTCTTCCACGTGAGCCACGGTGCCACATCTGGCTTTTTCTGTGTATGCGGTACCTAGGAATTGAACCCACGGTTTCCTGTGCGCTAGGCAAGCCCACTACTGCTAAGACACAATCCCTATCCTGGATAGTGTTCTTATGTGACCTCTTGGGCCTGTCTCAGGACAATCTTGTACATCTGTACTGAGTTTCTCACCAGCAGCCCTGGATGGAAATGAACATGATCCAATATGTTGTCCTTTATCTACAGCATCTTTACACTCTGTGCTTCCTGTCAGATTTTCCTTGTTAAGAAAGACCCCCTTTTAAGTGCTGCCTTTAAGAAGCCCTCTCCAATTGCCCTGGCGGGGAGCGGGGACTGGAGGTGGGTATCTTCTCAACTCTACACAGTGCTGGCTTTGTCATGCTCTTCCTTCCGGCTGGTGTAGATTGAGAGCGCTCAAAGGGGAAAGCCTGGCTTTCACCACCCAATTTCTGAAGGCTCCGAAACACTACCCAGGGACTGGTGCTGTATCACACTCCATGAGAGGGCACTCAAGGCCCATGCAGTCTGTGGGAAGAAATGAGGCCATTTCTTTGTGTGGGCTTGAACTGAGGATCTGGGAGCTGTCTCTCTGAGTTTTTCTGCTCAAGGCTGGTGCTCCAGCATTTGAGCCACAGCTCCACTTCTAACATTTTGGTGGTTCCATGGAGAGTAGAGTCTCACTGGCTTTCCAGCTTATGGCTGGCTTCGATCTTTGAACCTCAGATCTCTGCCTACTGAGAAGCCAGTATGTCAGGTATGAGCCTGGGCCAGATATGACAGGTACCAGAGCCTTTCTTTTGAGCTTCTGTTTATCTCGTGTCAACTAGCAAGCCCTAATTAAAATAGTCATTTACAGGTCATCAAGTTCCTCTCCTAGGTCAGTTAATCCAAGGAGATAAAATGTCTTTGGAAAAGGCTAGTCTGAGTTGGCCTAGGTGAGTGTGTTTTTGAGAGTATGAGTTTCAGGGATACCACCCCCATCTCTCTGGTGCTTCATTCTCCCAGTAGTAAGTACATCCATGATCTCCATCCCAAGGAAGGCTGGTAGGGGAGGGTTCATAAGGTCACATCAAGTGGGATGATCTGAATTCTATCCTGCAACTGAAGCTGGGAGAGATAATAGAGAGGAGAGGTTTAGAAGAACATCAAGGCAAGCCCCTTACCTTTGGCTACAAGTACTTTGGTAGTGAGATAACAGGTGCCTACTATTCATTTATTTTATTTTTTTGTGAGTCCCAGGGATTGGATTCAAGGCCTCAGTGTCATCCCTGAGCTTTTTTACTCAAGATTGAGGCTCTACAAATTGAGCCACTGCACCATATATATCTTTTTTTGTGGCGGGGGGGGGGGGTGAGGTGGTTTATGGGAGACAAGAGTCTCACAGACTCTCCTGCCTTGGCTGGCTCTGAGTCACGACCATCAGAACTCAGCCTCCCGAATAGCCAGGATGACAGGCTAGAGCCACCAGCACTTGACCACCACCATCCATTTATAATCCCCTGGGGCCATTTCCGGGCCACTCTCACTGCATCACAGTTGTTGTGAGTGTGAAGCAGACTCGAGTGTGTTTGATACTTCAACAGCCTACCTACCTTTGAGCATTGTTCCTGGTCAGTTTGATGGCGGCTTCCTCCTTATGCATAGCAATGACTTGGCTCTGTCACCAGAACAAATATCCACCAGGAGATATCGGGTCTGGGATCTTTTCTCTGCACATCACATCCCCTCCCTGAAACGACACACCCCAATAAAGCAAAGTAGACATAGAGTGAATTCATTTTCTTATAATCAGGGTGTGGCCAGATAGGTGACAGTGCAGATCAGAGGCCTTGGATTCGGCTGTGCGGTTGGACAACGTGATGCCTCCTCATCCACTTTCCTTTAACTGTCTTAGAAGAGGTTAGTGAGAAAGGACTCACCAGATGAACTGACAATGAATAAACATCACGGTCTATCCCAGGCACAGAGGGGCTTGCCGGAGGGAGTGAGTTCAACAGCCTTAGCAAGAAAGCTCCTGACCCACAGCCTACCTCCAGAATGAGAGGGTCACTTCGGGTCCCAGCCACATGGCAACGCTGGGCAACCTCCTCCAGCACCCATTCAACAAGTTCCTGTGAGAGAGAGAGAGACAGAGAGTTCCTATGAGAGAGAGAGTGAGTGAGTGAGAAAGAGAGAGAGAGAGAGAGAATATGTCGGAATTACACTTAAGCCCTATAATGGTAACTACAAAGGAGGCTGAGATATGAGGATCGTGGTTCCTAGCCAGCCTAGGCAGGAAGGTCTGTGAGACACTTATCTCCAAAGAATCACCAGAAAACCGGAAGTGGTGCTGTGGCTCAAGTGGTTGAGTGCTAGCTTTGATCTGAGGAGCACGGGAACAGCATCCAGGCCCAGAGTTCAAGCCTCATGGCTAACAAGAAGTGGACTTCCCACCACAAGAAGTGGACTGAATAGCACCCATTGTCCTAGGGAGCATGGCAGTGAAGTCAGGTCGAGCTTTCTTTCAGTTGGGGGTCATGAGTAGGTCACCCAGCTTCTCCATGCCTCATTTTCCCCAGCTGCAAAACTGAACAGTGAAGGATCCCCTTCCTCACGTGGATAGGGTAAAGATGAAAGAAAGCCATGTTTTGTTTCATAATCCCATACCTGTGGCACGATAAATAACAGGACCCATTTGAGCCCTTTCCAGGTATCTTCCTGTCATATGTTCACAGAATTGCCAAGAACCTTATCTGATGACCACTCCCTCTATGCCTGGCCCTGCCCCAGAGATCCCCCTGTATTGACCCCTTATTTCCTCACAACTGTCCTGTGATGATACTGAGGTCAGATGGTTCCATGCCCAACCCAGAACTTCAACTGTGGTCAAGAATAAGCTGCTGTCTCTGTCCCCCTGGGGAGCCCTCCCCTGCAGCCTCACCCCCAGGCTCTCCCAAGCTCCCTCTGTCACCAACCAGGCCCAAGGGAGTAGACACTTCCAGGGCACAAAGATCCATTGGTCTTATAATTTAATGGTGCTGAGTCCCCTTCAAGCATCTCACACTTCCAGGCCCCCAGACCTCAGTCACAAAGCCCATGCATACCCCAAAGATTGCGGTTAGAAGTTACCAAAGGTCCAGTGCTCCTTGTTACAACCAACTTCTACACACACACACATACACACACACACAGACACACACACAGACACACATACACAAAGCCAGACCAGGTGGTTCCTGTCTATCATCCTCGATACTCAGGAGGCTGAAGTGTGAGGATCACTGTTCAAAGCCAGCCTGCACAGGAAAGTCTCTGAGGCTCTTATCTACAGTGAACCACCAAATAACCAGAGGTGGAGCTGTGGCTCAAGTGTCAGAGCACATGCTTTGAGCACAAAAGCTCAGGAACAGCCCCTAGACCTAGAGTTCAAGCCACAGTTCTTTTTTTTTTTTTTGGGTCCGGTTGTGGGGCCTGAACTCTGGGCCTGGGCACTGTCCCTCAGCTCTTCAGCTCAAGGCTAGCACTCTACCACTTGAGCCACAGCGCCACTTCCAGCTTTTTTCTTTTTGTTTATGTGGTGCTGAGGAATAGAACCTAGGGCCTCAGGCATGCAAGGCAAGCACTCTACCACTGAGCTACCATCCCAGCCCCAGGCCCAGTTCTTCTACGTTCAAACATGCACAGACACAGACACAGACACAGACACACACACACACACACACACACACACACACACGAAAAGCCCAAGGCTTCAGCAGTCCCTGAGAACAGAACCATAAACTCCCTCCATTAGGTTGAGCCTCTCACATATCTGGAATGTCTCATAGACCAGCATGGCATATCCTACCGTATGCACTGGTATGCAGAAAACTTAGTCACCCCTTTTTTGTGGTTGGTCATGGGGCTTGAAATCTGGGCCACGGTGTTGTCCCTCAGCTCTTCAGATGAAGGTGAACACTCTCCCACTTGAGCCACAGAACCAGGTCCTGTTCTCTGGTTGGTCCATTGGACATCAAGTCTCACAGACTTTTCTACCCGAGTTGGCTTGGAACCATGCTCTTCACATCACAGCCTTCTGAGTATCTAGGATGACAGTTGTGAGGCACCAGTGGCTTCAGGCTTCAGCCATCTTCATATACCCAGAGGAAAGCCATATCCTCAGGCCACAAACTTCTTGCAACCCTTCTTTGAGACATTGACACCTAGCACTCAAATTCATCCTTCAATGGAGAGAATACAAACACACTCTCACCCCTGCACCCATTTTCCCACTCCCTGCTTGCCACAGGCCATGTCCTCTTGAAGCTGTGGCTTCAAACTGGAGCAAACTTGGGGAATTCTTAGAAATGTCTGAACATTGAGGCCAGAACCTGGTCTCCCAACCACAGCACACACCCCGCTCTCCCCCACACCTCCACCATCCTTTGCAGGCAAATATGTCTTACTTTCTTTTTTTCTGTTGTGGGGCTTGAACTCTGGGCCTGGGTGCTATCCATGAGCTCTTCAGCTTAAGGTGAGCACTCAACTAATTGAGCCACAGCACCCCTTCCAGTTTTCTGATGGTTTGTTGGAAAAAAATGTTTCAGGGTTTTTTCTGACCAGGCTGGCCTTGATCTGTGATCCTCAGATCTCACCTCCTGAATACCTAGGATGATGGCTATGAGCTACTGGCAACAGGCCAAACATATTTTTCCATGCCTGTCATCCTATCCCTTCAAGAGACTGAGATCTGTGGACTGCAGTTGGATGCCACCTTTAAAGTCCATGAGAACCCTTTATCTCCAATTAAACCTCCAAAAGAGTTGGAAGTGGAGCTGTGGCTCAAATGATAGTGATAGCTTTGAGCATAAGAGACAAGGGATAGGACCCAGTCCTTAGTTTCAAGCTTTTTCTAGCAAAGACCCACCCAAGAAAGGGAAGCAGGTGGGCACACAGGAGCTCAAAGCTCACACATAATACTCAAGACTTCCAGAACAGACCCCATCGGGCTCTGATTCTCTAGATTCTATATCCTACGTCATGGCAGTCTTAGATGGGACTGACCATGAGCCAAGTTAGGGCATTCAAGTACAATCTCATACTGAGATCCCCTGACCTTATGAAAGACTCAGTATCTCTCACTGTCCTGCCTCAACACTGGGCAGTGAGGTGAGTTCTAGTTATCCAATCACAGGATGTGGGAACAAAAGCATTTCTTGGACAAGAGATGCAGACTGGAAGGCTCTAGGTCCGTCTCTCTCGGGAAGGGGAAAAGGGCTGATCCATCGCAGGAATGTTCCTAGGTTGTGAGTATCCTCAAAGAAACAACCCTGCTCAGAGCCCAGTGCCTCTTGTTTTCCCACCAGCCTCTACAGAACCCTGCCCCACCATCAGCCTGCCCTCTCTGAATCCCAAATCTGCCTTCTAGACTAAAGGCTGAACCAGCAAAGAGACCCACATCTGCCTATGAGAATGGCAGTCACGGGGTCCTAGCGCCCCCTACAAGAAGTCTCCGGGAAACACAGTCCTGACTCCTGCCCTCATTCCCTGGCTGTCCTCTGCCAGAGGCACACTTACCTCTGTCTCTGGTCTTGGAATGAACACTGGAGTTGTGATCTTCAGATTGAGCCCTGGAAATCCCAGTCCCCAAAGTTGTACTGCACAGGCATCCGGCAGTGGACGACAGCCAGGTGCTCAACGGTGAACCCAAGACACCAAGACTTTTAATAACCCTATGGTTGGTCAAAGGCTCTATCACTGATAGTCTAGATTGTCAGGTGAGACCATGGATCCAATGTCCTGACACATCTTAACTGGGATCATCCTCTGATTTCATCTTCCTTCTTATCCCTTGCCCCACCTTGACACTCCGTCACCCCAACACCTACCTATCTGTTGGACCCTTTCTTCTTATCTGACCAGAAAATAAACTTGGTGGGGCCAGGAGAGATTAAAACCTGGTGACCCACCCTGAGCCCTAGGGTCTACATCCTTCTGCAGTCGGCGACCACACAACACCTGGATTTCATGAAGTTGCTGATAGGTCAGTGGCTTGATCCTACATACTGGGTTTAATCTCTGAAACTGTTCCCACAGAGATTGTGAATGGTTGGATCCCTTGATCCAGGGACTCCAAACCAAGGCTTGCCTGTTCCCCCTTCTTCTTCCGTTCCTCTTTTTCTCACTCAATCCTTCCGTCCTCTCACTCTCTTTTCCTTTCTTCACTCACTCATGGGCCTTGAACTCAGACCCTGGATGCTGACCCGGAGCCTTTTTACTCAAGGCCAATAGACTTCAACTTGAGCCACACATCCAATTCTGGTGTTTCCTTTTTGGTATTTAGTTGGAGATAAGTGTCTTACAGGACTTCCTGCCCAGGCCTTAAGCCTCAATCCTCCCATCTCAGCCTCCTAAGTAGCTAGGTGACAGGTGTGAAGCACTGGCTTCCAGATCAATCCAAGGTTTCTTCCTGTGCTATGGAACCAGCACTGGATCATTTCATCTATGATCCCTCCCCCGAGAAGCCTGGTGCACACTGTAACTGTTTGTTGTGTAAGTATATGAGCATCTGCCTATGACAATACTACAGAAAAGTCCCATTCGATGCAGGTAAGCATCCTGGGGGTGGAGGGCAAAACCTGATGAAGCTCTCCCACAATTCTTCCTCCTCCCTCTTCCCACCCTCCTGGTGCCACCACACTTAACTCTTTTGGCTCCGAGGATGTGAGCCATGATGTACTAGCTGGATTCTGGGGCCTGTGGAATGCCTATCTTCTCAAAGATTTCTGTCCAGCAGCTGACCAGTTCTGTGGCACTCAATTCCCCACTCAGGTGTGAATAAGGTTGCCAGTGAGCTGAGGCCCTGCTCAAGGGTCCTCCTCTCCTCTCCTCTGGGGCCAGGAAGGATGGTCTACCACATCCTGTCCCCAAGTTTCATGTTGCAGAGAAAGGATTCTCGTGGCATCCCGGGTTTCTGAATCTCCCAGAGTCCTGTGAAGGTTCTGGTAATCATCTTTGCTCACATCTGGGGCTTGAACTCAGGTCCCTGAGATTTGTTGCATTTTTTAAACAATTTACCATTTGAATCATGCCTCACTTCTGGCATTTTGCTGATTAATCAGTGATAAAATTCTCAGAGACTTTATTTTGTGGGCTGCCTTCAATCAACAATACTCAAATCACAGCCTCCCAAGGAGCTAGAAGAAGATACATGAGCCAACTCTTCCCAACTTCTATTTACTACTTGTATATGAGCTTTCATAGACTAAATTGTTTTACACTTTGTTGCGCTCAACTCTATCGTTTTCCTTTCCTATAATTTTAATGTCAAATTTAAGAATGCTTCATCTCTCAAATTGTAAAGATGTCTTGACAATTGGACTCATTGGACTAGAAGGCTGCTGGTATCTAAGATAGTACTAAAATGTTAGACTTGAACCTATTTTTATGACTGCTTAATACAATTGATTTTCAGTCAGTATTCTTTTTGTTGTTGGTGGTGGTGGTTGTGATGGTTTTGGGCCTTGAACTCTGGGCCTGGATGCTGTCCCTCAGCTCTTTAGCTCAAGGCTAGAGCTCTACCACTTGAGCCATAGCAACACTTCCGGTAAGCAAATTTCTTTGCTTTAATTCACATCACTTTTTTTGTTTTATATGCCACGGTTTAATACTGCTTGAAGTTAACATTTGAATAAATTGTTATGTTTAAGTCAATGTTCACTTTTTAATTATCTGAAATACTGTCTAACCTATCACCAATTATTAAAGAGAATATCATTCCTCAAATGATTGATTTTACCCCTTACTAAATATTCCTTGATAATATTTACGTGGATATAATCTGGTGCCCTACATACCCATTGAGCTGTATAATCTTTCCTCTACAAATATAACAATTTTACACTAACAGTTTTATTATTGGACAGAGAAATATATTCCAGCTTATTTTGCTTTGTCAATGACTAAAAGAGTGCTTTTAGAAATTGTCATAAACATAAATAAAACTGTGAATCTGAGCTCTGTTGTCTCATGATTGTAATCCTAGCTGCATAGGAGGCTGAGATCTGAGGACTGTGGTTCAAATCCAGCTGGAATGGGAATGTCCATAAGATTCTTATGCCCAATTAACCACCAGAAAACCAGACGTGGCACAGTTGCTCAATGAGTAGAGCATTCACTTTGAACTGAAGAGCAGAGCAACAGTGCCCAGGACCAGATTTCAAGCCCCATGAATGAACAAAAAAAAAAGGGAGGAGACAATTTATATCTTTGCTCAATTGTATCCTCCAATCCACAAAAATTATGTCTCCATTTATTTAGGTTTTGCTTCTATATTGAGCATTGTATAATTTTCAGTGAAGATGGGTGAACAGCACTTTAATACATTTTGTCAATGTTTGAAGATAGCCCAAAGAAATTCACACAAAACAGTTGAAAAAAAGGCAATGGGAATGGAGAAAGACAGAAACCAGAAACAGATTAATCAGGCCCTTCATTAATATGTGAAAGTGTAAAATATTTCAATAAGATTTCTCCATACAATTAATATACACCAATTAATAAATATCTTCCAAAGGCTTTTGTATTCAAGTATGGCATAAAGGGTAAATACAGATTCTGTTGTGAAATGAAAGAAAGAGATGAGAAAATACATACTTATAGTGATTATGTAAATAAACTAAGACATTCGGTCAACATTCTGAGGGCTCTTAGCTCATTGGACTAGAAAGCTGCTGGAATCTAAGATTATACTAAATATTAGACTTGAGCCTACCTTTAAGACTGCTTAATACTATTGATTTTTCAGTCAGTATTCTTTTTGTTGTTGGTCGTGGTGGTTGAGGGGGTTGTGGGCCTTGAACTCTGGGCCTGGGTGCTGTCCCTCAGCTCTTCAACTCAAGGCTAGAGTTCTACCACTTGAGCCATAGTGCCACTTCCGGTTTTCTGGTGGTGGAGATAAGAGTCTCATGGACTTTTCATGCTCAGTCTGACTTTGAAACACGATACTCAGATCTCAGCCTCCTGAGTAGCTAGGATTACAGGGGTGAGCCTCCGGCAACTGTATATACATGTATATACACATCTGTATATTCTTATATATGTATACAGGTATTAGTATATATACACATGTAAGTATGAATATATGCATATGTACATATAGTGTGTATACATATAAATATATTTAAAGAGACTTGAATCAGAAATATATTAATAGCATACTAATGCCAATGGAAAACTTTAACCATCCTGAATAAGTTATAAAAAATCCAAATACATATCTCTATAGTAATATAATAACAACCAAGGAACATATGGAAAGATCATAACATACCTAGACATTGCATACATATAGAGATTAGTGGAAATAGAAACAATAAGATACCCCTGCACAACCATTATGTAGAAATTGGAATCCTTATACATTTGTGTTTGATATTTAAAATGATACAGTCAGTTTGTTGAACATACTGGCAATCTTTAAGATATTATATATAGAGTTGCATCTATTTCAACATACGTCCAATGAGACACATGAACAAGAATATACATAGCAAAACCTTTTACAATAACATATTATAAAGTATTTAAATGCCCATTCAGGATGTTATTCCATTATACACATGCTCTATCCATGAGAAAAGTTTACATGGACTTACTTTAGAAACAGTAATATTACATGGGAAAATGGATAAAATAGTCTACATTTTCTAATTATATGAGCTTTTTAAAATTGGCACATCTGTAGAGGAAGAATATGAAATAATAGCTGCTCAAGGGAGGTAGGTTGGAATGTTGACAGGAAGTGACTAGTAATAAATATGGGAGTATTTTCAGAGGGTATTAAGGATAAAATGTTCTAGGACTGAAGGTAATAGTCTTACTCCAACTCTTTAACATTCTAAGAATCATTTTACTTTATCGAAGAATTACAAATTGCATTTGCATTAACCTTAGGAAAATTTTTAGAATAGTAGTGGGTGAATCTAAGTGATAATTTAGAATTTAAAATCACAGAATTCTATAATGCATAACGTTAGTATGTTGATGAATAAGACTATCAAAAAAATATGATCCGTGGTATAACTTCTGAGTGACTATACATGCTATTGCAAGTCAGTGAATATTCTACAAAAATTCTTTAAATTGAGGGATGAGATAGGATTGAGAATGATGTGGGATAATGATTATCAAGAGGCATTGTATAGGGCTGGGAATGTTGCTTAGTGGTAGATTGCTTGCCTTGAATATGTGAAACCCTGGGTTTGACTCCTCAATACTTCATAAACAAAAAATCTGGAATTGGCACTATGACACAATTCATAGAGTACTAGCATGAGGAAAAGAAGCTCAAGGATATTGCCAAGGCCTTGAGTTCAAGCCCCAGGACAAGTAGAAAAAAAAAAAAAAAGAAAAATATGGTGCATTACACCTGTAATCCTATATAATCAGGACGCTGAGGATTGAGGTTTGAAGCCAGCCCAGGCAAGAAAGTCTGTGAGATTTTTATTGTCAATTGAATCTCAGAAAAATCTGAAAGTGCTGCTATGCCTCAAGTGATAGAGTTCTAGCATTCATCCAAAGGCACTCAGGAACAGCATTCAGACCCAGAGTTCAAACCTCAGGAGAGAAAAAGAAAAAAAAAAAAACCCTCACTAAACACTATTCATTAAATGCTTTGTCAAAGAGCAACTCCCATACAACTAATTAAAGTTAATTAAAAATATGATAAAATGCAAGTCATTTTGGGAACCAGACATAGATAGAATACAAGGGACGAAGTAAATTTTATATCATGCAGTTTAGGTTGTAATTTGTTCTACAGTCTTCCTACATCATTTATGAAATTGACAATGCTGTCATTTATAGGTAGGTCAATTTCCTTGAGGAACAGATTGTATTCTGCTGTCTTCGCATAGGAAATCATAGAGGTGATTTTTTGGCCTCTTATTGAAGTATATCTGATATTTTAAACTAGATTTGTCCTAATATAATATTAATTTAATCAATCATTTCATTAGGGCGATGTTGGTCAGATTGTTTCCTGTAAATCTTATCCCTTATAATAAATGAGAGCATGCTGGGTCAGTCTCCTATTAATATGACAAAATACTTTATAAAATTAACTTAAAAGGGGGAAAGATTAATCTTGGCTTCTGATTTTACACATTTCAGTTATTTCTTATCCTCATTGCTTTGGGTTGGTGGTGGCACAGTACCCCATGTCAGGAACATGTGATGGAGTATGTGTATTCATGGAAGCCAGGAAGTAAAGAAAAGTAGGCATCAGAGTGGGGAAAGAGAGAAACACGAGGAGGGGAAGAGGGAGAAGGAGAAGGAAAATCAAAAGCAGAAGGAGACAGAGAAGTAAAAGAAGGAAGAGGAGGAAAGTCCTTATCTTAACATTCTCTTTGATCACAAGTTCTCAATGACCAAATCTCTACAACTATGGCCACGTGAGAGGGTTCACCTTTTTATGGCAACATAGTGAAAGCTAATTATTAATCCCAATCCTTTATGATTTCAGTTTTAATTTCTAGAGTTATGGGTAGATATTTCTATAAATTATGATAACTTCTGTTCCTAAACATTTACTTGAATTAATCAGAGAAGTTATTTGAAATCGAGGAGGTTGGATTATACCATTACTGGAGAGATGAATGAAATATTTTGAGTGCAAATACATTTTATTTAACAGATAAAGCTTCAAGAGATTTCATTTTGTGACCTTCAAAAATGACTACATCATCTAACTCATAATGACTTGAATTTTTCATAATTTTATGACATTTCCATTCAATATTTGTCATCTATTGTGAGGTTCTTTCTTTCTAGTTGAAGAAAAAATAAATACTATCACAATCATTTATTTCTTAATTATTCTATAGAGTAGGTATAATATGAATTTCCTACCACTTAAAAACAAATTATATTCAATTCTAAAAATAATTGCATGAGTCATGGAATATCTTGCTTTATGTCATATTGAGATTGATTCAATTTCTAAAAGTCACTGTTGACATAAAATACATGAAATTCAGTGTTTCTCTGAAATGTCTTAGTTACCAAACTTCAGAAATACATGACCATTAAATAAAATTTTATATAACCAAAAAACATATGAATCTATATTTTATGTCAAAAAAGCTTAGGTTTTATAGAAGAAAAAATCATGTGACTGCAGTAGATAATATTTAATTTCATGAAAAATTGCTTCATTCACCCTGACAGAGCCTATTGCTTTTAGCTTACATGAGAAATTTGATTAAGGATCCCTTTGTCACTTTTGAATAATAGAGTATTTCAATTTGTGCAAAGATTCTGATATTTAAATATTTGAGTGTATTTTTTATAAAAATGAAAACTATTTTTCACAGTGCATGTTCAGGTTTAATAACTAAATAAATATCTAAATGTTAATTTGTTAAATTGAGACTGTAGAATTAAAATAATAAGAAATATATTTTATTATTAGATATATCTGTGCTTCATATGGGTTTTTCAAGCTTGTAATCCTCGCTACTCAGGAACCTGGGGTTCAAAGCCAGCCTTGGCAACAAAGAAATCATCTTATAAATATGTTAGGAACAATTACAAGAAAGAAAAAAAAACATTTAAATATTTATCCTGGGGTTCATTTCACCTAACATCCACTTATCTGACCTATTCTGCTTGTCACAGACATGCCCCTCCCCCACGGTATCACCCCTGCTTGCATTGTATTTGATGTTGGTATGATTTATGGAGGGCAAGGGAAAAATCCTATGGTTTAAATAAGGATACAGGTGGACCCATTGCAACAATGAAATGTACAAGTCATTATGTAGAAAAACGAACTTTACAACTTTGAAGGGGTGTGGATGGGGCAGGAAGGGGGCAGATGAGAAGGGTTGAGAAGTAGAAAAAATGGAGGAGGCAACAATGCTTGATAAGAAATGTACTCATTGCCTTGCCCATGTAATTGCTCTGTACTGTATTTTCACAATAAAAAATTAAAAAAAAAATTAAAAAGGCAGCCTTGGAAAGAAAGTTCATGAGTTGCATCTCAATTAATCACACACATATCACTACACACACACACACACACACACACACACACACACACACAAAGCCAGAAGTGGAGTTGTGGCTCAAATTTTAAACCAATATCCTTAGGAGTTCAAATCACAAAAACAACACACACACAATATTATGTCTAAATTCTTATTTTACTTTGAGGAAATAAACAATATCATGGAAAGTGTTATTTGTATATCCTGCACCTTTTGTGAAGTTGTTTTTAGTACAATTTATCTTAAGTTATAACATAGGTTATTAAAATTAATATTATTCTAGTATATTCATAATTACTCATAATACCATGAAGTACAAGAGTTGGTATATTTTCTATAGCCATAAGAAATATTCTGAGTAAAAGAAAGAAAGGAAGAATGAAAGAAAAAAGAAAAAGAAAGAAAGAAAGGAAGGAAGGAACGAACGAAGGAACGAAGAAAGAAAGAAAGAGAGAAAGAGAGAGAGAGAGAAGGAAAGAAAGAAAGAAAAAAAAGAAAGAGAGAAAGAGAGAGAGAGAGTTAAAGATGGAGGGAATGACGGAGGAGGGAAAGAAGGAAGGAAAAAAGGAAGGCATGAAGGAACGAAGGAACAAAGGAAGGGACGGAGGAAGGAAGGGACAAAAACGATTTTATTTATAAAATCAGGTATTTAACCCAACATAAACTTCATGTAATTAACCCTTTAGTAAATGCAATTTTGCAATTTTCATTTGCATGTTCCCCATGCATGAATGAAACCAACAAATGAAGGATCAGAAATAACCAGGTGTATCTGTTTGCATTTGTAGTAAATATGTATGCAAATCTTTTTCTCAGTTTCTATACATCATCAAATAATTATTTGTAAACAATTCACACTTAGTTTGAAATATTTTAAAAATTGAGGTAACCAAAGGATGCCAATGTATTATGTAATGTGAATAGTAGTATTTATAGTGCTGTTAATATTAAAGTCTTCATATTTTATTAATTGAAACAATTTTATTTTGTATTTTATAGAGATATTAGCATTCTCTGATTTTGGTGTCTGTGAGAGTTCTAATAGCAGACCTTAAGTAAAATCAAAGGAGATCTGTATTTGTTGGCTAAACGAATATTTTTGAAAGCAATTAACACATCGGAGATTGTTCAAATACATCAGAAGGGCTTTAGGCTGTACCACGTTTACATGATTACCTATGATGTGATTCAAGAGCCACTAAACAATCGTACTTCACTTTGCCATCACTATAATTATCCTCATTGTAAGAAGAATCATTTACATAATTCACATGATATAAGCTTGTCCTTAGGTTATTATTTTCTATGAAATAATATCCAAATGATACACCACACTGAGTTAAAGAAAAAGTTGCAAAGTGTATTGGACGATGTAACTCCTTCCAGATAAACATGTTGAAATTCTATTCCTCTGCCTGGTGACATTAGAATGAACGTTTCAGAGATTTAACTGCAATAATGATCTTGATAGAAGAAGCCCAATATAATTAATCTGTGATGTGAACGTCTAGAAAGTAGATTATAATGAACCAGGAAGTGGACCCCCATTAGACAAAAAATTGCTTTGAATTACCATTTTTATAATCAATGTTTAAGCTTCTAGAGTATGGATAATATACTCTGATGTTTTTAAGCCACTTACTTTGAAATATTCTAACAGCACAGTGGCTGACAAAAAGCAATGTAATTTTGAATTAAATTTCACAAATTCAGATAAAAAAAGATTAATAAAGTTTTATTATTTGAATTTTATTCTCCATGTCTCCAGGTTTAAAATATTTTTAAGGGTTGGGAAGGTGGCTCAGTAGTAGAGCACCTGCCTTGCATGCATGAGGCCCTGGGTTCGATTCCTCAGCACCATATAAGCAAAAAAAAATTCGAAGAGGCGCTTTGGCTCAAATGGTAGTGCATTAGCCTTGAGCTGAAGAGATGAGGGATAGCGCCCAGGCCCCAAGTTCAGGCCCCACGACTGGTAACCCCCCCAAAAAATTTTTAAATGGGAATCTAATTGAGGTTCAACTCTATATTCAACTATCATAATTAATTTTTTGAATATTGTTTATTATCTTTAGTTGTACAAATCAGTTGGTATTCACTGAAACAGTGTATGGATACATTGCATCTTGATCAATGTCTCCCCATTCAACATTTTCTTTTTTTTTCTATTTTTTTTAATTTAATTTTTTTTTGTGAACATACTGTACAGAGGGGTTACAATTACATGGGCAAGATATCCACCCATCCCAATCAATCCCAATTCTTATGTATCTCAATATTATGTTCTGGAATTACTTGCCATTTAACAAAGCAGTTTATGTGTACGAAGCACCTGGAATTGTGTTACCACTTCAGTATCTTCACCCCCCATTTCACACTACACCTTGCTTTGCATATTTCACTTCTGGGAAGTATACATTGGATTCTTGCCTGTATTTAAGCCTTTTCCCCTTCAATTTCTTACCCCTCTCATATTGCCCCCAATTGTCCTCTCTTGCAGTACACATTTACTGGTATTTATTTTGTTGGGCTTTGACTTAGTCTTTTAAGAGAATTATAGTATTTGCACACTCCATGGACTCTGCCACTTCAGATAATTCATTTGTACCTCCTTGCATACCATCCAGTGTGTTTACTTTTACATTTATAGGCACCTTCTATCTAACACAAATGAGCAAAATAATGCAAGCTAAGTTTCTCTGAGTCTGCTTTATTTCACTTAATATTATTCCTGTTTCATTTTCCTTAAGAATGGTGCAATATTATTCTTTCTGATGGATGAACAGAATTCCATTATGTATGTATGTATATATATGTATGTTGTATATATGTATATATATATATATATATATGCATACATATACTTATAAATTGGGATCAATAAAATTACATATATATATATATAATTTATATATACATATATAATTCTCAACCTCTTTTTACAATGAGAGGCATCTGGGCTGATTCCATATGTTGGCTAAAGAAAATAATGCAATAATGAACATGATTGTGCTGGTAGCTTCAGTGTGGCCTTGTTTCTGCTCTATTGCGTACATGCTCATAAGGAGAGTTGCTGGATCATAGGTAGGTAGCTCTCTATTCAGTTCCGTGAGCAATTTTCATAGTGTTTTCCAAAGTAGTTGAACAAGATTACATTCCCATCAACAGTGTAATAGAGTTTCCTTTGGGCCACATCCATATCAGTATCTGTGATTGTTCAGTTTTTCATAATGGCATTGTAACAGGGGTGAGATGAATCTCAATGTTGTTTGAATTTGCATTTCTTTAATGGAGAGAGATGTGTCTATTTGTCATTCTTACTTCTTCTTCTAAGAAGTTATCTTTAAGTCTTTATCCCATATATTAATTGGGTTCTTGTTTATTTGAGTGTCTATTTTTGTTGGGTTTAACTTTTTCATATATAAATATGGGTTAGCTATGAAAAGTCTTGTCTGATGTTTAGTTAGTAAAAATCTTCTTCGATTCCATTTTCTTTCTATATATCCTGCTAACTTTTCCTTTGCCTGAAGAAACTCTTCAGTATGATACAATTCTATTGATCCAGAAAGAATGATATTACACCATTCATAAGGAAAAGAAAAGACTTGGAACAAACTTATATTAAGTGAAGAAAGACAGACTCAAATAAATATATGCTGCCTGATTTCCCTCATTTGTTGCATTAGAATGTACCTCTAATTCTACAAGTAAAGACATGTGGATGGTAAAAGAGAAAACATTACACTCGGACATGATAAATTATATGGGATTCTAAACATTTATACAGTGAGATCAAAGGAGGATGCCCTGTAGAGAGGATCACAAAGGCTCAATAGCTATATGAATATTATCATATAAAATAATGTTCATTAAAATGGTCTCCAAGAAATGATTATGAGAGTTTGTTTATTATTTTGCTTTTCCTTATCTGATCTGATGCCGTTTTTTTTTTAATTTGTGCACCTTTGCTCATATGTGTAAGTTTGGAAAGGGCAAGAGAGAACACAGAAATGGTGGGACAAAGGGTTAACAAATGCAGCAGTGCTACTCAATAGACACTACATTGTAAATGAACTATACAACTTATGGGAGAGGAAGCTTGAAAGGGAAAAACTGGGAGAACATGAGGGAAGAGGTGACACTGTTCAAAAACAAATGTGCTCATTATCTGACTTAAGTAATTGTAACCCTTCTGTACATCATCTTTACAAATTAAAAATGAACCTCATAAACAGGCCAGAGTAGCTATACTAATATTAGATAAAATAGGCTTTACATTAAAAGTGGTATGAAAGTAAAAAGAGACAAAGAAGGACATTAAATATTGATAAAGAAAACTCTCCATCAGAGGGATATAACAATTCTAAATATCAATGTCCTGAATCCTAGAGCTCCCAAATTCATTAGACAAATACTACTTACCCTAAAAACATGCATACATCCAAATATATTGTTGGTTGCTTGAACACATCATTCTTACCTCTGGACAGGCCATCCAGGTAAAAAATTAGCAAAGAAACTTCAGAGCTAAATAACTGCATTGACAAGCTATACCTAACAGATATCTACAGAATATTTCACCTAGCAGTGTCTCAATATATATTCCTCTCAGAAACCCAGGGAATGTTCTCCAAAATAGATCATATCTTATATCACAAAAAAAATCTGTTAAAGGGCTGGGAAGGGGGCTCAGTGGTAGAGCGCTTGCCTTGCATGCCTGAGGCCCTGGGTTCAATTCCTCTCAACCATATAAGCAAAAAGAAAAAAGCCAGAAGTGACGCTGTGGCTCAAGTGGTAGAGCGCTAGACTGGAGCTGAAGAGCTGAGGGACAGTGCACAGGCCCAGAGTTCAAGTCCCACAACTGGACCCAAAAAAGAAAAGAAAAGAAAAGAAAAATCTGTCAGAATTCAAAAATAAAACTGAAATTATTCTTTGTATCCTGTCAGATCACAATGGGACCAAATTAGATCTCGACATCAAAAGGCATCACGAAAAATTCTGAAACTCACAGACTGAATAACACATTGCTAAGTAATCAGTGAGTCACGGAAGACATAAGGAGTGAAGTTCCAACTTTTATGGAATTCAGTATAAGTGAACACACAAAATACTACCACCTCTGGGACACAACAGCAGAGGTGATACTCAGGAAAATTTATAGCTTTGAGTATGTACATCAGAAAATTAGAACAATCGTGAATCAGCATTAATGATTCACCTCTAGGTCCTTCAAAAACAGAACAAACTAAACCAAAAAACGGTAGACAAAAATAATACATATTAGATTTAAGAAATAAATGAATCAGAGTCTTAAATAACCATACAATCATAATTGCCTTTTATCTACTATTAGCTCACAAATTCGCTCAATGAATGTCAACATAGATATTTTCAGAGATAAACTCAACCAGCTCAAACCAGTGAACAAAACAAACTCCTAGGATTCTAAGAAACAACATTTTGTTTGCCTTTTTAAAATAAATTTACTCTGTTGTTTTTATTAAGACGATTTATAGATGGTTTACAATTACACGAGTCAGGTAATTAGTACATTTCTTTTTGTGAAATGTCTTTCAGTTCCCTCACTTGTTCCCAGTCCAACTCTCCTGTCCCCACCCATGTGTTCACTTTCATCAGTGTTCAATGAACTCCACTGCTGCAATTTTTCACAATTTTCCCTAAAGCTCTGTGTCCACCCATCACATTCCTGAAGATGTACAATGAATACACAAGGCATAAGGTAAAGAAGACAAAATCATCACAAACTATAAACAAAAACAAACACAAAACAAAACAAGGACTTTTCTGTTTCCATATGCCATAGTTTGTTTGAGTATATATATCTTGTTATATAAATATAAATGTTTTCTATTATAAAGTCAATTCAAGGATTAAGGTATGTTAACAATCTTGCTTTCTATTTAATAATGCTTTTTATTTTAATATTAAATTTGTAAGTAACACAAAGTCCTATTGAAATTTGAAAGTTCAGATTTAAAGTTAAATTTTCAAAAAGTCTAATAGTTCCATTTTGGCAAACAAAATGAGAAACAGGCATGTTTTATCCTCAAGAATGTCATTATTTCATGTGTAAAAAAGTAAAATAAATATAATATTAATTCAGTGGAAATAAGGAATCAAATACTTATGCAATGCATCAATTCCATAGATTATGAGATCTGTTGATAAAATTAATAAAACTTGTTTAAGTAGATTACTTAAGATATGAACCAGATGATCATTTTCTTTTTAAGTGAAATTGATAGAAAAATCAATGTCCAAAGTTTCCAGAGTTCTGTGTGCTTGATAAAGGTTTAGCTGCATTTTGTGATTAAATATGTCTCTTTTATATCTCTTTATTGTATTTGAAAAATCTGGAAAATTTGTTTAAGTCACATCAATAACAATGAGAAATAAAGATCCCCTAGCTCCTTAAAAGACCATCAATAAGTAAAACAGGAAACAATAAAAAAAATTGAAGTTCATTGTGCTGCTTTGCAATTGTGGATTATGTGCCTATCCCATGAATCTGGGCTCAAATCATAAGGGCTACTTGAAGAAAATTTCAAAATCTAGAGCAGCTAATACACCTCTGCAGTTGTTTGTAGGTTCCACTACAGTCGCAGCTGGACATCAACTGTACAAAGAAAATAATTTTACTGCTTTGCAGGCAAGAATGTGATGAAAAGCATACTTATATCTTCTTATATGAAATAAGAAGACCATACTTTGAAAGCTGACTAAATGATGAGCCCTTTGCATAACAGCGTCATTTTTAAGGCATTCTAGATAATTCAAGTCCTTCATCCCTCCCCAAACATTAATGCCATTCACAAAGCATTGCTGAGGGCAATTTCCAGTTCTATTTGATATTTCAAATGGCTTAGGAGTAACATAAACAATAATGCAAATTGTGGAGAAAATTTAATTTTGAATAAGCACACAAATCAGATTCAACTCCACAGCATAACTTTTAGGAAATATGAATTAAGGAATACGGAAAGTTCTTTGTAATTTAATATTAGAAATTAGGGGAAAATGCCAGAAACAGACTCTGAAAGAAGGAAAAAGTAGTCTTTGATAAGATATATTAAAGATTACCTAGGGACAAGTAATTTTACCTACATTTGGTATTATATGATAGCATATGCTATTCTGCTAATCAGAAAGACTCAAAAAGATTTTTAAATATGATATGAAAAGTGTGTCATCACAAATGAATGAAATCAGGGAGTAGATGGCTCAAGAGATGGTTGGTTCTGTTAAATATTCTCATTATTTTGAATGATCTGGTGTTTTTTATGTGTGGAATTATGAATATATTTTATGTCTAGACAAGAAAGTTTGATTTTTACATCATTGTCTGATACCCAATGTCAGAAACCTAACCTGAGTCAGAGTGCTTAGTGTGTGTGTGTGTGTGTGTGTGTGTGTGTGTGTGTGTGTGTGTGTGTGTGTGTGTGTGTGTGCGTGCCTGCACATCTATATTTAGAAGGAAGTATCTTATTTCCCTCAGGGTATTTACTTAATTGTATTAATTATACTAAATTAATGACAGCAGATAAAGGTAATTAACATTTTCAGACATATAATTATGTTCCTATGATTGCATGAACAAACTAAAAAATCATGTTTGGGGTATGAGTTTTGTGGAAGGTCAGCTGAAAGTATAAACATTTGGAATCTTGAGAAAGATATCAAGGGCAATCATTTCAGTGAAGATAAATTTTAGACAACACTTGCAAGAATATGTACTCCTATATTAAAATGCAACATGTATTGATATTCCAAAGCTACACTCTTCTCGAAATTTGTAGGAAAACATGTTAAAATACGGAAACATAAACGTAATGTGATTATTTATTCTATACAGTTTTACATTTTAGTTTCGTCAAGTGAAAATACCATTTATTTTTACTGTATAGGAAGGAAAACCATAAATATTAGTTTGTGCCATATTTCATATTGGGAAGCTTTGTCTATATCACTAAGTTTATTTCTATTGTTTCTGCTTTCCTATTCATAATTCTGCTTCTCATGATATTCTCCTAAGGACCTTTTTTTTTCTCCCAGTTTAAGGCTAGAACATACCTCATGCTCTCAGTTTCTTTGCTAACTGTAGTCAGTCTACCATTTGAACCATGCCTCCAGCCCAGAAATTTTTGTAGTTAATTGGAGATAGAACTTCATGAACTTCCTACCAGCCTGAACACCATTATCCCCCAAGTCTCATCATTCTTAATCACTAGGATTATAAAGATGAATCCTGGACCCCAAGATTCAATGACTTTTCAGGTTTTATACATCCCCCATATTTGCTAGTAATTTTAATAATAAACTACCACAGATTGTTTGGCATTAACACTGTAAATACATTGCCTCTGAGTTGGTGGATCTATAACTCCAAGATCAGATTTGGCTTCTGAGTCTTCTTTCCATGGCATATTCAAGGCCTTCTGTGTGGGGCACATGGGCAGAAAAGATGGCGCTGAGAAGAAGTTGAGTGGGCAGAGTCTGAGTTGTTTATGTTAAAATCTGACTGGATACCACTATCAGGCCTAGTGACATCAGTGTATAAACAGCTTGTGGACAGCAGGGAAAGTATAGAAAGCTTAGGTGCATGATAGGATAACTTCTACAATGATTGGTTGATTCTTTTTCTCCTCTTCCATGCCACATGTTTTTTTTTGTTTTAAAAAGGGCTTGCTGTGTGGTAATAAATGAGTTCCTGCTTGACTTGACTCCCTGCTGTATCTGACTGTGACTGAAGCTAAGGGAAGCTGGGGAACAGGCAAGCAGCACACGTAGCTTTCCTAGCAGCCCGCCCATCTTCCATGGGATGTACGAAGACCCAACATCTGGTGCTCAACATTGGGCATGAAAGGAAAATATACTGCTTGAGGCTAAGTTGTCTCTCAGGGTAAGTGAAACAATTAAGTATGGGTAATTCTCTCTCACAGAAGGAGGACTTGGGAAGTGAGGAAGAAAAGGAATGGTCAAATTCGACTGAGAATGCACTGATCAGACAGAAGCACACTCAGTGGAAGTTAACACGAGGGTGAAGGTTACCCCCCTCCCCCGACACGGGTGCCACTGAGAGTCCTAAGCCCCCACCTTATGCCTCTGAAATTGGGGAAGGGACAAGCCCTACGGAGGGACCTGTGAGACCGGGATCCCTATAACCTAACTTCCACAGAGGGGCCGAGGGCAAGGAAAGTAACCTATGTGGAGGCCTACCCTGTAAAGGAAGGGCCACTGGGGAGGCTGGATCCTGAGCCAGAGGATTTGCTTCCCAAAGAGTATTTGGTCAATCTGGTACCAGGAGCTAACAGACCCTTGGAATTGTAATCCATGGGAAGCTAAGTATCTTAAAGAGCTCCACAAGGCAATGGTGGAGGATGCCCTGAACTCTCCTTGGGCCCAGACCCTATTACAGGACATTGCTTATCCCACATGTGTCCCTAAGGACTGGCTGGATGTGGCCAAATCTGTCCTCACCAGTTCTCAGTTTATCAAGTAGTGTGCCTTCTTTAAGGCAGAAAATAATCGGCAAGCTCAACCTGAAATACCTATTACTTACACCATGTTAACAGGAACAGGGGAAGGTACTCCACTGGTGTCCAAAAGGCTGCAGTACCTGGCATGTACTGTGACCAGGTGAGGCAGGCAGGACTTGCCACATGGTACAAACTAGATGAAGGGCCCACTGAATCCCCTTAGCAGGAGTGGGACAAATGCAGGGTGAGCCTCCATGTCATTTTATAGACCATGTCCAACAGAGTGTTCATCATAAGCTGCCAGCAAGGCACCTCCGGAATCAATTTGTAAAGCTAATGGTTTGGGAAGGGATGAATGCAGACCACAGCATGGCCTGCGATGGATTGAGAGAGAGTTCCCTGAGCAGATTGGAGGTGGCCTCACAAGATGTGGGAATGCAACAGTACCAGTCCCAATCACTAGCTTTAGTTTTACAGGCTCAGATATCTGTAATGACTGAGGCTATCACCGAGGTGCTGGCAGCCCAGGGCCAAGGAACCCAAAGACAATTGGGGAGAGGGACTTGTTTTAAATGTGGGCAAGAGGGGCACTTTAAGAGGGACTGTTCACAGCCATCCCCCGCCAACCAGCCCAGGGTTTCCAAACTGCCCCCTACACCCTGCCCCAGGTGCAGGAAGGGGTACCATGGGAAAAGGATTGTCGATCCAAATTTGATTTAGATGGGAAGCCTTTACACTAGAGGAGGGGCATCCTCCAGTCCCGTTAATTCAAAGAGGAACCCCTTCTGCTATAAGGCCCAGGCAGCCTCATGGCAACACAACCTAGGCCCATTGGACTGTCCCCCTGGTAAAAAGACTCAGCCCTAAAATGAGTATTTTTATAGGCAAGAAGCGGTTTCACCTCCTAATTGACTTGGGGGTCAGACAGAACCATACTCAGGGAGGAGGAAGTGCCCTTAGACTGGAAGCTTGCACCCGGCTCCCAATATTGGGGGTAGGGGACAACTTCCAGTCCAAAGAGATGGTCGCCCTTATGAAATGGACTAGCCCAGATAGAGAGCAGGGAAAGATATACCCTTTAGTGGCAAAAAAACTCACCGCCAATTTACTAGGGCAAGTCATGCTAGGACAAATGGATGCTATGGTCACTACAGACCATCGAGCATTCTATGATGATATCCTGAATGGAGAAGAAGCACAAAATCTTAAATGGGATCTAGAGGGACTTAAGGAAAAAGATTTTTTAACTTTCATAATTATAGAGAGGAACATATGGTACCCACTCGGGAGCACCCCCAATCCTAAAGGCCACTGCCCCCCCCCCCAAGTACCTCCCATCAGGTGGAAGCCAGGAATCCCTATTTGGGTGGAGCAGTGGCCATTGACAAAACCTAAACTTGTGGTCCTCCACCTTTTGGTGGAGGAACAGATAAACCTTGGGCACATACACCCTTCTATGGGTCTTTGGAATACCCGTATTTGTTATCCAAAAAGAATCCAGGGCCTGGCACATGCTCCAAGATCTATGTAAGGTAAATGAAAAGATCGAACTTGTAGGAACGTCCCTATGAGCTATGCCCTGGACTCCTGCTATACCTTCAGAATATGTCTTGGTTGTGATTGATATTAAAGATTGTTTTTTTTTTCTATCCCACGGCAACTGGATGACTGCAAGAAGTTTGCCTTCTTCATCCCTTCTCTTAATTTTTCACAACCTGATTGGAGGTTCAAATGGATGGTGTTGCAACAGGGAATGGCCAATAGCCCGGCCTTTTGCCAACAATACTTTTCCACACTTTTAGGGCTTGTGCTGGGTTCAGATACATCCCTTGCCTATGCCTACATGGATGATATAATTCTGGGGCACCAAGTCCTTGGCTACCTGGAGGGCCTTCTGGCCCAGGCTCTTGTCATATTAAAACAAGGGAGGTTTTACTATAGCCCTCAATAAAATTCAAAAGTACCTCCTTTTAAAGTGCTCAGATGCCACCTTACCTTGTCTCAGGTAAGCCCCCATAAATCTTTGCTGGATATTCCAGTCTGACCGTAGCCCAACTTCAAAGTCTTTCAGGGGAAATCAATTAGCTGTTGCCATGGGTTCCCATCCCTAAAGATTGTCTTGTGTGCTTATTTGCCTTACTAAAACACATGACACCCCAAGAAGTTGTTACAATTACAAGCAGCTATTGGGCAATGTTTTTACAGTTCCAAAAAGCCCTGGATGAAGTTTCCCTGAAGAGATATTTTATTCTTGAGCCCATTTCTCTCTGGTTGTTTGTGGGTGAAACATTGATTTCTGCAGTTTTAACTCAAAGGGGGGAGCCATTAGAGTGGGTTCACACTCCCCTGGGGGGCACACTTCGGGTGTACTCTCAGGCAGAACAAATTGTCGATGCTATCATCAAGGGAAGGCCCCAAGCCCAAAAGAAATATAGCCTCGACCCTCACTCCATTGTTTTTCTTTTACGGATGGCAGACGTTTAGTGTCTCACTCAATGCTCATCTTGCTCTTTCCCTAGAGGGCTTTCTAAGCCATATTGACTGCCATTTCGGGCCATCCAAATGGACCGTCATGTTATGGTGACTTCCCCTCAAAATGCCTTCTCTATTTTCTCCTACACCTATTCCTGGCTCCCTCCATGTTTTTACTGACAGAAGTAAAGCAAGCTCTGCCTATGCAGCCTTTGATGAGCAACAAAAGACCCCGAGCCAACAAAGATTTCAACCTTGTCAAGGGTCGGCACAATATAAAGAAATGTTCACTGTAATAATGGTCCTTCAGGACATTCAAAAACCATTTAGTTTGTATTCTGATGGCGTATATGTAATTAACTTTCTCCCTCATATTCCCTAGGTTACCTTTAAGGGCCTATTAGAAGGACAGGGAGACCCTATTCATATTCAACATTGAGAGGGCATGCAAAACTTCCTGGATTTTTATCCATGGGCAATAATTAGGTGGACCAGTTACCTACTGGCCCACAAGCATTAACTTTACAAGAGGCCATCCATTTACATGATAATCCACATCAGTGGGAGAGGTCTTCAACATAAATTCCCTCAGTTTCCTGTAAAGGACTTCAAATGATGGGACATACTTGCAAAACATGCCAGCCCTTCTTAAAAGTACTCCCTTTACAACCACCAGGGTTAAATCCCAGAGGTCTCAAACCCAACATCCTCTGGCAAACTGATGTTACTCATTTCCCAGCCTTTGGTAAGCTTAAATATATTTTTGTTTCAATAAATACCTATTCATGAACATGTTGGGCCACAGCACATAGAGGAGAAAAAAACTAGACATTCACAAACACATTTTCTTCAATGTTTTGCCACCTTGGGTCTACTACCACAAGTTTAAACCGATAATGAATCCTGTTTTGTTCGTATAGCAATGTCAGTTTTTTGACAGATGGCATATTAACCATACTACAGGAATTCCCTATAATCCCCAGACCAAGCAATTATAGAAAGAAATCACCAATGTCTTAAGGAACAATTATTAAAACAAAACGGGAGAGTTAACCCCCATATACAGTTACACATAGCTTTATTTACCATTAACATTTTTAAATTTTTCAAAGATGCAACTGAATCCAGATTTCAGAAGCACTGGGGACAATTAAACCCTAAGCCCCAAGTGAAAGTCAGGTGGAAGGACCCTCTGATACAACAATGAAGAGGACCTGACCCCCTAGTTACCATGGGCAAGGGATTTGGATGCATTTTTCCCATAGAGGAGACAGCCCCCATTTGGATCTGGCCAGGAACCTTAAGTTTTTACCCATTACCTCTATACACGAGGATGCCCAAGGATAAACTAAACAGCAAGGAAAGAAAACGGCTCTGGTGGCCGTGGCTTGGGTTTAAAACAGGGAAAACTGAAAAGATAACTACTAACCATCCCTAAGGGCAGCCCTGGAGAAACTCTTATGCGCCCTAACAATTGCAGATGGTGACACTTCAGCTGTTGGCTGTCCTGACACTCCCAGTCCCCGCAATGGCCCTACGGAATCCACATCAACTTAAACAGGTAACCTGGGCAGTGATGAGCAATGGCAATGGAGAAATCATCAATAGCACCACGCATGTTAGGGTGACCTCTACAATGATTGGTTGGTTCCTTTTCCTCCCCTTCCATGCCGCATGTTTTTTTTTGCTTGCTGTGTGGTAATAAACAAGTTCCTACTTGATTTGACTCCCTGCTGTGTCTGTCTCCTAGGCTAAGGGAGGCTGGGGAACGGGCGAGCAGTGCACTTACCTTTCCTCGCAACCCGTCCGTCTTCTGCAGGATAGGTGAAGACCCAACACTTTTACTTCTCTTGGAGGAGTATTCAACTTACATGCTACCTTTGAGATTCTGTTTCCATATGCAGTCACGTTCTAAGACAATGGGTTTTTGTTCTTTAGCATGATTTCAGTGGGACAGTAACCAACACATAATGTATTACTTAATGGATAGAAGAAAATCTCATAGGAAATTGTTTTGGACATGGAAGTTATGGTTATACTTTTAAAAAATAGCAAAAGAGGTAAAGGTTTCATTAGAGCTTGTAAAATGGGTACGAAGTCTTGACCTTAGATATGCCAAATTCTTACCCTGGCACACATTTAAATTCCTAGCGGTACTGGAGAATTGAACCCAAAACCCTGTACTTGTAAAAAAGCATCCCTACTACTACCAAACTTGCAGATTATAATTGGATTGATTATTTTGAGGTAGTATCACTATGCCTTGGCCTTCTTGAACTGTGGTCCTCCTAACACAAGCATAAAACATTGCACCCAGCAAATGGTTAGAGTTTCTGAAACTTCTTTTTGTGTCTGGGCTTGCCTGGAACTGGAATTCTCTAATCTCTGTTTTCCAAGTAGATATTATAGCTTTGAGCCACTTTATTCAGTAAAAGTATGAAATTTCAAAATATCTTGATATTACCTATATCTGTGCTTAACATATATAGCTAACCATAATTTTCTCCCTCTTTTGTTTAGTACTCTGAGTTGAAAATGTTGGCTTCCTTGATATACACGGTTTTGTTTTGGATGGAAACCCATCACAATCAAAAAAATCTCCCAAACATTTATGTCAAAAATCATGGAAGGCTTCAGGTTGGAAAAATAAACACTGATCCCTAAGTTATAAATGCAGTATATTAGCATATTTATAGAGTTAATCAATGCTTTCTTAAGTATGAGGAAGAAGGCAGAAATGTGTAAGATGTCAGGTCTCTGTAGAAATTCTGTAGTTGTCAGTTCACGTTAGTTTCCTTCCTTCAGGCTTGCTTTTTTAAAACCCTCTGGGTGAATATTGATTGGACTGATTGATAATCTTCTCCTGGAAATGAAGGTGATTTTAGAAGGCTGATGGTGTGGGAAATAAAGGAATGATGAGAATGAGCACAGATATTGTCACAGAATGAGCCGACTACGTTAATTGCTGAACAACAAAACAAAGCAAAGTTTCAAGTCTGATGATCCACATTGGTACATACAGAGATAGATACATATACATATACAGATAAATATACATATACATATACATACATACATGAAAAATTAAATCCACAGTAGAATATCGAAAAACGGCGTGACAAATATTAAAGTAAATCAAACTGGTTTTAGGAAAAGTACAGTAAAACCTCAATAGTTTAACATAGATTTTTGTAAAGGATGAAAATTCTTCCTTCATTATATACTTTACAAATATCCTTAGTATGTTTTAAGGTTTTTTTGTTAAAATACTGTACAGAGGGGGTACAATTACATGGATAAGGTAATGAGTACATTTCTTATCAAGCATTGTTACCTCCTCCTTTTTTTCCACTTACTATCCTTTCCCATCTCTCCCTCCTCACCCTCCCCCCCACCGTGAGCCAAGTTTGTAAATTTTGTTTTTCTACTTAACATCTTGTATATCCCATTGTTGCAATGGGTCCACCTGTCCTAGCTGCTGCAAATAGAATGATTAGGTATGTTTTGTCAAAAGGTTCATATTTGTGGAAACAAATATCAGCAGTGGTAACTTATTTTCCAGTCCTTGAACTCTGGTTCAGGGCCCTGAACCTGGTTATGCTGGTATCTTTAATGTGAGTTAGTTTTTTATTTATTGGATTACTGCCCATGAGGGTAATTACTGGGTGTTAGGGGAGATCTATGTTTAGAATATTTAGGAATCTGCATACTGCATTCCAGAGGGGTTGAACATGTATAATTTCCCACTAACAGTGTAATAGAGTTCCCATTTGGCTACATCCACATCAGCATTTGCTATTGCTAATTTTCTTGATAATGGCCATTTAACTGGGACGAGATAGATCTGTCTTGTTTACTTGTAGATGTATAGGCACCTTTGAGCTACCATAAATGAATGAATCTATGAAACCTATAACCTATATTGCTCTGAGTGTGCATTCCTTTCTCTTAGTATAATTTTCCCAAGCCTTTCATTGTCCTTAAGAATGGTGAAAATTCATCCTTTCTGATGGGTGAATAGAATTCCATTGTGTGTGTGTGTGTGTGTGTGTGTGTGTGTGTGTGTGTGTGTGTGTGTAACATGACTATATGCCCATGAGTTCATTTCTAAGCCTTCTGTTTCAAATGAAATTTTGTAATTCCATATTAAATTTGGATTACTTTCTCTACTGCATTGAAGAATATTGTTGGGATTTTGATAGGTATTGCATTGCCAATTGTTTGGGGGCAGTATTGCAGTTTTCACAATGTTAATTCTTCCAACCAAGAGCATTGAAATATTTTCCATTTCTTTGAATCTCCCTCAATTTTTCATTTTTATATTTTTAAAGTTTTCACAGTAGAGGTCCTTCAAATTTTTTAGTTAAATTAATTAATTCCTAGATTTGTTGTTGTTTTGTTTTGCTTAAATTTGATTTGATTTTGAGGCTAATACATATGTGGTTGTTTTTTGGATTTCAGCCTGGATCTTCCCATTGTTGGTAAAACAGAAAAACTACTGATTCTTGTGGATTTTATATCCTGCTTCATTGCTGAAGGTTAGCATCACCTTTACATACTTAACTGAGGAAGCTACAGGGTCCTTTAAATACAGGATCATTTCATCTGTGAAAAGGGATAGGTTTACTTCTTCCCTATTTGGATCCCCTTTTTGTTTTTCTCTTGCCTATTGCCCTTGCTAGAAAGTCCACTACTATATTGAAGAGTAGTAGTGACAATGGACATCTTTTTCTCATTCCTGATTTTAATGTCTTCATGCCTCCACTGTTAGGTACGTCCTTATTATCTCTTAGTCATATATATATATACTCTATTATACTGAGGAAAGTTCCACGTGTTCCTAGCTTCTCAGACCTTTTAATCATAAAGGGGTATTGGATCTTTTTAAAAGGTATTTCTACATCCATATAGAGGATCATGTCGTTCTTTTCCCTGCTTCTGCTGATGGTGTCTGCTATGTTTATTGAAAAGTATATTGAATTCAATTGTATCCTAGGATGTATACTGCTTGATCATGGCATACGATTTTTTTGTTAGTTGCTGAAATTGGTTGGTGAGAATTTTATTGAGAAGTTCTCTATCAATGTTTATGAAAGAGGGGTTCATAGTTCTCTTTCTTTGATGAGTCCCTATCTGATTTGGGGAAGAGTCTAATTCCAGCTTCATAGAATATGTTTGATAATTCCATTTCCCTTTCTATCCCATTGAAGAGATAGATCTGAGAATTGTAAGTTCTTTGCAGACCTTAATTTCATGGTAAATCCATTGAGTCCTACATTTTTCTGTTATGGGAAATTGTTTATTGAAATTTCATTTTCATTACTTCTTATGTATCACTTCTTGGTTTAGTTAGAGTATAGGAAAGCATAAATTGCTCCAGGATTCTCCAACTGATTGGCATATGGTTTTCAACTACTCTCATAAAACAGTCTCAATTTTGCTAATTTATGTTGTGGTCTCATTTTTTTCTCTAATTTTATCTATTTGGGTGAGTCCTCTTAGGAGCTCTTAGGAGCTGTGAATCATCTACTCAATATATTTACCTTGTTCTCTAGTAGGGAACCTGTCATTTTAACCAGTTCCTGTTCTTGATCTTTTCTGTGGAGGATATCTTTGATTAACTTCCATCCTGCTGATTTGGTGGAGATACATTGTTTCAAGTTTTCTTTGTCATGAAATATATTTATATATCCTTTAATTATAAAGGAATATTTGGCTTGGGACCATATTCATGGTTCGTAGTAATTTGCCCTTAATATTTGCTATATATCATGCTGGCCTCTTTTTTTTTTTACCGTATCAGCTAAGAAATCTGTAGTTATTCTGACTGTATATCCTTTATAAATAATCAATCTTTTCTCTATGGCAGCTTTAAGAATCCTTTCCTTGATTTTTAATGATCCTCTAATGGATTATGGTGTGGTGGTGGGTTGTTCTTTTCTAGAATTCTCTCCTTGGTGTTCTAAAGGCTTCACTTCTCTGAATGAACGTATCTCTTTGGATGTTTGGAATGTTCTTTGCTAGAATTATGTAACATGTTTCATGTTTCCCATCCATTTAGTGTCCTGCTCTTCTCCTTCATACCAAACTTCCCCATGTTTGATCTTCTCAGTCTTGAAGTTCTAGCAAGATCATTTCTTATTCTTTGGATTTGTTCTAAATGTTTGCTTCCTCTTTCCTATTATACCTATTTGGTCTTTGCCCCCTGAGATTATCTTCTATGTCATCTATTTGCTGTGGAAGCATTCTACTTTGTTTTTGATTTCCTTGTCTTCTAATTGGTCATTTTTATGGCTTCTATGTCTTTATTAAAGCTTTGTTTTAGGTCTGGTATGGACTTTCCTTACATATTTTCTTTGGGTGGTGAGGGGCAGTTGGAAGTTATTTTTTAGCTGTGTCTTCTTTCACATCTTTTAACTAGGCATCCATTTTTTCCTTGGACTCCCTTGCCTTTTCAGAATTTATTTCTCTGTTTGTAGTCTCCATGAGTTATTTTGCTAATCTATAGTTGGTCTTATCTTGTTCACAAATTTCCATGGAGAGGTTTTGTATCTCTTCATTAATCACATTTTTCAGCAGTATTTGTAATGAATTTTGAAAACTATCTTCTACGTCCTTAATTGTTTGTTCTAATGCGTGGTTATTTACTATTTGGTTATTATACGACTTTGACATCACTTTTCTTGTATTTTTCTGATTTGTTCTGTTCACTTGGGGGATTTCTTTTGGGACATCTATGATCTTAATAGGTGACTCTTTATGTTCTTGGTTGAATTGCCAGGTGTTGGTTTGATCTTCTGTTTTGATTTGATTTTCTGGAATTAGGTTTTTGTCTAGACCATTAAGTGTAAGAGTAGAAATCAATTATGGGAAGATGTTAAGACTTGTGGTTCCAGTGGCAGTTCGGGCTGTACAGTGGTATCTTGAATTGTCTCTGTGTATGTTTTTGGCTGTCTCCGCTGTACACTTCTGATCCTGCTTTTTCACCATGTGGACCTTTTATTTCCATACTGCAGCTGTACTTTTGAATATGTTGGCCACCACCTTCACAGCAGACACCTTCCTGGCTGAGCACCTTTTCAAAGATTTCTGTTTGCTTGGAAGTCATAAAATCTTCTTTTGAATTGTATATCTATATGTAATTATAGCTGACTTGGTGTGACCCACTAGAAGTGGAGTACCCTCTAGGACTCTAAATATTTGTTTCATTAGAGAGAGTTGGGTAACTTTCTGTTGTTATTGTGCCATTGGTTTTCCACTTCCTCAGATTTATTTTATTTATTGTTGATTTTTTTCACATAATTTAGGATTTGTGATGGTGGTATCAGGTTATTTTTGTTTTTTGTTTATGTTAATTTGACATAGTGATTTCAGGGTTGTATGAAGAGACAGTAATAATATTAAATGTATGTTATTACATTGAAAAAAAGCAGACATTTTAACCTATTTAAGACAAGTAAATTAATATTAAGCAAAGCTAATTAAAATAATTACTTCTTTACTTTTCAGAGGATGAATATAGTACTTTTGGATATCTTGGAGGAAAAGACTTTAGACTCATTACAACTGATGACTTACATTGATATTACTGGCTAAACTTTCTTCTTCCAAAAGGCAAAAGCTCATTTCTTTCATATTAATATTATAAAATCATAATATCTGCATGTTGAATTGTTTTTCTCTGCTATTTTCAATTCCATTCTTCATCCATTAAGTTTCTAGGGCTTTGAATGACCAATTCCTTAAAATAACTATACTGCTTATGATGTGATATAAATCTCAGTAATATTTTTTACTTATAGATTGTTTTATTGTGAAAATACCATTTCCCTTATTGCAATAACTAGTATAGGTGTGAATCAAGCAGAAAAGTAATATTAATATGAATTTTCCTCTGAGTCTCATCTTAAGCTACATTCATATGAAATTTATGCAGTCTCAAACAAGAAACCTGACAATTTTACTCTTTTCTGTTTTAATCAATAAATCCATTCTCTTTAGAAATATGTTCTCATCTTTTATATTGCTCCAGTAAACATCATGTATTTCTAGGACTTTTACTGAAATAAATATAAAATATGGAACATGAAGACAAGCCCCCCCTTATCACTTTAAAGTAAATCCTTGGGGACTATTTTATATATAAAAATAAAACAGTGCAATGCACATGTTTATACATGAATCATCTAATGGTTGAGTCAATTAGAAACAAGAACTACCTTATCATATCAAGTCTCAATTTACTTAAAGGCACCAAAATATTAGTGTTCATGAATATCACTGATTTTTAAAAAATGACTAGTCATAACAAAGTTTATATTATATTTCAAATTTAAAAAGTGAAAATAACCACCAGATTTGCTGTCAATATCCTGTTTCCAGGAATACATTTATTCAGTAAAGAAACAAAAAATAACGGTTTGTTACATAGAAAGACAGATGTAGAAACAGACTGTTTTTCCTTAAGATGATAAATATTTGCAAGTCATATGATTTATTCGAAGATACTATAGCAATTCATAAGAGAATTTGTGATCAGACGTGACAGTTAAGCAAAGCAACTGGAAAACTGTATATGTAGATTGAAATTTCACTATAAGATCACAAGTTTACAATAAATGAGTCTACAGAAAATGGTTTTGTATCTCTAACACACATCCAGTGTTCTACATTTTCCCACATACTCCTGTTCTCTTACCTCAGTTCCTGATCAATATTCTTCTACTTTCATGATGTCAGTTCTTAATAATATAAATAGGTGGGTATATTTTGGTTTCTAGATCCAATACATTTTAGTATTTTGGAATAGTAGTATGAATTCATGGAGTTTGCCTTGAATGTCAAGTTTGAGGGTACTGTATTCAGAATACTGTTAATTGGCCTGAAGCAGCCAGGAACATACTATGAATATTTAGACACAGTATACTAAGAGCAAGGGACTTGATTTCAGAGAAACGTGTAGGTCCAGGCAAGATCTTCAAGAAAAGAAAAAGCAATGGAGCAAACATCAATCAACTATCATTACCAAGGAACTGAACTGATCTCTGATGTGTCTGGGTGGCAGCTGTGTGTGTGTGTGTGTGTGTGTGTGTGTGTGTGTGTCTGTGTGTGTCTGTGTGTGTCTGTGTGTGTGTGTCTGTGTCTGTGTCTGTGTGTGTGTGTCTGTGTCTGTGTGTGTCTGTTTCTGTGTCTTTGTCTGTGTGTGTAGAGAGAGAAAATTTTAGTGTGGCTTCCATATTTACAGCCCCTAGAGCATTACTTTTTAAGGAGAAGGTGCTCATATCAGAGCTCTGATACCACTCATCATTTTTACTGAGAAAAACACTTGCTTAATCTGTACTTAAAAAGAGAAAAATAAACTAACATCTTAAATGACTGTTTTGAGAATTAATTGTTATATTGAAAGCCAAAGGGAGGAATTGGAAATCAATAACTGTGATTTCAGGAGTCTCCTGCTATGTATTTACAGCTGAATTACTAATATGCTTAATAATATGAAATATATGATGGAGACTTAGATAAGCCAGCAAATATAAAGAACTAGTGAGGAGACCGAAATTTTGAGCAGGGTTGTCACATCTTTTAGGAATGTAATTCCTTCATATGAACTTCAAATTTTGTGGATTACCCTGTGTGACTAAAAGGTTAGAAAGTACTGTAGAAATGAGAATTCTTGTTAGCCAAGTAGAAAGAGCTCATGATCCCATCCTCACGTTAAAATTTTCCATTTTATAAAAAATCTCTTTTAGAATGCTTTTATTTAATATACTTCAACACCTCACCCTTCCCTTTTGGAGACAGGAAAAGATAATTTTTGAATATTATCTTACATAAGTTAGTGTGTACAGGCATGATTTGTATGCTTACAGAAGTTAGTATTAAGTGTAATTAGGAATCATGTCACAACTAAAAATATAATTAAAATCACGTAACAAGACTAGAAGTCACAAGATTTTGTTCATGAAAACATACATTAGATTAGTTGCAGAATTTCTATTGAGATAAATTTTATATTAAAGTATAATGCACTTTACCAAAGGATTAAACATTTTATTAAAAATATATTTTAATATATTTAATATATATATAATATACTTAATATATACTTAAGATATTTTAAGATATTTTTGTTGCATGATTTTAAGAAGAAAATGCTCCCAAAGTAATCATTTTTCTTATTATTTTCTTCTTTCCATGTGATTAACCTCCAAATTAGAAATCCAGATATATAGATTTGATTTAATTTAAACAAAAATATTATTGAGTATAAGGACCTTCTGCTCTCTACATTCTTCACACTAAGATCATCAAATACAGTGAGATTGAAATAGTTGGACTCTGTGTGAACTATTTTAATATTATTTACAATGTGAGTGAAATGTTTAAAAAATAGTATTTATTTTAGTTTAATTGCTTTGAAAAGACAATGAATGATACAATCAAAACCTAAGAAGGATTAGATTTAAAATTTAGAATTCAGGAAATATTTTTTACCACACTGTTTACTGGAGCCTTCACAACAACCTCATTAGATAAGTTATGTTACTAATGCTAAAATGCCAGAGGTTAGACATTTACCAATAGAAAAACCATGTCATTCTGAATATGTAGGGTTACATAACAAACAGAAAAATTTAGCTTTTAAATACCTGAATATAGTAATAGATTTAATTGCAGGGAGATAAAAGGAGATAAAATTGCATTTATTTTGAAAAGTAAACATAAGTATTCATTTAAATAAAAACATCACCCATTCAAGAAAGAAGATGTACATTTAGCTGTTTTTTATGCTAATCATTTTCTATAAACTTACTCAAATACTAGATTAGTAAACGTAAATTATTGCTTTGTAGGGAAATAGAAATTTAGTTTATTACAAGTCAGGACTACTTTTTCTCAATTACTAACTGATTTATATTTTTATCATGGAATTTTATTTGATATATTTTTATTGATTAAGTTAAATAATTGGCCAATAGCTATATGAATTATGCATGAACAAATTTTATCTAACATAAGTATTTTATTCACAAGACATATTGTGGCTCTCTTAAAGAACACTAGATGGCAGTGTGTTATTTACTTATTAATTTTTAGTTATTTTGTTAATGGTTATTAATTGTCAGAAGTGGCAGTTTCCTTATGCTCTTTCCAAAATATATTTAAAGCATTTGATTATAATCCCTCTATTTCCTTTTCATTACTCTTTCCTCCAAAGTTTTCTGTTTTTCACATAATATTACATTTTAAAATATGCACATATAATCTAAATTGGAAGATTTAAGGTGAACTGCAACTTAATTCAATATATCCAGTGGATTAACAGAATGAAAAAAAAACTTGAATACTTTTTCTTATCTTCTGAATTGGGCTATTATTTTTATTATGGTTAGGGTTAGGATCACAGACACAATTAGAATTAGGGTTAAAGAAAAAGAAATTTAGGTTCAACACAAGATGAGCCATTGCAACAATGATACTCACAACACACTATATTGAAAATGAACTTTACACCATGGTGACAGAGGAGTGAGAGAGGTGGGAGAGGGAAGGTATAGTGCGAGAACAACAAAGAAGAGGGTAACAATGTTCAACAAGAAGTGTACTCATTTCGTTACACATATAACTATAATCCCTCTGTAAGCCTCTTTACAATAACTAAAATTAGAAAAATATATATAAAAAAACACTGACAGGAAATAGAAAAATATTTAAAAAACTTTAGGTTGAAAATGCAGGTAAAATTTAGACCTACATGCCTAGCAAGAGTTTGGGCTAAATGTGAAATAGAGGCTTGCTAGTAACATTTTGGTTCAGTCATCAGTAGGTTTAGGATTCAGCAAGCTGTTTCAGGTAGAGCTGGGGTTAGGATGAGAAAAAGATGTAAGGTTTTGTGTAAAACTTCAATATATTTTAAGAAGAATGAATGATATCAAAGTTAGAATGAATGAAAACCAACATCTGTGTTGCTTTTAACATTCAGATATGATTTGGGTTAAATTGTGAATTGCTGTTTTAGTTCTTGTTAGGGTGAGGGAAAGATAAGCATTAGGGTAAAATTTAGTTTTCTACTAAGAAGCAGAAACAATACAATGTGTGATTGAATAGAATCCAGACAATTTTCCTTACATTAACCATTTGGTGTTAATTCAGATTGTGATTAGGATTAGGTTTCTGGTGAAAGGGGGTTGAGGAAAGAGTAAAGAATTTGGTTAAACTGGTGGCTTGCACCTATTATCACAGCTGCTCAGGAATCTGATTTCTGAGGACTGCAGTTCAAAGCCAGCCCTGGCCGGAAAGTCTGTGAGACTATTATGTGCAATTGATCACCAGAAAACCTGAAAGTGGTGCTGTGGATCAAGTGGTAAAGTGCACACCTTGAGCTAAAGAACTCAGGGATCTTGCCCATGCCTAGTGCTCAGGGATCGTGCCCAGGCCCAGAGACCAAACCACACACCCAACAAAAAGAAAAAAAAAAGGAATGAGTTAAATGTTAAGTAAATCTGAACTTATTTTAGGTTCTAGGAATTCATGAAAGCTGGGATAATCGAAGTACAATGTATTTCACAACATCAGGATTTGAGATAAATGGGTATAATGATTCCTCTTATGGAACAAGATAGGTTCAAAGTTAAGAGTGAGAAAATCTATAGGGTTTAGGAAAACCTACAATTTATTTCAAGAATTACAAGTGGAATTTCAGTTAGGATGACACAAAACAAGCATTTTTCATAAATTTTAGATTTGGGATACCATTGTTAAGGTTATGATTAGGATTCTAGCCATGGTTAAGGTTAGAGTATAGGAGAAAAAAAATGAGGGTCATATTGAAGGTAAATTTCAGATTAAGCCAGGTAAAAGTTAGAATGAATATGAGCTAGAGTATTGCTATTAATATTAGAATCTACTTACACTTAGGCTTATGGTTATTCTCAATGTTCCAGTTAAGATTAATTAATGGTTAGAAAATGACTAAGATATTGGGGGAAAAAATTGAAACCTATGTTTGCAAGGCTTATTTAAATCAAGTTAGGATGAGTGAAAACTAGTTTACTTGTGTTACTTGTGTTAATGTTAGTATGGATATTTAATTTGGATTAAAATTAGGGTCAGCACTTTGTTCAGATTATGATTAGTGTTATGAGTAGGAAAGTTTTTAGTATAAAATTCAGTTTTCAACCCAGGCGCCAGTGACTCATGCCTGTAATCCTAGCTACTCAGTAGGCTGAGATCTGAGGATCACGGTTCGAAGCCAGCCCGGGCAAGGAAAGTCTGTGAGATGCTTATCTACTATAAACCACTAGAAAACCGGAAGTGGCGCTGTGGCTCAAGCAGTGGAGCACTCGCATTGAGCTGAAGAGCTGAGGGATAGAGCCCAAGCCCAGAGTTCAAGTCCCATGACCGACCAAAAAAAATTCAGTTTTTACTAACAAGTAGAAACAAAAAATGTGAGATTGAATAATAACTAGAGCATTAGCATTATATTTATTTCTCAGTGACCATTCTTGTAATGATTAATGAGAGTTTTCCAGCCAGGATTAGGTTCAGAATTAGCGTTAAGTAATGGACAAAATGGTAAGTAAATCTGAAACTGTTTTAGGGTACAGTGGTTCAGGAACAGGTAGGATCAATGTAAACTACAGTATCTTTCCGGATAAAAGAATCTGAGAACATAAAATTGGACATATAATAATATGTCCAATAATATCATGGTTCATGTTAGGGAACAAGATAACTTCAGAGATAGAGTCAGGAAATTTGTGGAAAATAGAACAAATTAAAACTCATTTCCAGAGGGCGAACAGGAGTATTCATTAGAATGAATAAAAACTAGAGAATTTTGCTTAAACATTAGAATTGGACTATCATTAGGGTGAAAGTTAGGTTTCAGTTCCAGCTGGGGTTAGTGTTAGTATTAGGGAAATGGAAAATTTAGGGTCAAACTTAAAGTAAATCTTCGAATAACAAGTCAAGTTAGAATTTGGATGAATGTGAAATAGGAAACTGCTAATAATATTAGGATTAGGGTATGATTAGTGTGAGGGTTAGCCTGAATGTTCCAGTTAGGGTTCAGTTTAGAAAAATGGCTAGATATTGAGTAAAACTACAAACTATTTTAAGAAAGATGAGTTGAATCAAAGATAGGATGACTAAAACTAATGCATTTGTGTGCCTTTTAGAATCCAAAGGCAATTGGTTCTAGGGTTAGGGTTACTTTTCTAATTTATGAACTAATGAAGTAAAGGCACAATTCTTTCTTTCTTATAAACCAAGACCGTCATTATTTTGGGAACAAACACAATTTTCTACATGAAAATGTGTCTTAAAATATTTTCCAACCATGATTAAATAATAGTGAACATGGTGTCATTTATTACAATTAGGTAGGTTGATGATACAACTTTCAAATATATCCAAACACATAGGCTAGAAACTCAGACATGTTATTGGGAAAACAGATATTCTACTTGCTGCAGCTGGGAAATTGTCTGTGTGTTTGTGTGTGTGTGTGTGTGTGTGTGTGTGTGTTTGTGTGTGTGTGTGTGTGTGTGTGTTTTGTGTGTGTGTGTGTGTGTGTGTCTGTGTGTGTGTGGTCTTCAACTCAGGCATGGGTCCTGTCTTCAGCTTATTCTGTGCAAGGAAGGCACTAAACTACATAGTGACAGGTCTTCTTCTGGATTTTTAGTAGTTAATTTGAGATATATATCTCATGGATTTTTCTGTCTGGACTTAATATTCTGATCCCCAGCGATCCTTGGGTTAGTGTTACTGTGGGTGCTACCACAAAGTGACAGTTCATTAAACTAGGAGCAATATGGACGTACATGTGCAAGTTACAAATTTATCAGTTCATTAATTTGGGAGTAACACAGGATTGCATTAGATTGCCTTCAAACACATTGTTTCTGATGAGTTTATCTGAAGCCCAAAGCATAATCAAAAGCTATTAGCCACACTGTATGAAGTAGCACATATTTATGGTGTAGAATATATACAATGAATTAAATCCTGAATCAAAAGTCTTTGCTGGGTTTGCTACTTAAAAACAAATCAGAAATAGAGTGTTATTGAAATGAAGTCCAGACTGGAAGACTGTAGTGACCACCAGAGCATCTGCTTAGTGTAAGTCCAACCCACAGGACCATAAAAAAGAAGTAGAAGAAAGTGAAAGTGTAGGAGAAAGAGGAAAGGAAAGAAAGAGAAAGAGGTAAGATAGGAGGAAGGGCATAGCAGGAAGAAGAACAGGAGGGGACAGGGAGAAAGTAGAGAGGAGGAGGGAAGAAAGAGGGAAACAGGACCCTGGGGAAGAGGAGCAGGAGGGGAGACAGGGGGAAGGAGATAAATGCAATATAACCCCAAGAATTGTTGGGAAACATTTTTCATAAGTAATCAGCATGTGCATGGCAGGATTTTTTTTCTCATCAGAGATAGAGAGCTAGCACAGTAACAATACGCGTGATACCTGTTGCAGGGTCATTTTATTCTCCTACTTTAGTGAGTTCAGAAAAAATCCTGAGTTTGGTGTTTTACAAATGCACTTCAAATTTTCTTTTTCATGGGGGCTGGTAAGATGGCTCAGTGGTAGAGCGCTTGCCTTGCATGCCTGAGGCCCTGGGTTCGATTCCTCAGCACCACATAAGCAGAAAGAAAAAAGCCTGAAGTGGCATTGTGGCTCAAGTGATAGAGTGCTAGCCTTGAGCTGAAGAGTGAGGGACAGCACCCAGGGCCAGAGTTCAGGTCCCACGACAAGACCCCCCCCCAAAAAAATTCTTTCTTATGAATCTAATATGGGAAAGAACTAAATGCAACCTCCCTTAATTAAAAAGTAATAGGATCTATATTTATTTTTATTAGTGTGCATGAAGAAATCCTGGAGATTTCTATTTAATTCAGAGGGCCCCATGCAAAAATATAGGAAAAGAGGAAAGTAAAACTGTTTTTAAAGTATAATAGGGTATCATTGATTAAAAGTTTTAGTGGACCTTTTCCTTTTCTTTTTTGACAGATGTTCAGTGCTTCAGCAAGGCTGTGTCCTAGGGCCCTTTCCAAGTCACCATGTGAACACCCATTTCTGTATTTCCTGTGGGTGTGGGTGCCTCCTAAGTTTACCCGTTGAAAAGGGGCCCCCTCCCTTGTGGTGAATGTGCAGTGAGGGGATGTTTGTGCATGCTACCCAGCATTTCCAGATGAGCACTTCCCAACTACCCAACTCTCTTCCCAGTCTCAGTTCCTCCATTTCTCCCAGGAGCTGGCAGCCATGGGGCTGGATTTGAGTCCACTGCTGCCCTCTCCTCCTGCAGCTTTGCTGGTTATGGTCTGAAGTGTTCCTGGGTGAGAGTGCCATGCCAGGGAGACTCTGTTCTAGGGTCAATGCTTGACCCCATTGGTGGGGGGGTGGGGAGACACCATGTTTGTACACTGCACAGCCCACGGGAGAAAGAAGGCTGGGCATGCAATCCTCCTGCATGGGACCAGGCAGCCAAGCCTTGGTTCACCTCATCAGTCTTTAAGGTGGTCTGGAGACTGGAGCCATGTGCTTGCTCCTCTGCCAGCAGGGTTGTGACAGCTGCCGAAGCTGAGCAGCCTGGAGCCCCTTCAGCATGCCCACGGACCTCCACTACCTGGTCCCTGTGGACTCGGATTCAGGGCCATCCCTGCATATGCCCATCAGTGACAGAGGAACCAGGACTTACAGAGCACCAGCTGCAAGACCGGGGACCCAAAGTGCCTTTAGATTTGCTTTGTAGCCTCCTCCATCATTCTTCTGGTCCACGTAGGCCCAGCTCTGGATGCCATTCTGAGGAAGCTCTGTTTGAAGGCAGTGGGCTCACCCCCTACCCTTGTTGGGCTCCAAAGCAGGGCAATGGGTCTGGCCTTGGCAGTGTAGGCCGCACAGATGGAAAGCAGGACTTGGGGGCTGCCCTGCCTTCTCTTCTGGCTTTGGCACCTTAGACTGGGTTGCTTGGTTTGGTCACTGATGGAACCTTGCTGGTTTCAGCCCACCACAAGTGCCACACCTGCTGCAGCAGTAATGTGGTGTCCCGGACTCCCTCAGGGTCACCACATGGACCACTGATGGGTCTACATGGACTGGGTGTGGGTGTCATCCCAGGACTCCAATTAGGAAGTGCCACTCCCCTTTGTAGTACTGAAAGCAAGAGGTGCCACATATAATTTCTACTTCCTAACATTTTCCTTCACTGAGATAAACAGAACGGGGAGATAAAAATAAGTTTTATAAAAACAAAATATATAACTTATATCATTTCAACTTGTTAAACCATTGTAATATTTTTCATCCAGTAGGAATTCTTTCTGTAATTACTTATTTTAATTTTGAATGTAACTAATACATCTTGTTGTAATTTACTTTTCTAACATAACTTCATTTGCATTATGTATATACTTTTTTTTTCAAATTCTGAGATTTAATCATGTGTTTATTGGATAAGAATTTTGTTGTACTTTTGTTTCAGTTTGCCATAATGGACTTGTAAATACAAACAATAAAATCCATTCTTGCTATCATCAAGGTCAATGATTTTGGAGACTAGAGACTCAAGGATATAGCATTATACATCATACAGTAATGTGTATCACTTTGTTTAAAACTGCTCCATAAGATAATTAGTAATTTAGGTGGCAGCCATTTCATCTCGCATGCTGGTCCCTCTGGTGAAGTAGGATCCTAGTGGCAACTTGCCCAATTCGGGCCCTTGTGGGCACCTTGCCTGGGACTGTGGGAGAAAGATCAGTGTGTACCTGCTGTTGGGCTAGGGCAGCTACCCAGGGGCTGCTGCATGAATGACACACAGCCACTGACTCACATGTAGCACCAACCTGCCCCGTGGGCCTGGGCCCTGAGGATCAGCCCTTGGGAGCACACACACACAGTGGGGTGGGGGCTGCCCACCTAGGAAGAGTGCAGACCAAACAGAAGCCACTCTGCAGATCAGCTTGTACAGTATTTATTCTAGGTGGTGGGGGGGACAATTCTGCTCCACTGTGGGGAGAAAACAAGAAAGAGAGGCCCAAGTGAGGTGAAGCCAACTTTTTTACTCAGGCTCGAAAGAAAATTTCCTCCATGCATTCTCCAGCAGGTTCAGAAAGCCCTTCCATGCTCCTTGTCCATGGAGTAGCAGCCAAGGACACTCAGGTCTAGTACTCCTGGCTGCTTTTTTGGGTTTGTATGTTAATTTATACAGAGAATCCCTCCTCAGACAACAGAGTTATATTCTGGGTTTTGTAAAACATTCTGCATCTGAGCATTCCCAGTGTTTGGTTTTTGTACTGTTTCTTGGAAATGCATTGTGAAATTTGTGTTTTAGGTGTTGAGGTATGAGAGAAGGAGTCAGATTATGAACATAGTTTCCTACAAGCTTTTCATTTAAAAATGAAAACATATTCTCTCTAAAAATGCCTCTCACCAAATAAATTTGAGAGGAGGAAAAAGGCTGTTTGATCATGAGATCAAAATGTGCTAGTTTTATATGCATGTTTTATGCATTCAAAATACAATTAAGTAACTGAATATCTGGGAACAATTGTCCAGACCTAAGAGTTAAGTGTCTTGAGAGCTGGAAGCAGGATTTTTGTGAGCTTTATCCAAAGGGAGGAATGAAAGTTAAAATCCATAGATTGTGAATCAAAGTGGTAATACAAAATGAGAATCACAATAAACTTCTTTGCTATTCAAGGTCTTTTATTGCTCGGTATGAATTTTTGGATTGCTTCTTCTATTTCATTGAAGAGTGACATTAGGATATTGGTAGATATCACATTGAATTTGGATATAGCCTTTGGCAGTATTGCCATGTTCATGATGCTAATCCCCCCAATCCATGAGCATGGGAGGTTTCCCACTATCTAAATTCTGTTTTAATTTTCTTTTTCAAGTTTTTAAAGTTCCCATCATAGAGGTCCTTCACCTCTTAAGATAACGCTTAGGTATTTTATTTTTTATGAGGCTATTAAAAAGGGGTTGCTTTCCTAATTTTAGCTGCACTCTTATCGTTATTGGAATACAGGAAAGCCATTGATTTCTGAGGATTAATTTTATACTCTGCTAGTTGGCCAAAGTTTCTGATCAGCTCAAATAACTTGGGACTGGAGTCCATGGGGTTCATTAAATACAAGATCATATCATCTGCAAAGAGGGAGAGTTTTACTTCATCTTTCCCTATTTGGATCCCCTTTAAGTTTGCATCTTGTCTTATTGCCCCAGGTAGCATTCTAATACTAAGTTGAAGAGCAGTGGAGAGAAAAGGCATCCTTATGTCATTCCTGAATTTATAAGAAATAAGTATAATGCTGGCTGTAGGTTTGTCAATCCTTAACAGAAAGAACAGTAGTAGAGCAATATCAGTTACAAATTTCAAACTCTACCAAAAAAGCCATAGTAATAATATCAGCTTGATACTCGCACAAGAACAGACCCGAGGACCAATGGAATAGGACTGAAGACTCAGAAATCAACCCACTGACCTATAGCCACCTAATCTTTGACAAGGGAGCCAAAAAATAGAATGGAAGAAAGACAGCCCTTTCAGTTAATGGTGTGGGTGTGGGCAAAATTGGTTAAACACCTGTAGAAAGCTACATCCATATATAGATAGATAGATAGATAGATAGACAGATAGATAGATAGATAGATAGATATAGACAGATAGATATATATCTATATCTATATATCTATATATCACCCTGCACCAGAATCCACTCCAAATGGATCAAAGACCTCAAAATAAAAGCAGACACCATGAAAACATTACATGAAGGAATAGGAGAAACTCTAGGGCTTTTTAGCACAGGCCAAAATTTTCTGAACAGAGAACCAGATACAAAACAAATCAAAGAAAGATTGGACAAATAGGATTGCATGAAACAGCAGAGCTTCTGCAAGGCAAAAGTCATAGCTACCAAGATCAATAGAAAGCCCACGTACTGGGAGAAAATCTTCATGAGTCATAAAATGGACAAAGTCTTATATCTAAAATATACTTAGGACTCAAAAACTTAAATCCTCCAACAACAAATCCTCAAAAGAACAACTGCCCGATAACTAAGTTCCCTAAGTCTTAAAGAGAGACTTCTTTGAAGAAGAAATAAAAATGTCCATTAGACACATGAAGGAATGCTCAACTTTTCTAGTCATAAAATAAATGCAAATCAAAACATTGAGATTGCACCTCATTCCACTTAGAATGGCTATAATCAAGAAATGTAATAACAACATGCTGGAGGAGATGTGTCTAAAAGGAACCTTATTGCATTGTTGGTGTGAATGTAAACTTGTTTAACCACTTTGGAAAGCAGTATTGAAGTTCTTTAAAAGACTCCATATAGAGCTCCCCTATGACCTAGCGATCCCCCTTTTGGCATTTACCCAAATAATCACAAACAAGGTCATACCAAACCTAACAGCACAACCATGTTTATTGCAGCATTATTCACAGCAGCTATGATATGGACCCAACTCCGATGCCCCTCAGTAGATGAATGGATCAATAAAATGTGTTATACGTGTGCACACGAGCGTGTGCACTCTCTCTCTCTCTCTCTCTCTCACACACACACACACACACATACACACACACACACACACACACACACAGACACACACACACACTGGAATTCTATGCCTCCATCAGAGAGAATGGCATTGCCCCATTTGTTAGGAAATGGAAAGACTTGGTAAAAAAAATTTTATTAAGTGAAGTAAGCCAGACCCATAGAAACATAGGTCCCATGGTTTACCTTGTTTTTCCCTTGTTTGCAAGGACTAATACATGTTTAGGACAAGCAGAGAAGATCAAAGGCTTGGTACTTATGACCATATAAGATAATATTAAGCGAAATGTACCCCAAGTAAGAGACACAAGTGGTTTTTTTCTTTCTTGCTTTTGCTTTTAATATACTTATAATGCACTATGTGATTCTTTTCTAGATTCATCCCCTCACTGTATAACCTCTGTTTTCACTGTATTTGATTCCAGTGTTCTGCATCTTATATGCCTCGCCACCTCCTGCAGAGTCTGCATGAGAGATCGTGCCAGACAAAGTATAAGCTTCAAGGAAGCATGCCTGTAGGAAGGGGGTGTTGGTTAAGGCTTCCCATACACTTGGCTGCAACTTTATAGCCTCTACCTTTATTTTTATTATATTCTCCTTGGCTGTACATTCGTTGCTTTTATTCTCGTTTTGGCTATTTTTCTATTGATCCAAGAACAGAGCATGTTGTTTATTTCCAGTCCAATAGAGACGGCTTCTCTGAATAATAAAGACTAGGACCAAATATTAAATATGTGTAATGCCCCAATCAATCTATCACCTGATGTGACACTGCCTCCAGAAACTCCTACAACTTCAAAAGCAGTTTTGCGGCTCACTCATAGTAAATATAGAAATTAAAATTTCCAGATATGTTACAACAGACAAGATTAATGAATTAAACTAAGCTAGAAGGAGTTATCCCAGAAGCACAGAGAGTTCTAGAAAAAGGGACCCATGATAATAAAAGGGAAAAAAAGATTCACCCAACCGTTATGACTAAGCTTAGTCCAGCTTACGTTACAGGGAATAGATGATGGTTTTCCACAAAATATAAAGCTAGTGATATCACATTTCTGAGCCGACTGATGAACCATTGCTTTACACAGGAGTTTATAAAGATAATAATAAATGGATTAATGTAAAAGGAAAAAGGATATTTTGGAACTCATTAGATTTTATTCAAAGATTAGGCAGATCTAGACCATTATGGTGTTTATCATCAAAACAACAAGATAGATTAAAACAACAATTAGAAATTTATGTGAACAAATACTGGGGTTAAAATTATGGAAAACGTAGAATGCCTGACTCAAGCTGGAAGTGGTTTTTAGGAAGGTTTCAAAGGAACTTGAATATATATGGAAAAAATAAAAAGAGTACAATATATGTACATCCCTGTCTTAGGTTTGTTAATTATTAAACATAAAAAAGGTTGAATAGATGATGCATTCTATTAAACTATGTGCTAGACTTGTTTCGCAACACAGCTCAAACAGTTGGTGGGACAGTCATCAATTTTCATGTAAGCCATCAAATTTTTGCTTTTCTTAAAAATTGATTACGTGCTTAAATAAAAAAAGAATCTATGTCATAATCACACACGGTATAAAAATGTTAATTCTCTCAATAAAGACAAACTCAGATGCAACTCTTTTGAGTCTGTGTCTGTTTGTCACTTCGCCGACTCCTTGCCCACCTATCCCAAGATCCCTGTCTCTCTGGTACCAGTGCTCCAGCCGAGCTGGTCCGTCGCACTTATATACACTTTTTTGTAATTTGGGGAGTGGAAGGGATATAGTAGAATGCTTTAATGGGGATGCAGGTTGGCTCATTGTGACTAGGAGATGTACAGGACAGTTTGTTGAAAATGAATTTACAATGTCAGGCAAGGGTCGAGTAGGGAGGAGTTGGAGATGTGGGTAAGGAAAGGGTAGTAGGGCAATAACAAAAGAGGAGGTAACAATGCTCGATAGGAAATGTACTCATTACCTCGTCATGTAACTCTAAGCCCTCTGTACAGTATTCTTACAGTAAAAATATATTAAAAAAAATCTCTGCCTGGTGTAGATTTCCAGTGCTGCCCTCTGCATTGCATTTTCTGCCTTTTCTCGCTGTGGTTAGTTCCACCTGCACAGTGGATCAGTAGTCTTCAAGGCATCTTGGTCCTGAAGTGGGACTTGGATTATCCAGTGGTGTTTGGAACCAGGCCAAGTACAGGACAAAACCACTTCCAAGACATGGCTTCTTAATTCCCAATGCAATTAAGATTGCAAGCAGAATTTCTCTGAATTTGACAATCAGTGAAACAAAAGGCAAGGCCACCAAACACCTCTCTATTCCCCCCATTCACTCCTTTCTCCTTCTTTGGTAAAGTACAAAATAATTTTACAGGTTTTGGCAAACACACAAATTGCCCACCACCTCCCCTGGTAAACTGGGTTTCAAGTCACTAAGTCATGTAAATGGATAATGCCTCACTCATTATTCTAGACAACATCTTCAGGTTGTTTGATGCTTTAATTGTTGTTGTTGTTGTTGTTGGTAGGGGGGCCTGAACTCTAGGTCTGGGCGCTGTCCCTGAGCTGTTCACCTCAAAGCTAGCACACTACCACTTGAGCCACAGCGTCACTTCCAATTTATTCTGCCTATGTGGTGCTGAGGAATTGAACCCAGTATCTCATGCATGCGAGACAAGCACTCTACCACTGAGTCTCCATCCCAGCCCTAATGCTTTAATTTTTTAAAATTCCTTTTTGTCTGTCATGGGGCTTGAACTGAGGACCTGGGTATTAACATATCCCTGAGTTCTTCAGCTCAAGGAGATCCTTCTCCCAATTGAGCAACAGTGCCACTTCCTGTTTAGAGATAAGTGTCTCACAGATTTTCCTGCCAGGGTTTGCTTTGAACGGTGAATTTTTAAATTATATTTCTTCTAGGTATTTTTTGGTACGTTACAGGTTTTCTGGAATTTAAAGTTTTCTGTAAACCTTTGTCTTCAAGTAATCCAACAGCATTAAATATTACATTTAGAAGCTATCCTGTAACACATCCATTTTGAAATTATTATGTTAAGATGAAATTCGTATTCATTGTAGAAACAGCCCCTTAATTCCAAATGGGAAATACGTTAATTTCAGCAGCCTTGACTCTCCTTCCTCTTTTTGTTTCGCTTCAGTATCTTTTCTTGTTTTGGAACAAGTGTCATGGACTGTCCAACCATTCAAAAGGAAGCTTATTCCATTAATTTAATAGAAAATGAATCTAGCCTGCCTGCATCTCAAGGCAACTCTGAGTATAATGTTAATCTAATAATTCACGTCAGTGAACTTGCAGTCATTTTGATAACTTTTTGTTAAACCACTCATTAAAGAGGTTCCAAAACTGAGAAGCAAAAATCATGTTCTGCTTTAAAAGAAGGTTTAAAAAGCTAGTAATTCAAAAAGACACATTCTATTCTTCCAAGATTCCATGGTGAAGAATTTGTGTTTGATCATAGCCCTTACTACTGATCTTTTCCCTTCAAACTTGTAGTTTTATTCAGTTTTCTTATTTCAGCTTTCATTTTGGTACTAGCCTAAGTAATCTCATTGTAGTATCTGACAATGAAATTTCATTTGTTGTTAGAGACCTCAATTCATATTGCCAAAGGCAGACTCATGAGCATATCATAGAGGGTAAAATATTGAATATCATTAACATGATCATATGCAACTATTCCATAAATTAATATAAGTACCACATAAATGTGCAACTTCATATACATTTTAAAATGCAAAGTAATTGCATATCTATTTCATAAGATAATTCAGATCACTAGGAGAAGATATTAAGCTAAACCTTTTGCATTATCCCCAATATTCTTTGTAAAAATTTTTTTTCTCATTAACTTTTACCTTAGGGCCTTCTTTTCCTAGCAACACGTTATAAGTTGATGTCCTTGGATTTTAGTCACCTCTGAGTAACCTTTTTCCTTTCCACCACCAGTTAGACCCTCACGTTAAATATCTGAGAAGAAACTTGTCCCAAAGTGCCTGCAAGAGGAGTACCCAAGTCGACTGTCTGTGCCCACTCTTGCCTTCTTTCTTTGGGAATGGGGTATCAGAGACAGGGGTGTCAGGGATCAGGTGGCTGGAACCATGGTGTTAAGATTTTTTTATGGGTAGCAGAAAAGAGTAGCAGAGAGTAGGATACCAGGGAAAGGGTAATTGTGACTGTAATTGCTAAGTTGCAGTGGCAGAAATTTGGGTAGCAGCAACAGCTTTGTAGGAGTTGGGGTAGCTAATACAGGCATCCAGAAAAGTTTAGCAGGGACAAGGAAGCATTGACAAAGTAAAAGATAAAAGTTGTGAGGGATTGTGTGGCACAGTCAGGGTTACAAGATCATGGGTGTGCAAACTGGGTAGCCAATACTAGGTTAGAAGCAATTGGCATGGTGGACTGATGTGGTGCAGAGATCTGGGTTTGACTGTCCAGTTTTGGCTTTTAGATCTTTAGGGAACTATCTCTAGCAGCTCATTATCAGCTTGTTGTGTTCATGCACATGCCATCTATAAATGTCTAATGCAAGTAAATTGCATTCTTTGACACCAGCTATAGGATCTTTCCTTAAGCATCCTGAGAGACCACACTCCACAATGCTGCAGAGCAGGCTCCATATATTGAGCTGCAATCACCTCATACAACTCTCGCTGCTCCTCTCCAGTGTCAATTTTCATGGTAGCAAGGGATCTGAGATGTGCTCAGCAGCAGTGATCTGGGAAGCTACCAATTCTTACTCTGGCATTCTGGGAGCTCTGTAGAAATATGCAAGAGCACTTGCTGATGCTCTTCCAACTTCTCTCTGAGGGTCTGGATAGCCAGACTGTTGTTCCTCAGACGGGTTACTTTAATGTCCAGGTGGCCTCAAACTTTCTCTATCTTCTCTCTCTAGGTGCTCATCAGCTTCAGCTGCCTCTCCTTTTCCCTCCAGGTAGCTCGCTTCATCTCCACATCCTTTGAATTCTGCTTCATATCAACCTGTGACTTTCACACCAAGCTCTTCCACTATCTCATCTGCCTCTTTAGCTGTGAATCAGGCACAACAAGCTTCATGCAAGTTCTGTATCTGTTTATCAAGATTTGAGCTGGAATCCAAGGTGGTACTAGCTAGAACATGGGGAGCATCTTAAATACTCCCTGCCATTCACTGCTCATTGAGAAAGTTGTAAACGTCTTGTGGTCAGTCTCTCCTCCATTTCTGGTTCAGCAGAATAAAGTGAAGTCAAAATGGAGCTACCAGACAGCTGCTATGTCAGCAAGTGACCCAACCAAAGATAATTTAGTGAGGGGATACTTATAAAATGTAGTAGGGAAATGTACATATTTGTAGGACACAACTAAGGGCTTTTATCAAACTAATATTTTTATGTCCAAAATGGCAGACCAACTTAGGCTCTCCCCTAGATCTTCCTGTTATGAAGTTCCTGAGGATTTCTACATACAACTCAGACCTACTGACATAATTGAATAGAAAAGTGAGTATGGATAAATATTCTAATATATGCGAAGGTGCTATCTGTCATGACCATCATGAAATCAATGCACTTTCTCTGAACTTCACCATATCTTTTTAATTGGCATAAGTGGCAGATTTCTTAGTGTGTCTTTTTTTTCCTGTTATTTCATGCCCAACCATGCGTTTCCATTGTCCTAGTAGACGTTTTGCATCCCAGTGCCTTCCTTCCAGGTAAGTCTCTTCTTGGGCCTCATAAGCATATGCTCACAGAAGTGAATGTCTCAAAACCATGGAATATAGTTGCTCAATAATGATTAGCTCACAGAGAGACTCAAGCAGTTTGGGTCTGGAGCTTTTCTGAGAAGCCTTAGACTAGGTACTCTGGACAACATTGACAGTAATTCCTCAGAGGAATACCACTGACAGCAAGTAAGCCCTGACTACTACTTAGCCCTTACTAGTCCTACCTAGGTTATGAACACATGAACAATCCCTGCCTATTGTACAGTGCCCCCATCAATTAAATCATTTTGAGCCTAGGAGAAAATCTCCATTTGTGAATCAGTACTCATAAGAAGCAGATGATGCCCGACACTCAAATGCGCAAGGAGAACAGAGTGTAAGGCTGTCTACACAGTTGGGAAATAGGATTCTGAGTGGTGGGAAGGGATGATTTTAGGTAAAAAAAAACTTAGAAGTAATTATGTTTATGAATTCCTTACCTAACTTCCTTCTGCCCTTGAGATCCAATTCAGGAAGTGGTGGAATGTTTATGATCACAAAATGGAGTTTTTAATCCCAGGCCTAAACTCTAAGTGTTCTTTTTACATCTTCCTACCTGCTCCTGATGTACAGGGCCAGAAGGGAAAAGGGGAAGGAAGCCCCATGCTCAGGAATATAAATGCAGCTTACAAGCCACTACAGTCTCTGACTTTCTATGTTGAAGGTAAGATAAAAGGCAGCTTGAGTTTCTAAGAACTCAGTGTCTATATGGTTCCTTCAGAACTCCTTTTCCTTCTCCTGTGTTTTGAGAGCAACAGTTAGTAGAGTGCCTCTGTCTCTTTGGAGCAATCTTTCTCTTCACACAATTCTTAAAGTAGACAATAGGTGGAAGCTGCCATTAAATAAAAAAAAAAATTGAAATAGCACACAGTGAGTGCTTCCCCTGAATTCCTGGACCTAACAAGTTCCCAATTCTGAAGACAAAGTGATTATGGGTGAGTACTAACTACCTCCACTGAATGGTGAACTTAGAACACTTTTCCCAAGGCAGGTCTCCCCAGTGCAGTAGTTGCAACCTATAATCCTGGTTATTAGGATGGCTGAGATCTACTGGATCAATGAACTTACAGACCATGCAACACAGAAAAGTCTAAGATTTTGAGTCCCAAAATAAGAAACGGGGCTAAGAAGAGAAAACTTATCATTGCTGGAAAAGGAGGAAGTGTTAACTGGGAGAAGGTTTCTCTGAATATAGACATGGAAATTATAACAAAGTTCTAAGTTGTGGCTCATCAGTAGAAACTATCAAGTCAAACCTTACTAAAGATAAAAAAAAATATGGGTTGGGAAGGTGGCTCAGTGGTAGAGCGCTTGCCTTGCAAGCTCGAGGCCCTGGGTTCGAATCCTCAGCACCACATAAGCAAAAAGAAAAAAGCCGGAAGTGGCCACTGTGACTCAAGTGGTAGAGCACTAGCCTTGAGCTGAAGAGCTGAGGGACAGCGCCCAGACCCAGAGTTCAGGCCCCACGACCGGACCCAAAAAAAAAATAAATAAGAAGATAAAAAATACAACTTATAAAAATAAAAAAATCTATTTGGATTTCAGTATTAACATCTTTTTAAAGGTGTGTGTGTGTATGTGTGTGTGTGTGTGTGTGTGTGTGTGTGTGTGTGTGTGTGTGTGTGTGTGTGTGCTGTCTGAGATTACGTATGGGACAGCATTGGTTCTTAGCTCCACCACTTGAAACACTCAATTCTTGCTTTCCTCTGGTTAACTGGAGATAAACATGTAATGGATATGTCAACCTAGATTGGTTTCAAACTATCATCTTCAGATATGAGCCATTATTCTCAGCCCAGTATTTCCAGTAAATTACTTAATCTTTCTGACTCTCAGCTTCTTCCTGTGTGGAAAGTGAAAAGAATTACTTTGTGGACCTTAGAATCTGGTGGGAGTTATGACTTGGTGCAGGAAGTATAATTGTTCGGGATGTGTGGACAGACACTCTCATAAAACTACTGATGTTTATATTTGTTTATATTGAAATGAATTCCAGGAATTGGAAACAGGAGGGATTTTCCTGTTGTTGTTTATCCTTTTATGGACATTGAGGGAGCCACAGAAATTCAAAGAGAACAGGAAAACAAATGCAGTTGTACTCTGCAGATATTATGTTCACAATGAGCTATACCTCTTGTGGACAGGGACAGGAGGGAAAATCAGAGAGAGAGCAAAGGAAGTGATGAGATTGTCCAACAAGAAATGAACTCATTTCCGACTTACAAAATGGTGATCCGTAGGTACACTACCTTAACCACAACAATTTTCAAAATACGGGTGACTGATTCACTCCTCGAGTTTTTGTAAGGGCCCTTAAGAATCAGGCCCATCAATGGAGTTTTTGAAGGTCACATTATATGATAATTAATGTAGATCCAGAATCTCTTAAGAAATGTAATAAAAAGTATTTCATTTTTAGTACCTGTTTCTCTTTGAGTGGCAATTCTATATGTTGTTGGCAGAGTTAATCTTTTACTTTTTGTTTTGTCAGGTTTTGAAATCCTTGTTAAAGCTTTGCAATAAAGGTCTGCTATATCTTGGCACCCTGCCCATAATTAAAATGGTAATCAACCTTTGAGATTAATGTACTAGGAGTTTTATTTATTGATTTAATTTGTCGGTGGTGGTGAACTCTAGGCCTGATTGCCATCCCTCAGCTCTGCAGCTCAAGACTAGTGCTCTACAACTTGTGCCACAGTGCCACTTCTACCTTTTTCTGCTTAGGTGGTGCTGAGGAATCAAACGCAGGGTCTTGTGCAGTCAAGGTATGCTGTCTACCACTGATCCACCATCTCAGGCCCTGTGAGTGATATTTTTGTGCGTGGGTCTATCAAGCAAATCTATTGAGCAAATGTATTCATTTGTCACTAAACATTTATAATTATGAATTATCTGATATTTTAATGACTAGAACTGTTATCATTGTTACTAGGAACTGTTTGTCTCTCCATGCTAAAAACATTTAGGAGGGAATTTTAAACTAAAACTGCAAAAGAAATTTTAAGATCTTGGTACTAACTAATCGGTCCACGTGTTATTACATGAAACAGAAAATTCAAAATGGTTTTTCTTCATGAATACAGAGATAAAAGGTCTTATAATACTTATTTCAAAATGCAAACTAAAGGGGAAAATCAGTCAGGAGGTAATTTACAGAGGAAAATAAGATCCTAGACGAAAGACTAAAGACAAAGCAATATCAGAGTCCTATATGCTCAATAATAAATAAGAAGCATTATTTGAAAAATTGAGCTGGAATGTGTTCATCAGGCAAAGGCAAGCAATCAGAGCCTACCACCAACAAAGAAACACCATAATGTATATCTCAGAAAAAGGAAACAAGTTTCTTACCCTTGATTTCAATGATACATATAACCCCCCTACACACACACACACAAACACACACACACACACACACACACACACACATACACACACAGAGGAATGTGTGCAAGAGCTCAATCTACTCACATTCATTCAACATGGATCAAAGATCTTCCTGTAATATTTGAATCTTTAAAAGTTTCAAGTGTTGTAAATAATTTATAACAGATGCATAAGCAAATATTTTCTGAAGAGCTTTCTGCTATGGAAATGAGAGTTCATGATGGTTATGACTACTTAAAACATCTCTGAATCTTGAAAGAATTAAACAAGAGATATTCCAAGTTTTGGGACTATATTTCTACCAGCTATTCTACAAAGGCTTAATAAGAAGTTACAAGATCCAATATTAAATACTAAATTAATACAATTAATATATGTGTAAGTGAAGTGAAAGACAGTGATCAGAGATCTAAGCTTCCTCCAATTCTCAGCCTGCTGCACACTGTGATACCCTTGATTCTGCTGGGCCAGGCCCACAGTTGTTTTCCCCAGAGCAGTGGCCCTGCTGGGGTTGGGTATGGGGGCTGTGCGGAGAAGGTGGAGGCCACAGGGCAGTTCGAGCTGGGGGCTGTGGGGAGAGGATGGGAGGCTCTGGCAGAGGCTGTGAAGAGAGGAAGGAGGGAGTAGGCCAGCAGCTCAGGCAGCAGCAGCCCCAAAGGCAGCTGGGTTCTGCGGAGTGTCTGTGAGGTGTAGAATTTGAGGTGGATCCACTGGGGCCTCTTTTCTTTGTAAGGAGATAAAGGAGTCTCATATCCCACCCAAACGGACAATGAGAAATGAGACAACTAGTGGCTGAAGAATTTCAAGGACAAAGACAGGGACTTATAGGTAAACTCTGGGGGCAGGGAGGGCATCAGCGCTGGGGCTGTGGTTGCCATGCCTTTCTGGACACCTTTGGAAGTGAGTGAGGGCCACCTCTGCTGTGGGCTAGGCATCACTCTTGCCTTGAAGCAGGTACCAGGAACATATGGCACAGCCTCGGCCTGCCCATTGGAGCTGGCCTGTTGAGGGTGCTGCAGACCCGGCAGGTGCTAGGAAGCTATGTGCAGCAGGGTTTTGTGGCATTGTAAACTAGTGCAACCCATATGGAGATCATAATGGAAGTTTACACATTAAAAAAAAAAAAAACACCTATATTGATGACCTTTACCACAATCGGATACATATTAAAGGAATATAAATCAACATGAACATCCATGTTCATGGCAGCAATATTCATAGCAACCAAGCTGTGTAATCAACCTAGATGCACGAGAAAGAGGGCATAAAGAAAATGTGCTATTTATCTAGTATATGTATGAGTCAAGCAGAAAAGATCAGATAATGTGATGTTAGGAAAATGAATCCTTAGATATGTATTTAAATGTTTTTTTTCTTTCATGCATTTGTTTCTAACGCATTTATGAGATTATTTCTTTGTAGCTTTGTATGTCCCTCCCACACAGTATAACCCCTGCTTTCACTATATTTGATGTCAGTTCAATTTGTGGAGGAGAAGGGGAAAAACAAGTCTTTTAAGGATAACTATGGACCCGTTACAACAATGAGAAATATAATTTGTCATGTCGAAAACGAACTTTACAACTTTGGTGGGGGATGAAGATTGGGTGGGGGGCAGGGGGAGGCTGGGAAGGGATGTGAAGGGTAAACAATGGAGGAGGCTGCAATGCTTGATAAGAAATGTACTCATTATCTTGCCCATGTAATTGTAACCCCTCTGTACAGTATGTTCACAATAAAAAATAAAAATAAAAAAAACAAGAGAAGTATGTTTCTACTGCATCATTGCTAAATATTTTGGGATATATACCTAATCTTAATTTTAATGGGTTTTGTGGCATTCTGTTTTTGCTTTAATGAGGGACCACCATATTGATTTTCAGAACAGTTGAAGATATCCTATAATATGTGGATATTAGATCAAAATTTCAATATATCAATGAACAAATACAAGATCATCATATATAGTTTATAATTTTAAGCAATTTTAAGAAGGCAACGGTTGGTGAAAAAGACGATGTTAGAAGCTTAATAACAAATACACAGACAGAAAATACAAAAAAAAATGTGGAACTAATTAGTACTAATAGTAACAAAATATTTTCCTCAAGTTTAAAAAATGAAACTATTAAAAATAATACTTAATAGCATCAAATAACTATGGCATGAAAGAAAATATAACATAGACTATGTTTCCCCATCATTTGTTGTATTTTATAACAAATGGATTAGAAGAAAATGTAATTACATGTCTGAAGATGATAACACTTTCAAGTGTCATTGATTGAATCCAGCAGAGGAAAGTAACAGATAAGTAGAGAGTAAGAACAACCTGGGGTATGGATGAAGATACTCAGTAGAACTTTGTGAGCAAAGAATGTGCTCCATTTTCCTCATCAAAATAGACCTAAGACAGCTACCTTTTGACAGAACACTTGTAATGTAGAGTAGTGGAGTTACTAATTTAGGTAGTAATTTATAACTTTTATTCCCTAATCTTATGATGGGATTCCCAAATGATGTGAGTGATCCTAGATTTTCTGAGCCCTTTTTTTCACCCAAAGTTTCTAAGTCTTCCCCCTACCAATGATTCTTCTGCTACTTTCATTTCTCCTTGTTTCTCAACTCAACTCCTGTGACATTTTTGTTCATGAGAATGAGTTGGAGAAATATGAGGATGGCCAGGAGTCTGAGCTAACATCCACTCCCGCTTGGAGGATCTGGTGAAGGACTTCCACCTGGGCCTCAGAATCAGATATTAATCGATCTCTTTGGTAATGGAGAAACTCAATCCCTCAGGCAGAATCTGTCATTCCTTGACTTTCTCTGAAGAGATTTGGTACTAGGGCACAATTCAGAGAACGAGCATTCCCATTATCAGAAGGAACAGGTTCAAAACTAAAAGAGGCTTCAGTTCCCACAGGGCCAGTCAGAAGCCAAGAGATCACACTTTGCTCCTCATCAGGGATCTTCTGGTAGGAATAGAGACTGAGCAAAGTCTAAGATGGAGATAAACTGAGACTGGGCCTAAGGAGGACACAAAAGAATTACCCTCTCTTTGACTACAAGTGAGTTGTGTAGTGAGACCTGACAACTTCCTTCATATATGAAAATTCACTAGGTGAGTTATCTCACTACCACTTTGCAAGAGGTCAGTTTCCCCAAAGGAGAAGCTGTTAAGTGTTGTGATCCAGTTTGCTCTCTAGGCTGTTGTCTCTCTCACCCCTTCCCATGCAGGAGTGCATTGCGTCTTTCAGGCACTCAACTATTTGTCCTGACTCCTAAGCAGGAATACTGTAGGCTATTCTTTGGCTAACCTCTATTTGATATTGAATAGGCCCAGGCTCTGCTCATGCAAAGAGGTAGATCTAAGAGGTGAGTATAAGCTCAGATTTGTTCTGAAGAACAATCATATTGAAAAAAAAATTAAATGAAATTAGTAGTTGAGTGATTTAGGGTTTAGAGCCACAAAATTTAATTATTTATTAGTAACACATATGGAATGATGGATTAGGAAGAGAACAGTGAAGTAGGTTCAGGATACAATGGAAACGTCACACCATAGCTATAACATGAGATGAGAATGTGAAGGAACTATTGGCATAGGTCCTTTTACTATCTTAAGAGTGACGTTGTACTGGAGACTTTTAGAATAATATCTAAAACAGAATGACTTGCTGGGCACTGGTGGCTCACAACTGTAATCCTAGCTACCCAGGAGGCTGAGATCTGAGTATTATGATTTAAAGCAAGCCCAGGCAGAAAAAGCCAGAAGTGGTTCTGTGGCTCAAGTGGTAGAGACACTAGCCTTAAGATCAGGGACACTGACTAGGCCTTAAGTTCAAGCTTCAGGATCAGCAAAACAAAAGAAGGACTTAAAGATATGTGATGGAATGATGATCAAGTGTAACTGTTTAGGGAACATAAATGAGACAAAATTTGGAGCAAAATGATACCTATTCATTACTAATCAAGGATGCAATCTGAATGCCAAATTCCTCTTCTCAAAAACTTCCAAACTTGGGCTGGGTAGGTGGCTCAGTGGTAGAGTGCTTGCCTTGCATGCATGAGGCCCTGGGTTCGATTCTTCAGTGCCACATAAGCAGAAAAAGCCAGAAGTGGTGCTATGGCTGGAGTGGTAGAGAACTAGCCTTGAGCTGAAGAGGTGAGGGACAGTGCCCAGGAACAGAATTCAGGACCCTTGACCGGCCAAAAACAAACAAACAAACAAACAAACAAAGCAAAAGATTCCAAACTTCTTTCCTCATAATTGAGGAGAGGCTCCTTTTACCGGAATTCTCCTTATCTAGCTCAAGATCAACAGAATTTCATTAGACTTTTCTTGTTCAGATGTAATGCACCTATCTCTACTGAACCTAATCATGGCTAGGAAAGTATGGACATTGATATGTTTGTTGTACTTTTCCTTATAAATATATAATACTGTCAGGTATTATATATAATATATATTATAATATGCAATACATTATACATTATATATAATATATTAAATATGTTATAATATATCATATATTATATATTAACAGACTTCATATTTTAGAGTTGGGAACCAGCAACATATAGAAAGAAAAATGCATGAGTCTCTGAGCAATTTCTCTTCCACAGGAAAATACCAGGTTCCATTCTTATTACCCAAACAGCAACATAGGAAAGCAATGCCCATGGAGGTGGTTTTCTGGATTTTTTGGAAACTATGGTCAGCATATATATATATATATATATATATATATATATATATATACACATACACACACACATATACATATAAATATATATGTATATATATGTATATGCATACATATACATGAAATATTGTTTTATACTAGTGAATGTGTAAAATTATAGTAACAGATAAATAAGTGGACACCTATGTGTACACATACTCAATCGCTTTCAAATATAAGAATTTCTTTCTATGCTACCTATTCACCTACACAGAGATTACATGACTTGCCCTTGAATTGTCCTGTAAGTTCTTTATCTGGCTACTGTAGCTTCACATTCTTTGTTCTCTAAGTATCCAGATGTTATGTATTCAACAACAATACTTGTTACAGGCAAAAGTATGCACCGCAACACACAGAGGAACTTAGATTTCAGAAATGCCACAAATAAGTGGGAGGTACAGCAGTACTTTTCAAAATTAAATAGATTACATACTTTTAGAAATCTTGTAAGAAAAAAATATTCAGTGTAGGATGAAACACTTGAAGAAAACTACAGTTTAAATTACATATAGCCAGGTGCTGCAATAGACAATACATAAGAATAAAAAAATAAATTACATATGACATCAAATTATAAAGTTCCAGGGCATTTCCCTACTTTTGACAACTAAAGTAATCCATATTAAAAATAAATAAATGAAAAGACGAATGTTTTATAACAAATTTCAAAACATACTATATGTTATACAAAGGAAATGCTATAAGAACCCATTTTACAGTCTAGTAACATCATATGGTACGAAGTCTAATTCTGTGTTCCATTTGGAATACTATTGTAACTTAGTTTATAATCTTTGTTGTCAGAAAAAATAAACTACAAGTGCTAAAGTTTTCAATAAAGAGACAATTTTAAGTATGAATTAAGTTTTATGTGCTTAATAATTTCCTGAAATTATTCATTTTAGGTTATATATCCCTAACAAATATTGTTTATGCTTTCTCATATGATGTATATAGATTTTTATGTGATTTTTATGTGATTTCTTAGATATCCATAAATAAAACAGTTCAGAAGAAGAAAAGAGTAGGTAAGAAGTCATAAAAATTACTATTATGGTGTTTTTAATGGCTAAGTATAAAGAACATGTAACAAAACAGTTGGAAGATTCATTTGCTCTTTTTGCTATTCACTCGCCCTTCTTTGAGAAAGGTTCTCACTATGAAGTGCCATGTGGTCTGGACCTTTCAAGCCTTGTCTCAGCGACGGAAGTGATGGGATTAGGGACATGAGTTCTCATGACAGGCTTTTAGGAAATTCACAATAAAGCAATACCAGTACATATAAAGAAACTTTTGTGGGTGATGTGTATTCACTTCTTCAGTTACCAAAATTTGATTCATATGTCAAAATTACTTACATTATAATAGATGCAGTTCAACTGGCATCACTAACACTTCCATAAATCAAATGCAACCCAAAAGTTCTACTTCAAAAACCAACATCTAAGGCAGTGTTGGAAATACAAGAATATACACAATAAATCTAAAGGAGTGAGATCTTTAACACTGGCAATGAGCAATGATAGCTGAATTTTTAACCAGGCTTGAAAAGTTCAGGTGTCCACTAACTATGTGATTAGAGTTGCGGAGTTGACCTTGGTATCAAGCTTGGAGTTAAAATTCAAGGGCAGCTAAGGTTGCTGCAGTATTGTACTACATTGTGACTGTCCCTGATAATAGTAAAACACAGAGTAGAAGCTAAGTCAGTAAAATGTATAGGAAAGATTCTCCACTGAGAATATTTGCAGGGGGTGATCATCACTCTTGATTTGAAAATGTACAGCCCATCATTCTACTTTAAGCTCTAGCATATTTCTGATCTGAAGACAATCATAACACATCAATGTGCCGTGAGTGCTAAGCAGTTTAGGTGTATATTACTGTAATATATGTAAAACCTTTAGAGGTATGGAATGGCAACAATGAGATGTACAAGTCGTTATGTCGAAAACGAACTTTACAACTTTGGTGCGGGGCGGAGGGATCATTGGTTGGGGTTGGGAGGAGGATGGGAAGGGTTGGGAAAAGGAAACAAAGGAGGAGGCTACAATGCTTGATGAGAAATGCACTCATTATATTGCCCATGTAATTTTAACCCCACTGTACAGTATTTTCACAATAAAAAATAAAATAAAATAAATAAATAAATAAGAAAAAAATAATTATCAGAAGTAAAAATACTCCTGAATTATACTTTCTTGCTAGAAGATCACAGGATGACTGCTGATGTGTGGTATCTTTCCAGGTGCTCCTATACGATTGTGAATCTTCTCTGAGGAAGTGTTTTTCCATAGTTTGTTTTGAGGTGTTCAGAATATCAGCACTGTCGCTAACTGCAACCATGGAACAGCAAAGATGATGGGATACTTGGTCAAAAAATGAGAAATCACAGGAAGTTATAGGAAAGAAGACACCAGAGGACCCAAAGCCTCGTTGCCAGCTTCTGGATCCCCAAATCCTGCTTAACATGCTTTATATTCATTCCACTACAGGAGTGGGGTGGTGAGTGGCTACAGGTATGTCCACAAACTAAGGCATCAATCTAGCTTGTGGTTACAACTATTAAACTGAGGAATTGTTTGTATATATAGTGATAATTGAATCCCTTATTTTAAGGGAGCAGAAGGGACCATTACAACCGTAGCACAGACATCCATCTTGTCTTCAAAGTCTTAAACTTTTAGTGTCCAACAGCTCTAACTTAAATACTCTTGAGGCAATAACACATACCCCTGTCTTCCCTTGATTGTTTGACCATTCCAGAGCACAGCTCTGTCTTTTCATTGCTGATTGAGATGGCTTCCCAATCTATCCCTTTTCAGATCTAACAGCTTGACTCTAGAATCACTCACAAGTACTGTTACAGATGTATTATTTTGAAAAGGATATTTTTTCTAGGGTATGTTCACTTCTTTAAATTTTATTTTATTTAAAATTACTGTACAGAGTGGTTACTGTTACATGAGTAAGGTAGATTAATTGATGAATATTGTTACAGACTCCATTGTTGTTCTCCAATTCCTTCGATCCCTACACACCTCTCCCTACCCCAACGTTGTAAATTTCTTTGCGATATAGTGTCTTGTGAATATCATTGTTGCAATGGGTCACTCTTTGTACTTCCTTCATCATTATGTTATTTCCCTTTCTTTCTCCAAATCAGATAATGTATATACAAGATGGAAGGTACCAGAATCAAGACAGAGATTGCCAGGGATAAACCAATGGAAAAACACAAATAAAATAAAATAACAACTAGATACACTACTTTACCGACATCAAGGTTGAACAGAGACGACCCAGGAACCAAGACTCGGTGTGAGTAGAAGAAGCCTGACGTCCTCACTCCTTCTCAGGGAGCAGAGGAAGGAAGGCCACCCCTCCCCCCCCAGTACTGGAGATCTCCATCTTGGATACCAACAAAGCTCGGCGGAGCTGCTAGCTCCAACTCAGGCCTTGGAAGTAAACTAGAGTCATTTAGAAGGTCACAGGAGCCTAACCTGACCTGCCAGACTCAGCTCTACCCAGGGAAAAGTCAACCAGCCCAGGACGCCAGCCCTAGGAGTGGCTTTCTTCACCGGGTAATCAGAGCCAGAGGCTGCCCCTCCCTTTAGCAGCCTCGACAATCAATTGAAATTCAGTGAACATAAATCCTGAGAGTGGCTCCAGGTTGGGCTCGGTGTGTTTCTCACAAACCAGCCACCGGGAAAAGCTACTGTTTGCTGAAAGGCCTCAACTCTACCCAGAACCTAGCCTTATCACAGCATCTCCAAACTTGAGGAAAAAGCCATCTCCCACTTTTGTGATACTCAAATCAGATCTGCCTCCCATTCACTAACCTGGGAGGAGGATCACAAAACATTGGGGAAAGCAGAGTATTTTTCTGCCTGTTCAAAAAACTGACTTAAGACACCAACCCAGCCACATGAACACAAGCAGACCAGAGAATCCAACAAGAGGCTGGTTACGGACATAAGGGAGATAAAGGATTTTCCCCACCCCTCCCAAAAATAAGTCAAAGAACTTTTTTTTTGTACCATTTATAAAAAAATTTTTTTCTAAAATTTTTTTTTAATCTTTAATTTTTACCGTTTTTGAAAAAAAATTGTTTTCTAGTAATTTTTTTTCTTTTTCCTCTTAGAATTTTATTTTAGGCGTATAAGTGTGTACATCTTTCTTTCTATTTTTGTTTTTGTTTGTTTGCTTTTGTTTTTTGTTTTTGTTTTTTGTTTAGCTCTACTGAACTTCTGATCTTTTTTCTTTCTTTCTTATCCTTTTCACCTTTCCTTATCTTTCGTTCTTTATGTAACTTAATTGTTGTTCTGCACATCCTCCGAAAAATCTGTAGTTGACTATAAGACCATATCCCCCATTGTGTACACACTTAATCCACAAATTCATTACTCAATTCAAAACCTCTGAGACTTAAATTCCTTAATAGCAGTACTACCTCTTTATACCTATATAATATTTTAAGTATTTTTATTTTTAAATTTTTCACTTCTCCTTTATATCCCTCCCCTTCTCCCTTTATATTCACATTCTTCTCTGAATAGTTTGTTCTTGGTTCTTCAGAATATTATTAATTTTTATTTTTCTATTTTTTCTGGTCTCTTTTCTTTTCCCTTTCTCTTTCTTCTTTTTTTCTCTCTCTCTACTTTCATCCTATCCAACCTATTTCCTGCTTTGAAATTAAGACTTAGTTAAGTTAACTCTCCCTGTACCTTCGCACATCACTCTATTCCTATTTTTTACCCACATCTCTCCTAACCCTAATAATTTCTGGTTTTCTAAATTCTTCGATGCAGTTCTTAGCCCATTAATATATAGATATTGGACGTTGAATAGATGTATCTGTTGAACTAGACTGTATCTGCAGACTATTGACTGTGCAAATACAGACTTTGGTTGATGCTTGCCTTAAGATAGTGTTCTAGCACAAAACTGGTGTTATTCTCATCCCAAATGGGCAGAGTAAGCCGGAAAAACACAAGAAAAATGGCAAGTCCGGGTATCTCAACTCCCACTCATGATAATCAGGGGACAGAACAGATAATGAATAATCCAGAGGAGAGTTCACAAATAGCTCTACAAACACTGCTGGCAAACATGATAAATGAAAAGACTGAAAACATACAAAGGACTCTGTATGAGTGTGATAGAGAGAGAGAGGAGGCAAACAAAAGGTCAATGCAGGAAAAGACTGAAAACCTACAAAGGACTCTGTATGAGCGAGATAGGGAGAAAGAGGAGGCAAACCAAAGGTTTATACAGGAATATCATGAGCATGAGGAAGCTACTCAAAACCTGATATAGGATTTGTGTGAGCAGCTTGAGAATATTCAAAGAGAAAGGCAAGTATGGCGTGAGCAGGCTGAGAACACTCAAAGAGAACTACAGGAATCCCACGAACGGGAGGAAACTAAGCAAAGAGTAATAAAGGAATTGAGAGAGCAGGATGAGAATACACAAAGATCACTAAAGGCATTCATGGGATCCATTAACAAAGAGCTGAAGGAACTCAGGGGATCCACAAAGGGAATGCTGAATGGAACCCAACAGAAGGAAAAGGAGTCCAAGGAAACCATAACCAATCAACTAAGTGATTTGAGAATAAACACTGAACACCAAATTAAGGAAGTAAAGAAGTTCATACAAGATCTAAAACAAAGCTTCAAGAAAGAACTTGAAGCTATCAAAGCTGACCAACTAGAAGGAAAAGAAATATAAAACAAAGTAGAAGTCTTGACAGCAGGTTAGGCCATGCAGAAGATTGAAACTCGGGGATTGAAGACAGCCTAGATATTATAGAGAAAGAACATACAACCATCCAAGACAAGTCCAAGAAATATGACCGATCTATCCAACACCTGGACGACACCATCAGAAGGCCTAATCTAACGATAATGGGTGTAGAGGAGAACCTAGAAACAGAAGTTAATGGTCTAGGAAATTTGTTTAACAGGATCGTATCAGAGAACGCCCAAACATGCAAAAAGATAGGCCTATTCTGATACAAGAAGCTTTTAGAACTCCAAATAGACCAGACCAGAATAGGACATCCCACTGTCACATTATAATCCACACAGGATCAACTCAGTCCAAGGAAAAGATCCTTAAAGCTGTCAAGGAGAAAAGATTAATCACCTATAAAGGGAAACCAATTAGAATCACCTCAGATTTCTCAGCAGAGACAATCAAAGCAAGAAGAACCTGGAATGATGCATGCCAAGCCTTAAAAACAAACAACTATCAACCAAGAATACTATACCCAGCTAAGCTCTCCTTCATAACTGAAGGCCAAATAAAAACCTTCCATAGCAAAGAAAAATTGAAACAATACATCTCCACCAAACCTGCCCTACAAAAGATTCTTAAAGATGTCCTACACATAGAAAACCAACAAGACCACAATAAAAGCCAAGAATCTGCACCCAAACTGAGAATCCAAAAAACATAGGAAGAACCCAGTTTTCGCAGCCCCCAAGAAAGTGGATAACATGGCATGAACTCCCAAATACCTCTCAGTCCTATCTCATAACGTTAACGGACCTAACTCTCCAATTAAGCGACATAGACTGTCTAGTTGGATTAAAAAACAAGATCCTTCTATCTGCTGCCTTCAGGAGTCACATCTTGCCCGTACAACCAAAAACATTTTCAATGTTAAATGCTGGAACAAAATCTACCATGTAAATGGAACCCATAAACATGTGGGAGTTGCAATCCTAATATCAGATAAAATAGACTTCCAATTAAAATTTGTGAGAAGAGATAAAGAAGGTTGCTACATACTAATTAAGGGATCTCTCCTTCAGGAGGATATTACAATTCTAAATATGTATTCGCCAAACAACGGAGCACCTAAATTTATCCAAGAAACACTACTTTCACTCAAATCCCACATAGATTCAAAGACATTAATTGTTGAGTATTTTAACACACCACTTTCCCCACTAGATAGATGAACTCAGCAAAAACTCAACAGAGAAACCGCAGATCTAAACAACTGCATAGATCAACTAGATTTAACAGACATCTACCGAATATTTCACCCAACAGCATCAGAATACACGTTTTTATCAGCAGCACATGGAACATTTTCTAAAACAGACCACATTTTAGGCCACAAAGCAAACTTGTCTAAATTCAGAAACATTGAAGTTATACCTTGCATTCTCTCTGACCACAAGGGAATAAAATTAGAACTGAGAACCAAAAGCCACCAAAGAAAGTCCGGTAATATATGGAGGCTGAACAACACACTGCTGAATCACAAGTGGGTCAAGGAAGAAATTAGAAAGAAATCCAAAAGTTCATGCTGTTCAAAAAAATGAGCACACAAATTACCATCTCCTCTGGGACACAGCAAAGGCAGTACTCAGAGGCAAGTATAAAGCTCTGAGTTCCTAGATCAACAAATTGGAGAGATCTGAAACCAACAATTTAATGAGACATCTGAACATCCTTGAAAAAGAGCAGCAAGATAAACCGAAATCCAGTAGATGGAAAGAAATAATTAAAATTAAATCAGAATTAAATGAATTAGAATCCAAAAAAACTATAGAAAGAATCAACAAAACAAAGAGTTGGTTATTTGAAAAAATTAACAAAATTGACAGACTCTTAGCAAATCTTATCAGAAAAAGAAGAGAACACACCCAAATAAATAAACTGAGAGATGAGAATGGAAACATCACCAAAGAAACAACTAAGATTAACAACATTTTAAGGGAATACTTCTCAAAACTTTATGCTAATAAGTTTGAGAACTTGGCAGAATTGGACATTTTCCTAGCAAATATTGACATGCCAAAACTAAACCAAGATGAGGTAAACCATCTTAACAGGCCCATATCAAGTGTTGAAAGAGAAACAGCAATAAGAAACTTCCCAGCTAAGAAAAGTCCAGGACCAGATGGTTTACAGCTGAATTCCACAAGGCCTTCAAAGCAGAGCTCACACCAATACTCCTCCAACTCTTCAATGAAATTGAAAGAGAAAGTTCACTACCGAATACATTCTATGAAGCCATCATCACGCTCATCCCCAAACCAGGCAGGGATTCATCAAAGAAAGAGAACTATAGACCCATTTCTTTGATGAACATTGTTACAAAACTTCTCAATAAAATTTTGGCCAATCGACTTCAACAAGTCATCCAAAAAAATCATACACCATGATCAAACAGGATTCATTTCATGGATGCAAGGCTGGTTCAATATACGGAAATCAATTAATATTATTCATCACATTAACAGGAGCAAGAATAAGAACCACATGGTTATCTCAATATATGCAGAAAAAGCATTCGACAAGATCCAACATCCCTTTATGATGAAGGTTTTGGAAAAATTAGGAATCCATGGAATATTCCTCAATACAATAAAGGCTGTATATGGCAATCCTACAGCCGGCATTATACTTAATGGTGAAAAACTAAAGCCATTTCCTCTTAACTCAGGAACAAGGCAAGGATGTCCACTCTCTCCACTTCTCTTCAACCTAGAATTAGAATGCTTAGCTACAGCAATAAGACAAGATGCAGACATAAAGGGGATACAAATAGGGAAAGAAGAAATAAAACTCTCCCTCTTTGCAGATGACATGATCTTATATTTAATGAATCCCATAGAGTCAACTCCCAAATTACTCAAGCTGATTCAAAACTTTGGCAAAGTAACAGGGTATAAAATTAACCCAAAAAAATCATGGCTTTTCTGTATGCCAACAATGAGAAATGTGGGCTAAAATTAGGAAAGCAACTGCATTTGTAATAGTCCCACAAAAAATGAAATATCTAGGAATTAACTTAAGCAAAGAAGTGAAGGATCACTATGATGAAAACTTTAAAAACTTGAAAAAGGAAATCAAAACAGAACTTAGAAAATGACAAAACCTCCCATTCTCCTGGATTGGAAAGAATAACATCGTAAAAATGGCAATACTTCCCAAGGCTATCTACAAATTCAATGCAATACCTATCAAAATTCCAACCTCATTTTTCAAGTAAATAAAAGTGGCAATCCAAAAATTCATATGGAACAATAAAAGACTCCGAATAGCAAAAACGATCCTCAACAGAAAGAACACTGCTGGAGGGATATCAATACCAAATTTCAAACTCTACTATAAAGTCATAGTAATCAAAACAGCTTGGTACTGGCACAAGAACAGACCTCAGTACCAATGGAATAGAATTGAAAACCCAGAAATGAACCTACAGACCTATAGCCATCTAAACTTTGATAAGGGATCTAAACAAATAGAATGGAAGAAAGACAGGCTCTTCAGTAAATGGTGCTGGCAAAATTGGTTAACTACTTGTAGAAAACTAAACCTATATCCTCATATATCACCCTGCACCAGAATCAACTCCAAATGGATCAAAGACCTCGGAGTCAAAACAGACACTCTGATAACATTACACGATGGAATAGGAGAAATTCTAGGTCTCCTTGGAGCAGGCCGAAATTTTCTTAATAGAGACACGGAAACACAACAAATCAAAGACAGGTTGGACAAATGGGATTGTATAAAGTTGCAGAGCTTCTGCATGGCAAAGGACATAGCTAGCAAGATCAATAGAAAGCCCACAGATTGGGAGAAAATCTTCACTAGTCATACTACAGTCAAGGGTCTCATATCTAAAATATACTCAGAACTCAAAAAATCACATCTGCCAACAACAAATCCTCAAAGAAACAACTGCCCAATAAATAAGTGGGCAAATGACTTAAAGAGAAACTTCTCTGAAGAAGAAAGAAGGATGGCCAATAGACACATGAAGAATTGCTCAACCTCCCTAGCCATAAAAGAAATGCAAATCAAAACAACATTGAGATACCACCTCACCCCAGTTAGAATGGCAAAAATCAAGAACTCTAATGTGGACAGAAGGGAACATTACTTCATTGTTGGTGGGAGTGTAAACTTGTTCAACCACTTTGGAAAGCAGTATGGAGGTTCCTCAAAACACTTCACATAGAGCTCCCCTATGACCTAGCAATCCCACTTTTTGGCATTTACCCAAATGCTTACAAACAAGACCACACTAAAGCTACCAGCACAACTAGGTTTATTGCAGCATTATTTACCATAGCTCAGACATGGAAGCAACTCAGATGCCCCTCAGTAGAAGAATGGATCAAGAAAATGTGGTATATATACACAATGGAATTCTATGCCTCCATCAGAAAGAATGACATTGCCCCATTTGTGAGGAAATTGAAAGACTTGGTAAAAATTATATTAAGTGAAGTAAGCTAGGCCCAACGAAACATGGGTTCCATGGTTTCCCTTATTTGCAATATCTAGTATATATATGAGTCAAGCAAAAAGGTCAGATAAGGTCATGTTAGGAAAATGAACCCTAAGATATGTATTTAAATGTTTTTTTTTCTTTCATGCATTTGTTTCTAAAGCATTTATAAGATTATTTCTTTCTTGCTTTGTATGTCCTTCCCCCACAGTATAACCCCTGCTTTCACTGTATTTGATGTTGGTATAATTTGTGGAGGGGAAGGGGAAAAACAAGTCGTTTAAATAAGGATACAGGTGGACCTGTTGCAACAATGAGAAGTACAAGTTGTCATGTTGAAAATAAACTTTACAACATGGGTGGGCTGTGGGGAAGATTGAGTGGGGTACGGGGGAAGGCTGGGAAGGGATGGGAAGGGTAAACAAAGGAGGAGGCTACAATGCTTGATAAGAAATGTACTCACTATCTTGCCCATGTAATTGTAACCCCTCTGTACAGTATTTTCACAATAAAAAAAAAAAAAGTTGTGCTGGGGAATCAAGTCCAGTGCTTCATGCGTCTTAGTCTACTGTGTGCCTCTGAGCCTGATGTGACCTGTGGTTTTGTTTTCACTCAACTGGAATAAAGAAAATTTTCACTAGGAAGGTATTATTACTTGGTTACTTTCTCCAATATCTCTCACATACACAAAAATAATATAATTCTATACTGACAGAAAATGGTGTTCCTATTTGGAGTAACTGTTTATTTTTTGTCTCCCCACTCTACACTAAGTCTTGCCACTTTCCTATCCCCCTTCCCATTAAACATGACTGGATCCACTGGAAACCCACTTCCAGTCAGCCTCCTCATTTAAAAGTCCAACCTTAACTAATCTACCTACTGGTAGTCCTGCTTTAAACTTTCAAATGTCTCCTTCTATGTCCCTCCTTGCTCCACCAAGAACCCAGCCTACATCGGGCTCCTCCCTCGAATCCTCACTTCACCCACCAGATCCCCAGCCCCTAACTACTCTATTTCCACATAAACCCATTGATCCCATAACATAGTACCTCCAAGCTCCTCCCTTCCCTTTCATACCTCACCCCCGACGAGACTTCTCCCTGCAGCCATTTCTGGTTTCATCAGAAATTCTGACCATTTCTGTCTACTTCTAAGTGGCCTAACTTGTCAAACCAGCCCTGAATCTACCTCTTCCCACAAAGCCCATCATGCTACACAAAAACCCTCCACCTCCATATAACTGCCCTTGAAGCCCAGGCTTGGTTGGCCAGAAGCTTCTCACATAGCCCATCTCTGCCTGGAAAGCCAGCCCTGCTTCACCACATGTCTCTCCACCTTCCATACCTACTCTCTCAATGCTTTGCATTGCTCCCCAGGTAAACCCGACCCTATTGGATCCTCCCTCAGATCCACACCCTACTCCAACAGATACCCTCTCCTTAATTATCCTACACCTTTGTAGACCTTCCACTCCTTCTCAAAGCCCCTCCTCCAATTAGCCCCATGACTCTAAGCTCTGACCTGCTCTAGAAAACCCCCACTAAAAACCCCCCAACAAACTGTCTCATCTCTCGACACCCATATTGCTCAACTGGAAACCACTTCACCAGTTGGCCTCCCTCTGGAAGCCTCACCATGCTCAACTGTAAATATCTGTCCCTCTGTGGTCCTTTTTTGAAGATTGCCTTGCACTACTGGAAACCCTGTCCAAAGTCCTTGTCCAGCCTTGCAACACTGAAATCCCCACCCAAACTTACTCCTCTTTTCGAAGTGGTGACTGGCTACACCAGAAACCCGTATTAACTAGTCTAGTCCATTGGATCCTATCCTTGCTTTAACAAAGCCCTGGTCCTGAAAAGCTTCTCTATACATTGTGAATACATCCTGCTCTGCCAGAAACCCCACCTCCTCCCTAACACACTTCCCAAAGGCCTGCCATTCTCCACCAGAAACCATGCCCCTTACTAGCCAACTTCTTCTTCCTAGCACTGCCCTGCCCTCTTAAAGCCAGACCCTGAAAAGCCTCTCCCTCATAGCTCCGTATTCCTTCACCAGAAACCTCACCTTCTGTCAGCCTCTTGCCTCCATTCCGTTCGCTGCCTTATGGGAAACCCCACCCTACATATCCTACTAGGGCTCACAGTGCTCCACCAGAACCCATCCTCTAAGTAACCGCTTTCTTTGTACCCTTGTTCTTCCTTCTCCAAGCTCTTCCCCAAACAGCCTCCTCCCCAGTGACCCAGCCTTCTTCCACTGAAAACCCGTCTACCTGTCAGCCTCCATCCTAAAGTCCCACCTACTCCACAAGTCTAGTCCTTCCTTTCCCCTCACTACTATATCAAATTCCTACACAGACTGGCCTTCATCCTCAAATCCCCACCTTGCTCCACCACAGGGACTGTGCCAATACCAACTCCTCCTTTGAACCAGACAGGGCTCCACCAGAAACCCCACACCACCTCATAAATTTTATTAGATGCCTTAGTCTAGTTGGGGATTCTGTTACCAAGCAGATACACATTGTGTGAAAATGAATGAAGATGATTCCTCTAATTGGAAAACATTCTTTGAAGTATCAGTAAGGTTTCATGAGTGATCATTTTATTTCTGGAAAATTCGTGCACATTTGTGCCCATTAACTTAAAAAATATTAGTTATTTTAAATCCTCTGTCTTTATTGAGGAAAGAGTTAGTGTGTATAAAGATGACTTTCAACTCATCTCTCTAAAGAATAATTTTGGGGTTGCTTCCCTTACTATATACTGGAGTTTTTAGTAACAGAAATTGTCTACCAGAATCAATGACTTTCCTCCTTCCACTAAAGTGCCCTTTGGAAAAGACTGAAGTGAGATTACTCAGATAAAATGCCATAAATAAAGACATATTTTGAGATCATAACAAAATTATTATGAAGACCCCACCCACTGGACATACCTTCCTATTGGTCCAACAGTGTAAGCCAGACCTGTATTTTACCAAAGCTTTGTATGTGGTATGCTATGGCTTATTCAGGCTTGATACAAAATGTCTCTGCCCAGAATTAAATGATGACATTTATACCTAAAATTACTTAGGGTCATTATTAACATTTAACGCATGGTGAGGTTTTTGTTTATACTTCTCCTTTTCCCTTTCTTTCTTCTTCCTTCTTTCTTTTATTTATTCCTTTCTTTCTTTCCTTTCTTCTTTCTTTCTTTCTTTCCTTCCTTATTTCTTCCTTCCTTCCTTTCTTTCTTTCTTTCTTTCTTTCTTTCTTTCTTTCTTTCTTTCTTTCTTTCTTTCTTTCTTTCTTTCTTTCTTTCTTTCTTTCTTTCTTTCTTTCTTTATTCTTTCGTTCTTTCTTTCTTCCTTTTTCTTTCTTCTTTTAGGAAAGGGGTATGAATTTAGATATTTTGTTTGCTGAGCAAGTATTGTACCATTAGAACATTCTTTTTTGATTGAGTTACTTTGCTCATAGGTTATCAGTTTTGCTGAGGGCCAAACAGAGGCTAAGTTCCTCATTTCTGTCTGCCAAGTAGCTGGAATCACAAATGCATTCCAACATGCCAGGATTTAGGATGATATGTGACTCTTATTACTTTCCTTGCACACTGGTTCTGAACTGTGATGCTCTCAAGTTTTACCTCTTCAATTAGTGATGCGAGTTCCAGTAGCCTGCCCTCAGTATAGATTGTCTAAATGAATGACTGAAGGCAATTTCACTTTAATCTCTTTTTCTTTGCCAGTCCAGGTACTGTTATAGTTTTATTTATAGACAATTTTTGTGTATATGTGCACATTAATTGTAAAATGTTACTTTTTCCTCCTGTTTTCCTTTTTTAATTTTTCTTGGTCATGGGGCTTGAATTATGGGTCTGGGCGTTCTCCCTGGGCTCAGTGCCACTTCCAGTTTTCTGGTGGTTAATTGGAGGTAAGAGTGTCAAAGATCTCCGGCCAGGGATAGCTTTGAACTACCATCCTTAAATCTCAGCTCCTGAGTAGCTAGGATTACAAGAATGAGCCACTGGCACACAGCTAAAATGGTACTTATTTTAAGTTCTATGTTTTAGTTGAGGGAGTAGCATGAGTGTGTAGAAAGGTAACTTTCAAGTCATCTCTCTAAATAATTTTTTCATTTTCATAATATTTATTTATTTAATAACAGAAGCTTCCAAATTAACAGTATGATCCTTCATTTTCTCCCTCCCATAGATACTATTGGAGACAATGAGTGAGATTTAAGTCTAAGACAATATATACTTGAAATTATAAAAAATATTTTGATGATACATAAAGAGCCAGATAACACAACGTGCTTTTCACTTTCTATAGAAAGGAATGTCATACAAGTATGTTTATTGGCAGGCTTTTTTCATCTGAAAAACAAAGAAAAAACAATATCCTAAAAAAGCTGATAGCGATCAGCAACCATGAAAATGTGATATAGCATTGGAGACTTGAAGACATGAATTGGTTCAGGTAAAATAATTCTTTGAGAAAGGTATCTGTTCAATTAACTTATTCATTGTAAATTTTTTATTTACATGTTAATATATAAATACATACGTGTGTGTGTGTGTGTGTGTGTGTGTGTGTGTGTGTATCAGCAGTATGTGTCCAGTAAACTGTTTGGTTATGTATCGTTAGGTAATTTCATCATGTCAAGTTCATCAAAAGGATGGACTTCCATAAATATTAACAACCCTGAAACACCACTGCACATGCAAACTTAAGTGTTCATCATTGTAAGCTAGACCTGTGTTTTACCAAAGCTTTATATATAGTGTGCTATTTTTCATTTAGGCTTGACACAAAATATGTTTGGCCCTAGAAATAAATGATGGCATTTATTACTATGATAATTTAGTGTAAATCTTTACATTGAACACTTGGTCAGTATGAGTTGTTATTTCTTTCCTTTTCTTATTTTATATTTAGGAAGTTGATTTGAGTTTTGATGTTGTGTTTGCCAGACAGGTACTCCACCACTGGAGTCACTTCATCAATCCTTTCTCATTTAAGTTACTTTACTCCTAGAGTAGCAATTTTTTGCACTCATCCCAGAAAGCAGGGATTATGATTGCATTCCAATATCCCTACCTAGTAGGTGGATATGAGTGTTTCTTTTCCTTCCTAGACTGATTCAGAACTGTGATCCTCTCAAATTCTACCGCTTTATTTTATGGTGTGAGCTCCAGTTCTTCCTACTTCTAGAAGATATGACAGAAATAAATGATTACAGGAAATTTGAGTTAATCATTGGTTAATATAGGTGATTTGATATAAAAATGTAGGGTAAGTTTGAAAGTATAATCACAGTAGTTAGATATTTTGCTAAGTAATTTTGTTTCACATTAAAAACACATCTCAACCAAAATTAAGGAATTATTTTTGTTGTCTGTCAACTTGTATATCATTTGGGAAAATAAACTTCATGTCTTCCATGTGTGATAAAGGATTTTGAGTGGTCTGATGTGTTAGTTCACATCTATAATCGTGGTTAGCAATCAGAAATAAATAGATCACAATTTGAACATAGGCTAACCAAAAAATTAAGAAGTCCCAATCTCAACAAATTAGTGGATCATGTTGAAGCATGTCATTAATTTCAGCACAACAAGAGGCTAAGTCTCTGCCAAGTACCTGTGCCACTTAGGTAACTGGCTCTCATGGAGCCAGTCATCTCTCCTGATGCAGAAACTGGGCTATGATTGCCCAAGAGGAGGGAGGAGTCTGCCACACTTTCCCAGGTTGGACCTCACAGAATGCAGTGAGCATGCTTGCTTTACTCCCCTAAATGCCTTAATATGCTATGCTGCTGAGTGTTCATTATTTGATTCTACTGATCTGTGATAGAGGTATAAGGGAACATTAAATTAAAGTTCACATTCACTAATTGAGCTGGTCTTCCCAGCCTGTGAGTTCAGCTCAGCAAGTGTTCATTATTTGAGAGTTGAGAATACTGAGGTAGGGGAGCCTACCTCAGAGAGAGAAAGACAGACAGAGAGAGAGAGAGAAGGAAGGATGGAGGGAAGGAAGGAAGGAGGGAAGGAAGGAAGGAAAGAAAGAAGAAAGAAAGAAAAAAGAAAGAAAGAGAAAGGGAATGAAAATGATTGAGAATGAATTTTTTAGAGTATGAAGTCTAATGGCAGAGGTACTTCCTGTATTTAATATTAGGTCTGCCCCAGGCCATGCAGACCCTATGCAGATGCCTTTTCACTTCTTGGCTAAATTTCCACCCTTTATGTGTTATCTAAGTATCTGGAACACCTGGAGGCAGCCACCTCCCCCTCCCCCTAAGTCATGACCTGGTCAGCCTCTGATCACACTTTCCATCTGATCGGAGGTGAGTCCCAGGCCCTGATGTCACATCTAGATCCAGTATGGCTAGTCTTTCCTCCCACCTGGCTACACCTCATCCGATCCTTTGCCTAGATACATCCTGGCCTGAGGTTGGGTCGCCCTATTTTTTGTACATGCCTTTCCACCATGTATGGCATGGGCAACAGTTCAGTAATAAACTACTTTACCTGGCTTAATACTGTGCGATGTTCTCGTCATTGGCTACCTAATGAAATTCAACTAATTAGTATGCTTTACACTTCAGAATTTCTAGTTATGAATCCATGGATATTTTTGTGACAAATGTGAGTTCAGTATCTAGAAAACACGTGCATTAACTCATCATTTAACAGTATAATTCTGCCAGGAATCTTTAATAACAGATTAATTAACCATAAAGTCTATTTTGTTTGCTTTCCTTTGGGTTTTTTTTTTTCTTAAAATAATAAAAGAGTTGTCGGGACAATCTGAAAGGATCGCTGGTTCCATATTTTCTAATCACACTGGGCTACAACCTGTGTGCTGCCAGTTCAGATGATGGTACTTTGAAATCCTGGAAAGTAGACGCACTTCATAAGGGCCAATGGGTATGGGATTTCTCAGATTTTTTTAAAAGTGTAATTGTTACTACTTGTACAGTGAGGTTACCATTTCACAATTCATGTAATGTGTACATTTGCCTTGTAGACAATGCCATCATTTCCTGAGCTTTCTCCCAGTTTCTGTTTTTTTTTGTTGTTGTTGTTGATTGTTTTTGTTTTTGTGCCTGTCTTTCTACTTGAACTCAGGATTGGGTGCTGCCTCTGATTTTTTTATTTTTTTGGGGTCCGTTTGTGGGGCCTGAACTCTGGGCCTGGGCACTGTCCCTCGCTCTTCAGCTCAAGTCTAGTGCTCTACCACTTGAGCCACAGCACCACTTCTGGTTTTTTTCTTTGTGCTTATATGGTGCTGAGGAATTGAATCCAGGGCCTCTTTCATGCAAGGCAAGCGCTCTAGCACTGAGCCACCTTCCCAGCCCCCCACCTCTGACTTTTTGTAAGCAAGGCTACTCTACCTCTGGAGCTCCAGCTCCATTTATAGCTGTTTGGTTGTTAATTGGAAAGAAGAGTCTCACAGATTTTCTCACTCCAGCTGGCCTTGAACTGTGATCATCAGTCTCCTGAGTAGCTAGGATTAGGCCTGAGTCCCCAGTGTCCAGCTCATAAAGAGTTGGTTTCATGCTTTCCTGGTTGTGTTACCATTTTCCTCACATTTTGACACTAATACTACATATTGCCTGGCTCAAATCTGAATTGGTGGAACATGCTTGTATTTGAGGAAGGCAGGAATAGGAAACTATAGGCCATAGGAACATATAAGCTAAACAAATCATTCGGAATATCGCATAAAGACAAATAAGTTTATTGCAAGTTGACTGTGTCCTGTTTTTACTGTTAATTCTGCATGGCCTGTGAATGATGACATACATATCCAATTAGCCATTGGCAGAAATAAGGATTCTCTTCCTGTCCTAAAAACAAAACAAAAACCAACCAAAAATATTATGTATGAGTCCAGCAATTTCCTCTAACTAGAGACCAATCTGCCCTAGTTTATGAAAAAATGTCCTTTATTCAAGTGCTGCTACTTTTTCTAACCACAAATATAATGAAATCCGTAGTAGACTGTAGAATTGTATACCAGAGCTGTCATTTTAATTCAGAAGAAATTCAGACATTTATATGTTTATTTTTTTGTCAGTTGTGGAGCTTGAATTCAGAGCCTGGGAACTGACTCTGAGACTCCGTGCTCAAGTTAGTTAGCACTGGGTCAATTGAGCCATGGAGCCACTTCAAGTTTTTGAGTTGTTAATTGGAAATAAGAGTCCTATGGGGAGTTTTCTTCCTGGGCTGGCTTTGAACTGCTATCCTCAGGTCTCAGCCTCATGAGTAGTGAGGATTACACACATGAGCCACTGGCACCTGGCTTCACATAGACTTTATTTTTTAATTGTGAAAATAACATACAGAGAAGTTACAATTAAATGGACAGGGTATTGAATACATTTCTTATCAAGCATTGTTGCCCTGTCTTTTGTTTCCCCTTCCCATACCTTCTTATCTCCACCACACACCTCCCCAACCCCCCCACTGCCTGCCCCTCCTGGCCAAAGTTGTAAAGTTCGTTTTTCAACATAATGGCTTGTACATCTCATTGTTGCACTGGGTCCACCTGTATCCTTATTTAAAAACATGTTTTTTCCTTCCCCTCCACAAATTATACCAACATCAAATACAGTGAAAGCAGTGGACATACTGTGGGGGAGGGACATACAAAGCAACAAAGAAATAATCTTATGAATATGTTCGAAACAATCGCAAGAAAGAAAAAAAATATTTGAATCCTTCTCTTGGGGTTTATTTCATCCAACATCAACTTAACTGACCTTTTCTGCATGTCTCAGACATATACTAGTAATTGAAAATAAGGGAAACCATGGGACCTATGTTTCTTTGGGCCTGGATTACTTCACTTAATTTAATTTTTTCCAAGTCTTTCTTGGGGCAATGTCATTCTTTCTGATGGAGGCATAGAATTCCATGGTGTATATAGACCACATTTTCTTGATTCATTCATCTACTGAGGGGCATCTGAGTTGGTTCCATATCTTAACTATGGTAAATAATGTTGTAATAAACATAGGTGTGCTGGTAGATTTAGTATGATCTTGTTTGTGATCATTTGGGTAAATGCCAAAAGTGGGATTGCTGGGTCATATGGGAGCTCTATGTGGAGTCTTTTGAGGAATCTCCATACTACTTTCCAAAGTGGTTGAACAAGTTTACAGACCCACCAACAATGCAGTAGGGTTCCCTTCGGTCCATATCCCCTCCAGCATCCTTTGTTATTAGAGTTCTTGATAATAGCCATTCTATCTGGGGTGAGGTGGTACCTCAATGTTGTTTTGATTTGCATTACTTTTATGGCCAGGGAGGTTGAACATTTCTTCATGAGTTTATTGGCTATCCTTCTTTCCTCTTCAGAGAAGTTTGTCTTTAAGGCTTTAGCCCACTTATTTATTGGGCAGTTGTTTCCTTGAGGATTTGTTGTTGGGGGCTTTAATTTTTTGAGTTCCAGGCATAATTTAGATATGAGACCCTTGTCCGTTGTATGGCTAGTAAAGATCTTCTCCTAATCTGTGGTTGATCTATTTATCTTGCTAGCTATGTCCTTTGCCATGCAAAAGGTCTGCAATTTCATACAATCCTATTTGTCTAACCTTTCTTTGATTTGTTGTGTTTCTGGGTGTCTTTTAATAAAGTTTCGGCCTGTGCCAAAGAGACCTAGGTAGTCTCTTATTCACGGACTCCACTCCCAAATTACTCCCGGTGATTCAAACTTTTGGCAAAGCAACAGGGTATCAAATTAACCCTCAAAAAAGCGTGGCTGAAATTAGGATAGCAACTCCATTTGTAATAGCCCCACAAAAAATAAAATACCTAGGAATTAACTTAACCAAAGAAGCAAAGGACCTCTATGATGAAAACTTTAAAAACCTTTTAATGGAAATCAAAACAGAACGTAGAAAGTGGAAAATCCTCCCATTCTCCTGAATTGGATGGATCAACATCATGAAAATGGCAATACTTCCCAAGGCTATCTACAAGTTCAATGTGGTACCAATCAATATTCCAACCTCATTCTTCAAGGAAATAGAAGTAATCCAAAAATTCATATGGAACAATAGAAGACCCCAAATGACAAAAAATTATCCTTAACAGAAAGAACAGTGCTGGAGGAATATCAATACCAAATTTCAAACTCTACTACAAAGCCATAGTAATCCAAACAGCTTGGTACTGGCAAAAGAACAGACCTCAGCACCAATGGAATAGAATTGTAATCCCAGAAATGAACCTACAGACATACAACCATCTAAACTTCGATAAGGTAGCTATAAAAAGAATGGAAGAAAGACAGCCTCTTCAGTAAATGATGCTGGCAAAATTGGGTAACTACTTGTAGAAAAATAAAGCTAGATCATTATATATCACCTTGCACCACAATCAACTCCAAATGGATCAAAGACCTTGGAGTCAAAGCAGACACTCAAATAGTCATTTTATAATGATGAACTGCTTAGTACCTCTGGCTAACATATATGATCCAAGCTATAGTTAGGAATAAAGGTATGAAAAACAAACACTGAGTGTGTGTTGTTCATGATGCTTTGCATTGGCATGTTTTAATATTGTTTGTTTCTTATACTACAATGCTCTTTCTTTATTTTTACCTAGGTGGGGGAGATAGGTGCTAGCCAGTATTGAACCTTCTTTGGTTGAGAGGGAGCCATGTGGAAGTTATTGACTTGTATGGCATGTAATTGAAATCCTCCCGCTTTCACCTCCCTATGGACCTGGGTGATTCCATCACGCACAGCCAGGGGTTGGGGATCATTGCAGGTAAAACTTCACTGGTCTTGAAATGATGTCCCAAATAGCTAGCTTTTCAGGCATATGCCTTCAAAACCTTGTTGTATTCAGTTTCACTTTGAAGTAGTGTTTGTACATACTTAAAGATAAAATGATAACACACTACATGTTTAATATATAGATTAGTCAATATAATTAGCAAGTTTATCTCCTAAAACATTGCAGCTAATGTATTTTGGTAACTTCCTCACTCTGCTAGTCATTTTTTCGAATATACCATAAACATGAATACATTGATAACTTGCACTAGAACACTGCATGTTAATAGAGACAAGTTAGACTATGTGTAGTGAATATATATTTATCTATTGCTGCTCTGAAGAACATTATCATATATTCACCATAACAATACCCCCATATATTCACCATGACAACAATTTTCCTGCAGTGTAGAATTTTCCATTTCATAATCTGCCATTTTTTTTATCTTTTTACATTCTCATAAGTATGAATTTTTTCTTGTTTCTTATAATGTTTTGAAATTATTAAGATGGAATTAAAAAATTCGTAGAGTCTCCTAAAATTAGCTCATTTTGTTTGGTTTTGTGTTGCTAAATCATTAAAACCAAGGTTTCCTGAAAGTTATGCTAGCAGACTATATCACTAAATGCATCTTATTATTGTATTTTGATATAGGGATTTGCTGTTGTTGTTTTATGATATAAAGTGTTGTGAAGCCCGACTGAAACTTGCAACTCCACTGCCTCCAGGAACAATGCTTTATCACCAGGTTCTGGAGGCTCATAATTATAACTCTAGCTAATCAGGAGGTTGATACCTGATATTTAGTTCAGACAGCCTGAGCAGGAAATTTTATGAGTCTCTCCTCTCCAGTTCACTAAAAAAAGCTTGCAGCTGAACTGTAGTACAATTAGTAGAGCACTAAGGTCAAGATGCTTGGGATTGTCATATAGCCCCCGAGTTCAAGCCCTAAAACACAAATATGCACAGACACACATTCATACACACAGACACACACACTCCCACACACATGTACATGCACAAAGTCCCAGGCAATGTTGTATCTTAAATTCTTATCCAGAGATTGGACAACAGCCTACTTATTTGTGAAAGTTTTTTCCTTGATTATTTTGATGGAGGAGGATAGTTCATGGGACACAGACGACAAGACTTTAGTGAGGAATACTTTATAAAGTGACTACCTTATAAAAAGAACAGGAGCACAGTTTTTATCTTCAAATATTACATTCCTCCAACTATACTATTTTTAAAAAATAATCATTGAATTATGAGAAAACAATGCAGCACCTCTTCCCTTCTCCCCTTCGCCTCTCTCATAAAATATGACAAAAGATTCAAAAATACTCTTTTATCTTACAAGAATGTACATCTGTAAAAATGTCTGACTATATTGTAATGTTTGTTTTCCAATACTGGTTTGATTTTCCCACCGCTAAGAACTTGCCTTTTTTCCAGATGACAGCACACTAGGACTTCAATGGCAAACAAGATTAGGAAACAAAAACCTAACAATGTCTTAGGGAGTAGATGTCAAAAATAGATGCAAGAAGCACAAGGCAGGCCGAGGGGGCCCTGAAAGGCAAAATGATTTGTGCAGGATGAGAGGAATAGTGACAAATAAGGCCTGGATCTGACCTAGGAAGGGCTCTTTGAGGCTGAGTTATGACTGTATCTTGGCCTAGCTGAGGATATTGGGATTTGACAATGTCCACATGTGTATAAAGTGATGTGGGAGAGGAGATTTCATCCTTCAGTTTGTCTTTGGGATCGTCTTATGTGAGCAAGCAGCTTAGATCATTGGGCTCTGAGAGATGATACTACCTCCCTCACAATGGAATAGAACATAGAACTCTGAGAGCCACGCAACTGTAACCTACAGTCAGCTCAAGCCAGCTCACTTGGCCTGTGGCTCAGGAACAAGAAAGATGTTCCTGTGTTCTTTTCAAAGTCAAGAGACTCAGGTCTCAGGCATGAGAGGTGTGAATGCCTCACTCGATGCTGCAGACATTGGATCAGTTCCAAACCACGAATCCAATGTCTCAGGATTTTTTATAAGAAGAAACCAAGGAAATCACAAGGAAATTCAGGCCAGGTATAACTATGACAGAAAACCTATTTAATCTCATCCTAGACCACACTAGAAACTTTTTCATATGTGCTCTTATATGTGTAGGCAGTGCACTTTTCAATCCACTCTATTACAATTACTCAGTTTGAAGTGTACTCCCATTTCCATGTTTCATAGATCCATTCTTTTTTACCACCTTAGTGTGACAATGAGTCAGCCCAAACCCTGAATGTGCCTTATAATATATGGAGCCTGGACTCAGGCTTTCTGGAAATTCTGGTAATGGACCTGGTCCCTGCCTTCCAGAAAGCTGATCCCTTCTATGTTGGAAACTTACTCCACCACTACACAGAGTGGAGGACAATGGAGCAGTTGCTGGATATTCTGTTTAAAAAGTGAGTGTCCTTGGGTGGAAAGGTGCCTCAGTGGTAGAGAGCTTGCCTTGCATGCATGAGGCCCTGGGTTCGATTCCTGACCACCACATAAGCAGAAAACAAGCCAGAAGTGGTGCTGTGGCTCAAGTTGTAGAGTGCTAGCATTGAGCTGAAGAGCTGAGGGACAGGGGCCAGCCCCAGAGTTCAAGCCCCATGACCGGACACACACAAAAAAAGTGAGTGTTCCTAAGCCAGGCAACAATAATTCGTGCCTGTAATCCTAGATACTCAGGAGGCAGAGATATGAGGTTCATGGTTCAAAGCCAGCCCTGGCAGGAAAGTCCATAATACACTTATCTCCAATAAACCACTAGAAAACCAGAAATGGTGCTGTGGCGCAAGCGGTAGAGTGCTCCCCTTGAGCTGAAGGGCTGAGGGATAGCACCCAAGCCCAGAGTTCAAGCCCCATGACCAACAAAAAAAAGTAAGTGTTCCTCCTTCAAACCCAGGGCTGATGAGACTCCGTGGCAGAGTATTGGAATACTTGGTACATCTCTGAGACAGTTTCACTGGGGTCTTATCAAAGGAGCTTGGTTTGAGACAAAGAAGTGCAGTCCTTGGCTAATTCCTTAGGATTGGGCTGCCAGAACATTTTATTTGCCTCATAAGCTAGTGGAGCCTTAGCAATTTGCTTGCTGAGAGACTAGTATTTAAGGAAGAAGCCAGTGGCACCCAATGTCCACGCTCACCTAGGAAATCACTATCTTGGAGGCCTTTGAAGGAATATAGACAGAAGAAAGGAGGCAACTTTAACTTTAATTGGAGGCTTGAGTGCTGTCCCATTTCTAACACACTACCAATTGAGCCCCAGGTAAAATTCTGGTCTTTGGCTGGTTAATTGAAGAAAAGTGCATTTAGATTTTTACGAACGAGACTGGGTTCAAACTGTGATTCTCAGATCTCACCCTCCTGATTAGTAGGATTAGAGGCATGAGCCATTGTGCATTTATTTGGACAGATGCACATAAACATCTTCACAGAATTACCATGAAGTTGTATAGACATATCTCCAATTTTGTCTGTCATGTTTACATTACCATGTGAGACTTAGCAAGTTCCATGTGTGTCCCATTAGTTCATAAAAGGAGAAGCATAGATTTAACTTCCTTCTCTCCTCCCATTGGTACAGATCCTTCTACCATAACTGGGAGGAAGATGAACAAGTGAAGAAGTAAGTGGACGCTGGCACAAAGAGAAGTTCTATCCTTGAAAACTTGGTATCTTTGAGGTTTCTGAATCAAACTCAACTTTCTTCTTTGCACACCAGTTGTGATTTTCACCAGGGGGTTGAGGCTTGGCACTTCAGTGGATAACAGATTACACAGTTGTGATTGTGGTTGTGCTTTTGGACTCTCATGATGACAGGGAGGGCTGTGTATAGCAAGTCAGATCCAGTGGGGAAACAAATTTCTCTTCCTATTACAGGGAGAATTTTAGAGGATTATATTTGAGAAATTACTAGAAGTGCGTTGTGAGGAACATCCTCCTTGCAGGAGTCTCTTCCCACTTCCCAACATGGGATGGGGAGGGTTGGCTCTCATTTTCCTTGTCATCAATCTGCCCACAGCGTTGTTTGTTTCATCCTCCCTATGTGGATGGACTTCTACCCTCACGAATTTCTATGAGCCCAAGAACAATGACACCCTGAAAGAACTTACACAGTATGTCAAGCTCAACATGCCCTCTTCAGACCTGCTCTTCCGCTTACATATTTTTCTGGACCAGCTGGAGGAACCCATGAGACCAAGAAAAAGAGTAAGAAGTCCTTGTTTAGATGCCTCAGAGCTTGTGAGTAGGGATGGAACCTGAGTCTCTAGGGATTGGCCAAGAGCCCTTAGACTCCCCAGCTTGGCAAAATGTCCTTTTATGGATATTCTTTGCCAGGTAATGTCTGTTTTCCTTTTGAAAGAACTTGGAAGTAGCCACTCGTTAGAAATAGCCTACCTCCACATCAGTGTTCAGTCCCAACTCAAATTCTACTGCTTCTCCCATTAGATCCTCTTGGAAGTTTAGTGACACCTTAAATACTATGGTCTACTCAAAGACTCCTGTACCTATTTTCATTCTCAGGTTTGCATCACCGTAGAGAAGCTCCTGCAGAACTCCAGATAAAGAACCCATCAGTGATGTAGTCTATGGTGACTGATGGAGAATGGAAGCCATTGCTGATCTCCAGAAATCATGTGAAGGTAGAAGGGTTTTTTCAATTTGTAGAAAGGCCCAAGTAGGTTTAGAGTCCTGTGGACATCCCACTGATTCTGAACCCCACATGTGATGCAGGTGTATGTACACATATCACCAAGGAAGAAGACGATACAGAATGTCTTCCATTGATGTCCACTATCCAGCTAAATCAGCTCTAAATCAATCAAACAACAAACAAACAAACAAACACGTATTGGTGTGCAGGGTAAATGTGTGCTAATGGAAAAAGACCCCAGTCTATGTTTAGGAAAACCAATAAGTGAGGTCCAAAATCTAGATTCAGTTGAGGAAAGGGAATCTGTCCTCACAGAATACCCAGACCAATCTCTCCACTTGCAAGGATTCCAATTTCCAATTGATAAATTAGAATCTGTCCCTCCCTGGACTCAGGAAGAAAATCCTGATCCCTTTGAAGAATCTGAGGCAGAATTTCTGCCTGAAGGCAACTTAGAGGCCAATCTAGATTTTGAGATTCCTTCTCCCCTTCCTGAGAAAATCCTTATTTTTCTTTTTGTCCTGATTTTTGTAAAAGGTTCATTCTATTTATTTTTCTAACTTTATTAAAATGTCAATGTTTTTGACATATTCTAGAATTCATGAATCCTAAATATATTTCTTTTTAAACCTACAATCTGAAGCACTATGCATACCTGTTCTGGTGGTGGGGAAGCAGAGTGACAGGGGGCTGTAGAAGAGAGCCTACTGGATATAATGGGAGCTGTTAAATGCAAAAAGAGTAGCAAGGAAGCCAGGCCATGCCTGCATGGGGTGATAAGGTGGCTACAAAAGGTCTAGGACATAGCAGATCAGATGTCCTAGAAAGCTATTCTGTCAATTGGGACAAATACCACAATACTTATAGTGGTAACTGGGACTCTCTTCCAACAACAATGAGTTTAAATCTGTATACATTTTCATTGTATTCATTTGCTTTGGGCAAATATGGCAGAAAAGTTTGGCTCCAATAATATAAAAAGTCTACTTTGGGCTGAAAATATTTGACAAAATATATAGGAGATATGTATGCTGGACAGTAAAATCCATCATCAATAGAAGAAAGAAGGCATACATAGATGAACAAACACAAAATCAGGAAAAGTTTCCACAATTAAATCAGTTATATGTAAATACATGTTATATTCTTTATGTTATATATAGTATATTATATAATATATAAGATTCAATATGATTTTTCAAACTAAAAAGGCATTTAAAATTTTAAAATTGAGTGTTTTTTGCCCAAAACATTAGTGTAAATGTCATTGGAGAAAGTAGTGATATAATTTGATTATAATTATATGACTATATATTTGTGTTTCTAAATATAACACTGATTATAAATAAATATTATATGCATATATTTGTATATATCTGTCTATGAAGTGAATATAATGAAAGTAAATATAATGAAACTGACTATAGTATGTATAAAAAAGTTGAGTCCATGAGACTCAGACCTGTAATCCTACTGTTGTAGGAAGCTGGGTTTTGAGTTTTAGTATCTCTTATCCCCAAGCCTTAGATTTTTCAGAGGAGGCATGGCCCCTTCAGTGTAGCAAACAGACACATAGGCCATGGGATCACACTCCCTGACTCCAGAAGAAAGTCAGTAGAAATCAGGACAAGCCTCTTATCTTGACTGTGTACTCAGTTCCTGTACCAAGAAGGCCATCTGTAGAACACCAGATGGAAAGTTGGCATTCCCTCCAAAAGGTTCTAAAAAGATCCTTCTGAACGATAGTCTGACTATATTGAATTAAATCTTTTTTCCCTTCGCAAGCTGCAAACACATAGAAATATGACAAGACCTCAAGAAAGATGGACAAAGACTTACAAATACATAAAATTATATACTCTGTTTCACTAATTCAATGACAAATCATCAAAGGCATGTCTTGAATTTTTTTTAAGGCAATAGAAACATACTCTGAGTTTATCAGGAACTGGATGATATTTTGGTTGCTGAATTGTTGAATGCACTTCTGGTCAAAGGAGACACATATCTTGGGAAAATTGTGTGGGGTTGGGTGTCCTCACACAGCTTCACAATAAAATGGCCATAACTTCTAGGATGTCACAGCCAACTTTGCCATGGCAGCAAATAGGTGTTAGTCACTGATTTTGCCCTGAAGTGAACCCAACAACACCAACAGGCACAAAGAATGAGAGGGAATGGCTACTAGCCACCAAACTTCAGCTTGAAGAGCTGTCCTGACCAGAAGCTAGGATAAATTGAGCTGGAGAAGGCTGATCTCCATGTAAGGCTCTTGAGCACTAAGGACTAGTGTGTGTGTGTGTGTGTGTGTGTGTGTGTGTGTGTGTGTGTGTGTGTATACTGGGGCTTGAACTAGGGAGCTGCTTGAACTAGGGAGCTGACCTTTACCTTTTTTAAATCAAAGGTAACAGTCTACGACTTGAACCAAACTTCCATGTCTTGATTTTGAATGGTTAATTGGAGATCAAAGTTTCAATGTTGCACATGTTCATTTTTTGTCCCTCCTTTTCAATGACCCCTTTAACTTCTGAAATAGAGATAAATGTAAAAAAAATGACAAAAATGAAAGAAAATAAATATCATCTTGTTTCTGTTTCCTGGTCACTGATTATTTTTGAGATAGTGCTTCTTACTAATAAGAATAAATGGTAAAATCTGAAAACATATTTGAGTAATAAATAGACTAGGAAAAATGTTGTCTCCTATTTTTTATCACTACATTTCTTTTTGTCTAAGTATAAATGCCAGACTTACCCTAAGGGCCTAGAATAAGCAAAATGGCTTATAGAGCTCAGATCATATCTTTCAACAGAAGATGACAGCCCCAGAAGAAAAACAGATCCACAACTTGCACAAGGAAGAGAGAGTTTGATGTCTCCTTAAATCTTGGGATTGAATGCTCATGAGGAGCCCTCGGGACTGATGACAGCTTAAGGACCTAACATTTCCTGTGTCGTTCCATCATAGGCACAGTCACCAATCTCCCATCACACTCTAGGTGCCGCGCCTGACTGGTGACCTTGGCTGTGTCATGAGAACATGTAGCAGGGCTCTGTCATGGTCATTGGAGAGTCAGGATTGCACACTAAGAGGACATTCATGAAAATGGTAACAAGGCCTGAGTCAGGGTTTTGTCAGATCTAGATGATTTGTAACAGGCACTACTGTCTTCTGGCTAAGAATGTGGATATATCATCGGGGTCTTGCACACAAATTTATCTTGTTAGCTTACAACATTTCCGTATGAAAGCCAACAAAAGGTCATCAATGCCCTCTGAACATATTTGCATCAATTGTCCCGACCCGCAGGACTTCAACCAGGACAATGAACCTAAGCAAGAAGGAATGACGGGACAAGAGACACGAAGAATGACAGCAAGACAAGGATTCTGATCAAGCTGCCAATTTTTATTTTTCACACAAGGGTATTTATATGCTTGGACTTAGGGCGTGGTGAAAAGGTGGTCGTTAGTAGCTGCAGGGTGTTTACTTAGGGCATGGTGAAAAGCCTCAAGAAGTTCCAATGAGATAGTTAAACCTATTACATTGAGAGACTTAACTTTTGGCTCCCAACATCTCCCCCTTTCTTATTTAGAAAATTGACCATCAACTGTTGGCTGCTTTTTTAAAGGGGTGACAGAGGCTCTGTTCCTCTTAAGGCCCAGGGTTTTTCTCCACACCCGAGCGAGCGTCCTCACTCGGGGAGGGGAGGGGAGTTTTACAGGCCTTGGCATGTTTTTTGAGGAGACGGCTTGTGGGTATGCATGCCAACCGTCATGCACCAGAGCTTGCCACTCAGGGGACTTGGGTTTTGGGATCTCGCAGATCCATCCCCCTGCAGTCTTACCTGCACCCTTGATTTGAGCATTTTTTCTTCCTCCCATAGGTGCATCCTCCCCCAAGCAGAGGGGCCTATAGGAGGAGGGGCGAACCTATCCCTTATGGCAAGGGCACAATAGGTCTTGCCCGTTGAATGGTCTGGAGTTATGGAAGGGTTTTCTAAATAAGAAAAAGGAAGGGGGGATTGTTTCCCACATGGCAAAACACTAATTAAAAGCCTGGGGTCAATCCTAGATCTCAATGCCATGGTCTGCCATATCAAGGCGATGGTGATGAACCTATATGGGCTTAGAAGCCAAGAGACTAATCTGTTATTTAATAAATTCAAACAGGAAGGTCCACGTCTGGAGTTCTAGCTGCACCTGTAAGAGAAAAGGCATCATCCTCGGGGGGGGGGGGGGGGGGGAGGAAGATTTTCCCCGGGTTGTGGTAAGCTATTCACTTGTTTTATCAAGCGTTCTGGCAGCCACCTTGGAGCCGCTTGTTCTTTTTTTTTTTTTTAATTTTAAATGTTATTTTTATTATAAAGATGCTGTACAAAGGGGTTTCAGTTACATGAGTAAGGTAATAAGTACATTTTTTGTAGAACATCGAAGGAGTCTTTTTTCTTTTTTTTTTTTCTTTTTTTTTTTAAATTTTATTTTATTTTATTTGAGAACATACTGTACAGAGGGGTTACAATTACATGGGCAGGATAATGCATACATTTCTTACCAAGTATTGCAGCCTCCTCCTTTGTTTACCCTTCACCTCCCTTCCCAGCCTCCCCCCTCCCCCCCACCCAATCATACCCCCCCTGCCCCCAATACCGACATTGTAAAGCTGGTTTTGACATGACATTTTGTACTTCTCATTGTTGCAACAGGTCCACCTGAATCCTTAAACGACTTGTTTGTCCCCATCTCCTCCACATGTTATACTGACATCAAATATAGTGAAAGCGGGGGTTAACTGTGGGGGAGGGACATACAAAGCAACAAAGAAATAATCTTATAAATGCGTTAGAAACACATGCATGAAAGAAACGAAAACATTAAAAGCCACTTGTTCTTGATCTAAAAGACAATGAGTGGCAGGGAGTGGTCTACCTAAAGCTTGGGAAGGCATTGCCCCTTGGCTTTGTTTGCCGAAGGGACATTCACTTGCAAAGTGACCAGGTTGTTTACAAGTAAAACAAGTATGGGAGCCTAGAGCCAAGGACTGAACTTTGAAATGCCTTGGTAAAAGCAGTGCCCATGGCGCCCATGGCATGGGCGGTTCCTACTCCAGCACAAAGCCTGAGGAACTCAGATAGGTCACCCTTGTTTTTATGTGGCCAGAGGACATCTTGTCATGCAGGGTTAGCATTTTCAAAGGCAAGATGTTTAACAAAGGCACTGTCACTTTCACTAGGCCCAAGAAGCCTTTCCACAGCCAAGTTAAGCCAGGAGACAAAGTCACTGTCGGGTTCATCTCACCCCTGTCTAAGTTTTGCCAGGGAAGTAGTAGCCGATCCCTTTTGAGGGAGACGCTTCCAAGCATAAAGGCCAGCATTTTGAATTTGCACCAAAAATCCAGTAGGAAAGCTCACCTGTTTACCATTGGTATCAAAGGGCGCATTACCCAAAAGTTTAGTATAGGTCCAGGTTTTTGAAGATGTTTTAGCCAATTTTTTTTTTTTGCGCGGTCTCTCTACATTGTTCCTTAATGTCCGCATTCCATAAAACAAAATCACCCTCACTAAGGGTGGCGTGGGCCAGGAACTTCCAATCATTAGGGGTGAGCCAGGGCACACTTTGGTTTTCTAACAAGGCTAACGTATAAGGGGCAGTCGGGCCATATTGGGTACATGCATTTTTAAGCTTTTCGACAAACCGGAGGCTAAGCTTCTTATACTCTTGTTGGCCTTTTCCCTGGGTGGGTTGTTCCTCTTCATCCCCTGTATCCTGTTCCTCATCTTCCTTTTCCTCCTCTTCTGATTCATCCTCCTCACCCTCTGAGGTCCTATCTGTCTGGCTCCGAGTTACTGGAAAGGTGAGAACTGATTGATCGCCTGATCTAACCTTAATTTTATTAGGCGGTTTTGGCGTATCCGCCAAGGCCAGTGTGCTGAGTTCATAATCAAGGGACCGCAGTTCTTTTAAAAGTTGAAGGTGTTCTCGCCTATGTTGAAGGGTCTCTTGTAAAGGGGCCAGGTTAGGTAAAGGGGGGGGAGAATAAACATCTGGATCTGGAGGGGCAGTGGGCCCTTGAAGGGCCGGGCCACAAAAGGAAGGGATTTTCATTAAATTGACCAGCAGTCATATCTAATACAACTGATGGGCAAGCCGAGGGGGGCCTAGAGGCATGTTGGAGAACCTCCTCTCCCGTTTTTACAAGTTTTAAAATTCCACTATCAAATAGAGAACATTTTAAAACTTCATTAATCAAATTCCAATAGGAAAACGTGGTAGCAGGAACCTTTTCCGAACCAAAGATTTCATAATAATATTTTAAACAATCTCCTACTCTTTGCCATCTTTTTGCATCTATGATTCCTTCAAAGGAGAACCAAGGACACACATCCTCTGTGAATGAGAAAAATAATTCTAAATCCTTTTTCTTAACCCACGTTCCCCGTGTCTTGAAGGTCTCCTTGAGGTCTGACAGAAATAGATCATATGACGATATTGCTTGTCCCATAGTGGGTCACTCACCATGCGCCATCCCCACTCTCCTCCTGGATCTGTCTTTCCGTGGGGTCTGTCGAGGCAATCTCGAGATCTCGGACTGTACTTGGCCAAGTTTGCCCGGAGGACGGTGTTCCTTCCTTAGTCAGAGCCTCATGCCCCACGTTGGGAGCCTGTTGTCCCGACCCGCAGGACTTCAACCAGGACAATGATCCTAAGCAAGAAGGAATGAAGGGACAAGAGACACGAAGAATGACAGCAAGACAAGGATTCTGATCAAGCTGCCAATTTTTATTTTTCAGACAAGGGTATTTATATGCTTGGACTTAGGGCGTGGTGAAAAGGTGGTCGTTAGTAGCTGCAGGGTGTTTACGTAGGGCATGGTGAAAAGGTGGGATTCTGTAAACTCAGCCTCAAGAAGTTCCAATGCAATAGTTAAGCCTATTATGTTGAGAGACTTAACTTTTGGCTCCCAACAATCAATATTTAGGAAGTAAAAAGCTATAAAATCAAGTTCATCATGAGGAAAAAACCGAAATGAAAACCAAATTGAGGAGCATTTACAAAAAATGTTTTTCTGTATGTATCAAATGTGACAAAATATTAAAAGTTAATGAAGCTGGGAAAGTTAAATTGATTTCTTTTTTTACTATGGTTGCAACTATCTTTTATATTTCAACTACTTAACAAAAAGAAGGTAGGCCAAGCACCACTGGTGGGTTACACCTGTAACTCTAGCTATTTAGAAATATGAGAACTGAGGAAAGTAAATTGAAGTTAGACTACTTAGGAAAAACCAGTGAAACTTTGATCTCCAATTAACCATTCAAAATCAAGACATGGAAGTTTGGTTTAAATCGTAGACTGTTACCATTGATTAAAAAAAGCTAAAGGTCAGCTCCTTGAATTCAAGCCCCAGTATTCACACACAAACACACACACACACACTCACACACACACACACACAATCTCAAAAATAACCAGTGACCAGGAAACAGAAACAAGATGATATTTGTTTTATTTCATTTTTGTCATTTATTTTTACATTTAGCTCTCTTTCAGAAGTTAAAGGGGTCATAGAAAAGGAGGCGCAAAGAATGAACATGAGCAACACTGGTACACTGGTATTCAATTGGTATTATATTGAAAATGACCTATGCAATTTGTTTTTGGGGAAGAACGGGAAAACAGAAAAAGAGATAAAGTGAAAGGGTAACATTGTCCAAAAAAAAATGCACTCAGGGAATTAGAGTTGTGGCTCAATATGAGTGCCATTATTTAGCAAAAGAGCTCAGAGAGAGTGTCCAGGCCCTGGGTTCAAACCTCATTACTAAAACAAAAACAAAGAAAAAAGAAATGTAATCATTACCACACAATTGTAACTAAACCCTCTACAGCACAATAATAATAATAACAACAATAATAATAATAAAAGAAGAAGATGATGAAGAAGAAGAAGGAAGTGAAAAAAAACCAAACCAGTGAGAAAAATTGAGAGAGCAAGGGAAGGACTGACCTTTCAAAAAAGAATATATCTGTATCTAACTTATATGACTGTAACCTCTGTGTAATTCACATATATAATAATCATACAAGAGAAAAAACAGAAATTTAGTGCTGGAGCCATAACTCAAATGGGAGGTCAGACTAATATGTATGTGATATCAAGGTCAAACCCCTTATCAATTTCTCCTTCAAAAATGGCTCTTCTCATCACTTGTGCTTTCCCTAGCTTATGAAAGGGGGTGCAGTTAAAGAAAGAGAAAGGTAATCTGTCAGGCACAGTACTGTACTTGCAAAGAGCAGTACTCACTAGAACACATGTTTACTAGACCACATGATGTCTCCATGTTTTCTGAAATAAACAGAACTAATTGGGCTTGAATACATGCTCTACTATATACTAGATAGGGACTCAAAATTAATGAAATTCTCTGGATCTCAAATTCTTTTCAGGTAAAGTGAGCATAACAATACATATCTCACGGGATTATGAGATCTGGTTGTCATCAAACATGGAGCAGGTTTTATTTTAGGTGTGTGTGCAACATTCAAACACTGCTGGAAGGAGTATAAACTGGCATGATGTTTACTATATTACTTTACAGTAATACAACATATCTATAATCCTACTTACAAAAGTGGCTGAGAAAAGAGGATCAAGGTTTTAAGTCTGGACAGGAAACTGGATCAGACTCATCTTCAATGATCTCTAAAAAAGCTTGAGGTAGAGTTTGGTTCAAGTGGTAGAGTGCTAGACTGGAGCATAAGCCTCAGGAACACTGCCCAGGCCCTGAATTCAAGCCCTAGGACCAGCACAAACACACACACACACACACACACACACACACACACACACACACTAAATTTGGTGTGTTCCTATCACCCTGCTTAGCAATATATTCCCTCTTCCAAGCTCACCTGATTTGTTTTGTTTTAAAAGGGACTTCCTGTGTAGCACAGGCTGCTCCTAAGCTTACAATCCTCCTGGGTACTGGGAGTACAGGCATGCCTACTATAATTGGCTTCACTCAGTAACAACAACAACAACAACAACAACAAAAGACCCAATGACTGGGAATGTGTTTAGTGGTAGAGTGCTGGCCTTACATGCAAGAAGCACTTGATTTGATTCCTCAGTATGACCTAAGCAGAAAAACTGGAAGTGGTGCTATAGCTCAATTGGTAGTGTGCTAGCCTTGAGCAAAAGAAATTCAGAGAGAGTGCACAGGCCTTGATTTCAAGCGCCAGCTCTGGCAAAATTTAAAAAAAAAAAAAAAACAAGTGCAAAATGCTGTTTGTTGAAATAAATATGTTGAAGAATTTTTGTACTCACTGGAAAATTGTGCTTTTGGGAGTTCATAATGAACTTTGTTAGTAAAAATTAAAATAAATTAATGAAATATTATCTGGCATTGGAAAGGACACAGTGAGATGTAAAAATGATTGCTGCCTATCGTTACTTGATACAACAATGTTACAGATACACTTGCCAGATTGTGATTTTTTTTAAGTATACAATCGTGGGTTTTTTTCTTTTTCAAAATAATTTTACTGCCAGGCTTAGCTACTAAGAAGACTGAGAACTGTTCAAATCCAGCCAAGGCAGGAACGTCTGTGACACCTTTATATCCAACTAAAGTTTCAGAAAATGTGAAGTGGCACTGTTGCTCAAGTGGTAGAGTGCTAGTCTTGAGTTGAAGAGTTGAGGTATAATGCCCAGACTTAGAGTTCAAGCACCACAACTGACAAAAATAATAATAGTAATAATATTAAATTTATTGTTACTATTAAGGTGTTATATATAAAGGCTACCAATTCATAAGTTTTTTCTTTGTTAAAAGAAATACATATCAATCTTCATTGCCAACAGCCAGGATATGGCCATCTGCTTTCCAGCTGATCTCTGTGTGTAGAGGCAATGTTTAATATGAAGCAATACAAACCATTTCTGCGTATAAATAATTTTTCTCTGCACATCTTGAAAATCAATGCTGACAACATGAAATAAAAAATCCCTAAGTTTAAAACATTCTTCTAGACAAGTTAAAGAAATCCTGATAAGTATTTTAAGAATAATTTCAGAGAGCTTGAACTCAGGGCCTGGGTTCTGTCTCTGAGATTTACTACTCAAGATTGGGGTTGCCTCTTTGAGCTACAGTGCCTCTTCCAGTTTTCTCATGGTTAGTTGAACAGAAAAGTTTCACCAACTTTCCTCTCCAACCTGGCTTTGAACTAGGATCTAGAGATCTCAGCCCTCTGAGTAGCTAGGATTATAGGCAATGAGCCCCTGGCACTGACTTTTTGCTTACTTGAGATAGAGGCCAGTTAAATGCCAATCATGTTTAACTTTGTAAAATAAAGTTAACTGAAATGACTTCCACTAGAAATAAGGAATCAAATGTGTAGGTGGGTTACAAAGTTCTTACCAAAAGTTACATATTTTCCTTGTGTTTTTTTTTTCTTCCAAAATTGTGTGCTTTCCAGAATAATACCTTATCTTTACTTCCTGGTTTGTTTAATTTATTTCATAAATGTCCACAGCTTCTTCAGCCATCATTTATTTATGTGAAGAGCTTTAAAACATCTGTTTTCAGTCTAAATTCCTTGTATGCACCTCTCATCCATATATTCAACTGCCATAAAAACTTGTGAAACAGTAATCATGTCTTATCATTATTGGATATTAATGTGTAATAAAATTTAAGAAAATAAAGAATAACATCAATAAATAAAGCATGATTTTGATAGTAATGCTAAACATAAATATAACGTTGATTATATGCTGAGCAATTTAATAAAAACCTCAAGGAAAAGAAATCACTTTTTTTAGTGCTGATATTATGGTTTAAACTCAGGACCTTACCTTCTCAATTAAGCTTTTTCCCTCAAGGGTAGTGCTCTGTATTTCAACCACAGCTCCCCTTGGAATTTTATTTGGGGGATAATATAGAGATAAGAATCTCATGGAATAAAAAAAAAAAAACATTTGTGTCCCTATCTTGGGGTTCATTTCACATAACATTCTCTTATAAGGTTATACGGTACCATGCATTACTTAGTGCAAGGAGGTTAACCGTGGGAACTATGGTTATTTGAGCCTCGCTTATTTCACTTAATAAAATTGTTTCTGCATCTTTCCATCTCCTAGCAAATGGGGTGATGTCATTCTCTCTGATGGAGGCCTAGAATTCCATTGTGTGTGTGTGTGTGTGTGTGTGTGTGTGTGTGTATCACATTTTCTTGATTCATTCATCTACTGAGAGGCATCTGGGTTGGTTCCATATCTTAGCTATGGTAAATAATGCTGCAATAAACATAGTTGTGTTGGCAGCTTAGTATGGTCTTGTGTGTGATCATTTGGTAATTGCCCAAAAGTGGGATTACTGGGTTATAGGGGAGCTCTAAGTGAAGTCTTGGAAAAAATTGTCTTAAGTAAAGTAAGTCAGACAAAAGAAACATAGGTCCTATGGTTTCCCTTATTTAGAATAACTAGTGTATATCTGGGACAAGCATAAGAGTTCAAAAGCTATGTCATACCACCAGATAAGATGATGTTAAGCAAAGTGAATCCCAAGATAAGGTTTACAATTTACCATGTGATTTTTTTGTTTTTGTTTTTATTCCCCCCCCCCCAAGGTATAACTCCTGTTTTCACTGTATTTAAGGTCTGTGGCCTACATCTTGTATACAGCGTTTCTCTAGTTTGAGGAGGGCAAGGGAAAAAACAAAATGTTTAAATGGGCAGGTTGACCCATTGTAGCAATGAGATGCACACGACACTATGTTAAAAAAGGAACTTTACAATATGAGCAGGGAAGCAGGGAAGGGAGGAGAAGGGGAGTGTAGTTGTGGAGGTGGGAGGGAAGAAAGGGTAGGGGGAAAACAAAGGAGGAGGTAACAATGCCTCATAGAAAATGTACACATTACCTTGCTCATGTAACTATAACACCTCTATACCATATTTTTACAGTAAAAACCTCTTTTATAAAATAGAAAGTGTCATGTTCACCAATTATAGTAGCCCACATGTGTAATTCTAGCTGATTGGGAAGCAGAGATGACAAGGATCATAGTCTGAGGCCATGCCATAGAAAAAAACTGCCAAGACAGCCATCTCAACAAATGAGATTTCCATAATGGTTCACATCTGTAATCCTAGCTAATTATGTGGGAGGCATAGGTAGCAAAGTCTCAGTCAATCTAACATCAGATCTGGGCAAAACGTTCAAGACCTCAAGTAATTAAATTGACTAGAAGTATGGTAAAAGTAGTTGAGCTTCTTGATGCTATACAACCAGAGTCCTGTCTAGCAAGCAGAGAACCCCTGAATAGAACCCTTCCACCAAAAAGCCTAAATAACTTTATCCTATTTGAACATCTAATTTCAAGGTGACTGACAGATCCGAGATGATGATATTCTCTTTAAAATTAGCTATTCAAAAGAGACCAAGATTTTTAAGTTTTGAAAAAATTGAAAAGGAAAATGCATGTGATTTTTGTTAGCTCTATAATTCTTGAAAACATAAAATGTACTCAAGTATTTAATATATATCCATATGTGTGCATATGTCCATGTAAGTATGTATATCCATGTATGTATGTATATATGTATATATATACACATACATATAAATGGTTCATCTCTTTTCTGTGTAGCCAATGTTACAAATGAATCTGTATAATCACTACTTAAATGCATGAATAGACAAAGAGAATGAGCAGAGAACTCATATTCAGGAAATTATGGCTAGCCCATAAACCTGAAAATCTTTAAATCAGTTTGCATGTTTCAGTTACTGCAGTACAGGTACAGTATGACAACAGTGGGATATCAGGCAAATGAATTGAGAAATGAGAGATACAAATGTTAAAATATTCTTTCTGATGGTTAAGTAGAATTTCTTGTGTGTGTGTGTGTGTGTGTGTGTGTGTGTGTGTGTGTGTGTGTATTACAATTTCTTGATTAATTTTTCTCTTGAAGGTTATCTGGGCAGTTTCAATAAGAATGGTTGGGCTGAAACCTTTACTATATCCTGGTTTGTAATCTTTCAGGTAAATGCCCAGGAGAAGAGTTGCTGGATCATATGGAAGTGGGTAGTCAAAAGAGGGGTGAAGGGTTAAAAGGTAGAAGAATGAACAAGAGAAAAGGGGGGAAATGCAGAGTGGAATCCAATAAATATCCTACAATATTAAGAAGAGTGAAGGAAGAAGTGCATAGAGCAGGGAAAATTAGAATATTGAAAGGGCTGGCATTGATCAAGGTATATTGTACGCATAAAATGCTTTGTTTAATGATAATTCCTATGCTACTTAAAATAATAAGCAAAAATTCATGTCCCTAAACTGTTATGCAATTAGAAACAAAGAATAGAATTTGCTCAGATCAACTCCAGGGTCTATAAGTCTTTTTTGTTAGGATAAGTTTTAGAACAACACTAATGATACATATCACCTGAAGAAAATTTAATGATTTTTAGCTATTTAAATAATCATTTTTGGAGATATGGCTCAAGTGGCAGAGTGCTACTTAGTGAGCAAAGCTGTCAGATAATGAATTGAAGTCTCAATCTCGAACAAAAGTAAAAACAATCAGTAAAATTCAGGCACTTTCCTGGGCACTGGTGGTTCATGAGTTTAATCCTACTTTTAATCAGAAGGCAGAGATCTGGGGATCTCAGTACAATGTCAGCTTAGATAAGAACATCTGTGAGACTCTCATCTCCAATTCACTGCCAAAGAAAGCTGGAAGTGGAATCATAGCTCAAGTGGTAGAATGCTAGCCTACAGCAAAAAGCTCAGGGGCAGAACCCAATCCTTGAATTCAAGCCTTAGAATCGTGCATATACATACACAAAGGAAATAAGTCACTCAAGTTCTCAATCTTCCATTTCCCTAATCCTAACTCAAATCTTGGACAGAACCCTAAGAGCAACCTTGATGATAATAGTAACCCAATCCTAAAATTAATGGAAAATATATCCTAACAGATACTCATTGTCTTTGAAATGATTTGCAGTGTGCTCCAAATCCTACAGATTCCCTGACTTGGATTCTGAAATCGTTCCCTATTATGAATCAGTAACCTCAAATCTTCATATCATGAAAACTACCGTAGTTTCCACTGATCTTAACTTTTACTGAACTCCTCTATCTCCAAAAAGAAGTTGCAGGTTTACTTCAAATCTACTATCGTTCCTAACCCTAACTATAGATCTAAACCTTACTAGAAACCTAATTCTAAATTTAACCCTATTGAACCCTGAATAGGAATATTAGGAAAACTCTGTAGTTTTGGATAAATTTCACACTTATTTTACTTAAAAGTGTTAGCAGAAATCTCAGTTTTACCTTAAAGCTTACCCTTCCCTAAGCCTAAGTCTAACCTGAACTAGAAAAGCAACCCTAGCCCTAGAACTAATAGCCTTTGGATTCTAAAAGCCATACAAATACATTACTTTTTATTCATCCTAACTTTGATTCAACTCATCTCTCTCAAAATAGTTTGCAGTTTTATTCATTATCTAGCCATTTTTGTAACCTTAACCCTAACTGGAATATTGAGGCTAACCCTCACACTGACCATACCCTAATCTTAGTATTATTAGCAGTTTCTTATTTCACATTCATCCTAATTCTAACTAGACTTGTTATTCGAAGATTTACTTTCAGTTTGACCCTAAACATTCCATTTCCCTAATGCTAACACTAACTCCAGCTGGAACTGAAACCTAACTTTCACCCTAATGATAGTCCAAGTCTAATGTTTAAGAAAAATACTCTAGTTTTTATTCATTCTAATGAATACTCCAGTTTGCACTCTGGAAATGAGCTTGTTTGTCCTAATTCCCACAAATTTTCTGACTCTTCCTCTGAAGTTATCTTATTCCCTAACATGAACCATTATATTATTTTTCCTCACATTGTCTTATCAGGAAAAATACTGAAGTTTCCAATGATTCTACCTTTTCCTGAACCCCTGTGCCCTAAAACAATATCAGATTTACTTTCCATCAATTCCATTAATTAACTTTAACTCTCAACCTAAACCTGGCTGGAAAACTCTCATTAATCATTACAAGAATGATCACTGAGAAATAAATATAATGATAATGGTCTAGTTACTGTTCAAACTCATATTTTTGCTTCCACTTGTTAGTGAAAACTGAATATTATACTAAAAACTTTCCTATTCATAACACTATTCATAATCAGAACAAAATACTGACCCTAATGGTAATCCAAATTATATGTCAATACTAACACTAACACAAGTACACTAGTTTTCACTCATCCTAACTTGATTCAAATAAGCCTTCCAAAAATTGGTTTCAACTTTTTTTTCCAATATCTTAGTCATTTTCTAACCCTAAACTTAATCTTACCTGGAACATTGAGAATAACCATAACCCTAAATGCAAGTAGATTCTAATATTAATAGCAATACTCTAGTTCACATTCATTCTAATTCCTGCCAGGCTTATTCTAAAATTTACCTTCAATTTGACTCTCATTTTTTTCTCCTTCACTCTAAACCCAATCATGGCTAGAATCCTAACCATATCCTTGACACTAATGGTATCTCACTTCTAAAATTTATGAAAAATGCTTGTTTTGTGTCATTCTTACTGAAATTCCACCTGTAATTCTTGAAATAAATTGCAGGTTTTCCTAAACCCTATACATTTTTTCACTCTTAACTCTGAATCTATCTTGTTCCTTAACAGGAATCATTATGTCCATTGATCTCAAATCCTGATATTATGAAATACATTGTACTTCCAATATCCAAGCTTTTCCTGAATTCCTAGAAACTAAAATAAGTTCAGATTTACTTAACATTTAACACATTTCTTTTCTTTTTCTTTTTGTCCAACGTGGGGCTTGAACTCTGGGCCTGGGCATGATCCCTGAGCTCTAGGTCATGAGCCCTCAGCTCTTTAGCTATAGGTGTGCACTTTACCGCATGGCCACAGCACCACTTTTGGGTTTTCTGGTGGTTAATTGGAGATAAATGTCTCATGGACTTTCTGCCCCGGCAGGCTTTGAACTGCGATTCTCAGAAATCAGCTTCCTGACTAGCTTAGATAATAGGCATGAGAAACTAGTTTAACCAATTTCTTTATCCTATTCTCAACCCCCTTTAACCAGAAACCTAATCCTAATCACAATCTGATTTAACACCAAATAGTTACTGTAAGGAAAATTGTCTAGATTCTAGTCAACCACACATTTTTTTGCTTCTACTTCTTATTGGAAAACTAAATTTTATACTAAAGCTTATCCTTCCCTAAACCTAATGAGAACAAAATGTAATTCACCCTTTAAGCCAAATTATGTCTGAATGTTTAAAGTAACACAGACACTGGTTTTCATTCATTCTAACCTTGATGCCATTCATTCTTCTTAAAATATGTTGCAGTTTTACACCTTTTTATATCTTACATCTTTTTCTCATGCTAAACCCAGCTCTAACTGGAACACCTTGCCTAATCCTAAACCTACATATAACCGAATCATAATGTTAATAGCAAACCTCTATTGCACTTTTATTCTCTTGCCCAGCGTGTAGGTCTAAATTTTACTTGCATTTTGAGCCTACATTTTTTAAGTGTCTTGCTATTTCCTGTCAGGTTTTCTTTTTCATTTTATCTTTCTTTTTTTTTTTTTGGTCGGTCATGGGGCCTAAATTCTGGCATTAGACGTTGTCCCCCACTCTTCAGATCAAGGCGAGCACTCTGCCACTTGAGACACAGCGCCACTTATGGTTCTATAGTGGTTTATTGGAGATATGAGACTCAAAGACTTTCCTGCCTGGGCAGCTTTGAACTCTGATCCTCAGACATCATCCTTCTGAGTAGCTGGGATTAAAAGCGTGAGCCACTAACGCCCATCTTCATCATGTTTTTAAATTTTATTTTATTGAAAAGATGCTTTAAAGACAGATTAGTTACACGAGTAAGGTAATGGGTATATTTCTTTGTTGAGCATTGTTACACTCTTCTTTGTTGTTCTCCTACTACCCCACCTCCCTTACTCCTCCCTCGCCATGGGTGTAAAGTTCATTTTGAACATAGGGTCTTCTGAGTATCATTGTTGCAATGGGTCATCCTGTATTGAACCTATTTCACTAACCCTAATTCTAATTCTGTCTGGGATCCTAAACCTAACCATAATAAAAATGATAGCTAAATTCAGAAGTTAACAAAAATATTCAAGTTTTTATTCATGCTGTTAATCCACTATACAACTTGAAATAAATTGCAGTTTAGTTTAATTTTTTCTCCAAGTTAGATTATATGTGCATATATAAAGACATAACTTTATGTGAAATACAGAAGATCTTTGGAAGAAGAAGTAATGAAAAGAAAATAGAAGGAGGGAGTATAATCAAATGCTTTAAACATATTATGGAATTGCCACTTCTGACTATTAATAACCATTAACAAAATAACTAAAAATTAATAAAGAACACACTGCAGTTTAGTATTTTTAAGAGAGCCATTATATGTCTTGTGAATAAAATACTTGTGTTAGATAAACTTTGTTCATGCATATTTTATATTGTTATTGGTCAATTACTTAACTTAATGAATAAGAATATATCAAATAAGATTCCATGAAAAAAACATAAAACAGTGTTTTAGCAATTGTTTGAGAAAAAGTTATAGTCATGAATTTTAGGAAACTAAATTTCTATTTCCCTATGAAGCAATGATTTAGGTTTACTAATCTAGTTATTTTAGAGAACATAATTTGCATGAAAAACGACTAATGTACATATTGTTCCTTTAATGAGTGATGTTTAAACATTGTCTTTCATTCAAATGAATACTTAGGTTTAATTTTCAAAATAAATGCAATTTTATCTCCTTTTAGAAGTATTTACCCTGCAATTAAATGTATTAGTATATTCAGGTATTTAAAAGCTAAAATTTCGATGTTTGTTACGTAGCTCTACATATTCAGGGTGACACGATTTTTGTATTGGTAAATGTCTAACCAGTGGGATTTTTGCTTCATCAACATAAATTATCTCATGAGGTTGTTACAAAGGCTCCAGTAACCAGTGTGGTCAAAAACATTTCCTGAATTCTAAATTTTAAATCTAATCATTTTTAGAATTTGATTATATCATTTATTATATCTTCAGAGCAATTAAGCTAAACTAAATACTACTTTTTAAACATTTTTTTCACATTGTAAATAATATCAACACAGATCACAAAGAGACTAATTATTTCAGACTCATCATGTTTGGTAAAGTTAGTGTGAAGAATGTAGAGAGCAGAAGGTTCGTATACTCAATAAATATTTTGGTTAATTTAAATTAAATTAAATATCTGGATTTCTAATTTGGAGGTTAATCACATGGAAAGAGGAAGATAATTTTTTAAAAATAATTACTTTGGGACCATTTTTCTTCTTAAAATATGAAGCAAAAATATCTCTAAGAAATATTTTTTTCAATAAAATGTTTCAACCCTTAGTAAAGTGCTTTATACTTTAAACTAAAGTCTGTCTCAAAATAGAAATTCTGCAACTAATCTAATATATGTTTTCATGCACAAAATTCTGTGACTTCTAGTCTTATTTGATTTTAATTATATTTTATAGTTGTGACATGATCCCTACTTATATTTATACAAACTTCTGTAATTATACAAATCATGCCAATACACACTAACTTACGAAAGATAATATTCAAACAAAATTATCTTTTTTTTCTGTCTCCAACAGGGAAGGATGATGTGCTAAAGTATATTAAATGAAAGCACTCTAACAAAGAGTCTATGGAGTGGAAATTTGCAACATGAGGATGGGAACATGAGCACTTTCTACTTGGCTGAACAGGAAATTTTGTTTCTACAGTACTTTCTTACCTTTTAATCACACAAGGAAAGACATAAAATTTGAAATTCATATGAAGGAATTGCATTACTAAAAGATGTGGCAACCCTGTTCAAAAGCTGGAGCTTATCACTAGTTCTTTGTGATTGCTGGCTGATCTATTTCTCTATCATATGTTTCATATTATTAAATATATTAGTAATTGAGCAGTAAGTACATTACAGGAGATTCCTGAAAATCACAGCTATTGCAGTTTAATAATCTGAAGTGAGGAAAAAGATTATATTAATCTCCAATTTCTCCCTTTGGCCTTCAATTTGCCAATTAATTTTCAAAACAATCATGTAAGATGTTAGTTTATTTTTCCCTTTTTAATTAGAGATTAAGCAATTGTGTTTTTGCAGTAGAAAGTGATGACAGTGGTATCAGAGTTCTGGTAAGGGCACCTTCTCCTTAACAAGTAATGCTCTATGGACTGTAAATATAGAATCCACACTAAAATTCTCTCTCTCTCTACACACAAACACACAAAAACACACACACACACACACACAAACAACACACACACTTTGAATAAATGACACGATTTGCATGTATCATCTTAAAAAAAGACAGTATGATTTTACATCTTCCTTTCTATATGACAAGTCCTTATTTTTTGTTTCCCTGTTTGCTGAATAAATATATTCCTGAAAACAGGATATTCACATCAAATCTGGGTGTAATTTTTATTTTTTAAATTTGAAATATAAACTTTGTTATGACTAGTCATTTTCTAAAGATGAGTGATATTCATGAACACTAATATGTTGGCGCCTTTAAGTAAATTGAGACTTGATGTGGTATGATAGTTCTTGTGTCTAATTGACATAACCATTAGATGATTCATGTATAAACATGTGCATTGCACTTTTTTATTTTTATATATAAAATAGTCCCCAAGGATATACTTTAAAGTGATGGGGGGGGGGTTGTCTCCATATTCCATACTTTATATTTATTTCAGTAAAAGTACTAGAAATAAATGATGTTTACTGGAACAATATAAAAGAACATATTTTCTTTAGAACGTATTTCTAAAGATAATAGATTTATTGTTTAAAGAATAGAAAAGAGTAAAATAGGTTTCTTGCTTGAAACTGCATAAATTACATATGAATGTAGCTCAAGATGAGACTCAGAGATAAATTCATATTAATATTACTGAGATTTATACCACAATATAAGCAATATAGGTATTTTAAGGAATGGGTCATTCCAAGCCCTAGATACCTAATGGATGAAGAATGGTATTGAAAATAGCAGAGGAAAACAATTCAACATGCAGATGTTATGATTTTATAATACTAATACAAAAAAATGGATCATTTGCCTTTCTGAAGAAGAATGTTTAGCCAGTAATTTCAGTGAAAGGCATCAGCGGTAATCAGTCTAAAGTCTTTTCCTCCAAGATACCCAAGAGTACTATACTCATCCTCTGAAGAATAAATAAGAGTTAATTAGCTTTGCTTAATATTAATTTACTTGTAGCAAATAGGTTAAAATGTCTACACTCTTTCTTTCAATGTAATAACTTACATTTGTTTTACCTAAACTCCAATCCCCCGAAGACCACCAGAGACCTCGACCAATGCAAATAACAAAGGCGTCATTTATTTGCAAGTTCCAGGCTGCAAATAAAAACAAAGCTCTGTGCAATCGGTAACCCATGACACTAAGAGACCCCTAGCATAGAATCAGCACAGTTTTTATAGTATTGAACAAACAACTTTAAGGAAGTTTTACATGAGAAATTACATGATTGATTAACATTTTAAGCAAACTAAGCTATACATATATGATTGGCTAATATCATTGAGGTGTTATTGACAAGAAGTGTCTGGCCACTGGGCCACCGTGTCCTGCATGGCCACCCAATGTTTGGTCAATGCATATGGAGAAAATTCTTGTGGCTTTCCCAAGGATTGTTTATGTCTCGGTTGTCCAGGAATTGATTTTCTTTTTGTGTCATTTCTGGGTCCAACCCATGGTTATTTTCATAATTCATAGCTCACAAGATGGTTGCTAGCTTGTAATGAAGTTACTTAGGACTTCATTGTGCCTCATTAAGCTTTAAGCTCTTCACATTTTATATTATTACTGTCTATTCATACAAGCCTGAAATCACTATTTCAAAGTAACACAAACAGAAAAACAAAAATAAGTTGATACAACCATCACAAATCCTAAATTATGTGAAAAAAAAATCCACAATATAATAAATGAACCAGAGGAAGAGGAAAAACAGTGGCAGAATAACAACAGAAAATTACCCTAGATTTCTCAAATGAAACAGAGATTTAGAGTACTAGAAGGTAATCCATTTCTAGAGTGTCACACCAAGTTAGGTATAATTATATATAGATATTCAATTCAAAAGAATATTTTATACTGTCTTCACAAGAAAACAGAAATCTATGAAAAGTTACCCAGCCAGGAAGGTGACTGCTGTGACTGTGTTGGCCAACATATTCAAAAACACAACTGCAGTGTGGAAATGAAAGGGCCACATGGGAAAAAAAAATCATGAACAGAGACAGTCACATATAAACATAGACACAATTCACCTTACCACTGGATAATCGGAATAGTTGTTGGAACCACAAGTATTAATTTGAAAACATCTCTCACAACTGATCTCTTCTACCTACACTTAATGGTCTAGACAAAAACCTAATTACAGAGAAACAAATCACAACAGAAGACCAAAGCAACACCTGGCAAATCATCCAAGAACATAGATAGTCACCTATTAAGATCATATATCCCCCAAATGAAAGCCAAGAAATACTTCAAATGAGCAGAACAAATCAGAAAAATATGAGAAAAGTCATGCCAAGGTAATACAACTCACACAGTAAATAAACAGGCATTAGAACAATCAGTTACCTAGAAGATAGTTTTCAAAATACATTACAAATACTGCTGAAAAATGTGATTAATGAAAAGATACAAAACCTCTACAAGGAAATTTGTGAACAAGATAAGACCAAGCAAAGATCAGTAAAATAATTCATGGAGACTCCAAACACAAAGAAAAACAAATTCTGAGAAGGCAAGAGAGTCCAATGGAAAAATGGATGCCTAGATTAAAGATATGAGAGAAGACACAGCTAAAACACATACCTCCCAAGTCCCCACCCATCTGTTTATTGGGTGGGGGCGTGGAAGGTATACAAGACCTAAAATAAAGCTTTATTAAAGAGATAGAAGCCCTAAAACAATAACCAATTGTAAGACAGGGAAATCACAGAGATAGGCTCATTCAGATAAGAGAAACCTTTAGAACACCAAATAGAGTATACCAGAACAGAACAAACCACCATCACATCATAATCCATTACAGGATCATTAGACATCAACGAAGGGATTCTTAAATCTGTCAGGAGAAAAGACTGATCATTTATAAAGGATATACATTCAGAATAAATACAAATTTCTTAGCTGATATGGTAAAAAGGGGAGCCTCGCATTATATATGACAAACATTAAAGGCAAACAACTACCAACTGTGAATATGGTCCCAACCCAAACTCTCCTTTACATTAAAAGTATATATAAAAATATTTCATGACAAAGAAATCTTGAAACAATATATCTCCACCAAATCAGCAGGATAGAAGTTAATCAAATATATCCTACATAGAGAAGATCATGAAGAACAGGTACTGGTTATGTAAAATGCTCCCTACCAGTGAACAAGGTAAATATATTGAGAGTAGATGAGACACAGAGCCTAACAGCAGGTGAATAACATAGAAGGACTTATGAGATATTTCACAGACTTAACTCTCAATATTAATGGACTTAACTTTCCAATTAGAAAACAGATTAAATAATAGTATAATAAAACAAGATGCATGCATGTAGTATCTACAAGAGACAAATTTTATTGACAAAAACAAACACATACTCAAACTGAAAGGCTGGAAGGAAAATTTTCAAGCAAATGAACACCATAAACAGGCCACAGTAAAATTACTAACATAAGATAAAATAGAATTCAAAATAAAATTACTAGGGCGAGACATTATATATTGATAAAGGTACATCTCCATAAGGAGGATATATCAAGTCTAAGTATCAATGCCTGGAGCACCCCACTTCATCAACCAAAAACTACTTAACCTAAAAACAAATCTCAACACATCATTGAAATTCATGGATAGCTCATCCAGGAAAAAATCAACCAAGAAACTGAAGACCTAAATAAATACATTGAACGCCTAGCCCTCACAGACATCTACAGAATATACATTCAGCATCAGTATACACATTCTTCCCAGCAGCTCATGGAAGCGTCTCCAAAATAGAACATATCCTATGTCACATAGAAATTCTATCCAAATTGAAAGAAAAAATATTTGAATTCCCATATCTTGTCAGAACACAACAGAATAAATTAGAATTAAAAAGCTAAAGCAAAAAAAAGTCCCAAACTCATGAAGACTGAACAACACATTGCTGAATGACCAGTGAGGCACTGAATACATTAGAATGAAAATCTGAAAGTTTCTGCAATTTAACAAATTGAACGCACAAAAAAACCAACTCCTCTGGGAAACAGTAAGTGCAGTATTTAGAGGAAAATTTATAGCTCTAAGTGCCTATATCAAGCAATTGGGGAAATCTGAAGTCTGTATTTTAATTATATACCTGAAAATTCTTGAAAACAGGAACAAGCTCAAACCCAAAGCAGAAGACAAAAATAAATAAAAATAAATAAATCAGAAATAACTAAATAAAGACAAACTAAAACATAAAAAGATCAACAAAACAGAATTGGTTGTTTCAATAAATTAACAAACTTGACAAACCCTTACCAAATCTAAGAAGAGAACTTACATAGATAGAAAGATAAATAGAAAGTCCACAGAATGGGAGAAGTTTGTTACTTACTCTGCAACAGGCAATGGCCATACAACTCAAATATATTTAGAGCCCCAAAAGTTAACTGCCCCCCAAAACAAATCTTCAAAGAAACAACCCTCTTAATAAGTGGGCTAAACATTTAGAGAGACCTCCCTAAGAAGAAATATGAGTGGCCAATTGAAACATGAAGAAATATGCAACATTTCTAGCCATAGAAATACAAATAAAAGCAACATTGTGATTCCACCTCCCCACAGTTTGATGAACATTATGAAGAAAACTAATAATAACAGAAGCTGCTGAGCCATAGGGGAGCTCTATGTGAAGTCTTTTGAGGAACCTCCATACTGCTTTCCAAAGTGGTTGAACAAGTTTACATTCCCACCAACAATGAAGTAAGGTTCCCTTCTGTTCACATCCCCTCCAGCATCTGTTGCTGTTAGAGTAATTGATTTTTGCCATCCTAACTGGAGTGAGGTGGTATCTCAATGTTGTTTTGATTTGCATTTCTTTTATGGTTAGGGATGTTGAGCATTTCTTCATGTGTCTATTGGCCATCCTTCTTTCTTCGTCAGAGAAGTTTCTCTTTAAGTCTTTCGCCCACTTATTTATTGGGCAGTTGTTTCTTTGAGGATTTGTTGTTGGGGGATTTAATTTTTTGAGTTCCAAGTATATTTTAGATATGAGACCCTTGTCTGTCGTATGGCTAGTGAAGATCTTCTCCCAATCCGTGGGATTTCTATTGATATTGCTAGCTATGTCCTTTGCCATGCAGAAGCTCTGCAACTTCATGCAATCCCATTTGTCCAACCTTTCTTTGATTTGTTGTGTTTCCGAGCCTCTATTCAGAAAATTTCTGCCTGAGCCAAGGAGACCTAGGGTTTCTCCTATTCCATCCTGTAAAGTTTTCAGAGTGTCTGCTTTGACTTTGAGGTCTTTGATGCATTTGGAGTTGACTCTGGTGTAGGGTGATATATAAGGGTCTAGCTTTAGTTTTCTACAAGTAGTTAACCAATTTTGCCAGCACCATTTACTGAAGAGGCTGTCTTTGTTCCATTCTATTGTTTTAGCTCCCTTATCAAAGATTAGATGGCTATAGGTCTGTAGGTTCATTTCTGGGTTTTCAATTCTATTCCATTGGTCCTGAGGTCTGTTCTTATGCCAATACCAAGCTGTTTTGATTACTATGGCTTTATAGTAGAATTTGAAATTTGGTATTGATATTCCTCCAGCAGTGTTCTTTCCGTTGAGGAGCATTGTTGCTATTCGGGGTCTTTTATTGTTCCATATGAATTTTTGGATTGCCTCTTCTATTTGCTTGAAGAATGAGGTTGGAATTTTGATAGGTATCACATTGAATTTGTAGATAGCCTTGGGAAGTATTGCCATTTTCACGATGTTAATCTTTCCAATCCAGGAGCATGGAAGGTTTTGCCATTTTCTAAGTTTTGTTTTAATTTCCTTTTTCAAGATTTTAAAGTTTTCATCATAGAGGTCCTTCACTTCTTTGGTTAAGTTAATTCCTAGGTATTTTATTTTTTGTGGGGCTATTACAAATGGAGTTGCTTTCCTAATTTCAGCCACACTTTTCTCATTGTTGGCATACAGAAAAGCCATTGATTTTGGGGGGTTAATTTTATACCCTGCTACTTTGCCAAAGTTTTGAATCAGCTTGAGTAATTTGGGAGTGGAGTCTATGGGATTCTTTAAATACAAGATCATGTCGTCTGCAAAGAGGGAGAGTTTTATTTCTTCTTTCCCTATTTGGATCCCCTTTATGTCTGCATCTTGTCTTATTGCTGTAGCTAGGCATTCTAATACTAGATTGAAGAGAAGTGGAGATAGTGGACAAGACCACACTAAAGCTACCAGCACAATTATGTTTATTGCAGCATTATTTACCATAGCTAAGATATGGAACCAAACCAGATGCCCCTCAGTAGATGAATGGATCAAGAAAATGTGGTATATATACGCAATGGAATTCTATGCCTCCATCAGAAAGAATGACGTTGCCCCATTTGTTAGGAAATGGAAAAACTTGGAAAAATTATATTAAGTGAAGTAAGCCAGGTCCAAAGAAACATAGGTGCCATGGTTTCCCTTATTTGCAATATCTAGTATATGTATCATTCAAGCGGAAAAGGTCAGATAATGTGATGTTAGGAAAATGAATCCTTAGATATGTATTTTAATGTTTTTTTCTTTCATGCATGTGTTTCTAACGCATTTATAAGATTATCTCTTTGTAGCTTTGTATGTCCCTCCGCCACAGTATAACCTCTGCTTTCTCTATATTTGATGTCAGTATAACTTGTAAAGGAGGTGGGGAAAAACAAGTCGTTTAAGTATACAGGTGGACCTGTTGCAACAATGAGAAGTACAAGTTGTCATGTCGAAAACGAGCTTTACAATGTTGGTGCAGGGGGGTGGGAAGCGGGGAGGATTGGGTGGGGGGTTTGGGGGGAGGCTGGGAAGGGATGTGAAGAGTAAAAAAAGGAGAAGGCTGCAATGTTTGATAAGAAATGTACGCATTAACCTGCCCATGTAATTGTAACCCCTCTGTACAGTGTGTTCACAAAAAATAAAAAATAAAATAAAATAAAAATAAAAAAATAAAAAAAAGAAGGTCAACAACCAAAAAAAAAAAAAAAAAAAAAACCAGAAGCTGGTCTGGTGGGAATATAGCCGAAAAGGAATGTTACTACACTCTTGGTTGAAAAGTAAACTTGTTCAAATACTACATAAAGAAGTATACAGGTTCCTCAGAAGGTCTCCCCTATGACCCAGCAATCCCACTACTGGTCATTTACCCAAATGACCACAGACAAGGCCACACTAAAGTTACCATCACAGCTATGTCAATTTTAGCATTATTTATCATAGCTAAGATATGGAACCAACACAGATGGCCCTCAGTAGATGAATCAATCAATCAAATGTCATATATATTCACAACAAAATTCTATGCTTCAGTTAGAAAGAATGGCATTGCCCCATTTGTAAGGAAATGGAAAGACTTGGAAAACATAATACGTCAAACAAGCCACACCCAAAGAATCATAGGCTACATGTTTTCACTCATTAAAAAAAACTAGAATATGTCTAGGATATTCTTATAAAAGATCACAACAGCTCAATAGCTATATGCATGTCACCATAGAAAATGATGCTTATTGAAATGAGCTCCAAGAAGTGGATACAAGGTAATTGTATAGTGAACTGCCTTTAGTTATTTATATTTGCTTTTTGGTTTATTCCCTGTAGTCACTGTTTTTGATATCTGTACCCTTTGTCTTAAACAAAAGTTTATCTGATTTGGGGAAGGGAAGGGAAATCACAGAAATGGTCTGACAAAGATTAACCAAAGCAACAGTGATATACACTAAACCCAATGTTAGAAATGAACTTTACAACTTTGGGGAAATGGGACATCAGAGTTGGGAGAAGCAGGAAAAAATGAGGAAGTGGCAACACTGTAAAAAAAAAAAGTACTTATTACTTATGTAACTGTAACTCACCCCTTGGAATATCATCTTCATAATAAAAAAAATAATAGAGCTGACCGGAAGCTCGGCCTGACTTCTCTGTCATTCTCCCTAGGACAATGGGTGCTATTCTGTCCACTTCTTGTGGTGGGAAGTCCACTCTTGTCAGTCGTAGGGCTTGAACTCTGGGCCTGGGCACTGTCCCCGAGCTCCTCAGCTCAAGGCTAGCGCTCTACCACTTGAGTCACAGCACCACTTCCAGTATTCTGGTGAATATTTGGAGATAAGAGTCTCACAGATGTTCCTGCCCAAGCTGTCTATAAACCATGGTCCTCATAACTCAGCCCCCTGTGTCCTTAGGATTATAGGCCTGAGCCACCAGCACCTGGCTTAAATGTAATTCTGAAGCTATTTCTCTCTCTCTCTCTCTCTCTCTCTCTCTCTCTCTCTCTCTCTCTCTCTCCCTCTCAAACTTATTTAATGGGTGCTGGAGGAGGTGGCCCAGCATCCCCATGTGGCTGGAACCAATGTGGCCCTCTCATTCTGGAGGTGGGCTGTGGGTAGGAGTTATCTTGCTCAGTCTGTTTTTCCAGTTCCATGAGGTAAGCCCCTCTGTGTTCTGGCTAGACTGTGACAGTTATTCATTGTCCATCTATCTTTACTGGACTCAGTATTGTGTTCAATATCCTTTTCTAGCAAAAATTTCTGGCTAAAATTATGATACGTAGTTACAGAATGAAAAAGTAATGCCATCTTAAGAAAGTCATTTAGGGCTCTGGGAATGTAGCTTTACAGTACGGTGATTGATTAGCATGCATGAAAACTTCGGTTCAATTCCTCAGAACCATATAAACAGAAAATCACTGAAAATGATGCTGTGTTTCAAGTAGTAGAGGGTTAGCCTTGAACAACAACAACAAAAATAGTTGAGGAATAATTCCCTATGCCTGAGTTTAAGCCCCAGGACTGGCAAAACAACAATAACAACAACAAACATTTAGTTCGTAAATGCAAAATAAACAACTCATACTTGGAATATATAACTGCTCCTTCCATACTGATAACTGACAATAATCCCTAATTCATGAACTTTACCTATATTAGTATACAATTTTGAAAACAAAAAACAAAAAATTTGTTCATTAAGTCACGGCAATTAATGCCAGGAAATTGCTTAGATGTCAGGTGAAGATTAATTCTGGAAATTCAAAGATTCCAGGCTTTTGAGAGGTCACTGCTAATCAGAAGAGTAGCATAAGTGAGATTTGGAAATCTTTTTGATAAGTCATGGCACCAAAAAGGCAGAGGCTAATTAATAGTTTTTACAGAAGAGAAGGAATAACTCCAGATGGAAGGAATAAATGGTAATAACTAAGTTATACCACAAAATGTTCTAGGGAACCATTTTTGGTTATTAAAGAACTAGTCATCAACTAGGCTTATTCCTCATTGCCTTTAGCATTATATTAATTAGGATAATTCTTAATGTCTGTGTGATAAGTTGTATATCCTTCTATGCTGTACTTTCATACCTGAACTCCTTTGTTTTCTAAAAATCTCAGTCTTTTATATTTCTCTATGAACAATTTCTGATACTAAGTCGACAAATGCAGACAGCAGAGGATGCTAATGTAAGAGTCCTATAACACATGAATCATTAATGTAACAACATGGAAAAGGAGGACAAATTTATTGCTACCTCGATTTTTCTGAAAAGTTGCAATGTCATCATTTGATTCAAATTTCCATTCTTTGTCTACATAGTGTCAGTAAGTGCACATAAATGCAAATATAAGATGGATGCTGGTGGCTCACACCTGTAATCCTAGCTACTCAGAAAGTTGAGACCACAGGATTGTGGTTCAAAACCAGCCTGGTCAGGAAAGTCCATGAGACTCTTATCTTTAATTAACCACATTAAACCCAGAAGTGGTGCTGTACCAAAAGTGGTAGAGTGCTCAACTTGAGATGAAGAACTGAGGGACAGAATCCAGTATCAGAGTTAAAGACACATGAGCAACAAAAAAGTGCAAATATGACTTTAAGTTTCCCCAAAAGGAATGACAAAGTCAATAATAATCTTCACAAGTAGAAAAAATAATTCCAAAATGATTCAGTGCACCTACTTTTGTTGAGTTATTTAAGTTATGGTTTCTTTGCTTGACATATTCTCTTCGTTTAAAAAATGTCAAATATTAGATTTATAATAAACTTCATCTAATATTTCTTGGTTCCAAAGAGAAATCCGAGGGGAAACAAAGGAGGAGGCTACAATGCTTGTTAATAAATGTACTCATTATCTTGCCCATCTAATTGTAATCCCTCTATACAGTATTTTAACAATAAAAAATAAATAAAAGTTAAAAAAATAGATGTCCATACAGTTGAAGTCACTTGGATTTATTACTATCTCAGTTCAAAGCCAACCCAGGCAGGAGAGTCTAACTCTTATCTGTAATTAAACACTAAAAAAGCCAGAAGTGGAATTTAGGCTCAACCAATAGAGTACTAGCTTTAGCGGCAGGTGGGCAGGAAAGACAACTGTACAGGGACAGGGTCCACCCTCTGGGTTCAAACCCCAAAACCAGCACAAACTAAACAAACAAACAAGCAAATGAAAAACACCATGTTTCTTTGTGACCATCATTAAAGCACTGGTTTGAGAAGAGGCTCCTTTTGCTGATCATACTCTCTGGATCCTGCTTTTTGGAATCCTTATTGCTATGGAGACCACAGGACGAGCCTAAAGAATTGGGTAACTGACTCCTGCAACAGGAGAATCATCTCAGGAGTGAAATATCCGTGCAAAAGTCTCTTTAAAACCCCCATATCTTTGTTTCTTTGCAGGAGAACACTTTTAAGATAAAGTTATTTCCATTTATTATATGCTGGCCTTCAAATGGCATATTGTTTCCTTTTGTTATACTCTCAACTAGAAGTTTACAGAAAAGTTTTATATAAGTAAAGGACACACTTGAAAAAGTCAGGGACAGTTTCTTTCAGGCCTTGGATTTTTTCTTGTACCGTATAAAGGACAGCACAAATTACCTTGAACTTTGTCATTTTTCTATGTTCAATTCCTCTCTTGGGATCAGTTTCCACTTGCAATAAAAGTTCCTTCCACTTACTTCCAGTAACAATCTATGGTGCTACTCCAGGTAAAATGAATGTTTTCTGGCTTCATTGAAATAGCACAAGTATATCTTTGGACATGAGGTAACATGTGTTTCAGAGATAACTTCATAACGAGAAAATATGGAATTTGCATGGCTTATAAAACCTTATTCATATACATATGGCCATATAAGATGATGTTAAGTGAAATGGAACCGAAGATAGGGACACAACTTTCTTTTTCTTTCTTGCTATTTTTTAATGTATCTAACATGTAGTATGTGATTTTTTTGTTTCTCTTCTATTTTCTTCCTCCATGGTATATAACCCCTGTTTTCACTATATTTATTGTCAGCTACCTGCATCTTGCATATACATTTTTCTAATGAGGGGAGGGGAAGGGAAATAACAAAAAGATTTAACAAGTATACAATATGGCCTATGTAACAATGAGTTGTACAAGGCACTATGTAGAAAATTAGCTTTACAACTTGAGGAGGGGAGAAGGGAGTTGGGTTGGTGGGGAGGAAAAGGATTGTAGAAGAAATACAAAAGAGGAGGTAACAATGCTTGATAAATAATGTTCTCATTAACTTTCTTATGTAACTCTAACCCATCTTTAAACCATTTTTACAATAAAAAACATGAAAAAAACATCCTGGACTACTTTAAGCTCAAATTTCCTAAGTGCTCTGTTATTAAGACCAATTTTATGTGGGAAGAATGTTCTCTGAAACATTTTTTGTGAGTGTGTGTGTTGTGCATTATTTCCCAACTGTACATAAGTTAGCAGTAGGAGAAACAATAGGAATAATAGGAGAAAAAGAAGTTTTGTGCTTAAGTATAATGGTTCAATAACTATAGAAGACTCTTCAAACAAGACAACTTTGAAACAATAAATCCAAGGCCAGTATGTAGATCTACGGGAGTGACATAGAGAAACATTACTACTAAGTGGAACATGAAGGATGAGGCCACTCTTGTTTTCTACTAGATCTAAATCATGGCAGTTAATCATGAAAATTTGTAAAAAGTAGAACAGAAGAGTAATTCTGGTTCCAAAACAAGTCAGATATAAGAGCATGGACAACTGTGAAAAAAGTCCATGTTGAGAGAGCAGGAAATATAGCAGCAATGAACTGGTGGATAAGATCACATTTCTTTTTCTTTTTTAGTTAGTTTGTTTGTTTGTTTGTTTTTTGATGGTTGTGGGTTTTGAACTCTGGGCCTGGGTGATGTCCCTCCCCTCTTCAGCTCAAGGCTAGAGCTCTACTATTTGAGCCACAGTGCTAATTCCAGTTTTCTGGTGGTTAATTGGAGATAAGTGCCTCAGAAAACTTTCATACTGGTGCTTGATCTGAACTGCAATCCTCAGATCTCAACCTCCTGAGAAACTAGGATTATAGTTTTGAGCCAGCAGTACCAGACTTAAGATCACATTTCTAGCAGTGTACACTCAGGATATGTAATGTGTATGTTCATCTATCTTTGTATGAATTCTTGAGTTAAAATCTAGGCTACAGGTTGGACTTTACATTCACAAAAATGTTTGTAGTTTAAAACCATACTCCTGGAAAAAATTAAAACTAAGAATGTAAAAAAGTCTGGAAAGTTCAGTTTGCATCCAGCCTCGGCAGAACAGTCTTTGCAAAACTACCTATAATTAACCAGCCAAAAGCTGCATTGGACGAATGGCTCAAGTGATGGGATACTAGTTATGAGCAAGAGTGCTGAATAATAGCCTGAGGTGTTCGCATACATACATACAAACATTTACATGCATATAGAAGTACTTATATGTGTGAACACACATATGAAACAACTCTCACAATGTGTAAAAAAGTTAGAAAATAATAGAAAATATATCCTGAGTAAGACTATAATCAAGTGATAATTTTTAATATTAGAAAGTCGTCAAGTGAACTTTCAACCCAAAAGCTTGAGACTATTAGATAGGTAGAGACCAGAGATAGAAAAAGAGCCAAGTAATAATTATTAAAGGGATTGGATCCATGGAGAAATGAATCAGAGACCCCTGCTGGTGCATCTGAAAATGTTCTTATCCCGTGTCAAATGTTAGAACATCTTTGAAAATTGTACAGAAACAGTTTGAGCAGTCAGTCGTGGATAAGATCATCTGAGAAGTTCAGAATTACTAGTATGTTTCTCGATTAAATAAACCAACAATCTATGGCAGGACAATGTGATACAAGTCTGGAATTCTAGCACTCAGACTAATACAGGAGATTAGAGAGTGGATTAAATAGTAATATCTTCCCTGGACTAGGTAGTATAATTTTGCCTCCATAAAACAAACCAAAGAACAAGGAAGGAATTGACAGTTGGAAGTTTGGGCTAATTTTGTCATTATGTTTTGAGAAGTCAAGTTTCCTATTGAAATGCAACTCATATATCATCCTCAGAAATGTTTAAAATGCTCTCTTCATTACAGAATACTTCTAGATGCAAAATAAGTCAGGATTCTGAACCAAAAATTTGAAAAATTTAGCATCATTCTGTTGGATTCCAAAGAAATAATGGAAGGATTACAAAGCTTAAGTCTGGACAAACAGCAAAGTTATCTAATGTAGGACTTTGTAGACCTTACTAAATTATCATTTAGATTTATATCTTTTGCTTGTAATTTCATATTCTATAGGATACTACAAAATACTTTTTAAGTAGAAGTTTTCATTTGCAAATTCACAAATGATTCTGGCATTCTATTTGTCTAGAATATTCTTTCAAGAGAGTTGAAATTAAGACTTAATTAATAGATAATTCCAACAATTCATGTAATGTGTATAATATAGAAAGAGTTGAGAATCAATGGATGCTATTAATTTATAAATTTAGAAAAAGAGCAATGTTTTGAGACTTTCGTGTAAAATGGTGTGAAGAGAGTTATTGTTTGAAAACTTTTTTTCTTCTACCTGTACATAACATAGGAAGAAATTTCCTTAATTATATATCTCTGTGTACAATGAGAAAAATTCTAGGTTTGGGGTTTGTTTTCATTTTGTTTTTGTTGTTTTGTTTGTCCTAGGGCTTGACGTCTGGGCCTGGGCACTGTGCCTGAGCCTGTTTTTTGCTCAAGGATACTGTTCTACCACTTGAACCTCAGTGCTACTTGTGTCTGGCTTTTCCTGAGCAGTTTATTGGAGATAAGAATCTAAGGAACCTTCTTACCTTGGTGGGCTTTGAACCATAATATACAGATCTTTGCCTCCTGAATATCTATGGTAGACGAAAAAATATGTATAAATAATATTTTCAGGTTTTCTGATCTGAAGAATACCACTAGAGGGAAAATGATGCAGAAAAGTTTAGTGTAGTGTTCTTTCAACAATAGAAAGCGCATAGCATTAGCAGAAGTGTAGAATTTTTTCACAATAGTGATAAGCTAGTCATGCTGTGAATTTAGGGAATATTAAGGTGCACCTTACAAGGTGGAAACTGTTGGGCTAGAATGACTTTATTGCATAAAATGTTGGGATTGATTGTCATTGAAATAATAGCTTACTATGATGAACAAATGTTTACTCTAAAGGAATTAATTATTATAGATAGTTCATAGTTTTATCTTCTACCAGAACGTGGCTAGTTTCTCTGTTGACCTTGAAATATGTAATGCCCTATTGGAAACTGCATCTATTGCAGAATTAAATTAAATGCATACAGGCACTGCTTTAAATGTCTCTGGTATGGCATGCTCAAAATTTGAAAATTAGTAGTTAGTAGAACACATATATTCTGTCCTCTTAACAAATATTCAGTTTTAAAAATTAGGAGTTTCCAGAGAATGGAACTATTTTCTATTTAGTATGAGACAATACTAAAATAATGTTTTTTTTAAATAATGGCAAGTATATTCTGAAAATTTTGTATAGTTTGATAGCATTCAAGTTGATGACCCTCTGAAAAAGAAAGGGGCAATTAATTCAAATTAGAAGCCAAATATAGTTCATTTGTTTAAAAATGTAATACATAGAATATTATTTACCATAGAAATACATTGAAATTACATTTTATGTAGCTTACTTTTAAATTTAATTTTATTGTCAAGGAGATATATAGAAGGGATTGTAGTAATTGTAAGGTAGTGAATATCTAACAAGTCGAACTTTTTATGCCCTCCCTCATTTTTCTCACACTTTTACTTCACACCAATAACCCTCACAAGTTGTAATGTGAATATCCTACATGTTGTTTTGTGAGTATTGCTATTGCATTGGTTTGCCCTTTGTTCTTTGTCTCGCCATTTTGTTGTTCCTCTTCCGTTGCCAAATTAAGATAAATGTGTATATAATACACAGGATACTGACATCAAATACAGCAGGGAATAAACCATAGGGGAAAACACAAAAGAAAAATGAAATCACATAGTACAGTAAAAACAACAACCACAAAGACAAACCTCTATTTCCATGTCTAGGAGTTCATTTTGCTCAGAGGATGCTGATGTACACACACACACACACACACACACACACACACACACACACACACACACACACACATAGCTATTGAGCCATTCTGCTCATCCTCTAGGACTATCTTAGATATTACCTAATTTTACACATGAAGAAAACCAATGAATCTGTTTCTTTGTGTCTTGCTTATTTTTCTTAGTAGGATTTTTCCAAGTCTTTCCATTTCCTCATGAATTGGAAGCATATAATTCCACCCTGTGTGTGTTTAATGGATTCGTTCATCTTCTGAGTGGCATATTGGTTTAAATCATGATTGCATGTAAGTATCATTAGGGTCATTCAAAAATGACAGATGTCACCTCCCAAATATACTAAAATCATGATTTCTAAGTAAGATAGTTTTTTATGGTGGTACAAGTGTTGAGATACCTGGATAAGTCTAATGTATTTCTTGCACTGAGTTAGGCAGGAAGACATCATATAGGATAAAAATGGTAGTGACAAAATATTCCCTTGAGAAAGATTTAGGAGGCTTCCAGAAATATGAAGAAATTCAGATAATTTTTAAGAATTTAGAAATGCAAGCTCAAGTACGTCTCTTTAAATAAAAAAATTTGTAAGTGGAAGGGCAAAAGAAGAAATACCTGACAGCAGATCATTATTCCAAGTTAGAGTATAAAAAGACATTATCTATAACTTCCCAGTTAAAAAGAGACGAACATAATACGTCCCACTTAATTTAGGTACCTGAAAAATATTTACTTGGCTTTTTCCTACTTTAATGCTCCAAATAAATGAAGACTTATAAGAAAAGTTATGTGATTGCCATTACTTCAAACAGAACACTAACTGTGATGAGTCCTCTTTTTCGCACTTTGCACTTGGAAAATAGTCCTTAAGTTGATGATGTTGTGGCTCATTAGAGTCAGAGTTAGGGGCTTCTACGTGTAGAATTATCCCAAAATAGTTTAAAGCAGTTTTTTCCCCAAGATATCCAACTGCATTGTCTGAAGGTATACTTTGAACACACCCTCAAACATGAGTACGTAATTTGAAATTATACTTCAGCATTTCCTTGGCACATTCAACTGTGTGCCTTTGTCTTTTTTGCACATTCCTTTTGAGTTCATAGTTGCTCTATGTCAATTTCATCTTTATAAACTACTAAGAACATTGTTCAACTACCACTTCTTGTTTGCACACACCCAGTGTCTGTATCAAGGTACTTTGTCTATGTTAAACAATAGGGTAGTACTCACTCTCTGAGGAGAAAAGTTCCACAGTATAACCCTATGCCCACATTACAGGGTGTAGAATTTAAAGCATTTTGAGACAAACAGTGATATTAGAAGTGAAAGCCTCCTTAGGGACATTAGCTTGGAGCTCATTAGTTTTCCCAGGAGAAATATAAATATCCACAAAATTTGGAGCTAATTAGTAAGTAACCAAATTAACACTAGATCCTAGAAGTTGTGTTAATTCAAGTCACCATTGTATTATTGTTATATCAGAATTCTTCCCTATTTGCCAATGTGTATGAGAAAATGAAAGATTTGGATTAAATGGTGAGGGTAATGTCTGAACTCTTCCATTCAATAAAAGCTTGAAGTTTACTATGGCACTTCCTACATATAAGAATTTGTGGCAGGTTGATTGACAGGGATATTTAAGCATGGAGATATTTCTAACAAGAATTAGATTTTAATAGAGTATATGGCAGTTATGATTTGTTAATGTCTACTGAAGCATTTTCTGTTCTAAAGAAGAATCAATTCAAGAATCAATTCAGTCACATCAGTAAAGCTGTATGTTTAACCTAATACTTGGTGTTACTTGTCCTACATTTGTGATGATTAGGCTGATAAGATATACAAACAAATCTGAACATATTGCAATAAAATCCCAAACTGATGTGGATACATGAGTAACTCATTGGAATTGTAGGACAAATTAGGCTTTTCTGTGCTGTAGTTCAATCTCTAATGTCCTGTCTAAACAGTCTTGAAAAATATTCACAAAATACCTCTAAGGAAAGTCCATGACAGTTATATCCGTATAATTCTTCTAAGGTCAGGATAAAAGCATTTGCTCCCAGCATTTAAAATCAACAGGATCTGTTGAATTCATGGATCCAGAATTTTATAGCTTCACATTCCTATCACAAAATTTTATCAATATGACTTTCACCGAAACACTGTTCTTATTGAACTTGTCTATGTCCTTTTAATTTTTAAATCCAAATATCATATTTTCTTCAATATATACCTGCAAATTCTTTCCTTTACTTGTGTAAATCTGTGTTTATTACTTGTTTGTTTCCTTATTTATCTCTCTCTTCCAATCTTGTCCACACTGGTGCTCACATTGCTCACACTTGTGTCAGAATTTTTCTTTTCCTCCTCCCTTTAATAATGCCCCCGATTTTATAATTCTTTTGCATATTCAAGGTCATGGATATTTTGATGATGTCTAAACAGACCTATATTCGCATCTCTTTAACATAAACCTTAGAACTGAGAGTCTTTTCCTTTAAGTCCATATTTTCCACCTGTAGTCCTTTTCACCAAGAATATAACTAACAGTTGCCAACCAGAGATGTGGATGCATTTTAGATTTCTTCTTACCTTTCTTCTTAGTTTTCTTCTTACCTTTCTTACCCTCCCCTTAGATAAGATGAATGATTAAGATTTTCTCAGTTTCTGTCACTAATACAATTTCTATGTACTCCTTTTTATGTCCATGACACCAGGCTGTTTCAAGTATTCATCACTGGTAACCTAGTCCTAAAACAACCGTTTACAAAGTATGCTTTTTTCCCCATAGTCTTTTCATATTGGTCCTCTCCATCACTTTGTAAGCACACAGAGTGAAGAGCTCAGACAAAAATTCTAGTAACATTATTTACTCACTACATTGACTGTTGGCCTTACATTTCTCATCTGTAAATGGATGTAATCTACCAGAAATATTGAAGAATATTTGTTGACTTCTAGAATAAGAAAAAAAAGTGGAGAGTCCTTACATTTTCCACTTTAGCTTACAAATAAGGAAAGAGTCAAATTCAGTTTGTTGGTATAAAGTCACAAGTTATTTCATGCAGAAATAAAAATAAATTTTAACTCCTGGTGGTGCTCATGGTTTCCAGTCCCGTCAGTCATACAGTCCAAAAATCAATAAACAGTACAAACAAAACACATGCAGGCCTGACAGTTATCACAAAAAGCTTACAAAGTGGAGATTTCACAAATTGGTCCACTGACTCCTGTCATGGCTGGTTTCCACACCCACGCCCCACAGCAGAAGGTGCAGAGCCCCAGTGGGCAAGTTAGGCCTCGGTTAGGAGGCCCTCTTGGTCAATTCCGGCCCAACACGGAAACGACCCCCTTCCCAAAATTCACATGGTGGTGTTCCAAGAACCCCCTCCCCACCGGCCCACCCCACACAGTGGGGTTACAACTCCCTCCCCACATGGCAAGGTTCCAAGGACCCCTTCCCCACAAGAGGATCTGGGACTTCTCCCAGTTCCTTCAGGGTTGTTGTGCAAGCGCCTCAGCTTTGACAACCCTTTAGGAATCAGAGCGGCCATCCTCACAAAGGAAAATGAAAATAAAACAGACAAATGACAGGACAAGACAAATTAACAAAGATAGTGCTGTTTTACCTTTGGAGTCTGAGATCTCGGGCGTCTTTGGGGGAATCCCGGAGGACCCCCACTAATGTTATACCCAGGTTGCAGGATCCCCACCAAGAAGACCATCGAGAGTCAGACTTTACAGTTGTTTTAAAATTTTATTTAAACGGGCTGTAGCTTGGGTCTCGTCCTACACTCCAACACAGCAGAGCCTAGGAGGAGAACCCTGAGCTAAAGATTTGCAGGGTTTATAAAAGCACACAACCAACCAGGTGTTTGGATTACCACCATGTGTTGCTCTGCTAGAAACAAGCAACAAATATTCACTGCCTCAAAACTTTAACCCTTCACATGAAGATGCTACTAGTGTGTTCTAGACATTTAAGTTTGGAGACACAAAGCACTCAAAATTATTAAATCATTTTATAGGCAAAAGAAGCGATTCAGACTCTATGAGGATCGCTCCTTATATCTTGAGACAGTAAATTCACAGCAGCTCAATACTAAGTGACAGAACTGGCATGTACTGTGGATATTTGCTCCCAAATCCTGTGACACTCATTTCTCACTTTTGGCCTCAAACCTGTGATCAGAGGTTAAGATGAGGAGAGAAAATCCTTCTCAGAGAAAGCACCTATAAAGAACATTGGGTAGATTACATATAAATTCAAACCATGGGAATGACCCTGTTAAGAAGACAGATTGTCCAGATTAAAAACGTGAAGAAGAGAAGAAATAAGGTGCCAGTGGCTGCTGTCTATAATCCCAGGTCCTCAGGAGGCTGAGATGTAGAGAATCTTAGTTTGAATCCAGCCAGTGTAGGAAAGTCCATGACACAGATATTTCAAAGAGATCACAGAAATACCCAGAAGTGAGTCTGTGACTCAAGCTTAATGCACTATCCTTGAGCAAAAGGAGCTCAGGGACCACGCATAGGCTCATACTTCCACCCCAGGACCTGCCCCTTCAAAAAGAGCCTGTACTTCCATGTCTTTGTCTATGTATTGTATTCTTATAGGTGAAATTCCCGAGTAGCTATGATGAATGGCACAAACCTAGGAAATTTTATTCTATACAATGAGTTCATAACAGAGAGACTTCTTTCAAGAAAGTGCATGTTCTGGGGCTCCGTTCACTGTTTACAGTGTAACCTGAGAGTTTCTTTGCATCCAAGGCCTGCTGGAGGAAGTCTCTCGTTGTCTGGACAGGCACACAAAAGACCTCACTTCTGTACAGCTGGGTAAAAAACAACTTCATCTGGGCCAGTTAGTGAGGATTAGCGTGGGCGGGCTCTGAAGGTCAGGAGAAAAAAGCCTGTTTGTACCCTTAGCAATCTCTCTCCCCAGTGCTCTGTTTTAACAGGAGGCTTTCATTTTTGCCACCTCCCATGGAAGGCCAAGTTCTGTGCACATATCATGCCTTTATGAGACTATATTCCGCTGTTCAGTTACAGTGCTCAATAAAATTCAGGAGTCCTTTAGGCAGACAACTACGGCACTGAACATAATGAAACGTTTCATTGCAGGCAATGTTGGGCCAATGATGCCTATCCTATGTTTCTGGAAGCTTGGGAAATCCAAGCACATGTTGGATATCACAAAGCTTCCTGTCATCTAGGACTGGTGAAGCTCATCAGGTTTTGAAACTTTTGACTTCTCCTAGTTGGGCCCTGGGTGGCTAGATTTGGGGGTTGAACACAGGGCCTGGGTGATGACCATGAGCACAGTGCAGAAGCCCAGTGCTTTACCATTTTGTGTAACAATATCACTTCTGGTCTGTTAATGTATGTGTGTGTGTGTGTGTGTGTGTGTGTGTGTGTGCACGATGGTGTGTGTGTGCGCTGGTGTGTGTGTGTGCGTGCACACACATACATGAGTCCTGAAGCTTGACCTCAGTCCCTGAGCACTGTGCCTAGATTCTCTTGTATAATGATATCCCTCTCCCACTTGAGCCACAGAGCCACTTCAGGCTTTGTTCTAGTGATGTGGTCCTGAGAAAATGAAGCCCAGAATTTCATATATGGAAAGCACTTTACCACTAAAGCACATTCCCAGCCCTCTACTTCAGCTTCGTTAGTTTATTTCTGTCTTTTTTTATTGTTGTTGTTGTCGGTTGAAGGAGTTGAAGTCTTGGCCTGGGTGCTGTCCCTGACCTCTTCAGCTGAAGTCTTGTGCTCTACCACTTGAGCCAAAGAGCTACTTCTGGTTTTCTGGTGGTTCATTGGAGCTAATTTTCTCAAGGACTTTCCTGCCTAGGCTAGCTTTGAACCATGATCCTCAGATCTCATCCTCTTGAGTAGCTAGGATGAGAGACATGAGCCAAAAGCACTCAGCTTCCCCTTCAGGTTCTTAGTAGTGAATTGGAGATAATAGTCTCATGGTACCTTTTGTGTCTGAGATAGTTTGGAACCCAGATCTTTAGAACTCACCTTCCGGAGAAGGCAAGATGACAGACTTCAGCTACTGACACATTGGCTGTGGGCTCTGCTGCAAAGGGGTCCATGGCTCCACGTGGTGGAGTGCTAGCCATGAGCCTAAGAGGTAAGAGTCAGCGCCTAAGCCCTAAGTTCAAGGTTCATGACTGAGAGAAAACAAAACCAAACCATTGTCTGCTGTAGACAACTCACTAGTCTTCAGTAATACATAATGTTGTCCCTGACATGGAGACCTTTCTGAGCCTCAATATTCTTGTCTGTATAATCATCTAAGTTGTGGAGCTCTTACATAGACAAGATGTAAGAATGCACCCGGTTAAGGACACAGCACATGGCACTCTTTGCACCACTCAGCACACAAGATCCTGTTAAAGACTCAGCACCCAACGCCCAATGCAGGACTCAACACACTGCATCCTATGAAAGACTCAGCACACAGCACCCTGTGCAGGATTCAGAACAGAGCACCCTATGGAGGACTCAGCACATAGCTCCATCCCACAAGCTGTCATTAGATTTAGGGTGCTTTCATCAGTATCACCATTGTTTGAGGCAAATTTTACAAACCATACAAGTTCACATCTAATGGTTTAGTGGGGTGTCTTTTGGGGCACGGGGTGTTAGCGATGGTGCTTGAAGTCAAAGCATGGGGATACTGTTCTAATAACATTTGCTCAAGGCTAGAAATCTACCTCTTGGAGCCACATTTTTAGGTGTCTCTCAGACTTCCTGCCAGGACTGGGTTTTAAAGCCCCTGAGCAGCTAGGATGACGGGCATAAGCCAGGATGACGTGAGTAACCCGTGGAGCTGGGTTGCAGCAGTTTACATGTGGCTAAGTCAGATTAGGTGGCAGCTGTCAGCACCAGACTCCTAGCTTGATCTGTAATGAGGTATTTGAAGTTCTGTCCTTCGATAATTGCAGTTAGAACATTCTACATTTTTTGGCATCAGACCTGGGGATTGAGTAAGAGCTTAGACAATGTCCCTAAACGTTTGTGCTCAAGGATAGCATTCAATTGATTGAAAGACAGCAGAACTTCTGGGTTTTCTGTTTTGTGGCACTGAGGAATCGAGCCCAGGGCTTATTAGGGGAGCACTCAACCACTGAGCCCCAGGACATTTATTACTCTTATTTATTTTTTATGTATTTTATTTAGTACTATTACATATGTAACATTTATTTCATTTATTACATCTTATCACATGGATTTATTTACATATGGATTATACATCATACTGAGACCCACAACTTTCACAGAGAAGGAAAAAAGTGGGTCAAAATTGGCTTCTGACTCCACATATAAACTTTTGGCCATGCTGGGATTTGAATTCACAGCCCACAATGCACAAATCATGAATGGGTCAGTTGTAAAATAAAAGCCTTTGGCAAACTGAACTGCCAGCCAGTTCTGAGGACCTGTGATCAAGCAATAGTAGTGCTGGATAGATAGATTAGATAGATAGATAGATAGATAGATAGATAGATAGATAGATAGATAGATAGATAGATAGATAGATAGATAGATGTGTAGCTTGCTATGTATATGAGAGAGAATGTGAGAATATTAAATTATATATATTATGAATTGTTAGTTATTAAATTATGCCTCCTTTTAATGAAGTATCATAGTTGAATACTTATTAAAGCATTAATGTAAAAGAAGTCAGTATTCCCTAATTGGGAGAATCATACCATGGTGCTAGAATGGAAGACATTATCCAATACTTTTTGTGTGGCATTCTATAGGAGAATCATGAACTAACTGCAAATTTAATTGTTACTTTTATAACATTTCATTAGGCATTCCCATGGATAGGAATGATTTTCTCAAGATCTCCCTCCATTTGTAGGTAGCAGTCCAGGCACTTCAACTCCAGGCTGTAACTCTAATCTGCAACCCAGCCTAGAGTGATCAATGCTGAGGCACAGCTGCCATTGAACTTGACAAACTAAAAATACATAATACATACATGCATACATACATATATACATAGATACATTAAAATATTTAAATAATTATGAGGCTACTTGGCGTATTCGTGCCATTTTTTCTGCCAGGCCTGGGATTTGAACTCAGGGTCTGGGTAAATCTTCAGTACTGTGGGGAAAGGGAAAGCTCACAATGCTGGAAGAAAAGAAAGACAGGCCTGTTCCCAGGGGCTGAATTCAAGTCCTAGCATTCACATAAATAATATTCATATGCATTTTAAATACATGATTTATATTTACATACACATGTTTACTGCATATTGCAGTTAGTGTAGTTATTCATTTTATTTTGTTTTTTATTTATTTATTATATATTTTAGAGAGTATGATTACATGTATACAGTTTTTTACATCCTATTAAATAGAACATAGATTTGCCTATGTATTATACATCATTCCTGAGACCCAGGACTTTCACTGATAAGGAAAACAAGTGGGACAATTGGCTTCTTCTACCAGGATTAAGTTTTTGGCAGTTCTGTGATTTGAACTCCGGGCCTAGAAGGCCCACTTCATGAATGGGTCAATGCTAGCACACCAGTCTGTCGCAAGTGAATTTGCAAGGCAAATTTGGAGACCTGAGATGAAGCCCTAGGAGTGGCCAATATATAAACAGATAGATATGTAGATTGCAGTGTGTGTATTTACATATGTATATGCATCTATAAATAAAGTTATAGAGACAGATGGACATTTATGTAGATTCTAATGTATAAGTCTATATAAAGAGTGATGTCTATATCTTATTTTTATATATTCTATTAATATGAATTATTTGGTCTAAAATTATGTCTCCATTAATTAATCAGAGTGGGAGACTTAATAAAGTATTAATTAATTTAATCAATGACCTATATTTATTGTGTGCAATCTTATACTACAATGACTAGCTAATTAGTAGTTCAACTGGTACATTACAAAGATTCTATTATTGTTCCTATATATAGTAACGAGTAGGTGAAAGTCCTAGGATCAAACTATGGGCCTTGGTTTCTGGGTTTGGCTCAGGCTTCACTGACAGCCCGACAGCCTTCAGCCATGCAAGGTTATGTACAATTTTTAAGCTGAGTCATTGAGACCCAGGATGGTCACAGTGCAAAGGAAACAAAGGTAAAATTGTTGTCTAAAATTTCCTGGTTTTTCTTCCTCCATCTTGGTTGGTTTATTTTTGTGCCAGAGCTGGGAGTTGAACTCGGGTCCTAGGACCCCTGGATCATCTGTGAGTGTAAAAGCTGCATCCCAGCCTAGGGTAATCAAGGCTGAGGCAGAGTTGTGGAGACCATAGTACAAGCTCCGTGCCTGCCACCCCCAAAAAAGTTAAGGTCCTGGCTAGGAGTTTGGGCCATTTTATCTGCCATACCTGGAATTTGAACTCACGGACTGGGTAACTCTATTGTGCTCTGGGTGAAGTGAAAGCTAACCTCCTAGAAGAAAAAAAAATCTGGAGCATTTCCTAGTGTGTGAATTCCAGCCCTAGAACTGGCAAAAATAATATTTATATACATGTATAATATATATCATATATATATTTGTATAGATATTACATATTGTACCTAGGACACAATATTTCCACAGAAAGGAAATCAGGTCATCATTGCCTTCTTACTCCACCTTTTGACTTCGGCACTGCTGGGATTTGAACTCAGTGCCTGGAATGTCTAATTCATCAAGGGGTCAGTTTAAGCACAGCAGCCTCAAACAAATTCAATGCCAGGCAGTTCCCAAGACCTGAGTTCTAGCCCCAGGAGTGGCCAATATATAAATAGATAGACGTGTAAATTGCTGCAAATACATTTATATAAATATAGAGAGAGAGAGCGAAAGAGATAGAGATGTATATGTACATTCCACTGTACATTTAAATATAAATATATAGAATGTGAGATGTCTATATATAGCTAAATTACAAGTAATATATTACTAATAATTATTAGGTATTTGCCACGCCTACTCCGGTGGAGTCTGCTTAGCATGGGAAACCTACTTTCAGACCTGAGAATGGGGCTTCATAGAAGCCTATCTCTGAGAATGGGACTTCACTGAAGTCTACCTCAGAGAATGGGGCTTCAAAGAGGCCTACCCCCTGGAAAGGCTGGCAAGTCCCTGGGAAAGATGTGTTTTTGTTCCTGTTTTTCTTTTCTTCACTGTATAGGAGTGCCTATTAATCTTTTACTGTTCCTGCTGCTTATTGTACTTACTCATGCTCAACGTTCCCTTATTCAAGGCTCTTTCTTAAAAGTGTTGACGGCTCCAACATCCGATGAGTGTCCTGAGAATATGACTAACTCACCAGAGTTAAGTGCTACCCTGAAAGCCCCTCTTATGGAGGCTAGTAGACAAGTCATAAGTAAATATAAAAGTATTGGGGGTTTCATGATGTCACTTCAGCAGAAGGAATTGTTTGTAAGAGATTTACAAGAAGCTGTAGGCACAGCTAGAGCAGAAAGAGTGTATGGCTATTGGAGACTTTCCTTTAATTCTAAAACATATACAATAGATTCATATAGATATCCTGTAGATAAGAAAGATGTAGAGGGATATTTAGACCAAAAGCTAAATAAGATTCCTAAAAGGTTGGTAGATGAAAGGTGGCAATGGCTTTTCAGAGGAAAATGGTGGGATCCTCCATTATCTAGAGGACCCCAAAGACTTCCCCCAGATCCAGCCTTTAACAGGTGTATAGGACAAGGATGGCAACCGTTGGGAAAACTACTTAGGAGAAAGAACTTCTTGTTACTCTCTTTCATTTACTGAGAGACTTGCTAGATCTAGACCTCATTGGTGCTTACTATTAAAGAAGGAACAAGAAAGATCTTATGAGACAGTTAAGGCCTCTATAGAAAAGAGTAAACGATTATGTGAAAGGTTTACAGAAAAGACACTATGAGCTTAAATTTGATATATGGCCAGATTTAAGTATAGTGAATATCATGATTTTTGACCACAAATTGGTAACCCTCTAAGCACAATTGCTTAGAAAAGATTTAAAACGTATAAAGTACAAAACTAAACAAAAGTAACTATGAAGTACTAGAGTTCATGCCTTTCTGTTCAACACCTTGCCCATATGCTCTGGTTAATGGTTAATTGGTGTTAAACATCGAAACCCATTGTATTTCTTAAAAATAGAGGTAAAGCTGAAAACAAGTGCCTATCGTCATAGCTCGTCATCCAAAAAACAAGATCAGGTGACCAGCTGGTGAATACCCAAGAACGAAGCCTTGCAGTAAGATTGTGTAACATTTTGTCCTTTCTCATGGAGACTTTTGCTATAAAAGCTTGTTATCCTCTGCATTAAATCGCACTCAGCATCCACTCCTCTTGTGTGTGAGTTGTCTGTTTGCCATCTCCCCACCTATTCCAGTTCCTCCACTAGGTGTCCTCCATCGTCCCGACAGAGCCGGTCCGCGGCAGGTATTAAATTATGCCTCCATTTAATGAAGTATCATGGATTAAGGCACAATAAAGTAATTCCTTGTGTAAATGGAGCTCAGCGACAATTTCTAGGCTCATAGTTCAAGCCTCAGGACCTGCACTGAAAAGAAAGAGCCAGTAATTCCATGTGTCTGTGTATATATGCATGTATTTCTATCAGTAAACATCCATAGTCATTAGGAAGAATAGCACCCAGCTAAGAAATTTGCTTTGAATAGAATGATGTCATAGCACAGAGAGTGCTTTCAAGACAGTGCATGTTCCTGGTCAAAAAAAAATTAAGACCTTGGCTTGGAATTTGCATCATTTTTCTGGCAGGCCTGGGATTTCAACTCAGGGTCTGATTAAATCTGTGGCACTGTAGGGGAGGAGAAACTCACCATAGTTGAAGACAAGAATTTCAGACCAGTTTCCAGGGCCTGAATTCAAGCCCCAGCACTTGAAAAAATAATATTCATATATGAGATCTATTTACATACATGTGTTTACTCCCTATGATATTACCCTTATTTATTTTTTATTTATTTTATTTAGCACTATTAATATATAACATTTGTTTCATTTATTACATCTTATCACATGGATTTATTTACATATGGATTATACATCATACTGAGACCCACAACTTTCACAGAGAAGGAAAAAAAATGGGTCAAAATTGGCTTCTGACTCCACATATAAACTTTTGGCCATGCTGGGATTTGAATTCACAGCCCACAATGCACAAATCATGAATGGGTCAGTTGTAAAACAAAAGCCTTTGGCAAACTGAACTGCCAGCCAGTTCTGAGGACCTGTGATCAAGCAATAGTAATGGCGGATAGATAGATAGATAGATAGATAGATACATACATACATACATACATACATACATACATAGATGTGTAGTTTGCTATGTATATTAGAGAGAGAATGTGAGAATATTAAATTATATAAATTATGAATTGTTAGTTATTTAATTATGCCTCCTTTTAATGAAGTATCATGGTTGAATACTTATTAAAGCATTAATGTAAAAGAAGTCAGTATTCCCTAATTGGGAGAATCATACCATGGTGCTAGAATGGAAGACATTATCCAATAATTTTGTGTGGCATTCTATAGGAGAATCATGAACTAACTGCAAATTTAATTGTTACTTTTATAATATTTCATTAGGCATTCCCATGGATAGGAATGATTTTCTCAAGATCTCCCTCCATTTGTAGGTGGCAGTACTGGCACTTCAACTCCAGGCCTTGGTATTTTACTTCAAAATGCAAGCCATTGAAATTACACTGTGAAGATTTCAGATTGTCAGGATGAAAGGAAAGAATGAGAAGAAAAGAAAGCCAAGTGTCAGTCGATCCTACCTGTAATCCTAGCTCTTCAGGAGGCTGAGAGGTAGAGAATGCCAGTTTGAATTCAGCCAGGACAGGAAAATCCACCACACTCTTTTTTCTGAGGGATTACAGGAATAAAAAATCCCCATGAATGGGGCTATGGCTCAAGGGCAGAGTGCTAACCTTAAGCACAAGAACTCAGGGGCAGTGCCTAGGCTCATAGTAAAACCACCGGACATGGCAATAAATAAAAGCCAGTAACAACATGTCTCTCCATGAATGTATGCAAGTGCGACGGACCAGCTCGGCCGGATCACTGGGACTGATGGGACAGGGATCTCAGGATAGGTGGGCAAAGGAGTCGGCGAAGTGACAAACAGACACAGCCTCAAAAGAGTTGCATCTGAGTGTATCTTCATTGAGGAGAATTAACATTTTTATACAGTGTGAGATTGTGACATAGATTCCTTGTTTATTTAAGCATGTAATCAATTTTTTTAAAGGCAAAGCATTGATGAATTACATGAAAATTGATGACTATCCCACCAACTGTTTAAGCTAAGTGGTGTGAAACAAGTCTAGCATATTGTTTAATAGAATGCGTCATCTATTCAGCCTTTTTATGTTTAATAATTAACCTAAGACAGGGCTGTACTTACATTGTACTCTTTTTAATTTTATCCAACTAATTTCATCTTTGTAAGCTCCTGTATAAGGAAATGGTTCTTGGTTGGTTCAGGAAATATGTTACTAACTTTATATTTTGTGTGAAAACACCATCTATTCCCTATAACGTAAGTTGGACTAAACTTAATCATAACTGTTGGGAGAATCTTTCTTTTTCTTTTATAATCAGAGGTCCCTTCTTTTTTAGAACTCTCTGAACTACTGGGATAACTCTTTCTAACTTAGTTTAATTCATTGATTTTATCTATTGGACATATCTGGAAATTTTAAGTCTCTATATTTACGATGCGTGAACTGCAAAACCGCTTGTGAAGTTGTAGTTCCTGGAGGCACCGTCACATCAGATGATAGATTGATTGGGGCATTGCCCACTTTTAATTTTTGGCCTTAGTCTTTATTAGTTAGAGAAGCCATCTCTATTGGACTGGAAAAATACAACATGCTCTGTTCGCGGATCAATAGAAAAATAGCCAAAACGAAAATAAAGGCAATGAATGTACAGCCAAGAAGAATATAGTAAGAATAAAGGTAGAGGCTATAAAGGTGCAGGCAAGTGGATGGGAAGCCTTGAACCAACACCCCCTTCCTGAGGGCATGCTTCCTTAAAGCTCTTTGTCCAACGCGATCTCTCACGCAGACTCGGCAGAAGGTGGCGTGGCACCCACTGGTCACAGAAAGATTTCCACTCAGCTGGAAATACCAGGAACCACTGGAAGTGCAGAAACTTAAGCGTTTGACCTTGTTTCTCTGGCCAGAGACTATTCATTGAACTTGCAGTCCCTTATTCTGTTGTCGATGTCAAATCAGAAGCCATCTATCCACCACAGGCAGCTTTATGGTAGTGCTCCGCGCACCTGCGCCGGACTCTCTTTGCTGAACCCAGCTAAGGACTCCTTGCAGACACATCTTTATGGCTGCTTTGCCTGCTGTAATCTCTGCTCCTTTCCAAACGCTTGCTTCGGCAGCTTCCCCACCATTGTGCCTCTCGGACTGGGTTCCCATGGTGGTTGGATACTGAGCTGCTTGTTAGAGGAGGAAACAAGATTTGTTGTATACAATGGCAGGCCTGAACTGCCCTGGAGGCAGGACAAACGCTCTCCCAGGTGGGACTTGTCAGGGCACAGGACAGGCATCCTGCCACTGGGCCCTGGGTCACTGTGGTGAGCAGCAGTCACACTGGAACTTCTCTTTCTCAGAGAACAACTGGTTAAGTCTGACCAGATTGTCTTTTTTAGGGAATCCAGTTCTCCACCAACTCCTGGGGGATGCCTGGAGCTTGAGTCTATGCCAGGCTCCACTCCTGTCCAGAACCTTTCATTCCAGAAGTTTTAACCAAGTGTATGTGGCGTGGCATGCATGTATTTCTATTGGTGAAGGACCAGAATCCCAATGATGAAAGGCATCCAGCTAGGAAATTTGCTTTGAATAGAATGATTTCATAGCACAGAGAGTTTTCAGACAGTGCATCTTCAGCACTAGACTCCCAGCTTGCTCTGTGAAGATGTATTTGCAGCCCTATCCTTATATAGTTGCAGTGAGAGCATTCTATCATTTCCTTTTTTTTTGTATTGTTGCCCATCCTGGATCTTGAGTAAGGGTCTAGACACAGTCCCTAAGCCTTTATGCTCAAAGCTAGTGCTCGAGTGTTTGAGCTACAGCACAACTTCTGGATTTTTCTATGCAAATGGTAGTGAGTAATTGAACCCAGGGCTTCGTACTTACTAGGCAAGCACTCTACCACTGAGCCCCCGTAATGACAACTGTGTAAACAGATAAATGTGTAGATTGGTAGATAGATAGATAGATAGATAGATACATAGATACATAGATACATAGATACATAGATTTAACAAGAGATGTCTGTAAATTATGAAATTGCATATATATTTCTATCAAATATTGCCAATTAAATTATTCCTTCCTTGTTTAAGTATCATGATTGAATACATAATAAAGTATTAATTGAAAATTAGTCAATGTAGTATACCTGTTGTGTATAATTTTATAATATAATCGTACACTAACTACTAATGTAATTGTGACTTTTACAAAATTCCATTTGTACAGATGTCTTTTGGAGCGTTTCTTAGAATCTCCCACCAGCCATTCATTAGTGGCAGTCCCGGGATTCAACCTCCAGGCCTAAGTTGCCAATTTCGGTTTTGCTTCCCTAATAGCCAGCCAAACATCAGCAATGTAAGGTCATGTACATTGTCTGGGCATTGTTATTTAGACTCAGGATGGTACAATACAAAGGGGAAAAAAGTGAAATCATCTGATTGAACTTCTCAGTTTTATCCTTTTCCTTTTATTTATTTTTTTTTGCCAGCCCTGAGATTTGAACACAGGACCTAGGATCCCAGGATCGGCTTTGGCAGAGATGCCAAGACCTGAGTTCAAGCTCGGTGCTTGGCCTAAAACCAAATAATAATCATAATGATTACAACAACAACAACAACAACAATAACAATAATAATATGGCCTAGGTTTGGTATTTGCACCATTATACTGGCAGGCCTGGCATTTAAACTCAGAGTCTGGGTAACTCTGTGGCACTGTGGGTGAAGGGGAAGATCGCCGTCCTTGAAGACAAGAAGTTGAGAAAAGTTCCAAGGGCCTGAATTGAAGCCCCAGTACAGGAAAAAGTAATACTCATATATGAGATTTATTTACATACATGGGTTTACGCCATATGACATTAATTACCCTTATTTATTTAGTATTATTACACATAAATCATTTATTTTATTACATCATATCACATATACTGAGACCCTGGACTTGCACAGAGAAGGAAAAACATGTGTCAAAATTGGCTTCTTACTCCATGAATACATTATTGGCCATGCTGGGATTTCAACTCACGACCTACAATGCCCAATCCATAAATGGGGTCACAGTCTTAGCACACCAGCCTCCAGAAAACTGAGCTGCCAGGAAGTTCCGAGGACCTGTGATCAAGCCACAGTAACACCAAATATATATATTATATATACATATTTATATATAATATATATTATATATTATATTCATATAATATATATAAATATATGTACTGACAAAGGGAATGTGAGGATATTATTAAATTATATATTATTACAAATTATTAGTTATTAAATTATGCTTCCATTTAATGAATGGAAGTATTGAAGATTTGAATTAACTCCATTTTGAGGCAGCAGCCATTCTGTCCTTTATGTTAAATTATGAGTGACCCAGAGCAAACATAAATTCCAGGAACTGACCTGTCCATGTTGAAGTTAACCAGAGTTCACATAAATCCAAAGAACAGAGTTATCTGTGGCCACAAACTTCCCTTGCTTCACAGATAACCCCCTGCCCTTTATTGCCTTAGCCCAAATGGTCTAATAACCCACTGCATTTTATTGCCCTAGCCAAATAGTTTGATAACCCCTGCCCGTTATTGCCCTAGCCCAAATGGTCTGATCACCCTGATCACCCCCTATCAACACTTATCACCCTAGAATGTCTTGTTAACACATCTGTTTACTGTAACTTTGTAGTTTTTGCCTTTATAAGCCCTATGAAATTCCAGCTCGGGGCTTCCTCCTAAGCTCCGCTGTGTCAGTGTGTAGGAAGAGACCCAAGCTGCAGCCCGACTGAATAAAGCCTTGCTTTTGCATTTTGGAACGTCTGACTTTCGGTGGTCTCTTTGGTGGGGGTCCTGCGACGGGGGCACTTCAGTATCATCATCTAATACTTAAAAAATCATTAGTAAAAAATCAGTCAATATCCTTAATCATACCATGGTGCTAGAATGGAGGATATAAATTCAGTAATTTTTGTGTGGCATTCTAAAATAGAATCATAAATTAACTGCAAATTTAATTATTACTTTCATAACATTCCATTAGCATTCACATGAATAGGAATGAGTTTGTCAGGATCTCCCTCCATTTGTGGGTGGTAGTCCTAGCATTCGAATTCCAGGCCTGGGAAGTTTACTTTGAATGCAAACCATTGGAATGACACCTTGAGTCACAAGTAGGGCAGAGGGTGGGGTCCCAGAATGAGGCCCAGGGAAAGATTAGCTTGACATTTCACCAAAGACCCCAGCCAATTTCTATGGCTGGAAGCCTATTTTTCTCAGCTCCTGACCCTCAGGCCCTCTTTGCATGGAGGAGTCAGGGCAAATGCAGGGAAGAACTCTTGCTTAAGAAAAGCTTCTAGCCCAATGCCACCAGTGGTTCAACCCCCATAAATCCTAGCTACTCAGGAGACTGAGATCAGAGATCGTGGGTCAAAGCCATCTCAAGGGAAGAAAGTTAGTGAGACTTTCTTGCCCATAAACTAACAAAAGCCAGAAATGGAGCTGTGGCTCAAGTGGTAGCATGTCCTCATTGAGAGAAAACCTTAAGAGACTACAGGCCAGACCCTGAGTTCAGGCCCCAGTACTGGCACCTAAAAAATAAAGAAAAGCTTTAAGGAGCTCCTAGTCCACTGTGGTTAATGGCCAGATCAGCCTGGCATGGGTTGCTTATGCTGGTCCTCCTAGCACCTCAGGAGGCTGAGATGTGAGGATTGCCGTTCAAATCCAGCTTGGTCAGTGCGGGGAGCCAGGGCAAACGCCATTACAAGATGGCGCCCACTTCCCTGCAGCTTTGAGGTAAACAACTCCATATTAGGCAATGCTTGGCGGGATTGTAGGTCCCGGGCTTTGCGCATGCGCGAGCCATGTAGAGTCCCCAGCCAATCCCGTGGCACCTGGTGACGGTGAGAGGCAGACGACCAATGACAGAACGACCCGTGTTCCTATTCCCTATATAAGCGGCCGCATTTTCCTGTACGGGGTCTCTCGCTCAAGCTCTCCCATCAACGCAAAGGCTCTCCAATAAAGTGTGATCCGAGAAGACTCCTGGTGTGGTGGTCGTTCTTCCTCGCTGGCCGAGAAGGCGTTCGCCACAAGTCTTGTCGCATCCACCTCGACCAGCAAGGAAGACACGACCCGGGATTCTTCTCAAAGCAGTTTATTCAGGAACCTTGATTATTAGCTTCTCTCTTGGCCCGCACCCGCACTCCCGTTATAAGCCTCCTGGATGGCCAATCCCGAGGTGCCACGTGGCATATACCAATAGGGTCGCAAACACGGAAGCAAGCCAGCAGCCAAGCCATAGCCATATAAGGAGTTGATTTTCACAGAGAGCACTCGCCATCGGGAAGGCGGAAGGCGGAAGCCAGCGCCATGTTTGGCTTGGCCGTGCCTTGCGGCCGCGCCATCTTTGGCCAGCTCCCGCAGCCCTCCACAGGTCAGGAATGTCCGGGAGACTCTGATCTCCAAGGATCCACCAGAAAACCAGAAGTGGTGATGTGGCTGAAGTGCTAAGCTGAAGAGCTGAGAGACGATGCCCAGGCCCAGACTTAGAGCCCCATGACCAATTCCTGGCCTGCTTTGACCTCATGTTGTGGCTCTAGCAAGTACTTTCCAGTGGGCTCCTGATGGTCTTCCAATGTCTATGTGTCCTACAAATCTTGAGAGCAGCCTCCTTGAAGGCCTTTGCCTACAGAGCAGGACACAGTACCAGAAAAGGATCAAGCCTTGTGGCATGCAGGTCATCTGCCGGTCATCAGAAGGGCATCTGTCATGAGTGCAGTGTGGATCTGAGCACTAAATCGACGTCTCAGATCACGGTTCTGGGCCAGAAGGGGTAGACCAGTTAACGCCAGCTCACAAGGGAATTACAAGAATGTGAATTTGTCAAGCACACCTTGGGCAGGTTTTTTTTTTTTTTTTAGGTTTTTTTTTTTTAATTTAATTTAATTTTATTTGTGAACATACTGTACAGAGGAGTTACAATTACGTAGGCAGGATAATGCGTACATTTCTTACCTAGCATTGCAGCCTCCTCCTTTGTTTACCCTTCACATCCCTTCCCAGCCTCCCTCCTCCCCCCCAATCCCAATCCTTCTTCCCCCCCCTCTCCCTCCCCCCCCGCACCGACGTTGTAAAGCTAGTTGTACTTCTCATTGTTGCAACAGGTCCACCTGTATCCTTAAACAACTGGTTTTTCCCCCTCTCCTCCACAAGTTATGCTGACATCAAATATAGTGAAAGCAGGGGTTATACTGTGGGGGAGGGATATACAAAGCAACAAAGAGATAATCTTATAAATGCATTAGAAACACATGCATAAAAGAAAAAAAACAATAAAATACACATCTAAGGATTCATTTTCCTGACATCACATTATCTGACCTTTTCCACTTGACTCATACATATACTATATATTGCAAATAAGGGAAACCATGGGACCTATGTTTCTTTGGGCTTGGCTTACTTCACTTAATATAATTTTTCCAAGCCTTTCCATTTCCTAACAAATGGGGCAATGTCATTCTTTCTGATGGAGGCATAGAATTCCATTGTGTATATATACCACATTTTCTTGATCCATTCATCTACTGAGGGGCATCTGGGTTGGTTCCATATCTTAGCTATGGTAAATAATGCTGCAATAAACATAGTTGTGCTGGTAGCTTTAGTGTGGTCTTGTTTGTAAACATTTGGGTAAATGCCCAAATGTGGGATTGCTGGGTCATAGGGGAGTTCTATGTGAAGTCTTTTGAGGAACCTCCATACTGCTTTCCAAAGTGGTTGAACAAGTTTACATTCCCACCAACAATGAAGTAAGGTTCCTTTCTGTCCACATCCCCTCCAGCATCTGTTGTTGTTAGAGTTCTTGATTTTTGCCGTTCTAACTGGAGTGAGGTGATATCTCAATGTTGTTTTGATTTTCATTTCTTTTATTGCTAGGGAGGTTGAGCATTTCTTTATGTGTCTATTGGCCATCCTTCTTTCTTCTTCAGAGAAGTTTCTCTTTAAGTCTTTCGCCCACTTATTTATTGGGCAGTTGTTTCTTTGAGGATTTGTTGTTGGGGGGTTTAATTTTTTGAGTTCCAAGTATATTTTAGATATGAGACCCTTGTCTGTTGTATGGCTAGTAAAGATCTTCTCCCAATCCGTGGGCTTTCTATTGATCTTGCTAGCTATGTCTTTTGCCCTGCAGAAGCTCTGCAACTTTATACAATCCCATTTGTCCAACCTTTCTTTGATTTTTTGTGTTTCCGGGTCTCTATTCGAAAATTTCGGCCTGAGCCAAGGAGACCTAGGGTTTCTCCTATTCCATCCTGTAATGTTTTCAGAGTGTCTGCTTTGAGTTCAAGGTCTTTGATCCATTTGGAGTTGATTCTGGTGCAGGGTGATATATAAGGATCTAGCTTAATTTTTCTACATGTAGTTAACCAATTTTGCCAGCACCATTTATTGAAGAGGTTGTCTTTCTTCCATTCTATTGTTTTAGCTCCCTCATCGAAGATTAGATGGCTATAGGTCTGTAGGTTCATTTCTGGGTTTTCAATTCTATTCCATTGGTCCTGATGTCTGTTCTTATGACAATACCAAGCTCTTTTGATTACTATGGCTTTATAGTAGAGTTTGAAGTTTGGTATTGATATTCCTCCAGCCGTGTTCTTTCCATTAAGGAGTGTTTTTGCTATTCGGGGTCTTTTATTGTTCCATATGAATTTTTGGATTGCTTCTTCTATTTCCTTGAAGAATGAGGTTGGAATTTTGATAGGTATTGCGTTGAATTTGTACATAGCCTTAGGAAGTATTGCCATTTTCACGATGTTAATCTTTCCAATCCAGGAGCATGGGAGGTTTTTGCCATTTTTTAAGTTCTGTGTTGATTTCCTTTTTCAAGATTTTAAAGTTTTCATCATAGAGGTCCTTCACTTCTTTGGTTAAGTTAATTCCTAGGTATTTTATTTTTTGTGGGGCTATTACAAATGGAGTTGCTTTCCTAATTTCAGCCACACTTTTCTCATTGTTGGCATACAGAAAAGCCATTGTTTTTGGGGGGTTAATTTTATAACCTGCTACTTTGCCAAAGTTTTGAATCAGCTCGAGTAATTTGGGAGTGGAGTCTATGGGATTCTTTAAATACAAGATCATGTCATCTGCAAAGAGGGAGAGTTTTATTTCTTCTTTCCCTATTTGGATCCCCTTTATGTTTGCATCTTGTCTTATTGCTGTAGCTAGGCATTCTAATACTAGATTGAAGAGAAGTGGAGAGAGTGGGCATCCTTGTCTTGTTCCTGAGTTAAGAGGAAATGGCTTTCGTTTTTCACCATTGAGTATAATGCTGGCTGTAGGTTTGTCATATACAGCCTTTATTGTATTGAGGAATGTTCCATGGATTCCTAATTTTTCCAAAACCTTCATCATAAAGGGGTGTTGGATCTTGTCGAATGCTTTTTCTGCATCTATTGAGATAACCATGTGGTTCTTATTCTTGCTCCTGTTGATGTGATGAATAATATTAATTGATTTGCGTATATTGAACCAGCTTTGCATCCCTGGAATGAATCATGTTCGATCATGGTGTATGATTTTTTGGATGAATTGTTGAAGTCTATTGGCCAAAATTTTGTTGAGAAGTTTTGCATCAATGTTCATCAAAGAAATGGGTCTATAGTTCTCTTTCTTTGATGAGTCTCTGCCTGGTTTTGGGATGAGGGTTATGATGGCTTCATAGAATGTGTTCGGTAGTGAGCTTTCTCTTTCAATTTCATTGAAGAGTTGGAGGAGTATTGGTGTGAGCTCTGCTTTGAAGGCCTTGTCAAATTCCGCTGTAAAACCATCTGGTCCTGGACTTTTCTTAGCTGGGAGGTCTCTTATTGCTGTTTCTATTTCAATGCTTGATATGGGCCTGTTAAGCTGTTTTAACTCATCTTGGTTTAGTTTTGGCATGTCAATATTTGCTAGGAAAAGGTCCATTTCTGTCAAGTTCTCAAACTTATTAGCATAAAGTTTTGAGAAGTGTTCCCTTATAATGTTCTGAATCTTGGTTTTTTCCGTGGTGTTGTTTCCATTCTCATCTCTGAGTTTATTAATTTGGGTGTGTTCTCTTCTTTTTCTGATAAGATTTGCTAAGGGTCTGTCAATTTTGTTAAGTTTTTCGAAGAACCAACTCTTTGTTTTGTTGAGTCTTTCTATAGTTTTTTTTGGATTCTAATTCATTTAATTCTGATTTAATTTTGATTATTTCTTTCTGTCTACTGGATTGGGGTTTATCTTGCTGCTCTTTTTCAAGGAGATTTAGATGTGTCATTAAATCGCTAGTTTCAGATCTCTCCAATTTGTTGATGTAGGAGCTCAGAGCTATAAATTTGCCTCTGAGTACTGCCTTTGCTGTGTCCCAGAGGAGCTTGTAATTTGTGTGTTCATTTTTGTTGAATAGCATGAATATTTGAATTTCCTTTCTAATCTCTTCCATGACCCACTCTTGATTCAGCAGTGTGTTGTTCAGCCTCCATGTGATACCGGACTTTCTTTGGTGGCTTTTGGTGTTGAGTTCTAATTTTATTCCCTTGTGGTCAGAGAGAATGCAAGGCATAACTTCAATGTGTCTGAATTTAGACAAGTTTGCTTTGTGGCCTAAAATGTGGTCTATTTTAGAAAACGTTCCGTTGAGTTGGGCTTATGAAAGACTTGTAGGCTGAGGAACAAAAGCAGGCTGGCTGCTGCTTGTACAGTCACTATATTCCAGGAGTCCAATGACTCAGAGCCCTGCTTAACACACCAGTGTTCAGGGGCAGATGAAGGTCTGCAATCATGGGACAACTACAAAGGAGCATCCATAGTGTCCTTCCCTTGGTTTATGTCCCCGTGCTGGAATGGAGGGGCAGGTTCCATGGAACTTACTGCCATAGCCCAGACCCCTCAGCCCAAGAAGGACTTAAGGAGAAACAACTGATGTGGCTTGAGAGTTTACTATGATTATGCCTCAGGACTGTCCCCAGTTCTAGCTCAGCTTATCATTACTACCTTCCTCTGTGTGTGTGTGTGTGTGTGTGTGTGTGTGTGTGTGTGTGTGTGTGTGTGCGTGCGCATGAGTGCATCTTGGTAGTAGGGCTTGAATCCAGGGCCCGTGCTCTGTCCCTCAGTTTTTTCATTCAATAATACCACTCTACCAATTAAGCCAGAGCTTTTCTTCCAGGTTTCAGTTGGTTCTTGGGAGAAGAGAGTCTCACAGACAATTCTTGCTGGGCTGCATCTGAATGTTAATCCTCCAACCTCAGCCTGCTGAACGAGCTAGGAATTTGAGAGCATGAGCCCTTAGCATCTGGGCACGCTTTCCTTCTTGGATAAAACAGAGTACCTGTTTCCAAGCCGAGCACCCATCTACAGCTATCCCTCCTACCCTTTCCCCTAACCCTCCTAGCTTCAGAGGAGACATACCCTCCCCTGAGGACAAAGAAATAGGATGCACTGACAAGTTTGAGCATTATGGTCTCCATACAGTCAGTGGCGGCTGGGAGCTGATGTAGAGGTCAGCGATCTAGGCCAAGGCAAGTAGACAGCTGTTAGAACAGAATGAAAAGATATCCATGCAACTGGATGTCAGTTTCTCATGCCTATAATCCTAGCTACTCAAGGCTGACACTGGAGGATCAATCAAGATTCAAACCTAGCCTGGGCATACTCTTATCTCCAAAGAATCACCAAAAAGCTGGGAAGAAGTAATACTATAGTTCAAGTGTTAGAGCACCAAACTTGTGCAAACAAGCTGAAGTTTACCACCTAGGCTCTTCAACCCTTGGTAAACACACACACACACACACACACACACACACACACACACACACACACACAACCCATATGCATGCAAAATCAGAGATTTCTACACTGTAACCTTTGGGTATTCTCTACCTTTTTCCCACTAAGTCTGGTGGTTGTTGGCCTATGAGTTCGATGCATCCAACACCACCTGACATCTATAATTTTGGGGAACAGAATGGCTAGAATGTCAGCCTTCCCCAATCCCAGTTCCTTGATTGGGTATAGGTCTATCCAGGCCTCTGGGGTTCCTTTTACAGACTCGCCAAGATCCTTTAAAAAGGCATCACATGCTGGGCACTTGTGGCTCACGCCTGACATCCTAGCTACTCAGGAAGGTGAGATCTGGCTTCCAAGCCAGCTTGGGAAAGAAATTGTGTGAGACTCTTATCCTCGATGAACCATCAGAAAACAAGAAGTGTCCCTTGGCTAAAGTGGTAGAGTGCAAGCCTTGAGAAAAAGAGCTCAGGGACAATGCTCATGGACAATAACAACAAGGAGAGGCATTGCATGTTGGCTTTGGGATTGGCATGGGCCAAATATTGGAAATTTCAAGTGCACCAAGATAAAACAGTACCTCCTCTAGTCCCGTGCTCCTCTGTCTTCTCCACCCCCTGGCCTTGGCCGTGCTTTGGGTCAGGATGGCTCTGGCTTGACAGGAGGGCTCCAAGGAGGAAGATCCCAGACCAATTGCCCCGGGTCCTTCCTCCCTGATCACCCTGCTGCTTATGCTCTTTGCCATAGAACGTCTTCCTGAAATCCATCCATGAGATCATTGACACCAACACAGTGGTGAGTGGTGGGTCCAGCCTAACTCTGGGAAGTCAGAGATAGAAGTCAGTTTGGGACTAGGAGCATCTACCCTGGGTGTGGGCTGAGGCCAGGGCTGACATTTATTTCATTCTGAGCCTTGCTGGAGTAGGGAGACAGTGTAGATGCAATACTGAGTCAGGTAAGATGGAAATCTATAGGACGACTTGTGTGGGGGAGGCTGTGGGGCTCAGGGGGCCACTGTTCTTGGCACTCCTCTCTCAGATGTCCCTCTCCCTCTCTCATCCCTCAATAGTAAAAGAGAAACTTTAAATAAGGTTGTCGAAGAGGAGGCAGGGGAATATTTCCGTGTGAACCAGACTTGTGTTTCATATTCATCCTAGCCCCTACTTCCTATTTATCTGAGGAATAGCCATATGGGTTTGGGGACAGGAGATCATCCTAGCTGAGAATGTGGCTCAGTGATAGAGTGGTCGCCTAGCAAGCCTGAAGCCCTGGGTTCGATTCCACAAAGAAAAAGCTGGAAGGGGAGGTGGGGCTCAACTTGTAGACCACCAGTCTTGATCAAATAGAGCTCAAGGACAGTGGACAGGCCCTTAGTTCAAGCCCCATAACTGGAAGAACAAATGTTTGTGGAGGCTTTTTTTCCCCTTTGGAAACGATTTATTCTTTTTGATAAGCATAACATGGGCCTCTTCCCTGGCCACCAATGGGCCATTAGATGTTCCTGGAAGTTGGGCCTCCTCGAAGCAGCCTCTGCTCCACCAGGCCCATAGTTTACCCTTCCTATCACCAGGCAGATGGAGGCCTAGAGAAGCCCACCTGGCCACCTAGTTCTGGTGGCTGCTGAGGATTTTGGGACTCAGTAAGTCACATAGGGAGTCATCATCCCCATCTGTCTACAGAAAAAAGGGACAGAGCACAGCAAGCCTGAGCGCACCAGCTGTGGGAAGTTCTGGATGTGGGGATCTGCAGCAGGACATGCTCTGTGGGGGAGTCCTGTACGGGGCAGGGAACCTTGACCTCTCCTCTTGCAGTTTCCACACGATCCTGAAGTTGCAATTCTTCAAAACCTTTCTGCTTCTCCCTGATTTTGACCACCCAGGAGCCTGAGGCCTCTGAAACAACTGCACTGGTGGGGAGCTCAGCCAGTGTTGGCATCTGGAGCCCCGTGTAGGAGCGACAGAAGCTCTTGCAGCTATCTACTCTTCATCTTCTCCTGGGACAGCTGGCACATGCACTCGGCTTTCTCCTGACACAGCTGATCCAGAATGAACATCTCTCCTTTACATGTCAGGAGGGACTCCTGGATGGTGCAGATATGTGCCGAAAGCTGGTTGCATCAATGGTGTAGCTCATCTGCAGGACTCTGGAAGTCGACCTTATCAGGCAGGTTGTGGATGAAGAAGATTTTCTTCTCAGACGCCCACGTGTCCCACTTGCCATCCTCACACATGCTGTGGTGGCAGCTCATGGGGCAGGGGATCTGTGGCTCCAGCTCTATCTGGCACTGAGCTGTCGGTGGGAGGGGGTAGTGCCTGCAGCAGTCCCGCCACTCCTGTGGCAGGAGTATCCCCCTGTGGATCTCAGCCTCCGAGAGTGCTAACAGTGCCACGTCCCTCTGAGTTTGGGGGACATCTCCATTCTCTGCCATGGGCACATCGAGGAGAGTTGCTTCCTCAGCTTTTGCTTCTCCAGGGTTCACAGCTTCTCCTTCCCCAGGGAAAGCCAGGAAGCTCAGCTGGGCCTGCAGGCGTTCCTCCTGTGGACTGATCATGTCCAGGCACTTGAAACTGTCCTGCCACTTTGGGATCACCATCTAGTCCACCCAGTTGGTCGGACCCTACACTTGTTTCAGCTTCTCCAACAGCTGGGTCTGCCTCTGCAGGTGCTACTGCAGGACCTACCTCTTGGAGCACAGCTGCTCATTGGAGGCGATGTGCTGCTCACAGGTGACTCTGAGCTCCTGAAGCTGGGCCAGGGACTGCTCCTGCTGCTCCTGGAGCTCCCGAGTCGCTTGGCTCTCTCTCTCAGCCACCTCTTTCCCTTCCTCTATCTTCTCCTCTGAGCAGTACAGCTCTTCCCGTAGATGTTTCTTCACCTGCTGCTCTGAGTCCACGATGCTGGTGAGCTCCTCCTTCTCACTGCTAACCCTGTGGAGAGCGTCCCGCAGCAAAGCCAGCTGTTCCTCCAGCTGTGGGTTTCACACACATGCACATCATGGGGTCTCGGGGATGTCCTGCGGATCCTTGGTTTTCTCCTCCAATCTTCCCAGTTGCTCCCGCTGCTCTGCATTCTGGAGACTGAGATTCTAGTTTTCCTGTACTGGGATGTGAAGTTGTTTCTCCAGCCCATCTGCGTGCGGTAGGTGTGGGTCCGCAGGTGCTGCTCCTCCTGAGATGGACCCACAGAGGGCCATGGCTTTGCCAGCTTCCTTCTCAGTTCCCCCAGCTCATTCTCTAGGTGCAACACCTATCTTCATCCTCACTCCTTTTCCTCTGTCAGTTGGTTCACCTGCTCGGTCTGTCACTAGGGCTCCTCCTTCTGCGTGGACCTCTCAATGCTCAGGTTCTGCGAGAAGGTGTCTGTCTCCAGATTCATTGCAGACACCATTCAACTCAGGTTGTCCTGAAGTCTCTTTAGTACCTCACACCCCTCCAGCACTTGTTGGAACTTTCAGATTCTGTTCTTCCTGTTGCTCCTCTATGTCCAGAATGCTTACACCTTCTCCTAAAATTCTGTGTTCACTTGCTGCAGGTCACAGAAGCTTCTCTTCTTTTCCTTGAGCTGAAGTGTTACATCATTTAGCTGTTTGAACATTTCGGCCACCTTCTGTAAGTAGTAACCACAGAAGCCACCATCTCCAGCTCTGCCATGAGCTGCTCTGCGGCCTGTAGGCAGCTGGTGAGAGCTTCATGCTCCATTTCGCTGTCATGGGCCATGAGCTGCATGTGGGCTGGTGCTGATTGTAAATCACTTTCTGCCAAAATCAACCTCTATATGAGTGGCTTGTGGATGTCTAGCTCTGTTTTTGGTGCTTTGTGTACTTTGGCTACCTTCTCCTTCTCTTTCTCTCGTCAATCCTGCAGGTCTGTCTTTTCCTGTTTCAGTGGTTGGATCTTGGCATAGAGCACCTGGTTTCTCCTTTTGCTGTGGTCCAGGGCAGGCACCACATGTTGCTAGCACCTCTGCATATTCTTGGTGGTATCGGGACCCTTGACATTCTGGATCCTGGTGGCTGTGACTGTGTCCAAAGGCAGGGGAGGCCAGTGGTCAGCATCACCTTTGGCCAGACCCTCGGTTGAATCACCCTTCCCAGAGGTATTTGTCTTTGGGATCCTTCCCTTTTATGTATTCTTTTTTTTCTTGAATGCTGAAGGTCTGATGGGACGATTTCTTCTGCTGGTGTTCTGGCAGTAGTTTGTTGCCCACAGCTCTCTCACAGAGTCTTGTTGTTTCAGACATCTGAGCTCTGGGATGGGAAAGATGGGCTGGCCACATTCCCAGGCTCTGGGAAATCCTCTATTCTCCCATTCTCTGACTAGGTTGTCAATTTCCTATTGTACTCCAAATTCGCCTCGAGTCTCTTGTTTACCACTCAGTTACCTCTACCTTCCTCAACTGCTGGTAGTGGTGTCAACCAACAGAGGGAATCTTGGTGCTACAGGGCAGCATGGAATGTGGGTGGCCACGATTCTTGTATCTCATTGGTCAGAAAGAACCATAAAAGAATGGGGGTATGGCTGGTATTCTGTGATGCAGGCAGAATGGGCAGAGTCAAGATGACAGCAGCCCCTTTCCCAGGGAACTCTGTCCAATCCAGTTGGGAACAAGAGGGAGACCTGCTTTAGCCATATAGCTGCACAGATTTTTGTGTGTATGCTTATTTGTTGCCAGTCCCGGGCATTGAACTCAGGACCTAGGCACAGTTGGTGAGCTGCTTTTGCTCAAGGCTACCCTTCTACCACTGGCTCTACTTCTGGCTTTGTTGACACTGAAGTTGGACAGGGGTCTCAAGTACTTTCCAGCCTAGGGTGACTTTGACCATGAATCTCCTTTCACAGCCTTGTAAGTATCATGGAGGACTGCTGAGAGCCACTGGTGCCTGCTTAATTATTGGTCTTGATGATGTTCTTGAACAGACCAGTGAGTTCCCTATCTTCAGATTTAAGTAGTGGGAGCTAGAGCCCACAATTTGAATCCTGGTCCTGCCACCTCCAAATGGCAGAAGATCCTAAAAACTCATTTCTATCCATATGAATACCAATGGAATGTGATATATATCATGATTGAATGGACAGTTTTTGAATGATTCTAGGATAAAATTATACACAATTATATTCTAGGACACTGATTGATTTTAATCAATACTTTATGAAGCATTTAAAAAATTACATTCATTAAATGGAGAAATAATGAAATACCTAAGAATTGGGAATCCCATAGCATAGAGATGCCATGTTTTTCTGCCAGGACTGAGATTGGAACTCATGGTCTGGGTAAATCTGTTGCACTGTGTAGCAAGGGGAGGCTTGCTTTTTTGAAGTCAAGAAATTCAAGTCTGTTCCTTAGGCCTGAAATTGATCCCCACCACTAGAAAACATCCTATTTGTGTACATTTTAAATATTTGATTTATATTTATATACATATATTGACTCCATATTGCATTTAATGTAGTTATTCATTTTATTTTTTGTTTTGTTCATGTAGTGACCATTTATTTTATTGATTATTATGGCACATAGAATATTGATTACATAAGATATAGGTCTGCATATGTACTCCATTGCATACCTGACACACAGGACTTTCACAGAAAAGGAAAACATGTGTCACCATCTGCTTCTTACTCCACGATTCCTTGTTTGCCAGTGCTGGCATCTGAACTCATGGCCTACAGGGCCAAATTCATGAATGATTGAGTGTCAGCATGCCATACTGGGGCAAACTGAGCTGACAGGCATTTCCCAGGACCTGAGATTGAGCCCCAGGTGTTGACAAAATAAGAACAGATTGACACACAGATGGTAGTATGCTAATAAATATATATCTTTATTATGTGCCAGAGATGTCTATCCATTATTCAGTTATATAGACTACATTCCTAACAATTCTTGGGTATTTATTATGCCTCCATATAATTAATGTTATTTTTTTAATCCTTAATAAACAATTAAGTAAATCATGTCCTGAAATTAATGTGTCCCTGTAAGAAATAGTAGTGTTTTTAAAAAGAGAAACCTTTGTTTTATGTCGGTCGTGGGGCTTGAACTCTGGGCTTGGGCGCTGTCCCTGCACTCTTCAGCCCAAAGCGAGCACTCTACCACTTGAGCCACAGCACCACTTCCAGAAATAGTAGTCTTTTAATGCTTCATATTAAATAAAATCAATCAGCCTACTGAAATCATAATGTCTAATTTTATACGAGAATCATTCATGAGCAACTCATTCAACCGTGACACTTACAATATTCAATCATTATGAATGGATCAAGAAAATGTGGTATATATACACAATGGAATTCTATGCCTCCATCAGAAAGAATGACATTGCCCTATTTGTTAGGAAATGGGAAAACTTGGAAAAAATTATATTAAGTGAAGTAAGTGAAGTAAGCCAGGCCCAAAGAAACATAGGTCCCATGGTTTCCCTTATTTGCAATATCTAGTATATGTATGAGTCAAGCGGAAAAGGTCAGATAATGTGATGTTAGGAAAATGAACCCTTAGATATGTATTTTAATGTTTTTTTCATTCATGCATGTGTTTCTAATGCATTTATAAGATTATTTCTTTGTTGCTTTGTATGTCCCTCCCCCACAGTATAACCCCTGCTTTCAGTATATTTGATGTCAGTATAACTTGTGGAGGAGATGGGGAAAAACAAGTCGTTTAAGGATACAGGTGGACCTGTTGCAAAAATGAGAAGTACAAGTTGTCATGTCCAAAACGAGCTTTACAACGTCGGTGTGGGGTGGGGGGGAAGGAGAAGGATTGCGATGGGGGGAGGAGGCTGGAAAGGGATGTGAAGGGTAAACAAAGGAGGAGGCTGCAATGCTTGGTAAGAAATGTACGCATTATCCTGCCCATGTAATTGTAACCCCTCTGTACAGTATGTTCACAAATAAAATTAAATTAAATTAAAAAAATATTCAATCATTATTCTTACAAATGGGAATGTGTCTCTTAGGATCTCCCACCATCCGGAAGTGATATGACTTGGATTTGACTCTAGGCTTATATTGCCCTGCAGGACTATGTCTTCCCCAATACCCTGCCAGCCTTCAGCAATACAAGGTTAACCCTTTGGAGCCATGTCATTCAGACCCAAATGGTCATGGTGCAAAATGTTAAAACTTCATCCCACTGCTTCTTCTCTGTGCATTTTTCCCCTCCACAAGGCCTGGAGGTCTAAGATCCCAGGATTGCCTCTGGTTCCAGTGGCTGCACCCCAGACAAGTGTGATAGAAGCTGAGGCAGAGTTGCCATGACCTGAGTTCAAGACCTTGCATCGCACAAGATAAATAGATAGATAGATAGATAGATAGATAGATAGATAGATAGATAGATAGATAGATAGATAGATAGATAGATAGATAATCTCCCTGGCTTGCAATTGGTGCCGTTTTTTCTGCCAGGCTTTGTATTTGAACTCGGGTCTGCGTAACTTTGCAGCACTGTGGACAAAGGAGAAGCTCACCGTGCTTGAAGTCAAGAAAGTCAGGCTTGCTCCCTAGGTTTGAATTCAATCCCCTGCTCTGGGAAACTTACTATTTATATATATTGTAATGATAAGATTTGTACTTACTTATAGATGTTCAGTACTATCCTGTTTGTTGTGGTTATTTATTGTATTTCTGTTTTATTCATTTATTTACCATTTATTTTATTGACTGTGATAACACGCATTCCATTTATTATTTTGATGACATCCTGTCACATAGTATCTAGATTTGTAGACGTGTTCTCTATCATGTCTGACGCTCAGAGCAAAGGAAAACAGGTGTCACACTTGGCTTCTTACTCCACGATCCAATTGTTGGCAGTGCTGGGATCTGAACTCAGGGCCTAGCAGAACCAATTCATGAATGGGTGTGTCAAAATGGCAACCTCTAGTCCAGGAAACTGCCAGGCAGTTCCCAGACCCTGACATCGAGCCACAGGGGTGGACAAAATAGCCATACATGGATAGGCAGGTGGTAGTATACCAATAAATATATATTTATATAGAGTGCAGAGACATCTACCTAGGATTCAATGACATCAACTACGTTCTTACCAACTCTTAGGTAGTTATTATGCACCATTGAAGGAATAGGATTCTTTTCATGCTTAATAAACTATTCAATAAGATCAATGTGTCTAATTTTAGACTCGACCAATGCATGCAGAAACTTCTCAATCATAGTTTGCTAACATTCCATCGGTATTCCGATGCATAGGAATGAGTCTCTTGGGAAATCCTCCGATTGGTAGGTGTCAGGACCAGCAGTTGAACTCAGGGCCTACATTGCTGCACGGGCCTATGGCTTCCCTGATACCCCACTAGCCTTCGCCAATGCATGGTGAAGTACCCTTTGTAGACGTGTCATTCAGACCCAGGATGGTCACCATAGAAAGGAAAAAAATGTAAAAAATCCATCCCGCGTCTTTTTTTCTCTGTGTGTGTTTGTGTGTGTTTGTGTTTTCCTGAAAGACTTCAAGGCCTAGGATACCAGGATTGGCTATGGGCCCATGGCAGCCTGTCACCCTGAGGTTATTAAAGCTGAGGCAGAGTTACCACGAACTGAGTTCAAATCCCTTCCTTGGTAAATAATAATAACAATAATAATAATAATAATAAAGCACCCTGGCTCAGAACTGGCACGATTTTTCTACCACTGCTGGGTTTCCAACTCAGGTCTGGGTAAATCTATAGCACTGTGGAGGAAAGGGAAGCTCACCATCCTTCAAGACTACAATATCAGGCTAGGTCACTGTGAGTGCACCTATAACATTTATTACATTCATTCAAATCTATTCCATAGCATTTAGCTTTGCAGACATATTATAAATATCATACATGACACTCATCACTTGCACAGAAAAGGAAAACAGGTATCATACTTTCAATCTGACTCCAGGAAGACATTTTTAGCAATGCTGGGAACTGAACTGAGGACCTAGAGGCCCCATTCATATATGGGTGAGTGTCAGCACAGCAGAATTTAGCACATTCAGGTGCCAGGTGGATCCCAAGACCTAGGATGGAGACACAGGTTTGGCCAAAATAGCAATACCTTTCTATGCAGACGGTGGTATACAAATAAATATATATTTAGATATTGCCAGTGATGTCTACCTGTTATTCAGTGACATATACTACCTTCCTAGTGATTCTCAGGTATTTAGTGAGTATTTAGTGAGTAGAATAGTATTCTTTTAGGGTATGGGAAGGTGGCTCATTGGGAGAGTGCTTATCTTGCATGCGTGAGTCCCGGATTAGATTCCTCAGCAACACATGATCAGAAAAAGCCGGGAATGGCACTGTGTCTCACATGGTACCACCCTAATCCTGAGCTGAAAAGCTGAGGGATAACGCCCAGGCCTGAGTTCAGTCCCCAATACTGACAAAACTCACGCGCACACACACATACACACACACACATACATAATGTATTCTTTTAATGCATAATATACTATAAATTATAATCAATCCACATCTTGTGAATACTTGATTTAGTTTTTGCTAGTATAATTGACAAACTACTCATCCAACCATAACATTGATCACATTCCTCTGGTGTTCCTATGGACAGGCAATAGTTTCTTACGCTCTCCAACCCTTTGTAAGTGGCATGACCGGGATTCAAACTCAGGGCCTAGGTGTGCAGATTGGCCTATGGCTTCGTTGACAGCCCGCTGAGAGCAATACCAGGTGACAGGTTGCAGTCGTGTCATTTGGACCCGGGATGGTCACCATGCATGGAAGGAAAACCGAGAAACCTCTAACTGTTCACAATTCGTGGCTATTTTTCCTTGTCATTTTCATTTTTTTCCTGTCAGCCCTGAGGCCTAGGATCCCAGGATGGGCTGTGGGTCCAAAGGCTGCACAAACCCAGCCTAGGGTGATGGAAGGTAAGGCAGAGTTGCCACAACCTAAGTTCAAATCCCGTGCTTGGCTAAATAAATAAATAAATAAATAAAATACATAGAAAATAAAATAAAATGATTTTTAAAAACTTGAAAATACTAATGGTGCTCCTTGGCTTGGATTTCATGCTTGTTTTTTTCTGCCCGGCCTGAGATTTGCACTTGGAGTCTCGGAAAATCTAATGCACTCTGGGGGATGGGGAAACTCACCCTCTTTGAATACAAGCAATTCAAGCCTGTTCCCTAGGCCTGAATTCCATCCCCACCCTGTTAATTAATATTCATTCACATTTGAAGTGATTAATATCTACATACTTATGTTTACTGCATATTGCATTGAGTGTATTTATGTTATGTATTATTAATTCATTATATTTATTGACTATTAATACACTTATAACACATATTAAATTTATTACATCTTATGAAAATTATACAGATTTGCATATGTATTATATATCTTACTTCAGACCCAGGTCATTCACAGAAATTCTATAGTAGATGATCCCATGCTAAGAAAAACACAAAGAATACACTAACCAAAGTCTAATTTATCCCTAGGCACCCCAGTGGCTCTTTAATCCTAGCTACTCAGGAGGCTGAGAACTGAAAGATGAAATTTCAAAGCCAATGAAGGCAGAAAAGCCTGAGAGACATCATCTCCAATTAACTGGCAAAATGCCAGGCTACAGGTATAGCTGAAGTGGTAGAAAATCAGCTATGAACAACGAAGCCAAGAAAGAGCAAGCTGAGTTCAAATGTGAGGAGAGGGGGTTGGGGGAACAGAGAACAAAACAATACACAAATCCCACCTAATTTATGGTACCAACCAAACTGAAAAGAAAAATGAAGCTTTTTCATTTGTATAACTTTACATGAGCACATATGCTCTTAGGTACACTTCAAAGCTATGTTTTTAATAATATATATATATATATATATATATATATATATAAATAATGCATATATATATTTAAATAAACTAAGAAACCAGCCAATGAATAAATACTTCTGAATTAGTGCCTTAACCATGGCATTATAAATTATTTATACTAAAAGTGTTTTCCAAGTTTCTTTTCTCAGAATCAATCTTTAAGATGTTTTTCATGTGCCTGGCACCAGTGACTCATGCCTATATTCCTCGCTACTCAGGAGGCTGTGATCTAAGTTCGGCAGTTCAAAGTCAGCCCAGGCAGAAAAGTCTGTGAGACTCTTATCTCAAGTAAACCACTAGAAAACCGAAGTGGCACTGTAACTCAAGCAGTAGATCACTTGCCTTGAGCTGAAGAGCACAGGGATAACCCCTGAGTTCAAGCTGTAGGACCTTCCCCCCGCCCCCCGCAAAAAAAGAAATTTGTTCATGCAGATCATAAAATTCTAACATTCTGAGCTTTAGGAAACTTTTCTGCCAGGGTCTTATGCTCTTTAGGAAAGTACTCCACTACTGAGATACATCACAGTCCCATTGTTTTCGTTTTACATTTTACAATCCAGTTTATTCCCAAAATGCTTATAAGTACCTACTGTCATCACAGAAGTGAGGTTTTATTCAGAAATCCTACCTTTTGTGCTATGAGGACTCCCCTAGTGTATTTCGTGGTAGGCACTGAAGAAAACTCATACGACACAAATGCAGAGAGTTTATAATTGTAGAAATAACTTTAAATAGAAATAAATTCAACAGTCCCGACCTTCTAGGGAGAAATGATGTCCTTATTTTCATTCTCACTCTTCAGGGCAGATGGTCAAAATAGAAACACCAATGTGCTATGCTGAAATGTAAAAGTTTAGACCCATTTTTTGAAAAACTCTCATGTTATAAAATCAATATGTATCAAATAAAGGCAAAGTGAACTTAAAAAATATTAAAAATGCTAAAGAAGCTGCCTGGCTTGGAATGTGTGCCATTTTTTGTCTGCAAGTCCTGGAATTTGAACCCGGGGTCTGGGTAACTCTATTGCACTGTCGGAGAAGGGGAGGCTCACCCTGCTTGAAGACCTATTCCCTAGGCCTGAATTCAAGCCCCAGACCTGGAAAATGTACCCCTTACATACATTTTAAAGATAGGATTGAACTTCCATACAGATGTTCAGTCTATATTATGTTTGGTGTGGTTATACATTACATTTTTTATTTTTTTTTCATTTATTTACCGTTTATTTTATTGACTGTGATGCATCCTAACTGTGTATTACATTGTTTACATCCTATCACATACCATCTAGATTTGTAGATGTGTTCTCCATCATGCCTGACACCCAGAACTCTCCCAGAAGAGTAAAACAGGTGTCACACTTGGCTTCTTACTCCAAGATTAAATTTTTGGTAGGGCTGGGATCTGAACTCAGGGCCTAGCAAGTCCAATTCATGAATGGGTGAGTGTGAGCACAACAGCCTCTAGCCAATGAAGCTGTGAGGTGGTTCCTAGGTGCTGAGATCGTGACCCAGGATTGGCCAAAACAGCGATACAAGGATAGGCAGACAGTAGTATACAAATAAATATATATTGGTAAAAAGCACCATAGTCGCCTATCTATGATTGAATGACATATAATACATTTCTACTAACTCTTAGGTATTTATTATACCACAATTAAAGGAATTCTATTCTTTTCATGCTTAATAAAGCATGAAATTAAGATCAATCACTGACCTAGGATTATTGCATCCAATTTTAGGCTTGACCAATGCACAAACTTCTCTTTAAATTGATATTCCTATGCATAGGAATGAGTGTCTTGTGATCTCCTGCCATTGGTATTTGTCAGGACCTGGATTTGAACCCAGGGCCTATGTTGACAGGTTGGCCTATGGCTTCCCTGTTAGCCTGCCAGACCTCAGCAATGGCAATTAAGGTGTACTTTGCAGTCATGGCATTCAGATCCAGGATGGTCACCGTGCAAAGATTAAAAAAAAATTAAACCCCCATCCCTCTGCAGCTTGACACTTTTTGTGCTATCCCACGTTTTTTTTTCTTTCTGCAAGCCCTCTGGACCTAGGATTCCAGGATTGGGTATGGGTCCCGAGGCTGCACCTAGCCTAGGGTGATCGAAGCTGAGGCAGAGTTGCCACGACCTGAGTTCAAGCCCTAAAAAAGCCATAAAAGAGAAAAAAGAAAAATAATTGATTATTTAAATAAATTAAAAAAAAATGGAGCTGTCTGGTTTGGAATTTCTGCCAGTTTTCTTTGAACTTAGGATTTGAGTTCAGGAACTTGTACTGCAATTTGAACTCAGGAACTTGTAGCAATGTGAGGGAAAGTGCAGATTTGCTACTACTTGAGTTCAAACCCCATGCCAAGCCAAAACTAAAAAATTAAGTCACTGAGCTTGGTAGGGGGAGTAGTTGTGGAGATGGGAGGTAAACAAAGTATGGTAGGGGGGAAACAAAGGAGAAGGTAACAATGCACAATAGGAAATATACTCATGACCTTGCTCATGTAACTGTGACCATTCTGTACAACATTTTTACAGTAAAAAACATACCAAAAAGAAACCATGTAGTACTCCCAGAAGCACTTTGGGAGTAAGGGGAGGATGTCTAAATAGATGTACAAAATTCTACACTGCTTTTTATTTAATGTTCAGTATGGAACTGAACAAACATAACTGCTTCCATTAAAAGATTAAGTCACTGTCTTGGAACTGGGGCCAGTATTTCTACCATTGTTGGGATTTGATCTCACCGTCCAGGTAACTCTTTTGTACCATGGGGGTGAAGGAAAAATTTACTGTCCTTGAGGAAAAGAAATTCAGGCTAGAGTTCCCATGGCCTGAATGAAGGCCCTGCAATGGAAAAGATATTTCTATACATGTGTAATATATGATATATACTTACATATGTATGTTTATTACATGTTATTATTTTCATTATTGATTTTGTATTTCTTTTTATTTTTTATTTGATTCATTTTTATTGTTTATTTTATTTATATTATCGTTCCCATTTACATTTTGCACATGTATTATAAAATTATACACAATAATTTAGGACATTGACTCATTTATCATTAAAACTTTTTGTGTTGAAACATGATACATAATTAAATGGAGGCATTTGTCCCAGTCTTCCCACGTTTAGAGTCTCTCCCAAGAATGAGCTTTGTCTTATTTATCTTTGGACACCTTCCTATAGGGATGTCATTAGATGATTTATACTGAGAAGCCTTTTGGCAAGTTGTAGGATAAAATTGTAAGGGGGAGGCTAGAAATGTGGCTTAGTGCTAAAGAGCTCACTCAACACGCATGAATACCAGGGTTTGAATCCTCAGTGCCACATACTCAGAAAAAGCCAGACGCAGTGGAGTGGCTCAAGTGGTAGAGTGCTAGCCTTGAGAAAAACAATCCCCAGGACTGTCAAAAACAATAGGCCAGACACTGGTGGCTCACACCTGGAAAACTACCTTCTCATGAGGCTGAGATTTGAAGACCACAGTTCAAAGACAGCCTAGGCAAGAAAAGCCTGTTAGACTCTTATCTCCAATGAACCACTAAAAAATCCCACGTGGAGCTGTGTCTCAAGTGGTAGAGAGTTAGACTTGACTGAATTGCTCAGAGACAGTGCCTAGGGTTGATACAAGACACACAACTGGAAAAAAATTGAGGGTTAATCAAAGTACTTTTCCTATTTGCTAATTACGAGAACATTCTCTGGAAAATCAATGCTGATATACACCAGAATAGGAGTCAGACCTCCAGGCTTAAGTGTAGCAGATCCACATGCCCAGCCTCACAGACTCTAGCATTGTAACCTTGTTTCCACAGGGTTCTGAAAAGTCCAATGTTGAAAGGCTTAATATGCTCCCCAAACCCTTTGTGATAAGCAGTTGACTTGTATTGTCAATGTCATTACTCATCCTAATTTAGCAGAGCACCAGTAGCCCTTGCCCATCACCCTAGCTCAGGAGGCTGAGGTCTCAGGATCAAACTGAAGCCAACCAGGGCAGGAAAGTCTATGACACTCTGACTTCCATGACTGAAAGGTCAGATGTTCAAGAGCTTCTTGTTTTTCCCTTGGTGATGAGAAGTTACTCTAAATGTTCTTAGTGTTCTTGACCCATTGACCCTTCCTGGGTTCAAATGAAGTTCTCAGGATCCAAGCCCTGGCAGAGTTAGCAGGAAGAACTCCAGTGTAACACTGTATTTGAAGGACAGAAAACAGTTTCAAAAGCCAGGCTAGGTGAAGAGAACAAGGAGGCAGAATATACACACTCAACAGGGAAGTGAGCTGCAAAACCACTTAATTCATTCCAGGGACTACCAGCAATGGGGGGAAACCTGAAACATTTGTTAGAGTTACACCAGGGTCAGGCTTTTCCCAGCTTCCTCAAACAATGACTAACCTTCCTCCCTCAGGTAAAGAGAGCCTCAGGCTCTCTTTAGGTTACCAATAGAGAGCCAGTTTAGTGAGGGAGAGGGGTGGAACAGATTAGAAAAGCCCTGCTCTCTGGTCTTAGGGAGTGGGTTTTTTACTCTCCATCTATCAGATTTGAAGGCCTTTCTTCTACCTCTGCCAATCTTTTCTCCTTCCTTCATTCTCCACATCATTAATGCTAATCCCTAGTCCAAGGTGAGGCAGAGTCATTTCTCTTTTGTCTCCAAGCAGCTGAGTTAGAACCTGGCTCTGCCCTCTTGGCTCTGGGGCATTCGGCTGCCTCAGAAGTGGGAAAGAGACATTTTTCCTGCTCTGTGGTTGTGTGAAAGTGATGCGGGTGTCCTGGCACACTGCAGAAGCCTCATGACTGGGAATTGTTCCCTTCTTTCCTCCTGAAATCCAAGACCAGATTCATCTATCATTTTTCTATCTATCTATCTATCTATCTATCTATCTATCTATCTATCTATCTATCTATCTATCTATCTATCTATCTATCTATCTATCTATCTATCTATCTATCTATTAACCTTTCTTTCTTTCTTTCTTTCTTTCTTTCTTTCTTTCTTTCTTTCTTTCTTTCTTTCTTTCTTTCTTTCTTTCTTTCTTTCTTTCTTTCTTCCTTCCTTCCTTCCTTCCTTCTTTCCTTTCTCTCTTTCTTTCTTTCTTTCTTTCTTTCTTTCTTTCTTTCTTTCTTTCTTTCTTTCTTTCTTTCTTTCTTTCTTTCTTTCTTTCTTTCTTTCTTTCTTTCTTTCTTTCTTTCTTTCTTTCTTTTTTCTTTCTATGTATCTATCTATCTATGTACCAACCTATCTACCTGCCTACCTACCTACCTACCTACATACATACATACCTACCTACCTAACTAACTAACTACCTACTTAGTTATCTCTTTGACATTTCTTGGGCTGAACTCAAGGCCTGGGCCCTGTCTCTATCACTCGGCTACTTGAGCCACAGCACCAATTCTGGATTTTTCTGTGTATGTGTTACTGAGGAATCGAACCCAGGGCCTCGTGAATGCTAGGCAAGCACTCTCCCACTAATCCACATTCCCAGCCTCCTCATCTTCTTTCTTAATGATAGTTTTTCATATTTATGCTACCATTTTGCATCCCCAAGTATAATTTTCTGAATACCGCTTATTTCTGTGAACTCTGATCTTCTCTTCCCCTGCCAGATTTATGACTGCTCCTGCATTGGCCTCATAATAAAATGTAAATAAAGGCTGCTGAGAGCTTCAGTGTGCATCATATAAGGAAACATGCCTAGAATCCTGGAAGAGAAAATCAATGGGGCTGACATGAAGAGAATGATGCAGTATGTACAATGAGCATATCTAAAACATAAATCTGTAAATAAAAGCAGAAGTTTTGTATACAGCCTCTTTGCACTTAGGTATTTATTTATTTATTATTTATTTTAAATTTTATTTTATTTTATTTGAGAACATACTGCAATGCTTGGTAAGAAATGTATGCACTTAGGGAAGTAATATACACACGTAAGTAAGTAGGACACTGATACATAAACTTTGCCTTCTCTTTTTGAATTTTATTTTGTGGCCATCTCATGGCTTAAACTAAGGACACGATGCATTCCTCAGTTGTTTTTCACAAGGCTGAGGTTCTAACACTGCCACAGCTCCACTTCCAGCCATCTGGTTGTTCAATGGACATAAGCACCTCTCAGGCTTTCCTGCCTGGTCTGGCCTGTATCGCCTGCTTGGCTTTCTCTCTCAAAGCTGGATCTCTACCCTCTAGGCCATTGCTCCACTTCTGGTTTTCTGGTGGTTTATTGGAGACAATAAACCTTTCCTTCTAGGGCTGGATTTGAATGGAGATCTCCTGAGGAGGCTTCAAGTGGATTTCCTCAGGGATTCACCTAGGAGCCGCTCCACCCGAACCTTTAGTCTAAATCTCGAGAGGTACTAGAGAAAAACAGAAGCAGGGACATGCTTCTATTGTGTCCTAGATACTTAAGGTTGGAGATACAAATACTCATAATTATTAGATCATTTTATAGGCAAAAGGAGCAATGCAGATAGCATGAGGATTGCTCCAGCTTTCGGTCCTCATATCCTGAGACAGTAAATTCACTGCACCTCAATGCTAAGTGACAGAACTGGCATGTCCTGTGGACATTTCCTCCTAAATCCTGTAACACTCATTTCTCACTTTTGGCTTCAACCCTGTGACCAGAGGGTAAGATGAAGAGAGAAAATACTCTCAGAGAAAGCAGGTATAAAGGACATTGCGTAGTTTACTTATAAGTCCCAACCATAGGAATGACCTTATTAAGAAGTCAGTCCAGATTATAAAACAAAGAAGAAAAGAAAGAAGGTGAAAGTGCCTGCTGACTGTAATCCCAGCTCCTCAGGAGGCTGAGATGTAGAGAATTTGAGTTTGAAACCAGCCACTGTAAGAAAGTCCTTGACAATGTTATTTCTAAGAGATCACAGAAAAATCCAGAAGTGGGGTTGTGACCCAAGCATAATGCAGTACCCTTGAGCAAAAGGAACTCTTGGACCAGGCCTAGGCTCATAGTTCAACCCCAGGACTGCCCCCTCAAAAAAAAAACCTGTACCTCAATTTCTTTGTGTATTTATGGATGTATTCCTCTAGGTGAAACTCCTGAGTAGCTATGATGAAAGGTACCAAGCAAGGAAAATTGTATTCAATACAATGAGTTCATAACACAGAGACTGCTTTTATGATATTGCATGTTTCAGGGCTCCCCTCAATGCTCCCAATGTAGCATGAGGGTTTCTCTTCATCCCAGGCCTGCTGGAGGAAGTCTCCCTCATTGTCTGGACAGGAACACAAAAGACCTCACTCCTGCACAGCTCTGTACCAAATAACTCCATCTGGGCCAATTAGTGAGGATGTGTGGGCGAACTCTGAAGGTCAGAAGAAAAAAGCCTGTTTTTACCCTTAGCTATCTCTCTTCCCAGTGCTCTGTTTTAACAGGAGACCTTCATTTTTGCCACCTCCCATTGCAGGCCAAGTTCTGTGCTCTTATCCTGCCTTTATGAGATTATATTCCAGTGTTCAGATACAGTGCTCAATATAATTCAGGCAGACAACTGGGGCACTGAACATAATGAAACGTTTCATTGCCGGCAATGATGGGCCTTTAATGCCTCTCCTAGGTTTCCAGAAGCTTGGGAAATCCAAGCACATGTTGGATATCACAAAGCTTCCTGTCATCTAGGACTGGTGAAGCTCATCAGGTTTTGAAACCTTTGACTTCTCCTAGTTGGGCCCTGGGTGGCTAGGTTTTGGGGTTAAACTTAGGGCCTTGGTGCTGACCATGAGCTCAGAGCCGAGGTCTAGTGCTTTACTACTTTGTCACAGCTTCACTTCTGCTTTCTCTCTGTGTGTGAGTGTGTGTACGTGCATGTGTGTGAGCATACACTAGTCCTGGAGCTTGAACTCAAGACATGAGCACTGTACCTAGTTTCTCTTGTACAATGATTGTCCTCTCCCACTTGAACCACAGAGCCCCTTCAAGCTTTTTCCTAGTGATGTGGTTCTGAGAAATCAAGCCCAGGGTTTCATACACGCAAAGCACTCTACCCCTATGGCACATTCCCAGCCCTCTACTTCAAGTTTGTTAGGTTGTTGCTGTCTTTTTTGTTGTTTTTGTCATTGTAGGAATGGAAATCTGGGCCTGGGTGCTGTCCCTGAGCTCTTCAGCTCAAGTCTTGTGCTCTACCACTTGAGCCGCAGAGCCACTTCCAGTTTTCTGGTGGTTCATTGGAGCTAAGTGTCTCAAGGACTTTCCTGCCCATGCTAGCTTTGAACCATTATCCTCAGATCTCATCCTCCTGAGTAGCTAGGATGACCGGCATGAGCCACAAGCACCTAGCTTTCATTTCAGGTTTCTTAGTGGTGAATAGGATATAATAGTGTCATGGTACCTTTTGTGTCAGGGATAGTTTGTAACTCAGATCTCAGCTTCTTGAGAAGGCAGGATGACAGACCTCGGTTATAGAACCCTAAGCCGTGGCACTCTGCTGCAAGTAGATCCTTGGCTCTGTGTGGTGAGTGCTAGCCATGAGCCCAAGAGGGATGGGTAAGTGCCTAAGCCCTGAGTTCAAGGTTCATGACTTTGAAAAAACAAGACAAAACAATTGTCTCCTGTAGACAACTCACTAGTCTTCAGTAATACATAATTTTGTCCCTGCCATGGGGACAGATCTGAGCCTCAGTATTCTTTTCTGCATAGTCATGTCAGTTGGAGTTCTTACAAGGACAAGATGAAAGTATGCACCCTTTGAGGGACAAAATACATACACTTTTTTTTGTTGGTCATGGGGCTTGAAATCTGGGCCTGAACACTGTCCTTCAGCTCTTCAGCTCAAGGCTAGTGCTCTACGACTTGAGCAACAGCAACACTTCAAGTTGTCTGGTGGTTTATTGGAGATCAGAGTTTCAGCGGACTTTCCTGCCTGGCCTGGCTTTGAACCACTATCCTCAAATCTAAGCCTCCAGAGTAGTGAGGATTAGAGGCGTGAGCCAATGGTGCCCGGCTTCAAATAACCTTCTTTACAGGACTCAACACACAGCATCCTGTGAAAGACTCAGCACCCAGGACCCAATGCAGGACTCAGCACACTGCACCCTGTGAAGGACTCAGCACATAGCATCCTGTGCAGGACTCAGCACACAGCACCCCGTGAGGGCCACAGCACTCCAGGAAGTACTCATCACATAAATGCATCCCACAAGCTGTCATTAGTATTAGGTTGCTTTCATCAATATCAGCATTTTTTCAGAAACACATCACAAACTGCACAAAGTTCACATCTAATGATTCAGAGGAACATTTTTTGGGGGGGAGTCAGCCACAGGGATTGCACTAAAATGTTGGGGGTACTGTCCTAAGATCTTTTGCTCAAGGCTAGAGATCTATCACTTTGATCCACAGCTCAGACTTTCACAGACATCCTGCTAGGATTGGGTTTTAAATCCATCAGTGTCAGATCTCAGCCCCCAAGTAGCTTGGATGACAGGGGTGAGCAAGCCAGCAGCATCTGGTTCTGTGGGGCTGAGTTGCACTTGTATACCTCTGACTAAGTCAGGTTAGATGGCAGCTGTCAGCACCAGACTCCCGGCTTGCTCTGTGATGAGGTATTTGAAGTCCTATCCTTATAGAGTTGCAGTCACAACATTCAGTATTTTTTCATGCCCATCCTGGACCTTGAGTAAGAGTCTAGACACAGTCCCTAAGCTTTTATGCTCAAAGCTAATGCTCGACTGCTTGAGCGAGAGCACAACTTCTGGATTTTTATGTGCATGTGGTAGTGAGGAATTGAACCCAAGGCTTTGTATGTACTAGCTATCGTTATACCACTGAGCCCGAGGAGTGACAAGTGTATGAACAGATGTAGATTGGCATATATGTATAATATATATATGTATATACATATACACACACACACACACATATATATATATGTATAAGAGAAGAGAAATGTGTCTGTATATTATGAAATTACATATATTTTATTACTACCTATTATTGACATTCAAATTATTCCTTCCACTTTTAAGTATCATGGTTGAATACATAATAAAGTATTAATTGAAAATTAATCAATGTAATAAGATTGTTGTGTATAATTTTATAGTATACTCATACACTAACTACTAATTTGTTACTTTCATAAAATTCCATTCAAATGAATGTACATGGAAATGGGTTTCTTGGAATCTCCCGCCAATACTTAGTGCCAGCATTGGGATTCAACCTCCAGGCCTAAGTTATGGTTTTGGTTATGGCTTCCCTAATAGCCAGCCAAACATCAGCATGCAATGTCATGTACACTTTCAGGGCTTTGTCATTTACACGCAGGATGGTCACAATGCAAAGGGCAAAAATGTAAAACCACCTTCTTGAATTTTTCTGTTTTATCATTTTCCTTTTTATTTTATTTCTTGCCAACCCCAAAATTTGAACTTGGGTCCTAGAATGCCAGGGCCAGCTGTGGCAGAGATGCCAAGACCTGAGTTCAAGCCTCGTGCTTGGCCAAAAAACAAATAATAAAATAAAATAAGGCCTTGGCTTGGATTTTGCACCATTTTTCTGGCAGGCCTGGGATTTGAACTTAGTATCTGGGTATCTCTGTGGCACTGTGGGTGAAGAGGAAGCTCACCGTCCTTGAAGACAAGAAATTCAGACCAGTTCCCAGGCCCTGAATTGAAGCCCCAGCACTGGAAAAAATACACACATGAGTTTAGTGAGTATGATGTTTATTACCCTTATTAATTTAGTATTATTACACATATAACACTTCATTTATTACGTCCTATCATACAGGATATATTTGCATATGAATTATACATCATACTGAGACCCAGGACTTTTTTTCAGGAAAAAAAATTGTGTCAAAAGTGGCTTCTTACTACATGAATAAATTTTTGGCAATTCTGGGATTTCAACTCACGGCCTACAATGTCCAATCCATAAATGGGGTCAAAGTCTTAGCAAACTGAGATGCCAGGAAGTTCTGACGACCTGTTACCTGTTATCAAGCCACAGTAGTGCCCAATATATATATATGTGTGTGTGTGTGTTTGTGTGTGTGTGTGTGTGTGTGTGTGTGTGTAGATTGCTGTATATATATATATATATATATATATATATGTAAAGAGAGAGAATGTCCTCACAAAATATTAAATTTTATATATATAGTTACCAATAATTAGTTATTAAGTTATGTCTCCATTTAATGATATATAGTTACCAATAATTAGTTATTAAATTATATCTCCATTTAATGAAGTATCATGGTTGAATACTTATAAAAGCATTAATTAAAAATTAATCAATATCCTTCCATTAGGGAAATCATAGCATGGTGCTAGAATGGAAGATATAAATCCAATGATTTATGTGTGGCTTTCTAAAATAGAATCATGAATTAACTGCAAATTTAATTACTTTTATAACATTCCATTACCATTCACGTAAATAGGAATGAGTTTGTCAGGATCTCCCTCAATTTGTGTGTGGCAGTTCTGGGGTTCGAACTCCAGACCTGGGAAATTTACTTCGAATGCAAACCATTGGAATAACACAGAAGATTTCAGATTGTCATGATTAAAAAAAACAAGAAGAAGCAAAGAAAGCCAGGTGTCAGTGGCTCCTGTTTGTAATCCTAGCTCCTCAGGAGCCTGAGATGTAGAGAATGCCAATTAGAATTCAGCCAGGGCAGGAAAGTCTGCAACACTCTTATTTCTAAGAGATCACAGGAAAATATCCCCATGGGTTTGGGCTGTGGCTTAAGGGCAGAGCGCTACTCTTGAGAAAGAGGAGATCAAGGATAAGGCCTAGGCTCATATTTCAAACTGAGACCTGCCAAAGAAAAAAGGAAGGCAGCAACTCCATGTCTCTGTGTATTTATGGATGATATATGGATGATGGGCGTTCATCAGGTTGCCCATGACCTGACCCCCAACATGTGAAAGCTGGGACAAGCTCTCAGAGAGTACTAAGTCTGAGCCAGTAGCTTGAACAAAGCATCCTTCTCTGCCATTTAATAACTGAAGCTCAGAAGGCTTGCCTTGGCTGGTATATGCAACGGGTTCATTATGTTCTGGCTGAGGTGTCCCATTGGGACATCTAGCAGCCAGCCACTGCTTCCAAGGAGACCACTTTTCCTAGGCTGTAGGTATTATGGAAGGTTCTGGCTCCATATTCCCTATCCCTCTGTAGGACGTGAGCCTAGACCTCTGGGGCCTGGTGGCTATCACTCATTCATCATACCTCATTGCCGAGTCTCACTCTGGTCCCAAATCCTGGCAAAGATTTGAAATCCCCAGCGATTTCTGTGCTGAAAAGAGTATGCCAATAAATCCCACCCTCATAGTTCCTGTTAGAAGTAAGCCTTAGGCTGTGAATGTGGCTAAGTGGTAGAGTGCTTATCAAGCAAGCATGAAGCCCTGGGTTGGATTCCTCAGTATCACATAAACAGAAACAGCCAAAAGTGTCACTGTGGCTTAAGTGATAGAATGTAGCCTTGAAAAAAAGCAGCTCAGGAACATGCCTAGATGTTCAGTTCAAGCCACAACACTGGCAAAAATGTGAGCTTGGTGAGACATACACTTCTGGGACTCAGAGGAGGGCCGAGATAGGTAAGACGTAGAGGGCAGGTGCTGATGGCTCACCCCTGTAATAATAGCACTCAGGAAGTTGAGATCTTAAGATTATAACTGCAAGCCTCTGCAGGCAGGAAAGTCTATATGAGACTCTTTTCTCCAATTAAGCACCAAAAAAAACCAGAGCTGTGGTACAAGTAGTAGAATGCTAGCCTTGAGCATAAAAACTCAGGGATAACATCCAAGCCATGAATTCAGACCCCAGGACTGGCACACACACACACACACACACACACACACACACACACACACACACACACACACACACACCAAGATAGAGCATTTGACAGTCAGCCTGCACTGGTTCGATCTCTAGCAATTCAGTATTTAAAAAAAGTGAGAGAAAGGAAGGAAAGACTTACTCCAGGAGGTGATATGACCAGTGCCAAAATTTCACAGGAGTACTATGATGTGGAACAGGACAGAGGGCCTAGGGAAGAAGGTACAGAGCATGCGCAAAGGTCCTGAAGGGTGGTGTAGACCAGGTGGTGTCAGTTGAATGAAGGTTCTGTGGCCTCAGACAAGTCTGGCAGAGCACTGAAGGCTGGGTCAAGGTTTGTACTTGAGTCACAGGTAGGGCAGAGGGTGGCGTCCCAGAATGGGGCTCAGTGGAAGATTAGCTTGACTTTTTACCAAAGACCCCAGCCAATTTTGTGGCTGGAAGCCTATTTTTCACAGCTCCTGACCTTCAGGCCCTCTTTGCATGGAGGAGTTAGGGCAAATGCAGGGAAGAACTCTTGCTCAAGAAAAGCTTCTACCCAATACCTCCAGTGGCTCAACCCCTGTAAATCCTAGCAATTCTGAAGTCTGAGATCAGAGATCGTTGGTCAAAGCCAGCTCAGTGGAGGAAAGTTAGTGACACTCTTCTGGCCAATGAACTACAAAATCCGGAAATCGAGCTGTGGCTCAAGTGGTAGAGTACCAGCCTTGAGGGAAAAAGTTAAGAGACCAGAGCCCAGACCCTGAGTTCAAGCCCCGGTAGTGGCACAGAAAAAATAAAGAAAGTTTTCAGGAGATCCCAGTCCACTGTGGTGAAAGGCCATTATCAGCTGGGCGCCAGTGGCTCATACCTATCATCCTAGGTACTCAAGCCTGAGACCTGAGGATCAATCAAAATTAAAAGCTAGCCTGGGCAGACTCTTATGTCCAATGAATCACCAAAAAGCTGGGAAGCAGAGCTTCTGTAGTTCAGGTGGTACAGCACCAACCTTTTGAAAACAAGCTAAAGGATAGCACCTAGGCTCTGAGTTCAAGTCCCGGTAAACACACACACACACACACACACACACACACACACACACACACACACACACACACACTAATATCCTTAACAGGTGATAGTGGCTTATACCAGCAATCCTAGCTACTCAATAGGCTGAGATCTTAGAATGGCAGTTTGAAGCCAGAACAGGCAGGAAAGTCCATGAGACTCTTATCTCCACTAAACTACTAAAAAAAGATGAAAGGTGAGCTCTGGTTCAAGTGGTAGAATGTTAGCTTGGAGCAAAAGAAGCTCGGGGACATTGCCTAGGCCCTGAGTCCCAGCTCTAAGATTTTTTTTTAAAAGACATCCTTTGCCACCTGCAAAGGCCATAAATCCTGATTTTGGTCATCCTAGACCTCACATACACTCCTGCCACTTCCACAGTACTGCCACAAGTGGCAGGTGTGTGGCCAACACTGGGTTAAGAAGTGAAAGTACATAAGGGGGTGCATAGCCAGGTCAACACTAATACCCCAAAACAATGAGGTATTGGCCATACAAGTTTTTATTGTCCATACCAGTCTCTCATCCCTCAGTTCCCTGGTCCTGGAATCTAAAGTCTGTGCCTCTGTATTCTGAGCATCTGGAATTTTCTAGAAGGACCTGAGAGGCCCAGTTGGGGCCGGAAGATAGACTGTCCTGTGATAAAGTACATTTACATTTCCTAGAAACTGACCTATACTTCCAAGCCACCTTAGCCTCACATCCCATGTAGCCCTAGATCCTCCTTGCTTGGGCAGCCTTCAGTCAGCTGTCAAGCTCACGTTGGCCAGAGCCACCAGCAATCCCCCATTTCCCACTCCACTGCCAGCCTGCAGTCAGAGGCCCAGCTGAGGAAAAGGATAGGACATCACATGACTGAGGCCCTCCCTCTCAGGCAGAGGAAACACTATGCCAGCTGGCATCACTGACCCAGAATCCCCTGGAGGCGGACAAATACTGGGACAGCCAGACTTGTGCCCCAGAGAAAAGTTGGAACACAGGCCTGTGGCAATTTAGGACTCATTGTATACCCTGATAGGGAGCTAAAGGCAAGGTCGGTGTGAATGAGGGGCATCATCTGAGGTCAGAAAGAGGCAGACAAGCAACCAGGTAGGGGACAGAAAAAGATGAGGGAAAATTACACACGCACACACACACACACACACACACACACACACACACACACACACACATACACACACACACTCACACATAGATATTCCAAGCCCTTAGCAGTTCCTGAAAACAAAACCATGAACTCCCTCTATTAGGATCACATCCAACCCATGAGAAGATGGCACTACCATACTCAGACTAACTATAGACACAGCATTGAGCCTCTCATATCTGGAATGTCTCATAACCCAGCATGGAATTTCCTACCGTACACACTGCAATGTGGAAAACTCAGCCAACCCCTTAGTTTATTGTTGGTTATGAGGTTTGAACTCTGGGTCAGGGCGCTGTACTTCAGTTCTTCAGCTGAAGATGAGCATGCTACAATTTGAGCCACAGTGCCATTTCCTGTTTTCTGGTGGCTCATTGGATATCAAGACCCACAGATGTTCCTGCCCAAGCTGGCTTTGAACTGTGGTCTTTACATCTTAGCTTTATGAGTAGCTAGGATGACAGTTGTGAGCCACAGGAGGCCCCAGACTTCATCCATCTTCATATACCCAGAGGAAACCAAATTCATCAGGCCACAAAATTCATGCAACTCTTTACTTCAGACTTTGACACCCAGCATCCAAAACCATCCTTCATTAGAGAGAATCAGACACAACAATCCCACCCATGCACCCATTTGCCCACTCCCTGCCTGCCATAGGCTTCGACCACTTGAGTTCTTGGTAAGGCACCATCCATTCTGCTGTGGCTTCAAAGTGGTGCAAACTTGGGGAGTTCTTAGAAATGTCTGTAAAGTGAGGCCAGCACCTGGTCTCTCAATCACAGCACCCTCCCACACATACCTCTACATCTTTGCATCGAAGATGTTTTACTTTCTTTCTTTTTTTCGATTGTGGGATTTAACTCTGGGCCTGGGTGCTGTCTCTGAGCTCTTCAGCTCAAGGCAAGCACTCTACTGCTTGAGTCACAGCACCCCTTTCAGTTTTCTGGTGGTTTGTTGGAGATAAGAGTCTCAGGGTACTTCCTGCCCAGTCTGGCTTTGAACTGTGATCCTCAGATCTCACCTCCTGAGTACTTAGGATGACAGCCATCAGCTACTGGCACCCAGCAAAACATATTTTTCAATGCCTGTCATCCTATCCTCTCAGGAGACTGAGATCTGAGGACTGCAGTTGGATGCCATCCTTAGAAGCATAGTGCATGAGAACTCTTTATCTCCAATTAAACACCCAAAAAACCTGTAAGTGGAGCTGTGGCTCAAGCAGTAGAGGGCTTGCCTTGAGCTGAAGAGCTGAGGGATAGTGCGCAAACCCAGAGTTCAAGCCCCATGCCTAACCAAAAAAATATTGTTTTCACTAACAAGTAGGAACAAAAATGAGAGATTGAATAGTAACTAGAGCATTATCGTTATATTTATTTCTCAGTGATCATTCTTGTAATGATTAATGAGAGTTTTCCAGCCAGGTTTAGCTTGAGAGTTAGTGTTAGGTAATAGATTAGATGGTAAGTAAATCTGAAATTGTTTTAGGGTACAGGGGTTCAGGAAAAGGTAGGATCATTGGAAACTACAGTATTTTTTCCTGATAAGAGAATTTGAGGAAAAATAATATAATACTTCATGTTAGGGAACAAGATAACTTCAGAGGTAGAGTCAGAAAATTTGTGGGAATTAGGGCAAACTGAAACACATTTCCAGAGTGCAAACTGGAGTATCCATTAGAATGATTAAAAACTAGTCTTTTTCTTAAACATTAGAATTGGACTATCATTAGAGTGATAGTTAGGTTTCAGTTCCAGCTGTAGTTAGAGTTAGCCTTAGGGAAATGGAAAGTTTAGGGTCAAACTGAAAGTAAATCTTCGAATAACAACACTAGTTAGAATTAGGATGAATGTGAAATAAGAAACTGCTAATAATATTAAGATTAGGGTATGATTAGTGTGAGGGTCAGCCTCAATGTTCCAGTTAGGGTTCGGGTTACAAAAATGGCAAGATATTGAGTAAAACTACAAACAATTTTTAGAAAGATGAGTTGAATCAAAGTTACAATGAAGAAAAACTAATGTATTTGTACGGCTTTTAAAATCCAAAGGCTATTAGTTCTATGGTTAGGGGTACTGTTCTAGTTCAGGTTAGACTTAGGCTTAGGGAAGGGTAAGCTTTAAGGTAAAACTGAGTTTTCTGCTAACATTTTCAAGTAAAATAAGTGTTAAATTTACCAAAAACTACAGAGTTTTCCTAATATTCCTATTCAGGGTTCAATAGGGTTAAATTTAGAGTTAGGTTTCTAGTAAGGTTTAGATTTATAGTTAGAGTTAGGAACTAGAGTATAATTTAAGTAAACTTGCAACTTCTTTTTGGAGATAGAGGAGTTCAGTAAAAGTTAAGATTAGTGGAAACTATGATAGTTTTCATGATATGAACATTTGAGGTTAATATTCATAATAGGGGATGATTTCAGAGTCCAAGTCAGGGAATCTGTAGGATTTGGAACAAAGTGCAAATAAATCATTTCAAAGACAATGAGTACCTGTTAGGAAATATTTTCCATTAATTTTAGGATTGGGTTACTATTATCATCAAGATTACTCTTAGGGTTCTGTCCAAGAGTGCAGGAGGAGAGACATAAAAATTAATATAGAAATCATCTTATATGTTAGAAACAACTGCATGAAAGAAAAAATTGAATACTTATCTTGGGGTTCATTTCCCTAGCATCAATTTATCTGAACTTTTCTGCTTGCCTTGGACATATACTAGTTATTGCAAATAAGGGAAGCCATGGGACCTATGTTTCTTTGGGTCTGGTTTACTTCACTTAATATAATTTTTCCAAGTCTTTCCATTTCCTAACAAATGGGGCAATATCATTCTTTTTGATGGAGGCATAGAATTCCATTGTGTATATATACCACATTTTCTTGATCCATTCATCTACTGAGGGGCATCTGGGTTGGTTCCATATCATAGCTATGGTAAATAATTCTACAATAAACATAGGTGTGCTGGTAGCTTTAGTATGGTCTTGTTTGTGATCATGTGGGTAAATGCCCAAATGTGGGATTGCTGGGTCATAGGGGAGCTCTATGTGGAGTCTTTTGATGAACCTCCATACTGTTTTCCAAAGTGGTTGAACAAGTTTACACTCCCACCAACAATGTAGTAAGGTTCCCTTCTGTCCACATCCCCTCCAGCATCTGTTGTTATTAGAGTACTTGATTATAGCCATTCTAATTGGAGTGAGGTGGTACCTCAATGTTGTTTTTATTTGCAATTCTTTTATGGCGGGAGAGGTTGAGCATTACTTCATGTGTTTATTGGCCATCCTTCTTTCCTCTTCAGACAAGTTTCTCTTTAAGACTTTAGCCCACTTATTTGATGGGCAGTTGTTTCTTTGAAGATTTGTTGTTGAGGGATTTAATTTTTTTGAGTTCCAGGTATATTTTAGATATGAGACCCTTGTTCGTTGTAGATCTTCTCCCAATCCATGGGCTTTCTAGTGATCTTGCTAGCTATGTCCTTTGCCATGCAGAAGCTCTGCAATTTCATGAAATCCCATTTGTCCAACCTTGTTTTGATTTTTTTTGTGTTTCTGGGTCTCTATTAAGAAAATTTCGGCCTGTGCCAAGGAGACCTAGGGTTTCTCCTATTCCGTCCTGCAATGTTTTCAGAGTAAGAGTTCAAAATTTAAAGTTTCAAGTATTACAGGAAGATCTTTGATTCATGTTGAATGGATGTGAGTAGCTTGAGCTGTTGCATAATTCGTGTGTGTGTGTGTGTGTGTGTGTGTGTGTGTGTGTGTGTGTGTTTGTAAGGGGGGTTATATGTATCATTGACATCAAGGATAAGGAACATGGTTCCTTTTTCTGAGATGTACATTATGGTGTTTCTTTGTTGGTGGTAGACGCTGATTGCTTGCCTTTGCCTGATGTGATCACTCTAGCTCAATTTTTCAATTAAAGTTTCTAAATTATTATTGAACATATAATGGTCTGATATTGCTTTGTCTTTAGTCTGCCATCTAGGATCTTCTTTTCCTCTTAAATATTAACATTCAATATGAATTTTACCTCCTGACTAATTTTCCCCTTTAATTTGCGTTTTGAAATAAGAATTATAATGTCTTTGATCTCTGTATTCATGAAGAAAAAACATTTTGAATTCTCTATTTAATGTAATAATACCTGGACAGATTTGTTAGCAGCGAGACCTTAAATTTTCTTTTGTAGTTTTCATTTAAAATAACCCTCCTTCATGTTTTTAGAATGGGTAGACAAAGAATTCCCACAATGCCTCACAACTTTTATCTTTCACGTTGTCTGTGCTTCCTTGTCACTGCTAAATTGTTCTGGATACCTGTATTAGAAACCCCAACCCCTGCAAAGCTGTTTCTGCTACCCAATTTCCTGCCACTGCAACTCAGAAATTACAGTCACATTTAACCTTTCCCTGGTATCCTATTCTCTGCTACTCATTTTGCTACCCATAATTCTTAACACCATGGTTCCAGCCACCTGATCCCTGACACCCCTGTCTCTGCTACCACATTCCCAAACAAAGCAAAGCAAGAGTAGGCACAGACCTTCGACTTGGGTAATTCTCTTGCAGGCACAATGGGACATTATTCCTCAGGTATTTAACACGAGGGATTAACTAGTGGTGTAAAGAAAAGAGGTTACTCAGAGGGGACTAAAATCCAAGGATATCAACTTATAACTTGTTGCTAGGAAAAGCAGGCCCTAAAGTGAAAGTTAATGAGAAAAGAAAATTTGACAAAATATTGGGGGTGATACAAATAAAAATTTTAGCTTAATCTCTTCCACCAGTGATCTGAATTATTTTATGACATAGATATGTAACTACTTTACAGTTTAAAAAGTATATGAAGATGAACATTTATGTGGTACTTATATTAATTTATGGAATATTTGCATATGACCATGTTAATGATACTCAATAGTTTATGCTTTATGAAATGCTCGAGTCTGCCTTTGGCAACATGAATTGAGCTCTCTAACAATAAATGGAATTTCACAGTCAAATACTACAAGGATATTACTGAGGCTAATACCAAAATGAAAGCTGGAACAAGAAAACTGAACAAAGCTACAAGTTTGAAGGGAAGGGATCAGTTGTAAGGGCTATGATTAAAGAGAAATTTTTCATCATGGAATGAATCTTTGTTGAATTACTAGCTTTTTAAACATTCTTAGAAAGCAGAACATGATTTTTGATTCTTGCCTTTTGGAACCTCTTTAATGAGTGGTTAAACAAAAAATTATCAAAATGACTGAAAATCCACTGACATAAATTATTAGATTAACATTATACTCAATGTTGTCTTGAGATGCAGGTAGGCTGGATTCCTTTTCTATTAAATTAATGGAATAATCTTCCTTTTGAATGGTTGGACATTCCATGACAATTGTTCCAAAACAAGAAAAGATACTGGAGAGAAAAAAAGAGGAAGGAGAGTCAAGGCTGCTGAAGTTAGCATATTTCCCATTTGGACTTTAATGGATTGTTTCTACAAAGATTTAGAATTTCATCTTAAGATAATAATTTCAAAATGGATGTGCTAAAGGATAGCTTTGAAATGTAATATTTAATGCTTTTGAATTACTTGAAGACAAAGGTTTACAGAAAACTTTAAATTCCAGAAAAACTGTAATGTTCCAATAAACACCTAGGAGAAATATAATTTAAAAATTCATCTGTTCAAAGCAAATCCTGGCATGAAAGTCTGTGAGTCACCTATCTCCAAACAGGAAGTGGCACTGTGGCTCAATTGGGAGAGGGCTCCTCTTGAGCTGAAGAACTCTGGGATATGTTAATACCCAAGCCCTGAGTTCAAGGCCCATGACTGACAAAAAGAAATTTTAAAGAATTAAATCATTAGGGCTGGAAGAAGACTCAGTGGTAAAGTGCTTGTCTTGCATGCATGAGGTCTTGGGTTCAATTCCTCAGCAACACATAAGCAGAAAAAACTGGAAGTGGCACTGTGGTTAAAGTGGCAGTGCGCTAGCCTTGAGCTGAATAGCTCAGGGACAGCACCCAGACCCAGAGTTCAGGCCCCCCTACCAACATTATCAACAACAGCAACAAAAAATTAAAGCATCAAACAAACTGAAGATGTTGTCCAGAATAATGAATGCAGCATTATCCGTTGACATGACTTAGTGACTTGAAACCAAGTTTACCAGGGGAGATAGTGGGCATTTTGTGTGTGCATAAAAACCTGCAAAATTATTTTATACTTTCCCATGGAGGGTAAAAGGAGGAAATGGTGCGGGGGAGGTGTTTGGTGGACTTGCCTTTCCGTTCACTGATTGTTTTCTGGAGTCAAATTCAGAAAAATTCTGCCTTCAATCCTAATTGCATGGGCAATGACGAAGCCATGTCCTGAAAGTGGTTTTGTCCTGTCCTTGGCCTGGTTCCAACTACCACTGGATAATCCAAGTCCCACTGCAGGACCAAGATGCCTCTAAGACTACTTATCTATTGGGCAGGTGGACCTAACCTCCGCCAGAATAGGCAGAAAATGCAATTCCGAGGGCAGCACTGGAAAAATCTACAGTAGGCAGAGATTTTTTTTTAAATATATTTTTATTGTAAAAATACTGTACAGAGGGCTCAGAGTTACAGGACTAGGAAATGAGTACATTTCCTATACAGCATTGTTACCTCCTCCTTTGTTTTTCCCCTACCATCCTTTCCTTCCCCACATCTACAACTCCCCCCTCCTTGATCCCTGCCTGAGATTGTAAATTCATTTTCGACACAGTGTCCTGTACATCTCATTGTCACAATGGTCAACCTGAATCCCCATTTAAGCATTCTGCTATATCCCTTCCACTCCCCAAATTACAAATATATATATTTTTTTCTTCATGTGTCTGATGGACATTTTTTATTTCCTCTTCAAAGAAGTCTCTCTTTAAGTCTTCAGCCAAGTTAGATATTGGACAGTTGTTCCTTTGAGGATTTGTTGTTGGGGGATTTATGATTTTGACTGCTAAGTATATTTTAGATATAAGACTTTATCTGTTTTATGACTCATGAAGAACTTCTCCCAGTAAGTGGGCTTTTTATTGATCTTGCTATCTATGAACTTTACCTTGCAGAAGATCTACTGTTTCATGCAATCCCATTTGTCCAACCTCTCTTTGATTCGTTTTGTTTCTGGTTCTCTATTAATATATATATGTGTGTATATATATATATATATATATATATATGTATCACCCTGCATGATTATTATTTTTTCAAAATAATGGCAAATAAATTCTGAAAATATTGTATAGTTTGATAACATTCACTTTGATGTCCCTCCAATAAAGAAAGAGGTAATTCAAATTAGCAGGCAAAATGTTCATTTTTTAAAAGGTAATACACATAGAATAATATTCACTATACCAATACAGTGAAATTAAATTTTATGCAGCTCATATTTAACTTAATTTTCTTGTCAAGGTGATATATAGAAAGGCTGCAGTAATTTTAAGTTAGTGGATACATAACATGTCAAAATTCTTATCCCCTCCCTCACTTTTCTCACACTTTTCCTTCACCCCAATACTCCTCACAAATCGTAATGTAAATTTCTAACATGTTGTCTTGTGAGTATTGCTATTGCATTAGTTTGCCTTTTGTCCTTTGTCTCACCATTTTATTGTTCCGCTTCCCTTGTCAAATGAAGATAAATGTATATACAATACACATGATACTGAAATCAAATACAACAGTGGACACACCATAGAGGAAAACACAAAAGAAAAAAGAAATCACATAGTACATTAAAAAAAAAAACAACCACAAAGAAAAACCTTTCTTTCCATGTCTAGGAGTTTATTTTGCTCAGCATCATTTTATGTGGTCATTTATACATAGCTATTGAGCCATTCTGTTCATCTGCTAGGAATATCCTAGGTATTTCCTAGTTATTACAAGTGAGGGAAACCATGGAATCTGTCTTTGTGTCTTGCTTATTTTTCTTAGTAGGATTTTTCCAAGTCTTTCCATTTCCTTATGAATTGGAAGCATAGAATTCCTCCGTATGTATATAAACCACATTTTGTCAATTCGTTCATCTACTGAGTGGTATATTGTTTTAAAACATGATTGCATGTAAGTATCACTTAAAGCCATTCAAAAATGACAGATGCCACCTCACCAGATATACGAATATCATGACTTCCAAGTAAGATAGTATTTTATGATGGTACAAGTGTTGAGATATCTGGAAGAGTCTAATGTATATCTTGCACTGCATTAGGCAGGAAGATATCCAATATCATATAGGATAAAAATGGTAGTGACAAAATATTTCCCTTGAGAGAGATATAGGAGGGTGCCAGAAGTATGAAGTAGTTCAGATAATTTTGAAGAATTTAGAAATGCAAGCTCAATTATGTCTCTTTAAAGAATAATTATGTAAGTGGAAGGGCAAAAGAAGAGTAAGAGAAGAAAATAACTGACAGCAGATCATTGTCCCAAGTTAGAGTATAAAAAGACGTAATCTATAACTTCCAAGTTAAAGAGAGACCAGTTATGATGTGTCAATAGCTATTGAGGCATTTTCTATTTTAAAGAAGAATCAATTCAAGGAGTCTTCAGTCACATCAGTAAAGCTGTATGTTCAACCTAATGATTGGTGTTACTTGTCCTACATTTATAATGAGTAGGCTGATAAGATATCCAAACAAATCTAAATATATTTCAATAAAATCCCAAACTGATATGGATAGATGGGTTACTAATTGGAACTGTAGGACAAATTAGGCTTGTCTGTGCTTTAGTTCAATCTATAATCTCCTGGGTAAATAAAGTTTACAAAAATATTCAGAGAATACCTCTAAAAAAAGTTCATGAGTCATATCTGTATAATATTTGTAAGGTCAGGATTAAAGCATTTGTTACCAACATTTAGAATCAACAGGACCTGTTGAATTTATGGATCCAGAATTTTATGTCTTCACATTCATATCTCAACATTTTATCAATATGACTGTCATCAAAACAGTTCTTATTGATCTTTTCTATGTCCTTTTACTTTTCAAATCCAAATAGTAGATTTCCTTCAATATCTTCCTGAAAATACTTTCCTTCCTTTTCTTCTGTAAATCTATTTATTACTTTTTTGTTTCCTTATTTATCTCTTTCCTCCAATCTTATCCACACTGATACTCACATTGTTCACACTTTCATCAGAACTTTCCTTTTCTGCTTCCCTTTAATAATGTTCCTGATTTTATTATTATTTTTCATATTCATGTTCGTGGATATTTTGATGATGTTTAAACAGACCTATCTTTGCATCTGTTTACATAAACCTTAGTACTATCAGAAAGTTTTTTCCTTTAAATCCATCTTTTCCACCTGTAGTCCTTATCATCAAGAATGTAACTAACATAGTTAGGAGACAGAGATGTGGAAACACTTTAGATTTCCTCTTACCCTACCTCCATCCATTATATAAATGAATGATCAAGATTTTCTCAGTTTCTGTCACTAATGTAATTTCTATGTACTCCTTTTTATGCCCCTGATACCAGTCTATTGCAAATACTCATCACCACTCCCTCAGTCCTAAAACAACTGTTTACAAAGTATGCATTTTCCCCATAGTCTTTTCATATTGGTCCTCTCCTTCACCAAATTGCTGTCTTTGTAAGCACACAGAGTGAAGAACTCAGACAAAAATTCTAGTACCATTATTTACTCACAACATTGACTGTTGGTCATACATTTCTCATCTGTAAATGGATGTAATCTACTAGAAATATTGAAGAATATAAATGTTGACTTCTAAAGCAAGGAAAAAGAAAGTAAACAGTCCTTACATTTTTCTACCTTAGCTTACAAATAAGGAAAGAGTCAAATTCAGTTTGTTTGTATAAAGTCAGAAATAGTTTCATGCAGAAATAAAAATAAATTTTAACTCCTGGCTCTGTAGCTTGTGTCCTTTTATGGTAACTGCAGATAAGTAAGTGGTATTATGTAAATTGTGTCATGTATTTACTGCTGTAATGAAGAACATAGTCTTAATATATCATTGGAAAACATTGGTTATTGAGTAGTATCTATATGAGAATGTTATTTGAACTAATCACACTAAGTGGAAACCTACATCTTAGTCCATCAAAATATGGAAATAAAAGATTTAATTTATAAGAAAATAATATCACCAAGAACAGTGAGTATACATTAGAAAGACTACTGGAATAACATTAGGGTTTTTACTGTCTCTTCCTGTTTATTTGATTGTATTTCTTGATATTGAAACTCTCCTCTTTTTATTCTGGGTTTATTTTTTTTTTTGGCTCGTCATGGGGCCTGGACTCTGGGCCTGGCCCTGTCCCTCAGCTCTTCAGCTCAATGCACTCTACTACTTGAGCCACAGTGCCACTTCCTGCTTTTTCTGCTTATGTGGTGATGAGGAATCAAATCCAGAGCCTCATGTAGGCAAGGCCAACACTCCGCCACTGAGCCACCTTCCCAACATTCCTCTTGTTATTGTTATTGTATATAATCCAACACTGTTTATAACTATGCACTCAATGTGGGAAATTTAGCTTCAAAGATAATTAAAGTTTTTTGGGTTTTTTTTCCTTTTCAATCACAACATCGTCATTGTCAGGCTACACTGTGGTCATCATCCTCTCCATCCAAATTATTATTAACATCATAAGTGCTAATTATTGAACTTTGGTATGTGTCTATGATTTTACTATTATTTGTCTTTTGATTAATAATTTTAATGTTACCAATGTGCATGCATCCATATTGAAATTTTGAAAAAATAAACCAAAAAACTAAACCATATCAGGTAGCTTAACTATGTGCTTATAACAAATTATGGAATAGATTTTTTGAAGCATTGCAAATTCCTAATCAGTGTTAATTAACTTCCTCTCTCTCCTTAACTACGACAAATATTTAAGAGTTTGGGCAGAACCTTTTCAAGTAATATACTGTAAATATTACTACAATATCATGTGTATATCTAAAATTCCCTTGAAAATAATAAACTCTACTTTCTATTGAAATATTAGTTATTTTATTCTAGGAAACTTTTAGAAAAATAGACTGTATATCTTTGAAAGGAAAAAGGTAAAAATACTAACATAAAAGTTTTAGAGGGAGTCTGATATATATATATATATATATAAGTGTTATGTGTAGAATAGTACATTTTTAGAGATTATTTGTCATCAGAAATATATACATATATCTAAATTTATTTGCAGAATGATATACATCATAGTGAAACAAACATCTTAAAACATAATTAAAATTAAAAAAAAAAAAACTTCATGAAACCAAGTGCAGGTAACTCACCCTTATAATACGAGCTATTCTGGTGCTGAGAACTTAGAATTGTTTTCGAAACTAGCCCAGACCGAACAGTAATTGTTAGATTCTTATCTCCAATTAACCACTAAACACAGGAATTAGCTCTTTTCCTCAAGTTATAGAGTGCTGTCTTTGAGCATAAAAAGGCTTAGGGACAATGCCCAGGCCTTGCAAACAACACCCACAACAACAAATTGTATCACATTAATTTCACAAAAGCATCTTTTAACTGCTGTGAACATTTCTTAGAAACACGAATACATACCCCTGGAAAATGTTAAGTAAAAAAGTATAGAATATTTACATCTATGTTGAAGACATGACTATTTAGATTGTTTAAGATATTTAGGTAATGATTAGAAGTTAAGAATAATGATAGGTAGGTCATATATTGGGACTGTTTTTTTTATTCTATTGTACAATAGTAATAAAATGATATTTATAATGATTATATAAAATTACTCTTGCTTGGTATTTGAATTATCATAAGTGATAAATATTTTTAAATGATTTCCAAAGCAAAGGGGTATCAATTCTTTTGTAATTTCAAAACAATTAAGAAAATGATTTCAAGTCTGGTTCACTCTAAGTCTATGTTTGTTTTCTTGTTCTAGTTTTCATAGGAGAAATTAAAATTCCAAAAATTTAATGGATATTGGCATTCAGGAACATCTTCACATACACTAATATTGGAGTCCCTTAAGTGGAATTGTTTTATTTCATTTGTTACTTTCACAAATAAATCAAGATGACTGTGTATTTTGTTCTTTTCACTGCTTTTGGCTCTTATCTTGAGAATACATTTTTCCTAGCAAGGTAGAGATAAGCAATTGGTTTGAGCAAGTAACATATGACTTTCATAAAATGCAGATGCATAGATTTGTGTCTTCTGTCATTTGCTAAAAGTTTCTTCCAGAAAAGTTTCTCAATTACTTAGAAGTTTTTCCCCTTCCCCTCCACAAATTATACCTACATCAAATACAGTGAAAGCAGGGGTTATACTGTGATGGAGGGACATACAAAACAACAAAGAAATAATCTTATAAATGTGTTAGAAACAATCACATGAAAGAAAAAAAACATTTGAATACATATCTTAGGGATCATTTCCTTAACATCACCTTATCTGAACTTTTCTGCTTGACATACATACATATACTAGATATTGCAAATAAAGGAAAACATGGGGAAAAAATAGGGATAAAGGTGGACCCATTGCAACAATGAGATGTACAAGTCCTTATGTCGAAAAATGAACTTTACAACTTTGGTGGGGAGGGGTAGGTGGGAGGATTGGGTGGGGCAGCGGGGGAGGATGGGAAGGGATGGGAAGAGGAAACAAAGAGGAGGCTACAATGCTTGATAAGAAATATACTCATTATCTTGCCCATGTAATAGTAACCCCTCTGTCCAGTATATTCACAATAAAATATAAAAATAATAAAAAAATACTTAGAAATGATGCATAATTCCTAGGTATAGGTATTCCAGTTATCACATTTAATTTTGGATTAAGTTATCTCTGTATAAGCTCAAACGGACAAAATACCCTCAAAATAAACAGAAATCACATCTTTGTTTTTTTTTTTGGGGGGGGGAGATGTCCGGTCTTGGGGCCTGAACTCTGGGCCTGGGCATTGTCCCTCAGCTCTTCAGCTCAAAGCGAGCGCTCTACCACTTGAGCCACAGCACCACTTCCTGCTTTTTTCTTTTTGCTTATGTGGTGTTGAGGAATCGAACCCAGGGCCTTGAGCATGCAAGGCAAGCGCTGTACCACTGAGCCACCTTCCCAGCCCCACATCTTTGTTTTAAATGTAGTAGTTTACCAAGAGTTTTTAGCCAACACCAAAAACATCTTTTTAGCTATTCAGCATTTTGTGTGAAGAAGTTTTAACAATAGTGATTTTTTTTCCTGACATGCAATTCACTTACAATATATTATCACCTTTTATTGTATACATTTTAGTGCTTTGGAAGTGAATTGTACTTTTATAAGTTTTCAAAGCCTAATTTTCACAAACTTGCATTTCTTCAAATAGAAATGCTATAAATTTTAGAACAGACATGAAAATAGACATAAAATTCAGTTACCGGAATTTCCCCAGCATACATCCTCTATAGTGTGTCTTTTCAAAATTTGTTTTTGGGGATCATTTCCAGGGTCTCACACATACTATTCAAGTTCACTGTCAACTAACTACATTCTCTGTCCAAAAAAGTTTTTTACTTCTGTTTAATACATTCATAGAAGTGTAATGCCTGGATCCTATACAATTCTCTTTCACCTTTTGAAGACTTGAAAAGTTGTTTGCTAAAATGATTGCAGTATTATACAAATCGATCACTATGAGAAGTATATCAATTTCTCCACAAATGCATTACTATATTTTGCGTCCTCTTTTTATATTATGGTCATACTAGTGAGTTTTCTTTTTATTATTTCTTAGACACTAAAGAGGATCTTATTTCATATGCTCCTCCTATTGACTATTAATTTACATATGTTATTTAAAGAAATATCCTATTCAGGAAAAAATTTATATAGAATTAGAAGATATAAAAATACTTAAGTTTCAGAATCATTATAGCATTAACATTGTAACATTAACAAATATGTGCCCTCTGTTGGATATGTTTTCATTTCTGTTATAGTGTCCCTTGAATTATGAAAGATTATCACTTGATATAATCCAGTTCTTGCTTTTCTTTAGCCAGTAATGTTTTCCATGTCAAATTTTAAGAAACCTTTACTGATCAATGTCATGAATTTTTTCATTTATGTTTTATAGGTTTTTACATCTCACATTTAGTTTGATAATCATTCTTTATAAGGTTTGAGGTAGGCCAGGTGCCAGTGGCTCACGCCTGTAATCCCAGCTACTCAGGAGGCTGAGATCTGAGGTTCGTGGTTTAAAGCCACCCCGAGCAGGAAATCCATGAGACACTTATCTCCAATAAAGCACTACAAAACCGGAAGTTTTGCTGTTGCTCAAGTGGTAGAGTGCTCACCTTGAGCTGAAGAGCACATGGATAGTGCAAAAGCCCAGAGTTCAAACCCCATGACCAACATACAAACAAACAAAGGATTGAGGTAGTAGTCTAAGATCGTTCTTTAAATCCAGAGAGGCAATAGTGCCAATACAACCATTTAAGATTCTGTTTTTATTTCATAAAATCGTAGAATCTTTTTCAAAATCTGTGGACCATAAAACTAAGAATTTATTTTTGAAAAATCTGTTACCTTATTCTATGTGTCTGTTCTTATAGTTGAACTATGTTGTCTTCACTACTAAACATGGTAATACTATTCAAACTAGTATGAAGGCTCAAGCTAAACCATTTTACAAGATTGCTCTGACTGACCTGAATTCCTTGAATTTACATACAAGATTATTGAGCAGGTGGCCCAATATTCTACAGAGATATCTAAATATTTGATAGTCACTCATATTTCGCACCTTGTGAAAATACACACCCTTGATATTATATATAGAAAATGTCTTTAGAGACTGCTCAATGCAACTAAAATTAATTTAGGAATGAGATAAGGTTTAGATAACAGTACAGCATAATAAAGCTGAATAATAACGACTTGAGCTGTACTGCAGAAGAGAGTGAGAGGGGGAAGAATGGTGGACCACATAGGAGCTGTATGTCATTGGTATTGTTTCAAAAAACAGAAAGACTTCAGAGAAGACAAGGAGAAAAATATAGTGTCCTGAATCTAGTTTCTTTTTAATCCACTGATAGTTTGGACTGAAAGTCAGATAACATGAGAAAAATAAAATAGAAAATAAAGCATTATATAGAGCTGTTACAATGTAAAGAAGTTGTAATAAGAATATAATTTATTTCCAAAGAAATAAGAGAAAGAATAACAATAACAATTGCTAACGTGGATAGAAGATGGATCACATTTTATCATATATAATTTTGAAAAAACATACTACGAATGAAAATTTAAAAGTCATAATTTAAAATACAATTTGTATTATAACTAGATAGTATAGCTCAGTGGTAAAATATTGGCCTAACATATGTGAAGCAATTGTGTGATCTCCCAAGCATTGCAAAGTACACACTAAGCACACATACAAAAAACCCACATAAACACACACACATACCACATACACACATTTGGAATATTGTTATTATCATATTAAACAGAGGAAATTATCACAAATAGTAAAAGCATTTTAATATATGTAATCATAATATTGCTCATACTATTTAAAAGTTTAGTAGAAGTGAAATAGTCTCAAGATACTTGGATTCTTATAGATTGAGTAAATTGAAAATTAAGAAATAAAAGACATGAGAACTTTACAAACAAATTTGAAATAATAAACATTTTGAAATATGTGTCCATTTAGTTTGACAAAAGATTGATGTTACTGGTGCTTTAACTCAAGATTTAGAAGATGATAACCAAGTGCTCTATATCTTGCTAGGGATGGCTATATCTCTAATCATTTCACTCTGGACATTTTATGATAAGGTCTCATAATTTCTCAATCTCGCCCGAATTACAAATCCTATTTACACTTCCGACCATAGTTAGAAAATGCAGACCATAAATTACTATGCCTAGCTCAAATATTTTTTTTTAATTCAAGTACAAATATTTCCAAAAAGTGACCAGATAATAAAGCCTTTTTTAATAAAGTATGTGCTTCTTGAAAATATAGTATTTGTTACATGGACAAACATGTTTAGCACTATAACAAAATAAATTTATTTAAATTCACCAACCATATAAAATTTAAGAAAATAATTTTTTACATATTCACATGTTAAGTATTTTGAAAGCAAAATATATGTCTGAATAATTTACATGTGTTAAAATTATGCAAAACTAAATTAACTAATCCTACAACTCTGAAAAAAGAATTACCCTAAGGAAATAAAACAAAATAAGTTCAAAATTTGAAATTTAGAAAATAAAGTGTACTCTTCAGTTGACTTAAGTAACTGTAAACCCTCTGTATATCAATTTTATAAAAAAAAATGCATGAACATAGAAAGAAAAGTACCTATTGGTCAATAACAACAGGAAAAACATCAGTAGATTTTTTTTGAGTGTTCAAAAAAATCAATGGAAGGGATAACAATGTTCCTTCCATAATAAATGTACTCATTACCTTACTTAAGTAACTGTATCCCCTCTGTACATTACCTTTACCATAAAATTAAATTGAAATTAAAAATAAACTATATAATATACCAATTAAGAATTTGTAGAGAGCTAGGAAGGTGGCTCAATGGTAGAGCGCTTGCCTTGCATGCTTGAGTCCCTGGGTTCGATTCCTCAGCATCACATAAACAGAAAAAAATGCTGGAAGTGGAGCTGTGGCTCAAGTGGTAGAGTGCTAGCCTTGAGCTAGCCTTGAGGGAGAATGCCCAGGCCCAGAGTTCAGGTTCCAGGACCAGATCCCTCCAACCACCAAAAAAAACAGAATTACTAGAAGCCATTGGTTAAAAACTTTTTAGAAAACTGCCCTAAGTACCCAAGTAATATAATTTGATGATACTATTTATATACTTCAACTTCAGCAGAGAAGCTAAAAGTTTAAAAACTGTTACAAAGTAAAGTAATAAATCAGAATATATTACTGTTAATAATAATCATAAGATGAATTTATAGTGGTAGTCAAATATGTAAGAAATGAGGCAATTTGCCATTTGTTTGAACTTAATAAGTGAGAAAGAATTTTCTAGGTCTTTTTAAATATATAATAAGTTTAATAAAGAGACTATTCTGTCACATTATATGATAATCAGATGAAGCTGATATTAGAACAAAGAGCAGATTGTACTAAGTTTTGGATGTTAATGTATATACTTATTTTGGTTGTGGGAAATTGTGTTCAACTTGGGGTATTGTTTTTGTTAGACTGGTTAATTTTTGGATAAGGGTTCCCTTTCCACAAGAACAAGCACCTGATCTGTATTCATAGCCTTCCCATTACCAATGGCATAAGAGTTGCACACCAACTTGTTTAGATTCCTACCTTGGCTGACCTGGATTCTGCAGTCCTTCCAATCTTAACCTGTAAATAGTGCAGGATGGTGGAAATAATACAGTGCATCGAGCGATAGATTGAGAAGGAAGTCCACTAAACTTTTGGCCTGGGTTCTGTTCTCAAGCCTCCTCAATAGTTAAGAGTTCAGTTGGAAGCCCCTGATGGCAAGCGGTAAGAGTATTTTTAAAGCAACTAGACATACATATGACTTAGCCATGTGAACACCTCAGGACAAGAATAAAAGAGCAGTGAAGCATAGAGGACAGGCCCAATTTTAACTAGCTACTTAGAGGCTGAATAAGCTTAGCTAGCTACTCGGGAGGCTGAGATATGAAGACCACTATTCAAAGTCAGTCCAATCATGAAAATAAATGCGATTATCTCCAAAAAAACAGAAGTGGAACAATGGCTCAAGTGTTAAACCACTATCCTTGGTCACAGAAGCTTAGGGAGAGTGCCCAGGCACTATCAAGCCTCAGGAATGATGAATGAATGAATGAGCACTTGCACGTGCCCGTGCATGTATACGTGTGCATGTGTACACACACACTCTCTCTTTCTCACACACACACAAATGAGTATTTCAATGCGAAGTTCTTTTTTTTACCTTGCTGTAATCTATTTCCCTGTATTAGTTTACAAATTAACAAAATCAGCTAAGCACCTATTTACATACAACTCATCTTGTTTCTCTAAAGTCTACTCTCTTTTTGGAAGCATGCTTTTATTTGACCCAAATGTAAATTATTCAGAAGGTCGATTCATCTCCCTCAATTCTTTAGAATTAGATGATTGTTTAGCTTCCTCCAAGCAATATAATTTTGTGAAATCCTGCATCAAGCAATGTATTTCTTTCACTAGAAGGGAAGTCTCTGTCAAACAATTAATAATAGGTTTTTCTTCTCCTTGCTAGCATCTGTAGTTTTATTATCTTCATATATTTCATGATTTGTCTGTGTATGACAAAGACTGTTGTGAAAATAAAAAGACCCTTCGCAGCACTTATCATTTATATATCATTCATAGATATGAAGGTGTTTGAATATTACTGAAATTGCTTTGGAATGAATCATGTTCACATTGACTATCGTGAAAAATAAGAATTGGTTTCTCAGAACTTTAGGTAAGAACTTGATTGAAAGAAACAAAAGGAAAAGTGAGAAACAACTCAACACATACATTAAAATGAAACAAAACAACCCTAGAAAACAAATTAATTCATTACTCAAGAACCTGCAGGAAATGCAAAGGCTTAAAAAAAACATCAGCTATGACAAGCTTATGAAAATCCTGACTACATGGGAGTCTACTCTTGTGAGGATAGAGGTTAAAGCCCAGACTGGACGGAAAGATATATACACAATGCCATGCACCTGTTATTCTAAATTCCAGGAAGAATAACATAACGTGGACTGAGCCCAAGATCATACACAAGTATCTGAAAAATAATCAAGATAATATAGGGCTGGAGACATGAAAACGTGGTAAGAACACCCATTTATGGGGCACAAGACACTCAATTCAAACTCTAATATTATGGGTATTAAAGTAAAAAGCTATGATTTTAAATAATTGTAAGATTTGAGTATTTGAGCGGAAAAATGCATGAGAGAGATAGAATGAACCCATGCAATGCTGTCAACTTAAGTGAAAATGTTTTGTGGTACTTCAGACAAAACAGAGTTACCTTGCAAATGAGCATGGTTGTGCATTTGAGTGATGGAAATACTTTACTTACACAGGTGTAAATTAAATAGATTTTATATGGGTAGATTGTATTTCTTGAATTAAAGCCTGGATGATGTCCCTGAGATTTTTCTCTCAAGGCTACCATTCTACTACTTTGAGCCACAGTTCCAATTCTGATTTTCTGTTGATTGTTTAGTGATAAGAGGCTCCTGACATTCCTGTCCAGGATGGGTTCAAATCATGATTGTCAGATCTCAGCCTCCGAGCTACCAGGATGCCAGGCAATAGCCGCCGATAGTTTTCATAATTTAGAAAATTGTACAGTTACTGAAGTTATTCATTATCATTATAACCTGTGTAATATATGTGTGTGTGTATATATCAATGCATATGGATAGAAATATTTTAACATATTTTTGTATCTACAGTAGATTTATGAAATCATTCATTATAAAATAAAATGGAAACTAAAGTTAATAAGGAGCAAAACAAAGGAAATTATCATTTTTCTTGTTGTTGAATGGAATACGAATTGCGAGAATCAGTTTGGGAAAACCATCTCTACGTTAACAGAATGGATAAGAGGTATTAATTCCAATCCATCTATTTTCCCATATTGTGCAACCTCACACATGAGTGTCAAAATCAAACCACACTTTTTGCCTTTGCTTTTAACTCATTTGTTATAATTTATGGGTTAGTTGAAGTAATCAAATAAAGATTAGAATAATATTATGTGAGGTTATGAATTAGAGCTGAAAATGATTTTAAATGTGATAATACCTAATAAATTGCATATTTCTTACTTTTACTCTGTAATGTCCCTCATTTCCACATTAGGAAAGTACATAGAAGGTTCTCATTAAATTATGTGTACATTTATGAAATAATGTATTGAAAGAATATGGGCACAGTGTGGTCTTAGCTTATTGAGACCTGTGTTTCTGAAGACTTGAAATACATTGTGATGAAGGGAGGGATGTGCTTATTCTGGAAAACTGGCTAGAGGATTGCTCACATAAAGGTAGTGATGAATTCTTCCAAAAAGTTACAGTAAAATCACTTTCGCAACCATGTTCACTGCTGCACTATTCACCGTAGCCAAGTTACAGAAACAGCCCAGATGCCCTTTGGTGGAGTGATGGTTGGAGAAAGTGTGGCACATATACAAAATTGGATTTCAACCATCAATTATGAAGACTGTTACATTATTTGCAACGAAATGGATAGATCTAAAACTATATTAAGTGAACTAAGAGCCAGACACACAAAAGACCCATGTTCTGTCTCATATTTGGAAGCTAGAATTTTATTACAAGTTTTTACAAAAATATTAACCAAAGCATGCTATGTGCGGAGGAGTATTTCAAAGGTGTAATTTCTTATAAAAGTGAACTTTTAATCCAATAAAATATATATCATGAAACTATCAGTTGGAAGATGTGAGGGGAAGTCAAAAGGAAGGAATAAGGAGAGTTATGGAGGAAGACAGTAAAAGTATAATATTCAATGTAGATAGTATGAAACTAGGAAAAATTAAAGTGGGGTGAGATTTGGAAGGGTGTGGAAAAGTTATATAAAGATCCTTTATACTTAAAAAAATTGGTTTGTTGAATGGAAATTCCATTGTCCAAGTATTTAAGATAATAAAAATATAATTAAAAACAATGGAGACATCTGATCTTAAATTCTATTTAAATCTCTTTTAAAAAATAAAATTGCTCTATAAATTGATCAGAGGGATGGATTTTGTGGCTAGCTAGGTCATTGCACATCTGTCTCTCTCTTCTTCTCTCCCTTTCATGGTTTTCATAGGTAATATGATTGCTCCATAATTATCCTAATTTATTTTGCTTTCATATTTTTGGTTGCATCATTTCACTTTCTCCTCCGCCATTTCCCAACTAATTTACATAGAAGGCATTATTTCCTATTTTCTCATTCCTAGAATAAGCTGCACATGAAGACACCACTGTCCCTCATTTTCAGTCTGTACCTTTGAATACGGAGGAAAATCTTTCCTCCGCTCTCTACCAATTCCCAGTTAGAATCATTTAGAATAGTAAAAATGATAAAAAGAGAAATTAAATAATAGTGAAAAAAAACAGATGCAGAAAATTCATCGGATTTTTCTGACCAGGTTATCCAATGTGAACTATTGGGAAAATACATGGACACCTCATTCTCACTGGCACTCAAAGTCTCTGGCTAGGCAATTCTGATGAAGATGAGGAACAAGTTGAAAAAGTGAGAAATTGTATCAATTGCAAGAAAAAATGGAGAAGGATTCAAGCAAATTTCTTCTTTGGTCTACCGAAAATAATCACCTTACTACAGTGCAGAAACTACTTTCCAAAAAGGCCACTCATCTGAATACTAGGGATAACAATGAGTATACTCCTCTTCATCGAGAAGCCTACAGTGGACACTTAGGCTTCTTTATTTCATCATGATGCAGATACCAATGGCCAAACTAAAGGCCTCTTGACCCCCTTGCTTCTTGCTGCTGGGAATAGAAAAAGCAAAATTATGCTAGATCTCCTTCTGTTGAACCATTATATCAAACCAGATCTGAAGCACAACTTGGAAGAAACTGCATTTGATATTTCCAAAAGGATAAGTATGTATCACTACCTCTTTGAAGTTGTGGAAGGCTGTACAAATTGTTCTCCAAAGTACTAATGGTTTGGTTAAGTTTCTCAAATTTCAAAATTGCCAGTCCATCCTTTGTGTCCATACAAAATATTTTCACAATGCAAAGCAACAGCAATATCTTACTTTAAAAATTCATGGATTGCATGGTATTCTTCCAAGTGAATTGCCTGTCTTTGATGTCAAAATATATTCGAGTTGTTTGTATACTAATGATTTCTGTAGAGTTTGTGATTTTTTAATAAGAAATAATTTTAACTTATCTGTTGAAATGAGTAGTACAGAAACTAAAGATATTTCTGATGCTTGTCTGAAAAATGTATATTTTAAAATATTTAGTATTCTGTTTGTATAATATCCATAATCTATTTCATTCTCTCCTAGATATAATACTTTGAATTCGACATTGTTTTATAATATATAGGTTCTTAATAAACGTGTCCTTTCAGATTGCATTCCATATAGAAACAGTTTAAGATTCCTTTAATTCCTAGGTCCTTATAGAATTTTATATCTTTGGGATAAAATAACAATGTTATCTTATTTCCAAAGTTTTATAAAGGTTATACTATGTAAAGGCCTTTCTGAAAAGGTGAAGATTGAATACACTGATGTCAAACTAACTTTTTTCTATGAATTACATGTATTATTACACTTGTATATTTGTAATCAACTTTTTAATAACTGTTTTTCATTTCTTGAATCTGAAGAATGAAAAATATGGAATACTTCACAAATTTTCATATCATTAACATGGCTCTATCTCTGTATTGTAATTCGGGTAGACGTGCTGCTGAAGCATGTAGTATCCCGTAAATTTAAGTATTTAACGATGCAATCTTAAGACAGGCATATATCCTTTGTTGCCTTTTTGTAACAAGGAAACTTTATTGTTACCTAAATTGCTATTCATCTTATTTCTGTAAAATTCTGTTTATGGTGGAAAAAAACTTATATTGTTTGTTCAATTGCTCACATTAGCAATTTTTGTCAATAACTGTTTTAAGTCTTTTTCATTTGAAATTTTATCATACTTTGAAGCCTTTATAGCTAGGTCTAAAGGTGATGGCTTTTCAAGTACTTATTTATCAACTGATTTAGCTTTGTGGAGCTAATGTATTCAAAGTAAGCCTTGCTTAAGAGCTACTTCTAAAATTCTCCAGCTTAAAATGTCCCAAATGAGGTCTTACTGGCCCAAATGTCTGCCTGACCCATTACCCGTGCTCCATGTAGGAACAGACCAACCAGAATATCTTACCCTGATAGCATAGCTTGTCGTACTGGAGCAAAACAAATTTAGCTACAAGAGGTCATAGAGAGATGAACAGTTCAGACAGAACTGTTCAGACTAGAACGTGTTTTTTCAAAATATAATTATTTATTATCCCTACCATTTCAAAAGTAGCTAAAGCCAAGAAGGTGAAAAAATTGTTCATATGCATGATTACCTAATGTCCTGGCCTGTCTACAATCCAACCAGGCAGAAACTTACACCACTGATTTTCTATCACCAAATATATTCCATAGCTCCAGGAGAAGTCCATATGTTTCTCCTCGTTATTAGGCCTTAAATTGGTAATGTTTTAATCACAGTGTTTCCTCTTGCTTCTAGGCTGTACATCTCTGAATGGTAAAGCTTTAGGTCTAATTCTACCAAACACTGAGGTAGAGGTAATGGAATAATATTTTAAAACAGTTGCCTTTGTTAACCTAACCACAACAGAAAAATGTAAAATATTTTCTTATATTATATATACTTATATATTTTATATTTATATGTGATGATTTTATATTTCACACAATGAATCTTACTGGAATTAATTGATAATTTGACAAATTACTTGATATTTATTCCAATAAATAGATTGGAATATAAATAATCAGGATTAGAATATATATTAAAATATAAAAACTATCAATACAATGTTTTCGGTATAAACTTGTGATACCTTCTAAGTGTTCTTTGTTTCTGAATTCATATGGTAAAAAAAACAATGTTGTTTTCCTCTAATCTATAAGGGATTTTACTCTGCTGCTCTGTTTCTTGTTTTAACTCGCTGATCCCAAACTGTTTTTCTCCATATTTCAGAAGCATTCCTACGGATTATACCCAAATTTTGCTGATATGATATCTAAAAGGTATTATTCTTGTACAGGATCCACGGGTCCTAGGATCCCAGGTCCCAGTTATCTGCATCATCAGATAACTAGGGCAAGAGTTCTTACCTAGGCCCATGCAACATGCCAACAGAAAGTAATTGAAAACCCATCTCAATTTCTCATTTCCTATATTTCAGGGCCCCAATTCCTTGAAATTCAGGAATTAGCAGTAAGCAATTGGGAAATGCAAGGCAACTTAAAATGCAAGATGAAATCACAAAATATGAAAGTACAGTAATTCAAATTTTCAATTTTCAGATGACCACCCCATATGAGTGAACAAGACCACAAATGTCACAAGATTATTTGTAATACCCCTCTCCTAATGATTAATGAATGATTTCAGTCCAGCATCATCAGGCCAAAAAATAGTTCCTGGAACGATAGATCCATAAGTGGTCTACCTAGGCTAGGAAAACTTGACATAGAAGTCAAATATAATTCAGAAAAACATTAATTGAGAAGATCCTTAGTGCTTCAAAACACTGGTACTTCAGTAAAACTTGGCTCTTTAGTATAAAAATGTTGTCATTCTCAAACAAATGATAACCTAGATTTAATCTCCTGAAAGTATATTCCTTTTCAAATAAACTTTTTAAAATCACATTTGCCAAAATAACACTTTACAAGTAGATATATTTAGTGACGTTACAAGTTTTTCAAGTGTAGGGAGTAAGTTACAATAGAGTTGATTTATTTACCCAGCATTAATGCCAAACAGGTTCAACCATTCATTAAAGTGTAGAAATAGTACCCCCCACCATTTGTGTTGTTCAGTAGGTGACTTCGAAAATTTATTAAAAAGATCCGCCTCCCATATTTCAAACCAAAACATTAGCTAATAAAGTAAATTTCATCACATAATAAGTACATTTTAAAAAGTCATGAATAGTTGCCTTATCATATGGTGTTTTACGTTTTCCCTATCTGTCTAACATAGTAAGAAATATGACTTTAAGTCGTGAATATGGGTATTCATCAGAGATTTGACAAACATAAAATCTGTCTTCTATTTCTATCATATTCCTCTACAGTAGTAAATTTTAGTTTTCTTCTTTTTCCAAAACTTACAGGTAGTAGAAAATATCATCTCATGTAAAATAAAATAATCACAAACCATTGTACAACACCCTTTTTAAAACTGGTAGTTAGGAATACATTCTAAGCCATTTTTAAACTTTCTTGTTGACTAGAGATTAATCTTCCAAATGGAGGGGAATAAAATCATGTCTAGGTGCTTCATGTCTCCACTCTTACAAATTGTTACTTCAGATGAATGATTTATGGAAATATAAGCTGACATCAGTTCAAGTATATGCAGGATATAAACTCCAAGGAATGAATATAAACCTTTCAAAATACTAGCAGACAGTTTAACAGAATGACTATCAGGAAGTTGAAACCAGAGAGGAATAATAGTAAAGACATAGAATGAATGAAAATGGAACAAGGAGCAAGTACAGCTAGAATACTCAATGTACACATGTGAGAAAGGACGTGGTAAATCAGAAATAAATCTTGTAGAAGGGATTGGTTGAGAAGATAGGAGTGACTCTGATCCCGGAACATTGGAAAATTTGATGGACATACTTAATTGTAACACACTTGCACAACCTTTTGAAATTCAGTGAAAAAACACAACAAAAAAAAACACACAAAAAGCACAACCAAACAGCATCTCTATAGAGTAAGATTATGATCTCTCAAAATTTTAGTTAATGAAGGACAATCTTGGGAAAAGCATACAAAGCTGTTTAAAGTAGGCAGTAGGTTGAGGAGAATTTTTAACAGATTTAAATAGATTGTCTAAGGTTATAAATCACCTACATCTGCTGCAAATATTTTCTTCTGTGAATTCTCTTGGCCTGAATTGGATAATCCAGTCCTGAGCCACACTTGATAGCTTGTGAAGATAGAAAGGAAGAAACAAGATCAAAAACCCATTACTCCACTGGAGAGGAAACAGTCCTCTATGCTTTCTCTCATTTCTCTTGACTACTTTTATTCATAATTTTAAGTCAAGTGATTTTGAATTATATTTTTTCCTTCTTTGTTCTGGCAAAGTAATTGTTCAAAGTAATTTACTAAATATTATTTGCCATTTTTTTCTATCATGTTGTTTACTTGTCCAAGTGAGTCCATTAAACTTCCCCCTTTCATTTGTTTGCCATGGAAACCCAGCATCAGTGTTAATGAGGATAATCTCTAATGTAAAACTTTGTCTCCAAAATACCAGTCCAAGAAGCTGTGATCACAAATATTTAGCTTTACTTTTTTTCTTTTTTCTTTTACCTTGAAAGTCTTCTTGTGTCTAAAGTGCCCTCAAAAATGGGTACTCCACCACTTTTTGGTTCAATCACTTCTAACCTCAAAGATACACTTTGCTAACAAGATGCTTAGAGGAAACTGAAGAATACTTCAATTTTATCTTCTCTCTTAAGACTCTCCCTATATACCATATCAGGATCAGTGAAGTTATTCGTTCCAAAATTATTTCAATAGATTATCTTTCTCTTGGTCTTGCATTTGCTCAGAAGGATGTATGGAAAAGAACAGAGTTAAATCATTCATACCTTGGATGACAGTGTCTGTTACAAAAGGACAATGCTCCTATGTCCTATTTCTCTGTCCTCCTCTTAGCTCTTGCCTGATTTCCAACTAATCACAGATTCTTGGCTTCAAGTCTAGTGAAGGTGAAGGACTATAAGTCCTTCCCCACTGCTACATCTTCATGGTTTCTCTTTTAAAATTCTTTTATTTGGATGTGGAATTTATTTTCGTGTCTTCATTCAATCCGTTCTAAATTGTAGTGAGCTAAATAGGCTCTGTAAAATCACTTTAGGTAGCAAAAATATTAAGACAATGTATCAAAAATTTTGGTCTCCCTCCACTGATGAAGCCAATATGCTTAGCTAGGGCTTCTAAGAACGCGTTTTCTTGCCTTTTCAATTTGCTCAATTCTTTTCTGATCCCAAATTACTTGGCTTATGTAAAAAGAGAAGTCTTCACTATCTCATGTTAATAAGGATATTATATTTTTGAGCTACTAAGAAATGTGAAATCGTTGGTTTCAAGTATCTAATCAGGTGTTTTTCTGTAGTTCAGTGCTTCACATGCAAAAACATTGTAGAAAGTATTACAAACAGAAAAGTGTAAACCCAATACCTACTTTCATTGTTGAGGGCACTTTCTCCCTAAATATTTTGAGCCACATTATCTTTTTCAGAGAATTACTGGTTAGTAATTAAAGTCAATTCAAAATTTTGATGTCTTTTTTTTAAGAACGTAGAATTTAAATTCCACTACAACCTTGTTTCAAACAGTGAGTAGATTTCCTGGGTAAGGACAATTCTCAAGGGAACCTACAGGATTTATAGCAAGGTTTCTGAGGTTTGTTTGTTTAGTGTGAAAATGAGCCATCTTCACCCACTTTGCTCCCTCTCAGCTAAGTCTCCATTGATTACTTTGCATGAAAGCCTATTTTCCCAAGCAATTTTAAATTTTCATAATAGGCTAAGTTGTTAAAAAGTTCGAACAAATTAAAATTTACCTGTCATAGTTTTTTTGGGGGGTCCAGTTGTGGGGCCTGAACTCTGGGCCTGGGCGCTGTCTCTCAGCTCTTCACCTCAAGGCTAGTGCTCTACCACCTGAGCCACAGCGCCAATTCTGGCTTTTTTTTCTTTTTGCTTATGTGGTGCTGAGTAATCGAACCCAGGGCCTCAGGCATACAAGGCAAGCACTCGACCACTGAGCCAGGGCCTCAGGCATGCAAGGCAAGCACTCGACCACTGAGCCACCTTCCCATGCCCACCTGTCATAATTTTAAATCTCTTTTGAAATTCCTTTATTAGAACCGTGAATTCATCAATCCTAACTCCACCTTTATCATCAAAAACAGTTAACATGTTGTTTTCATGGTACAGTGTCCATGAAACTATTATTTTCCAGTGGCTTTGTTATGCATATATATAACCTTATAAGCTGATGCTAAGCAAAATGAACTCCAAGATATGGAAATAGAGAGTACGATGTACGGTTGTTGTTTTTAATGTACTATGTGATTTCTATTTTCTTTTGGGGTTTTCTCCTATGCTTTATTCCCTGCTGTATTTGATTTTGGTAGCCTGTGTATTGTGTATATATTTACCTTAATTAGGGAAGGGAAGAGTAACCACAAAATGGTGAGACAAAGGACAAAGGCAAACCAATGCAATAACAATACTCACAAGACAATATGTTGGAAATGTACATTACAACTTGTGAGGGGTATTGGGGTAAAGGAAAACTGTGAAGAAAATGAGGGAGGGGGTAACAAGTTTGAAAAGTTATGTATTCACTACCTTAAAATTATTGTAACCCCACTGTACATCACTTTGACAATAAAATTAAATTTTAAAAATAAGCTGCATGAAATAAAATTTCACTGTATTGGTATAGTACATATTATTCTTTATGTAGTAACTTTTTAAAAATCCATACTGTTTGGTGTCTAATTTGAATTAATTACCCCTTTTAAATCAGAGGACTATCAACTTGAATGCTATCCGACTAGACAATATTTTCACAATATACTTACCAATATTTTGAAAAAAGAATAAATACAGTACTTTCTCATACTAAAAGCGAAAACAGTTTAATTCTATGGAAACAAATAACTTGTAAAAGTAAATAAGTTGTTACGAAGACAGAATATATGTGTTCGTCAACATTCCAATGACTAGTAACTACTCATTTTCAAATTCGGAAGAGTCCATACCTGAGAGATTCAAAACAATACCGGCTTGCATGTTATGTAATTCTGCAATAGATGCATTTTCCAATCGGGTGTTACAGATTGAGAGGCAACAGAAAAATTACCACATTCTGGTAGAGGATAAAACTATGTAGCATCGGTAATAATTAATTCTTCAAGAGTAAGCAATTATTTATCACAATAAGCTATTTTTTATGACCACCAATACCAATATTTATGATATAGAGTCATCTTAGCCCAAAATTTTCCAACTTTTAGGGTGTACCTCAAGCTTCCCTTAATTCATATGAATAACTTATCTCTATTGTGAAAAAATACAACTCTGCTAATGTGATGCCATACATGTTCTGGTAAGAACACCACAATAAACTGGGTTGCATCATTTTCCCCTGACTGGTATTCTTGAGATCGGAACACTTGCAAATATTATTTATATTTATAATTTTTTAGCTATCATATAAATTCTGGATGCTAAGATCTGAAGATTACAGTTGAAAGCACACCCAGGCAGGAAGATTCCCTAGATTCTTATCTCCAATAAACTTCTCAGCAAAAGCCAGACGCAAGTGGCACTGAGGTTGAAGTCGTAGGGCAGGAACCTTGAGCATAAACAAGCTCAGAGACAGTGTCCAGGCCCAGAGTAAAAGCCCTAGGACAAACCAATAAAACAAAAACAAAAATAAAAACAAATCCCAAACCTAACATTTTTCTCAGTGTATACAGTAGCAAATAATTAAGGACATTGCTTCCTGTGTTACATACAGGTAGAAGAAAGAAGATGTCACACAATTATTCTCTTCATACCATGTTATACCAAAGACTCCAAAAATTGCTCTTATTCTAAATTTATAAATTAATATTATCAATTTGTTGGCAATTCTGTCTATAACATTCACATTATCATTTTATACATGAACAGTTGGAATTATCTATTAACTAAGTTCTAATTATAACTCTCCTGAAAGAATATTCTAGGCACATATAATGCAAAATCATTTGTGAATGTCAATTAAACCCTCTACTTAAAAAGAATTTTGTAGAATCCTATAGAATATAAAAAATTCTAATTTAGCAAGATTTTCAAAATCCTACACTAGACGAACTTTGCTATTTTTCCAGGTTTAAGCCTTTGTAATTTTTCATCATTTCTTTGGGACACAACAGAATGATGATAACTTACTTTTTCAAATTTTGGATGGGAATCATGAGTCATTTTGCATGTAGGAATGTTCTGTAATGAAGAGAGAATTTAAAACACAAGTGAGGATTAAGTATGAGTTGCATTTCAACAGGAAATTTGACTTCTCAAAATATAATGACAAAATTAGCCCAAACGTCCAACGATGTATTCCTTTCTTGTTTGTTTTGTTTTATTAAGACAAAATTATACACCTTGGTCCAGGGAACGTATCACTATGTAATTTCATTCTCTAATCTCCTGTCTAAATCTCAGTGCTAGAATTCTAAGCTTGTATCACATTGCCCTGCCATCGTTTCTTGTTTTATTTAATCTAGATACAGACTACCAATTCTGAACTTCTCCAGTGATTTTATGCACCAGAGTGACTGCTTAGACTTTTACTATTTTCAAAGATGTTCTAACATTTGATACAGGATACGAACATTTTCAGATGCACCTGTGGGATCTCTGATTCATTCCTGCATGGATCCAATCCCTTTAATAATGATTATTGACTCTCTTACTATCTCTGATCCCTACCAATGTAATATTCTCAAACTTATTTGAAGGAAGTTCAATTGAGGACTTTCTAATATTAAAAATTATCACTTGATTCTAGTATTACTCAGGACATATATTTATTGTTTTCTAACTTTTCTACACATTCTGAGTTGTTTCATTTGTGTATTTGTGTGTGCACATATAAGTGCCTCTGGGTGTATGTGTATGTTTGTATGTATACATGCAAAAGCCTCAAGCTCTTATTCAGCAATTTGCTCATGACTGGTATTCTATCGCTTGAGCCATTCTTCCAATCCAGATTTTGACTGCTTAATTTTATATACTGTTGCAAAGAGTGTTCTGTCCAGGCTGGATGCAAATTGAACTTCCCAGACTCCTTTACATTCTTAAGTTTTATTTCTCCAGGAGTATCAACTTTTAAACTACAAACATTTTTGTGAGGGTAATGCCTAAGCTGTAGCCCAGATTTTTAACTCAGGAATTCTTTTTTTTTGTTTTGGTGGGGGATCCGGTCATGGCGCCTGAACTCTGGGCCTGGGCTCTGTCCCTCAGCTCTTCAGCTCAAGTCTAGCACTCTACCACTTGAGTCACAGCGCCAATTTCAGCGTTTTTCTTTTTTGCTTAAGTGGTGCTAAGGAATCTAACCAAGGGCTTCATGCATGCGAGGCAAGCGCTCTACCACTGAGCCACCTCCCCAGCTAAAGAATTCTTATAAAGATATATGAACACACACATTACATATCTTGAGTGTACACTGTTAGGAATGTGATCGTAAACTGGGTCATGGTGAGATATGAGGATTGAGGTTCAAAGCCAGAACAGTTAGGAAAGTCCCAGAGATCTTTTCTCGAATTAACTAAAAGAAAACTGGAAATGGCACTGTGGATCAAGTGGTAGAGCATTAGCATGAACTGAATAGCAGAGAGACAGCTCGCCGGCCCAGAGTTCAAGTGCCAAGACCACTGCCAACAAATATATATATGTGTGTGTGTGTGTGTGTGTGTGTGTGTGTGTGTGTGTGTGTGTGTATGTGTGTGTGTGTGTCTGTGTGTGTCTGTGTGTTAGTATGTCTGTGTGTGTAAAGAAAAAAAAAGAAATGTGATCTTAGCCACCAGTTCATTGCTAGCAAAATCCCTGCTCTCACAAGATGGACATTTTTCCAGTTAAATCCATGCTCTTATATCTGACTTGCATTGGAAACAGAATTATTCTTCCATTCTACTTTCTACAAAGTTGCATGATTAGCAAGCATGATTTAGAATTGGAGTGGCCTCATACTTCATGTTCCACGAAGGAGTCTTGTTTTCTGTATATCTCTCCCATAAATCTACATACTGGACTTGGCTTTATTGTTTCAATGTTGCCTTATTTGTAGTCTTCTATATTGTATTGAACCTTCATACTTAAACACAGAACTTCTCTTTCTCCTATTATTGCTATTGTTTCCCTTACTGTTAGCTCATGTACACTTGGGAAATAATAAACAGCACATACACTCACGAAAAGAATATTCTGAAAACCTTCTTCCCATTTAAAATTCGCCTTAATTTACAGAGAACTTACAAAGTTTGAACTCAATGTACTCATGTATAATGTATTTATCAACAATATAAATTTCATATTTTCTCTTTACTATGTTGTCTTGAAACACGTGTTACCTCAGGTCCATAGGTGTTCTAGTGTTATTGCAGTGAAGCCAGAAAACATTCATTATACCTCAAGCAGCACCATCGATTGTTACTGGAAGTAACTGTTACTGGATGTGGAAACTGACCCCAGGAGAGGAATGGAACATAGAAGAAAAACTAAGTTCAAGTTACCTTGTGCTTTCCTTTTTACTGTACAAGAAAAGCATCCCAAGGCTTGAAAGAAACTCTATCCCTGGCTTTTTCGAGTGTGTTCTTTACTCATATAAATTTTTCTGTAAACTTCTAGTTCATAGTGTTACAAAAAGAAATAATATAGAATTTGAAGGCAAGCATAGAACAAAAGGAAATAATGTTGTTTTAAAAGTGTTCTCCTCCAAAGGAACAAAGACATGGAGGTTTTAAAGTGTCTTATGGATGGATATTTCACCCCTGAGATGATTCTCTTGATGCAGGAGTCAGTTATCAATTCCTTTGGTCTGGTCCTGAGTTCTCCAGAGCAATAAGTATTCCAAAAAAGCAGGATCCAGTCAATATGATCAGCAAAAGAAGCCTCTTCTCTGACCAGTACACCTTTAAGGAGGGTCCCAAAGAAATATCTGGGATTTTTGTTTGCTTGTTTATTTAGTTTGTGCTGGTTCTGGGGCTTGAACCCAGAGGCTGGATCCTGTCCCTGAACAGTTGTCTTTCCTGCCCACCTGCCCCCAAAGCTAGTACTCTACTGCTTGAGCCAAAACTCCACTTCTGGTTTTTTGGTGTTCAATTTGAGATAAGAGTTTGACAGACTCTCGTGCCTGGTTTGGCTTTGAATTAAGATAGTAAGAAAGCTAAGTGACATCATTTGTATAGATTTCTCTTTTAAAACAAAAAATGTTAGATGAAATTTATTGTAAAGCCAGCATTTGACAATTTATAAAGAGGATATGTCTAGAAAAGAAGCCATAACTTAAATAACTCAGCAAAAGTAGGTGCACTGAATCAATTTGAAATTATTTTTTCTGCTTGAGAAGATTATTGATCTTGTCCTTCCTTTTGGGGAAATTTAAGGTAATATTTTCACTTTTTATTGGTTGTGGGGCTTGAACTCTGATCCTGGGAGCACTCCCACAGCTCTTCAGCTCAATTTGAGCACTCTACCGCTTAAGCTTCAGCACCACTTCCGGGTTTCTGGTGGTTAATTGAAGATAAGGGTCTCATGGACATTCCTGACCAGGCTGACTTTGAACCACAATCGTCTGGTCTCCTGAATAGCTAGGATTCCAGGCGTGATCCACCAGCACCCAGCTCATATTTGCGTTTATGTGCACTGAATGACACTATGTAGACAAATAATGGAAATTTGAATCAAATGATGGCATTGCAGCTTTCCAGAAAATTTGAGGTAACAATACATATGTCCTCCTTTTCCACGTTGTTTCATTAATGATTCATGAGCTATGGGACCCTTAATTAGCGTTCTCTGCCATCTGTGTAGGTGTATTTAGTATCAGGAAATGTTCAAAGAAAAATATAGAAAGACAGATTTTTTAGAAAGCAAAGAAGTTAAAGAAGAAAAAACAGCACAGAAGGAGATACATTTATTACACAGAGATTAAGAAGTAGCCTAAGAGATTTAGAATGCTAAAGGTAATGAGGAATAAGACTAATTGATAACTATTTGTTCAATAACCAACAATGGTTCTCTAAAAAAGTTTCTGGTATACCTTGGTTACTATCATTTATTACTTAACTCTGGAGTTATTCCTTCTCTTCTGTCACAACTGTTAATTTGCCTCTGCCGTTTTGGTGCCATGAATAACCAAAGAGATTTCCAAATCTCACTTAGACTACCCTTCTCATTGTGATTAGCAGAGACCATTCAAAAACGTGGAATCTTTGAATTTCCAGAATTAATCTTCAACTGACATCTAAGCACATTCAAGACATTAATTGCTGTGACCTAATGAACAAAACTTTTTCAACACAATATCCTAATATAAGTAAAAGTACATGAATTAGGGACTATTGTCAGGTGTCAGTATTGCAGGAGCAATTATATATTCCAAGTATGGGTTCTTTATTTTGCATTTACTAACTAAATGTTTTTTGGTTTTGGTTTTTTTTTTTGCTTTTTTGCTCAAGGCTATCACTGTACCACTTGAGGCACAACACCATTTCCAATGTTTTTCTGTTTATGTGGTACTGAGGAATTGATTTCAGGGTTTCATGCATGCTAGGCAATCACCATATCATGAAGCCATATTCCCAGATCCCTAAATAACTTTCTTAAGTTGACTTTACATTTTCATTCAGTAACTATGTACCATAATATTGGCCAGGTGCTAGAAAATAATGTAGAAAAGAATACAATATAATAAATCCAGTTAGGCTAGATGGAAAATGAATAACCCTCACAGCCTTGCAAGGACATAGAGGGCTTATCTCATGGAGATGTATTAACATGCTGAATGAGACAGCTCCTGACCCACAGCCCACCTCCAGAATGAGTGGACCATCTTGGGTTCCGACCACCTGGGGACGTTGGCCCACCTCCTATAGCACCCATTGTACCAGTTTCTGAGAGCAACAGTGAGAGAGAGAGAGAGAGAGAGAGAGAGAGAGAGAGAGAGAGAGAGAGAGAGAGAGAAAACCAGAATTACACTTAAATCGGGTGCCAGTGGCATAAAACTCTAATCCTAACTACACTGGAGGCTGAGATATGAGGATCATGGTTCATAGACAGCCCAGCCAGGAACAACTGAGAGAATCTTAACTCCAAAGTACCACCAGAAAACTGGAAGTCGCACTGTGGGCTCAAGTGATAAAGCGCTAGCCTTGAGCTGAGTAGCTCGGGAACAGTGAGCAATCCTAGAATTCAAGAACCATGACTGAAAGAAGTGGACTTCCCACCACAAGAAGTGGACTGAATAGCACCCATTTTCCTAAGCATGGTAGAGAAGTCAGGCTGAGCTTCCTGTGAAATTGAGGTCATAAGTAGGTCACCTGGCTTCTCTGTGCCTCGGTTTCCCCAGCTGCAAAAGTGAACAAAGTGAAGGATCCCCTTCCTCATTGGGATTGGGTAATAATGAAAGAGAGCCATGTTTCGGTTCATAATCCCACACCTGTTGCATGATTAATAACAGGCCCCACCTGAGCCCTTTCTGGTATCTTCCTGTCATATGCTCACGGAATTGCCAAAACCTTATCTGAAGGCCGCTCCCTCTCTTCCTTGCCATTTTCCAGAGATCTCTCTCTATAAATCCCTTGTTTCATCACAACTGTCCTGTGAGGAGAATGAGGTCCAATAGTTGAGGCCCTATCAAGAGCTTCACTTGTGGTCAAGAATCCGCTGCTATGGACTGAGTTTGGGATAATCCATCTAAACCGATGACTTAGCATGACACCACATGTCTACCATCCCAACTACAGAGGACCAGGCCTGGTAGAGCATACCTTTGATAGGAGGACCACGATCCAGCCCAGCCTGAGCATATATTTAGTTTCTATCTCAGAAATGCTCAAGACAGAAAGGTGGCTCATACAAGCTGGGGTGAGGAAACAAGCAGGGGGGTCATGGTGCCCCCAGAGGGGTGTTTGACCCAGGGTAGGTTGTTGTTGGGGCGGAAACTCACCTGTGCTGCTGGGAGAAGCTGTTGGCAGCTGCTCCAATTGGGGCAGTAGCGATGGCGGCAGCATTGTGGACACATGGGCCCAGAGCAGAAGACTAGGTGCAGGGACCAGGTTGGGGATTTAGGCCAGCTGGCAGCACGACATTGCTTGAGGTTTGAAACCTGGCATTGCATGAAGGGAGGGGAGGGGCTGGGTGGGGGTGAGAGCATCAATTTTCTATTGTACTCCAAAGTCACCTCAAGTCTCTTCCTCACCACTCAGCTACCTCTACCTTCCTCAACTGCTGGTAGTGGTGTAAACTAACAGGGGGAATCCCAGTGCTACCTGGCAGCATGGAATGTGGGCGTGGCCAGCATTCTTGTATCCCATTGGTCTGAAAGAAGCATGAAAGAATGGGGGTGTGGCCAGAATCCTGTGAAGCAAGCAGCATAGGCAGAGTCAAGATGACAGCAGTTCTCCCAGCCCTTTTCCCAGGGAATTCTGTCCAATTCAGTTGGAGACAAGAGGGTGACCTGCTTTAACTGGATGGCTCCACAGATTGTTGTGTAGTTCTGTTTGTTGCCAGTCCCAGACTTTGAACTCAGGATCTGGGCACAGTTCATGAGCTGCTTTTGCTCAAGGCAGGTCCTCTACACTAGAGCCACAAGGCTTCTGAAGTTGGCACTAAAGTTGGACAAGGGTCTCAAGGATTTTCCTGCTTAGGGTGGCTTTGACCATGATTCTCCTATCACAGCCTTGTAAGTATCAAGGAGGACTGCTGAGAGCCACTGGTGCCTGCCTAATCATTGTTCTTGTTGACGTTCTTGGACAGACTGGTGACTTCCCTATCCTCGGGTTGAAGTGGTGGGAGCTGGAGCCTACAATTTGAATCCTGGTCGTGCCACCTTCAAATGGTAGGAGATCCTAAGAAACTCATTCCTATACATATGGTTACCAATGTAATATGATGTAAGTCATGATTGAATGAACAGTTCTTGAATGATTCTAGGATAAAATTAAACGCAATTATATTACACGACACTGATCGATTTTAGTTAATATTTTATTAAGCACTTAAGCAATCACATTCATCAAATGGAGGCATAATGAAATAACTAAGAATTGGGCCTCAAATACTATAAAGGTGACGATTTTTTCTACCAGGACAGGGATTGGAACTCATAGTCTCGTTAACTCTGTTGCACTGTGTGGCAAGAGGAAGCTTGCCTCCTTAAAGTCAAAAAATTCAAGTCTGTTCCTTAGGCCTGAAATCGATCACCAGCACTAGAAAACACCCTATTCATGTACAATTTACATATATGTTTTATATTTTTATACATATGTTGACTCCATATTGCGTTCAGTGTAGTTATTTTATTTTTTGTTTTATTCATGTATTGACCATTTATTGTATTGACTATTATAGCACATAGAACATTGACTACATAGCACATAGGTCTACATATGTATTCCACTTCATACCTGACACACAGAAGATTCACAGGAAAAGAAACCATGTGTCACCATCAGCTTCTTACTCCACGATTCATTGTTTGGGAGCGCTGACATCTGAACTCATGGCCTACAAGGCCAAATTCATGAATGGGTGAGTGCAAACATGCCATCCTTGGGGAAATTGAGGAGACAGGTTGTTCCCAGGACCTGAGAAAGAGCCCCAGGTGTAAACCAAAGAAGAACAGATTGACATGCAGATGGCAGTATGCTTATATATATATATATATATATACATATATATATATATATATATATATATATATATATATGTTTATAGAGTGCCAGAGATGTCTATACATTATTCAGTTATATAGACTATATTCCTACCAATTCCTGGGTATTTATTTTGCGTCCATGTAATTAACGTTATTGTTTTCATCCTTAAAATATTAATGAAAGCACTCAGTGTCCTGAAATTATTGTGTTCCTGTAAGTAATAATATTCTTTTAATGCTTCATAAAATCAATCAGCCTTCTGAAATGATGCTGTTTAATTTTATAGGATCATCATTCACAATCAACTCATTCAACTGTGACATTGAAAAAATTACAGTGTTATTCCTTTGGATGGGAACCAGTTTCTTAGTACCTCCTGCCATTGATTGGTGTCAGTACCGGGATTCGAAATGAGGGCCTATGTTGCCACGTGGGCCTATGGCTTCCCTGATAGTCTGCCAGCCTTCAGCAATGCAAGGTGAAGTACCATTTGCAACAGTGTCATTCAGACTCAGAAGAGTCACTGTGCAAAGGAAGAAAACACAAAAGGCCACATTTTTTCTGTGCATGGTTTTCCCGCGACACGTGGGAATGTAGGATCCCAGAAGCACCTGTGTGTCTAGTGGCTGCACCCCATCCTAGGGTGATCGAAGTTGAGGCAGAGTTGTCACGACCTGAGTTCAAGCCCCATGCTGAGAAAAAAATTATCTCCCTGGCATGCAATTCACACAGTTTATTCTTACAGGCTTTGAATTTGAACTCAAGATCCGGGTAAATCTGCAGCAATGTGGTTAAAGGGAAGTTCACCTTTCATGAAGATAAAAAAGTCAGGCATGTTCACTAGTCCTGAATTCAAGACCCAGCCCTGGAAAACATACTATTTCTATATATTGTAAAGATAGGATTTATACTTACCTATAGATGTTCAGTCCATACATGTTTGGTGTGGTTGTTCCTTGTATCTTTTGTTTTATTCATTTATTTACCCATTCTGTTTATTATATTGATGACAACCTATCACAGAACATCTAGATTTGTAGAAATGTTCTCTCTCATGCCTGACCCCGAGGATTCTCAGAGAAAAGGAAAAAAAATTTTCACACTCTCCTTACTCCACGATCCACTTGTTGGTAGTGCTGGGATCTGAACTCAAGGCAGAGCAAAACCAATTGGCCAATCAGTCAAGGTGATCATACGAACCTGTGAGGAACTAAGGAGTGTGGCCAATCCCAGAATCTGACATTGATTCCCTGGGTGGTCTACTATAGTCATAAATTCATAATTTAAACATAGGATCTATATTGACATACATGTGTGGTCAGCATCTTGTGTTCAGTGCAATTATTCTCCTTATTTTGTCTCTAATTCATGGAAGTATTGTGTATTTTAATAAGTATGGTGACAGGTATAACAGTGCTGACATGGATGACAATCTGTTCAGAAGGATACAGTGTTGTCTATGCATTCTCCATCATATTTTTGACCCAGGACTTTCACAGAAGAGGATAAAAGGCACAATGACTGGCTTCTGACATCAGGATGAATCTTTTGTCAGTGCTGGGATTTTAGCTCAGGTCTGGGTAACTCTGTTGCACTGTGGGAGAAGGGGAAACTCACCATCTTTGAAGAGTAGAATGTCAGGCCTCGTGCAGGGCCTGATTTGAAGCCCCAGCACTGGACAAAATAACAAGCCCATCTTTTTAAAACATAGGATTTCTCTATACTTACAGGTGTGGTATGCATCTTGCATTCAGTGTAGTTATTCGTTCTATTTTGTGTCTTATTCATGGATGTATTGTGTATTTTATTGTGTATGGGGTGACAGATATAACTGTGCTGACATGGATGACAACCTATTCCCATGGCTAAGAGTTGCCTATATAGCATTCTCCAGCCTCAATTAGACCCAGGACATTCACAGGATAGGAAAACCTGTGCCACCAGAGGCTTCTCACATCAGAATGAATCTTCTGGTAGTGCAGGAATTTGAACTCAAAGCCTAGCAGGCCCAATTGGTGAATGGGTCATGGTGAGCACACCAGGCTTTGAGCCACTAAGGAACTAGGCCATTCCTGGGACCTGAGATGGAGCCCTGGTGGGGGCCAATATAGTCATAAATTCATAATTAAACAGAGGATATATATTTCCCAACATGGGTAGGAGGCATCTTACGTTTGGTGTAGTTATTCTCTTTGTTTTGTGTTTTATTCATGGATGTATTGTGTATTTCCTTGAGTATAGGATGACAGATACAACTGTGGTGAACTTGATGACAACCTATTCCCATGAGTATAGAGTTGCGTATACATTCTCCTTCCTAGCTGAGCCCAGAACGTGCACAGTACAGGAAAACAGTTGCAATAACTGGTTTCTTTCCTCAGGGTGAATTTTTGGCAGTGCTGGGATGCAAACTTTGGGCCTAGGAGGCCCAACTGCCCAATGGGTCCAGGTGATCACACCAGACTGTGAGCCACTAAGGAGCTGGGCCATTCCCAGGAACTGAGATTGAGCCCCAGGGAGGCCAAAATAGTCCTCAATGATCATTGAAACATGAGATGTATATTCAAATCCGTATGTGGACTGCATCGTGCATTGAGTGTTTATTTTGTATGCTATTCATGGGTGTATTGTGTATTTTCTTGAGTATATGATGACAGATATAACTGGGTTGACATGGATAAAAACTTATTCCCATGGCCACGGGGTGGCCCATACATTGTCCATCCTAGCTGAGATCGAGGACTTGCACAGGAAAGAAAACAGGTTCAATGATTGACTTCTGACATCAAGATGAATAAAAGGGCGGGGAATCTGAACTCGGTGCCTAGCAGGACCAAGTGGGGAATGGGTCCACATGAGCACATCAGCCTTTGGAACCTGCGATTGAGCCCCCCCAAGGGGAGAGCGGGGAGCACAACAGTCATCCATTCATAAGCTGAAGGTAGTATGCAAATAAGTACACATTTGTATAGAGTAGGAGAGATGGTAACCTGTGGTGGAATCCAATCTGCATGACTACTGATTCTTGGATCTTTCCTGATGCCTCCATTTCATGACTGTGATGATTATTGTCATGCTTCATCAACTTCTTTACAAATAATCGATACCCCATGGGTCTTGCCTATCATTTCCTACTTGCATCATGCACAAACTACTCATTCAAGGATGAGATCGATCACATTCCATGACTCTTCCCAGGTCCAGAAATGAGTACCTCAGGATCTCTCGCCATTCCCTCCGCATAGGGGGACTGAATTCAAGCCTCAGGCCTGGAAAAGATACTCCTTATATAATTTTTGGGGGTCCACTTGTGGGCCTAAACTCTGGGCCTGGGCGCTGTCCTTCAGCTCATCATCTCAAGGTTAGCGCTCTACCACTTGAGCCACAGCGCCACTGCCAGCTTTTTTTTCTGCTTATGTGGTGCTGAGGAATTGAGCCCAGGGCCACATGCATGCAAGGCAAGAGTTCTACCACTGAGCCACCTTCCCAGCCCTCCTTATATATATTTTAAAGATAGTATTTATACCTCCTTACAGATATTCAGTCCATATTGTGTTTGGTGTGGTTATTTATTTTATTTCTTGTGTCATTCATTTATTTAGAATTTATTTTATTGACTCTGATGACATCTATAACATTTATTACATTGTATACATCCTGTCACATAACATCTAGATGTTAGATATGTTCTCCATCATGCCTGGCAGGCCAGGATATGAATTTAGTGCCTAGCAGGCCCAATTCATGATTGGGTGAGTTTGAGCATGGCAGTCTCTAGCCAATGAAGATGTCAGGTGGTTCCCAGGCTCTGAGATCGACCCCCAGGTTTGGCCAAAACAGTGATACATGGATAGGCAGACGGAGGTATACAAATAAATATATATATTTGTAAAGAGTTCCATAGCCGTCTATGTATTATAGAATGACACCCACTATTTTCCTACCAATTCTTAGGTATTTATTAAACCGCCATTGAAGGAATATTGTTCTTTTCATGATTAATAAACTATTAATTAAGCTCAATCAGCATTCTAGGATTACTGCATCCAACTTTAGAGTAGACCGATGTATAAACTACTCTTTCAATCAGTAGGCCCTTTGTGAGCTCATAATCTGTTTTCAATCTGATATTTCTGGTATGACAGGTGATATCAGAAATCCCCAGTGACATCAAACTGCCAGATGTCATGACCATTTTGTCACATTGTGACCTCACATTTCTAACAAAACATGCCTTTGGAGACATTACAATCCCTTTTTGAACTCATATATTCATTGCCAATTAATGACAGTTGAGATCTCCCATGCCACTCTGACATCGTGAACCCATTGTGACATCACAAACTTATTGTGACCTCATCACGAGAATAACATCAACAACTAATTGTTGTATCAAATCATTATTTTGACATGATATTGTGGTATTGCTGTTGTGATATCACTCTCCCATTGTGTTTTTACAAACCTGTTATGGCCTCATCAGATCTTAGAAAATTCATGGACTTTGAGACTTCAAGCTCTTTCTGTGTACTCATGTACATATGACCTCTAAGGCAAGGAGACAATCCATCGAGTCACATTTAATATAATAAACCATTTTTCACTAGAAAGGGGACTGTGATTAACTTATCCAGGACTGGATACCCAGGTTCAAGAGCAGCCTTGACCACAAAACCTCAGACCTCCAATGGGCAGCTCCACCCTTTCTTAATTGTTCTGCAAACCACCAACCACAAAATTATGATCTCCAAAGCTCAATGGGCAAGGCTTTTCTCTTTTCCATTCTTCCCTCCTTCTCTACAGACCTGTCATTCCTTCCTCGTATTTCCCTTTTTCCCTTCCACCACTTCCTTCTTCTCTTCAGGCCTCTCCACTCTTCACAGGCCTGCCCTACTCTGCCCCAGTGACCAATTGCCAACCTTCGTCTCCCTCAGCTTTCCCCCTTCTCAGGTTTTTCCTTTCCTGCTGTCTCACAACTTTCTTCCATCCAGGTAACTCCCATTTTTATCTCCCCTTACAATTCCCTGAAAATGCAACTTATATATAGGTTGTACCCCTCCTCCCTCCAACGGATCTCAAGACTAACAGTTTTCAGCCATCACTTCCAAAACTGCCCAATGCTCAATCACTTCTTGACAGCTCACCGTGTGAGGCTTGACACCTCCACCTTTGGCAGCATTCCCCACACTCTCCGGTGGGCCAAGCCAAGAATTTACAATGAATATCGGCTCCCACAGGTAATTCTGGCCCCACTGGTTATTATAGTATCCTCATAGTGAATTAGTAGAAATTGAAATTGTCTATGTCACTGTTATATTTCAAACTTGATGAGACATCTTTAACTCTTTGTGACCTCATCACCTCGGAGACATCACAAACTCTTTGTGTTATCACATTGCCATTGTACAAACGATCACATTGTGAAATCCCAAAACTATTATGACTTCAAAAGCTTCGAAAGAAAGCATGGCCTTTGTGACATGACAGGCCTTTTGTATACTCCTATCCTCATGTTGAGCTAATGACAATTGAGATCAGGCATGCCATTTAACATCACAAAACCTTTGTGACATAATCACCAGTGTAACATCACATTGTCATTATGATAACATCAGCCCATCATGACATCATAAAACAACAATGACATCAAATCACATGTAATTGTGATGTCACAGATACATTGGAATGCCTATTCTGTGATTTCATTCTATTTCAAATATTGCTGGTGGGTTGATATCAGAAATACATTGTGACCACATAATCATTATAATATCACAATACCTTGATGACACCACATTGCCATTATTATATCACTAATGCACTGTGACATCACAAAACAGTCTTATCCTCATAAATTTTTTGACATGCTGCCAGTGTGATCTCTTTGGCCTCCCTAAGTTCATAAATTGTTTAACTAATAATACTTCAGGCATGACATGTGATATCAAAAATCCACTGTGACATCACACTGCCAGATTTCTTGACACTGAGTCACATGAGGACAACACAAACATGTTAAGACTCATTACACTTGTGCCAACATATGCCTTTGGATATATCATTATCCCTTGTGAACTTATATATTCATTGTCAATTAGATATCTGGCATGAGATTGTGACATCACCATCCCATTGTGAAATCACAAACCTATGTGTCCTCATCACCTGTATGGCATCACCATTTGTAACTTCAAAACAATACTATCTCATGTAATGGTAGCATCACATTGCCAATGGGATATCTCTGTCTCATTGCATTTTCACCAGCCTATTATGTCCTCATAATATTTTACAAAATTCATGGCCTTTCTGACTTCTACCTCCTTACATGAACTTGTATCTTCATTGTGATCTAGTAGAATGAAATTGGACATGTAATGGTGATATTACACATTCATTGTGACATCACTATCCAAGTGTGACCTTATCACCACTTGACATCACAAACCCATTGTGACATCATATTGCCACAGTGATATCATGATCACCGTGTGACATCCCAAAACTGTTATGACCCCTTATCACCTTTGAAAAAGCACATGGTGTTTGTGATATCATGGTCCCTTTGGGTAACCATGTTGTCATTATGAACAAAGACAACTGACATCAGACATGGCAGTGTACCATTACAAACACGTTGTGACATCATCTCCAGAGTGAGATCACATTGTTGTTATAATACCATCAGCCCATTGTTACATCCCAAAATGACAATGACATCTTGGCATTATGACATCACATTTTCATTGTGAGGTCCTAGAGACAATGCGATTGCCTAGTCTGTGTTTTCATTCTATCACAAATGTGGGATATAGGTTGATTTCAGAAACCCATTGTGACCACACCATAATTGTGACATTACATTCCCTTTGTGACCTCATATTGACATTGTGATATTATTAATGCAATGTAATATCACAAACCTGTCTTGTCCTCATAAATTTTGTAACAAGTGACTACCTTGGCCGGGCTGGATGCGGAGAGCTAAATTCAATCTCAACCTTGAACCCTCAGACCTCCAAAGAGCAGTTCAGCCATTTGTTAACTGGTCTGCAAACAACCAACCACCAAAATAATGATGTCCAAAGTTCCACACTTCAAGGGACAAGGCTTTTTCCTTTGTCTTCATTCTCTTTCTCCACAGGTCTCTCCTACCTTTCAGGTCTTTTCATTTTTTCCTTCCAACATTCCATTCTTCTCTTCAGGCTGCTCTGTTCTTGACAGGCTTGCCCTGCCTTGTCCAGGTGGCCAGGTGTCATCCTTCACCTCCTGCTCTCTCTCAATTTCCTCTGCTCCCAGGTCTTTGCCCTCCAGCAGTCTCATCACTTCTTTCCATCCAGGCCTTTAACCTTTTTCTCTCCCCTCCTCTTGCTCTGAAAATGAAGCTTATATATAGGCTGTACCCTTCCCCAACTGAAATAATTTCTTCCTTCCAGTTTTCAATTATCACTTACCAAATGTCCATGCCCAATCACTTCTTGGCAGCTCACCATGTGGGGCTTGACATCCTATCTCCTTCAGCAGCATGTCCTGCCTCCTCCAGTGGCATGCACCCTCCCTTTCAATTGGTCCAGACTAGGAGGCCATGATGACTATCTGTTCCCGTGGATTATAGGGGCATTGCTGGTTATTACAGTGTCCTCATGGTCAAATAGTAGCAATTGAAATTGGAAAAATGATTGTGATATTACAAACTCATGACATAACTAACCCATTGTGACCTCACAAACCCATTGGGACTTCACATTGTTGTTTTTGATACCAAGATCACATTGTGACATTTCAAATCTATTATAACCTCTTATAACATTTGAAAAATACATAGCTTTGTGATATCAGAGTCCCTTTGTGTACCCAAAGCCCCACTGTGAAATATTGACAACTGAGAATCAGACATGACATTTTGACATCCAAAACAGTTTATGAGATAATCATAATTGTGACATCACATTATCATTTTTATACCATTTACTCATTGTGAAATCACAAAACTAAAATGATATGATAGAATTATAACTTCACATTGTCATAGTGACATCATAGACACATTATGAATGCCTTTTCTGTGATTTCATTCTATTTCAAATGTGGCATGTAGGTGATATCATAAACAAAGCAGGAACTCATAGTCATTGTGACATCACAATCCCTTTGTATATCATGTTGCCATTGTGATATTATTAACCCTCCGTGATATCACAAACATATCCTCTCATGATAACTTTTGTGCCATGCTGCAATTCTGATACCTTAGGCCTTATTGTCCTCATAATCTGTTGTTGATCTAATTAGATTTCACATATGACATTTGATATCACAAATTCCCAATGACATCATGACCATGGTGGAATCATACTGCCAGATGTCATATCCATTGTGTCAAATTCTGACATCACAAGCCTTTTAGGATTTCAGTATATGTGTGACAACACATACTTTTGGAGAAACCACAGTGCCTTTGGGAACTCATATATTCATTGTAAGTTAGGACAATTGAGAATCATCATGTCATTGTGACATGCCCAACACATCACCAATATTTTGTGACTTCACCACCAATGTGGAATCATCAACTAATTGTGACACCAAAACAATATTTTGACATGATGTAATGAGTTGACATTGTCATGGTGATATCACTGTCCCATTGTTCCTTCACAAACTTAAAATGACCTCCTAACATTTTCAAAAATTCATGTCCATTAGTACTTCCAGCTTATACTGTGAACTTGTATGCACATTGTGAAATAGTAACAATTGAAAATGGACTTGTGTTTGAGATATTACAAAATCATTATGACATCAAAAGCCCATTGTGACCTCATCACAACTGTGTATCATAAAGCTATCATGACCCCTAAGTACATTTGAAAACAAACATGGCATATGTGACATCATAGTCCCTTTGTGTACCCAAATCCTCATTGTGAATACATGACAATTGAATTCATATATGCCATTTTAACATCACAACCCCTTTGTGACCCTATCACCAGTGGGACAACACATATTCATTATTACACAATTACCTCCTTGAAACATCACCAATTTACAATGACCTCATAGCATTATGACATTTATTGTCATTGTGATGTCATAGACACATTGTAAATGCCTATTCTCTTATTTCATTCTATTTCAAATGTGGCATGTGGGTTGATGTCAGAAATATATTGTGATCTCATAAATATATGGCATCACAATCACTTTGTGACATCACAGTGCCATAGTGATATCACTAACACACTGTGATATCACAAATCTGCCCTGTCCTCATAAGTCTTGTGATGTGGAGCAATTGTGATGTCTTAGGCCTTTTATGAACTCGTAATCTGTTTTCAACCTTATAAGATTGCAGTTATGATATATGATATAAGAAATCCACTGTGACATCATGACCATTGTGACATCACACTGACAGACATAATAAACATTGTGTCACACTGTGACATCACAATCCTCCTAGGACTTCATAACATTTGTGAAAACACATGACTTTGGAGATACCACAGTCTGTTGTGAACTCATATTCTCTGTGATTTGATGACAAATGAGATCCGTTATGCCATTTGGATATCACTAATCAATTGTGACATCATAGACCCCTTACCGTTTGGCATCACCAATTAATTGTGACATCAAAACATTTCATGATGTCACAATGTGACACGATGATCATGACATCTGTCAGTGTGATGTCACAATGGTCATGATGTCACAGTTGATTTCTGTTATCTCAAGTCATACATGAAATATGAGGTTGAAAACAAATTATGAGGGCAAAAAGGTCTAAGATATCACAATGTCAGCATGTCACAAAAGTTATGAGGACAGGAGAGCTTTGTGATGTCACATTGTGTTAGTGATATCACAATGGTACTGTGATGTCACAAAGTGATTATGATGTCAAAATGGTTTGTAGGCACAAAATTGCGTTGTTGATATCAACTCTCATGCCACATTTGAAATACAATGAAATCACAGAATAGGCATTCACAATGTGTCTATGATGTCACAACAAGAATTGTTGTCATAATGCGATTCTGTCATTGAGTTTGGTGATGTCACAATGAGCTGATGCTCTCATAATGAAAATGTGATGTCACACTGTTGAGGATGTCACAAACACTTTGTGATGTTATAATGGCATATCTGATCTCAATTGTCATTACTTAACTACGAGGATATGGATACACAAAGGGACTGTGATGTTGAAAAGGGCATGTGATTTTCAAAGGAGCTAAGAGGTCATAATTGATTTGAGATGGCACAATGGAATCATGATGTAACAATGACAATGTGTCACAATGGCTTTGTGATGTTGTGGTGGTGATGATGTGAAAATGGGTTTGTGATGTCACAACGAGTTTGTAATACCACAATCAAATTTCCAATTTCAATTGCTACTAGTTCACAAGGAGGATACTGTAATAATCAGCAGGGCCCGATAATCTATAGGGTCTGATAATCAGCATGGGCCCATCTCCTGGCCAGCTGGAGAGGACAAAGAATGCCACCAAAGAAGGTGAGGCATCCTGTGGGAGGGACTGGTGCATTAATCACCATGTGTTGAGCTGTTAAGAAGTGATTGGGCTGTGGGCAGTTTGGGATGTGATAGTTGAAAACAGGCAGTTGGAGTGGAGAAAGGGTACAGACTTTATATAGGCTGCTTGTTCAGAGCAATAGAAGTTGAGAGAAAAAGGAAAAAGTCCTGGAAGGAAGGAAGTGGTGTGATAGCATAAGGTGAAAGAGCAGGGTGGAGAGGAAGTTGAGGGAGGGCAGAAGGTGAAGGATGGCAACTGACGAGCCTTGCAAAGCAGTTCAGGTCTGTGGAGAGTGGAGAGTCCTAAAGAGAAGAAGGAACTGGGAGAAGGGAAAAAGGAAAAGACCTCGAAAGAAGTATAGGTCTGTAGCGAAGGAGAGATAAAGAGAAGAGGAAAAGAGGCTTTCCCTTTGATATTTGGAACTTTGGATATAATAATTTTGGGGGTTGGTGGTTTGGAGAACATTTATTATATAAAATGTGTCTCGATGGATTTTCTTGAACTATAGAGGTCCTTATTTTTGAAGACACCATCGAGATAATCCATTTGGATTGCATCAGGCCTTGGCCCCAGGGAAAAATCCCCATAGGTGAGAGTGTCAACCTTCAGGGTTGAGAGTCTACCTGGAGTGCTTGTTTCCGGAGGTCCAACATGGACAAAAGTCATTTATGTACCTCTAGAGGTGCATCTTGGAAAGCTTGCCAGCTTGTGTTGGACCCCTCTGGAAGCTATTTGTGGCTTCCTTGGGATACCATCTGGAACCTACTTGAGAGATAATGTAGGGCTTCCATGGGAAGCCATCTGGAACTTCATCAAGAGTACATCTGCAACTTCCTTGAGAAGCCATCTGAGACCTACGCTGGAGGTAATCTGGGGCCTTCTCCAGGGGCCAACTTGGACTTTCTCCAGAGGTCATCTGGGGCTTCCTCAGGAGGCCACCTGAGACCTCTTCAAAAGTAGTTGTTGGGGCTTTCTTAAGAGGCAATCTAGGACTACCTCCTGAGGTCATCTGGAGCTTCTCTTAGAGGTCATCTCAGGTTACCATGATGAGAAATCTATGACCATCTTTGGACATCATCTGGGACTTCGTTGAGAAGCTATATAGGACCTTCTCTGGAGGTCATCTGTTGCTTTCCAAAGAGGGTTATCTGAACCTTCCTCTGGAGTTCATATGTGGCCTCCTTGAGTGGCCATCTGGGAGGTAATGTCAGCCTCATTGAAAAGACATCTGGAAACTCCTTTGGAGATCATCTGACATTTCCTTGGGAATCCATTTGGAACCTCCATAAGAGGTCATCTAGGGCCTCCTAGGGAGGACATATGTGACATCCTCCAGAGGTCATCTGTGGCCTCCTCAAGAGGCAATCTGGGACGTTCTCTCTATGATCTGGAACCTCCTGTGGAGGTCAACATTGAGAGGTATGGGACATGTGGGTTAAGTGTCTGTGGCTCTTGGTCTTTGTATGTATGCTGATAGTTCTATCTGTGTCCTGTATGCATCTGTTTACTCCTTTTCTCAGGATGGGAGAACAAGGCCTTAGGTTGTCATATCCAAAAAGTATTCTCCCCCAGGTTTACAGAATCCCTCAGAGGAAGATGCACTGATGTACTCTCGCTCCTATTCTTTTGTCATCAGCCACTCTAATAAGTCCTCCAATACCAAAAGTGGTTACTTGTACCAGACTGACGTGGTACAATGTGGTATGTTACCCTTATTACCCTTGAGAGAGGAACATGGAGGAGATGATGGGCAGGACCCCATTCTAATATATGTTCCCTTTACAAGTAGTGACCTGTATAACTGGAAACAGAAAAATCCATCCTTTTCAGAAAAAAAACAGGGGCTCATTACCTCATTAGAGACAGTAATTTTCACACACAAGCACATCTGGGATGACTGTCAGCAAATTTTACAGGTGCTTTTCACCTGGTAGAAAAGGGAGTGAATACTGTCGGTGATTTGACGGTGGTACTTGGACCAGACAGTTGCCCCACAATTGAACCAGACTATTTGGAGCAAGTCTTTCCCCAGACTTACCCAAGCTGAGACAAACAGCAGTCAAGGTATGGAGGTGCTTAACAAGTATTTCCAGGTTCAGCTAGCAGGGATACCGCAGTGCCTAGAAAGCTAAGTCTTCAATCTAAGGTGAGTGAGATGGTACTGTTCCCCAGTGAGTACCTTAATGCTTTTTCTGGAACATCTCCCAGAAACCTATAGGACCTATAGGCTATAGATCTTTAAGTCCTGGAGAATCAAAGAGCCCTAAATATGGCCTTTGTTACGCAGTCAGCCATGGATATTAGAAGAAAGCTTGAAAAGTTAGAAAGTTTTGAGGTAAAGTGGTTGCCCAGTTGGTGTTTGATAACAGAGACCCTGAAAAAAAAACAAGTCTAAGAAGCGAGTTTGAGTTTTGGTAGGAGCACCAGAATAGGGATCAAGAAACCTTTGGCAAAGACAGTACAATTCATTTGAAAATGGCAGCAGGGAACCTCTAGGACTAGATAAGTGAGCTTAATGCAAGCAAAATGGACATTAGGAAAAGGAATGCCCAAGGAGGAGAAAGATAGAAAATGACAGGTTAAGTAAGCATATTAACCACCTGGAAAATGTAAATGACAGGTTAAGTAATCACATTAACCACATTGAAAATGTGTTCATAGCTCTGGAGAAACATGCAAAGGACCTCTGAATTCCATTAAGAAATTATGGCTATGACAAAGGAGCTGGGGGGCTGGGAAGGTGACTCAGTGGTAGAATGCTTGCCCTGCAAGCATGAAGCCCTGGGTTTGATTCCTCAGCACCACATAAGAAAAAACAAAAAAGCCAGAAGTGGCAATTTGGCTCAAGTGGTAGAGCACTAGCCTTGAGCTGAAGAGCTGAGGGACAGTGTCCAGGCCAGAGTTCAGCCCCCACGACCGGACCCAAAAGTAAAAAGAAAAAAAAAAGGAAAAGGAGCTGGATCTGATATAAGAATATATTGAGTTGAAGTACATGTCAATTATAAGCTTTGAAAAGTGTCACCAGAAATTCAAAGCAACAGAGAAAGAAGGAAAGAGTACTTAGCAGAGAAGACGGGGAAGTGCTGTGTCATAGAAGATGAGGCCAAGAAAAGAGAACAAGAAAATATCAGGCTCAAGAAAGAGATTGTTTCTCTTCAGAAAGAGTTAAAGGACCACTTGCTTTGATAGAGAATGCCATGGAAAGGGAAAGAACATTAGGAATTAAAACAGAAGAGCTAAACAAACAGTTAAAGATCTGTCACAAAAATACACAGAAGTGGAAAACTAGAAAGAGAAACTATTAGAGTAAAAGCCCCAAAAGACTGCTGAGATCTTCACCATAAATGTAATGCAGAAGCATCGTGTCCCAGTGGAACAGGTGGAGGTGCGAAAAAATACCTCTCAAGAGCACCTTTGTGAACTTAAGGGAGGAGCTGAAGAGCAAGCAAAGGTGTTGTGAGAAGGAGCAGCAGTTGGCCAGTCAAGGGAACTCTCCTGTGACCCTGCCAAATCATTTGCTGGTTAAGGAGCACATTGAGAAGGAGAGTGGGATCATGAAAGCAAGTTTGAGATAAAAGGAGGAGAATAAAATGGAAGAAGTCTCCAAGGTTCAGAGTACTCTTCAGGAGTTAAAGGAAGTAGAGACCTAAGATACAGGGAGACATCTGAGCTGATCAGGTAGCTTGGGAGACCAATCTAAAACAAGTTGGTTTTCTAGAGCTACTAGTCATCAATATTAAAGGAAGAAGCAAAAACAGTGGTAATAAGTGTGCAAGTGTTGACACTGAACTTGTGAAAAATGCATACAGGCTCACCCTTTCTGTCAGTTTACATGTAGATATTTGCAACCTGGTAAATTGCCGGAGGACACTGTCTAAAACTGTTCTGAAAACCGGTGGGGCCTCAGCCTGACAATACTTTGTAATGTGTGTAGTTAATTTCCAACAGGTAAATGCTGAAATTCTGGAACACATGGAAAGAATTCATATGTGAGGAACCTCAGATGGTGAATTTAGGAAAGTGGATTCCACAGAGGTAAAGCCTGGAAAGTATGGCTATTGGTATCTGTTAGTAATAGTGGACAATTTTTTCAGGCTGAGCTGAGGCATGTAATAATACCATGATTTGGCTTACCCTTAGCTGTGGGGTCCAAAGATGGTGCTGAATTCAAGGTCCAAGTTCTCAATTATTAACTAATGCCCTAGGAATAAATTGGAAGTTACAATCCATTTATAAGCCTCAGAGTTCAAGCACTAGAAAGAATGAATATGACCTTAAAGGAAACTTTAATTAAATTAAATACAGAGACTGGCCATGGCTAGGAAAGCCTCCTGCACTTCACTCTCCTTTGAGCAAGATGTAGCCCTTATGTTAAAGGATTCAATCCCTTGAAATACTTTAGTGTAGAACACCCCCTTACGTTCCTAAAATTAGGAAGGCTATATTAGCAGAAATGTCTTAACTACAATCTGCAGGCTTTACAACATATGCTTTTATGCGCCTATCCTTTGGTAACCAAGGCCCAACGGCCGGATAAGAAAAACTCCACTGAAGGGGAGGGACCAAGAAGGTGATGGAACAGCAGGGAAACACCACAGCTCTCTCCACCAAATACAGAGTTTGGATTTCAATGCTCTGTTTCTCCAAGTGACCCACAAAAAAATGGCAATTACTCAGAGAGATAAAGGAAGTGCAAAAAGAAAAGGGAAAAACCTACAGAGACAGTAAAGTGAGAAGACACTTCCCCCACCCTTTTTTGGTGATGGGGCTCCACGTTGCACAGCTTAAGTGATGGGGTTTTGTGCCAAGCTGCTTAAGTGCCCCGGGTCTGGACCCTCTGAGGACCACACACCCACAAGCATCCCAAATCTCCCAGGGGACTCTCAAGAGCTGGGCCAACCCAGAATATACAAACAGAAATCTCAGAAGGCAGAGCTGGAACAAAGACTCCCCTCACCCTCCCTGGAACAGCGCCTTTGCCTGGCTGGTAAAAGTAGCCCAGCCCAGTCAGAAGCAGTAGCAATTGACAACAGTGGCAGACGACCCTAGTCTCAATGGGTGGCACCTCTGTCCTGCTGGTGTAAATAGCCTAGCCTAACCTGGAACAGCAGCAGCAGCTGGCAGTGGTGGCAAAACACCCAGAATTGGGGCACAATGCCTCTTGGCACTTGCCCAAACCAGCCCGGGGGAGCAGTGGTGGCTGAGGTGGGGACAGCTGCAGTGCACAAGTCCAGACCCATGGTAGTTTGTGCCTCTCCATACTGGCCTGCATAAGTGGCCCAGCCTAACCTGAGACAGCAGCAGTGGTTAACACCTGACTTGTGGTGGGGTGCCTGGCTTGCATAAGTGGCCCAGCTGATCCTGGGGCAGTGGCAGCAGCTGGGGCAGTGGCAGCAGCTGTAGCAGCAGCAGTGGCACCAACAGTGGCAGCAAACAACTCTGGACCCGTAGTGGGTGTGGCGCCTCTCCATACTGGTTTACATAAGCAGCCCATGGTGGCAAAGGTGGTTGAGGCAGGGTGTGGTGCTGAGCAACCCTGGAAAAGACTCCCTGGGCTGGCTTTGAACCTGAATACACAGATCTGAGCCTCCTGAGTAGCTAAATTAAAGATATTCATACCAGTAGGGTCTTCCTCTTGCAACCCCCCTAACTTTTTCTAAAATAGATAATTTCTTAGTTCATACATGGAATTTAAGCAAATACAAGAGGATCGACATAATACTCTATTCTATATGAGCATAGTGGAATCTAACTAATTCTCAATAACAAGGCATAAAGTAGAAAAAAACATGGAAATTAAACAGCACTCTGTTGAACAATACATGGATCACAGAAGAAATTAAAGAAGAAATGAAAAAGTTCCTACAATTCAGTGAAAATGAAGATACATCACTAAGAAACCAATGGGATACAGCGAAAGCAGTCCTGAGGGGCAGATTCATTGCTCTCAGTGCACACATCAAGAAAACATAGAACAACTAAAGGATCTTATGATGCAACTAAAACTGCTAGAGAAACAAGAAAAAATTGAACCTAAAGTTGATAGATAGAGAACCGAAATAAGAGCTGAAATTAAAGAGGCAGAGACTATGAAAATTATAAATAAAATTAATTTTTAAAAGCTGTTTAAAAGAGTCACTAAAACTGAGGGACCACTGGCAAGAGTAACTAACAAAATAAGAGAGGAGACCCAAATCAATAATATCAGAGATACCACAGGAAAGATTACAACAAACATCCAAGACATCAAAACAATCATAAAGAAATAATTCCAGACTCTACTCACAAAGGAAGGGAAACCTAGCAGAGAGGGATGAATTTCTACAGTAATACAAATTGCTATCCCCCCTTTCCTTTTCAGCCATTCTTCTCTACCATGTGTGGTGGGGGCAGCAGTTCGGTAAATAAACTTCTTTTCATGCCTGAATAGTGTGTGGTGTTCTCTTCATGGGCTACTTAATGAAACCTACCTATTTAATATACCTTACAAATGGTGCCATGACTGGGATGAGGTTTTTGAATTGGAAATGCTAGAATTTCCTAACCACCCCTTTTCTGCAAACCAAACTGCCTTGAGACACCACGTGAGACTTTTCACCAATACCATTGCTGGCCTTCACATCCACGTCCACACCACTTCTCTACTCTGGTGAATGAAACTACTTTCCATGGCTCTCTGTTGCTCAATCTCTGCTCAGATGTGGCGCCATTCCAGAGAGCTCCTACGGCCTTTAGCAGAAAGGATCGTCATCTCTGAAGCGGAGAATGACTGGTTTGGGGGGTTTAGCCATTTCTCTCTATAGGGGTCTGGGGCAAGCCAGAACACCACTTGTTCCTGGTCAGCTCTCCTTCACTCACCAAACTGACTCTCTAACACATTTAATGGGGTCCTGTGAGTCATGTCCGAGCCGTGAAACCCCGCTGACATGCCTCCTGTGCTCCCTGGGTAGTCAGATGACCTAATATTTTTTGCTGTTCTCAGATTTAGACAATTTATGCCTCTGCAATGGTACATGGTCAGAAGTCTCTTTACTATCAGGCTGCCTTTGCTCTCTGCTATTCACGTCCAACTTTCAATATCTCTACAACTTTTTGGATTGTGCCCTGAAGAGTGCAACATGGGCTGGTTCCCAGGGAACCTCTCTAGGTTCCCTCAAAAAGGCTAGCCAAACTAGGCTTGATTTTTTGTTCAGGCTTTCTTTGCATTTTTTCAGAAATTCTCCATCTTGAGTTCATCATCTTGGCCACATGGTGGGTTAAAGGTTTGGCCCCATCCAACCCGTACACTTCCACGAAGCTTGTTACTCCTCCATCCATCTATTCTAATATGCATTGCTAAAAAGTTGCTCTTTTCACAGACCCTGGTAACTGAGGCCCAACCATCTGATATGCTTTGTTAGCAAAGATGTCTAACTTTGTTGTCAAAAATTTTAAGTTTTGAGTTTTGCCTTTTTTGTGTTGTGTAATCTAGTACTGACTATGTGATTCTAACATATTGGGCATATCTGTGCTAAGATTCCCACATCTAACGAGTTTTGTCATTGCAGAATATTTGGTCAATTCTTGATAAGGACCAGGTAAGCTCTACTTATTATATTTGATCTCTTTGTTGCTTTAATTGGAAATAACAAAGAACTTTCGTGGAAAAGATTGCAGTGCAAGCCAGTCTGGGCTGAAAAATCCCTCAAACTCCATCTCCCAACTAACCTGCAAAGAGCCAGGCTGGAAACATGGCTCGAGCCTCTATCTATATCCAGCAAACACTACAAAGTGGTAGAGTGCTAGCCTTGAGCAGAAGTGCTCAGGGACAGTGCTCAGGCCTTGAATTCAAGCATCCTGAATACAAACTGGGACTAAACAACCCAGCCACGAGCACCTAGACTCAACCAGTCTGGGGAACAAAGGAACATGGAGAGGAATAAGAGGAGATGATATCACATCATCCACTTTTTGCCAGTCCTATCAAAATTAACCAGAGCAGGGAGGTCAATAGAAGTAAGAACACTGCCCATCTAATGTCCATACCTGACTACCTTTCAACTGGACAGGAATTCATATTCTTGCCCTTGTTAATTGACTTCTTCTCTATCTAGTCTCCAGGTGTCAGAAGAAAGTAGGGACACTTCTATCAACATTTTCAGCCCCAAGTCCTTCCTCTTGCCATTTATTTGCTCTCTAGTATTTTTTTTTCAGTTCTTCAATGCGTCATGAGACTTCTCCCAAGAGACTTGCTTCCTCCAGACTTTATCTAAGGACTCAATGCCCAAGTGACAGCTGTTGCCTTCTGCCTTATCCCAGATGGGACCGCATATCAGCCTTTTACCTTATGTCAATGCCGCTTGCAAACAGCAAGTAGCCAGAGAGAATCTTCACCTTTTTTCATAATTATCAAATGGCTGGAATGTAAGTTCTGAACAGGGACACCTCCCTCCCTCTTGGCTAAGTTTCCACCCAATATATGTTACATAGGTACCTGGCAGACCTGGAAGCAATCACCTTCTCCTGCTAGGTCACATCCTAGCCCACCTCTGGTCACATGCCTCCCATCTGACCTTCGGAAGGTTCCAGACCCTGAGGTCACATCCGGATCCAGTGTGGCCAAAATTTTCCAGCTCCTGGCCACACCTCTTCCTTTCCCTGGCCTAGATAAGTCCTGGATCAGAGGTGGGTCGACAACCCTTCCTTTTCAGCCATGCTTCTCCACCATGCATGGTGGGGGTAGCCTTTTGGTAAATGAACTTCTTTTCCTGCCTGAAAAAAAAGAGAAATACAAATTGCCCAAACAGAACCAAGAAGAAATAAATCAATTACAAATGTCAATAACCTACAATGAGATAGAAGAAGTAATAATAAATCTTCCAACAGGAAAAGCCCAGGACCTGATGGATTCACTACAGAATTCTATAAGGCCTTTAAAGAGGAGCTAATATCCATACTCCTCAAGCTCTTCAGAGAAATAGAAACAGAGGAAGTAATCCCAAACTCATTCTATGAAGCCAATATCACATTCATCCCCAAACCAGGCAAAGACCCAACAAAAAAAGATCTCTTTTATTAAGACAAATGTAAAGCTCCTCAATAAAATTGCAGCCAACAGAATCCAGAAACATATAAAAAAAATCATACATTATGACCTAGTAGGCTTCATCCCAGAGATGCAGGGATGGTTTAACATATGTAAGTCAATAAATGTAATCCATCACATCAACAGATCCAAGGTCAAGAACCACATGATTATCTCCATTGATTTGGAAAAGGATTTTGATAAAATTCAGCACTCATTCATGTTAAAAACTCTGGAAAAAATAGGAATAGAAGGAACATTTCATAAGACAATAAAAGCCTTACATGGCAAATCAAAAGCCAATATTATGCTTAATAGGGAAAAACTACAACCAATTCCCTTAAAAACCGGAACAAGGCAAGGATGCCCACTCTCTCCATTCCTCGTCAATATAGTTCTGGAATTTTTAGCCAAAGAAATAAGGCAAGAAAAATACATTGAAGGGATCCACATAGGAGATGAAGAATATAAACTCTCTCTTTTTGCAGATGGCATTATTTTATAAATTAACGGTCCCTAAAGCTCCATCCCCATACACTTAGAGCTTATAAACCAATTTGGCAAATATCAGGATTCAAAATTAACCCACAAAAATCAGTCGGCTTTCTGTAAACCAGCAAAGTACAAATAGAAATGGACATCAAGGAAACAATCTCATTCACAATAACCTCAAAAAAAAAAGGATTTAGGAAGTAACCTAACCAAAGATGTAAAGGATCAATTTCTTGAAAACTATAAAAACCTTAAAAAAGGAATCTTAGAGGATACCAGGAAATGGAAAGACTTCTCATGTTTCTGGATAGGCAGAATTAATACGGTGAAAATGGCCATACTGCCAAAATTAATAAACACATTCAATGCAATTCCCATTAAAATTCCAATGACTTAGTTTACTGAAATAGAGAAAATATTCCAAAAGTTCATATGAAACAACAAAAGACCTAGCATAGCCAAAACAATTATAGGCAAAAGAAAGGATGCAGGAGGGATCATGATACAGGACTTTAAGCTCTATTATAGAGCCATAATAACAAAGACAGCTTGGTACTGGCACAAAAAGAGACCCAAAAATCAGTGAGACAGGTTAGAGGACCCAGAAATATAGCCGCATATGTACATTTAGTTGATATTTGACAAAGGAGCCAAAGACATAAGGTGGAAGAATCATAACCTCTTCAACTACTGGTGCTGGGAAAACTGGCCACATGCAAAAAACTAAAAGTGGACCCTAGCCTATCACCATACACTAACATCAACTCAAAATGGATTAAAGACCTAACATCAAGCCTGAAACTCTGAAACTATTGCAGGACAGAGTATGAGATAGACTTGGACTTATAGGCAAAGGCAGGAACTTCCAAAACAGATTCCCAGGGTCACAACAAATTGGAGAATGACTCAATAAATGGGACTACCTTAAAATAAAGTTTCTGCACAGATAAAAAGTAGCAACCAATCCAGAAAGAAAGCCAAATAATTGGGAAAAATATTTACCAGCAATATATCAGACAAGGGTCTAATATCAATTATATATGGTAAACTCAAGAAACTAACCCTTTACAAACCTAACAAACCAATTTTGAAATGGTCAAGGGAGCTAAAGAGAGACTTCTCAGAAGAAGAGGTAAAAACAGCAAAGAAACACATGAGGAAATGTTCATCATCCCTGGCTGTAAAGGAAATGCAAATAAAAACCACTCTGCGATATCACCTTACCCCAGTCAGAATGACCCACATCCTAAATTCAGCCAATGACAAATGCTGGAAGGGATGCAAAGAAAGAGACGCATTACTGCATTGCTGGTGGGAATGTATACTAATACAACCACTTGGAAAGAAGTCTGGAGGTACCTCAGAAAGCTAAATATCGACCTCTCCTATGAACTGGACATACCACTCCTAGGCATCTACTCAGAACAACAGGAACCAGTATACAAAGACACACACACCTTTATGATTATTGCAGCACTGTTCACAATAGCCAAGATTTGGAAACAACCCAGATGAGCCACTACTAATAAGTGGATCCAAAAATTGTGGTACCAATATACAATGGAATACTATGCAGCCATTAGACAGGACAAAATGATGGCATTTGTAGGGAAATGAATGGAACTAAACCAAATTATTTGAGTGAGGTAAGCCAAGAACAAAGAGACAAATGGCACAGGGTCTACCTGATATGTGGATTCCAAAGCCAAAATGCAAGAAGGTATGACAAAGTAAACAGGACTCAAGAAACAAAGGACAGCCACTCTTTTTGTTGTATCACCATTAATGACTCCATGTTCTTGACTATGTAGATGGTAGAAATATGCACTCAATGGAGGGAAGCCAGGAGGAGGAACAGAAAAAGTGGGAAATGGAACAACATACAACAAAGGGGTCCATCAGCTGCACCCGACATAGAAGAAAAATAACTAAGTAACCCAAACACACTGATGAGAAGGGAGGAATGAGAGGGAAAGAGGGAATAGCGTACACTAAGCAAAAGGGAAAAAATGTAAACATCACCTGAGGTGGGAAAAATAATTTTGGTTGTCAAAGCTCATAGAATTAACAAACTTTAGACCAGGATAACAATAATTTGCCTTGTCAAGGTTAAAATGTGTTTGTGACTTTAACCAAGGATCATAATTCCACAATATTGTGAAATATGTGAAATATATGTAATCACCTATCTCAATTTTGACAAAAAAGTGTGAGAAGGGAAGGGTTATGAGGGATGGGTGTCAATGTTGTCAGACACCTTGTATTCATGTACTGTTTTGTAGAATGGGAACTTCTTTCTACAACTACTTAAAAATAATAACAATACAAAGTATTTAAAAAATAAATAAACAGGATGGCAACAGATAATTTCAAATATAAAATAAGAAATTAAATCCAATTGGAAGACAAATTTCTTTGGGGAGAGTAATGTAGTTTATTCTATAGCAAGTCTCCTTCAGCAATAAATCCAAAAGCTAGACCTCAAGTAAGTGAAGTAAACTAAGAAATGGAGATACAAAAAAAAAACTTCACCCACTCTTTCTTGCCTGGACAGCTGGTGTGGCTAAAAATTTATCATGCTCCTGAGTTAGAACCAAAGTGGCAAGGACCATACTTGGTGTTGCTAGGACCAATATACAGAGAAGGCTGCAAGATGAACTGTTCTCTCCACCCAATGAACAGGCTTAAAATGTAAATTTAATAGAAAACAAGTAAATTATAGAAACACACTAGTTAGCAGTAATTAACACTTAGTAAGTCTTATCCTTAAGGGATCATCTGAGGGACAGTAGGAAGGAAAGTATGCCAATTGGCCACCAGGCCAGAGAAGTGTAGGCCTGTGGATAGTGCAGAGGCCTAAAGAGAAAAAGAAAGTGATGCAAGGGAAAAAAAGAAATGAAGGAATGTCTATAAAGAAGGTGGGAGTAAGGGAAAAGGACAAAGCCTTACCTATTGAAGTTTGCAGCTTTGGAGATGATAATTTGGGGAGTTGGTGCTTTGCAGACCAATTAACTATGTGTGACTGCCCATTGGAGGTCTGAGATTTAGTGTTTGGGGCTGGCTTGTCACTGAGTGTACAGCCCAGGACAAGGTAAATGAAGGCCCATTTCGAGTGTAAATAAAGTTATTTTCAATGTGCCTCATTGGATTGTCTTGTGTTTTATGCATCATAAGTATACTAGTTCACGTTAGTAGTCTCAAAGGCCATGAAATTTGTAAAATGTTATGAGGTCATAATTGGTTTACAAATCCCAATGGGACAGTGATGGCAATATGATGTCACAATATCAAGTCATAATAATATGATGTAATAATTAGTTGGTGATTCCATAATGGTGATGAGGTCACAATAGGTTTATGATGTCACAATTGGGTTGTTGATGTCACAATGGCATGCTGGACTTCAATTTTCATTAACTCCCAATGAGAATATAAATTCAGAATGAGATTGTGAGATCTACAAAGTCATGCATTGGCCCAAATGTGATGAACTCCCAATAGGTATGTGATATCACAATGTAACACAATGCTCATTATATCTGACAGTGATGACACAATTTTCATGATAGAGTGCATTTCTAATATCACACATCATACATGAAATATGAAGTCAAAAACATTATGAGATCACAAAGGCCTATGTATCACAAGGGCATCGTGTCAAAGTTATGAGGAAAGACTGGTTAATGATGTCACACTGGTGATCCTGCCTCCAAGGGTTTGTAGTATTACAATGGTATAACTGATCTTAATTGTTAGACCAGAATGATTATATGGGTAAACAACTGAACTTTGATGTCACAAAGGCCATATGCTTTTTCAAAGGTGCTAAGAGGTCATAACTGATTGAAATATCACAATGTGATTGTGATGTCACAATGGCAATGTGATGCTGCAATAGGTTTGTGATATCACTTTGGTAATGAGGTCACCCATGGAATAGTGATGTCACTACTAGTTTGTAATATTACAATCACATGTCTGATTTCAATTGCTACTAGTTTACAATGAGGACAAGAGTTCAAGGAAGGAGCTAGAAGTCCTAAAACCCATGACTTTTCTAACATGTGATGTCATAATAGGTTTGTGAAAACAGAATGGCACAGTGATATCACAATGTCAATGTGATGTCACAATGTGTTAAGGGAGTTCAGAAGAAGATTGCTGAGAAGAGTTTGGATTCGAAACGAGTGCTGGCATAGAAAGCAGTTTTAGTGTTCCTGTGAACAGTCCTAGGCTAGAGAATCACACCCAAGTGTGCCATTACCGTACAAAGTATGGCCAGAGAGGGAAAATCCAGGCAAGGAAAGAGATCTGAGCACTTGCCAGTAGCCACGACTGCAAGGGCTTGGGTGGCAGTGGCGGCGGCCATAGAAACCATACCTACAACAGAGAGTCCAGGACAAAGGAGCCAGACACAGTAGACTAGTAGATTCTACTCAACACCAGCAAGAACTGAGAAGGAGCAGATATCTTCGCCCTGCAGATTTCAGACCAGAGAGGGTCCAGGAACCAAGAATCTGGTGTGAGTAGAACCCTGACTTCCTCACTCCTTCTCAGGGAGCAGATGTGGGAAGGCCGCCCCTCCCCTCACCACCACCGGAGGTGTCCATCTTTGATACTGACAAAGGCCTGGTTGAGCAGATAGCTCCAACTCAGGCCTTGGAAAAAAACAAAAGAATCATTTTGCAGGTCACAGGAACTAGAAGTGACCTGCCAGGCTCAGTTCCACCAGGGGAAAGTCACTCTGCCCAAGCAGAGTAAAATTTGCCCTCGGAGAAGAGACTTTCTTCACTGGGTAAACAGAGCCAGAGGCTGCCCCACCCTCCAGAAGCCTAGACAACAATTGGAATTAAGTAAACATAAACCCTGAGAATGGCTCCAAGCTGACTCAGTGAGTGTCTCAGAAGCTAGCCCCTCCGGGAAAAGCTACTGTTTGCTGAAAGGCTTCAACCCTACCCAGAAACTAGCCTCATCACAGCATCTCCAAACTAGAGGAAACAGCCATCTCCCTCTATAGTGATACTCACAGATCTCCCTCTCACTGAACTAGCCTAGGAGGAGGATCACAAAATGCTGCTTAACACAGGACATTTTCGGCCTGACCAAACTGACTAAAGAAACCAATCAAGCCATAGGAAAACCAAACACCACAAGCAGACCAGAGACTCCACCAAGACACTGGTTATAGATACAGTGGAGATACAGGCTCTTCCCATTCCCCCTCCAAAAAAAAAACCCAAAACAAAGAATCTTTTTTGAACATTTTTTTAAATTTTTATTTTTTAAGTGTTTTCTGTTGATCTTTATTTTCTCATAATTTTTATTTTTGGTGTGTGTGTGTGTGTGTGTGTGTGTGTGTGTGTGTGTGTGTGTGTGAGAGTGTGTGTGTGTGTGTGTGTGTGTGTGTGTGTGTGTGTGTGTTTCATCTCTTTGACCTTTTGGTCCTTTTTTATTGTTTTCATTTTTTCTCTCTTTCTTTATTTTTTGCATGACTTAATTGCTGTTCTGCTCAACTCCAGATACATACCTGTCATCAATAGTTAGACCTTCTCCCCCTTATGTACATACTTAAGCCAGAAATTTATTACTCAGTTCACAACCTCTTAGGCTTAACTTCTTTAATAGCAGTATTATCTCTTTATACCTACATAATTTTAAAGTAACTAATATTAAAAATTGTATTTTATAGTTTTCACGTTTCCTTTCTATCCCTCCCCTCCTCTCCTTCTATCCTGTTCTTCTCTCAATATCATTTCTTTAAACTTACATAATTTTTAAGTGTTTCATTTCTTAAATTTAAATTTTAGTTTTTCTATTTTTTCTTTTTCTTTTTTTAAATTTCTGTCTTATGATTCTGTCCAATCCATTTCCCTCTCAGAGATTAGGAATTGGTTACATTTACTCTCATTTTACATCTCCACATCTGTCTAGTCCTATTTTTCCCCACATTTCTCCCTGAAGCTAGTAATTTCGGTTTGCCAAATCCTTCTTCGTTGTTCTTAACCCATTAATCCATGGTTGTTTGATTTAGAATAGATTGTATCTGTTGAACTAGATTGTATCTGCAGCCATTTTGGTTGTGCAACTAAAGGACTCTGGTTGATGCTTACTTTAAAATAGTGTTCTAGCACAAAATTGCTGTTACTTTCATACCAAATGGGCAGAACAAGGCGGAAAAACACAAGAATAATGGCAAGTCCAGGTATCTGAACTCCCATTAATGATAATCAGGTGACAAAATAGTTCATGATAATAATAAGAAGAATAGTTAATGATAATAATAATAATTAATAGTTCCCCCAAAAGCTCTGCAAACACTACTGGTAAACATGGTGAATGAAATGATTGAAAATTTGCGAAGGTCTCAGTGTGAGCTTGATAGTGACCAAGAGGAGACAATCCAAATAGTAGCACAGGAATCTTGTGAGCATTAGGAAGCTACTTGAAGATTAATACAGGAATTGCATAAGCAGGCTGAGAACAGTCATAGAGAATTACAGGAATTGCTTTAATGTGAGGAAACTAATTAAAGGAATTGCGACAGGGTGATCAGAATAGACAAAGATAAATACAGGCATTCCAAAAATCCATAAAGAGAGAGCTGAAACAATTCAGGGAGACCACAAAGGGAATGCAGAATAGAGCCTGCCCAAAGGAATGGGAGTCCAAGGAAACCATAACCAATCAGCTAAGTGATCTGAGACTAAACACTGAACACCAAATAAAGGAAGTAAAGCTCATACAAGATCTAAACCAAAGCTCCAACAAAGATTTTGAAGCCATCAAAGCTGACCAAGTAGAAGGAAAATAAATTAAAAACAAATAGAAAGTCTTGACAGTAGGTTAGACTATGAAGAAGATCAAATCTCGGGGATTGAAGACAGCCTAGATATTATAGAGAAATAACATACAAATATCCAAGATAAATCCAAGAAATATGATAGATCTATTCTATATTTGGAAGACACCATCAGAAGGACTAATCTGAGGATAATGAATATAGAGGAGCACCTAGAGACAGAAGTTAATGGTCTAGGAAATGTATTTAACAGAATCCTAGCAGAGAACTTCCCAAACATTCAAAAAGTTAAGCCTATGGCCTATTCAGATAAAAGAAGCTTTCAGAACCCCAAATAGACCAGAACAGAACAGGACATGTCACTGTCACATTATAATCCACACAGGATCAATTCAGACCAAGGAAAGGATCCTTAAAGCTGTCAAGGAGAAAAGACCAATCACCTATACAGGGAAAATAATTAGAATAACCTCAGATTTCTCAGCAGAGATGATTAAAGCAAGAAGAGCCTGGAACGATGTATGCCATGCCCTAAAGAAAAACCACAACAAAGAATAGTGTACCCAGCTAAACTCTCCTTCATAACTGAAGGTCAATTAAAAATTGTCCATAGCAAAGAAAAATTGAAACAATATATCTCCACAAAACCAGACCTACAAAGGTACTTAAAGATATCCTACACATAGAAAACTAACAAGACAACGGCAAAGAAACGGCATCTAAGGGAATAAAATTAGAACTCAACATGAAACCAAAAAGACCACAATAAAGGCAAAGAAACGGCACCCAAACTGAGAATCCGAAAACCATAGGAAGAACCAAGTTGCCGCAGCCACCAAGAAGGTGGATAAAATGGCAGAAACTACCAAACACTTCTCAGTCCTTTCTCTCAACATTAACGGACATAACTCTCCAATTAAGCGACATACACTGTCTAGTTGGATTAAAAAGCAACATCCTTCTATCTGCTGCCTTCAGAAATCACACCTTGCTCATAAAAACACACACTTTGAACATGAAAGTCTGCAACAAAATCTACCAAGCAAATGGCCCCCATAAACAGACAGGAATTGCAATCATAATATCAGATAAAATAGACTTCAAATTAAAATTACTGAGAAGAAATAAAGAAGGTCACTACATATGAATTAAGGGATCTTTCTTTCAGGAGGATATTACAATTATAAATACTATTCGCCAAACAATGGATCACCGAAATTTATCCAACAAATACTACTTTCCCCCAAATCTCAAACTGATCCAAAGACAAGAATTGTTGGGAACTTTAACAGACCACTATCCACACTAGATAGATCAACTCGAAAAAACTCAACAGAGAAACTGCAGATCTAAAGAACTGCCTAGATCAGCTAGGTTTAACAGACAACTACTAAATATTTCACCCAGCAGCATCAAAATACACTTTTTTCTCACCACTACATGGAACATTTTCCAAAATAGACCACTTATTTTATTGTGAAAATACTGTACAGAGGAGTTACAATTACATGGGCAAGACAATGAGTACATTTCTCATAAAGCATTGTAGCTTCCTCCTTTGTTTCCCCTTCCCATCCCATTCTCCACCCTTCCCACCACCCAACCCTCATCCCCCCCCAACCAAAGTTGTAAAGTTCGTTTTTGACATAATGACTTGTACATCTCATTGCAGAGGGTCCACCAGTATGCCTATTTAAACGATTTGTTTTTTCCCTTCCCCTCCACAAATGATAACAACATCAAATACAGTGAAAGCAGGGGTTATACAGTGGGGGAGGCACATACAAAGCAACAAAGCAATAATCTTATAAATGTGTTAGAAACAATTGCATGAAAAACATTTGAATAAATATCTTAGGGTTAATTTCCCTAACATCAACTTATCTGACCTTTTCTGCTTGACTCAGACTTATACTAGTTATTACAAATAGGGGAAGCTATGGGACCTATGTATCTTTGGCCCTGGCTTACTTCACTTAATACAATTATTCCCACGTCTTTCCATTTCCTAACAAATGGGCAATGTCATTCTTTCTGATGGAGGCATAGAATTCCATTGTGTATATGTACCACATTTTCTTGATCCATTCATCTACTGAGAGGCATCTGGGTTGGTTCCGTATCTTAGCTGTGGTAAATAAGGCTGCAATAAACATAGTTGTGCTGGTAACTTTCTTGTAGTTTTGTTTGTGAACATTTGGTTAAATGCCCAAAAGTGGGATTGCTGGGTCATAGGGGAGCTCTATGTGGAGTCTTTTGAGGAAACTCCATACTAATTTCCAAAGTTGTTGTACAAGTTTATACTCCCACCAACAATGCATTAAGTTTCCCTTCTGTCCACATGCCCTACAGCATCTGTTGTTATGAGATTTCTTGAATTATGCTATTCTAACTGGGGTGAGGTGGTATTTCAATGTTGTTTTGATTTGCATTTCTTATATGGCTAGGGAGGTTGAGCATTTCTTCATGTATCCATTGGCCATCCTTCTTTCCTCTTCAGAGAAGTTTCTCTTTAAGTCTTTAGCACACTTATTTATTGGGCAGGTTTTTTTGAAGGTTTGCTGTTGGGGGGTTTATTTTTTTGAGTTGCAGGTATATTTTAGATATAAAACTCTTGTCTGTTGTATAGCTAGTGAACACCTTCTCCCAATCCGTTGGCTTTCTATTGATCTTGCTAGCTATGTCCTTTGCCATGGAGAAGCTATGCAATTTATGCAATCCCATTTGTTCAACTCTTCTTAGATTTGTTGTGCTTCTGGGTCTGTATTAAAAAAATTTCGGCCTGTGTCTTTAGATCTATGTGGGATTTGAGGGAAAGTAGTTTTAGAGTTCCAGTAAACAGTCCTAAGCCAGAGAATCACACCAAGTGTGCCATCACAGGACAGAGAGTGAGGCCAGAGAAGGAAAATCCAGACAAGGAGACAGATCTGATCTCTTGCCAGCAGCCGCCGCTGCTGTGGCAGCAGCAGTGGCAGCAGTGGCCGAACCTGCCATACGTGAATCACAGAGATTCAGGGACGAAGGAGACAGACGCAGTGGGCGAGCGGATTCTACTCAACACCAGCAATAACCGACAAGGAGCAGACATCTTTACCCTGCAGTTCGCAGACCAGAGACAACCCAGGAACCAAGACTTGGCGTGAGTAGAAGCCTGATATCCTCACTTCTTCTCAGGGAGCAGAGGAGGGAAGGCCACCCCCCCCACCCCAGTACTGGAGATCTCCATCTTGGATACTGACAAAGCTCAGTAGAGCTGCTAGCTCCAACTGAGGCCTTGGAAGAAAACTAGAGTCATTTAGCAGGTGACAAGAACCTAACCTGACCTGCCAGACTCAGCTCCACACAGGGAAAAGTCACCAAGCTCTTTCGCCAGTCCTAGGAGTGGCTTTCTTCACTGGGTAATCAGAGCCAGAGGCTGCTCCTCCCTTTAGCAGCCTTGACAATCAACTGAAATTCAGTAAACATAAACCCTGAGAATGGATCCAGGCTGGGCTCTGTATGTTTCTCACAAACAACCCCGGGGAAAAGCTACTGTTTGCTGAAAGGTCTCAACTCTACCCAGAATGTAGCCTCATCACAGCTTTTCCAAATTTGAGGAAAAAGCCATCTCCCTCTTTTGTGATACTCAAAGCAGATCTCCCTCCCATTGAACTAACCTGGGAGGAAGATCGCAAAATCCTGGGTAAAGCAGAGCATTTTTCTGCCTGTTCAAACAAACTGACTAAAGAAACCAACCAAGCCACAGGACCACAAGCAGACCAGAGACTCCAACAAGAGGCTGGTTATGGACACAAGGATGATACAGGATTTTTCCCAACCCTCACAAAAAAATCAAAGAATTTTATTTTCCTCTTCTTTTTTTTGTACCTATAATAATTTTTTTTCTTTTCTAAAACTTTTGTTTTAATTTTTATGTTTTTTGAAAAAATTTGTTTTCTAGTAACTTTTTTTTTCCTCTAATAATTTTTATTTTAGGAGTACATGTGTGTGTGCGTTTTTCTTTCTTTTTTTTAAAAAAAATTGTTTTTTTGTTTAGCTCTACTGAACTTCTGTTCTTTTTTCTTTCTCTCTCATCCTTTTCACCTTTTCTTCTCTTTCATTCTTCTTTATGTGACTTAATTGTTGTTCTGCACATCCTCAGATAATCCTGTAGTTGACTATTAAACCCTATCCCACATTGTGTATACACTTAATCCACAAATTTATTACTCAAAACCTCTGAGACTTAAATTGCTTAATAGCAGTACTGCCTCTTTATACCTATATAATATTTTAAGTATTTTTATTTCTAAGATTTTCACATCTCCTTTTTATACCTCCCCTTCTCTCATTATATTCACTTTCTTCTCTGAATAGTTTGTTTTCGTTTCTGCATAATATTTTTAATTTTTACTTTTCTATTTTTTCTGGTCTCTTTTCTTTTCCCTTTTCTCTTTCTTCTTTTTTTCTCTGACTCTACTTTCATTCTATCCAACCTATTTCCTGCTTTGAGATTAAGACTTAGTTAACTCTCCCTGTACCTTCCCACATCACTCTATTCCTATTTTTTACCCACATTTCTCATTAACCCTAAAAATTTCTGGTTTTCCAAATTCTTCTTTGCGGTTCGTAGCCCATTAATATATAGTTGTTTGATGTTAAGTAGATGTATCTGTTCAACTAGATTGTATCTGTAGACTATGGACTGTGCAAACACAGACTTTGCTTGATGATTCCCTTAAGCTAGTGTTCTAGCACAAAACTGGTGTTATTTTCATCCCAAATGGGCAGAGTAAGCCAGAAAAACACAACAAAAATGGCAAGTCCATGTATCTCAACTCCAACTCATGATAATCAGGGAACAGAACAGATAATGAATAATCCAGAGGAGACTTCCCAAAAATCTCTACTAACACTGCTGGCAAACATGATAAATGAAAAGATTGAAAACCTACAAAGAACTCTGTATGAGCGTGATAGGGAAAGAGAGGAGGCATTCCAAAAGTTTATACAGGAAAAGATTGAGAACCTACAAAGAACTCTGTATGAGCATGATAGGGAGAGAGAGGAGGCAATCCCCAGGTTTATACAGGAATATCATGAGCATGAGGAAGCTACTCAAAAACTGATACAGGATTTGCGTGAGCAGCTTGAGAATACTCAAAGAGAAAGGCAGGAATGGCGTGAACGGGCTGAGAACACTCAAAGAGAACTACGGGAATGGCATGAACGGAAGGAAGCTAATCAAAGAGCAATACAGGAATTGAGAGAGCAGGGTGAGAATACACAAAGACCACTAAAGCATTCATGGGATCCATTAACAAAGAGCTGAAGGAAGTCAGGGAGACTACAAAGGGAATGGTGAATGGAACCCAACAGAAGGAATGGAAGTCCAAGGAAATCATAACCAATTTGTTAAGTGATTTGAGAACAAACACTGAACACCAAATTAAGGAAGTAAAGAAGTTCATACAAGATCTAAAACAAAGCTTCAACAAAGAATTTGAAGCCATCAAAGCTGACCAATTAGAAGGAAAAGAAATACAAACCAAAGTAGAAAGTCTTGACAGCAGGTTAGACCATGTAGATGATCGAATCTTGGGGATTGAAGACAGCCTAGATATTATAGAGAAAGTACATACAAGTATCCAAGACAAGTCCAAGAAATATGAGAGATCTATCCAACACTTGGAAGACACCATCAGAAGGCCTAATCTAAGGATAATGGGTGTAGAGGAGCATCTAGAAACAGAAGTTAATGGTCTAGGAAATTTTCTTAACAGGATCCTAGCAGAGAACTTCTCAAATATGTAAAAAGATAGGCCTATTCAGATACAAGAAGCTTTTAGAATTCCAAATAGACCAGACCAGAATAGGACATTCCACTGTCACATTATAATCCATACAGAATTATTCAGACCAGGGAAAACATCCTTAATGCTGTCAAGGAGAAAAGATTAATCACCTATAAATGGCAACCAATTAGAATCACCTCAGATTTCTCAGCAGATTCACTCAAAGCAAGAAGAGCCTGGAATGATGTATGCCATGCTCTAAAAACAAACAACTATCAACCAAGAATACTATACCCAGCTAAACTCTCCTTCATAACTGAAGGCCAAATAAAAACCTTCCCCAGCAAAGAAAAATTGAAACAATACATCTCCACCAAACCAGCCCTACAAAAGATTCTTAAAGATGCCCTACACATAGAAAATGAACAAGGCCATAATAGAGGACAAGAAACTTCACACAAACTGAGAATCCAAGAATCATAGGATGAATCCAGTTTTTGCAGCCCCCAAGAAAATGGATAAAATGGCAGGAACTTCCAAATACCTCTCTGTCCTATTTCTTAACCTTAACAGACCTAACTCTCCAATTAAGCGACAAAAGTATCTAGCTGGATTAAAAAGCATGATCTTTCCTTCTGCTGCCTTCAGGTATTTTGCCCATAAAAACAAATGCATTTTCAATGTGAAAGGTTAGAACAAAATCTACCAAGCAAATGGCCTCCATATATTAGCTGGAGTTGCAATCCTAATATCAGATAAAATTAGCTAGAAGAGATAAAGAAGGTCGCTACATATTTATTAACGGATCTCTCCTTCAGGAGGATATTACAATTCTAAATATCTATTTGACAAACAACAGAGCACGCAAATTTATCCAAGAAGCACTACTTTCCCTCAGATCCCATATTGATCCAAAGACATTAATTGTAGGAGATTTTAACACACAACTCTCCCCAATAGATAGATCAACTCGGTAAAACTCAACAGAGAAACCGCAGATCTAAACAGCTACATAGATCAACTAGATTTAACAGACATCTATCGAATATTTCACCAGCAGCATTAGAATACACGTTTTTATCAGTAATACATGGAACATTTTCTAAAATACTCACAATTTAGGCCACAAAGCAAACTTGTCCAAATTCAGAAACACTGAAGTTATACCTTGCATTCTCTCTGACTACAAGGGAATAAAATTAGAACACCAAAAGCCACCAAAGAAAGTCCGGTAACACATGGAAAAACACTCTGCTGAATCATGAGTGGGTCATGGAAGAGATTAGAAAGGAAATTCAAATATTTATACTATTCAACAAAAATGAGCATACAAATTACCAGCACCTATGGGACACAGCAAAGGCAGTACTCGGAGGCAAGTTTATAGCTCTGAGTTCCTACATCAACATATTGGAGAGATCTAAAACCAACAATTTAATGAGACATCTGAACCTCCTTGAAAAAGAGCAGCAAGGTAAACCCCAATCCAATAGACAGAAAGAAATAATTAAAATTAAATCAGAATTAAATGAATTAGAATCCAGAAAAACTATAGAAAGAATCAACAAAACAAAGAGTTGGTTATTTGAAAAAATTAACAAAATTGACAAATCCTTAGCATATCTTATCAGAAAAAGAAGAGAACACACCCAAATAAACTCAGAGATGAGAATGGAAACATCACCATGGAAACAACCAAGATTAAGAACATTATAAGGGAATAATTCTCAACACTTTATGCTAATAAGTTTGAGAGCTTGGCAGAAATGGACCTTTTCCTAGCAAATATTGACATGTCAAAAACAAACCAAGATGAGTTAAACCATCTTAACAAGCCCATATCAAGTATTGAAATACAAATAGCAATAAGAGACCTTGCAGCAAAGAAAAGACCAGGACCAGATGGTTTTACAGCGGAATTCTACAAGGCCTTCAAAGCAGAGCGCACACCAATACTCCTCCAAATCTTCAATGAAATTGAAAGAGAAAGTTCACTACCGAACACATTCTGTGAAGCCATCATAACACTCATCCCAAAACCAGGAAGGTACTCATCAAAGAAACAGAACTATAGACCAATTTTTTGATGAACATTGATGCAAAAATTCTCAAAAAAAAATTTGGTCAATCGTGGTCAACAATTCATACAAAAAATCATACACCATGATCACAGGATTCATTTCAGGGATGCAAACTGGTTCAATGTACGCAAATCAATTAATAATATTCATCACATCAACAGGAGCAAGAATAAGAACCACATGGTTATCTCAATAGATGCAGAAAAAGCACTCGACAAGATCCAACACCCCTACATGATGAAGGTTTTGGAAAAATTAGGAATCCATGGAACATTCCTCAATACAATAAAGGCTGTATATGACAAACCTACAGCCAGCATTATACTCAATGGTGAAAAACTGAAGCCATTTCCTCTTAACTCAGGAACAAGACAAGGATGCCCACTCTCTCCACTTCTCTTCAATCTAGTATTAGAATGCCTAGCTATAGCAATAAGACAAGATGCAGGCATAAAGGGGATCCAAATAGGGAAAGAAGAAATAAAACTCTCCCTCTTTGCAGATGACATGATCTTGTATTTAAAGACTCTCATAGACTCCACTCCCAAATTACTCAAGCTGATTCAAAACTTTGGCAAAGTAGCAGGTTATAAAATTAACCCTCCAAAATCAATGTCTTTTCTGTATGCCAACAATGAGAAAAGTGTGGCTGAAATTAGGAAAGCAACTCCATTTGTAATAGCCCCACAAAAAATAAAATATCTAGGAATTAACTTAACTAAAGAAGTGAAGGACCTCTATGATGAAAACTTTAAAATCTTGAAAAAGGAAATCAACACAGAACTAAAAAAATGGCAAAGCCTCCCATGCTCCTGGATTGGAAAGATTAACATTGTGAAAATGGCAATACTTCCCAAGGCTATCTACAAATTCAACGCAATACCTATCAAAATTCCAAACTCTTTCTTCAAGGAAATCGAAGAAGCAATCCAAAAATTCATATGGAACAATAAAAGACCCAGAATAGCAAAAACGCTCCTCAATGGAAAGAACACTGCTGGAGGAATATCAATACCAAATTTCAAACTCTACTATAAAGCCATAGTAATCAAAACAGCTTGGTATTGGCATAAGAATAGACCTCAGGACCAATGGAATAGAATTGAAAACCCAGAAATGAACCTACAGACCTATAGCCATCTAATCTTCGATAAGGGAGCTAAATCAATAGAATGGAAGAAAGACAGCCTCTTCAGTAAATGGTGCTGGCAAAACTGGTTAACTACATGTAGAAAACTAAAGCTAGATCCTTACATATCACCCTGCACCAGAATCAACTCCAAATGGATCAAAGACCTTGACGTCAAAGCAGACACTCTGAAAACATTACAGGATGGAATAGGAGAAACCCTAGGTCTCCTTAGCTCAGGCCGAAAATTTTTCAATAGAGACCCGGAAACACAACAAATCAGAGAAAGGTTGGACAAATGGGATTGCATAAAGTTGCAGAGCTTCTGCAGGGCAAATGATATAGCTAGCAAGATCAATAGAAAGCCCACGGATTGGGAGAAGATCTTTACTAGCCATACAACGGACAAGGGTCTCATATCTAAAATATACTTGGAACTCAAAAAATTAAACCCCCCAACAACAAATCCTCAAAGAAACAACTGCTCAATAAATAAGTGGGCAAAAGACTTAAAGAGAAACTTCTCTGAAGAAGAAAGAAGGATGGCCAATAGATACATGAAGAAATGTTCAACATCCCTAGCCATAAAAGAAATGCAAATCAAAACAACATTGAGATATCACCTCACCCCAATTAGAATGGTAAAAATCAAGAACTCTAACAACAACAGATGCTGGAGGGGATGTGGACAGAAAGGAACCTTACTTGATTGTTGGTGGGAATATAAACTTGTTCAACCACTTTGGAAAGCAGTATGGAGGTTCCTCAAAAGACTTCACATAGAACTCCTCTATGACCCAGCAATCCCACTTTGGGGCATTTACCCAAATGTTTATAAACAAGACCACACTAAAGCTACCAGCACAACAATGTTTATTGCAGCATTATTTACCATAGCTAAGATATGGAACCAATCCAGATGCCCCTCAGTAGATGAATGGATCAAGAAAATGTGGTATATATATATACAATGGAATTCTATGCGCCCATCAGAAAGAATGACATTGCTCCATTTGTTAGGAAATGGAAAAACGTGGAAAAAATTATATTAAGTGAAGTAAGCCAGGCCCAAAGAAACATAGGTCCCATGGTTTCCCTTATTTGCAATATCTAGTATAGGTATGAGTCAAGCGGAAAAAGTCAGATAATGTGATGTTAGGAAAACGAAACCTCAAATATGTATTTTAAAGTTTTTGTTTCTTTCATGCATGTGTTTCTAACGCATTTATAAGATTATTTCTTTGTTGCTTTGTATGTCCCTCCCCCACAGTGTAACCCCGGCTTTCACTATATTTGATGTCAGTATAACATGTGGAGGAGATGGTGACAAACAAGTCGTTTAAGGATTCAGGTGGACCTGTTGCAACAATGAGAAGTACAAAATGTCATGTCAAAACCAGCTTTACAATGTCGGTGGGGGGGGGGTATGATTGGGTGGGAGGGAGGGGGGAGGCTGGGAAGGGAGGTGAAGGGTAAACAAAGGAGGAGGCTGCAATGCTTGGTAAGAAATGTATGCATTATCCTGCCCATGTAATTGTAACCCCTCTGTACAGTATGTTCTCAAATAAAATAAAATAAAATTTAAAAAAAAAAAAAAAAAAAGAGAGGCTGAAATCTGAGGATCATGGTTCAAAGCTAGCCCATGCAAGAAAGTCCATGAGGCTTTCTCTGTATGTGCATCAGTGTGCTGTCCTATGGCTTGAACTTGTGCTGTTTTGTTCAAGAATAGAGCTCCACCACTCCCAGCTTTTCATTGATTAATGGGAGCTGAGAGTCTCATGGACTTTCCTGCCTTGGTTGGCTTTGAACCTGATCCTCAGATTTCAGAAAACTGATCCATGCTGGGCTTTGCATAAGACTCTTATCTCCTCTTAGCTACCAAGAATTAAAAAAAAAAAAAAAACTGGAGTTCAGCTGTGACTCAAGTGGCAAACTGGGCAATCACTTTCTAGGACAGCACTCAGGGTCTTATTTCAAGCACCAAGACAAAACAAGTATAGCCACAAGTTATATTTTGGCTCATGTGGTAAGCGACTAGTCTTGAAGAAAAAGCTCTGGTATTGTATCCAGGCCCTGATTTGTAGCTTCAGGACTAGCACATAAACAAAAATAACAAACAAGGAAAATTTTAAAAAGAAAAATTGGAAAAAATAACATATTAACGTTTTTAAAAGAACAATCGGTTTGTGGTTCATGTGTATAATCAGAGCACTTCAGGAAGCTGAAATCTGAGGATCATGGTTTGAAGCCAGACTATCCAGAAAAGTACATTAAAATCTTATTTTCAATAAGCCAGCAAAAAGCTAGGAGTGGAGCTATGTTTGAATTGTAAAATATAATCCTTGAGTCAAAAAACTAATAAACAAAAGGGTGCTGAGACTCTAGCCTGTAATCCTAGATATTCAGGGGTTTGAGATATGAAAATCATGGTTCAAAACCAACTTGCGATGGAAAGTTAATGAGAACTTATCTCCAATTAACCACCAGAAAACCTGAAGTGAATCTGTGGCTGAAATGATAGAGCACTCACCTTAAGCTGAAGAGCTCAAAGACAGCACTCAGGCCGAGGGTTCAACTCCACCCTCTTTAAAAATAGGTAAGAAACAGCAATGAGGCCTAGAAATCAGGTCTACTGACCGCAATTAAAAAGCATTGAGGTTGAAGTCAAGAAAGAGATGAGTAAAAATATTAAAATGTCAGAGGCTGGCTGCTCATGCCTGTAGATTCTAGCTACCCGGGCCACAGTTCAAAACCAGCACTAGCAAGACAGTCCATGAGATTTGTGTATGTAATTACCAGTACTAGGGGTTGAACTTGCTCTGTTTTACTCAAGTCTAGAGTACTACAACCCCCAGCTTTTTGGTGATTAATTGAAGATAAGAATCTCAGACTTCATCTGGGAAGTTGGCTCAGTGATAGGGTGCTAGCCTTGCATGCATGAGGACCTGGGTTTGACTCCTCAGAACCACATAAGCAGGAAAAGCCGAAAATTTTGCTGCAGCTCAGATGATAGAGCACTAACTTTAAGCTGGAATGCTGATGGACAGCGCCAAAGCCTAGTTTTCAGGCCCATAACCAATGGCAAAATAATAATAAAAAAACCCTCAGACTTTGCTGCTCAGACTGGTTTCAAACCAATATCCTCAGATTTCAGCCTCCTTAGTAGTGCTGGGGTTCGCATGAGACTCTTCAAAAAGAAAGAAGCTGGAAGTTGAGCTGTGGCTCAATTGGCAGAACTGAACAAAATCTCTGAGACAGTGGCCAGTCCCTAGATGGAGAAAAAAAAAAAACAAAAAATTTCAAAAGCAAATAATAAATTTTAATACAGAAAAAATCATGTTTAATATGATACAAAGGAAAACTGTTGTTTTTTTTTTTAAGTGCAGCAAACAAAAAGCGTACTACAAAGTTTCAAAATGACATACTGAGAGTAAGCGGAAAAGGAAAATTTTTAAAATTCATGTAAATATTAAATCCAAACTGACATGACCAAAACCTAATATGATCAGAAACTTACCTCTCACTTGTAATTGCTTAAAAACAATTGTCCCTCCAGTTTCAGCACTAGCATGGGGATTTAGGAAGGACCTCTCTATACAGCCTTGACTGAATAGGCATCTCCCTGCTTTAGCCTCTTGAGTTAGAAATACAGGCTTTGCCCTTATTTTAATGCATAAATTACACTTTAAAACTCAACATCAATATTCAAATAATGGATTATGTTTAAAAGCATGAATAAACATCCACCAGAGAAGCTCTGAGCAATACAATCATAACAGTAGAAGAGCACCTTCCACTTAAGGTAGGTAACAGAAGGAAGATTTATCATTTTTTTTGGAAGTGCAGGGGTTTGGACACAGGGCATCATGCTTGCTAGGTATAAAATTCAGTGACATTAATTATATCCACACTACTTTTTAACCATTACCTCTGCTTATGAACTTTCTTTTCAATACTGATGGAATCCACACAATGACCTACACCCTTTTGTTTTGTTTTGTTTTTGGTCGGTCATGGGGCTTGATCTCTGGGTTGGGCACTGTCTCTGTGCTCTTCAGCTCAAGGCGAGTTCTCTACCGCTTGAGCTACAGCACCACTTCCGGTTTTCTAGTGTTTTATTGGAGATAGTGGTCTCACATACTTTCCTGCCTGGGCTGGCTTTCAACTGTGATCCTCAGATCTCAGCCTCCTGAGTAGTTAGGATTACACGTGTGAGCCACTGTCTCCCAGGCACAGAAACTTTTAATCTTCCCTTTTTCCCTTATGAAATTGTTTAGTCAATATATTTCACATAAATAGATTATTTTGTGTCCATCCATGACAGACATCTATTAATTGCAGCCTTTTGTGGATGAGTCATAACTTATGCACACCTCACATTTTATAAACCAATTCATCTGGGCCCACATTCAGCAGCTTGTTCTGAGAAGAATGGTAGCTATTCTGCTAGCCACCTCTATCCTCTGCCGTTCCTACTCAAATTAGATTTAGTATCAGTTTGAGTCTGCTCAGAGGGTAGAGCCATATGGGCTGGCTTTGAACCATGATCCTCAGATCTTGGTCCCCTGAATAGCTAGGATTACAGGTGTGAGACACCTGCACCAGGCCATCATTTCTTCCAAGAACATTTCAGGGGGATGGAATAGCACTGTACCACAAACATTCATTAGCAACTGCCCCAGGGTGAGCCAGATGCTCAGACCAAGTCTACTGACCTTGATACTGTCTTTGGTGTCCAAAAGGATATTGTTGGGCTTAAGGTATTCCTGTATGATTTTCTTTGGTGTAAGTAGTGAACAGCACTTACAACATGTGTGACAAGCCTCCTGGCTTCATACTCATATAGGCGGCAGAATTTTCAGATCCACCCCAGGAGGTATCTCCTAGTGGCCAGTTCCATGATGAGATACACATACTCTTCCTTCTCCATTACCTGGTACAACCTGATGATATGTTTGTGCCATACCTTCTTAAAAATATCCACCTCATTCTTTATCCAATGATGACTCTCACTTCCAGAGTATTTTAAATGCCACGTCCTTGTTTTTGAAGAGGGAATGGGCCAGCTTCACTTTTCCATAGGTACCTGTGTGGAAGAGCTCTTTCTTCTGGTATTGTTTGATGATCTCCTCCTTCAAGGAGCTTGAGATTGATTCTTTCTGTACTTCCATCCTTCTGCTACAATGGCAGGTAGCAAGTCTACTTAAATAAATTAAATAAAATAAAGGAAAACCCATAAAGAGTAAAAAGAAATACCAAAATCCAAATAACAGTCCGTCCCCACTACCAAAAAAATCATTTAACTTTGATTCAGTCCAGCAGGTCATCAAGCAAGAGCTCCAATCTCTGTTAACTGACAGGTTGGAGCACAGTGGTTTCCTATATATCCTTCATGACCTCACACAATGAAGCAATCACAACCAGGCATAGTGATGTCATAGAAGAAATGGACCAATCAGAGTCTGGGCCAGTGAAGTCAGAGAAATAGAGGACCAATCACAGCCTGCCAGCATTGACACTCTAGCTCTTAGACCTCAAAGACTGTTGCTAAGGAATACATGTGGCTTGAGGTTGCTCTGGTCATTTTCGTGGCATTTCTGAAACCACTAGGACAGTGGTCAAAATCTTCTGATTTTCTAGAGGACTACTGAATCTTATAAATTGCTTCTCTGCAGACACTAGCTAATAGCCTCCATTCTTGATGGCCACCTTATCCAATGTCTTTTTCCAGCAATAGCACTGCACAAAGGCCTCCGTCCTTCTCAAGGACAGCTGTATCCTACAACTTCTTCCTGAGGGGACAAGTTCCAGGGTGGCTTTGAGCCATCACCCTCACAATTCACCTTCCTGAATAGTTAGGATTATAGGCCTGAGCCATTGGTAGGTACTTACCTCATCTCTTACATTTGGAGGAAGTATATTTGTTAGAAAGGTGGGTTTTAGATATGTCCTTTTAGCATTTTAAATTTGTTTTCCTTGCTGTCTAATAGTGAATCTAGTTTCTGATGAGAAATTTGTCTTAATATCATTGAAGATTATTTGTGTGTGATGAGTTGTGTCTTTGTGCTTTGGGAAGTTTTCTGTTTTTGTTTAATTAGAATGTGTCTTAATGTGGACCTGTGTAATTATTTTAATTGACTTTTTTGAGCTGATAGATTCCTGCATGGAAGGGTTGATGCTTTCAATCAAAATTGGGAAGGTATTGGTTTTTATTCCTTCAAATACTATGTATTTCTATTTTCCCCTCTGTATACATATATATATTATACATTATATATTCACATTGTATATGTGAATATACATATATATGCCTACATGTTTATATTATATATACATTTATATACATATATGGTTTCACATAGCTTCAACTTTTTTTTTTTTTTTTTAAATTTTATTTTATTTTATTTGAGAACATACTGTACAGAGGGGTTACAATTACATGGGCAGGATAATGCATACATTTCTTACCAAGCATTGCAGCCTCCTCCTTTGTTTACCCTTCACCTCCCTTCCCAGCCTCCCCCCTCCCTCCCACCCAATCATACCCCCCCCCCCACCGACATTGTAAAGCTGGTTTTGACATGACATTTTGTACTTCTCATTGTTGTAACAGGTCCACCTGAATCCTTAAACGACTTGTTTGTCCCCATCTCCTCCACATGTTATACTGACATCAAATATAGTGAAAGCGGGGGTTACACTGTGGGGGAGGGACATACAAAGCAACAAAGAAATAATCTTATAAATGCGTTAGAAATACATGCATGAAAGAAACAAAAACATTAAAATACATATTTGAGGTTTCATTTTCCTAACATCACATTATCTGACTTTATCCGCTTGACTCATACCTATACTAGATATTGCAAATAAGGGAAACCATGGGACCTATGTTTCTTTGGGCCTGGCTTACTTCACTTAATATAATTTTTTCCAAGCCTTTCCATTTCCTAACAAATGGGGAAATGTCATTCTTTCTGATGGAGGCATAGAATTCCATTGTGTATATATACCACATCTTCTTGATCCATTCATCTACTGAGGGGCATCTGGGTTGGTTCCATGTCTTAGCTATGGTAAATAATGCTGCAATAAACATAGTTGTGCTGGTAGCTTTAGTGTGGCGTTGTTTGTGATCATTTGGGTAAATGCCCAAAAGTCGGATTGCTGGGTCATTGGGGAGCTCTATGTGGAGTCTTTTGAGGAACCTCCATACTGCTTTCCAAAGTGGTTGAACAAGTTTACATTCCCACCAACAATGAAGTAAGGTTCCTTTCTGTCCACATCCCCTCCAGCATCTGTTGTTGTTAGAGTTCTTGATTTTTGCTGTTCTAACTGGAGTGAGGTGATATCTCAATGTTGTTTTGATTTGCATTTCTTTTATGGCTAGGGATGTTGAACATTTCTTCATGTGTCTATTGGCCATCCTTCTTTCTTCTTCAGAGAAGCTTCTCTTTAAGTCTTTCGCCCACTTACTTATTGGGCAGTTGTTTCTTTGAGGATTTGTTGTTGGGTGGTTTAATTTTTTGAGTTCCAAGTATATTTTAGATATGAGACCCTTGTCCGTTGTATGGCTAGTAAAGATCTTCTCCCAGTCCGTGGGCTTTCTATTGATCTTGCTAGCTATGTCATTTGCCCTGCAGAAGCTCTGCAACCTTATACAATCCCATTTGTCCAGCCTTTCTTTGATTTGTTGTGTTTCCGGGTCTCTATTCAGAAAATTTCGGCCTGAGCCAAGGAGACCCAGGGTTTCTTCTATTCCATCCTGTAATGTTTTCAGAGTGTCTGCTTTGAGTTCAAGGTCTTTGATCCATTTGGAGTTGATTCTGGTGCAGGGTGATATGTAAGGATCTAGCTTTAGTTTTCTACATGTAGTTAACCAGTTTTGCCAGCACCATTTACTGAAGAGGCTGTCTGTCTTCCATTCTATTGTTTTAGCTCCCTTGTCGAAGATTAGATGGCTATACGTCTGTAGGTTCATTTCTGGGTTTTCAATTCTATTCCATTGGTCCTGAGGTCTGTTCTTATGCCAATACCAAGCTGTTTTGATTACTATGGCTTTATAGTAGAGTTTGAAATTTGGTATTGATATTCCTCCAGCCATCACATAGCTTCAACTTTTGTGATTGTTTATGGTAGAAAGTTTAGATTGATCCTAGGTACTCCATCAGAGTTAGAGTTTAAAGTTTTCCTCTTTATTTCTTGATAAAAATATGCATTACTCGCCAAGGATATTGAAATAGGTATTAAGCACATATAGCCTCTCTCTCTCTCTCTCTCTCTCTCTCTCTCTCTCTCTCATTTCCTGCCTTGGTTAGGTCTCTGAGCACAGGGCCATTGCTTGTGGGGTTCTTCTAGTGTGTTGTGAAATTTTGCAGTGTAATATTCTGCTTCAAAGGCCACCAGGCAGGCCTGCACTTGGAAGAGGAGCTTCTCAAAGGCAGCCTGTATGGGTGCACGTGCCTGCCTCTGTCTTGATGTCAGAGCCCCACAGGTACTTGGGGTGGCCTTAGCAGATGCCCCTTTGCCTGGACTGCTGACTGTTGACTGTGCCAGCACAAGTACAGCCTCTTTTTATTACACATCAGAGGTCTGCAGTGGAACCTGGAGTTGTTCCCTTGTTGGTGGCTATGCTTGGAGCAAGGGTGAGGGCTGCAGAAGCCTCAATTTGTGGCCTGATTTCTGGGGCACAACAAATGCTAAGGGTTTCTTTGGGCTCTTTACAGAATACATGGGCAGGTTTAGGAGCAGAAGCTGAGCTCAGGGGGCCCCTAAACACAGGGTGGGCTTTAGAGCTGGGCATCACAGATGGATCTTTTTGAAGGGCTGCAGACACCATCTGAAGCTGTTGTACCTTTAGGAGGTCTGAGTACATCATGAGATTAGGTGGGGGCCTCTGAGCTTTATCCATTTTTTGCAATAGGGCTGAGCCCTCCCTCCGTATGGCCCTGGTGCCCTATGAGTGTGTGCTGGTTTCTGGCAGTGAGAAAAGTTTAATGTGTCTTTTATTCCCTGAGCCTCACTAGGAAGTTCTATTGTTGGCTGGGATGATTCTGTCATTGGGAGGTCTGTGTGTTCTCTGAGTAAGGGAATCTACAGGCCTCAGAGCACATCTTGGCTTTCTCTCTGAAAGGCCTAAGTTTTTAAGGCTTCAGATGCTTTATAGGTTTCCAGGCATATCCAGGGCTTGTTCTTTTTGATCTTTCTATGACAGCTCTAATTTCCTCTCTTAGTCATGGTCTATTGACCCCTTTGACTCTGGCATAAATGAGGGAAGACTGGCAGGGCTGTTGTGTTGCTAAGGAAAGCAGACAGGGCTGCCTTGTTGCTGAGAAAAAGCAGGCAGGCCTGTCTTCTTACATAGTTTCATTTTATTCCCCGATGTTGGTAAATAAAACCTCCAGGTTGGACTTCAGGAGCTGCCCATGATCATTGTTCCATTCCTTTTCCCTGCTCCTACCATACTGCCTTTCTATTTAAATTCATTTTTGCTTTTAATTTTTGTCAGAAACAAAGAGGCAATTAAAAAATCTATATGTAATATTAATTTTAATTCTTGATTTACTAAAATACATGAAGAACATGTCAATTAAAGCAGCATAAAATGGCAGATGGTGTGAGCTTGATCACTGTCCCTCTACTCTGCCTCTCTTGCTCAACCCTGCGGTGACCACTGCGACTAGATAGTTATGTATCCCTGCATCAAAACCAAATATGCTCAAAGAACAGGGTATTAAAAAGAGACTTGCCCACAGCTATCCAATTCCCTCAAACTGCTATCTTAGTAGGAGGCCAAATTTCCATTCACACTATGGATATTCAAACGTCTTTGATCCATTTGGGTTTGATTCTGGTGCAGAATGATATATAAGAATCTAGCTTTCATTTTCACAAGTAGTTAACCAATTTTGCCAGCACCATTTACTGAAGAGGCTGTCTTTCTTCCATTCTATTTTTTGAGCTCCGTTATCGAATATTAGTTGGCTATAGGTCTGTGTGTTCACTTCTGGGTTTTCAATTCTGTTCCATTGGTCCTGAGGTCTGTTCTTATGCAGCTACAATGCCGTTTTGATTACTATGGCATTGTAGTAGAGATTTAAGTTTGGGATTGATATTTTTCCAGCCCTGTTCTTTCTGTTGAGGATTGTTTTTGCTATTCGTGGTCTTTTACTGTACCATAGGTATTTTTGGATTGCCTCTTCTAATTCCTTGAAGAATGAGGTTGGAATATTGATAGGTATTGCATTGAATTTGGAGATAGCCTTTGGAAGTATGGCCATTTTCCCTATCTTGATCTTTCAAATCCAGGAGCATGGGAGGTTTTGCCACTTTCTAAGTTCTGTTTTGATTTCCTTTTTCATGTTGTCAAAGTTTTCTTCATAGATGTCCTTCACTTTTTTGATTAAGTTAATTGCTCGGTATTTTATTTTTTGTGGGGCTATTACGCATGCAGTTGCTTTCCTAATTTCAGCCTCACTTAATTCTTTGTTGGCATACAGAAAAGCCATTGATTTTTGAGGGTTAATTTTATACCCTGCTACTTTGCCAATTTTTCAATCAGCTTGAGTAATTTGGCAGTGGGGTCTGTGGGATTCTTTAAACACAAGATCATGTCATCTGCAAAGAGGGAGAGTTCTATTTCTTCTTTCCCTATTTCGATCCCCTTTATGTTTGCATCTAGTCTTATTTGTAGCTAGGCATTCTAATACTAGATTGAAGAGAAGTGGAGAGAGTGGACGTCCTTGTCTCGTTCCTGAGTTAAGAGGAAATAGCTTTAGTTTTTCATCATTAACTGTAATGCTGGCTGTAGGTTTGTCATATACAGCCTTTATTGTATTGAGGAATGTTCCATGGATTCCTAATTTTTCCAGAACCTTCATCATAAAGGGGTGGTGAATCTTGTCAAATGCTTTTTCTGCATCTATTGGTATATCCATATGGTTCTTATCCTTGCTCCTGTTGATGTGATGAATTATACTAATTGATTTGCGTATATTGAAGCAGCTTTGCATCCCTGAAATGAATCCTGTTTGATCTTGGTGTATGATTTTTTGGATGAATTGTTGAAGTCGATTGGCCAAAATTTTGTTGAGAAGTTTTTCATGAATGTTCATCCAAGAAATGGGTCTATGTTTCTCTTTCTTTGATAAGACCCTGCCAGGTTTTGTGATGCGGGTTATGATGGCTTCATAGAATGAGTTCAGTAGTGAACTTTCTCTTTCAATTTCATTGAAGAGTTGGAGGGGTATTAATGTGAGCTCTGCTTTGAAGACCTTGTAGAATTCTGCTGTGAAACCATCTGGACCTGGGCTTTTCTTAGATAAGAGATCTCTTATTACTGTTTATATTTCAGTGCTTGATATGGGCCTTTTAAGGCGATTTAACTCATCTTGGTTTAGTTTTGGCATGTCAGTATTTGTTAGGAAAAGGTCCATTTCTGCCAAGTTCTCAATCTTATTAGCATCAAGTTTTGAGAAGTATTTCCTTATAATGTTCTGAATCTTGGTTGTTTCTCTGGTGATGTTTTCATTCTCATCTCTGAGTTCATTTATTTGGGTATGTTCTTTTCTTTTTCTGATAAGATTTACTAAGGGTCTGTCAATTTGGTTAAGTTTTTCCTAGAGTCAACTCTTTGTTTTGTTGATTCTTTATATGGCTTTTTTGGGATCGAATTCATTTAATTCTGATTTCACTTTAATTATTTCTATCTGTCCATTGGGTTGGGGTTTATCCTGCTGCTCTTTTCAAGGAGGCTCAGATGTCTCATTAAATTGTTGGTTTCAGATCTCTCCAATATGTTGATATAAGAACTCAGAGCTATAAACTTGCCTCTGAGTACTACCTTTGCTGTGTCCCACAGGAGTTGGTAATTTGTGTACTCATTTTTGTTGAATATCATGGACATTTGAATTTCATTTCTAATATCTTCCATGATGAACTCGTGATTCAGCAGTGTGTTGTTCAGCCTCCATGTGTTACAGGACTTCCTTTAGTGGCTTTTGTTGTGGAGTCCTACTTTTAATCCCTTGTGGTCTGAGAGAATGCAAGGTATAACTTCAATATTTCTGAATTTGGACAAGTTTGCTTTGTGGCCTAAAATGTGGTCTATTTTGGAAAATGTTCCATACGCTGCTGAGAAAAATGTGTATTCTGTTGCTGCTGGGTGACATCTTCAGTAGATGTTGGTTAAATCTAGTTCATCTTTGCAGTTGTTTAGATATGCAGGTTCTTTGTTGAGTTTTTGCCAAGTTGATCTATCTAGTGGGGATAGTCGTGTGTTAAAGTCCCCAACAATTAATGTCTTTGGATCTATGTGGGATTTGAGGGAAAGTTGGGTTTCTTGGATAAATTTGGGTGCTGTGTTTGGTGAATAGATATTAAGAATTGTAATATACTCCTGAAGGAGAGATACATTAATTAGTATGTAGCAACCTTCTTTAACTCTTCTCACTTATTTTAAATTGAATTCTATTTTATCTGATATTATGTTTGCAACTCATGCCTGTTTATGGGGGCCGTTTGCTTGGTAGATTTTGTTCCAGCCTTTAACATTGAAAATGTGTTTGTTTTTATGGGCAAGATGTGACTCCTGAAGGCAGCAAATAGAAGGTTCTTGCTTTTTAATCCAACTAGACAGTCTGTCTCTGAATTGGACAGTTAAATCCGTTAATGTTGAGAGATAGAACTGAGAAGTATTTGGGAGTTTCTGCCATTTTATGCACCTTCTAGTGGGCTGCAGCACCTGGGTTCTTTCTATGGTTCTTGGATTCTAGTTTTGCTGCGGTTTCTTGGTCTTTTTGTGGTCTCGTTGGTTTTCTATGTGTAGGACATCTTTAAGAATCTTTTGTAGGGCTGGTTTGGTGGAGATATATTGTTTCATTTTTTCTTTGCTATGGAAGGTTTTTATTTGATCTTCGTTTATGAAGGAGAGTTTAGCTGAGTACAGTTTTCTTGGTTGATTGTTGTTTGTCTTTACGGCATAGCATACATCATTCCAGGCTCTTCTTGCTTTGCTTGTCACTGCTGAGAAATCTGAGGTGATCCTAACTGGTTTCCCTTTATAGGTGATTGATCTTTTCTCCTTGACAGCTTTAAGGTTCTTTTCCTTGGTCTGAATTGATCCTTTGAAGATAATAATGTGATGCTGGGTTGTCCTGTTCTGGTCCAGTCTATTTGGAGTTCTAAATGCTTCTTGTATCTGAATAGGCCTGCCTTTTTGCATGTTTGGGAAGTTCTCTGCTAGGATCCTGTTAAAAAAATTTCCTAATCCATTAACTTCTGTTTCTAGGTGCTCCTCTACACCTATTATCCTCAGATTAGGCCTTCTGATGGTGTCTTCCAAATGTTGAATAGATCTATCACATTTCTTGGACTTTTCTTGGATGGTTGTATGTTCTTTCTCCATAATATCTAGGCTGTCTAAATGCCTAAGACTTCGTAGGAACATAGTAGATATCATTGAATACTAGATACACAGTTCTGGCACTCTCTACTAATACGCATTTTTTGGCATATTACCACCTGCTTATCCATGTATGGCTATTTTGGCCACCTCTAGGGCTTGATCTCAGTGCCTGCCAAGAATTTCATCCTCGAGTAAGAAGCCAAGTTTGACACCTGTTTTGCTTTTCTGGGAGAGTGCTGGGTGTCAGGCATGATGGAGAAAAAGGCTACAAATCTAGATGCAATTTGATAGATGTAAACAATGTCATATATGTTTAAGTGTCCTCACAGTTGGGAAAATGAACGGTAAATAAATGAATAAAACAACAAATACAATGTATAACCACACCAAACATGATATAGACTGAACACGTATATGGAAGTTCAATCCTATCTTTAAAATATATATAAGGAGTATGACTGGGGCATGAATTCAGGCCTATGGAACAGGCCTGAATTTCTGCTCTTCAAGCATAGTGAGCTTCCCCTTCCCCCACAGTGCAACATAGTTAGCCAGTCCCTAAGTTCAAATCCCAGGCCTTGCAGATAAAAAATTCACACATTCCAAGCCAAGGAGTTTCATTAGCATTTTTAATATTTTTTAAAGTTCACTTTGACTTTATTTGAAACATCTTGATTTTATAACATGAGAGTTTTTCAAAAAAGGGGTTTAAACTTTTACATTTCAGCATAGCACATTGGTGTTTTTGACCATCTGCCATGAAGTGTGAGAATGAAAATGAAGATATCATTTCTCCCTAGAAGTTTGGGACAGTTGATGTTATTTCTTATTTTTTCTATTTTTTTTTTTTATTTGTCGGTCGTGGGGCTTGAACTCTGGGCTTGGGTGCTGTCCCTGTGCTCAAGGCAAATGCTCAAGCACTTGAGCTACAGCACCACTTCCAGTTTTCTAGAGGTTTATTGGAGATAAGAGTCTCACAGACTTTCCTCCCTGGCTGGCCTTGAGTCACCTTCCTCAAATCTCAGCCTCCTGAGTAGCTAGGATCATAGGCATAAGCCACCCATGCCCGGCAGTTGATGTTATTTCTATTTAGAGTTATTTTTATAATTATAAAATGTCTGCAATTATGTCCTGTGAGTTTTCCTCGGTGCCTACCACGAAATAAACTAGGGGAGTCCTCATACCACCAAAGGTTGAGTTTCTGAATAAACACTCACTTCTGTGAGGACAGTAGGTACTTGTAAGCATTTTGGGAATAAACTAGATTCTAAAATGAAAAACAAAATCATTGGTACTAAGATGTAGCTCAGTAGTGGAATATTTGCATAAAGAGCTTAAGACATTGGAAGAAAAGTTTCCTAAGGCTCAGAATGTTAGAATTTTGTATGAACAAAATTCTTTCCTTTTTTTTTTTTGTCGGTGGTGGAGCTTGAACTCTGGGATTGGGCATTATCCCTGTGCTCTTCAGCTCTTTGCGAGCACTCTACAGCTTGAGACACATCGCCACTTCCGGTTTTCTAGTGGTTTATTGGAGGTAAGAGTCGCCCGGGGCTTGCGTTGAACTGCCATCCTCAGCTCTCAGCCTCCTGAGTAACTAGGATTATAGGTGTGAGCCACTGACGCCTGGTACATGAACAAACATTTTAAGATTGATTCTAAAGAAAGAAACTTCGAACATACTTTTTGTGCAAATAATTTATAATGCCATGGTTAAGGCACTAATTCAGAAGTATTTTTTCATTGGCTGGTTTCTTAGTTTATTTATATATATACATTATTAATTCATATATACACATATTATTAAAAACATAGCTTTGAAGTGTACCTAAGAACATATGGGCTCATGTAAAATTACACAAATGCACAAGCTTGATTTTTTTTCAATTTGTTGGTACCATAAATTAGGTGGGATTTGTGTACTGTTTTTTTGTTCTCTTTTTGGAGGATTTCTCTCCCCTTTATCCCCCTAACCCCCTCTCATCGCACTTGAACTCAGCTTGCTCTTTCTTGGCTTGGTTGTTTGTAGCTGATTTTCTACCACTTCAGCCATACCTGTAGAATGGGTTTTTGCAAGTTGATTGGAGATGATATCTCTCAGGCTTTGCTGCCTGGATTGGCTTTGAAACTTCATCTTCCAGTTCTCACCTCCTGATTAGCTGGGATTACAGATGTGAGCCACTGGGGATAAATTAATTTGGTTGATGTATTTTTTCTGTTTTTCTAAGCATGGGATGATCTACTATAGAATTTCAATGAATGTCCTGGGTATGAAGTAAGAAATATAATACATATGCAAATCTGTATATTTCTCATAAGATGTAATCAATTTAATACATGTTATAAGTGTAATAATAGTCAATAAAATAATGAATGAATAATACAAAAAATAAAATGAATACACTCAAAGCAAATTGCAATAAACATAAGTATGTAGATATTAATCATTATTTCAAATGTGGATGAATATTATATTAACAGGGCTGGGTATTGAATTCAGGCCTAGGGAACAGGCCTGAATTGCTTGTCTTCCAAGAGGGTGAGTTTCCCCATCCCCCTAGTGAATTAGAGTTACCCAGACTCTGAGTTCAATTCCCAGGCCTGGCAGAAAAAAAGGCCATGAATTCCAAGCCAGGGAGCTTCATTAGTATTGTATGTATGTATATATGTATGTATGTATGTATGTATGTATGTGTGTGTGTATATTATATATAATGGGACTTGAACTCTGGCCTTGGGAGCTATCCTTGTGCTCTTCAGCTCAAGGCGAGTGCTATAATGTTTGAGCCACCGCACCACTTCTGGTTTTCTAGTGGTTTATTGGAGATAAGTGTCTCACAGATTTTCCTGCCCTGGCTGGATTTGAACCATGATGTTCAGATCTCAGCGTCCTGAGTAGCTAAGATTAAAGGCGTGAACCATAGCCAGGGCCAGGTTATTTTTAATATTTTTAAATTATTTATTTATTTATTTATTTATATTTATTTATTTTTATTTTTTGCTCAGCACGGGGCTTGAACTCATATATTGGCAACTCTGCCTCAGCTAACATCAACCTAGGCTGGGATGGTACAGCCTCTGGACCCACAGCCCATCCTGGGATACTAGGCCTTGGGGGCTGACAGGAAAACAAAATGTAAACAGCACCAAAAAAAAAAAAAAAAAACCAGGAACCACCTATGGATGGAAGTTTCTTGGTTTTCCTTCCTTGCATGGTGACCATCCTGGGTCCAAATAACACTGCTGCAACCTGTAGGTCACCTGGCATTGCTGAATGCTGACAGGCTGTCAGCGAAGCCATAGGCCAACCTGGACACCTAGGCCTGAGTTTGAATCCCAGTCATGCTATTTAAAAAGGGCTGGAGAGCCTGAGAAACTATTGCTTGTCCATAGGAACGCCAGAAAATATGATCAATGTCATTGTTGGATGAGTAGTTCATCAATCAGTCTAGTATAAACTTAGACCCAATAATCACAGAACACAGATTGATTTTAATTCATAGTTTATTATGCATTAAAAGAATACTATTCATTAAATGGAGTCCTCACTAAAGACCTGAGAATCTGTACCAATGTAGTATATGTCATTTAATTCCACATAGACATCACCGTCAGTATCAAAATATCTAAATATATATTTATCTGTATACTATATATATATACATATATATATACATATATATGTATATATATATATATATATATATATATATATATATATATATATATATGGTATATATACCAGATATAAAGGTACTGCTATTTTGGCTAAACCTGTGGTTCCATCCTAGGTCCTGGGATCCATTTGGCAGCTGAATGGGCTAGAGGCTGCCATGCTGGCACTCACCCTTTCATGAATTGGGACTTCTAGGCCCTCAGTTCAGGTACCAGCATTGCCAAATATTTCATCTTGGAGTAAGAATCCAAGTGAGACACCTGTTTTCCATTTCTGTGCACTTGCTGAGTGTCAGGTATGATGTACATAATATGTGTGCAAAGCTACATGCTACGGTATAGATTAGAATAAATGTAATAAAAGATATAGGTGCACGTACAGTCCATAAAATAAATGTTAATTCAATCAATCAATAATAATATATAATTAATCACTCCAACAAACACGATACAGACTGAATATATAGATGTAAATATAAATCACATATTTAAAATGTCTATAAATGTTACATTTTTCAGGCTGGTGCTTGAATTCAGGCCTAGGGAAGAGTTGAGAAGTTCATGCATGATTCACATAGGAAATGATAGGCAAGACCTCTGGCACAACAATTATTTTTAATTAAGACTTCACGAAATGTGACAATAATAATTACATTCAGGAAATCGAGGCATTGGGAAATATCCAAGAATTGGTAGTCACATGGTAGATAGGATTCCAACACAGCTTGCCACATCTTCTCTATACAAATAGGTATTTATTAGCATACTAGCTTCAGCTTATGAATGGATGAATACTGTGCACAAACCCCATCCCGGAGCTCAATCTCAGGTCCTGGGTAGAGCCTAGATCCTTAGTTACTCAAAAGCTGTTGTGCTCATATGGACCCATTAGAAAGTTGGGCCTGCTAGGCCCAGAGTTCAACTCCCAGCAATGCCAGAAGTTTCATCCTGATGTGAGAAACCAATCCTTACAGCTGTTTTCCTGTCTTGTGTAAGTCCTGGGCCTAATGGAGGATGGAGAATGCTATATAGGCAACTCTATAGCCATGGGAATAGGTTGTCATCCATGGCAACACAGATATACCTGACACCATACTCAATAAAATACACAATACCTCCATGAATAAGACTCAAAATTAAAAAATAACTGCTTTGAAAGCAAGATGCATACCACACCTGTATGTAAATAGAGATCCTATGTTTAAAAAAGGTAAGCTTGTTATTTTGTCCACTGCTGGGACTTCAAATCAGGCCCTGGACCAGGCCTGACATTCTAATCTTCAGGGATGATGAGCTTCCCTTTCCCCCACAGTGCAACGGGGTTACCCAGACCTGAGTTCAAATCCCAGGCCTGACAAAAGATTCATCCAGATGTTAGAAGCCAGTCTTTACACCTGTTTTCCTCTCCTATGGAAGTCCTGGGTCTCAGCTAGGATGGAGAATGAATGCATAGGCAACCTTATAACAATGGGAATAAGTCATCATCCATGTCAGCAGAGTTATACCTGTCACCATACTCAGTAAAATACACAATACCTCCATGTATTAGACACAAAATAAGGAAAAGGAGTGCACCGAACACAAGATGCTATCCACACATATATGTCAATACATATCCTATGTTTCAATTATGAATTTATGCCTATCCTGGCCTTCACTGGGGCACAACTTCAGGTCCTGAGAATGACTTAGCTCCTTAGTTGCTCACAGGCCCCTGTCCTCACCTTGACTCTTTTGCCAATTGGCCCTGCTAGGCTCTCAGTTCAAATCCCAACATTGCCAAAACATGAATCCTGATGTGAAGCCCATTGATCCACCTGTTTTTCTGTCCCGAGAATGTCCCGAGTCTCAGCTATGATGGAGAAGAAGTAGAATACTCTATAGAAGTGGGCATAGGTTGCCATCCAAGTCAGCACAGTTATAGCTGTCATCATATGCAATAAAATACAAAATGCATCCCTGACTAAGACACACAATGAAAAGAACAACTACACTGAAAACATGATGCATTTCACTTATGTATGTAAATAGAGATCCTATGTGTAACATAGGTGGGCATATGATTTTTGCCTAACCTGGGGCTTCAATTCAGGCCCTAGGACCAGGCCTGACCTTGTAGTCTTCAACGATAGTGAGCTTCTCCTTTCCCCACAGTGCAAAAGAGTTACCTAGACCTGTTTTCACATCCCAGCTCTGGCAGTAAAATGGTGTGAATTCTGAGCTAGGGTGCTTCATTTATAATTTTTCAATTTTTTAATATTTTTTGCCAGACCTGAGGCTTGAACTCAAGTTGTGGAAACTCTGCCTCAGGTCCGATCATCCTAGGCTGCAGTCTCTGGACCCACAGCCCATCCTCGGATCCTAGGACCCCAGGGTTTGAAGGAAAAAATAAAAAGCTGGAGGAGAAAAAGTGGCGGGAAGTTCCAACTGGCGCCGCTTTTAGGTTTATTTTCATGTGAATGTTGACCGAATGTTGAGACCGAACCCGGTGGACTGCAGATTGAAGGTGACCTGGTGTGGCTGAAGGCCTGCTGGCTGTCGGGGGAGCCACAGGATGACCGGGCAATGGAGGTCCCGAGGTTGAATCCTGGTCAGCCATCCTACATTGAGGGAATGACAGGAGTTCCTGAAATACTCAATTCCGGACCTAAGAAGAGCCATGAAATACGATCAATCTCTTCCTTGAATAAGTAGTTCCCGAGGATTAGAGTAGGAAATGATAGTCAAGACTCATGGGGTATCGATTTTTTGTAGTCAAGAGTTGTTGAAGTGTGACCATAATCATCACAGTCATTAAATGGAGGCATTGGGGGAAGATCCAAGAATCAGTAGTCACAGGGTAGATTGGATTCAATCACAGGTCTCCATCTCTCCTACTCTATACAGATATGTACTTATTTGCTTACTACCTTCAGCTGATGAATAGATGACTATTGTGCTCCCCCTGCCTTACCCCTAGGACTCGATCTCAGGTCCTGGGAATGGCCTAGCTCCTTAGTAGCTCACAGGCTGGTGTGCTTATGTGGACCCATTCGCCTATTAGGCCTGCTAGGTGCTGAGTTCAGATTCCAGCATTGCCAAATATTCATCCTGTCAGAAGCCAGACGTTGCACCTGATTTCCTGTGTGAGTCCTGGGTTTCAGCTAGGATGGAGAATGCATGGGCCACCCTGTGGCCATGAGAAAAGGTTGTCATCCATGTCAGCCCAATTACACCTGTCATATATACTCAAGAACATACATAATACATCCATGAATAGCATACAAAATAGAGAGGATAACTAAGCCCAATGCATGAAGCAGTCCACACACGGATGTGAATATACATCCCATGATGTATTGAGGACTCTTGTGGCCTCCCTGGGGCTTGATCACAGCTCCTTGGAACAGACCAGCTCCTTAGTGGCTCACAGGCTGGTTTGCTCATGTGGACCCATTGGGCAGTTGGGCCTCCTAGGCCCCGAGTTCGAATCATAGCACTTCGAAAAATTCACCCTGATGTGAGAAACCACTCGTTGCAGCTGTTCTTCTGTTCTGTGCAAGTTCTTGGTCACAGCTAGGATGGAAAATGCATAGGCAACTCTATACTCATGGGAATAGCTTGTCATCCAGGTCACCACAGTTATATCTGTCATCCTATGCTCAAGAAAATACACAATACATCAGTGAGTAAGACACCAGACAAAGACAATAAGTACACTGAACCCAAGATGCCGCACACCCATGTATGGAAATAGAGATCCTCTGTTTAAATTCTGAATTTATGACTACTATAGCGCCCACCGGGGCTTGATCTCAGGTTCAAGGAAAGACCTAAATGCTTAGTGGCTACCGCGCTGGTGTGCTCACCATGACTCATCCACCACTTGAGCCTGCTAGGCCTTGAGTTCAAATCCCAGCACTACCAAAATATTCATCCTGATATGAGAAGCCAATGGTTGCACGAGTTTTCCTATACTGTGAAAGTCCTGGGTCTCAGCTAGAATGGAATATGCAATATAGGCAACTCTATACTCGTGGGAATTGGTTGCCAGCAATGTCAGCATAGGTATAACTGTTATCACAGTCAGTAAAATACACACTGCATCCATGAATAAGACACGAAATCAAGAGAATGAGTATACTGAATGCAAGATGCCACCCACCCATTTATGGAAATATAGCTCCTGTCATTAACTTATGATTTCATGAGTATATTGACCCTCATGGGGCACGAGCTCAGTTTTGTGAATGGCCTAGCACCTTAGTGGCTCACAGGCTGGTGTGTTCACCTTGACCCATTCCCCAATTCTGCTGCTAAGCTCTGAGTTCAAACTCCAGCACAGCCAAAAGATTCATCCTGATGTGAGAAACCAATGGATCCACATGATTTCCTGTCCTGTGAAGGTCCTGGGCCTCATTGAGGATGGAGAATGCTATATAGGCAACTCTATAGCCATGGGAATAGGTTGTCATTCACAGCAGCACAGATATACCTGTCACCATACTCAATAAAATACACAATACAGCCATGAATAAGACTCAAATTTAACAAAAAAATAACTACATTGAAAGCAAGATGAATACCACACCTGTATGTAAATAGAGATCCTATATTTAAAAAAGGTAAGCTTGTTATTTAGTCCACTGCTGGGTCTTCAAATCAGGCCGTGGACCAGGCCTGACATTCTAATCTTCAGGGATGATGAGCTTCCCCTTCTCTCACAGTGCAACAGGGTTACCCAGACCTGAGTTCAAATCCCAGGCCTGACAAAAGATTCATCCCTGTTTCAGAAGCCAGTCATTACGCCTGATTTCCTCTAATGTGGAAGTCCTGGGTCTCAGCTAGGATGGAGAATGAATGCATAGGCAACCTTATAACCATGAGAACAGGTCGTCATCCATGTCAGTACAGTTATATCTGTCACCATACTCAGTAAAGTTCACAATACCATCATGAATTAGACATAAATTAAGGAGAAGAAATGCACCGAATGCAAGATGTTCTCACACATATATGTCAATACAGATCCTATGTTTCAAGTATGAACTTATGCCTATCCTGGCCTCCCTGGGGCTCATTGTCAGGTCCTGGGAACAACTGAGGGGCTAGGCCCTTGACTCTTTCACCAATTGGGCCTGCTAAGCTCTCAGTTCAAATCCCAACATTGCCAAAAGCAGAATCCTGATGTGAGAACCCATAGGTCGACCTGTTTTCCTGTCCTGTGAATGTCCTTGGTCTCAGCTAGAATGGAGAAGACATAGGCAACTCCATGGACATGGGAATAGGTTGTCATCCATGTCAGCACAGTTATATCTGTCATCACACTCAATAAAATACAAAATGCATCCCTGGCTAAGACACACAATAAACAGAATAACTACACTGAAAGCATGATGCATTCCACATATGTATGTAAATAGAGACCCTATGTGTAAAATAGTTGGGCATATGAATTTTGGCAGTGCTGAGGCTTCAATTCAGGCCCTGGGACCAGTCCTGACTTTGTAGTCTTCAAAGATGGTTAGCTTACCCTTCCCCAATAGTGTAACAGAGTTACCCAGACCTGAGTTCAAATCTCAGCTCTGGCAGTAAAATGGCGCGAATTCTGTGCTAGGGTGTTTCCTTCCTTCATATATATATATATATATATATATATATATATATATATATATATATATATATATATATTTATTTATTTATTTTACCAGACCCGGTGCTCAAACTCAAGTAGTGGCAACTCTGCCTCAGCTGTGATCATCCTATGCTGTGGCCTCTGGACCTACAGCCCATCCTTGAATCCTAGGACCCCAGGGCTTGCAGGAAAAAAGAAAGCTGTGAGGGGAAAAAAAATCTGTGGGAAGTTCGACCTGGTGCTTTTATGTTCATTTTCCTTTGTACCGTGACCATGGTGGGTCTGAACCAGGTGACCTACAGAGTGAAGGTTACCTGGAGTGGCTGAAGTCCTGCAGCTGTTGGGGAAGCCCCAGGCCATCCAGGCAAAGAGGCCCAGTCAGCCCCCCTACATTGAGGGATTGGCGTGAGATCCTGACATACTTGTTTCCGGACCTAGGAAGAGTCATGGAATGTGATCAATCTCATCCTTGAGTGAGTAGTTCCTGCAGGATGTGAGTAGGAAATGATAGGCAAGATTCCTGGGGTATCGATTATTTTTAATGAAGAATTGATGAAGCGTGACCATAATCATCACAGTCATGAAATGGAGGCATCGGGAAAGGTCCAAGAATTAGTAGTCACAAGGTAGATTGGATTCCATCACAGGTCGCCATCTCTCCTACTCTAAACAAATATGTATACTATCTTCAGCTTATGAATGGATGACTATTGTGCTCTCCACCTGCCCTATCCCCAGGGCTCAATCTCAGGTCCTGGGAACAGCCTAGTTCCTTAGATGCTCACATCATGGTGTCCTCACCTTGACCCTTTCTCCAATTGGGCCTGCTAGGCTCTGAGTTCAAATCCCAACACTGCCAAAAGAGGCATGCAGGTGTGAGAATCCAATCAGTCCACCTGTTTCCTGTCCTGTGAAAGTTCTGGGTCTCAACTAGGATGGAGAAGGCTTAAACAACTCTATAGACATGGGAATAGATTGTCATCCATGCTAGCACAGTTATATCTGTCATCATTCTCAATAAACAAAATGCATCCATGACTAAGACACACAATAAAAAGAATAATTGTACTGAACGAATGTATGTGAATAGAGATCCTATGTTTAAAATAGATGGGCATATGATTTTTGCCAGTGCTGGGGCTTCAATTTAGGCCCTAGGAGCAGGCCTGACCTTGTAGTCTTCAAGAATGGTAAGCTTCCCCTTCCCCCACAGTGCTATAGTGTTACCTAGAACTGAGTTGGAATCTGAGCTGTGGCAGAAAAATGGTGTGAATTCTGAACTAGAGTGCTTTATTAGTTTTTAGGGGTTTTTTTTTCTTTTGCTAACCAAAGGATTTGAACTCACTTCATGGCAACCCTGCCTCAGGTTCGATCACTTTAGGCAGGTAGGCTGCCATAGGCTCATAGTCGACCCTGTGATCCTAGGCCCTAAAGCCTTGCAGGAGTAAAAAAAAAAAAACCCACACAGAAAAATAGCCACCGGATGGATTTTTTTACATTTTATTCCTTTGCATGGTGACCAACCTGGGTCCAAATTACACGGCTACAAAGGGTACTTCACTTTGCATTGGCCGTGGCTAGCAGACTATCAGGTAAGCCACAGGCCCATATGTCATTATAGGCCCTGATTTTGAATCCTGGTCCTGATACCTACCAATGGGGGGGACTTCCCACCAGACTCGTTCCTATGCATGGGAATAACGATGGAATGTGAGCAAACTCATGAATGCATGAGAAGTTTCTGCGGGCATCATTCTAGTCTAAAATTATATACAATGATCCTAAGATGTTGATTGATCTTAATGAATGGCTTACTAAGCGTGAAAACAATACTATTCCTTCAATGGAGGCATAATAAATACCTAAGAGTTCGTAGGAATGTAGTTGATATCATTGAATCATAGGTTGATGTCTCTGGAATTCTATACAAATATATATTTATTGATATATACCACATGCCTATCCATGTATGGCTACTTTGTCCACCCCTGGAGCTCAATCTCAGGGTCTGGGAACTGACTGGCAGCTTCCTTGGCTAGAGGTGGCCGTGTTGACACACCCATTCATGAATTGGGTCTGCTAGGCCCTGAGTTCAGATCCCAGCTCTGCAAACGTTTGGATCATGGAATAAGAAGCAGAGTGTGACACCTGTTTTCCTTTTCTCTGAGAGTCCTGGGTGTCAGACATGATGGAGAAAACGTCTACAAATTTAGATACTATGTGATGGGATGTCATCAATATAATAAATGGAATGCGTGTCATCACAGTCAATAAACGGTAAATAAATGAATAAAACAAAAATACAATCAATAACCACAATATGGACTGAACATCTATAGGTAAGTACAAATCCTATCTTTATAATGTATATAAACAGTATGTTTTCCAGGGCTGGGGATTGAATTCAGGCCTAGGGACCAGGCCCGAATTTCTTGTCTTCAAGCCTGGTGAGCTTCCCTTCGTCCACAGTGCTGCAGAGTTTCCTAGACCCTGAGTTCAAATCCAAAGTAAAAAAAAATGGCGAGAATTGCAAGCCAGTGAGCTAAATATTTTTTTGTGTGCGGGGGGTGGGGGGAGGGTTTTTTTGTTGTTTTGTTTTGTTTTGCGAAGCAAGGTCTTGAACTCAGTGATGGCACTCTGTCTCAGCTTCTATCACACTAGGCTGCGGTGCAGCCGCTGGAGCCACTGCCCATCCTGGGATCTTAGACCTCCAGCCCTTGTGCTGGGAAAAAAAATATGTACAGAAAATAGTGGCAGAGCAGGGCACCGGTGGCTCACACCTGTAATCTTAGCTACTCAGGAGGCTGAGATCTGAGTATCTCGGTTCAAAGCGAGGAAAGTCCGTGATACACTTATCTCCAAGAAACCACTAGAAAACTGTAAGTGGCGCTGTGACTCAAGCAGTAGAGTGCTTGCCTTTAGCTGAAGACCCCAGGCAGAGTGCCTAGGCCCAGAGTTCAAGCCCTATGACCAAACCCTTCCCCCAAAAAAGTGACACAATTGCGTTTTTACATTTTATTCCTTTGCACTGTGACCGTTTGGTCTGAATGACATGGCTCCAAAGGGTACTTCACCTTGCATTGCTGAAGGATGGCGGGCTATTGGGGAAGCCATAGTCTCACAAGGCAATGTAGGCCTAGTGTTAAATCCCACTAATGTCACGTCCAGAGGGCAGAGATCCTAAGAGACTAATTCCCATCCACAGTAATAGTGATGGAATGTTATCAATGGCACGGTTGAATGAGCTGATCATGAATACTACTCGTATAAAATTAGAAATCATGATTTCAGTAGACTGATTTTATTTAATATGAAGCATTAAAAGAATACTATTTCTTACAGAGACACAATAATTTCAGGACACTGATTTACTTAATAGTTTATTAAGGATGAAAACAATAACATTAATTACATGGAGGCATAATAAATACAAAAGAATTGGTAGGAATGTAGTCTACATAACTGAATAATGTGTAGACATGTCTGACACTCTATAAAGATATATATTTATTAGCATACTACCATCTGCGTGTCAGTCTGTTCTTATTTTGTAAAACCCTGGGGCTCGATCTAAGGTCCTTGGAACTGCCTGTCATCTCAGTTTGCCCAGGATGGAGTGTTGACACTCATGCATTCATGAATTTGGGCCTTGTAGGCCGTAGTTCAGATGCCAGCATTCCCAAAAAATGAATCGTGGAGTAAGAAGCTGATGGTGACAAACGTTTTCCTTTTGTGTTAAAGTCCTAGGAGTCAGGTATGCAGTGGAACATATATGCAGACCTATATCCTAGGGAATCAATGTTCTATGTGCCATAATAGTCAATAAAATAAATGGTCAATACATGAATAAAACAAAAAATAAAAATGAATACACTGAAAGCTATACGGAGTCAACCTATGTATATAAATATAAATCATATATTTAAAATGTACATGAATAGGATGTTTTCTAGTGCTGGGGATCGATTTCAGGTCTAAGGAACAGACTTGAATTTCATGATTTCAAGGAGGCGAGCTTCCCCTTTCCACACAGTGCAAAAGAGTTACCCAGACCATGAGTTCCGATCCCAGTCCTGACAGAAAAAATGGCAGCTGTATACTATGTGATGTCCAATTCTTAGGTATTTGATTCTGCCTCCATTTAATGAATGTGATTGCTTAAATGCTTCATAAAGTATTAATTAAAATTGATCAGTGTCCTATAATATAATTGTGTATAATTTTATCTTAGAATCATTCAAGAACTGCCCATTCAATCACATAAATCACATGCCATTGGTATTTATATGGATAGGATTGAGTTTTTTAGGATCACCTGCCATTTGGAGGTGGCAGGACCAGGATGTGGGCTCCAGTTCTCACCACTTAAACCTGAGGATAAGGAAATCACTGGTCTGTCCAAGAACATCAGCAACATCGATGATTAGGCAGGCACCAATGGCTCTCAGCAATCCTTGATACTTACAAGGCTGTGATAGGAGGATCATGGTCAAAGTCACCCTAGGCAGGAAAGTCCTTGAGACCCCTGTCCAACTTCAGTGCCAACAAAGCCAGAAGTACAGCCATGTGGCTTCACTAGTTGGGGGCTAGCCTTGAGCAAAAGCAGCTTAAGGACTGTGCCCTGATCCTGAGTTCAAGGTCAGGGACTGGCAACAAACAGTCATACACAACAATCTGTGCAGCCATCCAGCTAAAGCAGGTCACCCTCATGACCTCAACTGGACTGGACAGAGTTTCATGTGAAAGTGGTGCTGTCATCTTGACTCTGCCCTTTCTGCCTGCATCACAGGATTCCGTCCACACCCCCATTCTTTCATGTTTCTTTCTGACCAATGGGAAACAAGAATGGTGGACACGCCCACATTCCATGCTGCCTGGTAGCACCTAGATTCCCTCAGTTGGTTGACGCCACTACTAGCAGTTGAGGAAGGTAGAGGTGGCTGAGTGGTGAGCAAGATACTCGAGGCCACATTGGAGTAAAGTAGGAAATTGAGGTCCTAGACAGTGAGTGGGTGAATAGAGGATTTCCCAGACCTTGGAAAAGTGGCCAGCCCATCTTTCCCAGTGCTCAGATGTCTGAAACAACAGGACTCCATGATAGTGTTGTGGGCACGAAATTGCCACAAAAACACTGGCAGAAGAATCCTCCCAACAGATCTGCAACATTCAAGAAAACTAAGAACATGAAAAAGTGAAGGATCCCCAAGACAAACACCACTGGGGAGTGTGATTCAAAGTAGAGTCCAGCCAAATGTGATGCTGACCATGGGCCTCCCCTGCCTTTGGACACAGCCACAGCCACCAGGGTCCAAAGTGTCAATCGTCTCGATAACACCAAGGATCTGCAGAGGTGTACTGACATGTAGTGTCCACCCTGGATCCCAGCAAAAGAAGAAAAGCGCTCTGTGCCAAGATCCAACCACTGAAGCAGGAAAAGACAAACCTGCAAGATGAACAGGAGTAAGAGAGGAGAAGATACCCCAACTGCACGCAGCAATGAAAAGGGAGCTAGAGATCTACAAGGCACCCATACAGAGGTTGGTTTGGGAAGAAAGTGATTTACAATGTTCACCAGCCCACGTGCATCAGGCGACCGATGACAGAGAAAGGGAGCATGAAGCTCTCACCAGCTGCCTGTAGACCACAGAGCAGTACATGGCAGGGGTAGAGATGGTGGATTCTGTGGTCACTGCTCACAGAATGAAACTGAAGTGTTCTTTGAACAGATGAATGATATGACCCTTCAGCTCGAGGAAAAGATCAGAAGCTTCAATGACTTGGAGCAAGTGAACTCTGAGTTACAGGAGAAGCTGGAAGCAATATGGACACAGTGGAGCAACATGAAGAGCAGAATCTACAAATTCCAAGAAGCGCTGGCAGGGCGTGAGGTACTAACGAGACTACTGGACAACCTGAGCTGGATGGTGACTGCAACGAATCTAGAGAGAGACACCTTCAAAGAAGACCTGAGCATTGAGAGGTCCGTGCAGAAGGAGGAGGCCCAGCGGCTGACCTAGTGGGTGAACCAACTGACAGAGGAGAAGAATCGAGGGTCAAGGCAGGTGTTTGACCTAGAGAAGGAGCTGGGGGAACTGAGAAGGAAGCTGGCAGAGCATGGCCCCCTTCGGGACCACCTCCGGTCAAGCGGCAGGTGCAAGCCCAGGCCTATTGCAAGCAGATGGAGTTGAAAAACCTGGAGGAACAACTTCACATCCAGGTCCAGGAAAACCAAAGGCTCTGTTTCCAGAACACGGAGCAGCAGAAGCAACTGTGGAGTCTGTAGGAGAAGGCCAAGGATCAGCAGAAGAGCTGCAAGATCCCACGATGCGCATGTGTGCAACGGACAGATGGAAGAACAGCTGGCCCTGCTGCGGGACACTCTCCACATGATGAGCAGTGAGAAGGAGAAGCTAGCCAGCATCTTGGACTCAGAGCAGCAGGTGAAGAAACATTTGTGAGAACAGCTGGACCACACAGTGGAGAAGATACAGGAATGGAAAGAGGTGGCTGAGAGAGAGAGTCAAGCAGCTTGGGAGCTGCAGGAGTGGCAGGAGCAGTCCCTGGCCCAGCTGCAGGAGCTCAGAGCCACCTGTGAACTGCACATCACCTCCAATGAGCAGCTGAGCTCTGAGAAGGAGGCCCTGCAGCAGCACCTAGAGAGGCAGACCCAGGTGCTGGAGCAGCTGAAGCAAGTGCAGGCCCCACAAAATGTCGGGACCAGGTGGTGCCCCCAAAGTGGCAGGACACCCTCAAGTGCCTGAAAGTGACCAGACCACAGGAGGAGAGACTGCAGGCCCAGCTGAGCTTCCTGGCTTTCCCTGTGGAAGGGAAAATTGAGAGCCCTGGAGATGCAAAAGGTGATGAGGCAACTCCCCCAGACGTGACCATCGCAGAGGATGGAGACATCCCCCAAACCGAGAGGGATGTGGATCTGGGGGCGCTCTCCATGGCTGAAATCCACAGGGGGAAACTCCTGCACCAAGAGTGGCAGCCCCACTGCAGGTGCCCAGTCCACCTGGCAGCTCAGTGCCAGAGAAAGCTGGAGCCACTGACCCCCCACCCTGCGACCTGGCACCACAGCATACGCGAGGATGGGAAGCAGGACACGTGGGCATCCGAGAAGAAAATCTGCTTTGTCCACGACCTGGCTGTTCAGATGGACTTCCGGAGTCCAGCGGATGAGCTCCACCATCGATGCAGCCAGCTGTTGGCACACATCCGCACCATCGAGGACTCCCTCGTTGCGTGTAAAGAGCAGATGTCAGGAGAAAGCTGAGCACATGTGCTGGCTGTCCCAGGAGAAGATGAAGAGGAGAGAGCTGTGGGAGCCCCTGTGGTTCCTCTCAGGGGAAGGCATGGACAGCAGGCACCAGATGCCGACCCAGGCTGAGTCCCCCGCCACCATCACCGCGTCAGACACCTCAGGCTCCACGGTGGTCAAAATGAGGAAGGAGCAAAAAGGTTTTGAAGAATTGCCACTTCAAAGCAGTGTGGAAACTGCCAAAGGACAGGTCAGGGTACCCTACCCCATAGAGGACTCCCCCATGGAGCACACCCTGCCACAGAAGGCACACATGCAGATCACCCACAGCTCACAGGCTCAGGTGAGGAGTATTCCCTCCCTTTCTTCTGTAGACTGATGCAGACGATGACTCTCTATGTGACATACTGACTCTCAAAAACCTCAGCAGCCACCACAAGTAGGTGGCCAGGTGGCCTTCTCTCAGGCCTCCATCTCCAGGTGATGGGTAGGGTAAACTGCGGTTCAGGTAGGGCAGAGGCTGCTGGGAGGTGGCCCATATTCAAGGGACATCTAATGGGCCATTCGTGGCCAGGGAAGATGCCCATGTTATGCTTATCACAAAGAATGAATAGTTTTCAAAGGGAAAACAAGCCTCCAACAAAGATTTGTTCTTCCCGTCCTGGGGCTTGAACTCAGTGCCTGGCCACTGTCCCTGAGCTCTTTTTCTCATGGTTAGCACTCCACCACTGAAACCACAGTGCCACTTCTTGTTTTCTGATGGTTCATTGAGGATAAGAATCTCACATACTTTCCTGCCCAAGATGGCTTTGAACCGAGGTCCTCTAGATCTCAAATTCCAGAGTAGCTAGGATGACAGGCATGCGCCACCAGTGCCCAGCATGTGATGCCTTTTGACGGCATATTGGCTATTCTGTATAAGGAGCCCCAAAGGGCCTGGATGGACCTAGACCCAGTCAAGGAGCTGGGATGGGGGAAGGCTGATGTTCTAGCCATTCTGTTCCCCAAAATTAAAGACGCCAGCTGGTGTTGGATGCATCAAACACCTAGGTCAACATCCACCAGGCTTAGTGGGGAAAAGGTAGAGAATACCCAAAGATTGCAGTGTAGAAATCTCTGATTTTGCATGTATGTGGTGTGTTGTGTGTGTGTGTGTGTGTGTGTGTGTGTGTGTGTGTGTGTGTGTGTGTGTGTGTGTGTGTGTGTGTGAACTCAGGGCCTAGGCTCTATCCCTGAGTTTTCTTGCTCAAGGCTAGTGCTCTTCTACTTGAGTCACAGCCCACTTGCTTTTTGATGATTAATTGTAGGTAAGACTCTCAAGTACATTCCTGTCCAGGGTGGCTTCAAAGCATGATGGGGACCCAGGGAAGCAAGAGTAAACACAAGTCGCAGGTACAATCCCTATGGTGGGTGACTCCTGCCCCCTTGTAGCCAGATGCGGGACATGTGGCCCCGTGCCATCGTGGGGGACTACCGTCATCTAGAGTTCAATTGGGGGAAGTGACCAGGGCCAAGCTGACTTTTGCCCACCCTGAATGCTGATTCCAGAGCAGATCTGTTCTATCCTAAGCCAAGAGAGCTCCAGGAGGCCCAGCTTCCAGGGGCACAAGGAACGGAGAGGTCAGCTCAAGGCCAAGCTAAGAGCCTTTGACCATGGACACTCCAACTTGGCCTTCCTGATCACTGTAAGGCCTGTCAATGAACAACCTCCCCCCAAAAAAACAAAATTGGAGCCGTGTGTCAAAGTGGTTGAGCTCTAACATTGAACCAAAGAGCTCAGAGACAGGGCCCCCACGCTGTGAGTTCAAGACCCCCAGCTGACCCTCCCCCATAAAACATAGGTTAGCTAAAGGTGAACTAGTAGGATTTGTGAAGTGTTCCTGAAGAATAGTGATACAGAAGAGAGCACCCTACTTCTAATGACAGCTGAACTTGTGACATACAGCTACGTGCTGAGTCGTTCACAGGGTGCTGTTTTCTGGGTCCTTCCCACATGGGGGTTTTGTGCTGAGTCCTCAAAAAGCATTTTGTGTGCTGAGTCATCACAAAGGGTGCTATATTATCAGTCCTTGAGAAGAGTGGGCCGTGCTGGGTTTTTCAAAGGGTGCTGTGTGCTGAGCCCATTAAACAATGTACTTTATGCTGAGTCCTTCAAAAGGTACAGTGTGCTAATTCATCCCAAAGGGTGCTATGTACTGAGCCCTTGAGAAGGGAGGGACAGGTGAATTTTTCAATGGGTGCTGTGGGCCGAGTCCTTTACACAGGGTACTTTTGCTGAGTCCTTCATAGGGGGCTGTATGCTGAGTCATCCCAAAGAGTGCAATGTGCTGCATCCTTGAGAAGAATGGGATGGGGTGAGTTATTCGAGTGCTGTGTGCCGAGTACTTTATATGGGGTGCTCTGTACTGTCCTTCAAATGGTGCTGTGTGCTGAGCCCTTCCACAGGGTGGTATATGCTGAGTCCTTCAAAACTCTATGTGCTGAGTTTTGTAAAGGGTGCTGTGCACTGAATGTTTTACACAGGGTGCTACATATTCAGACCTTCAAAGAGTGGTGTGTGTGGAGCCTTAACACAGGGTGTATGTGCTGAGTCCTGGAAAAGCATGCTACGTGCTGAGTTTTTCAAAGCGTGCCATGAACTGAGTTCTATACACTGCATGCTATGGACTTCCTCCTTCAAAGGGAGCTGTATGTTGAATTATCCCAAAGGTTACTATATGCTAAGTCCTTCAAAGGGTAAACTGTGCTGAGTCCTTTATACAGGGTGCTTTGTGCTGTTTTTTGAAGTGTTCTGTGTGCTGAGTCATCCCAAAGGGTGCTTTGTTCTGAGGTATTTATCCCCAACAATATCTCTCTCTCTCTCTCTCTCTCTCTCTCTTTCTCACTCACACACACACACACACCTACATACACACACACCGTGTACCTGCTTGATGTGTGGAGTGGAGAGGAATGGAGGAGAGTCTCCTGCAGTGGTGGGGCTGAGGGGAGATTTGATTCCCTGGGCAAGTGTTAGGGTTGGCGGGGAGTGCTGAGCTGTGGTGAGGCTGCAATTCCCATGGCCTGGAAGCCTTAGAGCCCAGGCGGGGCTGCTCTTGTAGGCAAGGGTGGCGGGCGGGGCTGAGGGGAGTAGGGGGTGGGGCTGAGTGGAGTAGGGGGCGGGGCTGAGAGGAGTAGGGGGCGGGGCTGAGGGGAGTAGGGGGCGGGGCTGAGTGGAATAGGGGGTGGGGCTGAGTGGAGTAGGGGGCAGGGCTGATTGGAGTAGGGGGCGGGGCTGAGGGGAGTAGGGGGCGGGGCTGAGGAGAGGAGGGGGTGGGGCCGAGGGGAGGAGAAGGCAGGGCACAGGAAGCTCACTGTGGTGGTAGCAGTGGCCAGGGGCTCTCAGTGGCAGGCAGACATGCGTGGAGGGGTCGAAGTGGCCCGCAAGAGGAGTGGAAGCAGAGAGAGAGCAGAGAGGAGTAAGTACATGTAGGAGAGGAAGTGGCTTCAGTGGCTGGCTGAGGCCTCAGTTAAAGTGAAGGTCCTGACTGGGAGCGCAGAGCATGAGGAGCTAGCACAGCAGACACATTCCCTCAAGCAGCCCCATGGTGGCATGGTGGCCATGAGCTGTCCCAAGTCCAAGGTTCCAATTACCATGGTGGTGGCAGTGGCCACAGAGGAGGAGGTCACTGAGGAGGAGGCAGCTGAAGAGGCAGCCTTGTAGGCAGCAGTGGCAGGGGTGAAGGCGGCATTGGCGGAAACAGGTCTGGCTGTGGATGAGGCAGGAGCTGAGTTGTCTGCAGCTGAGGGGGAGTTAGAGGCTGTACTTGCCCTACCATGCACCCTCAGATCCCGCCCCTCCCTCCCCGGCCCTCCCCAAGGTGCCGCGTTTCAAAAATGGCACTGCTGGCCTAGACCCGGGGAGCTTCTCTCAGTTGCCCAGCTGAGATAACGCACCCCTGGCTGGCTTGTTTCAGTGACCCGGTCCAGGTCCCTGGTCCTTGGATTCTCGGCTTGCCACACCTAGAGCCGCTGCCTACAGCTTCTCCCAGCAGCACACGTGAGTGGCCACCCTCCGGGCCCACACCCTGGGACCCCATTGCTCAGTGAACCCCTCGACCCCCCCCATAGCCTCCCCCATTCTGCGGACCCGGACCCGACCTGTGCCTCCTGCCTCCCCTCTCCTGTCCCACCTGTGCCTCCCCTGCATCCCACAATACACCCTGGCTCTGCCTCAAATGCACCCCAAGGGTGGGGGGTGGAGGTGGGTGGCAACCCAAGGATCCCTTACATGTCCCTAGTGGCCAGTGTCCCAGGAAACGGGAAGATGCAGGGTTGGGTTAGGAGAGGGCGCTAGAGAGCTCCTAGCCTGGAGTAATGGAGCCACACAGCCACCCATCTGCACCCTTCCTCACCTTGGCAGGAACCTGGTGGCTTCAGTCAGAGGTGGGGAGCAGCATCTCTAAACCTGCCTTCTCAGGTCTTTTCCTTTTTTCTTGGGGTGGGGGTGTTGGATGCAGAAGATAGACCCCCTCGCTGTGTGAGCCCTTGTCCTCTATGCTCGGTCACCCTTTCACCTGAGGAGGGTCCCAGAAGAGCCCACTACAGAGGTGAGGACACTGGGGGGTCAGATAGAAGATGAATATCTGTGAGTAACACACCCCCTCTCACCCACACCCAACCTATTCTTCCCACCCCAGCTGTCATCAGTTCTCACAGGGTGATCACATTTCCCAGCTCTGCCAGAATCTGCTGTTGCTCCTGGTCCATCTGGTCTCCTCATCCTCCCCAAGAATGCGCCAAGTCACCCAGAAGCATCTAGACTGGAAGCAGGAAGTCCATCCATGTATGTAACATTTAGGAGCCCATCCATTTCCCCAACACCGCCCCCACCCCAGGTCATACACCCCTCTGGGGGCACCATGAACCCCTGCTTGTTATCTGTCCTGGCTCTGAGGAGCCACCTGTCTCAGCACTCCTTTTTCCAGCATCCTGGCCTAGGGTTTTGGTTTATGTGGAATTAAGGTTTGTTGTTCCCAAGAGGAAGATTCTGACCCTGGAGAAAGGGAGAGGCAGGGTGGTTCTTTTTTATTAGAGTGGTGCTCCCCTTTGGTGGGATCCCCTGGTTCTGACAAGGGAACCCCATGCCCCAGCTTGTACATTGTCCCAGATGAGGAACTGACAAACTCAGGAGAGGCACTGTTCTGAATCTGTGTGTGTGTGTGTGTGTGTGTGTGTGTGTGTGTGTATGTTTGTATGAGAGAGAGAAAGAGAGAGTGTGAGAGAGAGAGAGAAAGGGAGGGAGAGAGGGAGGGAGGGAGAGAGATCATCTTTCAACTTGTACAGCATGACTGTGCTCAGGTGAGTGATCAGTTGGAAAATTGCAGGTGTTGCATGGACCAGTCTTCTGTCACAGGTCTGGATTGTGTGTGTGTGTGTGTGTGTGTGTGTGTGTGTGTGTGTGTGTGTGTGTGTGTGTTGGGAGAGCAGGGAGATGAGAACAATGGAAACATATTTAAGTCACCATGTCTAAAAAGAGCAAAAGCATTTTATTTGTGTGTATGTGTATTGTTCTTTTGTCATCAATGCCAAGTATGATCCCAGCCACAATTTTTATTTTCTCCTTCAACGTTACATGAATAGTTTGGGGAAGGTTTCAGTAGATGTTCCTTTCCACCTCTCCCTTCCCCTTTCCTGTAGCTCACAATAGCTGCTGGGTCTGCGTGGGTCTCCCCTTGGAAGTCTGTGTGAATCACAGATCAGAGTGGACACCTGTACTTCTGTCTTCAGTCTGGTGAGGCAAGTGTGACCACAGCCACATTCATACAGCCAGACAACCTGCTCTGGTGTGTAGAGTTGGAGCTAATTCAAGGGTTGGGCATGTGTCTGCCAAACATAATTAGGGAATGAGATGGGTGGAGTAGGGCAGAAGATGTGAAGCTAGGAGGGTCTGGTGGGTGGCGAATGGTGTGACATAGCGGATGGTTCACCACAAACAAGGATGAGAGGGGAACCTTACTCAGGGCTTTGGCGGTGTCCATGGGCATCTGGCAGGGGTTCCAGGCCCCGAGCGGTGGCATGGATTCCCTCCTAGGGCAGTGCCCCGGTGGGCAGTCCTCCCTGGAGTCCTGTAGACTCCAATCTGTGTCCTGCCTGTGCCGTTTGCAGCTGGGCAGTGGTAGGCAAGTGCGTTCTCCCTGCTGAAGCCTGCACAGTATCAGGCCATGGCAGTTAGCTAGGGCTGTCTGAATGCCTGTTTCTGTAACCTGCTGTAGGCTGTCTGCAAGGAAAAGGGGACCACTGACTTTGGAAGCCTTTAAGTTTGATTGGGACAACTGAAATGCCAGCTTTTCCAGGATTTTTTCTTCAAGCTGGCAATTACTACTAATGATTGGGATTATGGGTCAAATTAGACTGACCATTTCAGCTGCCAAACAATGATGTTCAAGGCAGCATAGGCAGAGTTCCCAAGCCAGATCGTCTCCTGTCATGAACATCCTGCTTTGACTGCCTTCCTCCAGCAGCTGCTGATTCTCCTCTGGTTCTCTCTAGGGTGACCACCACAGTCAAGGACTTCATGGGGAGCAGAGATGTTCACCTCGCAATCCCCAGGTTGCCAGCTGTAAGCAGAGACGATTCCCAGAACTGCATTGGAATCTGGGAGATTCAGAGAACCGGGAAGCCTCAAGGATCCTTTCTCTGCAACATGAAACTTGAGGGCCTGATGTGGTAGACCATCCTGTCTGGCCCCAGGAGGAGGAGAGGAGGCCCCTTGAGCCAGGCTTTCACCTCACGTGCCTCATTCACACCTGGGGGCAGAATTGAGTGCCAAACTGTGGGTTAGCCGCTGGACAAAGATTTTTGAGAAGAGAGGCATCACAGAGCCCCAGAATCCAGCGAGTACATCGTTGCTCACATCCTCAGAGCCAAAAGAGTTAAGTGCAGTGGCTCCAGGAGGGCAGGAAGTGGGACGAGGGAGAACTGTGGAAGAGCTACTTCAGGCTTCAACACCGCCCCCACTAACCCCTCCACCCCCAGGATGCTTACCTGAGTTAGATGGGAGTTTTCTGTAATATTGTTGTAAAGAGATGCTCATTTATTTATCCAACAAACCTTTACAGTGAGTGCCAGGTCCAGGAATCATAGACGATGAAATGTTCCAGTTCTGGTTCCACAGCACATGAAGAAATCTTGGTTTGAGCTGGATGCTGGTGCTTCACACCTGTCATCCTAGCTACTTAGGAGGCTGAGATGGGAGGACTGAGGCTTAAGTCCCAGGAAGAAAAGCCTGTAAAACTCTTATCTCCAACAAACTACCAAAAAGAAAACGCCAGAAGTGGATGAGTGGCTCAAGCAATAGACTCTTGGCCTTGAGTATAAAGGCTTAGGGACAGCACCCAGGCTCTGAGTTCAAGGCCCAGGAGTGACACAAAGAAAGGGAAGAGAAAGAGGAGGGAAGGATGAAGGGAGAAAAAGAGGAAAGGAAGGAAGAACGGAACATACAAGCCTTGGTTTGGAGTCCCTGGATCAAGGGAGCCAACCATTCACAATCTCTGTGGGGACAGTTTCAAAGCATAAAGCCAGTATGTAGGACCAAGCCACGGACACCTTAGCAACTTCATGACATCCAGGAGCTATGTGGTCGCCGACTGCAGAGGGAAACAACCTTGGGTAGACCCTACGGCTCAGGGGGTGTCACCAAATTTCAGTCTCCCCTGGCCCACCGAGTTTATTTTCTAGTCAGATAAGAAGAAATTGTCCAAAGTATAGGGAGGTATAGGCTGAGGGAATGTCAAGAGGGGGGTGTCAAGGGATAAGCAAGAAGATGAAGAGGGAGGATGATCCCAGGTCAGGTGTTTCAGGCCATTGGAGCCATGACCTCACCTAACAACTTAGACCATCAGTGATAGAGACTTTGATCCAGCCACATGGCTGTTAAAAGTCCTGGCACTTTGGGTTCACCATTGACCAGCTGGCTGTCATCCACTGCTAGATGCCTGTGTGGTACATCCTTGGGGACTGGAACTTTTGCTGGCTCAATCTGAAGATGACACCCCCAGTGTTCATTCCTCGACCAGAGACAGAGGTAAGCCTGCCACTGGCACAGGGCATCCAGAGAATGAGGGGGGAAGTCAGACCCATGTTGCCCCAAGACTTCCTGTAGGGTCCTGTGACTGCCATTCTCAGAGATAGAGGTGGGTCCCTTTGCTGGCTCAAACTTTAGTCTAGATGGCAGATCTAGGATTCAGAGAGGGCCGACTGAAGGTGGGGCAGGGCCGGGTGGTGGGAAAACCAGAGGCACTGAACTCTGAGCAGGGTTGTTTCATTGAGGATACTCACAATCCAGGAACATTCCTGGGATGGATAGGTCTTTTCTCCTTCCTGAGAGAGGGACCTACAGCCCTTCAGTTTGCATCCCTTAGCCAAGAAATCCCTTCAATCCCATATCTTGTGGCTGGATAACTATACCTCAACTGACTTCCCAGTGTTGAGGGATCTTGAGGCCTTGATGAGGTCACGGGATCCTCAGTATGCGATTGTACTTGAATGTCCTGACTTGATGCATGGTCAGTCCCATCTAAGGCTGACATAATCTAGGACATAGGATGAGGTCTATTCTGTGAGTCTTGAGTATTATGTATGAGCTTTGAGCTCCCGTGTGCCCACCTGCTTCCCTTTCTTGGGTAGGTCTATGCTAGAAAAAGTTTATAAATAGGGCCTGGGTCCCATCCCTTGTGTTATGCTCAAAGGTATCACTCTGCCATTTGAGCCACAGGTCCACTTCCAATTTTTTTGAGTGTTTAATTAGAGATAAGAGTTCTCATGGACTTTGCTGAGAAGGCTGCATCCAACTGCAGTCCTCATATCTCAGTCTCCTGAGGGGATAGGATGACAGGCTTGGAAAAGTATCTTTGGCCAGGTGCCAGTGTCTCATGGTTATCATCCTAAGTACTCAAGAGTGGAAATCTGAGGATCACGGTTCAACTCAAAGCCAGCTTGGGCAGGAAAGACGTTCATTTCGGTTAGGGGGGTGGGGTACAGAGGAAAGACCCCAGATCTGACACCTCCCGGGGGACATTTGTTCTTGTGACAGAGCCAAGTCATTGCTGTGGATAAGGAGGAAGCCGCCATCAGACTGACCTGGAACAATGCTCAAAAATAGGTAGGCTGTTGAAGTATCAAACCCACTCAAGTCTAATTCCCACTCCCAACAAGGAGGTGCAGTGTGGGTGGCACAGCACTGGGCCTAAGGGATTATAAATGGATGGTGGCGGTCAGGAGCTTGTGGCTCCCACCCATCATCCTGGCTATTCAGTAGTCTGAGGACTGATGGTCTTGACTCAAAGCCAGCCCGGGCAGAAAAGTCCGTGAGATTCTTATCACCCATAAACCACCTCTCTCCCCCAAACCCACACACAAAAAAGCCAGATGTTGTGGTGTAGCTCAAGTGGTAGAGCCTCAACTTTGAACAAAAGAAGCTTAGGGATAACACCCAGGCCCTGAATTCAAGCCCTAAGGCTCACACAATCATAATAAAATAAATGAACAGTGTACACATTTTATCTGACTACCAAGAAAGATGGATTCAGTCTTCTAGCTGGCTGGTACTTCTAGCCAAAGGTAAGGGGCTTCCCTTGATATTCCCCTAAACCTCTCCTTCTCTCCATTATCTGTCCAGGCTTTGGTTGCAGGACAGAATTCGGATCATCCCCCTGGATATTACCTTAAGTACCCTTGCCCATCCAAATTCCTTGGGGTCAGGATCCTTTATGCACTCCCTACTTGGAGGATGAGGCACCACAGAGATAAGGGTAGATATCCCTGACAATTACACACACACACACACACACACACACACACACACACAAATACCCCTAGCCAACTCAGACTAGCCTTTTCCAAAGACACTTTATCTCTTTGGATTAACTGACATAGGAAAGGGTTTTGATCCCCAGTAACTGATTATTTTAACTTGGGCTTGCTAGTTGACTGGAGATAAACAAGAGCAAAAAAAAGCATTTGGTGTCTGTCACCTGTGGCTCAGGCTCATCCCTGTCATACTGGCTACTAAGGAGGCTGAGATCTGAGGATCACTATTTGAACCCAGCCATAAGCTGAAAAGCCCGTGAGACTCTACTCTCCATGGAACCATCAAAAAGCCAGAAGTGGAGCTGTGGCTCACGAGGTAGAACACCAGCCTTGAGCAATAAAACTCAGAGAGTCTGCTCCTAGATCTTCAGTTCAAGCCCACACAAAGAAATGGCCCTGTCTTATCACCACAGACTGCCTGGGCTTCGAGTGCCCTCTCACGGAGTGTGATAAAACACCTGTCTCTGTGTGGTGTATCAGGGCCTTCAGAAATCCAGTAGTGGAACCCAGGCCTGCCCCTTTGTGCACTCTCAACCCACACTGGTCAGAAGGCAGAGTGTGACAAAGCCGGCAGCCTGCAGAGCGGAGAGACTCCAGCTCTGCCAAGGTGATCAAAAGGGGCTTCTTGGAGACAGCACTTGAAAAGGGGGTCCTGCTTAAGAAGGAGGATCTGACAGGAAACACAGAGAGCAAAGTGCTGCAGATGATGGATAGCATAGCAGAGCATGTTCATTTCTAGCCAGGGCTGCAGGTGAGAGACTCGGTACAGTTGTGTGAGTCTTGGTATAGATGTGCGAGATTGTCCCGATATAGTTCTCCAAGGGACCTTAGTGACATGTGGATGTCTATGCCCTGAAGCTCTTAGTAGATCCATCCATGCTTTGTGTCTCCTTTTTGACAGAGGGGAGCTGGACACTCTTCTGCCCTGAGCACCACTGGACCCAGTTATCAGCAAACCTCCCAACGTCTTCCACCAGGACATGGAGCAGCTGGCCCCAGAAATCCGCAGGTACTTGTTGGGTGGTGCGGGGGGATACAGGGTCTGATCTTCCCTGGACCACCAGTCCATCCAGAGGTGGCAGATGGGAACTTAGAGAGGGCTAGTGATGTGGAGGGGGCCCTTTAAAGCCTATGGCCCTACCCAAATTCTCAGCCTCCCTTTGCTGTCCCTGAGGGATGTAGAGGAGTGTCTAGGTGGTAGCGTCTAGAGGCGGACTATTGGAAATTCTGAAGGACGACACACCTTAAGCTGTGTGCAGGTGGCTCACACCTGTCATCCCACGCCTGTCATCCTGGCCACTTGGGAGGCTGAGATTCAGAGGATCTCATTTCCCAGCCCAGGCAGGAAAGTACCACGAGAGCCTCATCTCCAATCCAACTGGAAATGGAGCTTTGGCTCAGGTGGTAGAGCACTGGCCTTGAGGAATAATAGACATCAGAGACAATAGCCAAGCCCTGAGTTCAAGCCCCCAACCCAAAAGAAAGAAAGAAAGAAAGAAGGAAAGAAAGAAAGTTAGAAAGAAGGAAAGAAAGGAAGGAAGGAAGAAAGAAAGAAAGAAAGAAAGAAAGAAAGAAAGAAAGAAAGAAAGAAAGAAAGAAAGAAAGAAAGAAAGAAAGAAAGAAAGAAAGAAAGAAAGAAAGAAGGAAAGAAAGAAAGCCATCCGTTCTTTGCTTGTAAGAGATGGTGAAGTAGTAGGGGTGCTGTGGTTGGGAGAACAGGTGCTGGCCTCACTATACAGGTTTGCCCCAGTGTGAAGCCACAGCACAGTGGGCAGTGCATTACCAAGAACTCCAGAGCTCGTGGCCTGTGGCAGGCAGGGACTGGATGAATTGCAGCATGTGTGGGATGGTAGAGGCTGAGATCTGAGGATCGCGGTTCAAAGCCAGCTTGGGCAGGAAAATCTGTGAAACTTTATCTCCAGTGAACCACCAGAAAGCCAGAAGTGGCACTGTGGCTCCAGTGGTAGAGCACTCACCTTTAGCTGAGGAGCTGAGGGACTGCGCACAGGCCCAGAGTTCAAACCTCATGACCGACAACCAAAAATAAGGTAGCTGAGATTTCTGTGTAATGGTGTGTACATTTAGGAAATGCCAAGCTATGTTATGAGCCATTCCAGACTTGTGAGAGGCCCTGAGTTTTGTCTACAGTTGGTCTGAGGATAGTAGTGCCATCTTCTTGAGGGTAGGATGGTCAGGGTGCTCAGGGACTGTTGAGGCCTTGGGCTACCTGTGTGCATGCGTGCGTGCGTGCGTGCGTGTGTGCGTGCTTGTGTGTGTGTGTGTGTGTGTGTGTGTGTGTATTTCCCTCATCTTCCTCTGTCCCCTTCCTGAGCTGCCTCTTTCTGACCTCAGATGGTGCCCCTCCTCCACACTGACCTTGCCCTTTAGCCCCCTATCAGGGTCAACAGTGAGTCCTAAATTGCCAGAGGCCTGGATTCCAGCTTTTCTTTGGGGCCCAAGTCTGGCCTGTCCAAATCTTTGGGTGCCTCCAGGGGATTCTGTGTCAGCAGGGCCGGCTTGCATAAGTTCTCCCCTGCCTCTGGGGGGGCCTTAGTCATGTGATGTCCTGTCCTTTTCCTCAGCTGGGCCTCTGGCTCAAGTCCCTCCCTGCATGCTGGCAGTGGAGTGGGGGAAGGAGGGTTTGTGGTGGCTCTGGCCAACTCGAGCTTGATAGCTGACTGAAGGCTGCCCAACCAAGGAGGATCCGGGGTTACATGGGATTTGAGGTCAAGGTGGCTTGGAAGTATCCATCGGTGTCTAGGAAATGTCAATGTACCTTGTTGCAGCAAAATTTATCTTCCCACCCCAGCTTGGCCTTTCATGTCCTTCTAGACAATTTTGGATGCCCAGAATACAGATGCACACACTTTAAATTCTAGGTCCAGGAAACTGGGGGGATTAAAGACTAGTGTGGCCAATACCTCAATGTTCTGGGACATTAGCCTTGACCTGGCTATGCCCCCGTTGTTGTACGTTCACTTCTTAATCCAGTGCTGGCAACACACTGGCCACTTGTGGCAGTGCAGAGAAAGCAGCAGGAAGTGAGATACAGGGTGACCAAAATCTGGATTTATGGCTTGATTGGGGGTGGAGTGGGGGCAAAGGGTGTCTTAAAAAAAATCTTAGAGCTGGAACTCAGGTCCTAGGCGCAGTCTCTGAGCTTCCTTTGCTCAAAGCTGACACTCTACCACTTGAAACACAGCCTAACTTTCATCTTTTTTAGTAGTTTAGTGGAGAGAAGAGTCACGGATTTTACTGCCTGGGATGGCTTCAATATGCCATCCTAAGAGCTTAGCTTCTTAAGTAGCTAGAATTTCTTGTATGAGCCATTGGGCCCTGCTAAGGATATTTGTGTGTGTGTGTGTGTGTGTGTGTGTGTGTGTGTGTTGTGTGTGTGTGTGTGTGCGTATTTGTTTGTGGGCGTGTGTTTGTGTGAGGTTACCAGCTTGAACTCAGAGCCTAGGTGGTATCCTTTAGCTGGTTTGCGCAAGGTTGGTGCTCAACCACTTGAACTAAAGTACACATCAGCTCTCTGCATCCCCTGACTGTGTGGAGAACAAAAAGCTCAAACCTGATTCTATTTCTTTGTCCTCAGGGGAGGGTATGATTCCTGTGAAGCCTGGAGAAGTAGGGGTGGGGTAGGAAGGGTAACTGTACATGGGTGCTAGGCTGGGAGAGAGGCACTTTGTCTTTAACCAAGAAGGACAGTGTGGCCAGGTGCTAATAGGTCATGCTCTCATATTCCTAGCTACTCAGAAGGCTGAGATCTGAGGATTGCCATTCAGAGGCAGCCCAGCTAGAAAAGGGTGTGAGACTCTTTTCTCCCAATAACCACCCAAAAGCTGAAAGAAAAGCTGTGGCTCAAGTGGTAGAGTGCTAGCCTTGAATGAAAAAAACTGAGGGACACAGCCCGGGCCCTGAGTTCAAGCCCTAATACCAAGATGCGTGCGCACACAGAAAGGTGGTAATGATGAGCTGAGCCAGAACTGGGGGCAGTCCTGAGGCAGAATAGTAGTAAACTCTTAAGCCAGTTCACATGATTTCTCCTTAAGTCCTTCTTGGGCTGAGGGGTCTGCACCATGGCAGTAAGTTCGATGGAACCTGCCTCTCCATTCATGCACAGGGCCACAGGGCCAAGGGAAAGAACACTAGGAATGCTCCTTTGTAGTAGGTCAATGATTGTAGACCGTCATCTGCCCCCGAGCACTGGTGAGGAAAGCAGGGCTCTGAGCCCTGGGACTCCTGGGATAGCAACTGCTACAAGCAGCAGCCAGCTCGCTGTGGATTTGTGAGCCCACAAGTCTTTCATGAGCCCAACTCAACACCCTCTCGGGGTGTGCCTGACAGATTTGCACTCTTGTGATACCACATGGGCAGGCGTTACCTGCCATGCCATCTTGCACTCCTTGCCCCAAACCGTGGTCTGAGAAGTTGATTTACTGCTCAGATCCACACTGCACCCATGACAGATGCCATTCTGATGACCCGGACAATGACTTCCATTCCCCAAGGCTAGACACTTCTCTGATAATGTGGACCACTCTGTAAGCAATGGCCTCCAAATGGGCTTCTCTCAAGACTTGTAGGATACCTAGACATTGGGAGAAACACAGGGGCACACTGGCAAGTAGTCTGGCTAGAGCCAAAAAGTGAGTTCCAAGCAGGCCAGGAGAGTTGGTCATGGAACTGGAACTCTGGGCCTGGGCGCTGTCCCCTCACTTCTTCAGCTTATTGCTTAAGCTAGAGTGTCACTTCCAGTTTTCTGGTGCTTCCTTGGAGATCAGAGTCTCCCGGACTTTCCTGCCCGGGCTGGCTTTAATCCATGCTCCTCAGATCTCAGCCTCCTGAGGAGTTAGGGGGACAGGTGTGAGCCACCGACGCCTAGCTCATCTGGTCATTCACCACAGTAGACAAGGAGCTCCTGAAAGTTTTTCTTAATGCAGTTACTGGCCTTGAACTCAGAGTCTGGTCTCCAGTCATTTAACTTTTCCCTCAAGGCTGGCACTCTACCACTTGAGCCACAGCACCATTTCTGGCTTTTGGTAGTTCACTGGCAAGATTTTCACTAACTTTCCTTCCTTGAGCTGGCTTTGGTCTGCGGTCTCTGATCCCAGTCTCCTGAGTAGCTAGGATTTAAAGGGGTTGAGCCACTGATGGCATTGGGTTAGAAGCTTTTCTTTTCTTTCTTTTTTTTTGGGGGGGGGTGGGTCCAGTCATGGACCTGAACTCTGGGCCAGGGTGCTGTCCCTCAGCTCTTCAGCTCAAGACTAGCACTCTAACACTTGAGCCACAACGCCTCTTTTGGTTTTATTCTTTTTGCTTATGTGGTGCTGAGGAATCGAACCGAGAGCCTCATGCTTGCAAGGCAAGTGCTCTACCACTGAGCTACCTTCCCAGGCCAGAAGCTTTTCTTAAGCAAGTGTTCATCCTGCATTTGCCCTGACTCCTCAATGCAAAGGAGACCTAATGGTCACGAGCTGTGAAAAATAGGCTTCCAGCCACAGGAAATGGCTGGGGTCCATGGTGAAAAGAAAAGCTAATCTTCCCCCTGAGCCTCATTCTCTTTCCTCCACCCTCTTTCATACCTGTGACTCAAGTACAAACCTTGACCCAGCCTTGAATGTCCTGCCAGACTTGTCTGAAGCCACAGAACTTTCATTTCACACACACCACCTGCTCTACACCACACTTCAGGATTTTTGCCCATTCTGTACCTTCTGCCTGAGGCTCTCTGTCCTGTTCCAAGCCTTAGAACTCCTGTGGAATTTTGGCACCGGTTATATCACATCCTGGAGCAAATCTTTCCTTCCTTTCTCTCTCTAGAGGTGGAACTTTTGCAGGCTTACTGACAAATGCTCTATCTTGGTGTGTGTGTGTGTGTGTGTGTGTGTGTGTGTGTGTGTGTGTGTGTGTGTGTGTGTGTGTGTGTATGTGTGTGTGTGTCAGTTCTGAGGTTTGAATTCATGGCCTGGACGCTATCCGTTAGCTTTTCTGCTCAAGGTTAGCAGTCTGCTACTTGAACCACAGCACTACTTCTGGCTTTTTGGGTGTTTAATTGGAGAAAAGTGTCTCATAAAGACTTTCTTGCTTGCAATTGTGATCCTCAGATCTCAGCCTCCTGAATAGCTGAGATTACAGGGGGGAGCCACCAGCAGCTGCCCTCTACCTCTTACCTCTCACCTTGGCCCTCCTGAGTCCCAGAAGAATATGTATCACCAGGCTCACTTTTTTTTTGTCAGTCATCGGCTTTAACTCAGGGTCTGGGCATGTTCCTTAGCTTCTTTTGCTCAAGGCTAGCCACAGTGCCACTTTTGGCTTTTTCTGTTTCTGTATTACTGAGGAATCGAACCCAGGGCTTCGTGCATGCTAGGTAACCTCTCTACCACTAATCCACATTCACAGCCCAAGGCTGACTTGTAACAGGAGTTATGATGGTGGGATTTATTGGCTTACCCCTTTTGGCAGAGAAATTGCTGACTATTTCATATCTTTGCCAAGATTTTGGACCAGTTTGTGACTCTGCAATGAGGAATGATGAATGAGTGAGAGCCACCAGGCCCTAGAGGTCTAGGCTCACATACTACATAGGGATAGATAATATGGATCCAGAACCTTCAACCACTCCTAGCCTAGGAACTCTGAGGGCTTGTCCCAGCTTGCCCAAGTTGGGTGGGCTGAGCATGGGTAACCTGCTGAATGCCCATCATCCATACATCATCCATCCATACACAGAGACATGGAGTGGTTGCCTCCTTTTTTTTGGTGGGGGGAGCAGTTCCGTGTTTGTACTATGAGCCTAGGCCCTGTCCCTGAGCTCCTTTTGCTCAAGGGTAGCACTCTGAAACTTGAGCCACAATCCCACTCATGTTTTTTTTTTTTTTTCCAGTGATCTGTTAGAAATAAGAGTGTCACCGACTTCCCTGCCCTGGCTGAATTCAAAATGACATTCTCTACATTCTCAGCCTCTGGAGGAGATAGGATTACAGGTAGGAGCCATTGACACCTGGATTTCTTTTCTTCTTGTTGTTCTTTTTTTAATTATAACAATCTGAAATCTTCACGGTATCATTCCAATGGTTTGCATTCGAAGTAAACTACCCAAGCTTGGAGTTCAAATGCTAGGACTGCCACGCACAAATGGAGGGAGATCCTGACAAACTCATTCCTATTCATGTGAATGCTAATGGAATGCTATAAAAGTCATAATTAAATTTGCAGTTGATTCATGATTCTATTTTAGAATGCCACACAAATATTATTGGATTTATATCTTCCATTTTAGCACCATAATATGATTCCCCTAATGGATGGATATTAACTAATTTTTAATGAATGCTTTTATAAGTATTCAACCATGATACTTCACTAAAAGGTGGCATAATGTAATAACTAATAATTGGTAATAATATATATATATATAATTTAATATCCTCACATTCCCTCTCTCTCTATCTCCTTATATATATATATATATATATATATATATATAGAGAGAGAGAGAGAGAGAGAGAGAGAGAGAGAGAGAGAGACATACACATATACATATCTATCAATGTATATATTGGGCACTACTGTGGCTTGATCAAAGGTCCTCAGAATTTCCTGGCAGCTCAGTTTCCTGGAGGCTGGTATTTTAAGACTATGACCCCATTAATGAATTGGGCATTGTAGGCAGTGAGTTGAAATCCCAGCATGGCCAAAAATTTATTCGTGGCATAAGAAGACAATTTTGACACATTTTTTTCCTTCTCTGTAAAAGTCCTGGGTCTCAGTACAATGTACAAACCACATGCAAATATAATCTAGGTGATATGATGTAATAAATGAAGTGTTATACGTGTAATAATAATACATAAATAAGGGTAATAAGTATCATACGCAGTAAACCCATGTATGTAAATAGATCTCATATATGAATATTATTTTTTCCAGTGTTGAGGCTTGAAATCAGGCCCTGGAAACTGGTCTGAATTTCTTGTCTTCAAGGACGGTGAGCTTTCCCTTCACCCACAATGTCACAGAGTTAACCAGGTCCCAAGTTCAAATCCCAGGCCTGCTAGAAAAAATGGTGCAAATTCCAAGCCAGGGCCTTATTATTATTATTTATTTATTTTTTGGCCAAGCACGGGGCTTGAACTTAGGTCTTGGCACCTCTGCCACAATCAACCCTGGATTCTAGGATGCAAGTTCAAAGATCGGGACGGCAAAAAAAAAAAAAAAACAACAAGGATAAGGATTAAACTGAGAAGTTCAAGAAGGTGATATTACTTTTTTTTTCCTTTGTATTGTGACCATCCTGGGTCTAAATGACAAAGCCCAGAAAGTGCACATGACCTTGTATTGCTGATGTTTGGTGGGATATTAGGGAAGCCATAGCCAAAACCAGCAACTTGGGCCTGGAGGCCTAATCCCGGGACTTCCACTAATGAATGGTGGGAGGTTCTGAGAAACCCATTCTGATGATACATCCATACAAATGGAATGTTATAAAAGTAACAATTAAATTAGTAGTGTATTGTATTCATATTATAAAATTTTACACAATTATACTACATTGAATAATTTTCAATTAATACTTTATTATGTATTCAATCATGATAATTAAAAAAAGGAAGGAATAATTTAGTTGCCAATAATCAGTAGTAATATGGTATATGCAATTTCATAATATAGACATCTCTCTTAGTTTATACATATACATCTAACTATGTATCTACCAATCTACACATTTATCTGTTTATACACATGTCACTCCTGGGGCTCAGTGGTAGAGTGCTCCCCTAGTACATACAAAGCCCTGGGTTCAATTCCTCGCTACCACATGCACAGAAAAATCCAGAAGTTTTGCTATCGCAGGAGCAGTGAGCACTAGCTTTGAGCATAAAAGCTTAGGGACTGTGTCTTGACCCTTACTCAAGACCCAAGACTGGCACCAAAAATAAAAAAAATAAAAGAATGTTCTGGCCTCAATGATATAAGGATAGGACTACAAATATCTCATCATAGAGCAAGCTGAGAGTCTGGTGCTGACAGCTGCTATCTAACCTGACTTAGCCAGAGGTAAACTGCTGCAACCCAGCTCCATGGAATCAGATGCTGCTGACTCACTCACCCCTATCATCCAAGATAGCCCAGAGATGAGATCTGACACTGGTGCGTTTAATACCCAGCCCTGGCACGAAGTCTGCAAAACTCTGAGATGTGGCTCAAAGTGTTAGAGCTCTAGCCTTGAGCTAAAGGTCTTAGGATAGTAGCCCCAAACTTTGAGTGCAATCCCCGTGGCTAATTCCCCCTAAAAAAAAACCCACCTCTTTAAGCCATTAGATGTGAACTTTGTGCAGTTTGTGATGTGTTTCTGAAAAAATGGTGATACTGATGAAAACACCCTAATTCTAATGACAGCTTGTGGGATACAGCTATGTGATGAGTCCTTCATGAGGTGTTGTGTGCTGAGTCCTTCACGGGGTGCATTCTTTCATCTGGTCCTTGTAAAAGCTCCACAAGTAAGATGATTGTGCACATGAGAAAGTTGAGGCTCAGATATGTCCCCATGTCAGGGACAAAATTATGTATGTACTGAGCTCTAATGAGTTGTCTCCTGAAGACAATTGTTTTGGTTTATTTTTCTTGGTCATAAATATTGAACTCAGGGCACTGAACTTTCCCTGTTGGGTTCATGGCTAGTGTGTATCATGTGGAGTCAAGGACCCTAGGCATCTGTAGCTGAGTTCTGTCATCCTGCCTACTCAGGAAGCTGAGATCTGACAATCTGGGTTCCAACTATCCCAGACACAAAAGGTCCCATAAGACTATTATCTCCTACTCACCATTTAGCAATTTGAAATGGAAGCCAAGTGCCACAGACTCACGCTTGTATTCCTAGCTGCTCAGGAGGCAGAGAACTGAGGATCAGCCTGGGCAAGAAATTCCTTGAGATGGTTATCTACAGTGAACCACCAGAAAGCCTGATGGGATGCTGTAGCTCAAGTGGTAGAGTGCTAAACTCTGAGCTGAAGTGCTCAGAGACAGCAACCAGGCCCAGACTTCAACTCCTCCAACTTACAAGAAAAGAAAGCAAGAAACCTGAAGTGGAGTGCTGAGAATGTGTCTTAGGTGTAGAGTGCTTTGCATATATGAAACCCTGGGTTTGAATCCTCAGTACCATGTCTCTAGAAAAAAAGCCTGAAATGTCTCTGTGGCTCAAGTGGGAGAGTGCTATCTTCGTACAGGAGAAACTCAGGTATAGTGCACAGGTCCTGAGTTCAATCTCCAGGACTGGTGTATGCACACACACACACACACACACACACACACACACAAAGATACCAGAAGTGAAGCTGTGACACCAAATAGTAAAGCAAAGTTCTTCTGCTCTGAGCTCATGATCAGCACCTTGGTCTTGTGTTCAACTGCAAAACTTAGCCACCCAGGGCCCATCTAGGAGAGGTCAAAGGTTTCAAAACCTGATGAGCTTCACCAGCCCTAGATGACCAGAAACATTGTGATATTACAAAGGTACTTAGATTTAGGGATGCACTGTTGCCAATAATAAATCATTTCATTAGGTTCAGCTCCATAGTTGTCTGCCATAAGGACTCTTGAATTAATTGTAGCAATTTGTTTCAACACTGGGACATAGTCTAACAAAGACAGGATAAGTGCAGGGAACTTGGCCTGCCACGGGAGGTGGCACAAATGAAGGCTTCCTGTCAAAACAGAGCACTGGGAGAGAAAGAGCTTGGGTTACAAAGAGGCCTTTTTCTCCTGGACTTCAGAGCCCATACACATTCATCCTCACTAAATGCCCCCGGATGAACTGTTTGTTTCACAGCTTTACAGGAGTGAGCCTTTTTGTCTGCCTGTTCTAACAATGAGGCAGACTTCCTCCAGCAGCCTGGGGTATGGAGAAACCCTCGGCTTCACTGGGAAAAGTGAGGAGAGCCTCTGAACATACACTGTCTTGAAAGCACTCTCTGTGCTATGAAATCATTCTATTCAAAGCAAATTTCCTAGCTGGGTGCCTTTCTTCATAGAGACTCCGGATGTTCACCAATAGAAATACATGCATACATACACATGGAGTTACTGGCTCTATTTTTGTGTGGCAGATCCTGAGGCTTGAACTTTAGGCTAGACATTGTCCTTGAACTGATTTTGCTCAAGGAAGCATTTTATTGTGTGTTAAACCATGATTACCCTTGGATAGGGTGCAGCTTTTACACCCACAGATGATCCAGGGATCCTAGGGCCTGAGTTCAACTCCCAGCACTGGCAAAAAAATATCAAACCAACACAAACGAGAAGGAAAAAACCAGGAAGTTTTACATAACCGTTTTGCCTTTGTTTCCTTTTCACTTGACCATCCTGGGTCTCAGTGACTCAGCTTGAAAATTGAAAATTGAACATGACCTTGCATGGCTGAAGGCTGGTGGGCTATCAGTGAAGTCTGAGCCCAACCCACAAACCTAGGCCCTGAGTTGGATCCTGGGACTGGCACCTACACACTGCTGAAGATCCTAGGATACTCATTCCTATGTATAGGAACACTAATAGAAGGTTTGAAATATACTAATTGAATTACTAATTAGCTAATCATTCTAGTATAAGATTGTATGCAATAAATACAGGCCATTGATTAATTTAATACTTTCTTAAGTCTTCTATTGTGATTAATTAATGGAGGAATAATTTTAGACCAAATAATCGGTAGTAATAGGACATACAAAAATAAGATATAGACATCACTCTTTATATAGAGTTATACACTAGAATCTACATAAATACCTATTTGTCTCTGTATACATTTATAGATGCATATACATATGTAAATACACACACACACTTCAATCTACACATCTATGTGTTTATATATTGGCCACTCCTAGAGCTTGATCTCAGGTCCTCAAATTAGCTCAACAACTTCACTTGCATCAGACTGGTGGGCTAACATTGACCATTCATGAAGTGGGCTTCTAGGCCCTGAGTTCAAATCATAGAACTGCCAAAAACTTAATTCTGGTGGAAGAAGCCAATTGTCTCACTTATTTTCCTTATTGGTGAAAATCCTGGGTCTCAGGAATGATGTATAATACATAGGCAAATCTATATCCTATGTAATAGGATGTAAGAAATATTATTATATATGTAATCATACTCACTAAAATACATAATAAATAAATAAAACACAAAATAAAATGAATAACTATACTAACTGCAATATATGCTGTAAACATGTGTATGGAAATATAAACCATGGATTTAAAATGTATATGAGTGCTAGGACTTGAATTCAGGCCCTGGGAACAGGTCTGACTTTCTTTTCTTCCATCATGGTGAGCTTCCCCTTCCCCCACTATGCTGCAGATTTACCCAGACCCTGAGTTTAAATCCCAGTTCTGACAGAAAAAAATGGCATGAATTCCAAGCCAAGAGCCTCAAAATTTTTTAAATATTTTCAATGTATGTATGTATGTATGTATGTATGTATGTGTGTATGTATGTATGTATGTATATATTTTTATTTTGTCAAGGACAGGGCTTGAACTCACGTGGTGGCAACTCTGCTTCAGCTTCGATCACTCTAGGCTAGGGTGCAGCCACTGGACCCACAGCCGAACCTGGATCCTGGGCCCCAAAGGCTGACAAGAAAAAACAATAAAACGACACAGGAAAAAAAAAAAAACAGCAACTTGCAGGTAGCTGCAGGTTTTACATTTGTTTTCTTTGCAAGGTGACCTTCCTCGGTTTGAATGACATGGCTGAAAAGTGTTGGTAACCTGGCATTGCTGAAGGCTGGTGGGCTCCCAGGGAAGCCACAGGCCAACATGACAACATAGGCCCTGGGTTTGAAGCCGGGTCCTGACCTCTACCAATGGAGGGAGATCCTAAGGGTCGCATACCTATTCATAGGAATACCATTGGAAGGTTGTGAATGTCAAGGTTGAATTAGTTGTTACTGAACGATACTACTATAAAATTAGAGTGATTTTAGGTTACCGATTGATTTTAATGAATATTTTTGACACATTAAAAGAATACTATTAATTACATGGACACAATAATTCCAGGACAGTGATTGATTTAATTAATAATTCATTAAGTATGAAAACAATATTAATTACATGGAGGCATAATAAATACCTAAGATTTGGTAGAAATGTAGCATATATCACTGAATAGTGTATAGACATCTCTGACACTCTATAAAGATCTATATTTATTTGTGTACTACCATCTGCATGTCAATCTGTTCTTATTTTGTCAAATCCTGGGGCTCCATCTCAGGTACTGTGAACTACTCGTCAGCTCAATGTGACCAGGCTGGCGTGCTGACAATTACCCATTCATGCATTGAACCTTGTAGGCTGTGAGTTCAGATGCCAGCACTCACAAAAATTGAATCGTGGAGTAAGAAGCCCATGGTGACACATTTTCCTTTCTTGTGAAAGTCCTGGGTGTCAGGTGTGAAGTTTCATACATAGGTAAATCTACATCCTCTGTAATAAATGTAATAAATATTCCATGTGTAATAACAGTCAGTAAAATAAATGGTAAATAGATGAATAAAACAAAAAATTAAATGAATAACTACACTAAGCACAATAGAGAGTCAGCATATGGGGCTCGATCTCAGGGCCTGGGAACTGCCTAGGAGCTGAATTGGCTAGAGGCTGCTGCACTGAAAATCACCCATTCATGAAATTCTCGGCCCTGAGTTTAGATCCCAGCACTGCCAAAAATGTAATCTTGGAGTGAGAAGCCGAGCATGACACGTTTTCTTTCTCTTTGAAAGTGCTCGGTGTCAGGTAGGATGTATAATACGGGTGCAAATCTATATGCTATGTAATAGGATGTCATAGGTGGAATAATTGTCACTACAATAAATGATGAAGGGTTGAATTATTGTATCATTGTAAATAAAATTAGATGCAGTAATTATAGGATATGTATTAAGTTTTATTAATATTTTATTAAGCATTAACAGAATAAAAATTGCATGGAGTCATAATTAAATACCTATTATTTGGTTGTGACACATGATGCATAATTTAATTATATATAGACATCTATCTCATTCTATAAAATATGTAAATATATGTATGTATATATGTACACATATGATAATAACAGGATATTGAGTAATTTTAATTAATGTTTTATTAATTGTTCAACTAGGACACATCATTAAGTGGAGACATAATTTAATATCTAGTTATTGGCAGTAATATCTATAAGTTAATAATTTAGGGATATCTCTCTTTTTGTGTACATAATAGTTATATACAGCAATCTCTATCTGTTTATACCTTGTTCACTCCTGGCGCTCGGTGGTCGAGTGCTTCCCTAGTAAGCAGGAAGCCCTGAGTCAATTCCTCAGTGCCACATAAACAGAAAATCCAGAAATTCTGTTGTCAATCAATTGAGTGCTAGCCTGGAGCACAAATGCTTAGGGATAGTGTCTAAGCCCTTACTCAAGGCTCAGGACTGCTGCCAAAAAAAGGTAGAATGTTCTAACTGCAAGTATAGAAGGCCAGGACCTCAAATACATCACCACAGAGCAAGCTAGGAGTCTGGCGCTGACAGCTGCCACCTAGACTGACTTAGCCAGATGTAAACCGCTGCAACCCAGCTCCAAGAAATCAGTCGCTGCTGGTTTACTGCCGTCATCCTGGCTGCTAGGGGGCTTTAAAACCCAGCCCTGACAGGAAGTCTGTGAGACTCCTGGAAATGTGGCTCAAAGTGGTAGATCTCTAGCTTTGAACAAATGGTATTAGAACAGTATCCCCATGCATTGAGTTCAAGCCCCATTGGTAATCCCCCCAAAAACCTACCCCCACTAAACCATTAGATTTGAACTTGTATGGTTTATGAAATGTTCCTCACAGAATGGTGATACTGATGAAAGCACCCTAATTCTAATGACAGCTTGTTTAATAGAGCTATGTGCCGAGTCCTTCATAGGGTGCAGTGTGCCGAGTCCTTCATAGGGTGCAGTGTGCTGAGTCCTGCATTGGGTGCTGTGTGCTGAGTCTATCACATGACGCTGTGTGCTGAGTCATTTAAAGAATGCCATGTGCTGTGTCCTTCACAGGGTGCATTCTTTCATCTGGTCCTTGTAAGAGCTCTACAGTTGAGATGATTATGCAGACAAGAATATTGAGGCTCAGATATGTCCCCATAGCAGGGACAAAATTTTGTATTACTAAAGAGTGGGTGGGTTCTCTCCTGCAGACAAATGTTTAGTTTTGCTTTTTCTCAGACATGAACCTTGAAATGATAGCCTCAGCACTGACTCTTACCTCTTGGGCTCATGGATAGACTCCACCATGTGGAGCCAAGGACCCCCTTGCAGCAGAGTGCTATGGCCTAGGGGTGGATAGCTGAGGTCTGTCATCCTGCCTTCTCAGGAAGCTGAGATCTGAGGGTCAGGTTTCCAAACAATTCCAAACACAAAAGATCTCATGAGATTATATCTCCAATTCACCACTAAGAAAACTGAAGTGGAAGCTGGGTGCTTTTGGCTCATGCCTGTTATCCTAGCTACTCAGGAGGATGAGATCTGAAGATCATGGTTCAAAGCTAGCCTGGGCAAGAAAGTCCTTGAGACATTTAGCTCCAATGAACCACCAGAAAACCTGAAGTGGCCTCTGGCTCAAATGGTAAGGCATAAGACTTTAGCTGAAGAACTCAGGGACAGCACCCAGGCCCAGACTTCAATTCCCACAACCACCACCACCAACAACAAAAAGACAAACACAAACTAACAAACCTGAAGTACAGGGCTGGGAATGTGCATTAGGGGTAGAGTGCTTCGCATATATGAAACCCTGGGCTATCAGTACCACATTACCAGGAAAAAGCCTGAACTGGCTCTGTGTCTCAAGTGGGAAAGGGCTATCCTTATACAAGAGAAACTAGGTACAGGGCTCAAGTCCTGAATTCAAGCTCCAGGACTAGTGTATTCACACACACACACACACACAAACACACACACACACACACACACACACAAAAGCAGAAGTGAAGCTGTGACATAAAATGGTAAAGCACTAGTCTTCTGCTCTGATCTCATTGTCAGCCCCCAGACCCTGTGTTCACAATCAAACCTAGGCATCCATGGCCCAACTAGGAGATGTAAAGGTTTCAAAACCAGATGACCTTCACCAGCCCCATATGACAGGAAGTATTGTGATATCTGACATGTGCTTGGATTTCCCAAGCTTCCGGAAACTTAGGAGAGGCATCATAGGCTCATCATCATCTGCAATGAAACATTTCCTTAGGTTCAGTGCCCTAGTTGTGTTCCTGAAGGGCTCCTGAATTACATTTAGCACTGTATATGAACACCAGAACATAGCCTCACAAAGGCAGAACAAGTGTAGGGAACTTGGCCTGCCACGGGAGGTGGCACAGATGAAGGCTTCCTGTCAAATCAGAACACTGGGGAGAGAGAGAGCTTGGGGTACAAAGTGGCCTTTTTCTCCTTACCTTCAGAGCCCGCCCACACTCATCCTCACTAATTGGCCCAGATTGAATTGTTTCTTACATAGCTATACAGGAGTGAGACCTTTAGCCTGCCTGTTCAGACTATATGAGAGACTTCTTCCAGCAGGCCTGGGGTGCAGACAAATACTCAAGCTACACTGGACCCAGTGATGGGAGCCCCAGAACATACATTGTCATGAGAGCCATCTCTGTGCTATGAAATCATTGTATTGAAAACAAATTTCCTAGCTTGGTGCCATTCACAAAAGCGACTCTGGAGATTCCCCTATAGGAATGCATCCATACATGCACAAAGACATGGAGGTACAGGCTCTTCTGGTGGGGCAGGTCCTGGGGTTGAACTATGAGCCTAGGGTTGTCCCTGAGCTCCTTTTGCTCCAGGGTAGCTCATTACCCTTGAATCACAGTCCCACATCTGGGTTTTTTCTCTGATTTCTTAGAAATAAGCATGTTAAGGACTTTCCTGCCTGGGCTGTATTCAAACTGATAATCTCTACATCTCATCTATCTGAGGAGCTGGGATTATAGTCAGCAGACACTGGCACCTGTCTTTCGTTTTTTCTTCATTTTTTAATCTGGACAACTGACTTCTTCACAGGGTCATTCCAATGGTTTGAATTTATAAGTAAACTACCCAATGTTCTTTATAGCTGCTTTCTCTGAGAAGGATTCACTATCCTTATCTTCCCCTCTGGTAACAGGTTAGAAGCCAAAAGTGAGAAATGAATGTCATAGGATTTGGGAGCTAAGGTCCACAGTTCATGCCAGCTCTGTCACTTAGCTTTGAGCTGCAGTGAATTTACTGTCTCCGGATAATAGGACCAAAAGCTGAAGTGATTCTCACACTGTCTTCATTTGTCCTTTTGCCTATAAAATGATGTAATAGTTATGAGTGTTATGTGTCTCCAAGCTTAAATATCTAGAACACACTAGAAACATCTTCATGTTTCTGTTTTTCTCTAGTACCTCCCGAGATTTAGACTAAGGTTTTGTGTGGAGCAGCTCCTTGGTGAATCCCTGAGGAAAGCTGCTTGAAGCCTCCTCAGAAGATCGCCATCCAAAGCCAGCCCATGCAGAAAAGTCTGTGAGATTCTTAACTCCAATAAACCACCAGAAAACCAGAAGTGGATCAGTGGCCCAGACAGTAGAGCTCCAGCTTTGAGAGAACTGAGCAGGAAGTACAGGTCCGACCAGGCAAGCCTGGGTGGTCCTTATATCCAATTAATGACCAGATGGCTGGAAGTGGAGCTGTGGTGGTGGTATAGACTCAGCCTTGAGCAAAACATCTGAGGAATACATGAGGCCTTGACTGTAGGCCCTGGGATGGCCAAAAAAAATTCAAAAAGAGAAGGTCATGTTATGTATCAATGCTCTACCTATTTATGTGTGTATATTACCTCCCTGAGGGCAAACAGATCATATGCAATGCTTCTGCTTTTATTTACTGATTAATTTTTCAGATATGCTTCTTGCACATACCACATCATTCTCTTCATTTCACACCCATCGATTTTCTTTTCTAGGGTTCCAGGCTTGTGTCCTTATATAATGCACTTAAACTCTCAGCAGCCTTTATTTATATTTCATTATGAGGCCAAGGCCGGTACAGTCACAAATCAGGTAGGGGAAGAGAAGGTTAGGTTTCGTAGAAATAACCGGTATTCAGAAAATTAAACTTGGAGATGGAAGATGGTGGCATACTTATGTAAAAACTTTAACGAAGAAAAAGATGAGGGGCTTGGAATGTGGATTAGTGAGAGAGTGCTTGCCTCGCATGCAAGAAGCCCTGGGTTTGATTCCTAAGTAGCACACACACAAAAAACATGAGAATTCATGCTGTGACTCAAGTAGCAGAGTGCTAGAGACAGTGCCCAGGCCTAGAGTTCAACCCAAGAACTGGCAAAAAGATAGCTAGTTATGTAGGTAGGTATGTAGGTAGAGAGATGGATGGATGGATAGATAGATAGATAGATAGATAGATAGATAGATAGATAGATAGATAGATAGATAGATAGATAGATAGATAGATACATACATACATACATACATGCATACATACATACATAGATAGATACATAGATAGATACATAGCTACATAGATAGATAGAAAGATAGATAGATAGATAGATAGATAGATAGATAGATAGATAGATAGATAGATAGATAGATAGATAGATAGATAGATACATACATACATACATACATACATACATACATACATGCATACATACATGCATACATACATACATACATACATACATACATACATACATACATACATACATACATAGATACATAGATAGATAGATGAATATGGTCTTGGACTTCAGGAGGAAAGAAGGGAACAAGTCCCAGTCATGAGGTCTTCTGCAGTGTTAAAGGACTCCAGCATCGCCTTCACACAAACACAGAGCAGGAAGACTGTCTCTGTCCCACTTCTCAGGCAGCAGAAGACACCAAAGCCAAGAGGGCAGAGCCAGGTTCTAACTCAGGTGCTTGGAGTCAGTAGAGAAAGGGCCCTGCCTCTCCTTGGACTGGGTATATGCATTAAGTATGTGGAGAAGGAAGGAAGGAGAATGGACTGCCAGAGTAGAAGAAGGGCCTTCAAATCTGACAGATACAGAATCAAAAACCCACTTGCTAAGATCAGAGAGCAGGGTTTTTGGATTCTGTTCCTCCCCCAATGAATGGCTCTCTATTGTTAACCTAAAGATAGCCTGAGGCTCTCTTCACCTAAGGGAGGAAGGTTAATTAGTCATTGTTTGAAGAGGCTGAGAAAAGCCTGACCCTGGAGTAACTCTAACAAATGTTTTAGGTTTCCCCTCATTGCTGGCATGCCTGGAATGAATGAAGTGCTTTTGCAGCTCACTTCCCTGTTGAGTGTGTACAATCTTCCCCCTAATCCTGAAGCCTGGGTCTCTTCACCCAGCCTGGCTTTTGAAACTGTTTCCTGTCCTTCAAATACAGTGTTACACTGGAGTTCTTGCTGCTAACAGGGCTAAGGCTTAGATCCTGAGAATTTCATTTGAACCCAGGATTGGTAAGTAATGTTTCTTTCATGCTTCTATAGCTCAAGAAGTCTAAGAACATTTAGAGTACAAGTAACTTATCACCAAGGAAAACCCAGGAAGCTCTTGAACATCTGAGCTTTTAGCAGTGGAAGTCATAATGTCATATACTTTCCCTCCCTAGTTGGCTTCACCCTGTTATCCTCAGACCTAAGCCTCCTGAGCTAGGGTGACACTCGTGAGCTATTGGTTCTCTGCTAGGTTCAGAAATGTAATTACATTGACAATACAAGTCAAATGTTTACCACAAAAGGCTTCTGGAGCATATTAAGCCTTTCAACATTGGACCTTTCAGAACCCAGTAGGACACAAGGTTATAATGCTGGAGCCTGAAAGTCTGGTCATATTGATGACCTACACTTGAACCTTGAGCTCTGACTCAAATTCTGGTGTACATCGGGATTCATTTTCCAGAGAATGTTCTCCTAATTATCAGATAGGAAAAGTACTTTGATTAACCTTCACTTTTTCCAGTTGTGTGTCTTGAACTCAAGCCTGCGCATTGTCCCTGAGCCCTTTAGCTCAATGGGAACACTCTAGACTTGAGCCACAGCACCACATGGGGTCTTTTGTGGTTCATTGAAGGTAAGAGGCTAAGAGGCTTTTCTTGCCTAGGTTGTCTTTGAACTGTGGTCTTCAGATCTCAGCCTGCTAAGAAGCTAGTGTTCCAGTTGTGAGCCACTGGCATCTGGCTGATAGTTTTTGACAGTTCTGGGACTTTATCTTAGGGCTCTCATACTGTCTCTGAGCATCTTTTTCTCAAGGCTAGCACTCTACCACTTGAGCCAATCCACAGCTTCTGGCTTTTTCTTTGTATGTGGCACTGAGGATTCAAACCATGGCATTCATGCATGCTGAGCAAGTTCTCTTCCACTAAGCCACATTACTAGCCCCACCCTTACAATTTTATCCCTCAACTTGCTTCTGAGTATAAATCATTTAAAGAAATCTCTATAGGAAGGTGTCCAAAAACACAGAAGACAAAGCTCATACTTGAGAGAGACTCTAAACATGTGAAGACCATGACAATGCTTCCATTTAATTATGTATCATGTTTCAACACAAAAAAGTATTAATGAAAAATGAGTCAATGTCCTATATTATTAAATTTTTGCTGTATAATATTTTTTATTGTGAAAATACTGTGCAGAGGGGTGTACAATTGCATGGGCAAAATAATGAGTACATTTCTTATCAAGCATTGTAGCCTCCTCCTTTGTTTCCCCTTCCCATCCTTTCCCATCTTCCCCCCGGCTCCCCCACCAAATCTTCCCCCACCCCAAAGTTGTAAAGTTTGTTTTCAACATAACGACTTGTACATCTCATTGTTGCAGTGGGTCCACCTGTATCCTTATTTAAACGATTTGTTTTTTCCTTTCCCCTCCACAAATTACACTGACATCAAATACAGTGAAAGCAGGGTTTATACCATGGGGAGGGACATACAAAGCAACAAGGAAATAATCTTATAAATGTGTTAGAAACAATAGCATGAAAGAAAAAAAAACATTTGAATACATATCTTAGGGTTAATTTCCCTAACATCAATTTATCTGACATTTTCTGCTTGACTCAGATATATACTAATTATTGCAAATAAGGGAAACCATGGGACCTATGCTTCTTTGGGCCTGGATTACTTCACTTAATATAATTTTTCCAAGTCTTTCTATTTCCTAACAATTGGGGCAATGTCATTCTTTCTGATGGAGGCATAGAATTACATTGTGCATATGTACCACATTTTATTGATCTATTCATCTACTGAGGGGCATCTGGGCTGATCTATATCATACCTATGGTAAATAATGCAGCAATAAACATAGTCGTGCTGGTAGGTTTAGTGTGGTCTAGTTTTGAATATTTGGGTAAATGCCCCAAAGTGGGATTTCTGGGTCATAGGTGAGTTCTATGTGTCTTTTGAGGAAACTCAATACTGCTTTCCAAAGTTGTTGAACAAGTTCACAATCCTACCAACAACGCAGAAAGATTCCCTTCTGTCCACATCTCCTCCAGCATCTGTTGTTATTAGAGTTCTTGATTACTGCCATTTTAACTGGGGTAAGGTGGAATCTCAATGTTATTTTGATTTGCATTTCTTTTATGTCTAGGAATGTTGAGCATTTCTTCATGTGTCTATTGGCCATCCTTCTTTCCTCTTCAGAGAAGTTTCTCTTTAAGTCTTTAGCCCACTTATTTATTGGGCAGCTGTTTTTTTCAAGATTTGTTGTTGGGGGATTTAATTTTTTGAGTTTCAGGTACATTTTAGATATGAGACCCTTGTCTGTTGTATGGAAAGTGAAGATCTTCTCCCAATCCGTGGGATTCCTATTAATCTTCCTGGCTATGTCCTTTGCCATGCAGAAGCTCTGCAATTTCATGCGACCCCATTTGTCCAAACTTTCTTTGATTTGTTGTATTTATGGGTCTTCATTAAGAAAATTTTGCCCTGTGCCAAGAAGACCTAGGGTTTCTCCTGTTCCATCCTGTAATGTTTTCAGAGTGTCTGCTTTGACTCCGAGGTCTTTGATTCATTCGGAGTTGATTCTGGTTCAGGGTGATATATAAGGATCTTGCTATAGTTTTCTACAAGTAGTTAACCAATTTTGCCAGCACCATTTACTGAAGAGGCTGTCTTTCTTCCATTCTATTTTTTGAGCTCCCTAATCAAAGATTAGATGGCTATAAGTCTGTGCATTCATTTCTGGGTTTCAATTCTATTCCACTGGTCTTGAGGTCGGTTCTTGTGCCAGTACCAAGCTGTTTTGATTACCATGGCTTTGTAGTAGAGTTTGAAATTTGGTATTGATATGCTTCCAGCACAGTTCTTTCTGTTGAGAATTGTTTTTGCCATTCGGGGTCTTCAATTATTCCATATGAATTTTTGGATTGTGTCTTATATTTCCTTGAAGAATTAGGTTGGAATATTGATAGGTATTGCATTGAATTTGTAGATAGCCTTGGGAAGTATTGCCATTTTCATGATGTTGATCTTCCCAATCCAGGAGCATGGGAGTTTTTGCCACTTTTTAAATTCTCTTTTGATTTCCTTTTTCAGGTTTTTAAAATTTTCATCCTAGAGGTCCTTCACTTCTTTGGTTAAGTTAATTCCTAAGTATTTTATTTTTTGAGTGGCTATTATGAATGGAGTTGCTTTCCTAATTTCAGCCCCACTTTTCTCATGTTGACATACAGAAAAGCCATTGATTTTTGAGGGTTAGTTTTGAATAAGCTTGAGTAATTTAGGAGTGGAGTCTGTTGGATTCTTTAAATACAGGATCATGTCATCTACACCTAGGTAGAGTTTTACGTCTTCTTTCCCTATTTGGATCCTTTTTATGTTTGCATCTTGTCTTATTGCTGTAGCTAGGCATTCTAATAGTAGATTGAAGAGAAGTGGAGAGAGTGAACAACCTTGTCTCATTCCTGAGTTAAGAGAAAATGGCTTTAGTTTTTCAACATTAAGTATAATACTGGCTGTACGTTTGTCATAAACAGCCTTTATTGTATTGAGGAATGTTCCATGAATTCCTAATTTTTCCAGAACTTTCATCATAAAGGGGTGATGAACCTTGTCGAATGCTTTTTCTGCATCTATTGAGATAACCATGTGGTTCTTATCCCTGCTCCTGTTGATGTGATGAATCATCCTAATTGATTTCCATATATTGAACCAGCTTTGCATCCCTGAAATGAATCCTGTTTGATCGTGGTATATGATTTTTTGGATATATTGTTGAAGAAGATTGGCGAAAATTTTGTTAAGAAGTTTTTCATAAATGTTCATCCAAGAAATGGGTCTATACTTCTCTTTCTCTGATGAGTCCTTGCCTAGTTTTGGATGAGGTTTATGATAGCTTCATAGAATCAGTTCGGTAGTGAACTTTCTCTTTCAATTTCATTGAAGAGTTGGAGGAGTATTGGTGTGAGCTCTGCTTTGAAGGCCTTGTAGAATTCTGCTGTTAATCCATCTGGTCCTGGGCTTTTCTTAGGAGGGAGGTCTCTTATATCTGTTTCTATTTCAATGCATGATATGGGCCTGTTAAAATGGCTTAACTCATCTTGGTTTAGTTTCAGCATGTCAGTATTTGCTAGGAAAAGGTCCATTTCTGCCAAGTTCTCAAACTTATTAGAGAAAGTTTTGAGAAGTATTTGAGAAGTTTTGAGAAGTATTATAATGTTTTGAATTTTGGTTGTTCTGTGATGATGTTTCCATTCTCACCTCTGAGTTTATTTAGTTGGGTGTGTTCTCTTCTTTTTCTGATAAGATTTGCTAAGGGTCTGTCAAATTTGTTAATTTTTTCCAAGAACCAACTCGGTTTTGTTGATTCTTTCTATGGTTTATTTGGATTCTAATTCATTTAGTTCTGATTTAATTTTAGTTATTTCTTTCCATCTACTGGATTGCAGTTTTTCTTGCTGCTCTTTTTCAAGGAGGCTCAGATATCTCATTAAATTGTTGGTTTCAGGTCCTCCAATTTGTTGATGTAAGAACTCAGAGCTATAAATTTGCCTCTGGGTACTGCCTTTTCTCTGTCCCAGAGGAGCAGGTAATTTGTGTGTTCATTTTTGTTGAATATCATGAAATTTTGCATTTCCTTTCTAATCTCTTCCATGACCCACTCGTGATTTAGCAGTGTGTTGTTCAACCTCCATGTGTTGCAGGACTTTCTTTGGTGGCTTTTAGTGTTGAGTTCTAATTTTATTCCCTTGTGGTCAGAGAGAATGCAAGGAATAACTTCAATGTTTCTGAATTTGGACAAGTTTGCTTTGTGGTCTAAAATGTGGTCTATTTTGGAAAATGTTCCATGTGCTGCTGAGAAAAACGTGTATTCTGATGCTGCTGGGTGAAATATTCGGTAGATGTCTATTAAATCTATTTGATCTATGCAGGTGTTTAGATCTGTGGTTTCTCTGTTGAGTTGTTGCCAAGTTGATCTATCTAGTGGGGATAGTGGTGTGTTGAAGTCCCCAATAATTAATGCCTTTGGATCTATGTGGGATTTGAGGGAATGTAGTGTTTCTTGAATAAATTTTTATGCTCCGTTATTTGACGAATATATATTTAGAATTGTAATATCCTCCTGAAGGAGAGATCCTTTAATATGTATGTAGCGACCTTCTTTATCTATCCTCACTAATTCTACTTTGAAGTCTATTTTATCTGATATTAGGATTGCGTGTCCCACCTGTTTATGGGGGCTGTTTGCTTGGTAGATTTTGTTCCAGCCTTTCACATTGAAAATGTGTTTGTTTTTATGGGCATGATGTGACTCCTGAAGGCAACAGATAGAAGGATCTTGGTTTTTAATCCAACTAGACATTCTATGTCGATTAATTGGAGAGTTAAGTCTATTAATGCTGATAGATAGAACTGAGAAGTATTTTGGAGTTCCTGCTATTTTATCCACCTTCTTGGGGGTGTGGCAACTGGGTTCTTTCTATGGTTCTTGGATTCTCAGTTTGGCTGCGGTTTCTTCACCTTTTTGTGGTCTTGTTGGTTTTCTATGTGTAGGATATCTTGAGAATCATTTGTAGGGCTGGTTTGGTGGATATAAATTGTTTCAATTTTTCTTTGATATGGACAATTTTTATTTGACCTTCGGTTATGAAGGAGAGTTTATCTGGGTACAATATACATGGTTGATAGTTGTTTGTCTTTATGGCATGGCATACATGATTCCAGGCTCTTCCTGCTTTAATCATCTCTGCTGAGAAATCTGAGCTAATTCTAATTGGTTTCCCTTTAGAAGTGATTGATCTTTTCTCCTTGACAGCTTTAAGGATGTTTTCCTTGGTCTGAATTGATCCTGTGAGGATTATAATGTGATGCTGGGTTGTCCTGTTCTGGTCTGGTCTGTTTGGAGTTCTAAAAGCTTCTTGTTTTTGACTAGACCTATCTTTTTGCATGCTTGGGAAGTTCTCTGCTAGGATCCTGTTAAATTTCCCAGACCGTTAACTTCTGTCTCTAGGTGCTCCTCTACACCCATTATTCTCAGATCAGGCCTTCTGATGGTGTCTTCCAAGTGTTGAATAGATCTATCCTACTTCTTGGATTTGTCTTAGATGGTTGTATGTTCTTTCTCTATAATATCTAGGCTGTCTTCAATCTCTGAAATTCCATCTTCTGCATGGTCTAAGCTACTATCAAGACTTTCTACTTTGTTTTTTATTTCTTTGCCTTCTAGTTGGTTGGCTTTGATTGCTTCAAATTCTTTGTTGGAGCTTTGTTTTAGATCTTGTAAGAACTGCTTTACTTCCTTAATTTGGTTTTCAGTGTTTATTTTCAAATCACTTATTTTATTGGTTATGGTTTCCTTGGACTGCCATTCCTTCTGTTGGGTTCCATTCAGCATTCCCTTTGTGGTCTCCCTGACTTCTTTCAACTTTATGTTTATGGATTCCATGAATGCCTTTAGTGATCTTTGTGTGTTCTCATCCTGCTCTCTCAATTCCTGTATTACTCTTTGATGAGCTTCCTCACGTCCACGCAATTTCTGTAATTCTCTTTGAGTGTTCTTAACCCTGCCCATTTGGGATGAAATTAACACGTTTTGTGATAGAACACTCTCTTAAGGCAAGCATCAACCAAAGTCTGTAGTTGTACAGTCAAAAGTCTGCAAATACAATCTAGTTCAACAGATATATCTATTCAACATCCAACAACTATGTATTAATTGGTTACGAACTTTAAAGAAGAATTTGGTAAACCAGAAACTATTAGGTTTAGGGAGAGATGTGGGAAAAAATAGGAATAGAGGGATGTGGACAGGCTGAAAAAGTTCACTTAACTAAGTCTTAATCTCAAAGTGGGAAATAGATTGGATAGAATGATAATAGAGAGAGAAAAAGAAGAAGAAAGAGAAAGAGAAAAAAGAGACAAGAAAAAATAGAAAAAAATTAAAAGTTAAAAAGAAACACTTATAAACTTAAAAATTATGCAAATTTAAAAACATAATATTCCGAGAAGAACATGCATAGGATAAGAGAAGGGTAGGGATAGAAAGGAGATGTGAAAAACTTAAAAATAAAAATGCTTAAAATATATAAGTAAAAAGATGTATTACTGCTATTAAGGAATTTAAGTCTAAGAGGTTTTGAATTGAGTAATAAATTTCTGGATTAAATGTTTACACAATGGGGGATAAGGTCTAATAATCGACTATGGGTATATCTCAGGATGAGCAGAACATCAATTAAGTCACGCAAAGAAGAATGAAAGAGACGAAAAGGTGAAAAGAATGAGAAGGAAAGAACAAAAAATGATCAACAGGTCAATAAAGCTAAACAAAAAAAAATTTTAAGAAAAATTAAAAAAAAGAGAAAAAAGCACACACACATATACCCCTAAAATAAAAATTATAAGAGGAAGAAAAATGTTAATAGAAAACAAAATTTTTTAATGTTAATAATTAAAAATTAAAAACAGTTTTAGAAAAAAGTTCTTTATAAACGGTACAAAAAAAGAGTTCTTTGAGTTTTTTGGGTGGAATGGAAAGATCCTGTATCTCTCTTGTGTCTGTAACCAGTCTCTAGTTGGAGTCTCTTGTCTGCTTGTGGTGTTTGATTTTCCTGTGGCTTGGTTGGTTTCTTAAGTCAGTTTGTTTGAGCAAGCAGAAAAATGCTCTGCTTTACCCAGGATTTTGTGATCCTCCTCCTAGTCTAGTTCAATGGGAGGGAGATCTACTTTGAGTATCACAGAAGAGGGAGATGGCTGTTTTCTCATTTGGAGATGCTGTGATTAGGCTAGGTTCTGGGTAGAGTTGAGGCCTTTCATCAAACATTAGCTTTTCCCTGAGGGGCTAGCTTCTGAGACACTCACAGAGCTCTGCCTGGAGCCATTCTCAGGGTTTATGTTTAATGAATTTCAATTGATTGTCAAGGCTGCTGTAGAGAGGGGAAGCCTCTGTCTCAGTTTATCCAGTGAAGAAAGACACTCCTGGGCTGGCAGCCCAGGCTGGGTGACTTTTCCCTGGGTTTAGCTGAGCCTGGCAGGTCAAGTTAGGTTCCTGTGACCTGCTTAATGACTCTTTTGTTTTCTTCCAAGGCCTGAGTTGGAGCTAGCTGCTCAGCCAGGCCTTTGCCATCATCAAAGATGGAGATCTCCCATAGTGGTGGGGGAGGGGTGGCCTTCCCTCCTCTGCTCCCTGAGAGGATGTCAGGCTTCTACTCAAGCCAGAGTCTTGGTTCCTGGGTCGTCTCTGGTCTGTGAAATGTAGGATGATAATGTGTGCTCCTTGTCAGTTCTTGCTGGAGTTGAGTAGAATCCACTCACTGGCCAAGTCTGGCACCTTTGTCTTGGACTCTCTGTGTTGCAGGTATGGGGTCTATGGCCACCGCCAACGCTGCTGCCACTGCCACTGCCGCCGCCACCGCAGCCACGGCTGTTGGCAAGTGCTCAGATCTGTCTCCTTGCCTGGATTTTCCCTCTCTAGCCTAACACTCTTTACTGTGATAGCACACTTTGTGTGATTCTCTGGCTTAGGACTGTTCATTGGAGCACTAAAACTGCTTTCTATGGGAGAGCTTGTTTAGCCCCCAGCTTCTCCTCCACCATCTTCCCAGAACTCAGCCCTATATTATTGTGTATAATTTTATAATAGTTGTACAACATATATTAAATATTATGTGTATAATAATACTAAATAGGGGCTGGGAAGGTGGCTCACTGGTAGAGCTCTTGCCTTGCATTCATGAGGTCCTGGGTTCAATTCCTCAGCACCACATAAGCAGAAAAAATAGCCAGAAGAGGCGTTGTGGGCTCAAGTGGTAAAGCGCTAGCCTTGAGCTGAAGATCTGAGGGACAACGCCCAGGACCAGAGTTCAGGCCCACGACTGGACTTCCCCACCAAAAATTCGAAATTCAATAGACAAGAAGTAAATGAATCAAGTAAAAACTAAAATATATGAATCAAGTAAAAACTAAAATAAGTACAAAATCAATAATAAAAATCATAATATGTTATAAACATACATAAGAAAATATATATAATATATTACACATACATAGAAAAGTTTTTCCATTGCAGGGCCTTCATTCAGACCCTGGTAACTCTAACCTGAATTTCTTTTCCTCAGGGACAGTGAGCTTTGCTTTCACCCACAGTGCAAAAGAGTTATCTGGATGATGAGATCAAATCCAAGCACTGAAAGAAATACTGGCACCTTTTCCAATACAGTGACTTAATTCTTTTTAATGGAAGCAGCTATGATTATTCAATTCCATACTGAACATTAAAATAAAATCAGTGTGGAATTTTGTACATCTATTCAGACCTCTTTCCCTTACTCCCAAACTGCTTCTCTGAGCACTACTTTTTTCATTTTTTATTGTAAAAATGTTGTAGAGAGAGGTAACAGTTAAATGAGCAAGGTAATGATTATATTTCCTATTGAGGATTGTAGCCTCCTCCTTTGTGTTCCACCTACCATCCCCCCACCCCCATCTCCACATCTATTCCCCCTGCCGAGCTCAGTGACTTAATTTTTATGTTTGGCTTTGCACTGGGCTTGAATTCAAGAAGTGGCAACTTTTCACTTTCGTGCACACTGCTACAGAGTTACTGAGACCTGAGTTCAAATCCTAGGCTAGGAAACAAAACTGGCAGAAATTCCAAATCAGGGAGCTTTCTTTCTTTTTTAATTTAGTTAAATTATTAATTTTTAATTTATTCTTTATTTTGCCGACAGGGGGCTTGAACTCTGGTCGTGGCAACTCTGCCTCAGCTTCGATCGCCCTAGGCTGGAGTGTAGCCTCTGGACCCATAGCCGATCCTGGGATCCTAGGCCCACATTGCTTGCAGGAAGAAAAAACAGTAGCATAGAAAAAAGTGGTGAGCTGCAGAGGGCTGGGAGTTTTACATTATTTTTCTTTGCACAGTGACTATCCTGTGTCTGAATGAAACGGTTGCAAAGTGGACCTGATCTGCCATTGCTGAAGACTAGTGGGGTGTCAGGGAAGACATAGGCAAACCTGTCAACATAGGTCCCGGGTTCAAATCCCGGTCCTGACACCTACCAATGGCAGGAGATCACAAGAGACTCATTCCTATGCATAGGAATACCAATTGAAAGAGTAGTTCATGCTTCGGTCTAGTCTAAAATTGGATGCAATAATCCTAGGAAACTAATTGATCCTAATTAATAGTTTATTAAGCATGAAAAGAATAATATTCCTTCAATGGTGGTATAATACATGCCTAAGAGTTGGTAGGAATGTAGTAGGTGTCATTCAATCATAGACGGCTCTGGTGCTCTTTACCTATGTATATTTACATGTATAGCACCATCTGCCTATCCATGTATCACTGTTTTGTGCAAACCTGGGGATGGATCTCAGCACCTGGGAACCACCTGCCAGCTTCATTGGCTAGAGGCTGCCATGCTCACACTCATCCATTCATGAATTGGGCCTGCTAGGCCCTGAGTTCAGATCCTAGCACTGCCAAATATTTAATCTTGGAGTAAGAAGTCGAGTGTGACAAATGATTTCCTTTTCTGGGAGAGTCCTGGGTGTCAGATATGATGGAGAACATATCTACAAATCTAGATGCTATGTGATAGGATGTAAACAATGTAATAAATGGTAGAGGTGACATCTGAGTCAATAAAATAATTGGTAAATAAATGAATAAAACAAGACATACAATGAATAACCACACCAAACACAATATGGACTGAATATCTGTATGAAAATATAAATTCTATCTTTAAAATGGTTATAAGGAGTATGTTTTCCAGGCCTGAGGCTTGAATTCAGGCCTAGGGAACAGGCCTGACTTTCTTGTCTTCAAGCATGGTCAGATTCCCATCCCTCACAGTGCTGCATATTTACCCAGGCCTTGAGTACAAATCCTTCGCCTGGCAGAAAAAATGGCACGAATTGTGAACCAGGGAGCTAAATATTTTTTTAATTGTGGGCTTTTGAAGAAGCCATAGTCCCACATGGCAACATAGGCCTACAGTTCGAATCCCAGTCATACCACTTCTGGATGGTGGGAGATCCTAAGAGACTCATTCCCATTCACAGGAATAACGATGGAATGTTATCAATGTCATGGTTGAAAGGTTGGTCATGAATAATACTTGAATAAAATTAGACTACATGATTTCAGTCAGCTGATTGATTTTATTTAATTATCTTATGAAGCATTAAAAAAATACTATTTCTCACAGGGATGCAATAATTTCTGGACACTGATTTGCTTAATAGTTTATTAAAATAATAACATTAATTACATGGAGGCATAATAAATATCCAAAAATTGGTAGGAATGTAGTCTTTATAACTGAGTAATGGATAGATATCTCTGACACTCTATAAAGATATATATTTATTATCATACTACCATCTGGGTGTCACTCTGTTCTTACTTTTTCAAAACCTGGGGCTTGAGTTAAGGTCCTAAGAACTGCCTGTCAATTCAATTTGCCCCAGGATGGTGTGTTGACACTCACCCATTCATGAATTGGGCCTTGTAGGCCTTGAGTTCTCCCCCACAAAATGAATCCCACAAAACGAATCGTGGAGTAAGAAGCTGATGCTGATACATGTTTTCCTTTCCTGTGAAAGTCCTGGGTGTCAGGTATAAGTGTAATACGTGTGCAGACCTATATCCTATGTAATAAATGTAATCAATGTTCTATGTGCCATAATAATTAATAAAATAAACAGTCACTACATGAATGAAACAAAACATAAAATGAATAACTACACTGAAAGTAATCTGGAGTCAACATATGTATGTAAATATAAATCACATATTTAAAATGTACATGAATAGGATGTTTTCTAGTGCTGGGGATCCATTTCAGACCTGAGGTGTACACATGAATTTCTTGACTTCAAGGAGGCCAGCTTCCCCATTCCACACTGTGCAACAGAGTTACCCAGACTAAGAGTTCCAATCTCAGTCCTGGCAGAAAAAAAATGACACCTTTATACTATGTGAGGCCCAATTCTTAGGTATTTCATTATGCCTCTATTTAATGAATATGATTGTTTAAATGCTTCATAAAGTATTGAATAAAATAATCAGTGTTTTATAATAAAATTGTGTATAATTTTATCGTAGAATAATTCAAGAACTGCCCATTCAGTCATAACATACATCACATTCCATTGGTATTCGTATAGATAGGAATGAATTTCTAAGGCTCTCCTGCCATTTGGAGGTGGCAGGACCAGGATTCAAACTGTGGGCTCCAGCTCCCACCACTTAAACCCTAGGATAGGGAACTCACTGGTCTGTCCAAGAACAGCAAGATCAATGATTAAGCAAGAACCAGTGGCTCTCAGCAGTCCTCCTTGATATTTACAAGTCTGTGATAGGAGGATCATGGTCAAATTCACCCTAGGCAAGAAGGTCCTTGAGACCCAGGTCCAACTTCAGTGTCAACAAAGCCAGAAGTAGAGCTGTGTGGTTCCAGTGGTAGAGGGCTAGCCTTGAGCAAAAGCAGCTCAAAGAATGTGCCCAGATCCTGAGTTCAAGGTCCAGGACTTGCAACAAACAGACATACACAACAATATGTGCAACCATCTGGTTAAAGCAGGTCACCATCTTGTACCCAACTGAATTGGACAGAGTTCCCTGGGAAAGGGGCTGGGGGAAACGCTGTCATCCTGACTCCACCCATGCTGCCTGCATCACAGAATTCTTGCCACAACCCCATTTTTCATGGTTCTTTCTGACCAATGCGATACAAGAATTGTAGCCATCCCCACATTCCATGCTTCACCAGGACTCCCTCAGTTGGTTGACACTAACAACAGCAGTTGAGGAAGGTAGAGGTGGCTGAGTGGTGAACAGGAGACTTGAGGAGACTTTGGAGTAGATTAGGAAATTGACGTCCTAATCAGTGAGTGGGAAAATAGAGGATTTCCCAGAGCCTGGGAACATGGCCAGCCCATCTTTCCCATCCCAGTGCTCAGATGTCTGAAACAACCGGACTCCATGAAAGACCTGCAGGCAAGAAACTACTGCCAGAACATCAGCAAAGGAATCCTTCCATCAGACCTGCAACATTCAAGAAAACAAAGAACACAGAAAAGGGAGGGATCCTCAAGAAAAACACCACTAGGGAGCATGATTCAATGGAGTGTCTGGCCAAAGCTGATGCTGATTGTGGGCCTCCCTTGCCTTTGGACACAGTCACAGTCAACAGGGTCAGAGTGTCAATGTTCCCGATACTACCAAGGATCTGCAGAGGTGCTAGCAACATGTGATACCCACCTGGAATGCAGCAAAAGAAACCAGGCGCTCTGTGCAAAGATCCAACCACTGAAGCAGGAAAAGACTGACCTGAGGGACTGACTGGAGAAAGAGAGGGAGAAGATAGCTCAGGTGCACGAAACACCAAAAACAGAGCTAGAGATCCTCAAGCCACCCATACAGAGGTTGGTTTCAGCAGAAAGCGATTTACCATCTGCACCAGCCCAAGTCAAGCAGGCAGCCAATGGCAGAGAAATAGAGCAAGGAGTTCTCACCAGCCACCTATAGGTCGAAAGCGGTGCATAGCAGAGCTGGAGATAGTGGTTTCTGTTGTCACTACTACACAGAAGGAGATAGAAATGTTCTTCAAACAGCTGAAAGATGTGACACTTCAGCTCAAGGAAATGACCAGAAGTTTTGATGACCTGGAGCAAGTGAACACAGAATTTCAGGAGAAGCTGGAAGTGCTCTGGACACAGAAGAGTAACAGGAAGAACAGAATCTGCAAGTTCCCACAAGTGCTGGCGAGGCGTGGGTACTGAAGTGACTATTGGACAACCTGAGCTGCATGGTGAATTCAGCAAATCTGGAGAGAGACACCTTCACGGAGGACCTGAGCATTCACAGGTCTGCATGGAAGGAGGAGGTTCCTTGGCTCACTGAACAGGTGTACCAACTGACAGAGGAAAAGGAGCGAAGGAAGAGTCAGGTGATGGACCTAGAGAATGAGCTGGGGGAACTAAGGAGGAAGCTGGCAGAACCATCTCAGACTGAGCGGCAGTTGCAGGCCCAGGAATACCATGGACAAATGGAGTTGAAAAACTTGGAGAAACAACTTCACATCCAGGTCAAGGAAAACCAGAGGCTCTGTCTCCAGAATCCGGAGCAGCAGGAGCAATTACAGAGCCTGGAGAAGAAGTCCAAGGATTGGCAGGAGATCCCCGAGACACCACGATGCACATGTGTGTGTAGCCCATAGCAAGAGGAGCAGCTGGCTCTGCTGTGGGATGCTCTCCACAGGGTAAATGGTGAGAAGGAGAAGCTAATCAGCATCCTGGACTCAGAGCAGCAGGTGAAGAAACATCTGTGGGAACATCTAGTCCACTCAGAGGAGAAGATAGACGAATGTAAAGAGGTGGCTGAGAGAGAGAGAGAGCCAAGCAGCTTGGGAGCTGCAGGAGCAGCAGGAGCAGTCCCTGGCCCAGCTGCCAGAGCTCAGAGCCACCTGTGAGCAGCACATCACCTCCAATGAGCAGCTGTGCTCCAGGTAGTAGGTCCTGCAGTAGCACCTGCTGGAGCAGCTGAAGCAAGTGCATTGCCCAACCAACTGGGGGGACCAGGTGGTGTCCCCAACGTGGCAGGACACTTTTAAGTGCCTGGAATTGACCAGAAAGCAGGAGGAGAGCCTGCAGGCCCAGTTGAGCTTCCTGGCTTTCCTTGGGGAGGGAAGCTGTGAGCCCTGGAGAAGCAAAAGGTGAGGAGTGACTTCTCCCAATGTGACCATCGCAGAAGACAGAGACATGACCCAGACCTAGAGTGACATGGCTCTGCGAGCACTCTCAGAGGCTGAGATCCACAGGGGGAAACTCCTGCTGCAGGAGCGGTGGCCCCACTGCAGGCACCCTGCTAACACAGCAGCTCAGTGCAAGATAGAGCTGGAGCCACAGAGCTGCTACAACAGCAGGCATGAGGATGGGAAGTGGGACACGTGGGCATCCGAGAAGAAAATCTGCTTCCTCCATGACCTGCATGATAAGGTGGACTTCCATAGTCCAGCAGATTAACTCCACCTTTGATGCAGCTAGCTGTCGGCACACATTTGCACCATAGAGGAGTCCCTCGTGGCGTGTAAAGAGCAGATGTTCGTCCTGGATGAGCTGTGTTTGGAGAAAGCCAAGCATGTGTGCCAGCTCTCCCAGAAGATGGAGAAGAAGAGAGAGCTGTGAGAGCTGCTGTTGGTCCTCGCAGGGGAAGGGGCTGACAGAAGGCTCCAGATGCCGCGCAGGCTGAGCCCCCCGCCACCACCGCTCCTTCAGACGCCTCAGGCTCCGGAGTGGGTGAAATGAGCCTGGAGCAAAAAGGTTTTGAAGAACTGAAACTTCAAGACAGCTTGGAAACTGCCAAAGGAGAAGTCGGAGTTCCCAACCACATAGAGGACTCCCCCACGGAGCATGTCCTGCAGCAGATGCCCCAGAACCAGAGAAGCCTACAGCTTGAGGGCTTGAGCAAGGAGCACTCTCTCCCTTTCTTCTGTAGACTCATGAGGATGATAACTCTCTATGTGACATAATGACTCTCAAAAGCCTCAGCAGCCACCAGAAGTAGGTTGCCAGTTGGCCATATCTAAGGCCTCCATCTGCCAGGTGATGGGAAGGGTAAACTGTGGGTCATGTAGGGCAGAGGCTGCCAGGAGGCTGCCCAAATTCAAGGGACATCTAATGGACCATTGGTGACCAGGGAAGAGGCCCCAGAATCCAGCGAGTACATCGTGGCTCACGTCCTCGGAGCCAAAAGAGTTAAGTGCGGTGGCACCAGAAGGACAGGAAGAGGGATTAGGGAGAACTGTGGGAGAGCTACATCAGGTTTTGCCCACCCAAGATGCTTACTAGAATCAGATGGGACTTTTCTGTAGTATTGTCATAGACAGATGCTTATTTATTTATCCAACAAAGAGTTACAGTGTGTGCCAGGCTGGGGGGGGTGGAGGGGTGGTCATAGATGATGAAAATTTCCAGTGCTGGTTCCACAACACATGAAGACACCTTGGTTTGAGCTGGATGCCTGTGCTTCATGACTGTCATAGTAGCTACTTAGGAGGCTGAGATGGGAGGATCGAGGCTTAAGTTCTGGGCAGGAAAGCCTGTAAGACTTTATCTCCAACTAACTACCAAAAAGACAATGCCAGAAGTGGATGTGTGGGTCAAGCCTTAGTCCATTGGCCTTGAGTACAAAAACTCAGGGGCAGCACCCAGGCTCCGAGTTCAAGGCCCAGGAGTCAGAGAAAGAAAGGAAAGAGAGAGGAGGACGGTGGGAGAAAAAGAAGAAAGAAAGGGAAGAAGGGAGCATGCGAGCCTTGGTATGGAGCCCCTGGATCAAGGCAGCCAACCATTCACAATCTCTGTGGGGACAGTTTGAGAGCTTAAAGACAGTATGTAGGACCAAGCCAATGACCCCTCAGCTAGTTTATGACATCCAAGAGCTTTGTGGTCACCGAATGCAGAGGGAAGCAGCCTCGGGTAGACCATAGGGCTCAGGGTGTTTCACCATGTTTTGAACATCCCCAGCCCCAACAAGTTTATTTTCTGGTCCAAGATCTAGGGAAGTTTGGGGGTGAGGGAGTGTCAAATCAGGGGAGGTGGGGCAAGGAAGATGAAGAGGGAGGATGATCCCAGGTCAGGTGTGTCAGGACATTGGAGCCGTGACCTAGCCTGACAACCTCAACCATCAGTGATAGAGCCTTCGACCCAGCCACATGACTATTAAAAGTCCTGGCACCTTGGGTTCACCATTGACCACCTGGCTGTCATCTGCCACAGGATGCCTGTGCAGTACATCCTTGGGGACTTGGACATGCCCGGGCTCAATCTGAAGATGACATTGAGAAGACTGAGGCCTGGATGACTCCATCTTGAGCTAGTGAGCATCTTCTGAGGTATGAGTTATGCAGCTGACCATGAACCCAACCTGGGAATGAACAGAAGAAGCATTTCCCAGGGGACTAGGAACATAAACAATCTTTGGGAAAACCGCAGGCAAGCAGGTGCTGGAGTGCTTGGTGACCCTGCAGTCAGGCCACAGTTGGTGTTTGTTTAAAAAAGCAACTCTGCAGTTTAGCATGTATCCTCTTGAGACTCCCCTGTGGTGCAAGCCAACCAGTTTAAAGAATGTCAGCCCTCTTGATCTAACCAACAACTTGTTTCTGGTCCTTTCCCTCTTTGTAGTGTGCCAATCATACTACAGAATTGTTTTGTGATTTTCCTGGGGTTTGTAGTGATTTGTTACAAGAAATTATGATGTACGCAAAGCCCTACATTCCCTAAAAAAGTGTATGAAAAGTGTTGTAACTATGGGCTCGGGGCCTCTCAGCATCACGGGCTGCTGCCATGTACACTGCGGGGACCAAGCTCAAGCTTCCAATAAAGACTCCTTTGCTTTTACATTGGTGATAGTCTCTGATGGTCTTTTGGGTAAGGATTTCTGAGTTAGGCTTTACAACACCCCCGGTGTTCATTCCTACACCAGAGACAGAAGTTACTGTGCCAATGGCACAGGACAGACAGGGAATGAGGACTGGAGTCTGGACCCATGTAGCTGCGAGACTTCCTCTAGGGGGCACTAGGACCTCTTGACTGCCATTCTCAGAGGCAGAGGTGGGGCTCTCTTCTGGCTCACCCTTTAGTCTAGATGGCAGATCTGGGATTCAGAGAGGGCCAACTGAAGGTGGTGCAGGCTTGGGTAGAGGCTGGTGGGAAAACCAGAGGCCCTGGGCTCTGAGCAGGGTTGTTTTTGAGTATACTCACAACCCAGGAACATTGCTGGGATGGATCAGGCCTTTTCTCCTTCCTGAGAGAGAGGGACATAGAGCCCTCCAGTCTGCTTCCCTTGGCTGTGAAATCCTTTCGTTCCCACATCCTGTGGTTGGATAACTAGACCTCACCTCACTGTCCAGTGTCAATGCAGGACAGTGAGAGATCCTGAGTCTCTGATAAGGTCAGATTGTACTTCAACGTCCTAACTTGGTGCATGGTCAGTCCCATCTAAGATTGCCATGATGTAGGACATAGAATCTAGAGAATCAGAGCAGGATTGGGTCTGTTCTGGGAGTCTTGAGTATTATGTGTGAGCTTTGAGCTCCAGTGTTTCCATCTGCTTCCTTTTCTTGGGTGGGTCTTTGCTAGAAAAAGCTTGAAACTAGAGACTGGGTCCTATCCCTTGTCTTTGAGGCTTAAAGCTAGCATTCTACCATTTGAGCCACAGTTCCACTTCCAACTTTTTTGGGTGTTTAATTGGAAATAAAGGGTTCTCATGGACTTTGCTGAGAAGGGTGCATCCAAATACAGTCCTCAGATCTCAGTCTCCTGAGGAGATAGGATGAACGGCATGGAAAAGTATCTTTGGCCGGCTGCCCGTAATTCATGGGTGTCATCCTAGTTATTTAGGAACTGAGATCTGAGGATCATGGTTTAAAGCCAGCTTGGGCAGAAAAGTTCTGTGAGACTTGATGTCCGGTGGACCACCAGAGAATAGGAAGTGGCGCTGTAGCTCAAGTGGGAGAGTGCTCACCTTCAGCTGAAGAACTGAAGGACAGTGCCCTGGCCCAGAGTTCAAACCCCCTGACCAACAACAAAAAAAGAGGTGACTACGTTTTCCACATAGCAGTGTGTACAGTAGGAAATGCCATGCTGGGCTATGAGACATTCCAGGTATGTGAGAAGCTCAATGTTTTGTCTACAGTGGGTCTGAAGTCTGGAGTGCCACCTTCTCGGGGGTGGGATGTGATCCTAATGGAGGGAGTTCATGGTTCTCTTCTCAGATACTGCTGAAGCCTTGGGCTGTCCGTGTGTGTGTGTGTGTGTGTGTGTGTGTGTGTGTGTGTGTGTCTGTGTGTCTGTGTGTGTGTCTGTGTCTGTGTGTGTTTGGAGGTAGAAGAACTGGGCCTTGAACTCAGGGCCTAGGTGCTGTTCCTGAGCTATTGTGCTCAAAGCTAGTGCTCCGACATTTGAGCCACAGCTCCACCTCTGGCTATTTGGTGGTTCACTGTAGATAGGGGCCTCACAGACTTTCCTGTATGGGCAGGCTTTGAACCGTGATCCTCAGATGTTAGCCTCCTGAGTAGCTAGGATGACAGACATGAGCCACCCGTGCCGGCTTGGTGTGTATGTGTGTTTGTGTGTGTGTGTGTGTCTGTGTGTCTGTGTGTAGAAGTGGGTTGTAACACGGAGCACTGGACCCTTTGGTAACTTATAACTGCTATCTTTGGGGGATGCATGGGTTTTTTGGCAGAGATTTAGGGGCCTGTAAGGGTGGAACACTTGAAGGGGACTCAGCACCATTAAATTATAAGACCAAAGGATCTGTGTGCCCTGGAGGTGTCTACTCCCTTAGGTCTGGTTGGTGGCAGAGAGAGCTCAGGAAGACCTGGGCATGGGGCCCGCAGGGGGTGACTCCCCAGGGGGACAGACAGCATAGCCAGCTCTTAGTAAGAATGTGAGCCCTGTTAGTATGGAGTGCACTGGTATGGGTCAGAGTCCGGTTCTTCTCATAATGACGTCTAATGGGTGAGGCCAACGCTATTTTAAATCTTGACCTGTGATCTTCAGATTTCAGTATCCTGAGTAGCTAGAATTACATGCATGAGCATCTGGCACAAGGCCTCTGATTCTTTTTGGTATATTAGGGTTTGTACTCAAAGCCTTAGACTTGCCAATCAGGTCTTCTACCATGTGAGCTAAGCCTTTCTGTCTTGGGCATATATGCTCAGGCTGGGCTGGATCGCAGGCCTCCTATCTGTGACAAGCATGTGCCAGCAGGCCTGGTCCTCTTTAGTTGGAATGTTAGACATAGTGCCACGCTCAGTCATTGGTTTAGATGGATTGTCCCAAACTCTTAGTCCATGGCAGCCGATTCTTGACCTAACGTGAAGCTCTGGATTGGGCCTCGACCATTGGTCCTCAGTCTCCTCCCGAGACAATTTTGAGGAAACAAGGAATCAATACAGGGGGATCTCTGGGGCAGAGCCAGGCATAGAGGGAGAGGCTTTCAGATATGGTTCTTGGAAATTCTATGAGCATATGACAGGAAGATACCCAGAAAACGCTCAGATGGGGTCTGCAACAGGTACGGGATTATGAAACAAAACATGGCTCTCTTTCATCCTTACCCTATCCCCATGAGGAAAGGGATCCCTCACTGTGCTAAGTTTTGTAGCTGGGGAAAACGAGGCATGGAGATGCTAGGTGACCTACTCATGACCCCCAGCTGACAGCAAGCTCGGCCTGACTTCTCTGCCATGTTCCCTAAGACAGTGGATGTTATTCAGTCCACTTCTTGTGGTGGCAAGTCCACTTCTTGTCAGTTGTGAGGCTTGAACTCTGGACCTTGACACTGTCCCCGAGCTCCTCAGATCAAGGCTAGCACTCTACCACTTGAGCCACAGCATCACATCCAATTTTCTGGTGGTTCTTTGGAGATAAGAGTCTCACAGAAATTCCTGCTTGGGCTGGCTATGAACCATGATCCTCAAATCTCAGCCTCCTCTGTAGTTAGCATTATTGTCCTGTGCCACCGACACCCAGCTAAAGTGTAATTCGGATTTTCTTTCTTTCTTTCTTTCTCTCTCTCTCTCTCTTTCTTTCTTCCTTCCTTCCTTCCTTCCTTCCTTCCTTCCTTCCTTCCTTCCTTCCTTCCTTCCTTCCTTCCTTCCTTTCTTTCTTTCTTTCTTTCTTTCTTTCTTTCTTTCTTTCTTTCTTTCTTTTTCTTTCTCTCTCTCTCTCTCTCTCTCTCACATTCTCTGTCTCTCTCTGTCTCTGTCTCTCTCCCTACCTATCTCTCTCACACAGGAACTGGTTGAATGGGTGCTGGAGGAGGTGGCCCAGGGTCCCCATGTGGCTGGGAGTCAAGGTGGCCCTCTCATTCTGGAGGTGGGCTGTGGGTCAGGAGCTGTCTTGCTCAGCCTATTGAACTATCTCCCTGAGGTAAGCCCCTGTGTGCCTGAGTTAGACTGTGTCAGATATTCATCATCTGTCCCTCCTGTGAGTCCTTCCCCACTACCTTCTGCTAAGACAGTTAAAAAAAAGTGGATATAAGGAGACATCGCATTTTCCTCCCACCCAGCACGATCCAGGGCCTCTGATCCTCACCACCACTTATCTTGCCAGACCCTGGTTATAAGAAAATGAATCCACTCTATGTCTACTTCGCTTTGCTGGAGTGTGTTGTTTTGGGTTGGAGGGGCAGTATGCAGAGGAAAGACACTAGGCCTAATACCTCTTGGGGGACATTTGTTCTTGTGACAGAGCCAAGTCATTGCTGTCAATAAGGAGGAAGCTGCCATCAGACTGACCCAGAACAATGCTCACAAGCAGGTAGGCTGTTGAAGTATAAAACCCACCCATGTCGGCTTCCCACTCACCACAAAGGAGGTGCGGTGTGGGTGGCCTAGACCTGGCCCTAGAAGATTATAAATGGATGGTGGCAGTCAGGTGCTGGTGGCTCCTGCCTGTCATCATGGTTATTCAGGAGGCTGAGGTCTAATGGTTGTGACTCAGAACCAGCCCAGGCAGGAGAGTCTGTGAGATTCTTATCTCCCATAAACAACCTCCCCCCATACACAAAAAAGCCAGATGTGGTGCTGTGGCTCAAGTGGTAGAGCCTCAGCCTTGAGAAAAAGAAGCTCAGGGATGACACCCAGGCCCTGAATCCAAGACCTAGGACTCACAAAATAATAAAATAAATGTTATCTTACCTGTTATCTTACTACCGAAAAGGATGGATTCAGTCTTCTCTCTGGTACTTGTAGCCAAAGATAAGTGGCTACCTTTGATGTTCTTCTAAACCTCTCCTTCTCTTCATTATCTCTCCAGGCTTCAGTTGCAGGATAGAATTCAGATCATTCCACTCAATGTGACCTTACATACCCTCCCTACCCACCTTCCTTGGGATCCAGGATGGACTCACCACTGGGAGGATGAGGCACCGCAGAGATGGGTGTAAGTATCCCTGAAACTCATTCTCTCTCTCTCTCTCTCTCTCTCTCTCTCTCTCTCTCTCACACACACACACACACACACACACACACACACACACAGAGACACACACTCACCTAGGCCAATTCAATTCAAAGTAGCCTTTTCCAAAGACATTTTATCTCCTTAGATTAACTGATCTAGGCGACAAACTTGAACCCCTGAAATTGACTATATTAACTGGGGCTTGCTAGTTCACACGAGCTAAACAGAAGCTCAAAAGAAAGGCTCTGGTGCGTGTCACCTCTGGCTCAGGCTCAAGCCTGACATCCTGGTGACTTGGGAGGCAGAGATCTGAGGATCAAAGATCAAAGCCAGTCATAAGCTGGAAAGCCAGAGAGACTCTTCTCTCCATGGAAGCACCAAGAAGCCAGAAGTGGAGCTGTGGCTCAAGTGGTAGAGCAGCAGCCTTGAGCACGAAAACTCAGAGAGAGAGCTCCCAGATCCTGAGTTCAAGCCCACACAAAAAATGGTCCCATCTTGTTGCCCCATACTGCCTGGGCCTCGAGTGCCCTCTCATGGAGTGTGGTACAGCATCGGTCCCAGGGTAGTGGGTAGTGGAATCCAGGCCTTCTCCTTCATGCACTCTCAATCCACACTGGCCAGAAGGCAGATCGTGACAAGGCCGGCAGCCTGCAGAGTGAAGGTCCCTCTCTGCCAGGGCAAATGGAGTGGGCTTCTTAGAAGCAGGACTTGAAAGGGGATCTTACTTAACAAGGAGGATCAGACAGGAAGCACAGAGTGCAAAGATGCTGTAGATAAAACACAACGTAGCTATGCATGATCATTTCCAGCCATGGCTGCTGCTGAGAAACTCAGTACAGATGTACAAGACTGTCCCGAGACAGGCCCAAGGGGTCACAGTAAAACAGCTATCCAAGGTTGGGATTGTGTCTTAGCAGTATTGGGCTGGCTAGCAAACAGGAAACCCTTGATTCAATTCCTAGGTACCACATACACAGAAAAAAGTCAGAAGTGGCACCTTGGCTCAGATGGAAGAGCACTCACCTCCAGCAAAAGAAGCTCCTACCCAGCGCTCAGGCCCCCAGGTCAAGCCCCAGAACTGTCAACATAAAACAGCATGCAAAGGGACCTTGGTGATTGGTGGATGGCTATGCCCTGTAGTTCTTAGTAGTTCCATCCATGCTTTGTGTCTCCTTCTTTGACAGAGGGGAACTGGACACTCCTTCTGCCCTGAAAACTTGGACCCGGTTATCAGCAACCCTCCCAACATCTTCCACCAGGACATGAAGCAGCTGGCCCTAGAAATACTCAGGTACCTGTTGGATGGGGCAAGGGGATACAGGCAGGCCCCAGAAGTCCTAGTGGGTCTGATCTGCTCCGGATGACCAGACCATCCACAGGAGGCAGATGGGAGCTTAGAGAGGGGTAGAGATGTGGAGGGGAACCTTTAATGCCCATGGCCCTACCCAGATTCCAAGCCTCCCTTTCTGTCCCTGAGGGCAGTAGAGGAGTATCTAGGTGGTAGTGTCTAGAGGAGGACTAGGAGGAAATTCTAAAGAATGAGACACCATAAGCCCTGGGCTGCTGTCCCACACCTGTCATCCTGGCTACTTGGGAGGCTGAGATCCAGAGGATCCCGTTTCCCAGCTCAGGCAGGAAAGTCCCATGAGAGTCTCATCTCCAATCTCCAACTGGAAGTGGTTCCATGGCTCAAATGGTAGAGCACTGGCCTTGAGCATAAATCATCATCGGAGACCGTACCCAATTCCTGAGTTCAAGCCCCTCAACCAAAAACAAACAAAAAAACCGGAAAGACACCCCTTGCCTGCAAGAGATGGTGAAGGAGTTGGGGTGCTGTGGTTGGGAGACCAGGTGCTGGCCTCAATGTACAGAAATTTCTAAGATCTTCCCAGGTTTGCCCGAGTGTGAAATCACAGCAGGGTGGGCGTTGTCTTACCAAGAACTTCAGAGGTTGTGGCCTGTCTTAGGCAGGGAGTGGGGTGAATGTGAGCAGGGGTGGGATGGTAGTGTCAATTTTATTCTCTCCATCCATGGAAGTATGGTTTTGGATGCTGGTGTCAAAGTCCCAAGCAAAGGATTGCATGTGATTTGTAGCCTGACAAGTTGGGTTTCCCTGGGTATAAGAAGGTAACTGAAGCCGGGTGCTGCCAGTGGCTCACAACTGTAATCCTAGCTATTCAGGAGACTGAGATCTCAGGATCGCGGATCAAAGCCAGCTTAGGCTGGCTTTGAACCACCAGATAACCAGAAGTGGTGCTATGGCTCCAGTGGTAGAGCGCACACATTCAGCTGAAGAGCTAAAGGACTGTGTGAAGGCCCAAAGTTCAAACCCCATGACCAACAACCAAAAATAAGGTAGCTGAATTTTCTGCATAGCAGTGTATGAAGTAGGAAATACCATGCTGTGTTATGAGCCTTCCAGATGTGTGAGATGCTCTAAGTTTTGTCTACAGTTGGTCTGAGGATGGTAGTGCTATCTTCTCAGGCGTTGGGATGTTCAGATGCTCAGGGACTGCTGAGGCCTTGGGCTACCCCTGTGTGTGTGTGTGTGTGTGTGTGTGTGTGTGTGTGTGTGTGTGTGTGTGTGTGTGTGTTTCCCTCATCTTTCTCTGTCCCCTTCCTGGGCACCTGTCTGCCTCTTCCTGACTTCAGAGGTAGCCCCTCCTCCATGGCACCCTGCCTATAGCCCCCTATCTGGGTCTACAATGAGTCCTAAATTGCCAGAGGCCCGTATATTCTAGCTTTTTGTTGGGGCCCAAGTCTGGCTGTCCATAACTTTGGCCGCCTCCAGAGGATTCTGGGTCAGCAGGGCCAGCTGGCATAGGTTCTCCCTGTCCCTGGAGGGGAGGGGCTCAGTCATGCCATGTCCTTTCCTTTTCCTCAGCTGGACCTCTGGATGCATGTCCATCCTAGCAGGCTGGCAATGGAGTGGGGGAAGGGTGGTTGCCAATGCCTCTGGCCAACTTCAGCCTGATAGCTGACTGAAGGCCGCCCAAACAAGAGGATCTGGGGCTACATGGAAGGTGAGGCCAAGTTGTCTTCGAAGTACCCATTGGTGTCTAGGAAATGTAAATGTACCTTATTGCAGGAAAGTCTATCTTCCCCCCTCCCCCCCCCCCCCCCCGCCCAGCTGGGCCTCTCAGGTCCTTCTAAACAATTCTGGATAATCATAATAGTGAGGCACAGACTAGATTCCAGGGTCAGGGTAGAGGGGGTGAGAGACTGGTATGGCCAGTACCTCAATGTTCTGGGGCATTAACCTTGACCTGGTTATGACCCCCTTGTGTAAGTTCAATTCTTAACCCAGTGCTAGCCACACACAGGCTACATGTGACAGTGCTGTGGAAGTGGCAGGAACGAAAGTGAGATCTAGGATGACCAAAATCTGGATTTATGGCCTGTGTGGTTGGGGATGGCAAAGGGTATTTATTTTTAAAAAATCTCAGAGGGCTGGGAAGGTGGCTCAGTGGTAGAGCGCTTGCCTTGCATGCCTGAGGCCCTGGGTTCCATTCCTCAGCACCACATAAGCAAAAAGGAAAAAGCCGGAAGTGGCGCTGTGGCTCTAATGGTAGAGCGCTAGACTTGAGCTGAAGAGCTGAGGGACAGTGCCCAGACCCAGAGTTCAGGCCCCATGACCGGACCCCCCCCCCCCAAAAAAAATCTCAGAACTAGAACTCAGGGCCTAAGCACTGTCCCTGAGCTAACACTGTACCACTTGAATCACAGCTCACCATTCATCTTTTTTAGTAGTTTAGTGGAGAGAAGAGTCTCACAGATTTTCTTGCCTGGTCTGGCTTCAAGCTGCCATCCTAAGAGTTGAGCCTATTGAGTACTAGATAGCTGGTATGAGACATTGGCACCTGCTAAAGATGTTAGTGTGTGTGTGTGTGTTTGTGTGTGTGTGTGTTTACCGGGACTTGCACAAGGGTGGTGCTATACCATGTGAACTAGTGTAGCTTTGCTTCCCAGCTTTTTGATGATTCATTGGAGATAAGAGTCTACCCAGGCTAGCTTTGAATCTTGATTGATCCTGAGGTGTCAGCCTTGAGTAGCTAGGATTATAGGCATGAGCCACTGGCACCCAGCTGCAAGGATGTCTTTTCATACGCTCTTCTGTTCTAACAGCTGTCTACTTGCCCTGGCCTAGATCTCTGATCTCTACATCAGCCCCTAGCAGCCCATGACTGTGTGGAGAACATAAAGCTCAAACCTGATCCCATTTCTTTGTTCTCAGTGGAGGGTATGTTTTGTCTGAAGCCTGGGTTGGAGAAGTAGCTGTACATGGGTGCTTGGCTGAGACAGAGAGGTACTCTGTTTTATCCAAGAAGGAAAGTGTGGCCAGTTAGGTACTAATAGCTCATTCTCTTATATTCCTATCTCCTCAGAGGCTGAGATCTGAGGATTGCCATTCAGTGGCAGCCCAGCTAGAAAAGTCTGTGAGACTCTCATCTGCAAATAACCACAGAAAGCTGGAAGAAAAGCTGTGGCTCAAGTGGTAGAGTGCTAGCCCTCAATGAAAAAAACTCAGGGACAGAGCCTGAGCCCTGAGTTCAAACCCCTGTACAAATATGTGCATGCATACATGCATGCACACACACACACACACACACACACACACACACACACACACACACACACAGAGGTGTTAATGATGAGCTGAGGTAGAACTGTGGGCAGTCCTGAGGCATAATCATAGTAAACTCTCAAGGCAGATCAAGTTGTTTCTCCCTAAGTCCTCCTTGGGCTGAGGGGTCTGGGTCATGGCAGTAAGTCCCATGGAACCTGCCCCTCCATCCATGCATGGGGCCACAGGACCGAGGGAAGGACACTATGGATGCTCCTTTGTAGTTGGCCCATGATTTCAGACCTTCATCTGCCCCTGAGCACTGGTGAGGAAAGCAAGGCTCCAAGCCCTGGGACTCCAGGGATAGTTACTGCTACAAGCAGCAACCAGCCACCTGTGGATTTCTAAGCCTACAAGTCTTTCATGAGCCCAACTCAACACCTGTCAAAGGTGTGCCTGACAGATTCACACTTTTGTGATACTTGTGGGAGTGGGCATTACCTGCTGTGTCATCTTGCAGCTCCTGCCCCTCCTGGCCCAGAATGCTGGTATGAGATGTAGATTTACTGCTCAGATCCATACAGCACCCATGACAGATGCCATTCTGATGACTCGACTCTGTGCCCCAAGGCTTGACCCTTCTGTGATACTGTGGCCTACTCTGTAGGAAAAGACCTCCAAAGAGGCTGCTCTGAAGACTGGTGGGACACCTAGACATTGGGAGACCATCAGGGGCCCATTGGAAAGTACTCTGCCACAGAGTGAGATCCAAGCAGGCCAGGTGTTGGTCATGGGGCTTTTACTCTGGGCCTAGGCGCTGTCCCGCAGCTCTTCAGCTTACCACTTGAGCCTCAGCGCCACTTCCAGTTTTCTGGAGGTTCCTTGAAGTTCAGAGTCTCCCACACTTTCTGGCCTGGGCTGGCTTTGAACCGCGATCCTCAGGTCTCAGCCTCCTGAGGAGGTAGGAGGACAGGTGTGAGCCCCCGGTGCCCGGCTGATCTGGAGTTTCACTACAGTGGACTAGGAGCTCCTGAAAACTTTATTTTTTTAGGTGCTAGTACTGGGGCTTTAATTCAGGGGTCTGGGCTTTGGTCTCTCAACTTTTTCCCTAAATGCTGGCACTCTATCACTTGAGCCACAGCTCCATTTCTGGCTTTTGGTAGTTCATCGGCAAGAAGTGTCTCAGTAATTTCTTCCCTCTGATCTCAGTCTCCTGAGTAGCTAGGATTTACAGGGGTTGAGCCACTGGTGGCATTAGGCTAGAAGCTTTACTTTTTTTTGGGGGGGGGTCCAGTCCTGGGGCCTGAACTCTGGGCCTGGAAGCTGTCACTCAGCTCTTCAGCTCAAGGCTAGCGCTCTACCGCTTGAGCCACAGCGCCACTTCTGGCTTTTTTCTTTTTGCTTATGTGGTGCTGAAGAATCGAACCCAGGGCCTCAGGCATTCAAAGCAAGCGCTCTACCACTGAGCCACCTTCCCAGCCCCTAGAAGCTTTTCTTAAGCAAGCTTTCTTCCCTGCATTTGCCCTGACTCCTCCATGCAAATGAGGCCCGAGGGTCAGGAGCTATGAAAAATAGGCTTCAGCCACAGGAAATGGCTGGGGTCCATGGTGAAAAGACAAGCTAATCTTCCCCCTGGGCCCCATTCTGTGACCCCAACCTCTGCCCTACCTGTGACTCAAGTGCAAACCTTGACACAGCCTTGAATGTCCTGCCAGACTTGTCTGAAGCCACAGAACTTTCATTCTTCACAGAACCTTCTTCTTCACAGAACCAACCACACCACCTGCTCTAAACCACACCTCAGGACCGTTGCCCACGCTGGACCTTCTGCCTGAGGCTCTCTGTCCTCTTTCACATCTTAGAACTCCTGTGGAATTTTGGCACTGGTTATATCACCTCATGGAGCAAGTCTTTCCTTCCAATCTCCCTCTTTTTTTTTTTTTTTTTTTTTTTTTAGTATTAAGTTTCTAGAGATGGAACTTGTGCAGGCTGAATGGCAAATGCTCTATCTTGATATGTGTGTGTGTGTGTGTGTGTGTGTGTGTGTGTGTGTGTGTGTGTGTGTGTGTGTATGTGTGTGAGGTTGTGTGTGTGTGTGTGTGCATGTGTGTGCCATTCCTGGGGTTTGAATTCATGGCCTGGATGTTATTCTATCCCTGAGCCTTTGTGCTCAAGGCTAGCGCTCTACTACTTGAACCAGAGCTCTACTTCTGGCTTTTTGGGTGTTTAATTGGAGAAAATTGGCTCATATAGACTTTCCTGCTTGCAGTTGTAATCCTCAGATCTCAGCCTCCTAAGTAGCTAAGATTACAGGGGTGAGCCACCAGCACCTGCCCTCTACCCTACCTCTTACCTATAACCTCGGCCCTCCTCTGAGTCCCAGAACAATATATCTCACCAGGCTGACTTTTTTTTGCCAGTCTTGGGGGTTGAACTCAGGGTCTGGGCATGTTCCTGAGCTACTTTTGCTCAAGGCTAGCACTCTACCACTTAAGCCCCAGTGCCACTTTTGGCTTTTTCTGTTTCTGTGGTACTGAGGAATAGAACCCAAGGCTTCGTGCATGCATGCTATGTAATCACTCTACCACTAAGCCACATACACAACCCAAGGCTCACATCTAATGGGAGTTATGAGCTTACCCCTTTTGTTGTAGAAATCACTGACTATTTCATTTCTTTGCCAATATATGGGACCAGCCTGTGACTTGGCAATGAGGAATGATAAATGAGTGATAGACACCAGGCCCTGGAGGTCTAGGCTCACATCATACAGAGGGATAGAGAATATGAAGCCAGAACCTTCAACAACTCCTATAGTCTAGAACTGTGGTCTCCGTGGAGGCAGTGTCTGGCTTCTAGGTGTTCCAATGGGACACCTCGGCCAGAACATAATGCTCCAGTTCTTTAAATGGCAGAGAAGGATGCTTTGTTCAAGTTGCCGGCTCAGACTTAGTACTTTCTGAGGGCTTGTCCCAGCTTGCCCAGGTTGGGAGTCTGGGCATGGGCAACCTGCTGAATGCTCATCATCCATACAAAGATACAAGGAGTTATTGCCTCCTCTTTTTTTTTTTTTGGCAGGTCTGTGGTTGTACTATAAGCCTAGGCTCTGTCCTTGAGCTCCTTTTGCTCAAGTGTAGCACTCTGCCCTTGAGCCACAGACCCATTCATGGTTTTTCTTTTTCATGTGACCTCTTAGAAAGAAGGGTATCATGAACTTTCCCACCCCGGCTGAATTCAAATTGGCATTCTTTACATCTCAGCCTCCTAAGGAGCTAGGATTACAGGCAGGAGCCACTGACACCTTGCTTTCTTTCCTTCTTGTTCTTTTTTTAAATCATAACAATCTGAAATCTTCATGGTGTCATTCCAATGGTTTGCATTCAAATTAAACTACTCAGGCTTGGAGTTTGAATGCTAGGTCTGCCACCCACAAATGGAGGGAGATCCTGACAAACTCATTTCTGTTCATGTGAATGCTAATGGAATGTTATAAAAGTAATAATTAAATGTGCAGTTGCTTCATGATTCTATTTTAGAATGCCACAGAATAATTATTGGATTTATATCTTCCATTCTAGCATCATGGTATGATTGAGGATATTGACTAATTTTTAATTAATGCTTTCATAAGTATTCAACCAGGATACTTCATTAAATGGAAGCACTAATAACTAATAGTTGGTAATAATATATATATAATTTAATATTCTCACAGTCCCTCTCTCTCTCTCTATATATATGTATAGATATATACATATATATCTCAATCTACATATCTATCAACATATATATGTATATTTGTATATAATATATATATATATCATCATTCCTATGATCAAGCCACACTAGTCCCATATATATATATGTATATATATATATGTGTGTATATATATATATATATATATATACATGTATATATGTATATATATATATGGGACTAGTATATATATAGATATATATACTAGTATATATATGTAGGATATATATATATATACATATATATGTGTGTGTGTATATATATATATATATATATATATATATATATATATATATATATATGGGACTAGTGGGCTTGATCATAGGTCCTCAGAATTTCCTGGCAGCTCAGTTTGCCAGAATCTGGACTGCTAAGACTGTGACCCCATTTATGGATTGGGCATTGTAGTCCATGAGTTGAAATCCAAGGATGGCCAAAATTTTATTCTTTGTAGTAAGAAGCCAATTTTGACACATTGTTTTCCTTCTCTACAAAAGTCCTTGGTCTCAGTATGATGTATAAAATATATCCTATGTGATATCATATAATAAAAGAAATGTTATATGTGTAATAATACTAAATAAATAAGGGTAATAAATGTTAACGCAGTAAACCCATGTATGTAAAAATATCTCATATATGAACATTATTTTTTCCAGTGCTGGGGCTTCAATTCAGGTCCTAGGAACTGGTCTGAATTTCTTGTCTTCAAGGACATTGAGCCATTCCCCTTCACCCACAGTGTCTCAGAGTTACCCAGACCCTGATTTCATATCCCGTGCCTGCCAGAAAAATTGTGCAAATTCAAGCCAGAGTATTATTATTACTATTATTATTATTATTGCCAAGTACAGGGCTTGAAGTCAGGTCTTCACATCTCTGCCACTGCCAGCACTGGGATCCTACGACCTGAGTTCAAATCTTGGGACAGGGAAAAATATAAAAAATAGAAAGGAAAAGCATAGTACTGAGACGTTCAAGAAGGTAGTTTTACATTTTTATTTCCTTTGTATTGTAACCATCCTGGGTCTAAATGCCAAGGCCCAGAAAGTGTATATGACCTTATATTGCTGATGTTTGATGGCTATTAAGGAAGCCATAGCCGAAACCAGCAATTTAGATCTGGAGATAGAATCCCAGGACTGCCACTAATGAATGGCGGGAGATTCTAAGAAACCCATTCCCATATGCATCCATAGGAATGGAATGTTATAAAAGTAACAATTAAATTAGTAGTTAGTGTACGATTATATTATAAAATTATACACAACAATTATACTACATTGACTAATTTTCAATTAATATTTTATTATGTATTCAATCATGGTACTTTAAAAAGGAAGGAATTTAATTGCCAATAATCAGTAGTAATATTCTATATGCAGTTACATAGTATACAGACATCTCTCTCTTGTTGTATACATATACATCCATTTATCTGTCAACCAATCTATACATTTATCTGTTCATACTCTTGTCACTCCTGGGGCTCAGTGGTAGGGTGATTGCCTAGTACATACAAATCCCTGGGTTTGATTCCTCACTACCGCGTGCACAAAAAAATCTGGAAGTCATGCTGTCCATCAAGCAGTCGAGCACTAGCTTTGAGCATAAAAGCTTAGGGACTGTGTCTAGACCCTTACTCAAGACCCAGGACTGGCACCCAAAAAAAGAAAATAGAATGTTCTAACTGCAACGATATGAGGATAGGACTGCAAATACCTCATCACAGAGCAAACAGGGAGTCTGGTGCTGAAAGCTGACATCTAACCTGACTTAGCCAGAAGTAAAGCACTGCAACCCAGCCCCATGGAGCCAGATGCTACTGGCTCACTCAGCCCTGTCATCCAAGATACTCAGGGGCTGAGATTTGATACTGGTGGGTTTAAAACACAGCCCTTGAAGGAAGTCTGCAAAACTCTGAGCTGTGGCTCACAGTGGTAGAGCTGTAGCCTTGAGCAAAGATCTTACAACAGTACCCCCAACCTTCCAGTGCATTCCCTGTGGCTGACCCCCAGCCCACCCAAAAAGACCCATCCCTCTAAATCATTAGATGTGAATTTTGTGTGGTTTGTGACGTGTTTCTGAAAGCATGGTGATAACGATGAAAGCACCCTACTTCTAATGACTGTGTGTGGGATACAGCTATGTGATGAGTCCTTCATAAGGTGTGTGCTGAGTCCTTCATGGGGTTCATTCTTTCATCTGATCCTTGTAAGAGTTCTACAAGTAAGATGATGGTGTAGATGAGAAGCTTGAGGCTCACCAAAATTATGTATGTACTGAAATCTAGTGAGTTGTCTCCTGCAGACAATTATTTATTTTTCTCAGTCATCAACATTGAACTCAGGGCCTAGGCACTGACTCTTCCCTATTGGCTCATGGCTAACGCCCTACCACGTGGAGCAGAGGACCCTCTTGCAACAGAGAGTTAGATCTAGGCGTCTGTAGCTGAGGTCTGTCACCCTGCCTACTCAAGAAGCTGAGATCTGAGGATCTGTGTTCCAAACTATCCCAGACACAAAGAGAATATTATCTCCTATTCATTACTTAGAAAATTGAAGTGGAAGCTGGGCACCACTAACTCACGCCTGTCCTCTTAGCTACTCAGGAGCCTGAGAGCTGAGGATCAGGGTCCAAAGCCAGCCTGGGCAGGAAATTCTTCAGATGGACGCTACTCTCCAGTGACCCAACAAAAACCTGAAGAAATGCTGTAGCTCAAGTGGTAGCGCACTTGGCTTTAGCTGAAGAACTCAAGGAGAGCACGAGGCCTAGACGTCAACTCCTCCAACACACAAGAAGAGAAAAAAAAAAAAAAAACCTGAATAGGAAGCCTTAGACTGCTTTGCATGTATGAATCCCTGGGTTTTGATTCCTCAGTACCACATCACTAAAAAAAAATCCTGAAGTGGCCCTGTGGCTCAAGTGGTAAAGTGCTATCCTTGTACAGGAGAAACTCAGGTACAGTGCTCAGGTCCTCAAGTTCCAGGACAAGTGTATGCACACACACACACACACACACACACACACACACACACACACACACACACACACATATCAGAAGTGAAGCTGTTACACCAAATTGTGTTAAAGCACTGAGCTTCGGTTCTGAGCTCATGTTTAGCACCTAGGCCCTGTGTTCAACCCCAAAAGCTAGCCATTCAGGGCTCAACTAGGAGGGGTCAAAGGTTTCAAAACCTGATGAGCTTCACCAGCCCTACATGACAAGAAGCATTGTGATATTACCCATGTGCTTAGATTCAGTGAGCTTCTGGAAACCTAAGGAGGCAACTTTGCCAATTAGGAATCTTTTAATTCGGTTCAGCTCTCTAGTTGTCTGCCAGAAGGACCCTTGAATTAATTGTAGCAGTTTGTTTCAACACTGGGACATAGTCTAACAAAGACAGGATAAGTACAAGGAACTTGGCCTGCCAGAGGAGGTGGCACAAGTGAAGGCTTCTTGTCCAAACAGAGCACTGGGGAAAGAGATAGCTTTGGATGCAAAGAGGTCTTTTTCTCCTGGCCTTCAGAGCCTGCCCACACTCATCTTCACTAATTGGCCCAGATGGAGTTGTTTTTTTTTTGTTTTTGTTTTTGTTTTTTTGCCAGTCATGGGGCCTGAACTCTGGGTCTGTGCGCTGTCCCTCAGCTCTTCAGCTCAAGGCTAGCGGTCTACCACTGGAGCCACAGCACCACTTCCGGCTTTTTCTGTTTATGTGGTCCTGAGGAATCGAACCCAGGGCCTCATGCTTGCAAGGCATACAGTCTACCACTGAGCTACCTTCCCAGCCCCCAGATGTAGTTGTTTATTACACAGCTGTACAAGAGTGAGACCTTTTTTCTGCCTGTTCCAACAATGAGTCAGACTTCCTCCAGCAGCCTGAGGTTCTCAGAAACCCTCAGGCTACACTGGGAACAGTGAGGGGTGCCCCGGAATATGCACTGTCTTGAAAACGTTCTCTGTGCTATCAAACCATTTTATTCAAAGTAAATTTCCTAGCTGAGTGCCTTTCAACATAGGGACTCTGGATCTTCACCGATAGCAATACATGCATACATACATGGGTAGACATGGAGTTACTGTTTTTTGTTTTTTGTTTTTGGCAAGTCTGGGGGTCATACTATGAGCCTAGGCACTGTCCCTGAGCTCCTTTTGCTCAAAGGTAGTGCTATGCCCTTAAGCCACAGCCCCACTCATGTTTTTTTTTTTTTTTTTTAATTCCTGTGACACATTAGAAATAAGATTGTCCTGGGCTTTCCTGTCCCGACTGAATTCAAATTGTCATTCTCTACCTCTCAGACTCCTGAAGAGCTAGAATTACAGGCAGGATCCACTGACACTTGACTTTCTTTTTTCTTGTTCTATTTTTCTCATGACAATCTGAAATCTTCACAGTGTCATTCTAATGGTTTGCATTTCTTAGTAAACTACTCAGGCCTGGAGTTGGAAAGCAAGGACCGCCTCCTACAAATGGAGGGAGATCTTGAGAAAATCATTCCTATCCATGGGAATGCTTAATGGAATTTATAAAAGTTACAATTAAATTGACAGTTAGTTCATGATTCTCTTATAGAATACCACACAAAAATTATTGGATTATGTCTTCAATTCTAACACACTGGTTTCGTTCTCCTAATTAAAGAATACTGACTTCTTTTACATTAATACTTTGGTAAGTAAATGGAGACCTAATTTCATAACTAATAATTCATAATATATATAATTTAATATCCTCACATTGTCTCTCTCATATATATAGCAAACTACACATCTATCTATCTGTCTATCTATCTATCTATCTTTCTTTCTTTCTTTCTTTCTTTCTATCTATGTATCTATCTATCTGTCATCTATCTATCTATATCTATCTTTCTATGTCTATATCTATGCCTATATCTAACAATATATATATATATATATATATATATATATATATATATATATATATATATATCCCACTACTATGGCTTAATCTCAGGTCCTCAGAACTGGCTGGCAGCTCAGTGTGCCAAAGGCTTTTGTTCTACAACTGACCCATTCATAAATTATGCATTGTGGCCTGTGAGTTCAAATCCCAGCATTGCCAAAATTTATATGTGCAGTAAGAAGCCAATTTTGACACATTTTTTTCCTTCTCTGTAAAAGTCTTGTGTCTCAGTATGATGTATAATCCATATGCAAATATATCCATGTGATAAGATACAATAAATGAAAAAAGTTATATATGTAATAATGCTAAATAAAATAAACAATGAATAAAGAAGGGCAATAAATGTTATATGAAGTAAACCCATGTATGTAAAAAGATCTCATATATGAGTATTATTTTTCCATTGATGGGGCTTGAATTCAGGCCCTTGAAACTGGTCTGAAATTCTTGTCTTCAAAGATGGTGATCTTCCCCTCACACACAGTGCCACAGAGTTCCCCAGACCCTGAGTTCAAATCCCAGGCCTCCAGAAAAATGGAGCAAATTCCAAGCCACGGCCTTAATTTTTTTGGCCAGGCCCGGGCCTTGAACTCAGCTTGTGGCAACTCTGCCTCAACCTTGATCACTCTAGGCTGGGGTGCAGGCTCTGGACCCACAGCCCATCCTGAGATCCTAGGCCCTGAGTTCAAATCTTTCTGTGGCAAAAAAAGGTGAAGTCTTGGGAAGGTGGCTCAGTAGTAGAGTGCTTGCCTTGCATGCATAAGGTCCTGAGTTCAATTCCTCAGCGCCACATATGCAGTAAAAAGCCGGAAGTGTTTCTATGGCTCAAGTGGTAGAATGATAGACTTGAGCTGAAGAGTTGAGGGACAGTGCACAGACTCAGAATTCTGCCTGACAACCAACAAAAAAAAAGAGGGTGAAGGAAGGAGAAAGATAAAACTGGGAAATTCCAGAAGGTAGTTTTACATAGTTTTTCCTTTGAATTGTGACCATCTTGGATCTAAATGACAGGGCCCGGAAAGTGTACGTGACCTTGCACTGCTGAAGTTTGATGGGCTATCAGGGAAGCCATAGCCCAAACCAGCAAACTAGGTCCGGGGTTCAAATCCCTGCCACCTACGAATGTCAGGAGATGCTAAAAAATACATTCCAATAGACAGCCATATGAATGGAATGTTGTAAAAGTAACAATTACATTAGTACTTGGTGTATGTTTATATTATAAAATTACACACAATAATCATAGTACATTGCCTAATTTTCAATTAATACTTTATTATGAATTCAAACATGATACCTAAATAAAGGAAGAAATAATTTAATTATTGATAATTGGTAGTAAAATAGTATATATAACTTAATAATATACAGACATGTCTCTCTTGTTTTCTATCTATCTATCTATATATGTATATATATATATATGTGTGTATATATATATATATATATATATATATAACAAACCATATATATTTCTACTTGTCACTACTGGGGCTCAGTGGTAGAGTGTTTGCCTAGTATGTATGAAGCTCTGGGTTCATTTCCACACTATCACATGCAAAGAGAAAGCCAGAAGTGGTGCTGTCACTGAAGCACCAAAAACAAGTTAGAATGTTATAACTGCAACTATAAAATGACAGGGTTTCAAATACCTCATGACAGAGCAAGCCAGGAGTCTGAAGCTGATGGCTGACATCTAACCTGACTTAGCCAGAAGTCAACAGCTGCAAACCAACTCCATGGAACCAGACGCTGCTGGCTCACCCCTAGCTGCTCGGGGATGAGTTCTGAAACTGGTGGTGTGAATACTCAGCCCTGGCAGGAAGTCTGCGAGACTCTGAGCTGAGGCTCAAAGTGGTAGAGTTCTAAACTTGAGGAAAAGGTCTTAGGAGAGTACCCTCAACCTATGAGTGCAATCCCCAAGGCTGAGGACCCTCCCCTCCACTAACCACCCCTTTAAACCATTAGATGTGAACTTTTGTGGTTTGTGATGATTTTCTGAAAGAATGGTGATACTGATGAAAGCACCCGAATTCTAATGGCAGCTTGTGGGATAGAGCTATGTGATGAGTCCCTCCTGGTGTGCTGGGTGCTGAGGTGTTATGTGCTGAGTCCTTCATGGGGTGTATTCTTTCATCTGGTCCTTGTTAGAGCTCCACAAGTAAGATGATTGTGCAGATGAGAAACTTGAGGCTCAGATATGTCCCCAAAGCACGGCCAAATTTACATGTGTACTGAACTCTAGTGACTTGTCTCCTGCTGACAATTGGTTTGGTTTCCTTTTCTCCATCATGAACCTTCAACCCAGAGCCTAGGTGCTTGGCTTCTTCCTTCTTGGGCTCATGGCTTGCACTCTACCACGCGGAGCCAAAGACACCCTTGCAGAAAGTGTCACGGCTTAGGTGTTTTTAGCTGAGGTCTATCATCCTGCCTGCTCAGGAAGCTGAGGATTTGGGTTCCAAACTATCCCAGAAACAAAATGTCCCATGAGACTATTATCTCCTATTCACCACTTAGAAACTTAAAGTGGAAGCTGGGCACCAGTGATTCGCACCTCTCATCCTAGTTATTCAGGAGCCTGAGAGCTGAGTATCATGGTCCAAAGCCAGCCTCGGAATGAGATTCCTTGAGATGGTTATCTCCAAAGAAACACCAGAAAGCCTGAAGGGGCACTGTAGCTCAAGTGGTAGAGTGCTAAACTTGAGCTGAATTACTCAGCTCAGAGACAGCACCCAGGCCCAGGCTTCAACTCCTCCAACTTACAAGAAAAAAAATCAAGAAACCTGAAGTGGAGTGCTGGGAATGTGCCTTAGGGGTAGAGTGCTTTGCATGTATGAAACCCTGGGTTTGAATCCTCAGTACCACATCCCTAGAAAAGAAGCCTGAATTGGCTGTGTGGCTCAAGTGGTAGAGTGCTGTCCTTGTACAGGAGAAACTAAGGTACAGTGCTCAGGTCCTGAATAAAAGCTCCAGGGCTTGTGTATGCACATGCACACACGCACGCGCGCGCACACACACACACACACACACACACACACACACAAAGATACAAGAAATGAAGCAGTGACACCAAATGGTAAAGCAAAGAGCTTCTCTTCTGCGCTCAAGGTCAGCACCCTGGCCCTGTGTTTAACCTGAAATCTACCTACCCAAGGCCCAAAGGTTTCAATACATGATGAGCTTCACCAGCCCTAGATGACAGGAAGCATTGTGATTTTGCACAAGTGCTTAGATTTAACAAGCTCCCGGAATCCTAGGGAGGCACCTTTGCCAATTAGGAATCTTATTAAGTTCAGCTCCCTAGTTGTCTGCCAGAAGGCCTCTTGAATTAATTGTAGTAGTTTTTTTCAACACTAGAACATAGTCTAACAAAGACAGGATGAGTGCAGGAAACTTGGCCTGCCATGGGAGATGGTACAAATGAAGGCTACCTGTCAAAACAGAGCACTGGGAGAGAAAGAGCTTGGGGTGCAAAGAGGTCTTTTTCTCCTGGCCTTCAGAGCCTGCCCACACTCATCCTCACTAATTGCCCCACATGAATTGTTTGTTACACAGCTGTACAGGAGTGAGGCTTTTTTTTTTCTGCCTGTTCCAACAATGAGGCAGACTTCCTCCAACAGCCTGGGGTGTGCAAAACCCTCAGGCTACACTGGAAACAGTGAAGGGATCCCAGGAACACGCACTGTCTTGAAAGCACTCTCTGTGCTATGAAATCATTCTATTCAAAGCAAATTTCCTAGCTGGGTGCCTTTCTTCATAGCGAATCTGGCTGTTCACTGATAGAAATACATGCATACATACACAGACACAGAGACTTAATGGCTCTTTTTTTGTGTGGCCGCTCCTGAGGCTTGAACTGTGAGCCTAAACATTGTCCCTGGGGTCCTTTTGCTGAAGGAGGCCCTTTATTGTGTCTTAAACCATGATTACCCTAGGCTGGGTTGCAGCATTTACACCCACAGATGAATCATGGATCCTAGGACCCGAGTTCAACTCCTAGCACTGGCATAAATCAATCAAAGCAACAAAAATGGAGGAGGAAAAAAACAGGCAGTTTTACACAACCATTTTACCTTTGTTTCCTTTGCACTGTGACCATCCTGGGTCTCAATGACTCAGCTTGAAAACTGTAGATGACCTTGCATGGCCGAAGGCTGGGTGCTGTCAGTGAAGCCTGAGCCCAACCGAGACACCTAGGCCCTGAGTTCGATCCTGGGACTGCCACCTACACATGGCTGAAGATGCTAGGAAACTCATTCCTATATATTCCTATCTATAGGAAGACTAATAGAATGTTTGACATGTACTAATTGAATTACTAATTAGCTATTTAATCTAGTATAAGATTGTACACAATAAATATAGGTCATTGATTAATTGAATTAATACTTTATTAAGTCTTCTCCCATGATTAATTAATGGACACATAATTTTAGACCAAATAATTGGTAGCAATAGAATTTATAAGAATAAGATATAGACATCACTTTATATAGAGAGTTATGCAATAGAATCTACACAAATGTCTATCTGTCTCGGTATACATTTATTTATAGATGCATATACATATGTAAATAAACACACACACTGCAATCTACACATCTATCTGTTTATATATTGGCCACTCTTAGGGCTTGATCTTAGGTCCTCATATTTGCCCGCCAACTTCGCTTGCATCAAACTGGTGTGCTAACATTGACCCATTTATGAAGTAGGTCTTGTAGGCCCAGAGTTCAAATCACAGAACTGCCAAAAACTTAATCTTGGTGGAAGAAGCTAATTTTCCCACTTGTTTTCCTTTTCGGCAAAGTCCTGGGTCTCAGGAATGATGGATAATACATAGGCAAATCTATGTTCTATGTAATAGGATGTAAAAAATATTATATGTGTAATCATACTCACTAAAATTCATAAGAAATAAGTAAAACACAAAATAAAATCAATAACTACATTAACTGCAATATGCAGTAAACCTGTAAATATAAGTCATGTATTTAAAATACATACAAATATTATTGTTTTCAAGTGCTAGGACTTGAATTCAGGCCCTGGGAACAGGCCTGACTTTCTTGTCTTCCAGCATGGTAAGCTTCCACTTCCCCCACAATGCTGCAGATTTCCCAGACCCTGAGTTCAAATCCCAGGCATAGCAGAAAAAATGGAGTCAATTCCAAGCCACGGGGCCTCATAATTTTTAAAATATTTTAATGAATTTATTTATTTATTTTTATTTTGTCAAGCACGGGGCTTGAACTCAGATAATGGCAACTCTGTCTAAGCTTTGATCACTCCAGGCTGGGTTGAAGCCACTGGACTCACAGCCGAACCTGGGTTCCTGGGCCCCAAAGACTGACAGGAATAAAAATAAATAAAATGACACAGATAAGGTTTCCCTTATTTGCAATAACTAGTATATGTCTGAGTCAAGCAGAAAAGGTCAGATAAGTTGATGTTAGGGAAATGAACCCAAAGATAAGTATTCAAAAGGTTTTTTATTTCATTCAATTGCTCCTATCATATTTATAAGATGATTTCTATGTTGCTTTGTATGTCTCTTCCCCACAGTATAACCCGTGCTTTCACTGTATTTGATGGTGGTATGATTTGTGGAGGGGAAGGGAAAAAACAAATCGTTTAACTAGGGATACAGGTGGACCTATTGCAACAATGAGATGTACAAGTCATTATGTCGAAAAACGAACTTTACAACATTGGTGGGGGGGAGGATCTGGTGGGGGGCAGAGAGGGTATGGGAAGGGATGGGAAGTGGAAACATATGAGGAGGCAACAATGTTTGATAAGAAATGTACTCATTGCTGGGAAGGTGGTTCAGTGGTAGAGCGCTTGCCTTGCATGCATGAGGCCCTGAGTTTGATTCCTCAGCACCACATAAGCAGAAAAAAAAAGCCAGAAGTGGTGATGTGGCTCAAGTGGTAGAGTGCTAGCCTTGAGCTGAAGAGCTGCAGGACAGCGCCCAGGTCCAGAGTTCAGGCCCACGACCAGACCCAAAAAAAAAAAAAAAAAAAAAGAAATGTACTCATTATCTTGCCCATGTAATTGTAACCCCTCTGTACGGTATTTTTACAGAAAAAAAAAAATAAAAACAAAATACACGAAAACAAATCGGCAACTTTCAGATGGCTGCCGGTTTTACATTTGTTTTCTTTGCAAGGTGACCATACTGGGTCTGAATGATATGGCTGAAAAGTGTTTCTAACCTGGCATTGGTGAAGGCTGCCAGGCTACCAAGGAAGCCATAGGCCAACACGGCCACATAGACCCTGTGTTCGCAGTCTGGTCCTAACCCCTACCAATGCAGGGAGATCCTAAGAGTCTGGTTCCTATACATAGGAATACTGATGGAAGGTTATGAATGTCAAGGTTGAATTATATGTTTCTGAATGATACTACTATAAAATTAAACAGAGTGATTTTAGGAGACTGATGGATTTTAATGGATATTTTTTGACACACTAAAAGAATACTATTAATTACATGGATGCAATAGGTTCAAGACTGTAGTTGATTTAATTAATATTTCATTAAGGATGAAAACGAAAATATTAATTACATGGAGGCATAATAAATACCCAAGAATTGCTAGGAATGTTGTTTATATAACTGAAGAATGTATAGACATCTCTGGCTTTCTTTAAAGATCTATATTTATTTGTGTACTACCATCTGCATGTCAATATGTTCTTATTTTGTCAACCTCTGGGGCTCAATCTCAGGTGCTGGGAACTTCTTGTAAGCTATATATGCCCCATTCATGAATTGGGCCTTGCAGGCTAAGAGTTCAGATGCCAACATTCACAAAAATTGAATGGTGGAATAAGAAGCCTAAGGTGACACAAGTTTTCCTTTTCTGTGAAAGGCCTGGTTGTCAAGTGTGAAGTTTCATACATAGGCAAAGCTATATCCTATGTAATAAATGTAATAAATGTTTCATGTGTAATAAAAGTCAATGAAATAAATGGTAAATAAATGAATAAAACAAAAAATAAAATGAATAACTACACTAAGTGCAATATGGAGTCAACATACAGGGCTCGATCTCAGGGCCTGGGAACTGCCTGGCAGCTGAATTGGCTAGAGCCTGCTGTGCTGGCAGTCACCCATTCATGAACTGAGCATCTAGGCCCTGAGTTTAGATCCCAGCACTGCCAAAATTGTAATAATGGAGTGAGAAGCTAAGTATGACACGTTTTCCTCTTCTTTGAAAGTGTTCGGTGACAGGTAGGATGTATAAATTTTATGCAAATCTATATGCTGTGCATTAGGATGTCATAAATGATATAGGTGGAAGAAAAAAAGATTGAATTAGTAGTGAATCATTCTGGGATAAAATTAGATGCAATAATTATAGGACTTGGATTAAGTTTAATTAATATTTTATTGAGCATTAAGAGAATAAAAATTATATGGAGACATAATTAAATACCTAATAATTGGTAGTAACACACGACGCATAATTTAATTTGTCTCATTTATGAAATATGTAATTATATGTATGGATGTATGTACATATATGATGAATAATAACAGGATATTGAGTAATTATTAATTAATGTTTTATTAAATGTTCAACTGGGACACATCATTAAATGGAGACATAATTTAAAACCTAATAATTGGTAGTAATATTATCTACAATTCAATAATATACAGACATCTCTCCTTTTGTGTATATAATACTTATATACAGGAAGATCTATCTATTTATACCTCGTTCACTCCTGGGGCTCGGTGGTTGAGTGCTCACCTCGTAAGCAAGAAGCCCTGGGTTGTATTTCTCAGTGCCACATAAACAGAAAATCTAGAAGTTCTGCTGTTTTTCAATCAATTGAATGCTAGCCTGGAGCACTAACCCTTAGGGACATTTTCTAAGCCCTTACTCAAGCCCCAGGACTGCCGCCAAAAAAAAGGTAGAATGTTCTACCTGCAATGATATAAGGACAGTACTTCAAATACATCATCACAGAGCAAGCTAAGAGTCTGGCGCTGACAGCTGCTACCGAACCTGACTTAGCCATATGCATACCACTGCAACCCAGCTGCACAGAGCCAGACGCTGATGGCTGGCATAACCCCATCATCCTAGCTGTTTGGAGGCTTTAAAATCCAGCCCTGGCAAGAAGTCTGTGAGACTCTTTAAAATGTGGCTCCTAGAGGCAGAGCTCTATCCCTGAGCAAATGTTATTAGAACAGTATGCAGATGCTTTGAGTTCAAGCCCCATGGATAACCCCCCTCACAAAAAACACCCATCTAAAACCTTAAGATGTAATCTTGTGTGGTTTGCGAAATGTTCCTCAAAGAAGGGTGATACTGATGAAACCACCCTAATTCTAATGACAATTTGTGGAATAGAGCTATGTGCTGAGCCCTTCATAGGGTGCTCTGTGCTGAGTCTTGCACAGGGTGCTATGTGCTGAGTCCTTTACAGGGTACATTGATTCATCTGGTCCTTGTAAAAGCTCCACAACTGAGATGATTTTGCAGACAAAAAATGTGATATATACAGAATTCCATATTTTATATATATATATAATATGGAATTCTATGCCTCCATAAGGAACAAAATCACATTGCCACATTTGTTAGGAAATGGAAAGACTTGGAAAAAATTATATTAAGTGAAGTAAGAAAGGCTGAAAGAAACATAGGTCCACAAGCAGACCAGAGACTCCAACAAGAGGCTGGTTAAGGACACAAGGGAGATAGAGGATTTTTCCCACCCCTCCCAAATTCTTCCTTGCGGTACGTAGCCCATTAATATATAGTTGTTTGATGTTGAATAGATGTATCTGTTGAACTAGATTGTATCTGTAGACTATTGACTCTGCAAATTCAGACTTTGGTTGATGCTTCCCTTAAGATAGTGTTCTAGCACAAAACTGGTGCTATTTTCATCTCAAATGGGCAGAGTAAGCCGGAAAAACACAAGAAAAATGGCAAGTAAGGGTATCTCAACTCCCACTCTTGATAATCAGGGGACAGATCAGATAATGAATAATCCAGAGGAGAGTTCCCAAAGAGCTCTAAAAACACTGCTGTCAAACATGATACATGAAAAGATTGAAAACCAACAAGGACTCTGTATGAGTGTGATAGGGAGAGACAGGAGGCAATCCAAAAGTTTATAGAAGAATATCATAAGCGTGAGGAAGCTACTCAAAAACTGATACAGGATTTGCATGAGCATCTTGAGAATACTCAAAGGGAAAGGCAGGAATGGCGTGACCAGGCTGAGAACACTCAAAGAGAACAAAGAAGTGAAGGACCTCTATGATGAAAACTTTAAAATCCTGAAAAAGGAAATCAAAACAGAACTTAGAGGAAATAGAAGAGGCAATCCGAAAATTCATTTGGAACAAAAAAAGACCCCGAATAGCAAAAACGCTCCTCAACGGAAAGAACACTGCTGGAGGAATATCAATACCAAACTTCAAACTCTACTATAGAGCCATAGTAACCAAAACAGCTTGGTATTGGCATAAGAATAGACCTCAGGACCAATGGAATAGAATTGAAAACCTAGAAATGAACCTACAGACCTACAGCCATCTAATCTTCGATAAGGGAGCTAAATCAATAGAATGGAAGAAAGACAGCCTCTTCAGTAAATGGTGCTGGCAAAATTGGTTAACTACTTGTAGAAAACTAAATCTAGATCCTTATATATCACCCTGCACCAGAATCCACTCCAAATGGATCAAAGACCTCTGAGTCAAAGCAGACACTCTGAAAACATTACAGGATGGAATAGGAGAAACCCTAGGTCTCCTTGGCTCAGGCCGAAATTTTTTTAATACAGACCCAGAAACACAAGGACAAATGGGATTGCATGAAGTTGCAGAGCTTTTGCATGGCAAAGGACATAGCTAGCAAGATCAATAGAGAGCGCACGGATTGGGAGATCTTCGCTAGCCATACAACAGACAAGGGTCTCATATCTAAAATATACTTGGAACCCAAAAAATTAAATTCCCCAACAACAAATCTCCAAAGAAACAACTGCCCAATAAATAAGTGAGCTAAAGACTTAAAGAGAAACTTCTCTGGAGAAGAAAGAAGGATGGCCAATAGACACGTGAAGAAATGCTCAACATCCTTAGCCATAAAAGAAATGCAAATCAAAATAACATTGAGATACCACCTCACCCCAGTTAGAATGGCAAAATTCAAGAACTCTAATAACAACAGTAGCTGGAGGGGATGTGGACAGAAGGGAACCTTACTGCATTGTTGGTGGGAGTGTAAACTTGTTCAACCACTTTGGAAAGCAATATGGAGGTTCCTCAAAAGACTTCACATAGAGCTCCCCTATGACCCAGCAATCCCACTTTTGGGCATTTACCCAAATGTTTACAAACAAGACCACAGTAAAGCTACCAGCACAACTATGTTTATTGCAGCATTATTTACCATAGCTAATATCTGGAACCAAACAAGATGCTCCTCAGTAGATGAATGGATCAAGAAAATGTGGCATATATACACAATGGAAATCTATGCCTCCATGAGAAAGAATGACATTGCCCCATTTGTTAGGAAATGGAAAGACTTGCAAAAATTATATTAAGTGAAGTAAGCCAGGCCCAAAGAAACATAAGTCCCATGGTTTCCCTTATTTGCAATATCTAGTATATGTCTGAGTCAAGCAGAAATGGTCAGATAATGTGATGTTAGGAAAATGAACCCTTAGATATGTATTTTAATGTTTTTTGTTTCATGTATTTGTTTCTAACGCATTTATAAGATTATTTCTTTGTTGCTTTGTATGTCCCTCCCCCACAGTATAACCCCTGCTTTCGCTATATTTGATGTCGGTATATTGTGGAGGAGATGGGGAAAAACAAGTCGTTTAAGGATACAGGTGGACCTGTTGCACAATGAGAAGTACAATTTGTCATGTTGACGATGAGCTTTACAACGTTGGTGCGGGGGGGGGGATTGGATGCGGGGGTGCGAGGGATGGCTGTGAAGGGATGTGAAGGTAAACAAAGGAGGAGGCTGCAATGCTTGATATGAAAGGTACGCATTATCCTACCCATGTATTTGTAACTCTTCTGTACACTATGTTCACAAAAAATTTTAAAAAAAGAAACATAGGTCCCATGGTTTTCCTTATTTGCAATAACTAGTATAAGCCTGAGAAAAGCAGAAAATGTCAGATACGTTGCTCTTAGGCGAAATGAACCACACCGTAAGGATTCAAATGTTTTTTTCTTTCATGCGATTGTTTCTAACATATTTATAAGATGATTTATTTGTTGGTTTGTAGGTCTCACCCCCACAGCATAACCCCTGTTTTCACTGTATTTGATGTTGGTATAATTTGTGGAGGGGAAGGGAAAAAGCAAATCGTTTAAATAGGGATACAGGTGGACCCATTGCCACAATGAGATATACAATTCATTACGTCTAAAAACGAACTTTACAATCTTGGTGCGGGGGAGAGAGGGGCAAGGGATAGAAAGGGGAAACAAAGGAGGAGGCAACAATGCTTACTAAGAAATGCGTTCAATACTTTGCTGATGTAATTGTAGCCCCTCTGTATGGTATTTTCACAATAAAGAAAAAAAAAGAAGTTTGATTAAAAAAAAAAAGAATATTGTGGCTCAGATGTGTCCCCATGGCATGGACAAAATTATGTATTACTGAAGACTAATGAGTTGTCTCATGCAGACAATTGTTCTGTTTTTTCTCAGTCATGAACCTTGATCTTGCAGCCTAGGCACTGACCCTTACCTCTGGGCTCATGGATAGCCCTCCACTACGTGGAGCAAAGACCACCTTGCAGCAGAGTGCCACAGCCTAGGGGTGTATAGCTGAAGTCTGTCATCCTGCCATCTCAGGAAGCTGAGATCTGAGGATCTGGGCTCCAAACTATCTCAGACACAGAAGGTCCCATGAGACTATTATCTGCAATTGACCACTAAGAAACCTGAAGTGGAAGTTTGGTGCTTGTGGCTCCTTCCTGACATACTAGCTACTCAGGAGGATGAGATCTGAGGATCATGGTTCAAAGCAAGTCTGGGGCAGGAAAGTCCTTGAGACACTTAACTCCAATGAACCACGAGGAAACCTGAAGTGGTGCTGTGGCTCAAGTGGTAGAGCACTAGAGTAGAGCTGAAGAACTCAGGGACAGCACCCAGGTCCAGACTTTAACTGCTACAACAGACAACAACAAGAAAAAGACAGAAACAAACTAATAAACCTGAAGTAGAGAGCTGGGAATGGGCCTTAGGGGTAGAGTGCTTTGCATATATGAAACCCTGGGCATGATTTCTCAGGACCACATCACTAGAAAAAGCTTGAAGTGTCTCTGTGGCTCAAGTGGGAGAGAGATATCCTTGTACAAGAGAAACTAGGGGATTTAATTTTTTGAGTTCCAAGTATATTTTAGATATGAGACCCTTGTCCGTTGTATGGCTAGTGAAGATCTTCTCCCAATCCATGTGCTTTCTATTGATCTTGCTAGCTATGTCCCTTGCCATACAGAAGCTCTGCAATTTCATGCAATCCCATTTGTCCAACCTTTCTTTGATTTATTGTGTTTCCGGGTCTCTATTAAGAAAATTTCGGCCTGAGCCAAGGAGACCTAGGGTTTCTCCGATTCCATCCTGTAATGTTTTCAGAGTGTCTGCTTTGACTCAGAGGTCTTTGATCCATTTGGATTGGATTCTGGTGCAGGGTGATATATAAGGATCTAGATTTAGTTTTCTACAAGTAGTTAACCAATTTTGCCAGCACCATTTACTGAAGAGGCTGTCTTTCTTCCATTCTATTTTTTTTAGCTCCCTTATCAAAGAATAGATGGGTATAGGTCTGTAGGTTCATTTCTGGGTTTTCAATTCTATTCCATTGGCCCTGAGGTCTGTTCTTATGCCAGTACCAAGCTGTTTTGATTACTATGGCTTTATAGTAGAATTTGAAGTTTGGTATTGATATTCCTCCAGCAGTGTTCTTTCCGTTGAGGAGCGTTTTTGCTATTCGGGGTCTTTTATTGTTCCATATGAATTTTTGGATTGCCTCTTCTATTTCCTTGAAGAATGAGGTTGGAATTTTGATAGGTATCGCATTAAATTTGTAGAGAGCCTAGGGAAGTTTTGCCATTTTGACTATGTTAATCTTTCCAATCCAGGAGCATCGAAGTTTTTCCCATTTTCTAAGTTCTGTTTTGATTTTCTTTTTCAAGTTTTTAAAGTTTTCATCATAGAGGTCCTTCACTTCTTTGGTTATGTTAATTCCTAGATATTTTATTTTTGGGGGGACTATTACAAATGGAGTTGCTTTCCTAATTTCAGCCACACTTTTCTCATTGTTGGCATACAGCAAAGCCATTGATTTTGGGTGTTTAATTTTATACCCTGCTACTTTGCCAAAGTTTTGGATCAGCTTGAGTAATTTGGGAGTGGAATCTATGGGATTCTTTAAGTACAAGATCATGTCATCTGCAAAGAGGGAGAGTTTTATTTCTTCTTTCCCTATTTGGATCCCCTTTATGTCTGCATCTTGTCTTATTGCTGTGGCTAGGCATTCTAATACTAGATTGAAGAGAAGTGGAGAGAGTGGCCATCCTTGTCTTGTTCCTGAGTTAAGTGGGAATGGCTTTAGTTTTTCACCATTAAGTATAATGCTGGCTGTAGGTTTGTCATATACAGCCTTTATTGTATTGAGGAATGTTCCATGGATTCATAATTTTTCCAACACCTTCATCCTAAAGGCGTGTTGGATCCTGTCGAATGCTTTTTCTGCGTCTATTGAGATAACCATGTGGTTCTTATTCTTGCTCCTGTTGATGTGATGAATAATACAATTGATTTGTTTATATTGAAGCAGCTTTGCACCCCTGAGTTGAATCCTGTTTGGTCATGGTGTATGATTTTTTGGATGTAATCCCCTAACAACAAATCTCCAAAGAAACAACTGCCCAATAAATAAGTGGGCTAATGACTTAAAGAGAAACTTCTCTGAAGAAGAAAGAAGGATGGCCAATAGACACATGAAGAAATGCTCAACATCCCTAGCCATAAAAGAAGTGCAAATCAAAACAACATTGAGATACCACCTCACCCCAGTTAGAATGGCAAAATTCAAGAACTCTAATAACAACAGTTGCTGAAGGGGATGTGGACAGAAGGGAACCTTACTACATTGTTGGTGGGAGTGTAACTTGTTCAACCACTTGGGAAGTAGTATGAGGTTCCTCAAAAGACTCCACATAGAGCCCCCCTATGACCCAGCAGTTCCACTTTTGGGCATTTACCCAAATGATTACAAACAAGACCACACCAAAGCTATCAGCACAACTATTTTTATTGCGGCATTATTTACCATAGCTATTATCTGGAACCAACCCAGATGCCCCTCAGTAGATGAATGGATCAAGAAAATTTGGTATATATACACAATGGAATTCTATTCCTCCATCAGAAAGAATGACATTGCCCCATTTTTTAGGAAATGGAAAGACTTGGAAAAATTATATTAAATGAAGTAAGCCAGGCCCAAAGAAACATATGTCCCATGATTTCCCTTATTTGCAATATCTAGTATATGTATGAGCCAAGCAGAAAAGGTCAGATAAGGTGATGTTAGGAAAATGAACCCTAAGATATTTATTTGAAATGTTTTTTTCTTTCATGCATTTGTTTCTAACGTTATTATAAGATTATATCTTTGTTGCTTTATATGTCCCTCCCTCACAGCATAACCCATGCTTTCACTGTATTTGATGTCGGTTTAATTTGTGGAGGGGAAGTGGAAAAACAAGTCGTTTAAATAAGGATACAGGTGGACCTGTTGCAACAATGAGAATGCAAGTTGTCATGTCAAAAACGATCTTTACAACTTGGGTGGGGATTGGGGGGAGGGAGGATGGGAAGGATGGGTAGGGTAAACAAAGGAGGAGGCTACAATGCTTGATAAGACATGTACTCACTATTTTGTCCATGTAATTGTAACCCCTCTGTACAGTATTTTCACAATTAAAAAAAAAGAAAAAATAAAAGCATAAAGTAAAAAAAAAAAAAAAAAAGTGAAACTAGGTACACTGCTTAGGTCCTATGTTCAATCTCCAGGACTGGTGTATGCATCCATGCACACGGACACACACACACACACACACACACACACACACACACACACACACACACAGACCAGAAGTGAAGCTGTGACACCAAATGGTAGAGCACTGGGCTTCTGCACTGATCTCATGTTCACACCCAGGCCCTGTGTTCAACCCCAAAACCTAGCCACCCAGGGCCCAACTAGGAGAGGTCAAATGTTTCAAAACATTATGAGTTTCACCAACCCTAGATGACAGGAAGCCTTGTGATGTCTGACATGTGCTTGGATTTTCCAAGGTTCCAGAAACCTAGGAGAGGCATTATAGGCCCATCATCGACTGCAATTAAACATTTCTCTAGGTTCAGTGCCCTAGTTGTCTGCCAGAAGGACTCCTGATTTATATTGAACAATGTATCTGATCACTAGAATATAGTCTCACAAAGGCAAGATAAGTGCAGGGAACTTGGCCCCCCTAGTATGGTGGCATAAACGAAGGCTTCCTTTCAAAACAGAGCACTGTTGAGAGAGATAGCTTGGGGTACAAAGAGGCCTTTTCCTCCTGACCTTCAGAGCCTACCCACACTCATCCTCACTAATTGGCCCAGATAGAGTAGTTTGTTTCACCACTGCACAGGAGTGAGTCCTTTCGTCTGCCTGTCCAGACAATGAGAGACTTCTTCCAACAGGCCTGGGATGCAAAGAAACCCTCAGGGTACACTGGGAACAGTGAGGGGAGCCCCGGAACATGCAATGTCTTGAAAGCCCTCTCTGTGCCATGAAATTATTGTATTGAAAACAAATTTCCTAGTTCAGTCCATTCATCATAGCTACTCTGGAGATTCACCTATAAGGATACATCCATCCATGTACAATACATGGAGCTACACGGTCTTTTTTTTTTTGGTGGGGGGCAGGTCCTGAGGTTGGACATTAACCCTAGCTGTTGTCGCTGAGCTCCTTTTGCTCAGAGGTAGCACATTAAAATTGAGTCACAGCCCCATTTCTGGGTTTTTCTCTGATCTCATAGATATAATATTGTCAACTTTCTTACACTGGCTGGATTCAAACTAAGGTTCTCTACATGTTAGCCTTCTGAGAAGCTGGGATTACAGTCAGCAGCCATTGGCACCTGGCTTTCTTTTCTTCTTCATTTTTACTCTGGACTTCTGACATCTTAACAGGGTCATTCCAATGGTTTGAATTTATAAGTAAACTACTCAATATTCTTTATAGCTGCTTTCTCTGAGAAGGATTTTCTCTCCTCATCTTCCCCTCTGGCCAAAGGTTTGAAGCCAAAAGTGAGAAATAAATGTCCCAGGATGTTGGAGCAAATGTCCACAGGACATGCCAGTTTGGTCACTTAGCATTGAGCTGCAGTGAATTTACTGTCTCAGGACGAGAGGACTGAAACCTTGAGCGATTTTCAGACTGTCTGCATTGCTCTTTTGTCTATAAAATGACCTAATAATTATAAATGTTTTTGTCTACACCCTTAAGTATCTAGAACACACTAGAAGCATCTTCCTGTTTCTGTTTTTCTCTAGTTCCTCTCAAGATTTAGACTAAAGGTTTTGTGGAGTGGCATCTCAGCGAATCCCTAAGGAAAGGTGCTTAAATCCTCCTCAAGAGATAACCATTCAAAGCTGGCCTGAGCAGGAAAGTATGTGAGCTTCTTATTTCCAATTAACCACCAGAAAACCATAAGTGGAGCAGTGGCCCAGATGGTAGAGCTCCAGCTTTGAGAGAGAAAGCCAAGCAAGAGATACTGTGCAGAGCAAGCGGGAAAGCCTGGGAGGCGCTTATGTCCAATTATCGACCAGATAGCTGGACGTGGAGCTCTGTCGGTGGTAGAACCTCAGCCTTGAGCAAAACAGCTCATTGCATTGGACCCTGTGTTTAAGCCCTGGGATGCCCACAAAAAATTCAAAAAGAGAAGGCCAAGTTATGTATCAGTGTCCTCCTACCAACTTATGTGTGTATATTACTTCCCTGAATGCAAACAGACCATAGGCAATGCTTCTGCTTTTACTTACTGATTTATTTTTCAGATATGCTCGTTGCGCATACTGTACCATTCTCTTCATTTCAAGCCCATCGCTTTTCTCTTCCAGGGCTCCACGCCTGCATCCTTATATGATGCACACTTAAGCTCTCAGCAGCCTTTATTTACATTTTATTATGTGGCCAACGCAGAAACAGTCACAAATCAGGGAGGGGAAGAGAAGATCAGTATTCATATTTATAACAGGTATTCAGAAAAATTAACTTGGGGATGAAAAATGGTAGTGTACTTATGTAAAAACTACCATTAAGAAAAAGATGAGGGGGCTGGGAATGTGGATTAGTGAGAGAGTGTTTGCCTAGCATGCAAGAATCCTTGAGTTTGATTCCTCAGTAGCACATACACAGAAAAACCCAGAATTGGTGCTGTGACTCAAGTAGCAGAGTCCTAGAGACAGTGCCAAGGCCTTGAGTTCGGCCCACGAACTGCCAAAGATATACCAGGTAAGTAGGTAGGTAGATAGATAGACAGACAGACAGACAGACAGACAGACAGAGAGAGAGAGAGAGAGAGAGAGATTGATAGAAAGAAAGAAGAAAGAAAGAAAGAAAGAAAGAAAGAAAGAAAGAAAGAAAGAAAGAAAGAAAGAAAGAAAGAAAGAAAGAAAGAAAGAAAGAAAGAAAGAAAGAAAGAAAGAAAGAAAGAAAGAAAGAAAGAAATATGATAGGTGAATATGGTCTTGGATGTCAATAGGAAAGAAGGGAACACTTCCCAACCATGAAGCCTTCTGCAGTGTGCCAGGACACCAGCATCACCTTCACATAACCACAGAACAGGAAGACTGTCTCTCTCCCACTTTTAAGGCAGTGGAGGGCCCCAGAGTCAAGAGGGCAGAGCCAGGTTCTAACTCAGGTGCTTGGAGGCAGAAGAGAAAGGGCCCTGCCCCTCCTTGAACTGGGGATTTACATTAATGACATGGAGAATGAAGGAAGGAGAATGGACTGGCAGAGGTAGAAGAAAGGCCTTCAAATCTGACAGATGGAGAGTCAAGAACCCACTCCCTAACACCAAAAAGCAGGATTTTTCTACTCTGTTCCTCCCCTCTTCCCCACTAAACTGGCTCTCTATTGGTAACCTAAAGATAGCCTGAGGCTCCTTAACCTGAGGGAGGAAGGATAATTTTTGAAGAGGCTGAGAAAAGCCTGACCCTGGTGTGACTCTAACAAATATTTCAGGTTTCCCCCCATTGCTGGCTCACTTCCCTGTTTAGTGTGTACATTCTGCCTCCTAATTCTGCAGGCCTAGATCTCTGCACCTAGCCTTTTTTTTGAAACTGTTTCCTGTCCTTCAAATACAGAGTTACTTTGGAGTTCTTCCTGCTAACAGGGCTAGGTCTTGGATCCTGAGAACTTCATTTATACCCAGGATGGGTCAATGATGTTTCTTTCCTGCTTCTATAGCTTGGGAACTCTAAGAACATTTAGAGTGCAAGTAACTTCTCATCGCCAAGGGAAACCCAGGAATTCTTGAACATGTAACCTTTCGGAAACCCACTGGAGGACACAAGATGATTACAATCTTCACGTGAGTGGCTGAGCAGATGATCTGCTACACTTGAACCTTGAACTCAGCCTGCTCTCCTAGTCTATGTTCTTCTTTGGTGCTTGTCCTGTTAGCTCCTCAGGAGTTTCCAAGATAGAAATATATTGATCAAACCCAAAAGGAGTTACTGGCTTTTTCCTTCTTTTTCTGTCCTTTGCTTTAAATGTTTTTCAGTCTTTGGGCTTGAATTGTGGATCTAGGCTCTTTCCCTGGACGCCTTTGACTCAAGGCTAGCGCTATGCCACATGAGTCCCTTTCTGCTTTGTCTGTGGTGAAGTGGAAGTCAGAGCCTCATAGATATTCCTGCCCTGGCTGTCTTCACCCTGTGATACTCAGACCTCAGTCTCCTAAACAAGGGTGACAAGCATGAGTTTCTGTTGCTCTGCTAAGTTCAGAACTGTAATGACATTGAAAATACAAGTCAACTGCTCATCATAAAGGGCTTGGGAAGCATATTAACCCTTTCAACATTGGACCTTTCAGAACCGTGTAGCACACAAGGTTATAATCCTAAAGATAGAGAGCCTGAGCATATAGATCTTCTATACTTGAACATTGAGCTCTGACTCCAATTCTGGTGTACACCAGCATTCATTTTCCGGAAAATGTTCTCATAATTAACAAATAGGAAAAGTACTTTGATTAACCCTCACTTTTTTCCAGGTATGTATTTCGAACTCAAGCCTGGGCACTATCCCTAAGCCCTTCAGGTCAAGGTGAACACTCTACCACTTGAGTCACAGCTCCACGTGGGGTCTTTTTGTGGTTCATTGGAGGTAAGAGTCTAACAGGCTTTCCTTGCCTAGGCTGTCTTTGAACTGTGGTCTTAAGGTCTCAGCCTCCTGATTAGCTAGGGTTGTAGGTGTGAGCCACCAGCATCTGGCCTATTGTTTTTGCCAGTTCTGGGGCTTGAACGTAGGTCCGGGGTACTGTCTCTGAGCTTCTTTTTCTCAAGGCTAGCACTCTACCACTTGAGCCATTCCACAGCTTCTGGCTTTTTCTGAGTATGTGGCACTGAGGATTTAAACCCTGGCATTCATGCATGCTGAGCAAGCTCTCTACCTATAAGCCACATTCCCAGCTTCACTCTTACTATTTTATCCCTCAACTTGCCTATCCTCAAGAAAAAGTCTCTGAGTATATATCATTTAAATAAAGGAAGTTGTCCACAGATGAATAAGACAAAGCTCATACTTGGGACAGACTCTAAACATGTGATGACTGTGACAAATGCCTCCATTTAATTATGTATCATGTTTCAACACTTAATAAGGTATTAATGAAAAATGACTCAATGTCCTAAATTATTGTTTATAATTTTATAATAGATGTATGAAACGTAATAAATATGTATGTAATAATACTAAATACATTAAACAATGAATAAATAAATAAAATAAAAATAAAATAAATAAAAAACAATGACAATAATCATATTATGTAATAAACATACATATGTAAGTATATACCATAACTATTTTTCCATTGCAGAGCCTTACTGCAGGCCCTGGGAACTCTAGCCTGAATTTGTTTTCCTCAAGGACAGTAAACTTTGCCTTTACCCGTGGTGCAAAATAGTTACCTGGAATGTGAGATCAAATCCCAGCAATAGCAGAAATACTGGCCCCATTTCCAAGACAGAGACAATTTTTCTTTGATGAAAGCAGTTATGTTTATTCAGTTCCATACTGAACATTTAAAAAAAAAAAGCAGTGTAGAATTTTGTATAGCTATTCAGGCATCTTTCCTTTACCCCCAAAGTGCTTCTCTGAGCACTACATTGTTTATTTTTTGTATGATGTTTATTGTAAAAATGATGTACAGGGGGTTACAGTTATATGAACAAAATAATGAGTACATTTCCTATTGAGCATTGTTGCCCCTTCCTTTGCTTTCCCCCTACTATCCCTTCCCTCCCATCTCCACAACTACCTCCCCCTGCCAAGATCAGTGACTTAATTTTTTAATTTTGGCTTGGCACGGGGTTTGAACTAAAGTAGTGGCAACTCTGCACCTTCTCTCACATTGGTATGGATTTACCAAGACCCTGAGTTCAAATGCCAGGATAGGAAACAAAACTAGCAGAAATTCCAAGTAAGGGAGCTTTATTTTTTAATTTAGTTAAATAAATAAATTATTTATTTATTTGTTTGTTCTTTTTTTTTTTTTTTTTTGCCAACCACGGGTCTTGAACTCAGATCATGGCAATACTGCCTAAGCTTTGATATCCCTAGGATGGGCTGCAGCCTCTGGACCCATAGCAAATCCTGGGATCCCAAGCCAAGAGGGCTTGCAGGAAGAAAAAAGAGTGGAACAGCACCAAAAGTAGTGAGCTGCAGAGGGTTGGGAGGTTTATAATTTTTTTCTTTGCAGGGTGATCCTACTGGTTCTGAATGACACAGCTGCAAAGTGGACCTGCCCTGCCATTGCTGAAGGCTGGCGGGCTATCAAGGAAGCCATAGGCCCACCTGTCAATATAGGCCCCAGGTTCAAATCCCTGTCCTGACACCTACCAGTGGTGGAGATCCCAAGAGACTCGTTCCTATGCATAGGATACTGATTGAAAGAGTAGTTGATGTATTGGTTTAGTCTAAAATTGGATGCAAGAATCCTAGGATGCTGATTGATCTTAATTAATAGTTTATTAAGCATGAAAAGCATAATATTGCTTCAATGGAAGTATAATAAATACCTAAGAGTTGGTAGGAAAGTAGTAGATGTCATTTAATAATTCACAGTCCGCTCTGGCACTTTTTACCATGTATCACTGTTTTGGCCAAACCTGGGGCTCATTCTCAGCACCTGGGAACCACCTGGCTAGAGGCTGCAAGGCTTACACTCACCCATTCATGAATTTGGCCTGCTAGGCCCTGAGTTCATATCCTAGCACTGTGAAAATTTAATCTTGAATTAAGAAGCCGAGTGTGACACGTTTTCCTTTTCTGGGAGAGCCCTGCGTTTCAGGCATGATGGAGAACACATCTAAAAATCTAGATGTTATGTGATAGGATATAAATAATATAATAAATGGTATAGGTATCATCAGAGTCAATAAAATAAATGGTAAATAAATGAATAAAACAAGAAATAAAATGAATAATCACACAAAACACGGTATGGACTGAACATCTATATGGAAGTATAAACCCTACCACACTAAACATGATATGGACTGAACATCTGTATGGAAGTATAAGTGCTATCTTTAAAATGTATATAAGGAGTATGTTTTCCAGGCCTGAGGCTTAAATTCAGCCACCATACTAAGATGGTATGGAGGGAGATCCCAATATATTAGTTTATGGACCTAGGAAGAGTTATGGAATGCGATTGATGTCATCTTTGAATCAGTAGATCATACGTGATGGGAGTAGGAAATGATAGGCAAGAATCATGGGGTATTGCTTATTTGCAATGAAGATTTGATGAAGCATGACAATAATCATCAGTTGTGAAACGGAGGCATCAGGAAAGATCCAAGAATCGGTAGTCACACAGTAGAATCAATTCCATCACAGGTGGCCATCTCTCCTACTCTCTCTATATATGTACTTATTTGCATACTACCTTCAGCTTATGAATGGATGACTGCTGTGCACCCTCACCCTACCCCCACCTGGGTGCTCAATCTCAGAGAACAGCCTAGCTCCTTAGTGGCTCACAGGCTGGTGTGCTCACGTGGACCCATTCACCTCTTGGGCCTGCTAGGCCCTAAGTTCAGACCCCAGCACTGCCAAAAGAATCATCCTGATGTCAGAAGCCAATCGTTGCACCTGTTTTCCTTTCCTGTGCAATTTCTGGGTCTCAGCTAGGATGGAGAATGTGTGGGTTACCCTGTGGCCATGGGAACTGGTAGTCATCCATGTCAGCACAGTTATACCTGTCATCATGTACTCAAGAAAATACACACTACATCCATGAATAGCATACAAAATAGAGGGAATAACTACACTAACTGATTGATGCAGTCCACACACAGATGTGAATATACATCCCATGTTTCAATGATGGATTGATGTCTATTGTGGCCTCCCTGGGGCTTGATCTCAGTTCTGGGAACAGCCCAGCTCCTTCATGGCTCACAGGCTGGAGTGTGCACGTGGACCCATTGGCCATTTGGGCCTCCTAGGCCCCAAGTTCAAATCCCAGCACTGCCAAAAATTCACCCTGATGTGAGAAGCCAGTCTTTGTAGCTTTTTTTTCTGTGCTGTGCATGTTCTGGGTCTCAGCTAGGATGGAGAATGCATAGGCAACTCTCTACTTATGTGAATAGATTGTCATCCAGGTCAACAAAGTTATATTTGTCATTCTATACTCAAGAAAATACACACCACATCAATGAATAAGGCAAAATAATGAGAATGACCACATAGAACGCAAGGTACTGCCCACCCATGTATGGAAACAGAGGTCCTCTGTTTAAATTGGGAATTTATGACTATATTGGCCCCCACTCTGGGGGGGATTGATCTCAGGTCCTGGAAACGGCCAAGCTCCTTAGTGGCTCACAGGGTGGTGTGCTCACCATGTCCCATTCACCAATTGGGCCTGCTAAGCCATGAGTTCAAATCCCAGCACTGCCAAAAGCTTCACCCTGATGTGAGAAGCCAATTGATCCATCTGTTTTCCTGTCGTGTTAAAGTCCTGGGTCTCAGCGCAGATGGAGAATACTATATAGGCAACTCTATAGCCATGGGAATAGGTTGACATCCATGTCAGCACAATTATATCTGTCATCATATTCAATAAAACATACAATACATTGATGAATAAGACATATAATAAAAAGAATAACTACACTGAATGCAAGTTACATAACATACCTGTAGGTAAAGAGTGATCCTATTTTTTAAAAAAGTGGGCTTGTTATTTTGTCCAGTGCTGGGGCTTCAAATCAGGCCCTGGACCTGGCCTGACATTCTAGTCTTCAAGGATGGTGAGCTTCCCCTTCCATCACAGTTCAACAGAGCTACCCAGACCTGAATTCACATCCCAGCACCGACAAAAGTTTCATCCTGATGTCAGAAGCCAGTCGTTGCAAATGTTTTCCTCTCCTGTGAAAGTTCTGGGTCTCAACTAGGATGGAAAATGAATGCATAGGCAACCCTATAACTATGCGAACAGGTTGTAATCCATGTCAGCACAGTTTTACCTGTCACCAATAAAATACACAATACCTCCATGAATTAGGAACAAAATAAGGAGAACAAGTGCACTGAATGCAAGATGCTGCCCACACATGTATGTAAATATAGATCCTATGTTTAAATTATGAATTTATGACTATTTGGCCCTCCCTGGCACTCGATGTCAGGTCCTGGGAATGGCCTATCTTCTTCATTGCTCACAGACCTGTGTCCTCACCTTGACCCTTTCCTCAATTGGGCCTGCTAGGCTCTGAGTTGAAATCCCAACACAGTGAAAATATGAATCCTGGTGTGAGAAGCCAGTCGATTCACATATTTTCCTGTCTTGCGAATGTCTTGTGTCTCAACTAGGATGGAGAAAGCATAAGAAACCCTATAGACATGGCAATAGGTTGTCATCCATGTAAACACTGTTATATCTGTTACCATACTCAGTAAATACACAATATCTCCATGGATAAGACACAAAATAAGAAGTACACCAAACACGAGATGCTGTCCACACATATATGTAAATATAGATCCTATGTTTAAACAATGAATTTATAACTATTGTGGCCCACCATGGGGATCAATGTCATATCCTGGGAATGGCCTTCCTCCTTAGTTGCTCACAGGATGGTGTGTTCACATTGACCTATTTGCCAATTAGTCCTGCTAGGCAATGAGTTCAGATTCTAGCACTACCAACAATTGGATCATGGAGTAAGAAGCTGAGTGTGAAACTTGTTTTCCTTTTCTCTGAGAGTCCTGGGTGTCAGGCATGATGGAGAACACTTCTACAAATCTAGATGCTATGTGATAGGATGTCATTAATGTAATAAATGGAATGGGTGTCATCATAGACAGTAAAATCAATGGTAAATAAATGAATACAACAATAAATACAAGGATCAACCACACCAAACTTGTATGGACTGAACATCTATAGGTAAGTACAAAGCCTATCTTTATATAAATAGTATGTTTTCAAAGGCTGGGGCTTGAATTCAGGCCTAGTGAACAGGCCTGAAATTCTTACCTTCAAGTACAGTGAGCTTCCCCTTCATCCACTGCAGATTTACCCAGACCCTGAGTTCAAATCCAAAACCTGGCAGAATAAATGGTGGAAATTGCAATCCAGGGAGCTAATTTTATTTTATTTTATTTTTTCCCAGAGTGGGGCTTGAACTCAGGTCGTGGCAACTCTGCTTCAGCTTCAATCGCCCTAGGCTGAGGTGCAGCCACTAGACCCACAGCTGATCCTGGGATCCTAGATCCCTAGGCCTTGAAGGGAAAAAAAAATTACAGGAAAAATGTGGAGATGGCCTTTTTATGTTTTCTTCCTTTGTGAGGTGACCCTCCTGAGTCCGAATGACATTGTTGCAAAGAGTATTTTACCTTGCATTGCTGAAGGCTGGTGGACTATTGGGGAAACCATAGGACCACGTGGCAACATAGGCCCTGATTCCAAATCCCAGTCCAGGCACCTACCAATGCCATGAGATACTAAGAGACTCGTTCCCATCCATAGGAATGTTATCAATGTCAGATTGAATGAGTTGATCGTGAATGATTCTCCTACAAAATTAGACAAGATGATTTGAGGAAGCTGATTGATTTTATTTAATATTTATGAAGCATTAAAAGAATACTATTACTTACAGGAATGCAATAATTTCAGGACACTGATTTTAATTAATAGTTTATTAAGGATAAAAACAATAACATTAATTACATGGAGGTATAATAAATACCCCAGAATTTGTAGGAATGTAGTCTATATAACTGAATAATGTATAGACATCTTTGGCACTATATAAACATATTATTATTAGTGTACTGTCATCCGCATGTCAATCTGTTCATATTTTGTCAACCTCTGGGGCTTGATTTCAGGTCCTGGGAACTGCCTGTCAGCTCAATTTGCCCCAGGATGGAGTGTTGACACTCACCCATTCATGAATTTGGCCTTGTAGGCCATGAGTTCAGATGCCAGGACTCCCAAACAATTAATTGTGGAGTAAGAAGCTGATGGTGACACATTTTTTTTCCTTTTCTTTGAAAGTCCTGGGTGTCAAGTATAAAGTGGAATACATATGCAGACCTATAATCCTATGTAATCGATGTAATCAATGTTCTATGTGTCATAATAGTCAATAAAATAAACGGTCAATACAAGAAAAAGACAAAAAAAGAATAACTATACTGAGTGTAATATGGAGTGAATATATGTATATGAATATAAATCATATATTTAAAATGTACATGAATAGGATGTTTTTTAGTGCTGGGGATCCAATTCAGGACTAAAGAACAGACTTGAATTTCCTGACTTCAAGGAGGCAAGCTTCCCCTTCACACACAGTGCAACAGAGTTACCCAGACAATGAGTTCAAATTCCAATCCTGGCAGAAAAAAATTGCACCTTTATACTATGTGAGGTCGAATTCTTAGGTATTTCATTCTGCCTCCATTTAATGAATGTGATTGTTTAAATGCTTAATGAAGTATTAACTAAAATCGATCAGTGTCCTAGGATATAATTGTGTATAATTTGATCCTAGAATCATTCAAGAACTACTCATTCAATCTTGACATTGATCACATTCCATGGGTAATCTTATGGATAAGAATGAGTTTCTTAGGTTCTCCTGCCATTTGAAGGTGGCAAGACCAGGATTCCTACTGTGGGCTCCAGCTCCCACTACTTCAACCTGAGGATAGAGACCTCACAGGTCTGTGCCAGAACATCAGCAAGACCAATGATTAGGCAGGCACCAGTGGCTCTCAGCAGTCCTCCTTTATACTTACAAGTCTGTGATAGGAGGATCATGGTCAAAGTCACCCTAGGCAAGAAAGTCCTTGAGACCCCTGTCCAACTTCAATGTCAACAAAGTCAGAAGTAGAGCTGTGTGGCTCCAGTGGTAGAGGGCTAGTCTTGAGCAAAAGCAGCTTACAGACTTTGCCTAGATCCTGAATTTAAGGTCCAGAACTGACAACAAACAGACATACACAGCAATCTAAAGCCAGTCACCCTCTTGTCCCCAACTGAATTGGACAGAGTTCCCTGGGAAAGGGGCTGGGGGAGCCATTGTCATCTTCACTCTACCCATTCTGCCTGCATCACAGGATTCCGGCCACACTCCCATTCTTTCATGGTTCTTTCTGACCAATGGGATATAAGGATGGTGGTCACACCCAAATTCCATGCTGCCTGATAGCACTGGGATTCCTCTGTTGGTTGACACCACTACCAACTCTTGAGGAAGGTAGTGCTGGCTGAGTAGTGATCAAGAGACTCAAGCCATAGGAGGAGAGACCTTGCTCAGCCCCGCCACGCACCTGCCCACACCCCGGTCCCCTTCAGCATTCCGTGTGGCACTGCATTTCAAACCGAGCACTGCTTGCTTGGACCCATGGCACCTCTTGGAGTCCTCAAGTGAAGGCATGCCACAGGCAGGCTTGTGGCCCCGACCTGGTCCAGGTCCCCCTGTCTCTGCTCCAGGCCTGAGTATTTGCCATGCTACTGCCTTCACTGCTCGAACCCACCCAGAGCTGCCTCCAACAGCTTCTCCCAGCAGCACATGTGAGTGGCCTCCTCCTGGGCCCATCCCCTGTGACCCCCACACCACACGTTTCCCCCCCCCTCCTGACTGGACCTCCGGCTCCTCCATGCCCTAGACTCTGGCCAGGGCTCTGCCACAAATGTGCCCCAGGGGTGGGGGTGGGAGTGGGTGTTGAGCAGGGTATCCCACCCCCATCCCTAGCTGCCAGTGTCCCAGGAAACAGGGAGATGTAGGGATGGGTGAGGAGGGGCACCACAGAGCCCCTGGCCTGGAGCAGTGGGAGCCACACAGCCATGCATCTGCACGCTTCCTCTTCCTGGTGGGAACCTGGTGGCTTTAGTCAGAAGTGGGGAGCAGCACCTCCACATCTGCCTTCTTGGGTCTTTCCCTTTTTTCTGGGGGTTGGGAGTGTTGGATGCAGAAGATAGGTCTCTCTTGCTATGTGAGCGCTTGTCCTCCGTGCTAGGTCACAATTTCACCTGAAGAGAGGGTCCCAGAAGAGCCCATTAGGGAAGTGAGAGTGTTGGGGGTCAGAGCAGAATGTGAATATCTGGGAGAAACACCCCCCCCAAACACACATACACATATACCCAGCCTGTCCCCTCCCCCAACTGTCAACAGTTCTCACAGAGTGATCACATTTCCCAGCTCTGCCAGTTTCTGCTGGTGTTCCCAGTCCATCTGGTCTGCTTGTCCTTCCCATGAATCTACCATGTGGCCCAGAAGCATGTATGCTGGAAGTAGGGAGTAAAGTCCATGTATGTAGCCTATAGGACCCCATCCATTTCCCCAATACTGCTCCCACCTGGGGTCAGACACCCCTCTGGGGTCACCATGAGCCCCTGATTATTTCCTCTCCTGGCTCTGAGGAGCCACTTGTCTTGGGACTCCTTCACCCAGCGTCCTGGCCTAGGGTTTTGGTGAATGGGGAGTCAAGGATCTGGCCCTGGAGAAAGGGATAGGCAGGGTGGCGCTGCATCATTAGCGTGGTGCTCCCCTTGGGTGGGAGCTCTTGATTCCTCCAAGGGAAACCCCGTGCTCTAGCTTGTACATTGTCCCAGATGAGGAACCAACAAACTCTGGAGAGGCACTGCTATGAATCTGTGTGTGTGTGTGTGTGTGTGTGTGTGTGTGTGTGTGTGTGTGTGTGTGTGCTACATCATTAGAGTGGTTCTCCACTTGGGTGGGAGCCCCTGATTCCTCTAAGGGAACCCCTGTGCTCCAGCTTGTACATTGTCCCACATGAGGAACCAACAAACTCTTTAGAGGCACTGCTCTGAGACTGTGTGTGTGTGTGTGTGTGTGTGTGTGTGTGTGTGTGTGTGTGTGTGTGTCTGTGTCTGTGTCTGTGTCTGTGCATGAGAGAGAGAGATATCATCTTCCTCCTTGTATACTCTGACTGTGCTCAGGTGAGTGATCATTTGGAAAACTGCAGGTGCTGCATGGAGGAGTCTTCTGTCACTGGTCTGGATTTGTGTGTGTGTGTGTGTGTGTGTGTGTGTGTGTGTGTGTGTGTGTGTGTGTGTGTGTGTGTGTGTAGAAGTGGGTTTAATAAGAGGCTGGGTCCTCTGGTAACTTCTGCCTGCTACATTTGGGGGATGCATGGGCTTTGTGGCTGAGGTCTGGGGGCCTGGAAGTGTGAGACGCTCGAAGGGGACTCAGCAACACTAAATTATAAGACCAAGGGACCTTTGTGCCTTGGAGCTGTCTACTCCTTTGGGCCTGGTTGGTGGCAGCTGGAGCTTGGGAGGACCTGAGTATGGGGCCTACAGGGGTTGGCTTCCCAGGCGGATAGAGAGCATGGCCAGCACTTAGTAAGGATCTGAGCCCTGCTGGTATGGAGTGCACCAGCATAAGTCAGACTCCGGGTTTTCTCATCATGACTTCTGATGGGTGAGGCCAAACCTATTTTAAATCTTTTGCTGTGATCTTCATATCTCAGCCTCCTGAGTAGCTAAGATTATACAAATGAGCCTCTGCCACTGGGACTTTCGTTCTTTTTGGTGTATTAGGGTTTGAACTCAAGGCCTTAGGCTTGCCAGTCAGGTCTTCTACCACGGTATCCAAGCCTTTCTGTCTTGGGCATTTCAGAGATAGAGACTCACTCAATATGTGCTCAGGCTGGGCTGGATCGTGGTCCTCCTATCTATGACAGGTGTGTTCCACGAGGCCCGGTCCTCCTTAGTTGAGATGGTAGACATATAGCACCATGCTCAGTCATCGGTTTAGATGATTGTCCCAAACTTAGTTTACAGCAGCCGTAAAGCTCTGGGATGGTCCTCCACCATTGTACCTCAGTCTCCTTCTGGGTCAGTTGTGAGGAAACAAGGGATCAATAAAGGGGGATCTCTGGAGCAGGGCCAGGCACAGAGGGAGCGGATGTCAGATAAGGTTCTTGGCAATTCTGTGAGCATACGACAGTAAGATAACTGGGAAAGGGCTCAGATGGGGCCTGTTATTAGTGGTGTGACATGTACGGGATTATGAAACAAAACATGATTCTCTTTCATCATTATCCTATTCCCATGAGGAAGGAAATCCTTCACTGTGTTCAGTTTTGTAGCTGGGGAAAATGAGGCACGGAGAAGCCAGGTGACCAACTCATGACCTCCAGTTGACAGAAAGCTCAGCCTGACTTCTTTGCCATGGTTCCTACGAGAATGTGTGGTATTCAGTACACTTCTTGTGGTGGGAAGTCCACTTCTTGTCAGTCGTGGGACTTGAACTCTGGGCATGGGTGCTGTCCTCGAGCTCTTCAGCTCAAGACTAGCACTCTACCACTTGAGCCACAGTGCCACTTCCAGTTTTCTGGTGGTTCTTTGGAGATAAGAGTCTCATGGATGTTCCTGCCTGGGCTGGCTATGAACCATGTTCATCATACCTCACCCTCTTAGTTAGGATTATAGTCCTGAACCACCGGCACCCGGCTTAATTGTAATTCCGACTTCTTTTCTCTCTCTCTTTCTCTGACAGGAACTGGTTGAATGGGTGCTGAAGAGGTGGCCCAGTGCCCTTATGTGGCTGGAACCCAAGGTGGCCCTCTCATTTTGGAGGTGGGCTGTGGGTCAGAAACTGTCTCAGTCAGCCTGTTGAACCAGCCCTATGAGGTAAGCCCCTCTGTGCCCTGGCTAGACTGTGACAGTTGTTCATTGTCCATCCAGCCTTATTGGACTTAATATTGTTTTCTACGTCCTTTTCTAGCAACTGGCCAAAATTATGATACATAGTTATGGAATGAAAATATAATACCATATTAAGAAAGTCATTTAGAGCTCTGGGAATGTGGCTTCATGGTACGGTGATTGCCTACCATGCATGAAAACCTGAGTTCAATTCCTCAGTACCACATAAACAGAAAAAGAAACACTGGGAGTGGTGCTGTGCCTCAAGTGGTAGAGTGCTAGCCATGAGAGAAAGAGAAAGCTCAGGAATAATTCCCTAGCCCTGCTTTTAAGCCCAGGGACTATAGGACTGGCAAAAAAACAAACCAAAAAACATAAAAAATCATTTAGTTAGTAAATGCAAAATAAATAATCCATACTTGGAGTATATATTGCTCCTTCCATACTAATAGCTGACAATACTCCCTAACTCATGTGCTTTACCTATATTAGGATACTGTGTTGAAAAAAAAAGTTTTGTTCATTAGGTCACAACAATTAATGCTAGGAATGTGCTTAGATGTCAGGTGAAGATTAATTCTGGAAATTCGAAGATTCCAGGCTTTTGAGGGGGTCACTGCTAATCACAATGAGAAGGATAGTCTAAATGAGATTTGGAAATCTTTTTGGTCAGTCATGGCATCAAAAAGGCAGAGGCAAATTATCAGTTGGGACAAGAGAAGGAATAACTCTAGAAGAAAGGAACAAATGATAGTAACTAGTGCATACCAGAAACCATTCTAGGGAACCATTTTTGGTTATTGAAGAACTAGTTATCAACCAGGCTTATTCTTCATTGCCTTTAGCATTCTAAATCTCTTAGGCTAGTTCTTAATCTCTGTGTGATAAATGTGTCTCCTCTTATGTTGTTTTTCCATACCTGATCCCTTTTGGTTTCTAAAAATCTCAGTCTCTCCTAATACTAAATACACCTACACAGATGGAAAGGGGTTGCTAATGTAAGGGTCGCATAGCTCATGAGTCATTAAAGTAACAAAATGGAATAGGAGGACTTATTTATTGCTACCTCAATTTTTCTGAAAAGTTGCCATGTCATCATTTGATTCAAATTTCCATTATTTGTCTACATAGTGTCATTAAGTGCACTAAGTGGAAATATGAGCTGTATACTGGTGGGTTAAGTCTGTAATCTTAGTTAATCAGGAGGTTGAGACCACAGGATTGCGGTTCAAAGCCAGCCTGCTCTGGAAAGTCCATAAGAATCTTATCTTCAATTAACCACCAGAACCCCAGAAGTGGTGTCATAGCTAAAGTGGTAGAGCACTGAGCTTGAACTGAATAGCTGAAACTCAGCACCCAGGATCAGAGTTCAAGCCCCACGACCAACAAAAAGTGCAAATATGACTTTAACTTTCCCCAAAAAGGAAGGACAAGGTCAATAGTAATCTTGCAAAGCAGAAAAAAATACCAAAATGATTCAGTGCACTTACTTTTGCTGAGTTATTTAAGTTATGGCTTCTTGGTTGGACATATTGTCTTCTTTTAAAAATTGTAAAATATTAGCTTTATAATAAACTTCATTTAGTATTTCTTGGTTCAAAACAGAAGTCTTGATGCAGTTGATGTCACTTGGCGTTTTTCTTTTGCCAGTCATGGTGCCTGAACTCTGGGCGTGGGCAATGTCCCTAAGCTCTTCAGCTCAAGGCTAGTACTCTACCACTTGAGACACAGCACCACATCCAGCTTTTTCTGCTCTTGTGGTGCTGAGGAATTGAACCCAGGGCCTCATGCATTCAAGGCAAGCACTCTACTCCTCAGTCACATTCTCAGCCCATCACTTGGCTTTCTTTCTATCTCAGTTCAAAGCAAACCCAGGCAGGAGAGTCTGTCAAACTCTCATCTATAATTAACCACCAAAAAGTCCAGAAGTGGAGGTGTGGCTCAAGCAGTAAAGTACTAGCTTTGGGGGCAGGTGGGCAGGAAAGACATCTATTCAGGGACATGGTCCAGTCTCTGGGAGCAAGCCCCAGAACCAGCACAAATTGAACAAGCAAGCAAACAAAAAACCCAAGGTATTTCTTTGGGACCCTCCTTAAAGGAGTACTGGTCTGAGAAGGGACTGCTTTTGCTGATTAAACTCACTGGATCCTGCTTTTTTGGAATCCTTATTGCTATGGAGAACTCAGGACCAGACTAAAGGAATGGATAACTACATCCTGCAACAAGATACTCATCTCAGGAGTGAAATGTCCATCTCTAAAGCACTTTAAAATCTCCATGCCTTTTTTTCTTTGCAGTAGAATAATTTTAAAACAACGTTATTTTCTTTTGTTCTATGCTGGACCTCAAATGGCACATTATTTCCTTTTGTAATACTCTCAACCAGAAGTTTACAAACAAGTTTTATATGAGTAAAAACCACACTCGAAAAATCAGGGACAGAGTTTCCCTCAAGCCTTGGATCCTTTAATTGTACAGTAAAAAAGAAAGCACAAATTAACTTGAACTTTGTCATACCTCTACGTTCAATTCCTCTCCTGGGATCAGTTTCCACATCCAGTAATAGTTCCAGTAACAACTTATGGTGTTGCTTGAGGTATAATGTTTACTGGCTTCATTGAAAAAGCACAAGGACACCTTTGGACATCATGTAGCAGTGTTTCAGAGACAACTTAGTAAAGAGAAAATATGAAATTTAAATTGCTTATAAATACATTATCCATGAGTACATTGAGTTCAAACTTCATAAATGCTCTGTAAATTAAGGCGAATTTTAAATGGGAAGAGGGTTCTCAGATCATTTTTTTGTGTGTATGTGCTGTGCATTATTTTCTAAGTGAACAAGAGTTAAAAGGAAGAGAAACAATAACAATAATAGGAGAAGGAGAAGTTCTTTGTTTAAGGGTTCAATACAATATAGAAGGCTGTACAAATAAGACAACATTGAAACAATGAAGCCAAGTTCAGTATGTAGATTTACAGAAGTGATATAGAGAAAGCATTTCTCCTAAGCGGAACATGAAGTATGAGGCCACTCCCTTTCTAAATCACATGTCCAATCGTGCAAATTTGTAAAAAGTAGAATAGAAGTATGATTCTGGTTCAATGCAAGTCAGATATAAGAGAATGGACTTAACTGGAAAAAAAGTCCATCTTGAAAGAGCAGGGATTATACTAGCAATGAACCTGGAGGCAAAGATCATATTTCTTTTTATTTCCTATATATATATATATATATATATGTATATATATATATACATATATGTATATATGTATATAGTTGTTGTTGTTGGTCGTGGCACTTGAACCCTGGGCGCTGTCCCTCTGCTATTCAGCTCCAGGCTAGTGCTCTACCACTTGAGCCACAGTGCCACTTCCAGTTTTCTTGTAGTTAATTAGAGAAGAGTCTCCGGGACTTTCCAACCCGGGCTGGCTTTGAACCTCAATACTCAGATCTCACTGCCACCTAGATTAAGATCACATTTCTTACAGTGTACATTCAGCATATGTAATGTGTATGTTCATCTATCTTTATATGAATTCTTGAGTTAAAAATCTGGGCTACAGGTCAGACTTAACACTCACAAAAATGTTTGTAGTTTAAAAGTTGATACTCCTGAAAAAATAAAACTTAAGAATGTAAAGGAGTCTGGGAAGTTCAGTTTGCACCCAGTCTGGGCAGAACAGTCTTTGAGACACTATCTATAATTAACCAGCCAAAGCTGAATTGGAAAAACATTTCAAGTCATGGAATACCACTCATGAGCAAGATTGTTGAATAAGAGCTTGAGGCTTTTGCATACATACATACAAACATACGCATACACACAGAGGCACTTTTATGTGCACACATGAATACACAAATGAAACAACTCTCAGAATATGTAGAAAACTTAGAAAGCAATAGAAAATATGTCCTGCGTAAAACTAGAATCAAGTGATAAATTTTAATATTAAAAAGTCCTCAAGTGAACTTTCTTCAAAAAAGTTTGAGACTATTACATAAGTAGGGACCAGAGTTAGTAAGAAAGTCAAGTAATCATTATTAAAGGGATCAGATCCATGGAGGAATGAATCAGAGACCCCTGCATGTGCATCAGAAAATGTTCATATCCTGTGTCAAATGTTAGAACATCTTTCAAAATTGTACATAAACAATCTGAATAGTCAATGGATAAGATCATCAGAGAAGTTCAGAATTGCTAGTGTGTTTCTAGATTAAATAAAACAACAAACTATGGCTGGGCAATATGATACAAGCCAGGAATTCTAGCACTCAGACTAAGACAGGGGATTAGAGAGTGGAATTACATAGTGATACCTTCCCTGGACCAGGTAGTATAATTTTGTCTCAATAAAACAAACCAAATTACAAGAAAGTAATACACAGTTGGAAGTTTGGGCTAATTTTGTCATTATGTTTTGAGAAGTCAAGTTTCCTATTGAAATGCAATTGATATATAATCCTCAGTTGCATTTTAAATCTCTCTTCATTAAAGAACATTATTAGATGCAAAATACCTTGTGATTCCCATCTAAAATTTGAAAAAGTAAGTAAGCGTCATTCTGTTGGATGCCAAAGAAAGGATGAAGGTTTACAAAACTTAAGCCCGGAGAAATAGCACAGTTCGTCTAATGTAGGAATTTGTGGACCTTGCAAAATTTTAATTTAGATTCAAAATAAATAGTTTGTTTTTTTTGTAATTCCATATTCTATTGGATACTACAAAATTCTTTTTAAATAGAGGTTTTAACTGACAAATTCACAAATGATTCTAGCATTCTGTTTGCCTAGAATATTCTTTCAAGAGAGTTATAATTAGAATTTAGTTAATAGATCATTCCAACAGTTCATGTATAAAATGATAATGTGAATAATCTAGACAGAGTTGCCAACAAATGGATGATATTAATTTATAAATTTAGAAAAAGCATTTTTTGAGGTTTTGGTATAACATGGTATGAAGAGAATAATTGTGTGACATCTTCTTTCATCTACTTATATGTTACACAGGAAGCAATTTCGTTAATTATATGTCTCTGTATACAATGAGAAAAATGCTAGGTTTGGGTTCATTTTTATTTTATTTTTTGGGGGGGGGAGTCAGGTCCTGAGGCCTGAACTCTGGGCCTGGGCGCTGTCCCTCAGCTCTCCAGCTCAAGGCTAGCGCTCTAACACTTGAGCCACACGCCATTTCCGGCTTTATTTCTTTTTGCTTATGTGGTGCTGAGGAATCGAACCCAGGGCCTCATGTGCGCAAGGCAAGCGCTATACCACTGAGCCACCTTCCTAGCCCAATTTTTGTTTTTGTTTTATTGGTTTGACCTAGGGCTTGAACTCTGGGCCTTGACACTGTCTCTGAGCTCAAGGCTCCTGCCCTACCACTTCAACGTCAGTGCCACTTGTGTCTGGCTTTTTCTGAGAAGTTTATTGGAGATAAGAGTTTAAGGGACCTTCCTGCCTGGATGGGCTTTGAACCATAATCTTCTGATCTTAGTATCCTGAATATCTATGATAGTTAAAAAAGTATAAATGTAAATAATATTTGCAAGAGTTCTGATCTCAAGAATACCACTGGGGGAAAATTGATGCAACTGAGTTTATTGTGGTGTTCTTTGCAGAACAAGGAGGGCATCACAATACCAGAGGTGCAGTATTTTTTCACAGTAGAGATAAGTTATTCATGATGTAAAATAAGGAAATTTTAAGGTGCACCTTACAAGTTGGAAACTGTTGGGCTAGGATGACTTTATGGCATAAAGCTTGGGATTGCTAACTCTTGAAGAATTATTACAGATGCTTCATAGTTTTATCCTCTACAAGAATGTGGCTATTTTTCTGTTGACTTCTCAATGTGTAACACACCATTGGAAACTGCATCTATTGCAGAATTACATAACATGAAAACAAGTACTGTTTTGAATCTCTCAGGTATGGAATGTTCAGAATTTGAAAATGAGTAGTTATTAGTCATAGGAATTTTGAAGAACACATATATTCTTTCCTAACAACTTATTTAATTTTAAAAGTTATGGGTTTCCATAGAATTAAACTGTTTTCCGTTTTATGTTTATGAAAGTACTAAATTTATTTTTTTCCAAAATATGCAAGTATATTGTGAAGTATATTGTCTAGTTGGATAACATTCAAGCTGACGACCTTCTGATAAAGAAAGGGTAATTAAATCATATTAGATGCCAATTAGTATTGATTTTTAAAATTTTACTATATAAAGAATAATATTAACTATACCAATACAGCGAAATTTTATTTTATGCAGCTTATTTTTTTAAATTTAATTTTATTGTCAAAGTGATGTACAGTCGGGTTACAGTAATTGTAAGGTAGTGAATACATAACTTTTCAAACTTGTTACCCCCTCCCTCACTTTTCTCACAGTTTTCCTTCACCTACGTACCCCTCACAAGTTGTAATGTATATTTACTACATATTGTCTTGTGAGTATTGTTAATGCATTGGTTTGGCCTTTGTCATTTGTGTCACCATTGTGATGTTCCTCTTCCCTTCCGTAATTAAGGTAAATGTATACACAATACACAGGGTACCAAAATCAAATACAGCAAGGGATAAACCAAAGGGGAAAAACCAAAGAAAATAGAAATCACATAATACATAAAAAGCAACAACCGCAAATAATAATCTCTGATTCCATATCTTGGAGTTCATTTTGTTCAACATCAGCTTATGTGGTCATATATATGCATAACAAAGCCACTGGAAAATAATAATTGCATGGACAATATATCGTGAAAACAACATGTTAACTGTTTTTCATGGTAAAGGTGGTATTAGGATTGGTGAATTCGCAGTTTTGATAAAGGAATTTCAAAAGAGTTTTAAAAATATGACACGTAAATTTTAATTGTTCAAACTTTTAAACAACGTAGTCTATTAAGAAAATTTAAAATTGCCTGGGAAAATAGGCTTTCATGCAAAGAAATCCATGGAGATTTAGTGGAGAGGGAGCAATATGAGTGAAGATGACTCATTTTCACACTAAACAAACAAACCTCAGAAACCTTGCTGTAAATCCTGTAGCTTTCCTTGAAAACTGTCCTTACCCAGGAAATATTCTCTCACTGTGTGGAACAAGGTTATAGTGCAATTTAATTCAAATTTCTTTACAAAAAGACATCGAAATTTGTGAATTGACCTTTAATTACCAAACTAATTCTCTGAAAAAGATAATTTGGGTCAAAATACTTAGGGAGAAAGTGCCCTCCACAATGAAAAAAGGTATTGGGTTTACACTTTTGTTTTGTAATACTTTCCACAATGTCTTTGCACGTGAAGCACTGAAACACAGAAAAAAATCTGATTGGATACTTCAAACCAGTGATTTCACATTTCTAATTGGCTCACAAATATAAATCCTTATTAAAATGAGATAGTGAAGACTTCTCTTTTTACATAAGACAAAAAATTTTTGGTTCAGAAAAGAATTGAGCACTTGGAAAAAGTAAGAAAACAGTGTTCTTAGAAGAACTAGCTAAGAAAATTGGCTTCAGCAGTGGAGGGAGGCCAAAACTTTTTGCTATAAATTGTAATATTTTTGCTACCTAAAGTGATTTTACAGAGCCGATTTGGCTCACTAAAATGCAGAACGGATTGAGTGAAGACATGAAAATAAATCTCACATCCAAAGAGGCAACTTAAAAGAGTTTTAAAGGAGAAACCATGAAGATGTAGCAGTGGGGGAGGCCTTAGAATTCTTCAGCTTCACTAGACTTGGAGCCAAAAAGCTGTGATTAATTGGAAATCAGGCAAGAGCTAAGAGGAGGACATAGAAGTAAGACATAGAAGCATTGTCCTTTGTAACAGCCACTGCCATCCAAGGTATGGGTGATTGAACTTTATTCTCTTCCATACATCTTGTTGATCAAATGCAAGACTAAGAGAAAAATAATCTATTGAAATAATTTTGCAAAGAATAATTTCACCGTTCCTGATATGGTATCTAAGGACACTCTTAAGTGAGAAGATAAAAGTGGAGTATTCTGCGGTTTCCTCTAAGCATCTTGTTAGGAAAACATATCTTTGAGGTTAGAAGTGATTGAACCAAAAAGTGGTGGAGTACTTATGTTTGTGGGCACTTTAGACACAAGAAGACTTTCTTTTTCTTTCTTTTTTTTTTTTTTTGGGTCCAGTCGTGGGACCTGAATTCTGGGCTTGGGCGCTGTCCCTCAGCTCTTCAGCTCAAGGCTCGCGCTCTATCACTTGAGCCACAACGCCAATTCCGGTTTTTTTCTTTTTGCTTATGTGGTGCTGAGGAATCAAACTCATGGCCTCAAGCATGCAAGGCATGCGCTCCACCACTGAGCCACCTTCCCAGCCCAACACAAGAAGACTTTCAAGGTAAAAGAAAAAAGAAAAACGGATATCCAAATATTTGTGATCACAGTTTCTTGGACTGGTTTTTTTGGAGACAAAGTTTTACATTACATTTTGTCCTGATTATCATCAATGTTGGGTTTTTATGGCAACCAAATGCAGGGGTGAAGTTTAATGGACTCCCTTGAACAAGTAAACAGCATGATAAAAAAAATGGCAAATAATATTTAGTGAATTACTTTCACCAACTACTTTTCCAGAACAAAGAAGGAAATATATAACTCAAAATCAATTGATTTAAAAGTATGAAGAAAGAGTAGTGAAGAGAGATGAAAGAAAACATAGAGAATTGTTTTCTCTCCAGCGGAGTAATGGGTTCTTGATCTTTTCTGTTGCATTCTATCTTCACAAGCTATCAAGTGTGGCTCAGGACTGCACTATCCAGTTCAGACAGAGAGAACTCACAGAAGGAAGATAACATTTGCAGCAGATAAAGTTGATTTATAACCTGAGACAATCTATTTAAATCTGTTCAAATTTCTCCCCTACTCCAAACTGCCCTCTTTGAATAATTTTGTTTGCTTGTCCCAAGACTTCCCTTCATTAACTGCTTAAAATTTTGAGAGGTCATATTCATACTCTCTAGAGATTGCTGTTTGGTTGTAATTTTTGTGTGATTTTTCACTGAATTTCAAAAGGTTGTGCAAGTGTGTTACAGTTAAATATGTCCATCTAATTGTCCAATGCTCCTGGATCAGATTCACTCCTATCATTGTCAACCAACTCCTTCTCCAAAATTTATTTCAGATTTACCACTTCCTTTATCACATGTGTACATTGATATTCTAGCTGTACTTGACCCTTGTTCCATTTTTCATTCATTCTATGTATTTACTATTATTCCTCTCTGGCTTCAACTTCCTGATAATCATTCTGTTAAACTGTGTGTTAATAGTTTAAAAGGTTTATATACATTCCATGGAGTTTCAATCCTGCATATACTTGAACTTATGTCATCTTATATTTCCATAATTCATTCATCTGCAATAATAATTCATAAGACTGGAGACGTGAAGCACCTAGACATGATTTAATTCTCATCCATTTGGAAGATTAATCTTTAGTCAACAAGAAAGTTTAAAAATGGTTTAGAATGTATTCCAAACTACCAATTTTATAAATGGCTTTGTACAATGGTGTGTGATTATTTTGTTATACGTGGGATAATATTTTCTACTACATTTAAGTTTTGGAAAAAAGAAAATTAAAATTTAATATTATAGAGGAATATGATAGAAATAAAAGACAGATTTTATGTTTGTCACATCTCTGATGAGTACCCATATTCAAGACTTACTATGTTAGACAGATAGGGAAAACATAAAATAACATATGATAAGGCAACTATTTGGGACTTTTTAAAATGTATCTTATTAAATAATGAAATTTACTTTATTAGGTAACATTTGGGTTTGAAATATGGGAGGCTGAGATATTTAACAAATTTTGAAAGACACCTAATGAATAACACAAACAGTGGGTGGTACTATTTCTACAGTTTAATGAATGGTTGAACCTGATTGGCATTAGTGCTGGGTAAGTAAATCAACTCTATTGTAACTCTATTGTAACTCTATTGCCACTAAGTATCATGTATTTGTCAAATGTTATTTTGGTGAATGTGATTTTTTTTGGTAGGTCGTGGGGCTTGAACTCTGGGCTTGGGCACTGTCCCTGTGCTGTTCAGCTCAAGGGGAGCACTCTACCACTTGAGCCACAGTGCCACTTCTGATATTTGAGTGGTTTATTGGAGATAAGAGTCTAACCGACTTTCCTGCCCGGGCTGGCTTTGAACCGTGATCCTCAGATCTCAGCCTCCTGAGTATTTAGGATTACATGCATGAGCCACTAGCACCTGGTTTGCGAATTTGATGTTTCAAAGTTTATTTGAAAAAGAATACACTTTCAGGAGATTAAATATTTTGAGAATGACAACATTTTTATACCACAGAATCAAGTTTTACTGAAGTACCTGTGTAATATTTTTATTGTGAAAATACTGTACACAGGGGTTACAATTACATGGGCAAGATAATGAGTGCATTTCTTATCAAGCATTGTAGCCTCCTCCTTTGTTTCCCCTTCCCATCCCTTCGCATCCTCCCCCCTCCTCCCCCGACCCGATCCTCCCCACCACCACCCCCCGGACCAAAGTTGTAAAGTTTGTTTTTGACATGGCAACTTGTACATCTCACAGTGTTATTAAGCAATAAGGATCTTCTCAATTAATGGTTTTTTTGTGAATTACATTTGACTTCTAAGTCAAGTTTTCCTGGCCTTTATAGACCAATTATGGATCTATCCTTCCAGGAGCTATTTTTCTGGCCCACTTATGCTGGACTGAAATTGTTCATTAATCATTAGGGGAGGGGTATTAAAAATAATCTTGTGACACTTTGTGATCTTGTTCACTCATATGCGCTGGTCATCTGTAAATTGAAAGTTTGAATTGCAGTACTTTCTCTTAGATTTTGTGATCTCATCCTTCATTTTAAGTTGACTTGCATTTCACTATTGCTTACTGCTAATTCCTGCTTCTCAAGGAATTGAGGCCCTGAAATATTATAGGAAATGAGAAATTGACATGGATCTTCAATTACTTTCTATTGGCAGGTTGCCTGGCCCTAGTAGAGAAGTCTTGACCCTGTTATCTGATGATGTGGGTAACTGGGACATGGGATCCTAGAACCCATACATTTTGCAGAAGAAAAGTATCTTGCATACATGATATCAGAAAAATTTGCGTATAATCAATAGGTATGCTTCAGAAATATGGAGAAAAACAGTTTGGAACCAGTGAGTTAAAACAATAAACAGAGCAGCAGAGTAAAATCCTTTATAGTTTAGAGGAAAACAACATTTTTTTTACCATGTGAATTCAGAAGAACAAGAACACTTAGAAGGTATCACAAGTTTATAGTGAAGACATTACATTGATACTTTTTATATTCTAGTATGTATTCTAAACCTAATTATTTATATTCCAATTCTCTTTATTGGAATAAATAATTATCAATTTATTTGTCAAATTATCAATTTATTTTACTAAGGTTCACTGTGTGAAATATGAAATCAGCACATATAAATATAAAATATCTATATATAATATAATAAAAAGGGCACATGTTTTGCATTGTTCTGTTGTGGTTAGGGTATCAAAGACAACTCTGTTTTAAAGTATTATTGCATTATCTGTACCTCAGTGTTAGGTAGAGTTAGACCTAAAGCTTTAGCATTTGTAGAGGCAAGAGGAAACACTGCGATTAAAACATTACCAATTTAAGGCCAAATAATGAGGAGAAACATGGACTTCTCCTGGAGCTATGGAAATATTTGGTGATAGAAAGTCAGTAGTGTAAGTTCCTGCCTGGTTGGAAGGTAGACAGGCCAGACATCAGGAAATCATGCATATGAAGAATTTTTTCACCTTGGCGTTAACCTACTTTTGAAATGGTAGGTATAATAAACACTTAAATTTTGATAAAATACCTTCTAGTCTGAACAGTTCTGTCCGAACTGTTCATCTCTCTATGATCCCTTGTAACTAAGATTAGTTTTGTTCCAATAAGACAATCTATGCTGTCAGGGTAGGATATTCTGGTTCGTCTGTTCCTACATGGAAGAAGGATAAAGGGTCAGGTAGACATTTGTGCCAGTAAGACCTCATTTGGGAAAATTTAAGCTGGAGAAGTATAGAAGTAGCTCTTAAGCATGGCTTACTTTGAAACTATTAGCTCCACAAAGCTAACTCAGTTACATAAATAAGTACTTGAAAAAGCCATCACCTTAGGACCTACCTATAAGTGCTTCAAAGTATGATCAAATCTAAAATGAAAAAGCCTTAAAATTGTCATTGACAAAAAAACAAATGTGAGCAATTGACTGAACAATCTAATTTTTTTCCACTATACACATTATTTTAGGGAAATAAGATCAATAGTATTGTTAGGAACAATAAGGTTTCCTTGCTACAAATAGGCACCCAAGGATATAAGCCTGTATAAAGATTGCATCATTAATTACTTAAATTTAGAGGATACTACCTGCTTCAGCAGTACGTATACCCAAATTACAACAATACAGAGATTAACATGACACTTGCACAAGGATAATATGGAAATATGTGAAGTATTCCATATTTTCCATTCTTCAGTTGCAGAAATGAAAAACAGTTATTAAGAAGTTGATTGCAAAATTACAAGTGTAACAATATATGCAAGTGTTAGAATTAAACATCAGTTTGACATCAGCGTATTAAATCTTCACCTTAGAAAGGCCTTTACATAGAATAACCTTTACAAAACTTTTGAAATTAGTTAACATTGTCATTTTATCCCAAAGAAACATACTACTATAAGAACCTAGAAAAAGGGACTGGGAAGGTGGCTCAGTGGTAGAGAGCTTGCCTTGCATGCTTGAGGCCCTGTGTTCGATTCCTCTGCACAACATAAGCAAAAAAAAGCCAGAAGTGGCGCTGTGGCTCAAGTGGTAGAGTGCTAGCCTTGAGCTGAAGAGATGAGGGACAGCATCCAGGCCCAGAGTTCAGGCCCACGACTGGACCAAAAAACAAAAACAAGAACAAGAACCTAGAAAAAAGTAATCTTAAATTTTCTATATGGAATGCAATCTGAAAGGACACATTTATTGATAAATATATATATTATAAAACAATGTTGAATTCAAAGTATATCTAGGAAAGAATGAAATAGATTATGGATATTATGCAAACACAGAATATAGAATATTTTAAAATATACTTTTTTCAGAAAAGAACCAGAAATATCTTTAGTTTCTGTACCACTCATTTCAACAGATAAGATCAAATTATTTCTGATTAAAAAATCTTAAACTGTGCAGAAATCATTACAGATGTACACAAACAACTCAAATACATTTTGACATTAAAGCCAGGCAATTCACTTGGAAAAATTCCACGGAATTTTTACATTAAGATATTGCTGTTATTTGGATTGTGAAAATATTTTGTATGGACACAAAGAATGGACTGGCATTTTGATGTTTAAGAAACGTAACTGATATCTTAAACTATGCTAAATAATGCTGCAATGAACATAGTTGTTCTGGTAGCTTTAGTATGGTCTTGTTTGATGCCCCTAAGTAGATGAATGGATTAAGAAAATAGAATCCTATGGAATGGAATTTTATGCCTCCCTCAGAAAGAATGACATTGCCCCGTTTGTTAGGAAATGGAAAGACTTGGAAAACAATATATTAAGTGAAATAAGCCAGGCCCAAAGAAACATATATCCTATGGTTTCCCTTATTTGCAATAACTAGTATATGTCTGAGACAAGCAGAAATGATCAGATAAGTTGATGTTAGGTGAAATGAACCCCAAGATAAGGATTCAAATGTTTTTTTTCTTTCTTGCAATTGTTTCTAACATATTTATAAGATGATTTCTTTGTTGCTTTGTATGTCCCTCTACCACCGTATAACCCCTGCTTTAATTGTATTTGATGTTGGTATGATTTGTGGAGGGGAAGGAAAAAAACAAATTGTTTAAATAGGGATACAGGTTGACCCATTGCAACAATGAGATATACAAGATGTCATGTAGAAAAACGAACTTTACAACTTTGGCCAGGGGGAGGGTTAGTGAGGGGGGAGGGGAGTAGGGGGGAGATGAGAAGTTATGGGAAGGGGAAGTAAAGGAGGAGCCAACAATGTTTGATAAGAAATATACTCATTACCTTGACCATGTAATTTTAACCCCTCTGTATGGTGTTTTCACAGTAAAATAATAAAATTCAACAAAAAAAAAGATAAAAGAAAAGAAACTTAACCGAAACATTACAATTTAATAGAACAATTTGTACAGCCTTCCACAACTTCAAAGAGGTAGTGATGCATACTTATCCTTTTGGTAATATCAAAGGCAGTTTCTTCCAAGTTGTTCTTCAGACCTGTTTTGATATAATGTTTCAACAGAAGGAGATCCAGTGTATCTTTGCTATCTATATTCCCAGGAGCAAGATGCAAGGGAGTCAAGAGGCGTTTAGTTTGGGCATTGATATCTGCATCATGATGAAGTAAGAAAGACACCACACTGGTATTATTACACGAGTAAGCACTGCACACGGGTGTCCAGCCATTAACAATTTTTGCATGAATATCTGCTGCTTGAGCCACCAACTCATGGACAATGTATAAGTGTCCACTGTAGGCTTCCCGATGAAGAGGGGTATATTCATTGTCATCCCTAGTATTCACATGAGTGGCCTTTATGGAAGGTAGTCAGAACACTCTACTAAGCCGATTATTTTCAGCAGCTCAAAGAAGAAATTTGCTTGGATCCTACTCCATTTTTTTTCTTGCAATTGATACGATTTCTCACTTTTTCATTTTGTTACTCATCTTCATCAGAATTGCCTAACTAGAGACTTTCAGTGCCAGTGGGAATAAGGTGTCCATGTATTTCCCCAATAGTTCATATTTTTTGAACTTGTGGGAAAAATACAGTGAATTTTCTGCATCTTTTTTTTCATGATGATTTATTTTCTCTTTTTACATTTTTATTATTCTAAGTCATTCTAACTGGAAAGTTGGGAATTGATGGAGAGCCGAGGAAAGATGTTCCTCCGTATTCAAATGTACAGACTGAAAATGAGGATCACTGTTGTCTTCATGTGCAGCTTCTTCCAGGAATGAGAAAATAGAAGGTGGCTCAGGGGTAGAGTGTTTGCTTTGCATGTACGAGCAATGGCAGGTCATGTCCACTTTGCAGCCTTGTCATTCAGACCCACGGTGCAAAGAAAAAGACGTAATACCCCAGCCCTCTGAAGCTTGCCACTTTTTGTGGTATCCTACTTTATTTCTTCCTGCAAACCCTCAGGGCCTAGGATCCCAGGATCGGCTATGGGTCCAGAGACTGCACCACAGCCTAGGGTGATGGAAGCTGAGTCAGAGTTGCCACAACCTGAGTTCAAGCCCCGTGGTTGGCAAAATAAAGAATAAATAAAACAATTAATTAACTATTTAACTAAATTAAAAAGAAATAAACCTCTCTAGTTTGGAATTTCTGCCAGTTTCCTTCCTTAGCCTGGGATTTGAACTCAGTTTCTTGGTAAATCTGTAGCAATGTGAGGGTAGGTGCAGAGTTGCCACTACTTGAGTTCAAACCCCGTGCCAGCCAAAAATAAAAAAAAAGTCACTGAGCTCTGCAAGGGGAGTAGTTGTGGAGATGGGAGGGAAGGGATGGTAGGGGGAAAACAAACAAAGAGGAGGCAACAATGCTCAATAGGAAATGAACTCATGACCTTGCTCATGTAACTGTGATCCCTCTGTACAACATTTTTGCAATAAAAATGTACAAAAAAAGAAACAATGTAATGCTCAGAGAAGCACTTTGGAGGTAAGGTAAGGGTTTCTGAAAAGCTGTACAAAATTCTACAGTGCTTTTTTAAAAAATGCTCTTTATGGAACTTAATGAACATAACTGCTTTCATTTAAAAAATTAAGCCACTGTCTTGGAACTGGGGCCAGTATTTCTGTAATTGCTGTGATTTGATCTCACCCTCCAGGTAACTCTTTTGCACCATGGGTGAAGGGGAAGCTTACTGTCTTTGAGGAAAAAAATTCAGGCTAGAGTTCTGAGGGCCCAAATGAATGCCCTGCAATGGAAAAAAATATTTCTATACATGTGTAATATATGATATATACTTACATATGTATGTTTATTACATATTATTTTTATTATTGATTTTGTATTTTATTTTTCTTTGATTCATTTATTTATTGTTTATTGTATTTAGTATTACTGTACACATAATATTTAGTACATGTTTTACATCTATTATAAAATGATTCACAATAATTTAAGACATTGACTCATTTTCATTTATACTTTATTAAGTTTTGAAACATGATACATAATTAAATGGAAGCATTTGTTACAGTCTTCACATGTTTAGAGTCTCTCCCACAGATGAGCTTTGTCTTCTTTATCTTTGGACACCTTCCTATAGGGATTTCGTTAGATGATTTATAATCAGAGGCCTTTTCTTGAGGATAGGCAAGTTGAGGAATAAAATTGTAAGGGTGGGGCTAGAAATGTGACTTAGTGGTAAGGAGCTTGCTCAGCATGCATGAATCCCATGGTTTGAATCCTCAGTGCCACATACTCAGAAAAACTCAGAAGCTGTGGAGTGGCTCAAGTGGTAGATCTCTATTCTTGAGAAAAAGAAGCTCAGAGACAGTACCCAGGCCCTAAGATCAAGCCCCAGGAGTTTCAAAAATAAAAGGCCAGATTCTGGTGGCTCGCATCTGGAAAAGTAGGAAAGCCTGTTAGACTCTTATCTCCAATGAACCACCAAAAGACACTGTGGCTCAATTGGTACTGTTTGCCTTGAGCTGAAGGGCTCAGGGACAGTGCCCAGGCTTGAGTTCGAGACACACAACTGGAAAAAAGTGAGGGTTAATCAAAGTATTTTTCCTATTTGCTAATTAAGAGAACGTTCTCTGGAAAATGAATGCTGATGTATAACAGAATTGGAGTCAGAGCTCAAGGTTCAAGTTTAGTAGATCCATATGCCCAGCCTCTGAGACTCTAGCATTATAACCTTGTGTGCTACAGGGTTCTGAAAGAGTTAATATGCTCCCCAAGCCCTTTGTTATAAGCAGTTGACTTGTACTGAAAATGTCATTACAGTTCTGAACCTAGCAGAGAAGCAGTAGCTCACGCCCATCACCCTAGCTTAGGAGGCTGAGGTCTCAGGATCACAGGGTAAAGTCAGCCAGAGTAGGAAAGTCTATGACACTCTGACTTCCACTTCTGAAAGGTCAGATGTTCAAGAGCTTCCTGGGTTTCCCTTGGTGATGAGAATTTACTTGCACTCTAAATGTTCTTACAGTTCTCAAGCTATAGAAGCAGGAAAGAAACATTATTGACCCATCCTGGGTTCAAATTAAGTTCTCATGGTCCAAGCCCTAGCCCTGTTAGCAGGAAGAACTCCACTGTATCACTGTATTTGAAGGACAGAAAATAGTTGCAAAAGCCAGGCTAGGTGAAGAGACCAAGGCCTGCAGGATTAGGAGGCAGAAAAGACACACTCAACAGGAAAGTGAGCTGCAAAACCACTTATTCATTCCAGGCACAACCAGCAACGGGGGGGGGGGGGTGGTGGTGGGACCTCAAACATTTGTTAGAGTTACACCAGGGTCAGGCTTTTCTCAGCCTCTTCAAACAATGACTGCTTAACCTTCCTCCCTCAGGTGAAGGGAGCCTCAAGCTATCTTTAGGTTACCAATACAGAGCCAGTTTAGTGTGTGAGTGTGTGTGTGGGGGGGGAGGAACAGAGTTGAAAACCCTGATCTCTGGTTTTAAGGAGTGGGTTTTTCACTCTTCATCTGTCAGATTTGAAGGCCCTTCTTCTACCTCGGTGAGTCCATTCTCCTTCCTTCATTCTGCCCATCATTAATGCCAATCCCTAGTCCAAGGAGAAGCAGGGCCGTTTCTCTTCTCTCTCCAAGCACCTTAGTTAGAACCTGGCTCTTCCCTCTTGGCTCTGGGGCCCTCAGGTGCCTGAGAAGCGGGAGAGAGACAGTTTTCCTGCTCTGTGGTTATGTGAATGCGATACTAGTATCCTGGCAAACTTCAGAAGGCCTCATGACTGTTAATTGTTCCCTTCTTCCCTCTTGAAGTCCAAGAACAGATTCATCTATCATCTTTGTATCTATCTATTTATCTATCTATCTATCTACCCACCCACCTACCTACCTACCTATCTATCTCTTTGCCAGTTCTCGGTTGAACTCAAGGCCTGGGCACTATCTGTAGCAATCTATTACTTGAGTCACAGCACCAATTCTGGCTTTTTCTGTGTATGTGCTACTGAGGAATCGAACCCAGGGTTCTTGCATGCTAGGCAAACAGTCTCTCACTAATCCACATTCCCAGCCCCCTCATCTTTTTCTTAATGGTAGTTTTACATAAGTAGGCTGCCATTTTTCGTCCCAAAGTTAATTTTTCTGAATACCGGTTAACTCTAAGAAACCTGATCTTGTCTTCCCTTGCCTGATTTGTGATTGTTCCTGTGTTGGCCTCATAATAAAATGTAAATAAACTCTGCTGAGAGCCTAAGTGTGCATCATATAAGGACACTGGCCTGCAACCCTGGAAGAGAAAAGCGATGGGCCTGAAATGAAGATTATGATGCAGTTTGTGCAACAGGCATCTCTGAAAAATAAATCAGTAAATAAAAGCAGAAGCATTGCATATGGTCTGTTTCCACTCAGGGAGGTATTACACACATAAGTAGGTAAGGCACTGATACATAACTTGGCCTTCTCTCTTTGAATTTTTTTTTGTGGCCATCCCAGGGGTTAAACTCAGGGCCCTATGGAATCCTGAGTTGTGTTACTCAAGGCTGAGGCTCTACCACTGCCACAGCTCCACTTCCAGCCATCTGGTCGATAAAAATTGGACATGAGCACCTCCCAGGCTTTCCTGCCTGCTCTGGCCAGTATCTCCTGCTTGGCTTTCTCTCTCAAGGCTCTACCGTCTGGGCCACTGCTCCATTCTGGTTTACTGGTAGTTTATTGGAGAAAAGAGGCTCACAACTTCCTGCACAGGCTGGCTTTGGATGGCAATCTCTTGAGGAGGATTCTAGCAACTTTCCTCAGGGATTCGCCAAGGAACTGCTCCACACAAACCTTTAGTCTAAATCTCAAGAGGTACTAGAGAAAAACAGAAACTGGAAGATGTTTCTAGTGTGTTCTAGATACTTAAGGTTGGAAACATTCATAATTATTAGGTCATTTTATAGGCAAAAGGAGCACTTCAGACTGCATGAGGATTGTTCCAGCTTTCGATCCACTCATCCTGAGACAGTAAATTTACTGTAGCTCAATGCTAAGTGACTGAACTGGCATGTCCTGTGGACATTTGCTCCCAAATCCTGGAACACTCCTTTCTCACTTTTGGCTGCAAACCTGTGACCAGAGTAGAAGATGAGGAGAGAAAATCGTTTTCAGAGAAAGCAGCTATAAAGAACATTGGGTAGTTTACTTATAAATTAAAACCAATGCAATGACCCTGTTAAGAAGTCAGCTTGTCCAGAGTAAAACATGAAGAAGGAAAGAAAAGGAAGTGCCAGTGGCTGCTGACTCTAATCTCAGCTCTGAGGAGGCTGAGATGTAGAGAACCTTAGTTTGAATCCAGCCAGTATTGGAAAGTCCATGACACTGTTATTTCTAAGAGAACACAGAAAAGCCCAGATGTGGGGCTGCGACTGAAGGTTAATGCAATACCTGAGCAAAAGCAGCTCAGGGATAATGCCTAGGCTCATAATCCAACCCCAGGACCTGCCCCCACAAAAAGGGCCTGTACCTCCATGTCTTTGCGTATGTATGGATGTTCCTTTAGGTATAGATTCAGAGTACTCATAATGAACAGCACCAGACTAGGAAATTTGTTTTTAATACAATGATTTCATAGCATAGAGAGTGCTTTCGAAACAGTGCATGTTCAGGGACTCTCCTTACTGTTCCCAGTGTAGCCTGAGGGTTTCTTCCCACCCCATGCTGTGGGAAGAAGTCTCACTCATTGTATGAACAGGCAAACAAAAGGCCTTACTCCTGTACAGCGGTGAAACAACTCCATCTGGACCAATTAGTGAGGATGAGTGTGGGTAGGCTCTGAAGGCCAGGAGAAAAAGGCCTCTTTGTACCCCAAGCTATCTCTCTCCCCAGTTCTCTGTTTTGACAGGATGCCTTCATTTTTGTAACCTCCCTTGGCAGGCCAAGTTCCCTGCACTTATCCTGCCTTTGTGAGACTATATTCCAGTGTTCAGATACAGTGCTCAATATAATTCAGGAGTTCTTCTGGCAGAAAACTAGGATGTTGAACCTAATGAAATGTTTAATTGCAGGCGATTATGGGCCTATGATGCCTTTCCTAGGTTTCTGGAACCTTGGGAAATCCAAGCACATATCACATATCAGAAAGATTCCTGTCATCTAGGGATGGTGAAGCTCATCATGTTTTGAAACATTTGACCTCTCCTTGTTGGGCCCTGGGTGGCTAGGTTTTGGGTTGAACACAGGGCCTGTGTGCTGAACATGAGCTCAGTGCAGAAGCCTAGTGCTTTACCATTCTGTGTCTTAGTTTCACTTCTGGTCTGTGTGTGTGTATGTGTGTGTGTGTGTGTGTGTGTGTGTGTGTGTGTGTGTGTGACCCTGTGTGTGCGTGCAGACACCAGTAATGGAGCTTGAATTCAGCACTGTACCTTGTTTTTCTTGAACAAGGATAGCTCTCTCCCACTTGAACCACAGAGCTACTTCAGGCTTTTTGCTAGTGAGGTGGCCCTGAGAAATCAAGGCCAGGGTTTCATATATGCAAAGCACTCTACGGCACATTCCCAGCCCTCTACTTCAGGTTTGTTAGTTTGTTTCTGCTTTTTTGTTGTTGTCGGTTGTAGCAGATGATGTATGGGCCTGCGTGCTGTCCCTGAGTTCTTCAGCTCAATTCTGGTGCTCTACCACTTGAGCCACAGAGCCACTTCAGGTTTTCTGGTGGCCCATTGGAGCTAAGTGTCTCAAGGACTTTTCTGCCCCAGACTAGCTTTGAACCATGATCCTCAGATCTCATCCTCCTGAGTAGCTAGGATGACAGGCATGAGCCACAAGTACCAAGCTTCCACTTCAGGTTTCTTAGTGTTCAATTGGACATAATAGTCTCATAGGACCTTTTGAGTATGAGATAGTTTGGAACCCAGATCCTCAGATCTCAGCTTCCTGAGAAGGCAGCTATCGACCCCTAGGTCATGGCACTCTGCTGCAAGGGGGTCCGTGGTTCCACATGGTGGAGTGGTAGCCATGTGCCCAAGAGGTAAGGGTCAGAGCCTAGGCCCTGAGTTCAAGGTGATGACTTAGCCAAAGCAGAACAAAACAATTGTCTTCAGGAGACAACTCACTAGTCTTCAGTAATACATAATTTTGTCCCTGCCATGGAGACATATCTGAGCTCAAACTTCTTGTCTGCATAATCATCTCAGTATGTAGCTCTTACAAGGACCCAATGAAAGAATGAATCCTGAGAAGGACACAGCACGTGGCACTCTTCGCATTACTCAGCACACAGCATCCTGTGAAAGACTCAGAACACAGCACCCAATGCAGGACTCAGCACACTGCACCCTGTGAAAGCCTCTACACATCGCTCCCTGTGCAAGACTCAGCACAGAGCACCTTATGAAGGACTCAGCACATAGCTCTATTCCAAAAGCTGTCATTAGAATTAGGGAAATAATAGAAATATACTGTGACATCATGAATATTGTGACATCACATTGCTAGATGTAATGACTATTGTGTCACATTGTCACATCACAAATCTGTTCTGACTTCATCACATTTGTGCCAACAAATCCCTTTGGAATCCTCACAATCACATTCTAAAATTATATACTCATTGTGAGTTAATGACAATTGAGTTCTGGCATGCCATTGTCACATCAGCAATCTACTGCGACATCACAAAGGTATTTTGAAATCATCACTATTATGGCATCACCAACTAATTGTCACATAACACTCTTATGACATAATTTGATATCATATTGCAATTGTGATATTACTGTACCATCATGTTTTCACAAATCTATTATGCCCTCATCACATCTTAGAAAATTCATGGCCTTTGGGATATCAAGTTCTTTCTATGAACGTGTTTCATTGTGAACTTGTAGCAATTGAAATTTGAAATAAGATGTGACATTACAAACTAGTTTTGACATCACTAACCCAGTTTTATATCATTAAATTTTGAAAACTGAAACCTGTTAGGAATTTTAGCACTTTTGACAAAACACATGTGTCATCACAGTTCATTTGTGTATGTCATTATGATTTCATTCTCATATCCTCACTATATACTAATGGCAATTAAGATCTGACATGCCATTTTGACATCACAAACCCTTTGTGACATCATATCCAATTTGATATCAGACTGTTGTTATGACACCATCAGCTCATTGTGACATCATCAAGCTACAGTGACATCATAGCATTGCCATTTTGCTGTCATAGACACACTGTGAATGTACTGTGAATGTATATCCTGTGATTTCATAATATTTCAAATGTGGCATATCAGTTGATATCAGAAACACATTGTGACCTCATAACCATTGTAACATTATAAACCCTGTGTGACGTCATAACCAGTGTCATATCACATTGTTATTATGACATCTTTAGCTTATGGTGACATCACAAAATGACAATGACATTATAGCATTTGCCATTATGTCATTGTGATATCACAGTCACATTATGAATGCCTGATCTGAGATTTCATTGTATTTGAAATGGGGCCTATGGGTTGATATCAGAAACTCATTGTGTTGTCATAACCATTGTCACATCAAAATTCCCTTTGTGACATCAATTTGGCAATGTGACATAACAAAGGCAATGTGATGCTACTAAGGCACCGTGATATCACAATGGTCATGAACTCACAATGGGTTTCTGATATCAACCAACATGCCACATTAGAAATAGAATCAAATAACATAATAGGCAAACACAACGTGTATATGACATCAGAATGACAATGTGATGTTACAATGCTATGATGTCATTGTAGTTTTACATGTCAAAATGAGCTGATGGTATCATAATGGCAACATGATGTCACAATTATGATGATGTCAGAAAAGATTTGTTATGTTTCAATGGTATGTCTGATGTCAGGTGTCATTAGTTCCCCATGAGGATATGGATACAAAAAAAGTTCTGTGATGTCACAGAGGTCACGTGTGTTTTCAAAGGTGGTAAGGGGTCATAATAGTTTAGTGATGGCACGATGTGATCCATAATGTCACAATGGAAATGAGATGTCACAATGGAAATGAGAAGTCTTATTGGGTTTTTGATGTCACATTGGTGATGAGGTCACAATGGTTTTGTGATGTCAGTTTATTTGTAATATCAGAATGATATATCCAATTTCAATTACTCATAATTCAATGTGAGGATACCAGGTGATAGAAGAAGCTTCATAGTATGAGGTCATAGCATGTGAAAACCCAATAGGACAGTGATTTTACAATGACAATGTGATGTCTCAACATCATGTTATAATCATGTTGTGAGGTCACAATTGGTGACACCATACTAATGAGGGGTCACAATAGATTTGAGATGTCCCAAGGGGTTGGTGATGTCACAATGGCATGTAGGATCTCAATTGTCATTAATTCATTATGTGTATATGAGTTTGGGAAGGGATTCTGATGTCACCAAAGTATATGTAGTCACAAAAGTCAAGAACTAACAGGTCTGAGATGTCCAAAGTCACACAATGGTTATGATGTCCAGTGGTGTGATATCATGATGTTACACTGGATTTTAGATATCTCATGTCATATCTGAAATATGAGGTCGAACACAGTATTTCAACTCACAAAGGGCCTAAGATACCACAATGGCATTTCACAAAAATTATGAGGACAGGAGAAGTATTTGATGTCACAGTGAGTTAGTGATATAACGAAGGCAATGTGCTGTGACAAAGAGATTTGATGTCACAAAAGTTATGAGTTCACAATGGTTTCCTGAAATCAACTCACATGACACATTTGAAATTGAATGAAATCAAAGAATAGGCATTCACAATGGGTCTATGACATCCAAATGACAATATGATGTCAAGGCAGCAATGTTTGATAGGATATGTACTCATTACCTTGCTAATGTAACTGCAATCCCTCTGTACACTATACTTACAATAAATAACACGCAGAAGAAAAAAAAAGAAAAAATGGTATGGTTTCATTGGTGTTTGGTGATGTCACAATGAGATGATGATGTCATGATGACAATGTGATTTCACAGTCATAATTATTGCTCAAAGTATTTGTGATGATACAATGCTATGTGTGATCACAATTTTCATTAGTTCACTGTGAGGATATGGGTACACAAAGGGTCTGTGATGCCACAGAGGTCATGTGTTTTCTTAAAGGTGCTAAGAGTTCACAATAGCTTTGTGATGTCACAATGTGATTGGGAAGGCACAACAGCAATGTGATGTCACAATGGGTTTGTGTTGTCACAGTGGTGATGAGGTCAAATGAATTTGTGATGTCACTATGAGTTTGTAATATCACAATGACATGTGTAATTTCAATTTCTACTAGTTCACAATGAGGATACAATTTCAAAGAAAAAAAATTTAAGCTCCAAAGACCTTGAGTTTTTAATCATAACTTGTGTGATATGCTGCCTTTAGTAAGCTTATAATGTTTTCAAACTCATAATGATTCTGGTATGACATATGATATTCGAAATTGACTCTGACTTCATGAACATTGTGACATCACATTAATAGATATCAAGACCATTGTATCATATTGTGAACTCACAAATCTATTAGGACTTCTTCACATTTGTGCCAATACATGACTTTGGAGACAACACAGTCTCTTTGTGAACTCATATCTTCATTGTGAATTAATGACATTTGAGATCTTGTATGGCATGGTGACATTTCCCACCAATTGTGACAACACAAACCTATTATAGTAGAAACACATTGTGTTCTAATAGCCATTGTGGTAGCACAATCCCTTTGTGATCCCACATTTCCATTGTGATATCACTAACCCACTGTGAAATTGCAATCCTCTCATACCCAGTCCAGGAATGAAATGTGATACCTGATTTCAGTTGACATCTAGATCATGGTGACATTACACTGATAGATGTTATGAGTATTTTGTCCTAACACCTGTTACTACTGCATCACTTTTGAGACAATGCATGCCTTTGGAGACATCACAGTTCCTTTGTGAGCTCATATACTCATTGAGAGTTAATGACAATTGAGATCACATGTATCATTTTGATAGCACCAACTTATTGTGACCTCACACACCTGGTAAATTCATCACCAGTGTGGCCTTACCAATTGTGATATCAAAACATTATTAAGTCATCATATTGCAACCTACATTACCATTGTGATATCACTGTTCCATTGTTTTTTCAAAAATCTAGTATGTCTTCATAGCATTTTAGAAAATTCATGGCCTTTTATATTCAGTCTTCTTCTGTGAACTCATATCCTCATTGTGAAATAGTAGCAACTGAAATTGGACATGTGATTATGAGATGTGACTTCACAAAACTATTTGATTTCATCACCAATGTGACATCCCAAACCCATTGTGAACTTTCATTGTCATTTGACATCACTATCACATTGTGACATCCCAAACCTATTAGGACCTCTTAGCACCATTGAAAAAACACATGGCCTTTGTGACATCACAATCTCTTTGTGTAACTATACCCTCATTATGAACTGACAATTGATATCAGACATGCCATTGTAACATAACAAACCTTTGTGACATCACCAATGTGACATATTCTCATTATGACAGCATAAACTACTTTTGACATCACAGAACTACAGTGAAAACATAGCATTATGAGGACACATTTTCATTGTGATGTTATAGACAAATTGTGAATGTCTGTTTTTAATCTTTTTTTTTTTTTTTTTTTTTTTGCGTGTGTGGGTCGTGGGTTGTGGAGCTTGAAATCTGAGCTTGGGTACTCTCCCTGTTCTTCAGTTTTAGGCGAGCACACTGTCACTTGAGCCACAGCGCCACTTCTGGTTTTCTAGTGGTTTTTATTGGATATAAGAGTTTCATGGATGTTGAGCATTTCTTCATGTGTCTATTGGCCATCCTTCTTTCTTCGTCAGAGAAGTTTTTCTTTAAGTCTTTTACCCACTTGTTTATTGGGCAGTTGTTTCTTTGAGGATTTGTTGTTGGGGGATTTAATTTTTTGAGTTCCAAGTATATTTTAGATATGAGACCCTTGTCCGTTGTATGGCTAGTAAAGATCTTCTCCCAATCCGTGGGCTTTCTATTGATCTTGCTAGCTATGTCCTTTGCCATGCAGAAGCTCTGAAACTTTATGCAATCCCATTTGTCCAACCTTTCTTTGATTTGTTGTGTTTCAGGGTCTCTATTCAGAAAATTATGGCCTGAGCCAAGGAGACCTAGGGATTCTCCTATTCCATCCTGTAATGTTTTCAGAGTGTCTGCTTTGACTTCGACGTCTTTGATCCATTTGGTGCAGGGTGATATATAAGGATCTAGCTTTAGTTTTCTACAAGTAGTTAACCAATTTTGCCAGGACCATTTACTGAAGAGGCTGCCTTTGTTCCATTCTATTGTTTTAGCTCCCTTATCGAAGATTAGATGACTAGAGGTCTGTAGGTTCATTTCTGGGTTTTCAATTCTATTCCATTGGTCCTGAGGTCTGTTCTTATGCCAATACCAAGCTGTTTTGATTACTATGGCTCTATAGTAGAGTTTGAAATTTGGTATTGATATTCCTCCAGCAGTGTTCTTTCGGTTGAGGAGCGTTTTTGCTATTCGGGGTCTTTTATTGCTCCGTATGAATTTTTGGATTGCATCTTCTATTTCCTTGAAGAATGAGGTTGGAATTTTGATAGGTATCGCATTGAATTTGTAGATAGCCATTTTCACGATGTTAATCTTTCCAATCCAGGAGCATGCGAGGTTTTGACATTTTTTAAGTTCTGTGTTGACCAGAAAGAATGACATTGCCCCATTTGTTAGGAAATGGAAAGACTTGGAAAAAATTATATTAAGCGAAGTAAGCCAGGCCCAAAGAAACATAGGCCCCATGGTTTCCCTCATTTGCAATAGCTAGTATATGTATGAGTCAAGCGGAAAAGGTCAGATAATGTGATGTTAGGAAAATGAACCCTTAGATATGTATTTTAATGTTTTTTTCTTTCATGTATGTGTTTCTAACGCATTTATAAGATTATTTCTTTGTTGCTTTGTATGTCCCTCCCCCACAGTATAACCCCTGCTTTCAGTATATTTGATGTCAGTATAACTTGTGGAGGAGATGGGGAAAAACAAGTCGTTTAAGGATACAGGTGGACCTATTGCAACAATGAGAAGTACAAGTTGTCATGTCCAAAATGAGCTTTACAACGTCGGTGCGGGGGTGGGGGGCAGAAGGATTGGGACTGGGGGGGGGAGAAGGGGGAGGCTGGGAAGGGATGTGAAGGGTAAACAAAGGAGGAGGTTGCAATTCTTGGTAAGAAATTTACGCGTTATCCTGCCCATGTAATTGTAACCCCTCTGTACAATATGTTCACAAATAAAATAAAATAAAATAAAAAAAAGTCTCATGGACTTCCCTGCCTGAGTTTGCTTTGAAGTGTTATCCTCAGATCAAATCCTCCTGAGTAGCTAGGATTACAGGTGTTAGCCACCAGCGACCAACTTTTTCATTGTATTCCAAATTTGACATGTGTGTTGATATCAGAAACATAATGTGACCTAATAACCATTGTAGCATCATAAATCAGCAGTGACATCAAATTGTTATTATGACACCATCAGCTCATTGTGACATCACCAAACGATAATGGCATCATAGCATTATAAATCACAGTGACATTGTTACATCATAGATGTAACAGTGTGAAAGCCTATTCTAGGAATTCATTCTGTTTCTGAAACCCATTTTGACCATATAACCATTCTGATATCACAATCCTTTGTGACATCGCATTGCCATTGTGATATCATTAACCTGCTGTGCCATCACAAACCAGTCCTGTCCTTAAAAGTTTTGTGACATGTTGATATTGTCATATATTAGGCCCTTTGTGAGCTCACAATCTGTTTTCAATCTCATATTTCTGGTATGACATGTGATATCAGAAATCCCCTCTGACATCATACTGCCAGAGGTCATGACCATTGTGTCACATTGTGATATCACAAAACTGTTAGAATGGCATCACATTTGTGACAACACATGCTTTTGGGGACATTACAGTCCCTTTTTGAATTCATACATTCATTGCCAATTAATGACAATGGAGAACTGCCATGACAATCTGACATCATGAACCCATTGTGACATTACAAACTTATTGTAACCTCATCATGAGAATGGCATCAACAACTAATTGGGGTCTTAAAGCATTGACATGACATTGTGGTATTGCCAGTGTGATGTCACTGTCCTATTGTGTTTTTACAATCCTATTATTGCCATATCACATCTTAGAAAATTCATGGCCTTTGAGACTTCAAGCTCTTTCTGTGAACTCCTGTACTTATGACCTCTAAGGCAAGGAGAAAAACCATGGAGTCGCATTTAATACAATGAACCAATTTACACTAGAAAGGGGACTGTGATTACCTTATCCTGGACTTGATACCCAGGTCCAAGAGCAGCCTTGACCACCAAACCTCAGACCTCCAATGGGCACCCTTTCTTAATTGGTCTGCAAACCAACATCCAAAAAATTATCATCTCCAAAGATCCAAACTTCAACGGGCAAGGCTTGTTACTTTTCCATCCCTCCCTCCTTCGCCACAGACCTGTCCTTCCTTCCTGGTCTTTTCCTTTTTCCCTTCCACCACTTCCTTCTTCTCTTCAGTCCACTCCACTCTCCACAGATCTGCCCTACTCTGTGCCAGTGACCAATTGCCAACCTTCTGCTCTCCTTCAACTTCCTCTCTTCTCAGATTTTTTCCTTCTTGCTGTCCTCACACTTTCTTCTATCTGGGTAGCTCCCATTTTTATCTCCCCTTCCAGTGCTCTGAAAATGCAACCTATATATAGGTTGTAACCCTCCTCACTCCAATGGGTCTCCTGCCTAACCGTTTTCAACCATCACTTCCCAAACTGCCCAATGTTCAATCACTTCTTGACAGCTCACCATGTGAGGTTTGACACCTCCACCTTTGGCAGCATTTCCCACACTATCCGGGGAGCCAGGCTAAGAATTTAAAATGATTATCAACTCCCACAGATAATTCTGTCCCCACTGTTTATTACAGTATCCTCATAGTGAATTAGAAGAAATTGAAGTTGTATATGTCACTGTTATATTACAAACTTGATGAGACAACACAAACTCATTGTGATATCACATTGCCATTGTGCCACCATGATCACATTGTGACGTCCCCAACTTATTGTGATCTCAAAAGCATTGAAAAAAGCATGGCCTTTGTGACATCACAGGCCTTTGTGTACCCATATCATTTTGAGCTAATGACAATTGAGATCAGACATGCCATTTTAACATCTCAAACCTTTGTGACATCATCACCAGTGTAACATCACATTATCATTATGACAACATCTGCCCATCGTGACACCATATAACAACAATGACATCGTAGCATTATGACATTACAATGTTATTGTTATGTCCCAGATGCCTTGGAATGCCTATTCTGTGATTTCATTCTATATCAAATGTGGCAGGTGAGTTGATATCAGAAATATATTGTGATCACATAACCATTATGACATCACAATACCTTGATGACACCATATTGGCATTATGATATCACTAACCCACTATGACATCATCAAACTGTCCTATCCTCATAAATTTTTTGACATGCTGCCAGTGTGTTATCTTTGGCCTCTCTGAGTTCATAAACTGTTCAACTCATAATACTTCAGGTATGACATGTGATATCAGAAATCCAGTGTGACATCATGACCACTGTGACATCACACTGCCAGATGTCATGACCACTGAGTCACATTGTGACATCACAAACCTGTTACGACTCATTAAACTTGTGCCAATATATTCCTTTGGAGACATCATTAACCCTTGTGAATTTATATATTCATTTTCAATTAGAGATCTGGCATGAGACTATGACATCACCCACCATCCCATTGTGAAATCACAAACCTATGTGACCTCCTCACCTGTATAGCATCACCAACTGTTTGTGACTTCAAAAAAATACTATATCAGGTAATGGTAACATCACATTGTCAATGGGATTTTCACCATTGCATTTTCACCAATCTATTATTTCCTCATATTTTACAAAATTCATGGCCTTTCTGAATTCTAGCTCCTTATGTGAACTCGTATCTTAATTGTGATCTAGTAGAATGAAATTGGACATGTAATGGTGATATTACAAATTCATTGTGACATCACTATCCATGTGTGACCTTATCACCACGGTGATTTCACAAACCCATTGTGACATCACATTACCACAGTGATATCATGATCACCTTGTGACATCCCAAACTTGTTGTGACCTCTTAGCACCTTTGAAAAAGCACATGGTGTTTGTGACATCACAGTCCCTTTGGGTAACCATGTCTTCATTGTGAACAAAGGACAACTGACATCAGGCATGCCATTGTACCATTACAAATGCTGTGTGACATCATCTCGAGTGAGATCACATTGTTATGATACCAACTGCCCATTGTGACATCCCAAAATGACAATGACATCATAGCATTATAACATCACATTTTCATTCCGAGGTCATAGAGACAATGTGATTGCCTATTCTGTGATTTCATTCTATCTCAAATGTGGCATATAGGTTGATTTCAGAAACCTATTGTGACCACATCACCATTGTAACGTTACAATCCCTTTTTGAATCATATTGACATTGTGATATTATTAATGCAATGTAACATCACAAACATGTCTTAACCTTACAAATTTTGTAATAAGCGACTACCTTGACCAGGGCTGGATGCCCAGAGCTAAATGCAGCCTCAACCATGAATCCTCAGACCTCCCAAGATCAATCCAGCCATTTGTTAACTGGTCTGCAAACAACCAGCCCCCAACATAATTAACTCCAAAGCTCTACACTTCAAAGGACAAGGCTTTTTCCTTTCTCTTCATCCTCCTTCTCTTCAGACCTGTCCTATCTTTCAGGTCTTTTCATTTTTTCCTTCAACCATTCCCTTCTTCTCTTCAGGCTGCTCTATTCTTGACAGACCTGCCCTGCCCTGTCCAGGTGGCCAGTTGCCATCCTTCACCACCTGCTCTCCCTCAATTTCCTCTCCTCCCAGGTCTTTACCCTCCTGCAGTCTCATCACTTCTTTCCTTCCAGGACTTTCCCCTTTTTCTCTCCCCTTCTGTTGCTCTGAACATGCATCCTATATATAGGCTGTACCCTTCCCCCACTGGAATATATTTCCTGCATAAGAGTTTTCAAACTTAACTTCCCAAATGTCCATGCCAAATCATTTCTTGGCAGCTCACCATGTGGGGCTTGACATCCTATCTCCTTCAGCAGCATGTCCTTCCCCCTCCAGTGGCATGCACTCCCCACTCTGGTGGTCTAGACTAGGAGGCTATGATGAATATTTGTTCCCGTGGATTATAAGGGCACTGCTGGTTATTACAATGTCCTCATGGTGAACTAGGAGCACTTGAAATTGGACAAATAATTGTGATATTACAAACTCGTGACATAACTAACCCATTTTGACCTCATCACCACTGTGACATCACAAACCCATTGTGAAATCACATTGCTGTTTTGTCACTGGGATCACATTGTGACATCCCAAATCTATTATGACCTCTTATAACCTTTGAAAAATTACATAGCTTTGTGACATCACAGTCCCTTTGTGTACCCAAATCCCCACTGTGAAATATTAACAATTGAGAATCATACATGACATTTTAACATCAAAAACAGTTTGTGAGATCATCACAATTGTGACATCACATTGAAGTTTTGACACCATCTGCTCATTGTAAAATCACAAAACGAAAATGATATGATAGAATTAGTACTTCACATTGTCATTGTGACATCATAGACACAGTATGAATGCCTTTTCTGATTTCATTCTATTTCAAATGTGGCCTGTAGGTTGATATCATAAACAAATCGTGAACTCATAACCATTGTGACATCACAATCCCTTTGTACATCACATTGCCATTGTGATATCACTAACCCACTGTGACATCTCAAACCTATCCTGTCATCATAACTTTTGTGACATGCTGCAATTCTGATACCATAGGCCTTTTTGTCCTCATAATCTGTTGTCGACCTCGTTAGATTTCACATATGACATTTGATATCACAAATTCCCCGTGACATCATGACCATGGTGAGATCACACTGCCAGATATCATAACCATTGTGCCAAATACTGACTTCACAAACCTTTTAGGATTTCAATATATTTGTGACAACACATATTTTTGGAGAAGACGCAGTACCTTTGTGAACTCATATACTCATTGTAAGTTAAAGACAATTGAGAACCATCATGTAATTGTGACATGCCCAACACATTGCGACATCACCAATCTTTTGTGACTTCAACACGAATGTGGCATCATCAACTAATTGTGACACCAAAAGAATATTTTGACATGATGTAGTGAGTTGATATTGCCATGGTGATTTCACTGTCCCATTGTGTATTCACAAACCTAAAATGACCTCATAACATTTTTAAAAATTCATATCCATTAGGACTTCAAGCTCCTTCTGTGAACTTCATGCACATTATGAAATACTAGCAATTGAAATGGGACATGTGTTGGAGATATTACAAAACCATCATGATATCAAAAACCCATGGTGACCTCATCACAACTGTGTATCATAAAGCTATCATGACCCCTAAGTACCTTTGAAAACACACATGGCATTTGTGACATCACAGTCCATATGTGTACCCATATCCTCATTGTGTACACATGACAATTGAATTCATATATGCCATTGTAACATCACAAACCCTTTGTGACCCCATCACCACATATTCATTATGACATCATTACTTCCTTGCAACATCAACAATTTACAATGACCTCATAGCATTATGAATTATATTGTCATTGTGATGTTATAGACACATTGTAAATTTCTATTATCTTATTTCATTCTATTTCAAATGTGGCATGTGGGTTGATATCAGAAAACCATTGTGATCTCATAAATATATGGCATCATAATCACTTTGTGACATCACAGTGCCATGGTGATATTACTAACACACCATGGCATCACAAATCTGCCCTGTCCTCATAAGTCTTGAGATGTGCTGCAACTGTGATGTCTTAGGCCCTTTATAAGCGTGTAATCTGCTTTAATCCTTATAATATTTCAGTTATGATATGCGACATCAGAAATCCACTGTGACATCATGATCATTATGACATCAGACTGACAGACATCACGAACATTGTGTCACACTGTGACATCACAAGCCTCTTAGGACTTCATCACATTTGTGACAACACCTACCTTTGGAGATACCACAGTCTGTTTGTGAACTCTTATTCTCTGTGATTTCATGAAAAATGGGATCCTTTATACCATTTGGATATCACCAACCAATTATGACATCATAGACCTACGATTACCTCTTATGTATATGGCATCAGAAACTAACTGTGACATCAAAACATTTTGTGAAGTCACAATATGACACGATGATCATGACATCTGTCAGTGTGATATCACAATGGTCATGATGTCACAGTGGATTTCTGATATGTCATACATGAAATATGATGTTGAAAACAAATTATGAGGACAAAAGGTCTAAGATATCACAATGTCAGCATGTCTCAAATGTATGAAGACAGGAGAAGTTTGTGATGTCACATTGTGTTAGTGATAGCACAATGGCACTGTGATGTCACTAAGTGATTATGATGTCAAAATGGTTATGTAGGCACAAATGTGCGTTTCTCATATCAATTCTCATACCACAGAATCGCAGAATAGGCATTCACAATATGTGTATGATGTTACAAAGAGAATTGTTGTCATAATGCAATATGTCATTGAGTTTGGTGATGTCACAATGAGCTGAGGTTTCCATAATGAAAAAGTGATGAGACACTGTTGAGGATGTCACACTTTTTGATGTTATAGTGGCATGCCTGATCTCAATTGTCATTACTTAACAAGGATATGGATACACAAAGGGACTGTGATGCTGAAAAGGGCATGTGATTTTTCAAAGGAGCTAAGAGGTCATAATAGATTTGAGCTGTCACAATGGAATCATGATGTAACAATGACAATGTTGTCACAATGGCTTTGTGATGTCATGGTGGTGATGATGTCAAAATGGGTTTGTGATGTCACAATCAAATTTCCAATTTCAATTGCTACCAGTTCACAAGGAAGATACTGTATTAATCAGCAGGGTCCCAATAATATATAGGGTCCAATAATCAGCGTGGCCCCATCTCCTGGCAAGCTGGAGAGGACAAAGTATGCCACCAAAGGTGGGGCATTCGCTGGGAGGGGCTGGTGCATTAATCTCCACGTGTTGAACTGTTAAGAATTTATTGGGCTGTGGGCAGTTTGGGATGTTACAGTTAAAAAATGTTAGGCAGTTGGAGTGGAGAAGGGGTACAGACTTTATATAAGCTGCTTGTTCAGAGCAATAGAAGGGGAGAGAAAAAGGGAAAAGTCCTGGAAGGAAAAAAGTGGTATGATAGCAGAAGGGGAAAAACCTGGGAGGAGAGGATGTTGAAGAATGGCAAAAAGGAGGTGAAGAATGGCAAAAGACAACCCAGGCAAAGCAGTTAAGGCCTGTGGAGAGTGGAGAGGCCTTAAGAGAAGAAGGAACTGGTAGAAGAGAAAAAGGGAAAGTCCTCGAAGGAAGTATAGGACTGTGAAGGAGAGACAAAGGGAAGGGGAAAAAAAGGCTTGCCCTTTGATATTTGGAGCTGTCGATATCATAATTTGGGGGGTTGATGGTTTGGAGAACATTTATTATATTAACTGTGTCTCGATGGATTCTCTTGAACTATAGAGGTCCTAATTTTTGGAGACCCCATTGACATAATCCATTTGGATGGCATCAGGCCTTGGCCCCAGAGAAAAATCCCCATAGGATAGAGTGTCAGCACTCAGGGTTGAGAGTCTACCTCGAGTGTCTGTCTTCAGAGGACCAACATGGACAAAAGTCATTTAGGTACCTCTAAGGATACGTCTGGGCAAGCTTGCCAGTCTGTTTTGAGGACCCCCTCTAGAGGTCAAGTGTGGCTTCCTTAGGAAGCCATCTGGGAACTCTTTGAGAGGCCGTGTAGGGCTTCCAAAGGAAGCCATCTGGAACCTCATCAAGAGTACATCTTCAACTTCCTTAAGAAGCCATCTGAGACCTACTCTGTAGGTCATCTGGGGCCTTCTCCAGGGGTCATCTTGGACTTTCTCCAGAGATCATAGGGGGCTTCTTCAGAAGGCCACCTGAGACCTCTTCAAAAGTAGTCATTGGGGCTTCGTTAAGAGGCAATCTAGGACCACCTCTTGAGGTCATCTGGAGCTTCTTTGGGTGGTCATCTCGGGTTACCTTGATGAGAAATGTGTGACTATCTTCGGACATCATCTGGGACATCCTTGAGAAGCCATATAGGACCTTCTCTGGACGTAATCTGTGGCTTTCTCAAGAGGGTTATCTGGACCCTCCTCTGGAGTTCATATGTGGCCTCTGTGAGTGGCCATCTTGGAGCTACACGAGAGGTAATCTCAGCCATATTGAGAGGACATCTGGGACCTCCCTTGGAGGTCATCTAACACTTCCTTGGGAAGCCATTTGAAACCTCCAAGAGAGGTCTTTTAGGGCCTCCTAGGAATGACATATGTGACATCCTCCACAGATCGTCTGTGGCCTCCTCAACAGACAATCTGGGACATTCTCTCTGTCATCTGGGACCTCCTGTAGAGGTCAACATTGAGAGGTGTAGGGAATGTGGGGTGTCTGTGGCTATTGGTCTGTCTGTGTATGCTGATAGTTCTGTGTCCTGTATGCACCTCTGTTTACTCCTTTTCTCAGGATGGGAGAATAAGGCCTAAAGGTGTCATATCCAAAACATATTCTCCTCCAGGTTTACAGAATTCCTCAGAGAAAGATGCACTGATGTACTGTCTCTCCTATTCTTTGCCATAAACACCTCTAATGTTGTCCTCCCATACCAAAAGTGGTTACTTGTACCAGTCTGAAGTGGTACAATGTGGTATGTTACCCTTATTACCTTTGAGACAGGAACTTGGAGTAGATGGTGGGCAAGCCCCATTTCCAATATATGTTCCCTTTACAACTAGTGACCTGTATAACTGGAAACAGCAAAATCCATCCTTTTCAGAAAAAAGGGGCTCATTACTTCATTAGAGACAGTAATTTTCACACACAAGCACATCTGGGATAAGGGTCAGCTAATTTTACAGGCACTTTTCACCTGGTAGAAAAGGGAGTGAATCCTTCTTCATGACTTGAAGGTGGTCCTTCGACCAGAGAGTAGCCCCAATATTGAACCAGCAAGTCTTTCCACAGACTTACCCAAGCTGAGACTAACAGCAGTTGAGGAATGGAGGTGCTTACCTATTATTGCCAGGTTCTGTTAGCAGGGATGCCACAGTGGCTAAAAAGCCAAATCATCAATCTAAGATGGGTGAGATGGTACAGTTCCCCAGTGAGTACCCTAATGCTTTTCTGAAAGTTCTTCCAGAAGCCTATAGGACATATAGGCCCATAGATCTTGAAGCCCTGGAGAATGAAAGAGTCCTATATATGACCTTTGTTACCCATACAGCCCCAGATATTAGAAGAAAACTTCAAAAGTCAGAAGCTTTTTAGGGAAAAGTTTATTCTAATTTGGAAGTAGTTGCCCAGAGGCTGGTTGTTAACAGAGATACCCGGGAAAAAGAGTCTAAGAAAAGGGTTTGAGTTTTGGTAGGAGCACCGGTATAGGGATCAAGAAACTCTTGGCAAAGACAGTACAATTCATTTGCAAATGGCAATAGGGAGCCTCTAGGACTACATCAGTGTGCTTATTGCAAAAAAAAATGGACATTGGGAAAAGGAATGTCCAAGGAGGAGAAAGATAGAAAATGACAGGTTAATTAATCACATTAACCACATGGAAAATGTGTTCATATCTCTGGAGAAACATGCAAAGGAGCTTAGGGCTCTGAATTCGAACTATGTTCAATTTAAAAAGCAGCCCTCTGAACTTAAGAAATGTGGCAAAGAAAAAAATCCACCCTTCTATCTCAAAACATAGTTTTATAAAAGAGTGAATCTCCAATATGTGCCAGTCAAAACCACCAAGAGATTAAAAGCACATAGAAGAGCACATTGGAGAAAACAGAAAATTTTTTGATGTGAAGAAAAGATTTGAGGATATAAATTAGGAACTTGTGAGAGTCAAAAATGAGAAGAAAATCCTCAAAAGGATCCTAGAAAACACTCAGAATCAAATGAAATTCAAGTACATTAGCCTGGGTGAGTATGAGGCAAATTAGGGGTCCACAGATCAGAGGCAAACAGAAGCACAGGACAGCAATGCTGCCATCCTTGCTAACTACAAGTGAGGCCAAGAAGAGATCCTGATGCTGCATTAAGAAAACATTGCCATGAAAAAGGAGCTGGACCTGATATAAGAATGTTTTAGGCTGAAGTACATGTCGATTATAAGCTTTGAAGAGTGTCACCAGAAATTCAAAGCAACAGAGAAGATGGGAAAGTGCTGTGTCATAGAAGATGAAGCCAAGAAAAGTGAACAGGAAAATATCAGGCTCAAGAAAGAGATTGCTACTATTCAGAAAGAGTTAAAGGACCACATGCTCTGACAGAGAGTGCCAAGGAAAGGGAAAGAGCATTAGGAACAAAAACAGAAGAGCTAAGCAAACAGTTGGAAGATCTGTCACAAAAATACACTAAATTGGAAAATTAGAAAGAGAAACTACTAGAATAAAAAGCCAAAAAGACTGCTGAGATCTTCACCATAAATGTAATGCAGAGGTTTCATGTCCCAATGGAACAGGTGGAGGTGGGAAAAATTACCTCTCAATAGCACCTTTATGAACTTAAGGGAGGAGCTGAAGAGCAAGCAAAGGTGTTGTGAGAAGGAGCAGCAGTTGGCCAGTCAAAGGAACTCTCCTGTGACCCTGCCAAAACACTTGCAGGTTAAGGAGCACATTGAGAAGGAGAGTGGGATCACATAAGCAAGTATGAGAGAAAAGAAGGAGAATAAAATGGAAGAAGACTCCAAGTTTCAGAGTACAATACAGGAAGTAAAGAAACTAGAGACCCTAAGATACAGGGAAACATCTGAGCTGATCATGTAGCTTGGGAGACCACTCTAAAACCAGTTGGTTCTCTAGAGCTTCTAGTCGTTAAGATTAAAGGAAGAAGCATAAACAGTGGCAATAACTGTGCAAATGTTTATACTGAACTTGTGAAAATAGCATACAGGCTCAAGCTTTCTGTCAGTTTACATATAGATATTTGCAGGTAAATTAAGTGAGACCACTGCCTAAATCTTCTGAAAGCCAGTGGGGCCTCAGCCTGAAATTCTTTGTAATGCGTGCAGGTAATTTCCAACAGGTAAATGCTGAAAAGCTGGAACTTTTGGAAAGAATTCATGTATGAGGAACCTCAGACCGTGAATTTGGGAAAGTGGACTCCACAGAGGTAAAGCCTGGAAAGTATGAGTATTGGTATCTGTTAGTAATAGTGGACAATTTTTCAGACTGAGCTGATTTGGCTTACCCTTAGTTTTGGAGTCCAAAGATGGCCCTTCATTCATGGTCCAAGTTCTCAATTTTTAACTAACACCCTAGGAATAAATTGGAAGTTATAATCCATTTATAGACCTTAGAGTTCAAGGCACTACAAAGAATGAATATGACCTTAAAGGAAACTAACTAAATTAAATACAGATACTGGCCATGGCTAGGTAAGCCTCCTCCACTTTGCTGTCCTTCGAGCAAGATGTAGCTTCTATGTTAAAGGATTTAATTACTTTGAAATACTTTAGTGTAGACCACCCCCTTTGGTTCCTAAACTTGGGAAGGTTATATTAACAGAAATGTCTAACTACAGACTGCAGGCATTACAACATATTCTTTTATGTACCTATCCTATGGTAATCAAGGCCCACTGGCCACCTAAGAAAAACTCCACCTGAAAGGGAGGGGCCAAGATGGTGATGGAACAGCAGGGATACACCTCAGCTCTCTCTAACCAAATAGAGTTTGGACTTCAATGCTCTGTTTCTCCAAATGACCCACAAAAAAGGCAATTACTCAGAGAGATACAGGAAGTGAAAAAAGAAAAGGGAAAAACTTACACAGACAGTAAAGTGGGAAGACCCTTCCCCCACCCATTGTTGGTGATGGGGCTCCACACTAAGCAGCTTAATTGGTGGGGTTTCATGCCAGGCTGCTTCAGTGGCCAGGCTCTGGACCGTCTGTGGACCACACACTCACAAGCATCCCAAGGGTCTCAGAAGACTCCCAAGAGGTCGTGCCAACCTAGAGAATACAAGCAGAAAACTCAGAAGGCAGAGCTAGCACGAAAACTCGCCACACCCTCCCTGGCATAGCATCTCTTCCTGGCTGGTACAAGCAGCCCAATCCAGTCAGGAGCAGCAGCAGCTGTCAGCAGTTGTGAACGACACTAGACTGGCAACATGGCACCTCTGTCCTGGTGGTTTAAACAGCCTAGCTTAACCTGGAGAAGCAGCGGCAGCTGGCAATGGTGGCAAACCACCCAGACTCCAGGCACAATGCCTCTTGACACTAGCCCACAGAAACAGCCCAGACCAGCCCTGGGCGGCAGCAGTGAATAGGGCAGGGACAGCTGCAGTGAACAACTCCAGATCGGTGACGGTTTGTGCCTCTCCATACTGGTCTGCATAAGGAGCCCAGCCTAGCCTGAGGCAGCAGCAGTGGTTAATACCTGACTTGTGGTGGGGTGCCTGGCTTGCATAAGTGGCCCAGCTGATTCTGGGGCAGTGGCAGCAGCTGGGGAAGTGGCAACACCTGTGGCAGCAGCAGCGTCATCAACAGCAGCAGTGAACAACTCCGGACCCGTAGTGGGTGCAGCACTTCTCCATACTGGTTTTCATAAGCAGCCCAGCCTAGCCCATGGTGGCAAAGGGGGTGAACAACCCCAGACTTGAGGCAGAGTGTGGTGCTGAACAACCCCAGAAAAGCCTCATGAACTTTCCTGACTGGACTGGCTTTGAACCTGAATACACAGATCTGAGCCTTCTGAATAGTTAGAATTACAGTCATTCACACCAGCAAGGTCTTATTCTTGCCAACCCCCTAATTTTTTTCTGAAATAGATCATTTCTTAATTCATACAAGGAATTTAAGGAAATACAAGAGAATCGACATAATACCCTGTATTCTATCTGACCATAGTGGAATCAAACTAGCTCTCAATAATAAGGCAAAAAATAGAAAAAACTTAAACACATGGAAATTAAACAGAACTCAGTTGAACAATACATGGGTCACCGAAGAAATTAAAGAAGAAATTAAAAACTTCCTACAATTCAATGAAAATGAAGAAACATCACAACGAAATCTATGGGCCACAGCAAAACCAGTCCTGAGGAGCAAATTTATTGCTCTCAGTGCACACATCAAGAAAACAAAGACCGGATTGGGAAAGTGGCTCAGAGGTAGAACACTTGCCTTGCATGCATGAGGCCCTGTGTTTGATTCCTCAGCACCACATAAGCAAAAAGGAAAAAAGCCAGAATAGCGCTGTGGTTCAAGTGGTAGAGTGGTAGCCTTGAGTTGAAGAGTTGAGGGACAGTGCCCAGGCCCAGAGTTCAGGCCCCATCACCGGACGACCCCCTCCAAAAAAAAAAAAAAAAAAGAAAAGAGAAAAAAAAGACCAAGTAAACAATCTTATGATGCAACTAAACCTGCTGGAGAAACAAGAAAAATTTGAACCTAAAGTTGCTAGACAGAAAGAGATAACCGAAATAAGAGCTGAAATTAATGAGGTAAACATTAAGAAAATTATAAATAAAATTAATAGAATAAAAAGGTTTTTTGTTTAAAAAAAGTCAGTAAAACTGAGGGACCACTGGCAAGAGTAACTAACAAAATAAGAGAGGAGACCCAAATCAATAATATCAGAGATATCACAGGAAAATTACAACAGACATCCAAGATATCCAAATAATCATAAAGAAGTAATTCCAGACTCTAATCACAAAAGAAGGAAAACCTAGCAGAGAGGGATAAATTTCTACTGAAATTCAAATTTCTATTCCCCCCTTTCCTTTCCAGCCATGCTTCTCTACCATGTATGGTGGGGGCAGCAGTTCGGTAAACAAATATCTTTTCCTGCCTGAATAGCATGTGGTGTTCTCTTCATTGGCTACCTAATGAAACCTACCTATTTAATATACCTTACATATGGTGTCATGATTCGGATGGGGTTTTTGAGTCGGAAATGTTAGAATTTCCTAACCACCACTTTTCTGTGAACCAAACTGCCTTGAGACTTTTAACCAATACCATTGTTGGCCTTCACATGCACATCCACATTACTTCTCCAGTCTTGTGAGTGAAACTACTCTCTATGGCTCTTTGTTGGTCAATCTCTGTGCAGATGTGGCAGCATGACAGATAGCTCCTATGGCCTTTAGCCGAAAGGCTGGTATCCTACGAAGCTGAGGATGCTAGGTTTGGGGGGCTTGGCCATTTCTCTCTAGAGGGCTCTGGGGGAAGTCGGGATGCTGCTTCTGCTTGGTCAGCTCTTCTTCATTCACCAGACTGACTCTCCTACACATTTTCTGGGGTGCTGTGAGTCATGCCCGAGCCGTAAAACCCCTCTGAAATGCCTCCTGCGCTCTCTGGATATCCAGAGCACCTAATGTTTTAATGCTATTCTAAGATTTAGACAATTATTGCCTCTGCAATGGTACATGGTCAGAAGTCTGTTTACTTTCAGGCTCTCTATGCTCTCTGCTATTCATGTACAACTTTCTATATCTCTCCCTTTGTTTTCTACAACTTTTTGGGTTGTGTCCTGAAGAATGCAATATGGGCTGGGTTCCAGGGACCCCTCTCTAGGTTCCCTCTCGAAGGCTTGCCAAACTAAGCTTGATTTTTTGTTTATGCTTTCTTTGCTTTTTTTCAGAAATTTGCCATCTTGAGTTCGCTATCTTGGCCACATGGTGGGTTAAGGGTTTGGCCGGATCCAACCCTTACCGCTCCACCAAGCTTACTACTCCTGCACCCACCTATTCTAATGTGCCTTTCTAACAAGTTGCTCTTTTCACAGACCCTGGAAACTGAGGCCCAACCATCTGATGTGCTTTGTTAGAAAAGATGTCTAAAAAATGTCAAAAAATTTAGGTTTTGCGTTTTGCCTTTTTTGTTTTGTGTTGTCTTCAAGTACTGACAACATGATTCTAAAATATTGGGCATATGTGTCCTAAGATTCTCTCATCTAATGAGTTTTTTCATTGCAGAATATTTGGTCAATTCTTGATAAGGACTAGGTAAGCTCTTCTTATTCTATTTGATCTCCTTGTTACTTTAGTTGAAAATAACAAAGGGCTTTTGTGGCAAAGATTGTAGTTCAAAGCCAGCCCGGGCTGAAAAATCCCTCAGACTCCATTTCCCAACTAACCTGCAAACAGCCAGGCAGGAAGCATTTGCTCAAGCCTCTTATCTCTAACCAGCAAACACTGCAAGTGGTACTATAATTCAAAGTGGTAGAGTGCTAGCCTTGAGCAGAAGTGCTCAGGGACAGTGCCCAGGCCTTAAGTACAAACCTCCTTGAATACCAACTGGGACAAACCATCCCAGCAACAAGCACCTAGACTCAGCCAGTCTGGGGAACAAGGAAAAATGGAAAGGAGTAAGAGGAGATATAATCACATCATCCACTTTGTGCTGCCCTTTCAAAATTAACCTTAGCCGGGAGATCAATAGAAGTAAGAAGACTGCCCATCTAATGTCAATATCTATCTAACTTTCAACTGGAAAGGAATTTATATTCTTGCCTTTGTTACTTGACTTATTCTCTACCTAGTCACCAGATGTCAGAAACAGTTAGCGACATTTGTACCAACATTTTCAGCCCCAAGACCTTCCTCTTGCTATTTATTTGCTCTATAGTATTTTTTTCAGTCCCTCAATGCCTGAGTCTTCTCCAGACTTCATCCAAGAGACTTGCCTACTCTCAACTTCATCTAAGCACTCAATGCCCAAGTGACAGCTGTTTCCTGCTGCCTTCTCCTAGAGGGGACCATATCTCAGCCTTTTACCACTACTGTTGACACCCATGAAAACAGGAAGTAGCCAGAGAGAATCTTCGCACTTTTTCATAATTATCAAAAGGCTGGAATATAAGGTCTGAACAGGGACACCCCCCTTCTTCTTGGCTAAGTTTCCACCCAATATCTGTTACATAGATAACTGGCAGATCTGGAAGCAGTCACCTTCCCCTCCTGCTAGGTCACATCCTGGGCCACCTCTGGTCACATGCCTCCCATCTGATCTTAGGAGGGTTCCAGACCCTGAGGTCACATCTGGATCCAGTGTGGCCACACCTTCCCCCCACCTGGCCACGCCTCCTCCTGTCCGTGGCCTAGATAAGTCCTGGCCCAGAAGTGGGGAACCCCTTCCTTTTCAGCCATGCTTCTCCACCATGCATGGTGGGGGCAGCCTTTTGAAAAAAAATAAATATTGCCCAAACAGAACCAAGAAGAAATAAATCAATTGAGCATGTCAATAACCTACAAAGAGATAATAGAAGTAATCAGAAATCTTCCAACAGTAAAAGCCCAGGACCTGATGGATTCACAACAGAATTCTACATGGCCTTTAAAGAGGAACTAATACCCATACTCCTCCAGCTCCTCAGAGAAATAGAAACAGAGGGAGTAATCCCAAACTCATTCTATGAAGCCAATATCACCTTCATTCCCAAACCAGGCAAAGACCCAACAAAAAAAGAACTATACACCAATCTCTTGTATTAAGACAGATGCAAAGCTCCTCAATAAAATTGCAGCCAACAGAATCCAGAAACCTCACCAAAAAAAATCATACATTATAACCAAGTAGGCTTCATCCCAGAGATGCAGGGATGGTTTAACACATGTAAGTCAATAAATGTAATCCATCACATCAACAGATCCAAGGTCAAGAACCACATGAATATCAACATTGATGCAGAAAAGGTTTTTGATGAAATTCAGCACTCATTTATGTTAAAAGATCTGGGAAAAAAATAGGAATATATAGAACATTTGAAAAGACAATAAAAGCCTTACATGGCAGATCAAAGGCCAATATTATACTTAATGAGGAAAAACTACAACCAATTCCCCTAAAAACAGGAACAAGGCAAGTATGCCCACTCTCTCCACTCTTCTTCAATATAGTTCTGGAATTCTTAGCCAGAGCAACAAGGCAAGAAGAAGACATTAAAGGGATCCACACAGGAGAGGAAGAAGACAAACTATTTTTTTTCAGATGCCATTATTTTATAAATTAATGATCCCTAAAGCTCAGCCCCAAACTCTTAGAGCTTATAAACCAATTTGACAAAGTAGCAGGATACAAAATTAACCCACAAAAATCAGCTGCCTTTCTGCACACCAACAATGTACAAGCAGAAATGGAAATCAAGGAAACAACCCTATTCACAATAAAAAAAGTATCTAGGAATTAAACTAACCAAAGATGTACAGGGTCTATTTCATGGAAAGTGTAAAAGCCTTAAAAAATGAATCATAGAGTGTGAAGATTCAGGGTCTATGTTGAGGGGGTAAAATGATACAGGCTCCAGTCTCAGGATTATCTGAGGACTGTGTTTGGTATTAGGAAAGCTCTTGGCATGCCGGGCTAGAGAGGGAAAATGTTCTCTCTCCCTATCGCAAAACACATGTCATAGACTCCTGGGAGCTGAGGAAGTAGCTCTTCTGCTTACTTAAGCATAGATGAACAGCTGGTCAAGCATTTTCCGGAGATTGGAGAAGTGGTTTGAGCTTGCTCTAAAATAGGTTAGATAATAATATACCAAGACATTATCTCATAGGTCAAGTAAAAATGTATCTGTTGAAATTTTTGTGTGAATATCTTCTGACCAAATCTTGGCAAAGATCATGCTTGCTTGTCTTTAAATACCTACTAACAATAAAGCACAGCATGCAGTGGAAATTGCATTTTTCACTCTGCATCCCCTGTGTCCTGGTGATTTCGTGACCCTTACCCAGGGACCCCAATGAACTAGACGTTGACAATTGGTGCCTGAACAGGGATCCTGCACTGTTGAATTCAGGAAGGGTTATTCAGGTAAGTACTTTTAATTACAGGGTGATGGGACAAGTTAAGTCTACTCCGTACTTACATATGCTTAAACATTTACTTGCTGCCTATGGTGTAAATATTTCTTCTTTTGACATAGAAATGTGTATTAATGTAGTTAGGGAATGGAATCCTTTGGTTCCCCGATAAAGGAACATTAGATGTTGATAATTATAAACGAGTGAAGAATAATGTAGAAAGAGCTGTTCGAGAAGGGGAAGAGATTAGATTTTGGTCAATTTGGGCTATTTTACATAGCCTTTTTAAAGCTTTGAATGAGGAAACATTAATGGCAGACTTAAAGAAAGAGGCCACTCCTTCTATTGAAGATTTACAATTGGACTCTGAGGTTAAGGATGCAATAGATAAGGATGCATTGCAATTAACAGAGAAAAAACTAGAGGTAAAAATGGGCTGAAAAGGAACAAACTGAAAGTGTAAATAAAACGTCTGAGCAAATGGAATTGATTTTATCAAAATTACAGCAAATGGAGTTGGAAATTAGCAGAGTGAATGGAGAACCTGAGAAAATGAAAGTAAAGCAGCCTTTGGCTACTCCGCTGACCGATAAAATTTTTACAGCATCACTCCCTCACAAACAGAGGGCTCAGACAGTGAGTTTGATGATGAAATGCCTATTTTTTCTTATCCTGTAATTCGACCACCCCCTATGAATGGTATAGCTCAACCAGCCAGATATGAAGGTGTTGCTGTTGATGATATTGGTAAACTTAAAAAGGCAGTGACGTTGTATGGTCCTCAGTATCTTTATGTTAAGGAATTGCTTAATGGGCTTGCTCGACATTACAATAATTTTGCTCCCAAGGATTGGAAGATGCTTTGTAAAGCCTTGCTTAAGGAACCTTAATACCAACAATGGCAAATGTGGTTTACTGAGTTATGTACAGAAAGGTCAAGACAAAATGCACAGAGCAGTAATTCATGCCTACAGGTCATAACCTTTCCCATGTTGAGTGTAACAGAACAATATGTGGATGCTCCTATGCAAGTGAACTCTCCGAAAGAGATCCATGAGCAGTTACAAGACATAGCATGGGAAAGGATTCGGCCAGTAGAAGAGCATTATGGCTCTTGGACTAAAGTAATTCAAAAACCTAATAAACCCTGTGTTAAATTTTTATCACAATTAAAATAGCACCTAAAAATACAAATAGATACAGGGGTAAAATATTTAGGATATGTTGTTTCTAGACAAACAGTGACACCTCAAAAATATCTTTATGATGTGATCAATTACATACGTTAAATGATTTTCAAAAGCTCTTAGGAGATATTAATTGGATGTGACCAGCCTTAGAAATTCCTACTTATCAATTACATAATTTGTTTTAATTGTTACAAGGGGAGCCTGATTTACATAGCAAAAACTTTAACTTAGGAAGATAAAAATGAATTACAATTTGTACAGCAAAAAATAAAAAAGAAATGGTTTTACATCGAGTAATGCTGAATCAACCCATAAATTTATATATTTTGGATGCATGGAAATACCCAACAGGAATTATAGGACAAAATGAGCTACCATTAGAATGGATTTATACACGGCATGGATTTACAAAGAATATTATGCCTTATGAACAACAGTTGACAATTATTATTCAACAGGACAGGCAACGGGTATTTACCCTATCGGGGTATGATTTATTTAAAATTATTTTTCCTTTGCCAAAAGACCAAGTAAAATATTTGTTAAACATGTCGGAAATGCTACAAAGAGCATTAGTAAATTTTACTGGGCAATTTTCCTATCATTTTCCCAAAGGTAGATTGTGGGATTGCTTGCATAAACAACAATTTGTCATTAATGATATAATTACCAAGGCCCCTATTCCCACTGCTCTTACCGGTTTTACAGATGGCTCCAAAACAAAAAGTGCTTATTGGACAACAAATAAATATTAGGTACAAACAACTACTTTTGCATCAGTTCAACAAAATGAACTTTTTGCTATTATTAAGGTGCTGCAAGATTTTGTGGGAGATATTAATATTGTTACTGATTCTGCCTATGCTGTAGTAGTTGTGACTAATATAGTCACTGCTGTTACATATTCATCTAAACCCCAGCTAAATCAATTATTTAAACAATTACAAGCATTACTGCAACATGTGCAACAACATAATGCCAAAGTGTTTGTAACTCACATTGAGGCTCATTCTTCATTACCTGGGTACCTTGTATATGGCAATAATCAGGTTGATAAATTAGTTAGTTTTGCTTCTGCTGAACAGGATCATGCTCATTTACATACAAATGCTGGCCTTTCACATATGCATTATAAAATACCTTATTCTCAAGCTAAACAAATTATTAAAAGGTGTCCTATCTGCAGACCAATGCATTTGAGAGTTGTATTTGCTAGAGTAAATACTCGAGGATTACAACCTAACGAGCTCTGACAAATGGATATGACCCATGTACAAGCCTTTGGCCGTTTTTCCTTTGTACATGTTACAATAGATACTTATTCTAAATTTGTTTGGGCTTCTGTCCTTACGGGAGAAACTGTTAACCATGTAATAGAACACTTTTTGGAAGCTTTTGCCATTATTGGAGTACCTGCCAAAATAAAGACTGATAATGGACCAGCCTATAAAAGAATCAAATTTAAAAGATTTTGTGAACTTTATGATGTGGTACATATTACAGTAATAGAATATAACCCCCAAGGACAAGCCATTATTGAACGAGTTCATGGCACACTAAAACAACAAATTAAAAAATTAAAAAGGAGGAAAAGGTTGGATGAAGGTATGGATATTTTGTGGTTTTCCATGCAAAATCCTAAAATAATTTTACATCAAGCTCTTTTTGTTCTCAATTTTTTAAACTTACCACAAGTAGATATTTTAACTACAGCTGAGCACCATTTTGAACAAGTTTCAGAAAATCCTTATTTAAATGCTCCCGTATGGATTAAGATTGCATTGGATGCAGAATGCCAACCAAGAACATTATTACATAAGGGGCGAGGGTATGGTTTTGTGTCTACACAGGATGGCAAACAATACTGGCTTCCAGCACGATGGATACAGACGCTGCCCAGTGAGGACAGCCAGTATCCCGCAAGGAATCAGCCACCAGTTGAGGAAGAAGAAAGCCCAACTGCCCACCTGGGGGCAGGTTAAAAAGTTGACTGGAAAAGGACAAAAGATGTTACAACGTGCTGGTAAACCTGTCACTGCTGAGAACTTGTTCTTGGCCATGTGTGCCCTGCTTACTGTAAACTCTGGCCATGCTAATGCTAGTGTAAGTTATTAGGCCTTTGTTCCTAACCCTCCTTTATTGGAACCTGTTGTTTGGAGAGACATGGATATAACCATCTATACTGTTCCTGCTATTTTATCTCCTCCTTGGAATAATTTGACATTTTACAATAAGGATGATGGTAGCTTTTTAAATTTTACTTACTATATTCATTCCTTGCCTGTTTGGGGCCTCCTCCATGTTTAGTTATGAATTGGCAACATTGGGTTTTACCTGGGAAACACACTTCCGATTCTAGAACACGGCTACAGTGATTAACTACTTGGTCCATTAATAGTAGCTGGGAAAGTGTCACCTTTAATGGCGAGTTATCCTTACCTATGTGCCCTGATTTTACTTGCCTTTTGTGTGGCAAGAGTGTAGAGGAACATTTGGAAAAAAGTTCAATAATTTTATTAATTGAGGAACTTTTGAACAATTTATTAACACATGTTCAGAATGGAATATTACCAGATGTGATTTATCAAATGTTACTAGGATGCCGGATGCCATTAATGGATTGCTTACTGGAGCTCGATTGATAGCCTGGGGAGATGGAGGCATTACAGATGCTCGATGGGCTTTCATGGCTGCACCCACTGCTGATCAGGCTCATCTTGGAAGGGCGCAGCGGCGCTATACCCCGTGATGCTACCAAATGGATTGTTTTCGGGGATGGCCAACTCTGCATCCACTTATAATTTTACTTTGTACAAATCTCATAATGTAACTGCTTGTGTACCTCTGCCTTATGTATTTTTAGTGGGAAATTTTACATTTTCTCCTACTATTTTTTTGTTTTAATTGTCGCCTGTATTCTTGCATTAATTCCTCTCTTAATTTTAATGACAGTGATAGTATTATGATTTTCCACAAAGAACTCATATTTGGCTACCTGTTAAATTAGGAAGAGAATAGTCCCCAAATCCTTTGGATGGTGTTGTTATTGAATTTTTTACCAAACTACTAAAACGTACAAAACGTACGATTGGAGCCATTATAGATGTGATTTTAAGCCAAATTGCTATTACTACTGTTGCTGCAGTGTCTGGAATTGACCTACACACTTCTTTACAAACTAAACACTTTGTGAAAGAATGGCACCGGGATTCACATAAATTGTGGGTCCTACAGGCAAAAATTGATGCTCAATTACAAACATAGATTAATATTCTTAAACAGACAGGGGGATGGTTAGGAAAAAGTTATTGGCTTTAGAAAAACAGTTATTGTTAAAATATGATTGGAATTCTACTACCTTTTGCATTACTAATGTAAAATATAATAAATCTATAAATGATTGAAATGGACTACAGCAGTATTTATCTGGAAAGTCTACTGCTGCTCAATTAATTGCTCAGTTACAATTTAATGTACATGATATTTTTGGTAAACAATTTGCAAATGATGATGCTTCTAATATTGCTGATACATTTATTAAATGGTTGGAAGGGTTAGATCTGAAAGGAATACTACAAAGCATTTCACATACTGCTAGTGGTATGGGAATTATGATTGTTATTATTCTGTTTGCACTTTTGCTGTTATATTTGATTTTTATGAAACCAAAGCAAGTTTCTATGATAACCCTGTGGAAAGCTTTACTTTTAAAACAAAAGAAAAAAGAAAGAAATTGTGAAGACTCAGGGTCTATGTTGACGGGGTAGAATGATGCAGGCTCCAGCCTCAGGATTATCTGAGGACTGTGTTTGGTATTAGGAAAGCTCTTGGCACGCCGGGCTAGAGAGGGAAAATGTTCTTTCTCCCTATCTCAAAACACATGTCACAGACTCCTGGGAGCTGAGGAAGTAGCTCTTCTGCTTGCTTAAGCATAGATGAACAGCTGGTCAAGCATTTTCCTGAGATTGGAGAAGTGGTTTGAGTTTGCTCCAAAATAGTTTAGATAATAATATACCAAGACATTGTCTCATAGGTCAAGTAAAAATGTATCTGTTGAAATTTTTGTGTGAATGTCTTCTGACCAAATCTTGGCAAAGATCATGCTTGCTTGTCTTTAAATACCCACTAACAATAAAGCACAGCATGCAGTGGCAATTGCTGTTTGCACTCTGCATCCCCTGTGTCCTGATGATTTTGTGACCCTTACCCAGGGACCCCAACGCACTAGACCTTGACAATAGAAGATACCAGGAATCGAAAGATTTCCCATATTCCGGGATAGGCAGAATTAATATGGTGAAAATGACCATACTGCCAAAATTAATTAACACATTCAATGCTATTTCCATTAAAATTCCAGTGACCTACTTTTCTGAAATAGAGAAAATAGTCCAAAAATTCATATGGAACAACAAAAGACCTAGCATAGCCAAAATAATTTTAGGCAAAAGAAAGAATGCAGGAGAGATCATGATACAGGACTTCAAGCTATATAATAGAGCCATAATAACAAAGACAGCTTGGTACTGCCACAAAGAGAGACCCAAAAATAAATGAGTCAGGTTAGAGGACCCAGAAATATAGCCGCATATGGACAGTCAGTTGATATTTGACAAAGGAGCCAAAGATATACAGTGGAAGAATCACAACCTCTTCAACTACTGTGTTGGGAAAACTGGCCACATGCAGAAAACTAAAAGTGGATCCTAGCCTATCATAATGCACTAACATCAACTCAAAATGGATTAAAGACCTTAACATCAAGCCTGAAAATCTGAAACTACTGCAGGACTGGTTATGAGAGACACTTGAACTTACAGGCATAGGCAGGAACTTCCAGAACAGATGCCCAGGGTCATTACAATTTTGAGAATGACTCGATGGGACTACCTTAAAATAAATAGTTTCTGCACAGATAAAAAAAATAGCAACCACACTAGAAAGAAAGCCAAATAATTGGGAAAATATATTTACCAGCAATTATCTTGTACATGTAATTGTAACCCCTCTGCACAGTTTTTTTGCAATAAAAATAAAATAAAATAAATATTTACCAGCAATATATTAGAAAAGGGTCTAATAGCCATTATATATGGTGAACTTAAAAAACTAACTCTTCATAAATCTAACAAACCAATCTTGAAATGGGCAAGTTTGCTAAAGAGATACTTCTCAGAAGAAGAGATAAAAAATTGCAAAGGAACACGTGAGGAAATGTTCATAATTCCTGGCTGTAAAGAAATGCAAATAAAAACCACTCTGCGATACCACCTTACTCCATTCAGAATGGCCCACATCCTAAATTTAGACAATGACAAATGCTGGAAGGGATGCAAAGAAAGAGAAACATTACTGCATTGCTGGCAGTAATGTATATTAATACAACCACTTTGGAAACCAGTCTGGAGGTACCTCAGAAAGCTAAATATCGACCTCTCCTATGAACTGGCCATACCACTCCGAGGCATCTACTCTGAACAATAGGAACCAGTATAAAAAGACACACACCTCAATGATTATTGCAGCACTGTTCACAATAGCCAAGATTTGGAAAGAACCCAGATGAGCTACTACTGATAAGTGGATCCAAAAATTGTGGTACCTATATACAATGAAATACTATGCAGCCTTTAGAAAGGACAAAATGATGGCATTTGCAGGGAAATGAATGGAACTAGACCAAATTATTTGAGTGAGATAAGCCAAGAACAAGACAAATGGCACAGGGTCTACCTGATATGTGGATGCTAAATCCAAAATGCAAGAAGGTATGACAAAGTAAACAGGACTCGAGAAACAAAGGACAGCCACTCATTTTGTTGTATCACCATTAATGACTCCATGTTCTTGACCATGTAGATGGTAGAAATATGCATGCAATAGAGGGAAGCCAGGAGGAGGAACACAATAAGTGGGAAATGGAACAACATACAACAAAGTGGCCCATCATTTGCACTGGACATAGAAGAAAAATAACTAAGCAACCCAAATACAGTGATGGGAAGGGAGGAATGTGTGGGAAAGAGGGAAAGAAGGAATAGCCGACACTAAGCAAAAGGAAAAAAATGTAAACATCATCTGAGGTGGGAAAAATAATTTGGATTGTCAAAGCTCATAGAATTAACAAACTTTAGACCATGATAACAATAATTTGCCTTGTCAAGTTTAAAAAGTGTTTGTGACTTTAACTAAGTATCACAATTCCACAATACTGTGAAATGTGTGAAGTATATGTAATCACCTATCTCAATTTTTCAAAACGTGTGAGAAGGGAAGGGTTATGAAGGATGAGTGACAATATTGTCAGACACCTTGTATTCATGTACTGTTTTGTAGGATGGGAACATCTTTGTAAAACTACTTAAAGAAAATAATAATAAAAACTGTTTAAAAATAAATAAACATTAGGATGACGATAAAAAAGTTCAAATATAAAATAAGAAAATAATCCAGTTGGAACGAAAATTTCTTTGGGGAGAGTAATGTAGTGTATTCTATAGCAAGTTTCACTTCAGCATTAAATTCAAAAGCTAGACCTCAAGTAAATGAAATAAACTAAGAAATTGAGTTGAAAAAAGAAAAAAAAAGAAACTCCGCCCACTCTTCCTTGCCTGGACAGCTGGTGTGGGTAAAAATGCATCATGCTCCTGAATTGGAACTGAAGTGGCAAGGACCTTACTTGGTCATGCTAACTTCACTGTTGCATATTATATTAGCATGAAAACAGCATTAGATTCATCAGTCTCTAGTAAAATAGGCAGTGGACCCATATACAGAGAAGGCTACAAGATGGACTGTGCAGACACTCAGAGGGACCCTTAAGGATAAGACTTACTAAGTGTTAATTAGCAATAACTAGTGTGTTTCTATAATTTACTTGTTTACAATTAAATTTACATTTTAAGCCTGTTCATTGGGTGGAGAGATGGGATTTTTTAGGATTTGGTAAGAACGAATCAAGGATTTGATTTGACATGAAAACCAGTGGGGGATGTATAAAGCAGCAAAGCCCTAATAATCAGCATGACCCACTAATCAATGCGGCCCCATGTCCTGGCCCACAGGAGTGCATGAGTCATGCCACCAAAGGGGCCAGGGCATGCTGCTGGAGGGAGTTGGATGTCATCCTCAAATGAGCTGTTAAGAAGTTATTGAGGAATGCGCAGTTCATGAAGTGATGGATGAAAACTGTTAGGCAGGAGACCCACTAGGTCTGGGAGGGGTTCAAGCTATATATAGGCTGCATAGCCAGAGCAATGGAATTGGAGAAAATCAAGTGAAGACCTGGAAGGAAGGAAGTGGTGAGATAGCAGGGGGGAAAGACTTGGGAGAAGAGGAATTTGAGGGAGTGCAGGAGGGGAAGGATGCCAATTGGCCACCAGGCCAGAGAAGTGTAGGCCTGTAGATAGTGGAGAGGCCTAAAGAGAAGAAGGAAGTGATGGAAGGGAAAAAGGGAAATGAAGGACATGTCTATAAAGAAGGAGGGAGTTAGAGAAAAGGAAAAAGCCTTACCTATTGAAGTATGGAGTTTCGAGATGATAATTTGGGGGGTTGATGGTTTGCACAGTAATTAACTATGTGCAGGGCTGCCCATTGGAGGTCTGAGATTTGGTGGTTGGGGCTGGCTTGTCAATGAGTGTACAGCCCAGGACAAGGCAAATGCAGGCCCATTTCTAGCGTAAATAAAATTACCCTCAATGTGCCTTATTAGATTGTCTTGTGTTTTATGTAACATAAGTATACAAGTTTATAAGTTAATAGTGTCAAAGGCCACGAATTTTGTAAAATGTTATGAGGTCATAATAGCTTTGCAAAACCCAATGGGACAATGATATCACAATGGCAATATGATGTCACAATATCAAATCATAATAATATTTTGATGTCATAATTAGTTGGTGATGCCATAATGGTGATGAGGTCACAATAGGTTTATGATGTCACAATGGATTGATGATGTCACAGTGGCATGCTAGACTTCAATTTTCCATAACTTCAAATGAGAATATAAATCCAGAATGGGATTGTGATATCTACAAAGTCATGCATTGGCCTAAACGTTATGAACTCCCAACAAGTATGTAATGTCACAATGGATTACAATGTTCATGATATCTGACAGAGTGATGACATAATTTTCATGATATCAGAGTGCATTTCTAATATCACATATCATACCTGAAATTAGTAAAAAAACAGATTATCAGATCAAAAAGGGCTTGTGTGTCACAAGGGCATCAGGTCAAAGTTATGAGGAGAGGACCGGTTAATGATGGCACACTAGTGATTCTGCTTCGAAGGGTTTGTAATATTACAATGGTATAACTGATCCCAATTGTTAGACCACAAAGAATATATGGGTAAACAACTGAATTTTTTTTGTCACAAAGGCCATATGCTGTTTCAAAGGCGCTAAGAGATCATAATCGATTAAAACGTCACAATGTGATGGTGATGTCACAATGGCAATGTGATGATGGAATCGGTTTGTTATATCACGGTGGTCATGAGGTCACCCATGGAATAGTGATGTCATTATGAATTTGTAATATTACAATCACATGTCTGATTTCAATTGCTACTGGTTTACAATGAGGATAAGAATTCAAGGAAGGAGCTAGAAGTCCTAAAACCCATGAATATTCTAACATGTGATGTCAAAATAAGTTTGTGAAAACAGAATGATAGAGTAATATCACAATGTCAATATGATGTCACAATATCATGTCATAATAAAGTGTTAAGGGAGTTCTGAGGAAGATGGTGGAGGAGAAGCTGGAGGGTAAACAAGCTTTCTCATAGAAAGCAGTTTTAGTGTTCAAGTGAACAATCCTAGGGTAGAGAATCACACCAAATGTGCCATCACAGTACAGAGAGTGTGTCCAGAGAGGGAAAATCCAGTCAAGGAGACAGATCTGAGCACTTGCTAGTAGCCGTGGCTGCTGTGGCTGCAGCGGCAACAGTGGCGTCCATAGCCATCATCCCTACAACAGAGAGATCCCAGGACAAAGGTGCCAGACACAGCAGACAGGGGATTCTACTCAACACCAGCAAGAACTGAGAAGGAGCAGATACCTTCATCCTTCAGATTGCAGACCAGAGAGTGCCCAGGAACTAAGATTCTGTCATGAGTAGAACCCTGAAATCCTCACTCCTTCTCAGGGAGCAGAGGTGGGAATGCCAGCCCTATCCCCTACCACCACTGGAGATCTCCATCTTTGATACTGACAAAGACCCAGCTGAGCAGGTAGCTCCAACTCAGGTCTTGGAAGAAAACAAAAGAGTCATTTTGCAAGTCACAGGAACAAGAAGGGACCTGGAAGGCTCAGTTCCACCCAGGGCAAAGTCACACCGCCCAGGCAGAGAGAGCTCTGCCCTCAGAGAAGTGACTTTCTTCGCGGTGTAAACAGAGCCAGAGTCTGCCCCTCCCTACAAAAGCCTAGACAAACAATTGAAATTCAGTAAACATAAATCCTGAGAATGGCTCAAAGCTGGACTCTGTGTCTCAGAAGCTAGCCTCTCAGGGAAAAGCTACTGTTTGCTGAAAGGCCTCAAACCTACCCAGAACCTAGCCTCATCACAGCTTCTCCAAACTAGAGGAAATTGCCATTTCCCTCTTTTGGGATACTCAAAGCAGATCTCCGCCCCATTGAACTAGCCTGGGAAGAGGATCACAAAATCCTGCCTAACACAGAGCATTTTCTGCCCAAACAAACTGACTTAAGAAACCAATCAAGCCATAGGAAACCAAACACCACAAACAGACCAGAGACTCGACCAAGAGACTGGTTATGGACACAGGGGAGATACAAGTTCTTCCCATTCCCGCCCCCTAAAAAAAACTCAAAAAGCCAAAGAACTCTTTTATGAATTTTTTTTTGATTTTAATTTTAAAAATGTTTTCTGTTAGTATTTTCTCTCATAATTTTTATTTTTGGTGTATGTGCGTGTGTGTGTTTGACCTTTTGTTCCTTTTTATTATTTTCATATTTTCTCTTTCTTTTTTGCATGACTTAATTGCTGTTCTGCTCAGCCCCAGATATATACCTGTTGTCAATTATTACACCTTATCCTCCATTTTGTACATAATTAATCCAGAAATTTATTACTCAATTCACAGCCTCTTAGGCTTAAATTCTTTACGAGCAGTTTTATTTCTTTATACCTACATAATTTTCTAGTAACCAATTAAAAAAAACTTTTATTTTTTTAGTTTTTCATGTCTCCTTTCTCTTCTCTCCTCTTCTCATCCTATTCTTTTCTTCTCTCAATATCATTTCATTAAACTTACATAAATTGTGTTTCATTTCTTAAACTTGAATTTTTGTTTTTCCATTTTTTTCTTTAAAATATCTCTCCTATCATTCTGCCCAAACCACTTCCCTCTCAGAGATTAGGACTTGGTTAAATTTACTTTCCTTTAATCTATCCATATCCCTCTAGTCCTATTTTTCCCCACATTTCTACCTAAAGCTAATAATTTCTGGTTTGCCAAATCCTTCTTTGCTGTTTGTAACCCATTAATCCATGGTTGTTTGATGTTGAATAGATTGTATCTGTTGAACTATATTGTATTTGAAGCCATTTTGATTGTGCGACTACAGGACTCTGGTTGATGCTTGCCTTAAAATAGTATTCTAGCACAAAATTGGTGTTACTTTCATACCAAATTGGCAGAATAAGCTGGAAGAACACAAGAAAAATGTCAAATCCAAGTGTCTGAACTCCCACTCATGATAATCAGGTGACAGAATAGTTAATGAATAATTCAGAGGAGAGTTATCAAAAGCTCTATGAACACTGCTGGTAAACATGGTGAATGAAATAACTGAAAACTTGCAAAGGACTCAGTGTGAGTATGATAGAGAGCGAGAGGAGGCAAACAAAAATTAATATAGGAATCTTGAGAGCATTAGGGAACTACTTAAAGATTAAAACAGGAATTGCATAAGCCGGTTGAGAACAGTTAAAGAGAAATACAGGGATAACATGAGAAGGTTGAAAACAGTCATAGAGAATTACAGGAATTGTGTGAATGTGAGGAAACTTATCAGTGTAATACAGGAATTGAGAGAGAGGGATGAGAATAGACGAAGATCAATACAGGCACTCATGGAATCCATAAGCAGACAGCTGAAACAATTCTGAGAGACCACAAAAGGAATGATGAATGGAGCCCAACAGAAGGAATGGGAGTCCAAGGAAACCATAACCAATCAACTAAGTGATTTGAGAATAAACACTGAACACCAAATTAAGGAAGTAAAGTTGAAACAATATCTAAAACAAATCTCCAATAAAGAATTTGAAGCCATTAAAACCACCCAATTAGAAGGAAAAGTAATAAAAACAAAGAAGGAAGACTTGACAGTAAGTTAGACCATGCAGAATATCGAATCTCAGGGATTGAAGACAGCCTGGATATTATAGAGAAAGAACATACAATTATCCAAGACAAATTCTAGAAATATGATCTATTCAATATTTGGAAGACACCATCAGAAGGCGAATGTGAGGATACTGGGTATAGAGGAGCACCTAGAGACAGAAGTTAATGGTCTAGGAAATATATTTAACAGCATCCTAGCAGAGAACTTCCCAAACATGCAAAAATATAGGCCTATTCAGATACAAGAAGCTATTAGAACCCCATATAGACCAGACCAGAATAGGACATCCCACCGTCACATTATAATCCACACAGGATCAATTCAGACCAAGGAAAGGATCCTTAAAGCTGTCATGTCGCCTCTAAAAGGAAAAAAATTAGAATATCTTCAGATTTCTCAGCAGAGATGAATAAAGCAAGAGCCTGGCATGATGTATGCCATGCCCTAAAGATAAGTAAGTACCAGCCAAGAATACTGTTCCCAGCTAAACCCTCCTTCATAACCGAAGGTCAAATAAAAACAGTCCATTGCAAAGAAAAATTGAAACAATAAATCTCCACCAAACCAGCTGTACAAAAGATACATAAAGATGTCCTACGCATAGAAAACGAACAAGACCACAGTAAAGGGTGAGAAACTGCGTTCAAGGGAATAAAATTAGAACTCAACACCAAAAGCCACAAAAGGAAGTCCTGTAACACATGGAGGTTGAACAACACACTGTTGAATCACAAATGAGTCATGGAAGAAATTAGAAAGGAAATAGAAATTTTCATGATATTCAACAAAAATAAACACACAAATTACCAGCTCCTCTGGGACACAGCAAAGGCAGTACAGAGAGGCAAGTTTATAGCTGTGAGTTCCTATATCAATAAATTAGAGAGATTTGAAACCATCAATTTAATAAGACATCTGAACCTCCTTAAAAAAAGAGCAGCAAGATAAACCCCAATCCAAGAAATGGAAAGAAATAATTAAAATTAAATCAGATTTAAATGAATTAGAATCCAAAAACACCATATAAAGAATCAACAAAACAAAGAATTGGTTCTTCAAAAAATTTAACAAAATTGATAGACCCTTAGGAATTCTTACCAGACAAAGAAGACAAGACACCCAAATAACCTCAAAGATGAGAATGGAAACATCACCGCAGAAACAACCAAGATTCAGAACATTATAAAGGAATACTTCTCAAACCATTATGCTAATAAGTTTGAGAACCTGGCAGAAATGGACATTTTCCTAGCTAATATCGACTTGCAGAAACTCAACCAAGATGAGATAAATCAAGTAACATGACCATATCAAGCATAGAAATAGAAAGAGCAATACGAAACTTCCCACTTAAGAAAAGCCCAGGACAAGATGGATTTTAAATGGAATATTACAAGGCCTTCAAAGCAGAGCACACACCAATACTCCAAAAACTCTTCAATGAAATTGACAGAAAAAGTTCACTACAGAATTCTTTCTATGAAGCCATCATAATCCTCATCCCAAAGCAAGGCAGGGACTCATCAAAGAAAGAGAACTATAAACCCATTTCTTTGATGAACATTGATGTAAAACACCTCAACAAAATTTTGGCCAATCGACTTCAACATTTCATCCAAAAACTCATACACAACGATCAATCAGTATTTATTTCAGTGATGAAAAGCTGGTTCAATATATGCAAATCAATTAATGTAACTTATCACATCAACAAGAGCAAGTATTAGAATCACATTGTTATCTCAATAGATGAAGAAAAAGTATTTGACAAGATCCAACAGTCCTTTATAATGAAGGCTCTGGGAAAACTATGAATCCAGGGAATATTCCTCAATACAATAAAGGCTGTATATGACAAGCCTACAGCCAGCATTATAATTAATGGTGAAAAACTACAGCCATTTCCTCTTAAATCAAGAAGGAGACAAGGATGTCCACTTTGTCCGCTTCTCTTCAATCTAGTATCAGAATGACTATCTACATCAATAAGAAAAGATGCAAATAAAAAAGGGATCCATATAGGGAAAGATGAAGAAAAATTCTCCCTCTTTAAGATGACATGATCTTGTATTTAAAGAATCCCATGGACCACTCAGAAATTACTCATGATGATTCAAAACTTTGGCAAAGTAGCAGGGTATAAAATTAACTCTCAGAAATCAATGACTTTTCCGTATGCCAGCAATGAGAAAAGCATGGCTGAAATTAGGAAAGCAACTCCATTCATAATACCCCACAAAAATTAAAATACCTAGGAATTAACTTAATCAAAGAAGTGAAGGGTCTTTTTGATGAAAACTTTAAAAACCTGAAAAAGGAAATCGAATCAGAACTTAGAAAGTGGTAAAAAAAAAAAAAAAAAAAAAAAAACAACTCTCATGCTCCTTGATTAGAAAGATCAACATCATGAAAATGGTAATACTTCCCAAGGCTATCTACAAATTCAATGTGATACCTATCAATATTCCAAACTCGTTCTTCATGGAAATAGAAGAGGCAATGCAAAACTTCATATGGAACAGTAAAAAACCCCGAATAGCAAAAACAATCCTCAACAGAAACAACAGTGCTGAAGGAATATCAATACCAAATTTCAAACTGTACTACAAAACCATAGTAATGAAAACAGTTTGGTACTTGCAAAAAATCAGACCTCAGGATCAATGGAATAGAATTGAATACCCAGAAAATGAACGCACTGACATATAGCCACCTAATCTTTGAGAAAGGAGCTAAAAAATAGCATGGAAGAAAGATAGCCTCTTTAGTAAATGGTGTTGGCAACGTTGGTTAATCACTTATAGAAAACTAAAGCTAGATCCTTATATATCACCCTGCAGCAGAATCAATTCCAAATGGATCAAAGACCTCGGAGTCAAAGCAGACACCCTAAAAACTTTAGAGGACAAAATAGGAGATACTCTAGACATCCTTGGAACAGGACTAAATTTTCTTAATAGAGACCCATAAACATAACAAATCAAAGAAAGGTTGGACAAATGGGATTGCATGAAATTGCAGAGTTTCTGCATGGCAAAGGACAAAGCTCACAAGATCAATAAAAAGCCCATGGATTAGGAGAAGACCTTCACTAACCATAAAAGGGACAAGGGTCTCATATCTAAAATATACTTGGAACTCAAAAAATTAAATCCCCCAACAACAAATCCTCAAAGAAACCACTGCCCAATAAATAAAGACTTTAGACCAAGGGCTAAAGACTTACAGAGAATCTTCTCCGAAAAGGAAAGTGGGATCGCTAATAGACACATGAAGAAATGCTCAGCCTCCCTAGCCATAAAAGAAATGCAAATCTAAACAACACTGAAATACAACATCACTCCAGTTAGAATGGCTATAATCAAGAACTCTAATAATAACAGATCCTGGACGGGATATTGGTGAGATTGTAAACTTGTTCAACCACTTTGGAAAGTAGTATGGAGGTTCCTCAAAAGACTCTACATAGAGCTCCTTGATGACCCAGCAATCCCACTTTTGGGTATTTACCAAAGTGATCACAAACAAGAATATACTAAAGCTACCAGCATAACTATGTTCATTGCAGCATTATTTACCATAGCTAAGATATGGAACCAACCCAGATGCCCCTCAGTAGATGAATGGATCAAGAAAATCTGGTATATATACACAGTGGAATTCTATGCCTCCATCAGAAAGAATGACATTGCCCCATTTGTTAGGAAATGGAAAGATTTGGAAAAAATTAAATTAAGTGAAGTAAGCCAGGCCCAAAGAAATATAGGTCCCATGGTTTCCCTTATTTGCAATAACCAATTTATGTCTGAGACAAGCTGAAACGGCCACATATGTTGATGTTAGGCGAAATGAACCCCTTGGTAAGGACTCAAATTGTTTTTCTTTTCTTTTTTCTAGTATATTTGTAAGATGATTTCTCTGTTGCTTTGCATGTTCCTACTCCACGGTATAACCCCTGTTTTCAGTATATTTGATGTTGGTATAATTTTGGGAGGGAAAGGGAAAAACAAATAGGGATATAGGGTGACCCATTGCAAGAATGACATGTACAAAACATTATGTCGAAAACCAAACTTTATAACTTTGTCGTGGGGTGGGGAGGTGCAGAGGGAGAGATGGGAATGGATGGGAAGGGGAAACAAAGGAGGAGGCAACAATGATTGATAAGAAATGTACTTATTACCTTATTCATGTAATTGTAAACCCACTGTATGTATTTTTACAATAAAAAATCATGAAATAATAAAGTAAAAATCCATGTCACTTTTTTTTGTCAGTCATGGGGCTTGAACTCTGAACATTGGCATTGTCCCTCAGCTCTTCAGTTCAGGAATGCCACTATACAACTTGAGAGCCACAGTACCATTTCTAGTTTTCAAGAGTTATATTGGAGATAAGAGTCTCACAGACTTTTCTGCCCAGGCTGGCTTTGAATCACTACCCTCAGATCTCAGACTTTTGGGTAGCTAGGATTACAGGCATGAGTCAACAAAGCCCAGGTCCAAGACAATTTAAAAAAGCAAGCTTATTGAAACTTCTGCCTTTTTCCAAGAAACAATCTTACTTTTTCAGCATTAGTTTATAACTATGAGTTACTTTTAGATGTAACTGAGTTTTTCAATAGAATCAAATATAAGTTTTATTATTACTAAGTATCCCACAAATATCACTGTAATTGATTTCCCCCAAAGTCAATTATTACATACAATATTACTCACTAATATTGTTAGAGTCTATATTACATATAATGTGAAGTGAACCATTTCATATAAATTAGTAGATGCTATTTTAGCATTATAAATTCACATCTGTGATTTTAAACGAAGGAAAGAAGATTTTTCAAGTTAAAATGAAATATGAATGTGTAGTGTGTCCCAACTGAACCTAAAATTCTGAGTTCATACAGACAAAATTATTTTCTTTCAACTAAAGACTTTCCACTAAAGTAACACTATTAGAAATAGTGAGGCAAGAGGAGGAAGAATTAAAATCATGTCAAACAATGTCTCTGTTATTCTGCTAACCCCTCCTCTTTGATGACCTGCCAATTCCCCGTTGTCACAAAGCTTCAAGTGTCCCTCTTAGAATTCTATTTGGAAAAGTTCTCAATCACTGATTCTTTTTGTACTTTCTGTTATATGAAACAAAATATAGACACAAAACAATTGATATAAAATGCACACTTATGTTGAAGTCACCACAACTGGAAAAACAACCAACAAAGTAGAATTCCCCCAGGAACAAAAACATGTTGTGTCCAGTTTTTTTTGAAAGCACAAATAACTCAAATACATGTTAACTTGGAGTAGAGCCATAAAGATAACTGTATCTCAAAAATAAGGTTGTGTTAATTTGTAATTAAATTCATCTAGATGAACCTAATATAGCAAATCCCTTGAATGGATAAAATTGTTTAAAACAAATGTGACTGTATAAGGAGTGAGATCTGCATATATATAAAAGAATAAAATAACAAAATCATGACATACTTTAAAAATTCAGAAATGCAATGAATAAGTCCAATAATATCCATATTGAAAACTAATTCCTACTGATTTAACAAGAAAAAATATGCAACTATACAATCTGAGCAGTGTACGTGAGTCTACATAATTTTAAACTACTCCAAATTACACTTTGTAGAAGACTGAATGTGGGTTACCTAAAGGAAAACTTCAACATATAATATAAATGAATTAAAAATCTGATGAAAAAATAAAAGTAGTTACTGGAAAATACTAGTTTAATAAATGGTGGTCAAAATCTTTCTAGTACTGAAAAAATTGCACACCTATTTAGTTAGATCCAGAAAAAGACCCAAGTTACTCGAGCTGATTTGAAACTTTGGCAAAGTAGCAGGATACATCTGTAAAATTTATATGGATGTTGACTCTGGCAAGGAATGTATTTCCTCTTTGCTCGGACAAATAAATATATGAAAGAACATAACTTCTACAACTAAATATCAAGACCCAACTAAGCATATAACCAGAAAAGTCATCATGTAAGCTGTATTGCAACTGGAGTAAAATTGAGATACCACTTCACCCCAATTAGAATGGCTATAATCAAGAACTCTAGTAACAACAGATGCTGGACGGGATGTGGACACAAGGGAAAGTTACTGTATTGTTGGTGGGAGTATAAACTTGTTTAACCGCTTTGGAAAGCAGTATGGAGGGTCCTCAAAAGACTCCACATAGAGCTCTCTTATAACCCATCAATTCCACTTTTGGCCATTTACCCAAATATTCCCAAACAAGACCATACTAAAACTACCAACACGACTATGTTTATTGCAGCCTTATTTACCATAGCTAAGATACGGTACCTACCCAGATGCCCCTCAGTAGATGAATGGATCAAGAGAATCTGGTATATATACACAATGGAATTTTATGCCTCCATCAGAAAGAATGACATTGCCCCATTTGTTAGGAAATGGAAAAACTTGGAAAAAATGATAGTAAGTGAAGTAAGTCAGGCCCGAAGAAACATATGTCCTATAGTTTCCCTTATTTGCAATAACTAGTATATGTCTGAGTCAAGCAGAAAAGGTCAGATAAGTTGAAGTTAGGGAAATGAATCCTAAGATATATATTCAAATGGTTTTTTATCTTTCATACGATTGTTTTTAACACATTTATAAGATGATTTCTTTGTTGCTTTGTATGTCCCTCCCCCACTGTATAACCCGGCTTTCACAGTATTTGATGTCTCTATAATTTGTGGAGGGGAAGGGAAAAAACAAATCGTTTAAATAAGGATACAGGTGGACCCATTTCAACAATGAGATGTAAAAGTCGTTATGTCGAAAATCAACTTTACAAATTTGGTGCGGGGGGATGATGGAGGTGCGGGAGGAGGATGGGAAGGGATGTGAAGGGGAAACAAAGGAGGAGGCTACAATGTTTGATAAGAAATGTACTCATTATTTGCCCATGTAATTGTAACTCCTCTGTATAGTATTTTCACAATAAAAAAAGATAAATCAGTCATACTGATTCTGTATTTATTGTAAATGTTGATTTTTTTCAATAATTATTTCGTTTAGTTTGCTTTTTTAAAACATTGTGTTAAATGATATATATCTTGGTAACAAATTTTGGATGCCTCCTTAAATTTTGTTCTGAGTATAAAGTCTCACTTCAGTTCCTAACCCGTGAAATGATGTTGATTACAAAAAAAATTCTAATAGCCACTGTTTATAATACACAAAATCTCATAAGCATGACACCAAAAGCATTGGTTAACATTTGGATATCAGGGTCTCATGACTGATGAGGCCTATCTGCAGGAGTATCATTGTACCTAGATTCCTCAGCCTAAATTTAGCCACTGTTTAAAAATGTTTATATCTTTGTCACCCATCAGAGATTAAATCTGAATATAAAGCCTAAGGAAAATGATAAAGAATTTAGCTTTTCTGGATATAAAGTAACAATATGCATCATAGAGTAACTCACTGGTTTAATGTCAACCTATTTCTCCAAAACATTCTAGGTATTTCCTTAAAATGTGTATTATTTCCTTGAAAGCAATGGGGAATGTGAGAAGAGGATTAACCAAGCATTGCCTTGAAATATACGTAATTTGGATATACCTCTACAATTCGCTATAAGCATTTCTGATAAAAATGTTTGAATAATTGATTTTCTGTTCAGATATAATATATCCTAGTTTCATATACTAAACTACATTCAGAAAATGGTATATACCGATTAACTAAAGAAAGTCCTGGAAGAAAAAATGGCATCTCTATACTATGTGATGCCCAATTCTTAGGTATTTCATTCTGCCTCCATTTAGTGAATGCGATTGTTTAAATCCTTCATAAGGTATTATTTAAAATCAATCAGTGTCCTATAATATAATTGTGTATGATTTTGTTCTAGAATGATTCAAGGAGTGCCCATTCAATCACGACAAACATCACATTCCATTGGTATTCATATGGATAGGAATGAGTTTCTTAGGATCTCCTGCCATTTGAAGGTGGCAGGATCAGGATTCGAACTGTGGGCTCCAGCTCCCACCACTTAAACCTGAGGATAGGGAACTCACCTGTGTGTCCAAGAACATCAGCAAGACCAGTGATAAGACAGGCACAAGTGCCTCTCAGCATTCCTCCTTGATACTTACAAGGCTTCTCTGAACATGACTTTTTTCATTTTTTATTGTAAAAATATTATATAGATGGGTTACAGTTAAATGAGCAAGGTAATGAGTACATTTCCTATTGAACATTGTTGTCTCCTCCTTTGTTTTCCCCATACCATCCCTTCCCTCCCATCTCCACATCTACTCCCCCTGCTGATCTCAGTGACTTAATTTTTTATTTTTGGCTTTGTACAGGGTTTGATCTCAAGTAGTGGCAACTATGAACTTTCCCTCACATTGGGACACATTTACCAAGACCCTGAGTTCAAATCCCAGGCTAGGAAATAAAAGTGGCAGAAATTCCAAACCAGGGAGCTTTATTTTTTGTTTTAGTTAAATGATTAATTATTTTTTGAATTTATTCTTTATTTTGCCAACACGGGGGTTGAACTCAGGTCATGCAACTCTGCCTCAGCTTTGATCGCCCTAGGCTGGAGTACAACCTCTGGACCCAGAGCCGATCTTGGGATCCTAGGCCCAGAGGGCTTGCACGAAGAAAAAAAAAAGTAGGATACCACAAAAAGTGGTGAGCTGTAGAGGGCTGGGGGTTTATGTTTTTTACCTTTACACGGTGACCATCCTGGGTCTGAATGACACAGCTGCAATTGGACCTGACCAGCCATTGCTGAAGGCTGTTGGACTATCAGGGAAACCATAGGTCTACCTGTCAACATAGGCTCTGGGGTCAAATCCCGGTCCTGACACCTACCAATGGCAGGAGATCACAAGAGACTCATTCCTGTGCATAGAAATACCTATTGAAAGAGTACTTCTTGATTCAGTGTAGTCTAAAATTGGATGCAATAATCCTATCATGTGGATTGATCTTAATAGTTTATTGAACATGAAAAGAATAATATTACTTTAGTGGCGGTATAATAAATGCCTAAGAGTTGGTAGGAACCTAGTAGGTTTCATTCAATCATAGACAGACAGATCTGGTGCTCCTTTCCAATATGTATTTATTTGTATACCACCATTTGCCTATCCATGTATCACTGTTTTGGCCAAAACTGAGGCTGGAGGTCAGGACTTGGGAACCACCTGACAGCTTCATTGTCTAGAGGCTACTGTGCTCAGACTCATCCATTCATGAATTGGGCCTGGTAGGCCCTGACTTCAGATCCCAGCACTGCCAAAAATTTAATCTTGGAGTAAGAAGACGAGTATGACACATTTTATCCTTTTCTGGGAGAGTCCTGAGTGTCAGGCATGATGGATATCATATCTACAAATCTGGATGCTGTGATAGGATGTAAGCAATGTAATAAATGGTAGCGGTGTCATCAGAGTCAATAAAATAATTGCTAAATAAACCAATAAAACCAGAAATAAAATGAATAACTACACCAAACACAATATGTACTGAATATCTGTATGGAAGTATAAATCCTATATTTAAAATGGATATAAAGAGTATGTTTTCCCAGCCTGAAGCTTGAATTCAGGCCTAGGGAACAGGCCTGACTTTCTTGTCTTCAAGCATGGTCAGATTCCCTTCTCTCACAGTGCTGCATATTTACCCAGACCTTGAGTTCAAATACCAGGCCTGCCAGAAAAAATGGCACGAATTGCAAACCAGGGGGGTAATTTCTTTTTAATGGAGGGTTATTGGGGATGCCATTGTCCTGCATGACAACATAGGTTGTGAGCCCTGGAGAAGCAAAAGTTGAGAAGGTGACGCCTCCACAAATTGAGGATCGCAGAGGATGGAGACATGCCCCAGACCTAGAGGGTCTGCGAGCACTCTCAGAGGCTGAAATCCACAGGGGGAAACTCTCGCTGCAGGAGTGGTGACCCCTGCAATGGGGTCACAGTAGCTCAGTGGCAGACAGAGTTGGAGCCACAGGCCTCCTGCCTCATGAGCTGCCACCATAGCAGGCTTGGGGATGGGAAGTGGGACAGGGGGCATCCGAAAACAAAATCTGCTTCATCCATGACCTGCATGATGACGTGGACTTCCATAGTCCAGCGGATGAGCACCACCATTGATGCAGCCAGCTGTTGGCACACATCTGCACTGTCTTGGAATCCCTCATGGCGTGTAAGAGCAGATGTTCATCCTGGATGAACTGTGTCTGGAGAAAGCCAAGCGCGTGTGCTGGCTCTCCCAGGAGAAGATGGAGAAAGGAGAGCTGGGGAGCTGCTGTCCCTTCTTGCAGGGGAAGGAACAGATAGAGGGCTCCAGATGCCGGCACAGGATGAACCCCCACAACCAGAGCTGCTTCAGATGCCTCAGGCTCTAGGGTGGGCAAAATGAGGGAGGAGCTGAAAGGTTTTGAAGAATTGCAACTTCAAGACAGCTTGGAAACTGCCAGAGAAGAAATCTGGGTTCCCGACCCTGTAGATGACTCCCCTATGGAGCACATCCTGCAGCAGATGCCCCACATCCAGAGCCACCTACAGCTAGCAGGCTTGGTCATGGAGTGCTCCCTTTCTTTCTTCTGTAGATTGATGTGGATGATGACTCTCTATGTAACATACTGATTCTCAAAAGCCACGTCAGCCACCAGAAATAGGTGGCCAGGCAGCCTTCTCCCAGGCCTCCATCTGCCATGTGATGGGAAGGGTAAACTGAAGGTCAGGTAGGGCAGAGGCTGCCGGGAAGCGGCCCAAATTCAAGGGACATATAATAGCCCATTGGTGGCCAAGGAAGAGACCCATGTTATGCTTATCTCAAACAATAAATTGTTTTCAAAGGGAATAAAAGCCTCCAACAAAGATTTGTTCTTCCAGTCCTGGGGCTTGAACTCAGGGCCTGGCCACTGTCCCTGAGCTCTTTTTGGTTAAGGCTGGCACTCTACCAGTTGAGTGTTTACTGATAGTTCATCGAAGATAAGAGTCTCACTCACTTTCCTGCCCAAGCTTGCTTGGCAACATGATCCTCCAGATCTCAGCTTCCTGAGTAGGATGGTAGGATGACAGGTATGAGCCCCCAGTGCCCAGCTTGTGATGCCTTTTGAAGGTATTTTGTCAAGTCTGTAAAAGGAGTCCCAAAGTCCTGGATAGACCATGACCCAATCAAGAAGCTGGGATGGGGGAAGGTTGACATTCTAGCCATTCTGTTCTCCAAAATTAAAGATGCCAGTTGGCGTTGTATGCATCAAACACCTAGGCCAACAGCCATCAGGCTTAGTGGGGAATAGGTAGAGAATACCCAAAGATTGCAGTGTAGAAATCTCTGAATTTGCAAGCATGTGTTGTGTGTGTGTGTGTGTGTGTGTGTGTGTGTGTGTGTGTGTGTGTGTGTGTGTGTGAACTCAGGGCCTAGGCTCTATCCCTGTGTTTTCTTGGTCAAGCCTAGTACACTGCCACTTGAGCCACAGTCCCACTTGCTTTATGATGGTTAATTGTAGATAGGAGTCTCAAGGACTTTCCTGTTCATTGTGGCTTGGATCAAGAGTAAACACAACTCACAGGTACAATCTTTATGGTGGGCGACTCCTGCCCCCTGATGGCCAGACATGGAACATGAGAGGCTGTGCCATTGTCCTCTAGAGTTCAATTGGGGGAAGTGACCAGGGCCAAGCTGACTTTTGCTCACCACGGGTGCTGATGCCAGAGCAGGTCTGTTCCACCCTAGGCCAAGAGAGCTCCAGGAGGCCCGGCTCCCAGGGGCCCAAGGAAGGGAGAGGTCAGCTCTAGGCCGAGCTAAGAGCCTTTGCCCACAGACACCCCAACTTGGCTTTCCTGATCACCATAAGACCTGTCAAAGAAGAACCCCCAAAAAAACAAAATTGGAGCTGTGGGTCAAAGTGATAGAGCTCTAGCATTGAACCAAAGAGATCAGGGACAGAGCCCCCAAGGTTTGAGTTCAAGAATCCCAGCTGGCCCTCCCCAATAAAACACAGGTTGGCTAAAGTAAACTTGTAATATTTGTGAAGTGTTTCTGAAGAATGGTGATACTAAAGAAAGTACCGTAATTCTAATGACAGCTGAACTTGTGACATACAGCTATGTGCTGAGTCCTTCACAGGGTGCTATTTGCTGGGTCCTTCCCACATGGTGTTTTGTGCTGAGTCCTCAAAAATGTGCTGTTTTCTGAGTCATCCCAAAGGGTGCTATCTGCTGAGTCCCTGAGAAGAGTGGGCCATGCTGGGTTTTTTAAAGGGTGCTGTGTGCTGAGTCCATTACACAACGTACTATATGCTGAGTCCTTCAAAAGGTGCGGTGTGCTAATTCACCCCAAAGGGTGCTGCTATGTGCTGAGCTTGAGAAGTGAGGAAGAGGTGAATTTTTCAAGTGCTTTGTGCCAAGACCTTAAAATAGGGTGCTCTGTACTGTCCTGCAAATGGTGCTCTGGGCTGAGTCCTTTGACAGTGTGGTATGTACTGAGTCCTTCCACACTGTGGTATGTGCTGAGTCTTTCAAAATTGTACTATCTGCTAAGTTTTTTGAAGGGTGCTATGCACTGAGTGCTTTACACAGTGTGCAATGTACTCAGTCCTTCAAAGGGAGCTGTGTGTGTCTTAACACAGGATGCTATGTACTGAGTCCCTGGGAAAGAGTGCTGTGTGCTTGAGTTTTTCAAAGCATGCCATGTGCTGAGTCCTTCACACTGTGGGCTATGGACTCCCTCATTCAAAGGATGCTGTGTGCTGAGTACTCTACACAGGGTACTATATACTGAGTCATTCAAAGGGAGCTGTGTTCTGAGTCCTTCACACAGGGTGCTTTGGGCTGATTTTTGAAGTGTGCTGTGTGCTGAGACATCTCAAAGGGTGCTATGTTCTGAGTCCTTGAAAGGCAGTTATCCCCAACAATCACACACACACACACACACACACACACACACACACACACACACACACACACACACAAGGGTCACTGTACACCTGCTTGGTGTGTAGAGTGGAGGGGGAAGAAGGAGAGTATCCTCCAGTGGTGGTGCTGAGGGGAGATTCGATCCCCTGGGCAGATACTGGGGTTAGGAGGTAGTGATGAGCTGAGGTGAGGCTACAATTGCATGGCCTGGAAGCCTTAGGGCCCAGTCAGGGCTTGGCTTGCAGCAGGGGTGGGGGGCCGGGGCCAAGGGGAAGGGGGCATGGCAAGGGGAGGAGGGGTAGGATCCAGGGCACACTGTGTTAGCAGCAGGGGGTGGGTGCACCCCATGGGGGCAAGGCAGCCCAGGAGAGGAGTGGGGGCAGAGAGAGAGAGAGCAGATCGAAGAGTGAGCACACACACAAAGGCAAGCAGCTTTATATGCTGGTGACCTCCCAAATCTTAGCGCAAGTCCCGGCAGGGAGCACAGAGCATGGGGACCCTGTGCAGCAGGACATTGCAACAGACAGCCACTCAGAAGTGTGGTGGCCATGGCAGGCCTGAGTCTGAGGTCCCTGCGCAGGGAGTATGGAGGTGGAGGTGGCTGAGGTGGGGGCAGTGTTGGCTGATGAGGAGGAGCAGAGGCCAGGTGCAGCCCCTACATGCCCCACAGACACGAGCCTGCCAACTCCCTGCAGCATCGCATTTCAAACACGGTGTTTTTGGCTCAGACCCATGGTGCCTCTCGAAGTCGCCTAGCAGAGATGGCATGCCCCTGGCTTGCTTGCAGCCCCTACCAGGTCTCGGATCCCGGTCCTTGGACTACGGGCCTGCATGCACCTGGAGGCTCTGCCTACAGCTTCTCCCAGTAGCACACATGAGTGGCTGCCCCATGGGCCTGCACCCTGCAAACCCTCCTGCCAAAAGACCCTCTCCTGCTGACATGGACCTGACCCTCCTGTCTCCCCTCTCCTGTCCTGCTATTGCCTGCCCCACGCCCCACAGCCTGACATGTCCCTGCGACAAATGTACCCCAGTGTTGGAGAGTGGGAGTGGGTGACGACCCCGGGATCCCACCCCCACCCTAGTAACCGTTGTACCAGGAAATGGGGTAATGCAGGAATGAGTGAGGAGGGGTCGCCACAGAGCTCCTGGCCTGGAACAGTGGGAGCCACACAGCTGCGCATGTGCACCCTTCCTCTCCCTGTTGGGAACCTGGTGGCTTTAGTCAGAGGTGGGGAGCAGCACCTCCACACCTGCCTTCTCGTGTCTTTTGCTTTTTGCTGGGGGTGGTGGGTGTTGGATGCAAATGATAGGCCCTCCTTGCTGTGTGAGCCCTTGTCTTCTGTGCTCGATCACCCTTTCACCTAAGGAGGGTCCCAGAAAAGCCCACTAGTTATGTGAGGGCACTTGGAGTCAGATAGAAGGTGAATATCTGGGAAGAACACACCCCCTCTGACACACATATACCTGACCTGTCCCCCCACATCAGCTGTCAACAGTTCTCACATGGTGATCACATTTCCCAGCTCTCCCAGCATCTGCTGGCTCACAGTCCATCTGCTCTCCTAGTCCTTCACAAGAATCCGCCAAGTCACCCAGAAGCATCTAGGCTGGAAGTAGGGAGTCTGTCCATGTATGTAGCCTTTAGGACCCCATGCATTTCCCAACACTGCCCCCACCCCAGGTCAAACACCCTTCTGGGACACTGTGACCCCCCTGCTTGTTTTCAGTCCTGGCTCTGAGGAGCCACCTATCTTAGGACACCTTCACACAGCGTCCTGGCCTGGGATTTTGGTGAATGGTGAATAAATGCTGGTTGTTCCCAAGGGAAAGTGTCTGGCCCTTGAGAAAGGGAGAGATAGAGTGGTTCTGCGTTATTAGAGTGGTGCTCCTTTGGGTGGGAGCCACTAGTTTGACAAGGGAATCCCTGTGCTCCAGCTTGTACCTTGTCCCAGAGGAGGAACCAACAACTCAGGAGAGACACTGCTGAGTCTCTTTGTGTGTGCATTTGTGTGTGTGTGTGTGTGTGTGTGTATGCATGAGAGAGAGAGAGGGATGGAGGCAGAGAGAGAGAGACAGAGAGGGAGAGAGAGAGAGAGGAAGAGAGACAGAGAGGGAGAGAGAGGAGAGAGAGATCATCTTTCTCCTTATACCTGCCTGTCTGTGCTCAGGTGAGTGATCAGTTGGCAAATTGCATGTGCTACATGGAGGAGTCTTCTGTCACAGGTCTGGATTTATGTGTGTGTGGTGTTTGTGTGTGTGTGTGTGTGTGTGTGTGTATGTGTGTTTGGAGAGCAGGGAGAACAATGAAAACATATTTAAGTCATTGTGTCTAAAAAGAGCAAAAGCATTTTATATGTATGTGTGTGTGTGTGTGTGTGTGTGTGTGTGTATTTGTTCTTCTTTTTTCATCAATGCCAAGTATGAGTCCAGCCATATTTTTGTTTTCTCCTTCACCGTTTCATGGCTTCTTTGGAGAAATTTTCAGTAGACATTCCTTTCCACCTACCTCTTCCCTATTTCCTATAGCCCACAGTAGCTGCTGGGCCTGTGTGGGTCTCCCCTAGGAGGCCTGTGTGAATTGCAGACCAGGGTGGACAGAAGGACTGTCTTCAGCCAGAAGGCTCATGAGGCAAGTGTGAATGCAGGCATACTCTTCTAGCCAGACAGTCTGCTCTCGTGTGTATAGTTGGAGCTAATTAGAGGGTTGTGAATGTGTCTGCCAAATATAATTAAGGAATTAGTTGCGGGGGGGGAGGGGAGTAGGGCAGGGGCTGTGAGGCTAGGAGGGTCTGGGGCGTGGTGAACGGTGTGACATGGCACATGGTTCACCACGACCGAGGATGAGAAGGCAACCTTACCCAGGGCATTGACTGTGTCCGTGGGCATCTGGGCAGGGTGCTCTGGGCCCCCACTGGTGACATGGATTCCCTCCCAGGGCATTGTACCAGTGGTCAATCATCTCTGGGGTCCTGCAGACTCCAATCTGTGTCCCTCCTGGGCAGTTTCCAGCTGGGCAGTGGTAGGCACGTGCTTTCCCCCTGCGGAGCCCGCTGAGTATCAGGCTGTGGCTGTTAGCAAGGGATGTCTGAATACCAGTTTCTGTAACCTGCTCTAGGCTGTCTGGAAGGAAAAGGGGACAGCTGACTTTGGAACCCTTTGATTGGGACAAATTAAATACCATGTTTTCCAGGGTTTTATCTTGAAGCTGGCAATTTCCACTAACACCTGGGATTATGGGTCAAATTAGATGGAACATTTCAGCCACCAAACAATGACGTTCAAAGCAGCACAGGCAGAGTTCCCTAGCCAGATGGTCTCCTGCTATGAACATCATGCCTTGACTGCCTTTCTTTGGCAGCTGTTGATTCTATTCCTGCTCTCTCTAGGGTGACCACCACAGTCGAGGACATCATGGGGAGCAGATTGTGACCTCACCATCCCCAGCCTGCCAGCTGTGAGCAGAGATGATTCCCAGCATCTGCACTGGACTCTTGGAGACTCAGAAACCTGGGATGCTTCGAGGATCCTTTCTCTGCAACTTGAACCTTGGGGGCCGGATATGTTAGACCATCCTGGCTAGCCTCAGGGGGAGAAGAGGAGGCCCCTTCAGCCAGGCCTTCATCTCAAGGCAACCTCGTTCACACCTGTGTGGGGAATTGAGTGCCACAGAGATGGTCAGCAGCTGAACAGAGATCTTTGAGAAGATAGGCATCCCAGAGGCCACGGAATCTAGCGAGTACCTCGTGCCTCACTTCCTCGGAACCAAAACAGTTAAGTGCAGTGGCACCAGGAGGGCAGGAAGAGGGAGGACAGAAAACTGTGGGAGAGCTACATCAGGCTTCCCCCCCACCAGGATGCTTAGCTGTATCAGATGGGACTTTTCTGTAGTATTGTCGTAGAAAGATGCTCATTTATTTATCCAAAAAACAGTTACAGTATGAGCCAGGCTCCAGGGGGTCCATAGACAATGAAAGGTTCCAGTGCTGGTTCCACAGTACATGAAGAAACCTTGGTTTGAGCTGGATGCCGATGCTTCACACCTGTCATCCTAGCTACTAAGAGACTGAGATGGGAGGATAGAGGCTTAAGGCCGGGGCAGGAAAGCCTGTAAGACTGTTATGTCCAACTAACTAACAAAAAGAAAACAGTAGAAGTGGATGTGTGGCTGAAGCTGTAGTCTGTTGGCCTTGAGTAAAAAGGCTCAACCACATCACCCAGGTTCTGAGTTCAAGGTCCAGGAGTGAGAGAAAGAAAGGAAAGAGAGAGAGAGGAGGGAAATACAGAGAGAGAAAAGGAAGAAAGGAAGGAAGATGGAAGAACATGCAAGCCTTGGTTTGGAGTCCCTGGATCATGGGAGCCAACAATTCACATCTCTGTGGGGACAGTTGCAGAGCATAAAGGCAGTATGTAGGACCAAGCCACTGACCCCTCAGCAACTTCATGACATCCAGGAGCCTTGTGGTCACCGACTGCAGAGAGAAGCAGCCTTGAGTAGAGCCTTGGGCTCAGGGTGGGTCACCAGGTTTCAATCATCTTCCGCCCCAAGGAGTTTATTTTCTGGTCAGATATGAAGGAAATGTCTAAGGGCTAGGGAGGTGTTGGGGTGATGGAGTGTCAAGAGGGGGGAGCAAGGGATAAAAAGGAAGATGTAGAGGGAGGATGATCCCAGTTCAGGTGTGTCAGGACCTCGCCTGTCAACCTAGACCATCACTGATAGAGCTTTTGACCCAGCCACATTGCAATTAAATGTCCTGGTGCCTGTTGACCACCTGGCTATCATCCACCGCAGGATGCCTGTGCAGTAAGACATTGGGGACTGGGATTTCCAGGCTCAATCTGAAGATCACATCCCAGGTGTTCATTTCTTTACCAGAGAAAGAGGTAAGCATGCCACTGGCACAGGACAGACAGGGAATGAGGGCGGGAGTCAGATCAGTGGTGCCCCAAGATTTCCTCAAGTGGGCGTTAGGACCCCGTGATTGCCATTCTCAGAGGCAGAGGTGGGTGTCTTTGCTGGCTCAGCCTTTAGTCTAGATGGCAGATCTGGGACTCAGAGAGGGCCAACTGAAGGTGAGGAAAGTTTGGGTAGAGGCTGGTGGAAAAACTAGAGGCACTAGGCTCTAAGCAGTGTTGATTCTTTGAGAATACTCACCACCTAGGAACATTCTTGGGATGGATGAGCCCTTTTCTCCTTCCCGAGAGAGAGGGACCCTTGGCCCAGAAATCCTTTCATTCCCACATATTGTAGTTGGATAACTAGAACTCACCTCATTGCCCAGTATTGAGGCAGTACAGCGGGAGATCCTGAGTCTTTGATAAGGTCAGGGGGTCTCAGTATGAGATTGTACTTGAATGTCCTAACTAGGTGCATGGTCAGTCCCATCTAAGAATGTCTTGATGTAGGACATAGAATCTAAAGAATCAGAGCATGATGGGGCCTGTTCTGGGAGTCTTGAATATCATGTCTTAACTTCGAGCTCCCATGTGCCCACATGCATCTCTTTCTTGGGTGGGTTTCAGCCTTGCGTAGCCTGGATTATAGCCACTGGCATCCAGCTACAAGGATATCTTTTCATACTTTCTTCTATTGTAACAGCTGTCTACTTGCCCTGGCCAAGATCTCTGACCTCCACAACAGCTCCCAGCAGCCCCTGATTGTGTGGAGACCACAAAGGTCAAACTGATCCCATTTCTTTGTCCTCAGGGGAGGAAGATATGTTTCATCTGAAGCCTGGGGTAGGCGGGGTGGCTGTAGATGGATGCTCAGCTGGGAGAGAGGTAGTCTGTTTTAGCCAAGAAAGTAAATGTGGCCAAATGCTAATAGCAAGAAATGTCTGTGAGACTCTCCTCTCCCAAGAACCACCTGAAAGCTGGAAGAAAAGATGTGGTTCAAGTTGTAGAGAGCTAGCCCTGAATGAAAAAAGTGAGGGACAGAGCCTGGGCCCTGAGTTCAAGCCTTAGTACCAAGATGCATACTTGCTCATCCACACACAAACACACCACACACACACACACACACACACACACACACACACACACACACACACACACACACATTCAGAGGAAGGTAGTAATGATGAACTAGAACTGGGGGCAGTCTGAGGCATAGTCACAGTAAACTCTCAAGCCAAATCAAGTGCTTTCTCCCTAAGTCTTTCTTGGGCTGAGGGGTCTCGGCCATGCCAGTAAGTTCCAAGTCCTGGGATTCCTGGGATAGCGACTGCTACAAGCAACAGCCAGTTGGCTGTGGATTTCTGAGCCTACAAGGCTTTCATGAGCCCAACTCAACACCTGCCCAAGGTGTGCCTGACAAATTCACACACTTGTGATACCCGCATGAGTGGACGTTACTTGGAGTGACATCTTGCACCTCCTGCCCCTCCTGGCCCAGAACCCTGGTCTGAGATGGCGATCTACTGCTCAGATCCACATTGCACCCATGACAGATGCAATTCTGATGATCTCCATGCCCCAAGGCTCAATCTTTCTCTGGTACTGTGGCCCGCTCTGTAGGCAATGGCCTCCAAACAGGCTCCACTCAAGACTTGTAGAACACCTACACATTGGGAGAACCTCAGGGGGCCCACTGGAAACTACTTTGCCTAGAGCCATAGAGTGAGGTCCAAGCAGAACAGGTTTTGGTCACGGGGCTTGAACTATGGGCCTGGGCTCTGTCCCCAGCTCTTAAGCTTACAACTTGAGCTACAGAACTACGTCGGGTCCTCTGGAGGATCCTTGGAGATCAGAGTCTCCCTGACTTTCCTGCCTGGGCTGGCATTGAACTGCGATCCTCACATCTCAACCTCCTGAGGAGGTAGGAGGACAGATATGAGCCACTGGTGCCCAGCTGATCTGGCCTTTCACCAGAGTGGACTAGGAGCTCCTGAAAGCTTTTCTTTATTTTTCTGTGCCAGTACTGGGCTTGAACTCAGGGTCTGGTTTCTGGTCTCTTAACTTTTTCCCTCAAGGTTAGTACTCTACCACTTGAGCCCCAGCTCCATTTCTGCTTTTTGGTAGTTCATTTGCAAGAAGAGTCTCACTAACTTTCCTCTCCTGATCTGGCTGGACCCTCGATCTCTATCTCAGGCTCCTGAGTAGGTAGGATTTACAGGGTTTGAGCCACTGTTAGCATTGGGCTAGAAGCTTTTCTTAAGCAAGAGTTCTTCCTGCATTTGCCCTGACTCCTCCATGCAATGGATGGCTGAGTGTTAGGAGCTGTGTAAAATAGGCTTCCAGCCACAGGAAATGGCTGGGGTCCCTGGTGGAAAGCCATTCTAATCTTCCCCCTAGGCCCCACTCTAGGACTCCACCCTCTGCCCTGTGACTCAAGTACAAACTTTGACCCAGCCTTGAATGTCCTACCAGACTTTTCTGAAGCCACAGAGCTTTCATTCCAACAACACCACCTGCTCTACAGCACACCTCAGGACCTTTGTCCATGCTGTACCTTCTGCCTGAGGCTCTCTGTCCTGTATCCACATCTTAGAATTCCTGTAGAATTTTGGCACTGGATATATCACCTCCTGGAACAAGTCTTTGCTTCCCTTCTACCTCTTTTTTTATATTGAGTTGCTAGAGATGGAATTTTTGCAGGCTGACTGGCAAATGCTCTATCTTGGTGTGTGTGTGTGTGTGTGTGTGTGTGTGTGTGTGTGTGTGTGTGTGTGTGTGTGTGTGTGTGTGTGTGTGTGTGTGCCTCTCCTGGGTTTGAATTAATTGCCTGGATGCTATCCTATCCCTGAGCTTTTGTGCTCAAGGCTAGCACATTACTACTTGAACCACACTTCTATTTCTGGCTTTGGGGGTGTTTAATTGGAGAAAAGGTTCTCATATAGACTTTCTTGCCTGCAATTGGGATCCTTAGATCTCAGCTTGCTGAGTAGCTTCCAAGGGTGAGCCACCAGCACCTGCCTTCTACCCTACCTCTTACATATAACCTCAGCCTTCCTCTGAGTCCCAGAAAAAATATGTCTCACCAGGTTCACTTCTTTTTGTGCCAGTCTTGGGGCTTGAAATCAGGGTCTGGGCAAGTTCCTGAACTTCTTGTGCTCAAGGGTATCACTTAAGCCACAATGCGACTTTTGGCTTTTGCTGTTTCTGTGGAACTGAGGAATCAAACCCAGGATTTAGTGCATGCTAGGCAAGCACTCTACCACTAAGCCACATTCGCAGCCCAAGGCTCACTTCTAACGGGAGTTATGAGGGTGGGATTTATTGGCATACCTCTTTAGGCATAAAAATCGCTGAAAATTTCATATCTATCAAGATTTGGGAGCACCATGTGACTAGGCAATGAGGAATGATAAATGAGTGATATCCACCAGGCCCCAGAGGATCTAGGCTCACATCCTACAGGGGGATAGAGAATATGGAGCCAGAAACTTTGACCACTCCTACAGTGTAGGAACTGTGATCTCCCTGGAGGCAGTGGCTGGCTTCTAGTTGTCCCGATGGGACACCTCAGCCAGAACATCAAGCTTCAGTTATTAAATGGCATACAAGGATGCTTTGTTCAAGTTGCTGGCTCAGACTTAGTACTCTTCAGGGCTTGTCCCAGCTTGCCCAGTTTGGGGGGCTGGGCATTGGCAACCTGCTGAATGCCCATCATCCATACATCATCCATCCAAACACAGAGACATGTAGTTATTGCCTCCTTGGGGGGGGGAGAGCAGTTCCGTGTTGCACTATCAGCCTAGACCCTGTCCCTGAGCTCCTTTTGCTCAAGGGTAGTGCTCTGCCCTTGAGCAACAGCCCCATTCATGTTTTTTTCCCTGTAATCTCTTAGAAATAAGAGGGTCGTGGACTTTCCTGCCCCGGTTGAATTCAAATTGTCAGTCTCTACATCTCAGCCTCCTGAGGAGCTAGGATTACAGGCAGGAGCCCCTGGGTCCTGGTTTTCTTTTCTTCTTGTTGTTCTTTTTGTAATCATAACAATCTGAAATCTTCACGGTGTTATCCAATGGTTTGCATTCGAAGTAAACTACCCAGGCTTGGAGTTCGAATGCCAGGACTGCCACCCACAAATTGAAGGAGATACTGACAAACTCATTCCCATTCATGTGAATGCTAATGGAATGTTATAAAAATAATAATTAAATTTGCAGTTAATTCATGATTCTATTTTAGAATGCCATGCAAAAATTATTGGATTTATATTTTCCATTCTAGCACCATGGTGTGATTCCCCTAATGGAAGGATATTGAATAATTTTTAATTAATGTTTCTATAAGTATTCAACCAGGATACTTTATTAAATGGAGGCATAATTTCATAACTAATAATTGGTAATAATGTATATAATTTAATATCCTCACATTCCCTCTCTCTTTATGCATATATATATATATATATATATATATATATATATATATATATATACACACACACACATCTATCTATCTACCAATCTACACAATCGATCTGTTTATGCTCTTGTCACTATTGGCACTACTGGGGCTCAGTGGTAGAGTGCTTGCCTAGTACATACAAAGCCTTGGGTTCAATCCTCACTACAATGTGCATAGAAAAATCCAGAAGTTGTGTTGTCGCTCAAGCAACGGAGCACTAGCTTTGAGCATAAAAGCTTAGAGACTGTGTCTAGACTCTTACTCAACACCCAGGAATGGCACCAAATAAAGATAGAATGTTCTGACTGCAACTATATAACGATAGCACTGCAAATACCTCATCACAGAGCAAGCCAGAAGTCTGATGCTGACAGCTGACATCTAACCTGACTTAGCCAGATGTAAACGGCTGCAACCCAGCTCCACAGAACCAGATGGTGCTGGCTCCATCACCTTTGTCATCCAAGATACTCGGGGGCTGAGATCTGATACTGTTGGGTTTAAAACCCAGCCCAGATAGGAAGTCGGTGAAATTCTAAGCTGTGGCACAAAGCGGTAGAGTTCTAGCCTTGAGCAAAAGATCATAGGACAGTACCCCCAACCTTTCAGTGAAATTCCCGTGGCTGACTCCACCTCCCCCAAAAACCCATCCCTCTTAATCATCAGATGTGAACTTTATGTAGTTTGTTATGTATTTCTGAAAGAATGGTGATACTGAGGAAAGCACCCTAACACTGACAGCTTGTGGGATACAGCTATGTGATGAGTCTTTCATGAGGTATTGTGTGCTGAGTCCTTCACGGGGTAAATTCTTTCACTTAGTCCTTGTAAGGGCTCCAGAAGTCAGATGATTGTTCAGATGAGAATCTTGAGGCTCAGATATGTCCCCATGTCAGTGCCAATTGTGTATGTACCTAACTCTAGTGAGTTGTCTCCTGCAGACAATTGTTTTGGTTTATTTTTCTTGGTCGTGAACCTTGAACTTAGGGCCTAGCCACTGAACTTTCTCTGTTGGGCTCATGGCCAGCACCCCACCATGTGGAGCCAAGAACCCTCTTGCAACAGAGTGTTAGAGTCTAGGCATCTGTAGCTGAGGTCTGTCATCCTGCCTACTCAGGAAGCTGAGATATGACGACCTCGGTTCCAAACTATCCCAGACACAAAAGGTCCCATGAGACTATTATCTCCTATTCACCACTTAGAAACTTGAGGTGGAAGCTGGGTGCCAGCAACTCACACCTGTCATCCTAGCTACTCAGGATCCTGAGAGCTGAGAATCACAGTCCAAAGGCAGCCTGGGCAGGAAATTCCTTGGGAGGCTTCTCTCCAGTGAATTAACAAAAACCTGCAGGGGTGCTGTAGTTCAAGTGGTAGAGCACTTTTATTTAGCTGAAGAGATCAAGGACAGCACCCAGGCCTAGACTTCAATTCCTCCAACTTACAAGAAAAGAAAGAAAGAAACCTGAAATGGATTGCTGGGAATGTGTCTTAGGGTAGAGTGCTTTGCATGTATGAAACCCTGGGCTTGATTTTTTAGTACCACTTCACTAGAATAAAGCCTGAAGTGGCTCTGTGGCTCAAGTGGTAGAGTCCTATTTTTGTACAGGAGAAACTCAGGTACAGTGTTCAGGTCCTGAGTTCAAGCTCTAGGACAAGTGTATGCACACACATTCATGCACACACACACACACACACACACACACACACACACACACACACACACACACACATACACACACAGATACCAGAAATGATGTGACACCAAATGGTAAAGCACTGAGCTTCTGTTCTGAGCTCATAGTCAGCACTCAGGCCCTTTGTTCAACCCCAAAACCTAGCCACCCAGGGCCCAACTAGGAGAGGTCAAAGGTTTTAAAACTTGATGAACTTCACCGGCTCTAGATGCCAGGAAGCATTGTGATATTACACATGTGCTTAGATTTAGCAAGCTTCTAGAACCTAGGAAGGCACCGTTGCCAATAATGAATCATTTTATTAGATTCAGCTCCCTTGTTGTCTGCCAGAAAGGACCCTTGAATTTATTGTAGCAAGTTATTTCAACACTGGAACATAGTCTAACAAAGACAGGATAAGTGCAGGGAACTTGGCCTTCCACAGGAGGTGGCACAAATGGAGGCTTCTTGTCTAAATAGCACTGAGGAGAGAGATAGCTTGAGTTTCAAAGGGGCCTTTTTTTCCTAGGCTTCAGAGCCCACCCACACTCCTGCTCACTAATTGACCCAGATGGAATTGTTTGTTACACAGCTGTACAGATGTGAGGATTTTGTCTGCCTGTTCCAACAGTGAGGCAGACTTCCTCCAGCAGTCCCTGGTGTGGAGAAAACCTCAGGCTACACTGGGATTGGGGAACCCCGGAACATGCACTGTCTTGAAAGCACTGTCTGTGCTATGAAATCATTTTATTCAAAGCAAATTTCCTAGCTTGGTGCCTTTCATCTTAGGGATTCTGGACCTTCACCGATAGAAATACATGCATACATATATGGGGAGACATGGAGTTACTTTTGGTTTTTTTGGCAGGTTCAGGGGTTGTATTATGAGCCTAGGCACATTCCCTGAGCTCCTTTTGCTCAAGGGTATCGCTCTGTCCTTGAGCCACAGCCACAGTTATGGCAATTTTTTATTTCTGTGATCCCACAGAAATAACAGTGCTGTGGACTTTCCTGTCCTGGCTGAGTTCAAACTGGCATTCTCTACCTCTCAGACTTCTGAAGAGCTAGGATTACAGGCAGGCACAAATGACACCCGGCTTTCTTTACTTCTTGTTCTTTTTTTCATTGTGACAAACTGAAATCTTCACAGTGTCATTCTAATGGTTTGCATTTTGAAGTAAACTACCCAGGCCTGGAGTTCGAATGCCAGGTCTGCCTCCTACAAATGGAGAGAGATCTTGAGAAAATCTTCACGATTCATGTGAATGCTTAATGGAGTGTTATAAAAGTAACAATTATAAGCCGGGCGCCGGTGGCTCACGCCTGTAATCCTAGCTACTCAGGAGGCTGAGATCTGAGGATCGTGGTTCAAAGCCAGCCTGGGCAGGAAAGTCCGTGAAACTCTTATCTCCAATAAACCACTAGAAATCCGGAAGTGGTGCTGTAGCTCAAGTGGTAGAGCACTCGCCTTGAGCTAAAGAGCTGAGGGACAGCGCTCAGGCCCAGAGTTCAAGCCCCACAACCAAAAAAAAAAAAAGTAACAATTATATTTACAGTTAGTTCATGATTCTCTTATATAATGCCACACAAAAAGTATTGGATTATGTCTTCCATTCTAGCACCACGGTGTGATAGTTCCAATTAAGGAATACTGACTACATTTACATTAATGCTTCAATAAGTATTCAACCATGATACTTCATTAAATGGAGGCATAATTTAATAATAATTCATAATATATATATAATTTAATATCCTCACATTGTCTCTCTCTCTCTCATATATAGCAAACTACACATCTATCTATCTATCTCTATATCAATCTCAATCTCTATATATCAACCACTGCTATGGCTTGTTCTCAGGTCCTCAGAACTGGCTGGCAGCTCAGTTTGCCAAGGACTATTTTTCTACACTGACCTTTTCATGAATTGGGCATTGTGGGCTGTGAGTTCAAGACCAAGCATGGCCAAAATTTTACATGTGGAGTCAGAAGTAAATTTTGACACATTTTTTTTCCTTCTCTGTGAAAGTTCTGGCTCTCAATATGATGTATAGTATAACCCATATGTAAATATACCCATGTGATAAGATGTAATACATGAAATAAATGTTATATATGTAATAATACTAAATAAAATAAAAAATAAGGGTAATAAATGTCATAGGGAATAAACTCATGTATGTAAATAGATCTCATATATGAATATTATTTTTATCTGTGCTGGGGCTTGAATTCGGGCCCTGGAAACTGGGCTGAAATTGTTTTATTCAATGATAGTGAGCTTCCTCTGCCCCACAGTGACACAGAATTGCCCAGGCCCTGAGTTCAAATTCCAGGCCTTCCAGAAAAATGGTGCAAATTCCAAGTAAGGGCCTTAATTTTTTTTGGCCAGGCTTGGGGCTTGAACTCAGCTCGTGGCAACTCTGCCTCAACTTCTATCATCCTAGGCTGGGGTGTAGCCTCTGGACCCACAGCCCATCCTAAGACCCTATGACCCGAGTTCAAATCTTGGGACTCACAAGAAAAAAAAGGAGAAGTGCTGGGAAGGTGGGTCAGTAATAGAGTGCTTAGCTTGCATGCATAAGGCACTGGGTTTGATTCCTCAGCACCACATAAGCAGAAAAAAGCTGGAAGTAGTGCTATGGCTCAAGTGGCAGAGCGATAGTCTTGAGCTGAATAGTTGATGGACAGCACCCAGAATCAGAGTTCTGGCCCCAATACCGAAAAAAAAAGAAGAACAAAGAGAGGGGGATAAAAGGAGAAGGATACAACTGAGAAGTTCCAGAAGTCGGTTTTACATAGTTTACTCCTTTGCATTGCAACCATCCTGGGTCTAAATGACAGGGCCCAGAAAGTGTACATGACCTTGTACTGCTGAAGTTTGGTGGACTATCATGGAAGCCATAGCCAAAACCAGCAACCTAGACCCGGGGTGCGAATCTCAGGACTGCCACCTACGAATGGTGGGAGATCCTAAGAAATGCTTTCAGATATACTTCCATACGAATTGAATGTTGTAAAGTAATTATATTAGTAGTGTATGATTATATTATAAAATTATACACAATAATTATAGTACACTGACTAAATTTCAATTAATACTTTGTTATGTATTCAACTACCATTCTTAAATAAAGGAAGGAATAATTTATCAATAAGTGGTAGTAATATAGTATATAAAATCAAATAATATACAGATATCTGTCTTGTTTTATACATACATGCATATATATATATATATTTCTATGAAACAATCTATATATCTGTTTCTACATTTGTCATTCCTGGGGCTTAGTGGTAGAGTGCTTGCCTAGTACATACAAAGCCCTGGGTTCGATTCCTCTCTACTGTGTGCACAGATACATCAAGAAGTCATGCTGTCACTCAAGCAGCCGAGCACTAGCTGAGCATAAAAGCTTAGTGAATGTGTCTAGACTCTTACTCAAGACCCAGGAATGGCATCAAAAAAAAAAAGATAGACTGTTCTGACTGCAACTATATAATGATAACACTGCAAATACCTCATGACAGAGCAAGCTGGGAGTCTGAAGTTGATGGTTGGCATCTAACCTGACTTAGCCAGAGGTCAAGAGCTGCAACCCAGCACCATGGAACCAGACACTGCTGGCTCACCCCTAGCTGCTAGGGGGATGAGATTAGACACTGGTGGGTTGAAAACTCAGCCCTGGCAGGAAGTCTACCAGACTATAAGCTGTGCCTCAAAGTGTTAGAGATGTAGCCTTGAGGAAAAGATCTCAGGACAGTACCTCCAACCTATTAGTGCAATCCCCACGGCTGATGACACTATCCACAAAACACACCCCTCTAAACCATTTAATGTGAACTTGTGCGGTTTGTGACATGTATCTGAAAGAATGGTGATACTGATGAAAGCACCCTAATTCTAATGACAGTTTGTAGGATACAGCTATGTGATGAGTCCTTCCAGGGGTGCTAGGTCGTTCATGGATTACTGTGTCCTGAGTCCTGCACAGGGTCCTATGTACTGAGTCCTTCATGAGTTATATTGGTTCATCTGGTCCTTATAAGAGCTACAGAAGTAAGATAATTGTGCAGAGGCTCATATATGTCCCCAAGGCAGGGCTGAATTTATGTATACACTGAGCTCTAGTGACTTGTCTCCTGTAGACAATTGTTTTGGTTTAGTTTTCTCCATTACGAACCTTGAACTCAGAGCCTAGGTGCTGACTTTCTTCTTGGGCTCATGGCTAACGTTCTACTATGTGGAGCCAAGGACATCCTTGCAGCAAAGTGTCACGGCTTAGGTGTCTTTAGCTGAGGTCTATCATCCTGCCTGCTCAGGATGCTGAGGATCTTGGTTCAAAACTATCCCAGATCACGGTCCAAAGCCAGCCTGGGCAGGAAATTCCTTGAGATGGTTATTTCCAATAAACTACCAGAAAGCCTAAAGGGGTGCTGTAGCTCAAGTGGTAGAGCACTAGACATGAGCTGAAGAGATCAGAGGCAGCACCCAGGCCCAGACATCAACTCTTCCAACTTACAAGAAAAGAAAGAAAGAAACCGGAAGTGGAGAATAGGGAATGTTTCTTAGAGGTAGACTGCTTTGCATGTGTGAAACCCAGGGTTTGAATTCTCAGTACCACATCCCTAGGGAAAAAAAGCCTGAAGTGGCTCAATTGGTAGAGTGCTGTCCTTATACAGGAGAAAAACTCAGGTAGAGTGGTTAGGAACTGAGTTCAAGCACCATGACTGGTGTATGCACAAACACACACACACACACACACACATACACACACACACACACACACACACACACACACGGAGGCATCGTTGCCAATAATGAATAATTTCATTAGGTTCAGCTCCCTAATTGTCTGCCAGAAGGACCCTTGAAATTAGTGGTAGCAGTTTGTTTCAACACTGAAACATAGGCTTACAAAGACAGGATGAGTGCAGGCAACTTGGCCTGCCACGGGAGATGGCACAAATGAAGACTTCCTGTCAAAACACAGCACTGGGAGGAGAGATAGCTTGGGGTACAAAGAGGCCTTTTTCTCCTGACCTTCAGAGCCTGCCCACATACATCCTTCCTAATTGCCCCGCATGAATTGTTTGTTACACAGCTGTACAGGCAGGAGTGAGGCTTTTTCTCTGCCTGTTCCAACAATGAGGCACACTTCCTCCAGCATACTCGGGTATGAAAAATCCTCAGGCTACACTGGGAACATTGAGGGGAGCCAGGGAACATGCACCATCTTGAAAGTACTCTCTGTGCTATGAAATCATTCTATTCAAAGCAAATTTCCTAGCTGGGTGCCTTTCTTCTTAGAGACTCTGGATGTTCACCGATACAAATACATGGATACATTCACAGACACATGGAGTTACTGGCTCTTTTTTTTGTGGCAATTCCTGAGGCTTGAACTGTGAGCCTAGACCTTTTCCCTGAGCTCCTTTTGCTCAAGGATGCATTTTATTGTATCTTAAACCATGATTACACTAGGCTGGGGTGCAGCTTTTACACCCAAAGATGATTCAGGGATCCTAGGACGCAAGTTCAACTCCCATCTCTGGCAAAAAATAAAACAACAACAACAACCAAAAACATCAAACCAACAAAAGTGGACGAGGAAAAAAAACAGATAGTTTTATACAACAGTTTTACTTTTGTTTCCTTAGCACTGTGACCCTCCTGGGTTTCAATGACTTGGCTTGAAAATTGTACGTGACCTTGCATGGACGAAGGCTGGGGGCTGTCCATGAAGCCTGAGTCCAACCCAGACACCTAGGCCCTGAGTTCGATCCCAGGACTGCCACCTACACATGGCTGAAGATCCTAAGAAATGTGTTCCTATCTTTAGGAATACTAATACAATGTTTGAAATGTACTATTAAATTACTAATTAGCTAGTCATTCTTGTATATGATGATAAGCAATAAATATAGGTCATTGATTAATACTTTATTAAGTATCCTACTGTGATTAATTAATGTAGGCATAATTTTATACCAAATAATTGGTAATAATATAATACATAGAAATAAGATATAGACATCACTCTTTATATACGATTATACACTAGAATTTACATAAATGTCTATCTGTCTCCCTGTATACATTTATAGATGCATATACATATGTAAATATACACACACGCGTGCACACACACACACACACACACACACACTGCATTCTAAGCATCTATCTGTTTATATATTGGCAATTCCTACGGCTCGATCTCAGGTCCTCAAATTTGCCTGCCAACTTCACTTGCATCAGACTGGTGTGCTAAAATTTGCCCATTCATGAAGTGGGCCTGCCAAAACCTTAATCCTGCTGGAAAACCAACTGTCCCACTTGTTTTCCTTATCAGTGAAAGTCCTGGGTCTCAGGAATGATGTATAATAGACAGGAAAATCTATGTCTTATGTAATATGATGCAAAAAATGATATATGTTTAATCATACTCACTAAGGTACATAAGAAATAAATAAAACACAAAATAAAATGAATACATTAACTGCAATATGCAGTGAATATGTGTATGTAAATATAAATCATTTATTTAAAATGTATATGAATATTATTTTTTCGAGGGCTAGGATTTGAATTCATGCCCTAAGAACAGGCCTGACTTTCTTTTGTTCCAGCATGATGATCTTCCCAATCTCCCACAGTGCTGCAGATTTACCCATACGCTGAGTTCAAATCCCAGGCCTGGCAGAAAAAATGGCCAGAATTCCAAGTCAAGGAGCCTCATAATATTTTAAATATGTTTAATGTATGTATGTATGTATGTATGTATGTTCAGATGAAATGGAAATAGAGCAACTATGAACTCAAAAGGAATGTGCAAAGAAGACATAGGCACAAAGTAGAATATGCCAAGAAATGCTGAAGTATAATTTCAAATAATGTGCTCAGGTTTGAGGGTGTGTTCAAAGTACAGCTTCAGACAATGTAGTTGGATATCTTGGGGGGAAAACTGCTTTAAACTATTCTGGGATAATTGTACAAGTAGAAGCCCCTAACTCTGACTCTAATCAGCCACAACATCATCAACTTAGGGACAATTTTCCAAGGGCAAAGTGAGAAAAAGAAGGCTCATCACAGTTAGTGTTCAGGTTGAAGCAATGGCCATCACATAACTTTTCTTATAAATGTTCATTTATTTTGGAGCATTAAAGTAGGAAAAAGCCAAGTAAATATTCTTCATGTACCTAAATTAAGTGGAAGGTATTATATTGGAAGTTATAGATTATGTCTTTTTATACTCTATCTTGGGACAAATGATCTACTGTCAGTTATTTTCTTCTCTTCCCCTCTTTTGCCCTTCCACTTACATAATTATTATTTGAAGCGACATGCTTGAGCTTGCATTTCTAAATTCTTCAAAATTATCTGAACTATATCATACTTCTGGCAGTCTCCTATATCTTTCTCAAGGGAAATAATTTGTCACTACCATTTTTGTCCTATATGATATTGGATATCTTCTTGCCTAATTCAGTCCAACATATACATTAAACTTATCCAGATATTTCAACAATTGTACCACCATAAAATACTATCTTACTTAGAAAGGATTATTTTAGTATATCTGGTGAGGTGGCATCTGTCATTTTTGAATGACCCTAAATCATACTTACATGCAATCATGTTTAAAACCAATATGCCACTCAGTAGATAAACGAATTGACAAAATGTGAATTTTGTGGAATTCTATGCTTCCAATTCATAAGGAAATAGAAAGACTTGGAAAAATCCTACTAAGTAAAATCAACAAGCCAAAAAGAAACAGATTCCATGGTTTTCCTCATTTGTAATAAGTAGAAAATGTCTAGGATAGTCCTAGCAGATGAACAGAATTTCTCAACAGCTATGTATATATGACCATATAAGATGATGCTGAGCAAAATGAACTCCTGGATATTGAAACAGAGGTTTAACTTTGTGGTTGTTGTTTTTAATGTACTATGTGATTTCTTTTTTCTTTTGTGTTTTCCCCTATGGTTTATCCCCTGCTGTATTTGATTTCAGTATCCTATGTATTGTATATACATTTATCTTAATTTGGCAAGGGAAAAGGCACAACAAAATGGCAAGACAAAGGACAAAGGGCAAACCAATGCAATAGCAATACTTACAAGACAACATGTTGGAAATTTACATTACAACTTGTCAGGAGTATTGGGGTGAAAGAAAAGTCTGAGAAAAATGAGGGAGGGTATAAAAAGTTCGACGTGTTATGTATTCATTACCTTACAATTACTACAACCCCTTCTATATATCACCTTGACAATAAAATTAAATTAAAAAATGACCTGCATAAAATACAATTTCACTGTATTGGTATAGTAAATATTATTCTATGTGTATTACCTTTTAAAAAAAATGAACATTTTGGCTGCTAATTTGAATTAATTACCCCTTTCTTTATCAAAGAGACATCCACTGGAATTTATCAAACTATACAATATTTTCACAATATGCTTGCTATTATATTGAAAAAATATCATTTTTAATATTTTCTCATAATAAATCAGAAAACAGTTGAATTCTATGGAAACTTCTAACTTTTAAAACTTACTAATTGTTAAGAGGACAGAATATATATGGTCTTCAACATTCCTATGACTACTAACTACTCATTTTCAAATTCTGAAAATGCCATACCAGAGACATTCAAACCTACCTGTTTGCATTTTATTTCCAATGAGGCGTTACATATTTAAAAGTCAACAGAAAAAGTAGATACATTTTGGTAGAAGATAAAACTATAAAGTATCTATAATAATTAATTCCTCAAAAGTAAACATTTGTTCATCAGAGTAAGCTATTATTTCTATGACAATCAATCCCAATTTTAATTCCATAAAGTCATCCTAGACCAACAGTTTCCAATTTGTAAGGTACATCTTAAAATTCCCTAAATTCACATCATGACTAGCTTATCACTATTGTGAAAAAATACTGCACTTCTGCTAATGTGATGCCCTTCGTCTTGTGGAAAAAAACACTATACTAAACTTTGCTGCATCATTTTCCCCCAGTGGTATTCTTGAGATCAGAACACTTGCAAATATTATTTTTATTTTATTATATACTTATATATATTATCTATCATAGATATTCAGGAGATCTGAATGTCTGAATATTAAGATCTGAAGATTATGGTTCAAAGCCCATCCAAGCAGGAAGGTTCCTTAAATTCTTCTCTCCAATAAACTGCTCATGAAAATCTAGACACAAGTGGCACTGAGGTTCAAATGGTAGAGCAGTAGCATTGAGCAAAATAGGCTCACGGACAGTGCCCAGACCCAGAGATCAAGCCCTAGGACAAAACAAACAACAAAAACAAAATAAAACCAAACCCCAAACCTTGCATTCTCTCATTGTATACAGAGGTAAATAATTAAGGAAATTTCTTCCTGTGTTTTGTATAGGTAGAAGAAAAAAATGTCACACAATTAATCTCTTCATACTATGTTACACAAAAATCTCAAAAGATTGCTCGCTTTCTAAATTTATAAATTAATATCAATTTGTTGGCAACTATGTCTAGATTATTCACAGTATCATGTTACACATGAACTGTTGGAATTTGTCGATTAACTAAGTTCTAATTATACCTCACTTGAAAGAATATTCTAGGCAAATAGAATGCCAGAATCATTTGTGAATTTCTAAATTAAATCTTCTACTTGAAAAGAATTTTGTAGTATCCTATTGAATAGTAAATTACAAACAAAAATATTTATTTTAAATCTAAATTCTAATTTGTCTACAAAGCCCTACATTAAATCAACTTTCCTATTATTCAAGGCTTAAACTTTTGTAATCCTTCATCATTTCTTTGGAATCTAACAGAATGATTTTTACTTTTTCAAATTTTTGGTTGGGAATCATGATCTCTTTAGCATGCAGGAATGTTCTGTAATGAAGACAACATTTAAAACACAACTGAGGATTATATATTAGTTGCATTTCAATAGGAAACTTGACTTCTCAAAATATAATCACAAAATTAGCCCAAACTTCCAAATGTGTATGCCTTCCTTGTTTATTTTTTATTCCTTTCTTGGTTTGTTTTATTGAGACAAAATTATACTACCTAGTCCAGGGAATGTATCACTATGTAATTCCACTTTCTAATCTCCTGTCTTAGTCTGAGTGCTAGAATTCCTGGTATGAATCACATTGTCCTACCATTGTTTGTTGGTTTATTTAGATACAGACTCCAATAACATTTTCCACTAGACTGATGGCTCAGACTGTTCATGTACTATGTTCAAAGCTATTCTAACATTTGATACAGGATATGAACATTTTCAGATGCACCTGTAGGGATCTCTGATTCATTCCTCCATGGATACGTTCCCTTTATTAATGATGACTTGACTTTCTATCTCTGGCCCCTACCTATATAATATTCTCAAGCTTTTTTTTTTTTTTTGGGTCCGGTCGTGGGGCCTGAACTCTGGGCGCTGTCCCTCAGCTCTTCAGCTCAAGGCTAGCGCTCTACCACTTGAGCCACAGCACCACTTCTGGCTTTTTTCTTATGTGGTGCTGAGGAATCGAACCCAGGGCCTCATGCATGCAAGGCAAGCGCTCTACCACTGAGCCACCTTCCCAGCCCTATTTTCAAGCTTTTGGGGGGAAAGTTCCCTTGAGGACTTTCTAATATTAAAAATTATCACTTGATTCTAGTCTTAGGCAGGAAATATTTTCTATTATTTTCTTACTTTTCTAAACATTCTGAGACTTCCCAGACTCCTTTCCATTATTAGGTTTTATTTCTCCAGGAGTATCAACTCTAAAACTACAAACATTTTTCTGAGTGTAAAATCTAAGCTGTAGCCCAGATTTTTAACTCAAGTTCATATAAAGATAGATGGACATACACATTACATATGCTGAGTGTACACTGTTAGAAATATGATCCTAAGCAAGGTTCCAGTGGCTCACGCTTATAGTCCTAGCTACCCAGGAGGTTGAGACTGAGGGTTGCAGTTCAAATCCAGCACGGGTAGGAAAGTTTCTGAGGCACTTATCTCCAATGAAGCACCAGAAAATTGGAGGTTGTGGCTCAAGAGGTAGAGCACAAGCTTTGAGTTGAAGAGAAGGGGGACAATGCCCAGGCCTGGAGTTCAGGCCACACGAGCATCAAAAAAAGAAAAAAGAAAAAGAAAGAAAAAGAGAAAAAGAAATTTGATCTTAGCCACCAGGTCATTGCTAGTATAATTCCTGCTCTCTCAACATGGCCTTTTTTTCAGTTAAGTCCATGCTCTTATATCTGACTTGCTTGGAACCAGAATTATTCTTCCATTCTACTTTTTTACAAATTCCCACGATTAACTAACATGTTTAGAGCTAGTAGAAGAAAGAGAGTGGCCTCATCCTTCATATTCCATTTAGTAGTAATGCTTTCTCTATATCACTCCCATAGATCTACATACTGGTCTTGGCTTTATTGTTTCAAAGTTATCTTATTTGCATAGTCTTCTATAGTGCATTGAACCATTATACCTAAACGTAGAACTTCTCTTTCTTCTATTCCTATTGTTTCTCCTTCTACTAACTTACATAAACTTAGGAACTAATGCACAACACACACACTCACAAAAAATGTTTCTGAGAACCTTCTTCTCACTTAAAATTGGTCTTAATTTACAGAGCACTTAGGAAATTTGAAGGTAATGTACTCCAGGATAATTTTTTTTCGTTTTTTTATTGTGAAAATGGTGTAGAGAGGGGTTTGAGTTACATAAGTAAGTTAATGAGTACATTATGTAACGAGCATTGTTACCTCATTTGTTTCTCCCCTGCCATCCTTTTTCTTCCCACGGTCCCAAATCCCCCCTCCCATCCCCAGATTGTAAAGTTCGTTTTCAACATAGAGTCTTGTTCATCTCATTGTTACAATGGGTTATACTGTGTCCTTGTTTCAGAATTTTATTTCCCTTCCACTCCCACAGTAGAAAAATGTATATGCAAGATGCAGGTCACCAACATCAAATACAGTGAAAATGGGTTATACCATGGAGGAAGAAAATAGAACATAGATTAAAAAAAATCACAGCATGGTAATAAAAGAGTTCCTGCTTGACTTGACTCCCTGCTGCCTCTGACTGTCTCCAGGTCTGGGAGAAGCTGGGGAATAGGCAAGCAGCGCACTTACCTTTCCTCGGACCCGGTCTGTCTTCCACGGGATGGACCAAGACCCAACATCTGACACCCAACATGGGGCACGAAAGGAAAATATTCCAGCCGAGGCTAAGGGGTCTCCAAGAGTAAGTGAAATCCTTAGTATGGGTAATGCTATCACAGAGAAGGAGGAGGAGGGGGCAACATTAGGCCTAGAGGGAGTAAAAGAGGACTTGGGAAGTGGTAAGGAAAAGGGGTTACCCCTCTGACTTGGGTGCCCCTGACAGTCCTATGCCCTCACCCTAATCCCACAATTTAGGGGGGGAGGTACAGTGCCCTATGCGGCCCTGCAGAGGAACCTGGGAGATCTGGACCCCTCCAGACCTTCCACAGAGAAGCTGAGGGCTGGAAAAATAACCTACGCTGAGTCCTATCCTGTAAAGGAAGTGCCACCCAGGAGCCTGGACCCTGGGCCAAAGGATTCAATTCCCCAAGTGTATTCAGTCAATCTGGCACCAGAGCTAACAGACCCTTGGAATGGTATCCATGGGAAACCAAGGATATTAAACAACTCCGCCAGGCAGTGGCAGAGCATGGTCCGAACTCTCCTTGGGCCCAGACCCTATTACAGGACATTGCTTATTACCAGTGTGTCCCTAAGGATTGGCTAGATGTAGCCAAAGCTGTCCTCACCAGTTCTCAGTTTATTAAATCGTGTGCCTTCTTTAAGGAGGAATGCAGATGGCAGGAGGAGAATACCTGGGAGGCTCAATCCACAATACCGATTAGTTATGCCATGTTAACAGGGGCAGGGGAAGGGTACTCCACCGGCATCCAACAGGCCGCAATACCTGGCCTGTACAGTGACCAGGTGAGGCAGGCAGGACTTGCCGAGTGGTACTAATTGGATGAAGGGCCCACTGAGTCTGCCATAGCATGAGTAAGACAAAAACTGGGTGAGCTTCTACCTGATTTTATAGACCGAGTCCAACAGAGTGTTCACCACAAGTCGCCAGCAGGGGACCTCCGAGATCAGTTTGTAAAGCTACTGGTTTGTGAAGGGATGAATGCAGACCACCACGTAACCTGCATGGGATTGAGAGAGTGTTCCCTGAGCACATGAGTGGTGGCCTTGCAGGATGTGGAACGCAACAGCCCCAGGCCCAATCATTATCTTTACCTTTAAAGGCTCAGACATCTGCAATGTCTAAGGCTATTACCCAGGCTCTGGCAGCCCAGGGCCAAGGAACCCCAAGGCCATCAGTGAGAGGGACTTGTTTTAAATGTGGACAAGAGGGCCCCTTTAAGCCGGACTGTTCACAACAAGCCCCCCTGCCCCCCACCCCCTGCCAACCAGCCCAGGGGGTCCAAACCACTCCCTACACCCTGCCCCAGGTGCAGGAAGGGATACCATTGGAAAAAGGATTGTCGATCCAAGTTTGATTTAGATGGGAAGCCTTTAAACTAGGGGAGGGACATCCTCCAGCCCCGTTAGCTCAAGGAGGAACCCCTTCTGCTGTAAGGCCCAGGCAGCCTCATGGCAGGACAACCCAGGCCCACTGGACCATCCCCCTGGGGGAAGGACTCCACCCTAAAATGAGTATTTTCTTAGGTGTAAAGCAGTTTCACTGCCTAATTGAACTGAGGGCAGATTGACCCATACTCAAGGAGGAGGAAGTTCCCTAGGACTGGAAGCTTGCACACGGGCCCCCAATATTGGGGGTAGGGGGCAAATCCTAGTCCAAAAAGTTGGTCGCCCTTATGAAATGGACTAGCTTAGATGGAGAGCAGGGAAAGATATGCCCTTTAGTGGCAAAAATCCTCACCACCAATTTACTAGAGCAAGACATGCTAAGACAAATGGATGCTGTCGTCACTACAGACCATCGAGCATCCTATGATGATATCCTGGATGGAGAAGAATCACAAAGGCTTAAACGGGATCTAGAGGGAGTTAAGAAAAAGATTTTTTTAAACTTTCATAAGTACAGAGAAGAACATAAGGGACCCACTTGGGTGCACCCCCAATCCTAAAGGCAATTGTCCCCCAAGTACCTCCCATTATTTGGAAACCAAGAAGCCCTATTTGGGTGGAGCAGTGCCACTGACCAAACCTAAACTTGTAGCACTCCACCTTTCGGTAGAGGAACAGATAAAACTTGGGTAAATACTCCCTTCTGTGAGTCTTTGGAACACACCTGTATTTGTTATCCAAAAAGCATCCGGGGCTTGGTTCATGCTCCAAGATCTACGAAAGGTAACTGAAAGGATGGAGCTAGTAGGAATTCCCTAAGAGGAATGCCCTGGACTCCTGCTTCAGAATATACCTTGGTTGTAATTGATATTAAAGATGGTTTATTTTCGATCCCCTTGCATCTGAATGACTGAAAGAAATTTGCCTTCTCCATCCCTTCTCTTAATTTTTTCCCATCCTCTTTGGGGATTTGAATGGTTAATGCTGCCACAGAAAATGGCCAATAGCCTGGCCTTTTGCTAACAATACTTGGCCACACTTTTAGGGCCTGTGTTGGGTTGAGACACCTCCCGTCCCTATGCCTACATGGATGACATAATTCTAGGGCACCAAGACCTGGGCCGCCTGGAGGGCCTTCTAGCCCAGGTTCTCACCATATTAAAAAAAGGGGAGTTTTACCATAACCCTAAATAAAATTCAAATGGTACCTCATTTTTATGGTGTTCGGATCCCACCATACCTTGACTCAGGCCAGCCCCCTTAAGCCTTTGCTGGATATTCCAGCATCTCTGTCCCTAACCCAACTTCAACGTCTTTTAGGAGAAATCAATTGGCTGTTGCCATGGGTTCCCATCCCTAAAGATAGTCTTGTGCCCTTATTCACCCGACTAAAAGACAGGACACCCCAAGAAGTTATTACAATTACAAGCAGCCATTGGGCAATATTTTTACAGTTCCAAAGAGCCCTGGATGAACTTTCCCTGAAGAGGTATTCTATTCTTAAGCCCTTTTCCCTCTCGTTGTTTGCAGGTGTTACATTGATTTCTGCAGTTTTAAGTCAAACGGGGGAAGCCATTAGAGTGGGTTCACACTCCCCTGGGGGACACACCTCAGGTGTACTCTCAGGCAGACCAACTTGCTGATGCTATTGTCAAGGGAAGGACCCAATCCCAAAGGCATTATGGCCTTGACCGTCATTGCACTGTTTTTCCTTTTTGGATGGCAGACGTTGAGTGTTCACTTGAGCCAATGCTCAACTTGCTCTCTCCCTGGAAGGGTTTCTAGGTCAAATTGACTGCCATTATGGGTCATCTAAATGGACCGTCATGTTATGGTGACTTTCCCTCATAATGCCTTCTCTATTTTCTCCTACACCTATTCCTGGCTCCTTCCATGTTTTTACTGATGGAGGTAAAACAGGTTCTGCATATGCAACCTTTGAGGAGCAACAAAAGACCCCAAGCCAACAAAGATTTCAACCTTGTCAAGGGTCAGCACAATAAAAAAATGTTTGCCGTAATTATGGTCCTTCAGGACATTCAAAAACCCTTTAATTTGTATTCTGATAGTTTATATGATTAACTTGCTCCCTCATGTTCCCCAGGCACATATTAAGCTGGATGGAAACCCTATTTTCCCATTATGGACACCCTTAAGGGCCTATTAGATGGACAGGGAGCCCCTATTCGTATTCAACATTTGAGAGGGCATTCAAAACTTCCTGGGTTTTTATCCATGGGCAATAATTGGGCAGACCAGTTAGCTACTGGCCCACAAGCTTTAATGTTACAAGAGGCCATCCATTTACATGTAACCCACAATAATTTGAGAGGTTTTCAACATAGATTTCCTCAGATTCCTGTAAAGGACCTCAAAAAGATAGTACATATCTGTAAAACATGCCAGCCCTTCTTAAAAGTACCCCCACTACAACCACCAGGGGTAAATCCCAGAGGCCTCAAACCCAATGTCCTCTGGCAAACTGATGTGACTCATTTTCCAGACTTTGGTAAGCTTAAATATATTTTTGTTTCTATAGATACCTATTCAGGAGCATGTTGGGCTACAGCACATACAGGAGAAAGAACTAAACATTCAGAAGTACATTTACTTCAATGCTTTGCCACCTTGGGTCTACTAGCACAAGTTAAAACTGATAATGGACCTTGTTTTGTTAGTAAAGCAATGTCAGAGTTCTCTAACAGATGGCATATTACTCATACTACAGGAAATCCCTATAATCTCCAAGGCCAAGCAATTACAGGAAGAAATCACCAATGTCTTAACGAGCAATTAGTAAAACAAAAAGGGGGAGTTAACCCCCATATATAGTTACAGATAGCTTTGTTTAACATTAACATTTTAAATTTTTCAAAAGGGGCAATTGAATCCAGGTTTCAGAAGCACTGGGGACAACTAAATCCTAAGCCCCAAGTGAAAGTCAGGTGGAAGGACCCCTGACACAACAATGGAGTGGACCTGACCCCCTAGTTACCATGGGCAGGGGATTCAGATACGTTTTTCCCATAGGGGAGACAGCCCCCATTTGGATCCCAGCCAGGAACTTTAAGGTTTTACCCATTTCTTCTATACAGGAAGAAGCCCAAGGATAAACTAACCAACAAGGAAAGTAAAACGGCTATGCTGGTCGAGGATTGTGTTTAAAAGAGGGGAAGCTAAAAAGATATTTACTAACCATCCCTAAAGGCAATCAGCCTTTGAGAAACTCTTGCATTCTTTAACAATTGCAGATGGTGATGCTCCAGCTGTTGGCTGTCCTGACCCTCCCAGTCCTGGCAATGGCCCTACGGAATCCACATCAACCTCAATGGGTGACCTGGGCAGTGATCAGCATTGGCAATGGAGAAATCATCAACAGCACCAAAAGGAAGCTGTCCCTTCGACCTGGTGGCCTGAGGTTTATTTTGACATATTTGACCTGGCTAGAGGATCCTGGGATGTTGGAGATTGAGACCCCCTTTACCAAGGATAGCCTCAGTATGGGGGCCACGAGGATGCACTGTGCCTCATGTGTGGTACCCCCAATACCCAGGCTGCTCCCATGCTTTAAAGAGGTCAACCTTATAAGATAGTGACTTTTATATATGTCCCAGAAATAATCTAACTGCTTCGGACATTTCTAACTGTGGTGGGGCTGAAGTTTATTAACTTTACTGAGGAGGGAAAAAGGATAACTAACTGGGAGATGAGCAGGATGTGGGGTTTGCGGATATATTGAAAAAGATAGAGCCCAAGAGATCCAACGCATGGCTCTCCGTGTCTATTATGATAAGCTCATTGCTGAAGATTACTCCATACTTTATGTGAACCACGGAAAGAGGAGGTGCCAATTGGGTGAACCCCATAAGAGGTGCCCTGACCTGAACCTCAGCAAAGAGGTGGGTTTGCCATTAAAACAAAAAGGATGAATCTGTAGGGCACATGGACAGCAAATGTGGCGCTGAGAGACAGTTGAGTGGACAGAGTCCGAGTTGTTTATGTTAAAATCTGACTGTGTACCACAACCAGGTAAAGTGACGTCTGTACTTGAATAGCTCGAAAGACAGCAGGGAAAGTATAGAAAGCTTAGGTGCATGATAAGGTGACCTCTACAGTGATTGGTTGGTTCCTTTTCCTCCCCTTCCATGCCACGCGGTTTTTTGCTTTAAAAATTGCTTGCCGCATGGTGATAAACGAGTTCCTGCTTGGCTTGACTCCCTGCTGCATCTGACTGTCTCCGGGGCTATTGGAGGCTGGCGAATGGGCCAGCAGCACACTTACCTTTCCACAGACCCCATTCAACTTCTGCAGGACAGATGAAGATCAAACAGGTAGGAGGAGAACAAAGGAGGAAGCAACAATGCTCAATAGGAAATGTACTCATTACTTTGTTAATGTAACTGTAACCCCTCTGTACAACATTTTTACAATAAAAAACATACAAAAAATAATGTAGTACTCAAAGAAGCACTTTGGGGTAAGGGAAGGATATCTGAATAACTGTACAAAATTCTACATTGCTTTTTTTTAACTGTTCAGTATGGAACTGAATAAACATAAGTGCTTCCATTAAAAATTTGAAGTCACTGTCTTGGAACTGAGGCCAGTATTTCTGCCATTGAAGGGATTTGAGCTCATTGTCCAGGTAACTCTTTTACATCATTGGTGAAGGGGAAGCTCACTCTCCTTGAGGAAAAGAAATTCAAGCTAGAGTTCCCAGGGCCTGCATTGAGGCCCTGCAATGTAAAAAATATTTCTATACATGTGTAATATATGATATATATGTACATATGCATGTTTATTATATATTGATTATTTTAATTATTGATTTTGTATTTATTTTATTTTATTCATTTTATAGTTTATCGTGTTTCGTATTATTATACACATAATATTTATTATGTTTTGTACATCTATTATAAAATTATAAACAATAAAGCAGGTCATTGACTTGTTTTTCATTAATACTTTATTAAGTGTTGAAAAATGATACATAATTAAATGGAGGCATTAGTCACAGTCATCACATGTTTAGAGTCTCTCCCAAGTATGAGCTTTGTCTTAGTTATCTTTTGACAACTTTCTATAGGGATTCCTTTAGTTGATTTATACTCAGAAGCCTTTTCTTGAGGATAGGCAAGTTGCGGAATAAAATTGTAAGGGTGGGGCTGGGAATGTGGCTTAGTGGTATAGAGCTTGCTGAGCATGCATGAATGCCAGGGTTTGAATCCTCAGTGCCACATACTCAGAAAAACCCAGAAGCTGTGGAGTGGCTCAAGTGGTAGAGCGCTAGCCTTGAGAAAAAGAAGCTCAGAGACAGTACCTAGGCCCTTAGATCAAGCCCCAGGACTGGCAAAAACAATAGGCCAGATGCTGCTGGCTCACTCTTGGAACCCTAGCTTCTCAGGAGACTGAGATCGGAAGACCAAAGTTCCAAGACAGCCTACACAAGGAAAGCCTGTTAGACTCTTATCTCCAATGAATCACCAAAAGACCTCACATGGCGCTGTGGCTCAAGTGGTAGAGTGTTTGCCTTGAGCTGAAGGGTGCAGGGACAGCACACAGGCTTCAGTCTGAGAAAAACAACTGGATAAAGAGTGAGGGGTAATCAAAGTACTTTTCCTATTTGCTATTTATGAGAATATTTTCTGGAAAATGAACATTGATATACACCAGAGTTGGAGTCAGGGCTCAAGGTTCAAGTATAGCAGATCCATATGCCCAGCCTCTCAGACTCTAACATTATAACCTTGTGTCCTACAGAGCTCTGAAAGGTCCAATGTTGAAAGGCATAATATGCTCCCCAAGCCCTTTGTGATAAGCACTTGACTTCTATTGTCAATGTCATTACAGTTCTGAACCTAGCACAGCACAGTAGCTCAGGCCCATCACTCTAGCTCAGGAGACTGAGGTCTCAGGATCACAGGGTGAAGCCAGCCAGGGCACGAAAGTCTACGACACTCTGACTTCCACTTCTGAAAGGTGAGATGTTCAAGAGATTCCTATGTTTCCCTTGCTGATGAGAGGTTACTTGCACTCTAAATGTTCTTAGAGTTCTCAAGCTATAGAAACAGGAAAGAAACATTGTTGACCCATCCTGGGTTAAAATGAAGTTCTCAGGATCCAAGCCTTAGCCCTGTTAGCAGGAAGAACTCCAGTGTAACACTGAATTTGAAGGACAGAAAACAGTTTCAAAAGCCGGGCTAGGTGAAGAGACCTAGGCCTGTAGGATTAGGAGGCAGAATGTACACACTCAAAAGGGAAGTGAGCTGTAAAACCACTTCATTCATTCCAGGCATAGCCTGCAAAGAGGAAACCTCAAACATTTGTTAGAGTTACACTAGGGTCAGGCTTTTCTCAGCCTCTTCAAACAATGACTAATTAACCTTCTTCCCTCAGGTGAAGGGAGCCTCAGGGTATCTTTACGTTAATAATAGAGAGCCAGTTTAATGGGGGAGAGGGGAGAAACAGAGTAGAAAAACCCTACGCTCTGGTCTTAGGGAGTAGGTTTTTGACTCTCTGTCAGATTTGAAGGCCCTTCTTCTACCTCTTCCAGTCCATTCTCCTTCCTTCGTTCTCCACATCATTAATGCAAATCCCCAGTCCAAGGATAGGCAGGGTCCATTCTCTCCTATCTCCAAGCACCTGAGTTAGAACCTGGCTCTGCCCTCTTTGCTCTTCTGCTGCCTGAGAAGTGGGATAGGGACAGTCTTCCTGCTCTGTGGTGTGTGATGGCGATTCTGGTGGCCTAGAGCACTGCAGAAGGCCTCATGACTGGGAATTGTTCCCTTCTTTCCTCCTGAAGTTTAAGACCAGATTCACCTATCATCTATCTATCTATCTATCTATCTATCTATCTATCTATCTATCTATCTATCTATCTATCCATCTATCTATCATCTACCTACCTACCTACCTACCTACCTACCTACCTACCTAGTGAGCTAGCTATATCTTTGTCAGTTCATGGGTTGAACTCAAGGCCTTGGCACTGTCTCTAGCACTCTACTACTTGAGCCATAGCACCAATTCTGGCTTTTTCTGTGTATGTGCTACTGAAGAATCGAACCTAGGGCTTCTTACATGCTAGGCAAGCACTCTCTCACTAATCCACATTCCCAGCCTCCTCATCTTTTTCTTAATGATAGTTTTTATGTAAGTTTGCTACCAACTTATGTCCCCAAGTTTAAATTTCTGAATACTGGTTATTTCTACGAATCCTGATCTTCTCTTCTCCTGCCTGATTTGTGACTGTTTCTACTTGGCCTCAAAATAAAATTTAAATAAAGTCTGCTGAGATCTTAAGTATGCATCATATAAGGACACAGGCCTAGAACCATGGAAGAGAATAGCCATGGCCAGAAATGAAGAGAATGATGTGGTATGTGCAACAAGTGTATCTGAAAAATAAATCAGTAAATAAAAGCAAAAGCAATGCATATGATCTGTTTGTACTCAGGGTGGTAATATACACCCATAAGTAGATAGGGTACTGGTACATAATTTGGCCTTCTCTTTTTGAATTTGTGTGGCCATCCCAGGGCTTAAACTCAGGGCCCCATGCATTCCTCAGTTGTTTTGCTCAAGGCTGAGGCTCTACCTCCACCACAGCTCCACTTCCAGCCATCTGATCATTAATTGGATATAGGTCCACCCAGGCTTGCCTGGACTGTCTTGTATCTCCTGCTCAGCTCTCTCAAAGCTGGAGGTCTACCGTCTGGGCCACTGCTCCTCTTCTGGTTTTCTGGTAGTTTATTGGATATAAGAGTCTCACAGATTTTCCTGCTCAGGCTGGCTTTGGATGGCAATCTCCTGAGGAGGCTTCAAGCGGCTTTCCTCATGGATTTACTGAGAAGCTGCTCCACACAAAACCTTAGTCCAAATCTTGGGAGGTACTAGCAAAACAGAAACATGAAGATGCTTCTAGTGTGTTCTAGATACTTGTTGGAGACACATAACACTCATAAATATTGGATCATTTTATAGGGGAAAGGAGCAATGCAGAAAGTACGAGGATCACTCCAGATTTCAGTACTCTCATCCTGAGACAGTAAATTCACTGCAGCTCAAAGCTAAGCGACAGAGCTGCATGAACTGTGGACCTTAGCTCCCAAATCCTATGACACTCATTTCCCACTTTTGGCTGCTAAACTGTGACCAGAGGGGAAAATGAGGAGAGAAAATGCTTCTTAGAGAAAGCAGCTATAAAGAACATTGGGTAGTTTAATTATAAATTCAAACTATTGGAATCACCCTTGAAGAAATTAGGTTGTCCAGATTAAAAAATGAAGAAGTAAAGAAAGGCAGGTGCCAGGGTCTGCTGACTATAATCCCAGCTCCTCAGGCAGATGAGCTGTAGAGATTCTCATTTTGAGTCCAGCCCAGTTAGGAGAGTCCTTGAAATGCTTTTTCTAAGAGATAACAGAAAAACTCAGAAGTGGGACTGTGATTCAAGGCTAATGCACTACCCTTGAGCAAAAGGAGCTCAGGGACAACCCCTAGGCTCATAGGTCAACTCCAGGACCTGCCCCCCGCCAAAAGAGCCTTTACCTCCATGTCTTTGTGTATATATGGATGCATTCTTATTGGTGAAACACCAGAGTAGCTGTTATGAATGGCACCAAGCTAGGAAATTTGTTCTCAATACAATGATTTCATAGCACAGAGACAGCTTTCATGACAGTGCATGTTCTGGGGATACCATGAGTGGGCACAGTGTAGCCTAAAGGATTCTCTGTACCCCAGGCCTGCTGGAAGATGTCTCTCTCATTGTCTGGACAGGCAGACAAAAGGCCTAACGCCTGTACAGCTGTGTAAGGAACAACTCCATCCAAGCCAATTAGTGAGGATGAGTGTGGGCAGGCTCTGAATGCCAAGAGAAAAAGGCCTCTTTGTACCCCAAGCTATCTCTCACCCCAGTGCTCTGTTTTGACAAGAAGCCTTCATTTGTGCCACCCCCCGTGACAAGCCAAGTTTCCTGCACTTACTCTGCCTTTGTCAGACTATGTTCCCGTGTTCGATAGAGTGCTAAATGTAATTCAGGAGTCCTTCTGGAACACAATTATGGCTCTGAACCTAATGAAATGTTTCATTGCAGACGATGATGGGGCTATGATGCCTCTCCTTGGTTTCCTGAAGCTTGGGAAATCCAAGCATATGTCGGATATCACAATACTTCCTGTCACATGGAGCTGGTGAAGCTCATGAGGTTTTGAAATCTTTGACCTCTCCTAGTTGGATTCAGGGTGGCTAGGTTTTGAGCACAAGGCCTGTGTTCTGGCCATGAGCTCAGAGCAGAATTCTATTGCTTGGCCATTTTGTGTCACAGCTTCTGCTTTCTCTCTCTCTCTCTCCTTCCCTCTCTCTCTCTCTTTCTCTCTCTCTCTCTCTTCTCTCTCTCTCTCTCTCTCTCTCTCTCTCTCTCTCTCTCTCTCTCTCTCTCTCTGTCTGTCTGTGGTGTGTGTGTGTCTGTGTGTGTCTGTGTGTGAATACACTAGTCCTGGAACTTGAACTCAGAACATGAGCATTGTACTTAGTTTCTCTTGTAAAAATATAGCCCTTTCCCACTTGAGCCACAGAGCCAATTCAGGCTTTATTCTGGTAATGTCGTACTGAGTAATCAGGCCCAGGGTTTCATATATACAAAGCACTCTATGCCTAAGGCACATTCACAGCCCTTTATTTCAGGTTTGTTAGTATGTTTCTGTCTTTTTGTTTTTGTTGTTGTTGGTTGTAGGAGTTGAAGTCTGGGCCCTGGGTGCTGTCCTTGAGTTCGTTAGCACAAGTCTTGTGTGCTAACACTTTAGCCACAGAGGCATTTCAGGTTATCTGAGCCTCAATATTCCTGTCTGCATAATCATCTCAATTGTGGAGCTCTTAAAAGGACCAGATGAAAGAATGCACCCTGTGAAGGACACAGCACATGGCACTCTTTGAAAGACTCAGCACACAGCACCCAATGGGTAAATAGGAAGCACTGTGGGGGAAGGGGCTGCTCACCGTGCTGGAAGACAAGAAAGTCAGGCCTGTTCCCAGGGCCTGAACTCAAGTCTTAGCACTCATATATTTTAAATACATGATTTATATTTACATACACAATACTGCATATTGTGGTTAGTGTAGTTATTCATTTTGTGTTTTATTTATTTATTATGTATATTAGTGAGTATGATTACGCATATAACACTTTTTACATCCTATTCCATAGGACATAGATTTGCCTGTGTATTAGACATCATTCCTGAGACCCTGGATTTTCACCAATTAGGAAAACAAGTGGGACAATTGGCTTCTTCCACCAGGATTAAGTTTTTGGCAGTTCTGTGATTTGAACTCTGCACCTAGAAGGCCCACTTCATGAATGGGTCAGTGTTAGCACACCAGTCTGATGCAAGTGAAATTGTCGGGCAAACTTGAGGACCTGAGATCAAGCCCTAGGATTGGCCAATATATAAACACATAGATGTGTAGATGCAGTGTGTGTGTGTTTACATATCTATATGCAGCTATACATGTATACAGATACAGACATTTATGTAGATTCTAGTTCATAACTATATAAATTGATGTCTATATCTAATTTTATATATTCTATTACTACCAATTATTTGGTCTAAAATAATGTCTCCATTAATTAATCACAATAGAAGACTTAAAAGTACTAAATTAATCAGTGACTTGAATTTATTGCATACAATCTTATACTAGAATGACTAGCTAATTAGTAATTCAATTAGTACATTTCAAACATTCTATTAGTGTTCCTATACATAGGAACATAGGCTCTTCAGCAGTGTGTAGGTGCCAGTCCCAGGATCCAACTCAGGGCCTAGGTGTGGGGTTAGGCTCAGGCTTCACTGACAGCCCACCAGCCTTCAGCCATGCTAGGTCACATTCAATTTTCAAGCAGACCCAGGATGGTCAAGTGCAAAGGAAACAAAGGTAAAACGGTTGTGTAAAACTTCCTGTTTTTCACCCTCCTCCATTTGCGTTGGTTTGATGTTTTTTTTTATTTTATTTTTAGTTTTTGCCAGTGCTAGGAGTTGAATTCGGTCCTAGGATCCCTGGATCATCTGTGGGTGTAAAAGCTGCACCCCAGCCTAGGGTAATCATGGTTTAAGACACAATAAAATGCTTCCTTGAGCAAAAAGGGCTCAGAGAAAATATCTAGGCTAACAGTTCAAGCCTCAGGACCTGCCACACAAAAAAGAGCCAGTAACTACATGTGTCTGTGTATGTATGCATGTATTTCTACCGGTGAACATCAAGAGTTGCTATGTTGAAAGGCACCCAGATAGGAAATTTGCTTTGAATAGAATTATTTCATTGCACAGATAATTCATTCAAGACAGTGCTGGATCTGAGGCTCCCCCTCACTGTTCCCAGTGTAGCCTCAGCATTTCTCCACACCCCAGGCTGCTGGAGGAAGTCTGCCTCATTGTTGGAACAGGCAGACAAAAAGCCTCACTCCAGTACAGCCCTGTAACAAACAATTTATGCGGGGTAATTAGTGAGGATAAGTGTGGGCAGACTCTGAAGGCCAGGAGAAAAAGGCGACTTTGTTCCACAAGCTCTTTCCCCAGTGCTCTTTTTTGACAAGAAGCCTTCATTTGTGCTGCCTCTCAGGTCAGGCTAAGTTCCCTGTACTTATCCTGTCTTTGTTAGACTATATCCCAGTGTTGAAACAAACTGCTACCACTAATTCAAGAGTCCTTCTGGCAGACAACTGGGAGCTGAACCTAATGAAATGATTCATTATTGGCAAGGGTACCTCCCTAGGTTTCCAGAAGCTTGCTAAATCTAAGCGTATGTGTAATATCACAGTGCTTCCTGTCATCTAGGGCTGGTGAAGCTCATCAGGTTTTGAAACCTTTGACCTCTCCTAGTTAGGCCCTGGGTGGCTAGGTTTCGTGGTTGAAAACAGGACCAGGGTGCTGACCATGATCTCAGACCAGAAGCTCTTTGCTTTACTTTACTTTACTTCTGGTCTCTGTGTGTGTGTGTGTGTGTGTGTGTGTGTGTGTGTGTGTGTGTGTGTGTGTGTGTGTGTGCGTGTGTGTGCAGGAACGCATGCATGTGCACATGCACCAGTCCTGGAGCTTGAACTCAGGACCTCAGCACTGTTCCTGAGTTTCACCTATACAAGGATAACACTCTACCACTTGAGCCACAGAACCACTTCAGGCTTTTTTTCTAGTGATGTGATACTGAGGATTCAAACCCAGGGTTTCATATATATAAAGCACTCTTCCCCTAAGACCCATTCCCAGCATTCTACTTCAGGTTTCTTTTCTTGTAAGTTGGAGGAATTGAAGTCTGAGCCTGGGTGCTGCTCTTAGCTCTTTAGCTCAAGCTCTACCACTTGAGCTACAGCGCCCCTTCAGGCTTTCTGGTCTTCACTGGAGAAAACCATCTCAAGGAATTTCCTGCCCAGGCTAGCTTTGGACCATGATCCCCAGCTCTCAGGCTCTTGAGTAGCTAGGATAACAGGCCCGAGTCAGTGGCAACCTGCTTCCACTTCAAGTTGCTAAGTGGTGAGTAGGATATAAGAGTCTCATGGGATCTTTTGTGTCTGGGATAGTTTTGAACCAAGATCGTCAGATCTCAGCTTCCTGAGTAGGCAGGTTGAAAGACCTCAGCTACAGACGCCTAGGGTCCTTGGCTACACCTGATAGGGCACTAGCCATGAGCCTAACAGGGAAGGGTCTATGCCTAGGCCCTGAGTTCAACATTTACAACAGAGAAAAATAAACCAAAACAATTGTCTGCAGGAGACAACTCATTAGAGTTCAGTACATACATAATTATAGCCTTAACATGGGGACATATCTGAGTCTCAACTTTCTCATCTGCATAATCATCTTAGTTGTGGAGCTCTTACAAGGATCAGCTGAAAGAATGCACCTTGTGAAGGACTCAGCACACAACACCTCATGAAGGACTCATCACATAGCTGTATCCCACAAGCTATCATTAGAATTAGGATGTTTTCATCAGTATCACCATTCTTTCAGAAACACGTCACAAACTGCACAAAGTTCACATCTAATTGTTTAGAGGGATGGGTTTTTTTTGGGGGGGGGAGTTAGCCACGGTATTGCTCTGAAAGGTTGGGGCTACTGTCCTAAGATATTTAGCTCAAGGCTAGAGCTCTACCACTTTGAGCCACAGCTCAGAGTTTTGCAGACTTCCTGCCAGGGCTGGGTTTTAAACCCACCAGTGTCAGATCTCAGCCCCCAAGTATCTTGAATGACAGGGATGAGTGAGTCAGCAGCATCTGGTTCCATGGAGTTGGGTTGCAACGGTTTACTTCTGGCTAAGTCAGGTTAGATGGCAGCTGTCAGCATCAGACTCCCAGCTTGCTCTGTGATGACGTATTTGCAGTCTTATTCTTATATGGTTGCATTCAAAACATTATTTATTTATTTTTGGTGCCAGTCTTCGGTCTTGAGTAAGAGTCTAGACATAAGCTTTTATGCTCAAAGCTAGTGCTCGATTGTATGAGGGACTGCTCAACTTCCAGATTTTTCTGTGCATGTGGTAGTGAGGAATCGAACCCAGGTTTTTGTACATACTAAGGGAACACTCTACCACTGAGCTCCAGGAGTGACAAGTGTATAAACAGATACATGTATAGATTGGTAGATAGATAGATAAATAAATGTATATGTATAAAACAAGAGAGATGTCTGTATACTATGAAATTGCATATATATACGACATTATTACCAATTATTAGCAACTAAATTATTCCTTCCTTTATAAGTATCCTGACTGAATAAATAATAAAGTATTAATTGAAAATTAGTCAACGAATTATAATTGTGTACAATTTTATAATATGAAAATCATACACTACTAATTTAATTGTTACTTTTATAACATTCCATTTGTACGGATGTAATATCAGAATGCATTTCTTAGACCATCCCACCATTCATTAGTGGCAGTTCCAGGATTCGACCTCCAGGTTTAAGTTGCCAGTTTTGGCTATGTCTTCCCTAATAGCCCACCAAAAATCAGCAATGCAAGTTCATGTGTACTTTCTAGGCCTTGTCATTTAGACCCAGGATGGTCACAATTCAAAGGAAAAAAATAAAGTAAAACCACCTTCTTGAACTTCTCAATTTTATCCTTTTCCTTATTATTTTTGCCAGCCCCGAGATTTGAACTCGGGTCCTAGGAAACCAGGGCTGGCTGTGGCAGAGGTGCCAAGACCTAAGTTCAAGCCCTGTGCTTGGCAAATAAGTAAATAAGTAAGTAAGTAAGTAAATAAATAAATAAATAAATAAGGCCCTGACATGCAATTTGCATCATTGTTCTGGCAGGCCTGGGATTGAACTCAGGGTCTGGGTAACTCTATAGCATTGTGGGTGAAGGGGAAGCTCACTGACCTTAAAGACAAGAAGTTCAGACCAGTTCCCAGCATCTGAATTAAAGCCTCAGCATAATATTCATATATGAGATCTATTTACATACATGGGTTTAATGCATATAAGGTTTAATACCCTTATTTATTTAGTATTATACATATAACACTTCATTTATTACATCATATCATCTAGATTATATTTACATATGGATTATACATCGTACTGAGACCCAGGACTTTCACAGAAAAGACAAAAATTTGTCAAATTGGCTTCTAACTTCATGAATAAATTTTTGGCCTTGCTAGGATTTTAACTCACAGCCTAGAATGCCCAATTCATAAATGGGGTCTCAGTCTTAGCACACCAGCCTCTAGCAAACTGAGCTGGGAGGAAACTCTGAGGACCTTAGATCAAGCCACCGTAGTGCCCAATATATATATTGATAGATATGTATGTGTATATACAAAAATATATAATATACAGAAAAATAGGGAATGTGAGGATATTCAATTATGTATATTATTACCAATAATTAGTCATTACATTATGCCACTATTTAATGAAGTATCATGGTAGAATACTTATAAAAGCATTAATTAAAAATTAGTCAATATCCTTCCATAGAATGGAAAACATAAATCCAATAATATTTGTGTGGCATTCTAAAATAGAATCATGAATTAACTGCAAATTTAATTATTTCTTTTATAACATTCCATTAGCATTCACAAAAATAGGAATGAGTTTGTCAGGATCTCCCTCCATTTGTGGGTAGCAGTCCTAGTATTTGAACTCCAGGACTGGGTAGTTTACTTCGAATGCAAACCATTAGAATGACACCTTGAAAATTTCAGATTGTCACGATTAAAAAAAGAACAACAAGAAGAAAAGAAACCCAGGTGTCAGTGGCTCCTGCCGGTAATCCTAGCTCCTCAGAAGGCTGAGATGTAGAGAATGCCAATTTAAATTCAGCCAGGGCAGCAAAGTCGGCAACACTCTTATTTCTAAGAGATCACAGGAAAAAAAAAACACCATGAGTGGGGCTGTAGCTCAAGTTGCAGAGTGCTTCCCCTGAGCAAATGGAGCTAAGGGACAAGGCCTAGGCTCATAGTTAAACCCCACACCTGCACCCTCCCCCCCAAAAAAGGGAGCAGTAACTGCATGTCTCTGTGTATGGATGGATGATGTATGGATGATGGGCATTCAGCAGGTTTCCCATGCCCAGCCGCCCCAACCTGGGCCAGCTGGGACAAGCCCTCAGAGAGTACTAACTCTGAGCCAGCAGCTTGAATAAAGCATCACTCTGCCATTTAATAACTGAAGCCCTGAAAGCTTTTCTTGGGCTGGTGTGTGCAACGGATGCATTATGTTCTAGCTGAGGTGTCCCCTTGGTACACCTAGCAGCCAGCCACTGCCTCCAGGAGTGGTCGAAGTTTCTGGATCTATATTCTCTATCCCTCTGTAGGATGTGAGCCTAGGCCTCTGGGGCCTGGTGGCTCTCGCTCATTCATCATTCCTCATTGCCGAGTCATAGACTGGTCCCAAATCTTGGCAAAGTTATGAAATAGTCAGCAATTTCTATGCCAAAGTGTAAGCCAATAAATCCCACCCTCATAACTCCTGTTACAAGTCAGCTTTGGGCTTCGAATGTGGCTTAGCGGTAGAGTGGTTACCTAGTCCACAAGAAGCCCTGGGTTTAATTCCTCAGTACCACAGAAACAGAAAAAGCCAAAAGTGGCACTGTGACTAGCCTTGAGCAAAAGAAGCTAAGGAACATGCCCAGACCCTGAATTCATGCCCCAACACTGGCAAAAAATAAAAGGGAGCCTGATGAGACATATTCTTCTGGGACTCAGGAGGGCCGCGGTTAGAGGAAAGAGATAGAGGGCAGGTGCTTGTGGCTCACCCCAGTAATCTCAGCTACTCAGGAGGCTGAGTTCTGAGGATCACAATTACAAGCAGGAAAGTCTATATGAAACACTTTTGTCCAATTAAACACCCAAAAAGCCAGAAGTAGAGTTGGGATTCAAGGAGTAGAGTGCTAGCTTTGAGCACAAAAGCTCAGGGATAGTGTCCAGGCCATGAATTCAAACCCCAGTACTGGCACACACACACACACACACACGCACACACCAAGATAGAGCATTTGCCATTTAGCTTGCACAATTTCCATCTCTAGAGGGAAAAAGGAAGGAAAGACTTGCTCCAGCAGGTGATATAACCAGTGCCAAAATTCCACAGGAGTTCTAAGGCGTGAATCAGGATAGAGAGCCTCAGGCAGAAAGTACAACATGGGCAAAGGTCCTGAGGTGTGGTGTAGAGCAGGTGGTGTTCAGACAAATCTGGCAGGACATTTGAGTCTGGGTCAAGGTTTGTATTTGAGTCACTGGTACGGAAGAGCCTGGGGTGCCAGAATGAGGCCCAGGTGGAAGATTAGCTTAAGTTTTCACCATGGACCCCAGCCATTTCTTGTGGCTGGAAACCTATTTTTCACAGCTCCTGACACTCAGGCATCTTTTGCATTGAGGAGTCAGGGCAAACGCAGGGAAGAACTCTTGCTTAAGAAAAGCTTCTAGCCCAATGCTAACAGTGGCTCAACTCCTGTAAATCCTAGCTTCTCAGGAGACTGGGTTCAGAGATCATGGGTCAAAGCCAGCTCAGAGGAGGAAACTTAGTGAGACTCTTCTTGCCAGTGAACTACCTAAAGCCAGATATTGCGCTATGGCTCAAGTGGTAAAGTGCCAACCTTGAGGGAAAAAATTAGGAGACCGGAGCCCAGCCCTGAGTTCAAGGCCAGTACTGGCACAGAAAAAATAAAGAAAAGCTTTCAGGAGCTCCTAGTCCACTGTGGTGTAAGGCCAGATCAGCCAGGCACTGGTGGCTCATGCCTGTCCTCCTAGCTCCTCAGGAGGCTGAGATGTGAGGATCGCGGTTCAAAACTAGCCCAGGCAGGAAAGTCCAGGGTCTCTGAAACTCCAGAAAACTGGAAGTGGCCCTCTGGCTCAAGTGGGAAGCTGAAGCTAGGTGACAGCACCCCATGACCAACACCTGGCCTGCTTGGATCTCACTTTGTGGCTCTAAGCATAGTATTTTCCAGTGGGCCCCTGAGTTTCTCCCAATGTCTAGGTATCCTACAAGTCTTGAGAGCAGTCCATTTGGAGGCCTTTGCCTACAGATCGAGCCACATTATCAGAGAAGTGTCTAGCCTTGGGGCATGGAGGTCATCGTCTGGCTCATCAGAATGAAATCTGTCATGGGTGCAGTGTGGGTCTGAGCAGTAAATCAATGTCTCAGACCATGGTTCTGGGTCAGGAGGGGCAGAAGGTGGCATGGCAGGTAAAGCCTACTCACGTAGGTATCACAAGAGTGCAAATCTGTCAGGCACACCTCCGGTGGGTGTTGAGTTGGGCGTGAAAGACTTGTGCGTTCAGGAATCCACAGGCAGCTGGCTGGTGCTTGTAGCATTCACTATCCCTGGAGTTCTAGGGCACACCAGTGCTTGAGGTCCAATGAAGGTCTTCAGTCGTGGGCCGACTACAAAAGAGCATCCATAGTGACATTTCCATTGGTCCTGTGGCCCTGTGCACGGATGGAGGGGCAGGTTCCATGGAACTTACTGCCATGGCCCAGACACAGTCAGTGGCTGCTGGGAGCTGATGTGTACTGTAGTTCAAGTGGTAGAGCACCAACCTTGTGCAAACAAGCTAAAGGATATCACATAGGCTCTGAGTTCAGGCCTCGGTAAACACACAAACACACACATACACACACACAAACACACACACAAATACACACACACACACACACACACACACTCATGCACAAAAAAGCACACACAACAACATCCTTAGCAGGTCCCAATGGTTCATACCAGCAATCCTAACTACTTAAGATGTTGAGCTCTTAGGATGGCAGCTTGAAGCCAGCCCAGGCAAGAAAGTATGTGAGACTCTTCTCTCCAGTAAACTACTAAAAAAGATGAAAGGTGAGCTGTGGTTCAAGTGGCACAGTGTTAGCTTTGAGCAAAGGAAGCTCAGGGAAAGTGCCTAGGCCCTGAGTTTCAGCTCTAAGATTTTTTATACAGACACCCTTTGCCTCCACCCCACCCCCAATAAGGCCATAAATCCAGATTTTGGTCACCCTGGATCTCACTTCCACTCCTGCCACTTTCATAGCACTGCCACTTTCATAGCACTGCCACAAGTGCCCGGTGTTTGGCCAGCACTGGATTAAGGGAACTTTGAACAAGAGGCACATAGCCAGGTCAAGGCTAATGCCCCAGAACATTGAGGTATTGGCCATACCAGTTTCTCATGCCTCAGTTCCCTGGACCTAGAATCTAAAGTCTGTGCCTCTGTATTCTGGGCATCCAGAATTGTCTAGAACGACCTGATAGGCCAAGCTGGGGCAGGAAGATAGCCTTGTCTGCGACAAGTTATGTTGACATTTCCTAGACACCAACAAATACTTCCAAGCCACTTTGGCCTCACCTCCCATGTAGCCATGGACCCTCCTTGTATGGGCAACCTTCAGTCAGCTATCAAGCTCAAGTTGCCCAGAGCCACCAGAAACCCACTTTCCTCCACTCCACTGCCAGCCTGAAGAGAGGGACATGCAGCCAGAGGCCCAGCTGAGGAAAAGAACAGGACATGGCATAACTAAGGACCCCCAGAGGCAAGGGAGACCCTATGCCATCCGGCCCTGCTGGCCCAGAATCCCCTGGAGGTGCCCAAAAATTTGCACAGGCCAGACTTGGGTCCCAAAGTAAAGCTGAAATGCAGGTCTCTGGCAATTTAGGACTCATTGTTGAACTTGATAGGGGGCTAAAGGACAAGGTCGGCATGGAGTAGGGACACCATCTGAGGCAGAAAGAGTCAAACAGGCACCCAGGAAGTGGACAGAGAAAAAAGAGGGAAAAGTACACACACACACACACACACACACACACACACACACAAGTAGCCCAAGGCCAAGGCCTCAGAAGTCACTGAGCACCCTGAACATCACACCCCCAAGAAGATGGCACTACTATCCTCAGACCAACTGTAGACAAAACTCATGGCCTCTCACACATCTGGAATGGCTTATAACACAGTTTGGAATTTACTTAATGTACACACCACTATGCAGAAATCTCAGCTACCTTATTTTTGGTTGTCTGTCATGGGGTTTGAACTCTGGGCCTGTGCACAATCCCTCAGCTCTTCAGCTGAAGATGGGCGCTCTACCACTGGAGCCACAGTGCCACTTCTGGCTTTCTGGTGGTTCACTGGAGATAATGTGTCACAGATTTTCCTGCTCAAGCTGGCTTTGAACCATGATCATCAGATCTCAGCCTCCTGAGTATCTAGGATGACACAGTGTGAGCCACCAGTGGCGCCTGGCTTCAGCCAACTTCTTAGACCCAGAGGAAACCCAACTCATCAGGCCACAAGGGACATGCAACACTTCACTTCAGACTTTGACACCAGCATCCAAAACCATTGTTCCATGGATGGAGAGCATTTAATTGACACTAACATCCCACCCCTGCTCCAATTCACCCACTCCCTGCCTGCCACAGGCCACGACCTATGGAATTCCTGGTAAGGCACCACCAACCTTACTGTGGTTTCACACTGGGGCACACCTGGGGAGTTCTTAGAAATGTCTGTACAGTGAGGCCAGCACCTGGTCTCCCAACCACAGCACCCCCACTACTTCAACATCTCTTGCAAGCAAGGAAGGGGTGTCTTTCTTTCTTCCTTCCTTTCTTTGATTTTTGGTTGAGGAGCTTGAACTCAGGGCTTGGGTACTGTCCCTTAAATTCTAATTTTCCTTAAGGCCAGTGCTCTACAACTTGAGCCACACAACCACTGCCAGTTGTAGATTGGAGCTGAGGCTCTCGTGGGACTTTCCTGCCTGGTCTGGGAAATGAGAACCTCTGGATCTCAGCCTCCTGAATGCCCAGGATGACAGGCGTGGGATGACAGGTGTGAGCCACCTGCACATGGCTTAAGGTGTGTCGTCCTTCAGAATTTCCAGCTAGTCCTCCTCTAGATGCTATCACCTAGACACCCCTCTACCTCCCTCAGGAACAGCAAAGGGAGGCTCAGAATCTGGGTGGGGCCATGGGCATTAAAGGGCCCCTCCACATCACTAGCCCTCTCTAAACTCCCATTTGCCTCCTATGGATGGCCTGGTCTTCCAGAGCAGATCAGACCCACTAGGAGTTCTGGGGCCTTCCCTGTATCCCCCTGCCTCACCCAACCAGTACCTGAGAATTTCTGGGGCCAGCTGTTCCATGTCCCAGTGGAAGACGTTGGGATGGTTGCTGATAACGGTTCCAGGGATGTCCAGGGCAGAAGGAGTGTCCAGCTCCCTTCTGTCAAAGAAGGAGACACAAAGCATGGATGATCTATTAAGAGCTACAGGGCATAGCCATCCACCAGTCACCAAGGTCCCTTGGAGAGCTGTTTTATGTTGACAGCCCTTGGGCTTGGCCTTGGGGCCTGGGTGGTATCCCCGAGTTTCTTTGGCTCCAGGCAAGCACTTCCACCTCCGCCACAGTGCCACATTTGACATTTTCTGTGTATGCAGGACCTAGGAATCGAACCCGGGGTTTCCTCCATGCTAGGCAAGCCATCTACCTCTAAGACACAATCCCAGCCCTGCATAGCTGTTCTTCTGTGACCCATCAGGCCTGTCTCCAGACAGTCTTGCACATCTGTACCGAGTTTCTCACCAACAGCCCTGGCTGGAAATGCACATGCTCTGCTATGTTGTCCGTCATCTGTGGCAACTTTGCTCTCTGTGCTTCCTGTCAGCTCCTCCTTGTTAAGCGAGACCCCCTTCTCAAGGGATGCCTCTAAGAAGCCCATTCTGATCACCTTGGCAGACCTGGAACCTCTCTGCTCTGCAGGCTTCCGGCCTTATCACACCCTGCCTTCCGTCCAGTGTGGGTTAAGAACGCACAAAGTGGAAGGCCTGGCTTCCACCACCGGATTTCTGAAGGCACTGATACACCACCCAGGGACAGGTGTTGTACCACACTCCGAGATAGGGCCTCGGGCAGTCTGTGGGCAACAAGACGGGGCCATTTCTTCATGTGGGGTTGAACTCAGGATCTGGGAGCTGTCGCTGAATTTTCATGGCCAAGGCTGGTGCTCTACCACTTGAGCCACAGCTCCACTTCAGGCTTTTTGGTGGTTCCATGGAGAGTAGAGTCTCACAGGCTTTCCAGTTTATGGCTGGCTTCAAACTGTGATCCTCAGATCTCAGCCTCCTGAGTAGCTAGGATGACAGGTGTGAGCCTTAGCCCCGGGTGATGGGCACCAAAGCCTTTTTTTTTTTTTTTGCTCCCGTTTCAACTAGCAAGCCCAAGTTAAAATAATCAGTTACAGGGGATCAAGATCCTCTCCTAGGTCAGTTAATCCAAGGAGATAAAGTGTCTTTGGAAAAGGCTAGTCTGAGTAGGCCTAGTGGTATGTGTGGGGATGTGGGTGGGGGTGTGTGGAAGTGTGTCGGGGATCCCTATCCCATCTCTCTGGTACCTTATCTTTCCAGCAGGGAGTGCAGCCAGGATAGTCACCCCAAGGAAGGAGAATGGAGGAGGGTACCTAAGGTCACATCCAGGGGGATGATCCGAATTATGTCCTGCAACCGAACCTGGACAGATAAAGGAGAGAAAGAGAAGTTTTGGGGAACATCAAGGGAAGCCCCTTACCTTTGGCTACAAGTACTAGCAAGAAGACTGAATCCATCTTTCTTGGACGTCAGATAAAAGGTGTACACTGTTCATTTATTATATTATTATTTTGTGAGTCCTAGGGCTTGGATTCAGGTTATCTCTGAGCTTCTTTTGTTCAAGGCTGAGGCTCTACCACTTGAGCCACAGCACCAAATCTGGCTTTTGTGTGTGTGGGTTTTGAGGGGGAGGTGGTTCATGGGAGATAAGAATCTCACAAACTCATCTGCCTGGGCTGGCTCTGAGTCACGATCATCAGACTTCAGCTTCCCAAATAGCCAGGATGATGGGCAGGAGCCACCAGCTCCTGACCGCCACCATCCATTTATAATCCCTTAGTCCCAGGACTGAGCCACCCACACTTCACCCCATTGTTGGGAGTGGGAAGCAGATATGAGTGAGTTTGATAATTTAACAGCCTACCTATCTTTGAGCATTGTTTCGGGTCAGACTGATGGCGGCTTCCTCCTTGTCCACAGCAATGACTTGGCTCTGTCACAAGAACCAACGTCCCCGGGAGGTGTCAGGTCTAGGGCCTTTCCTCTGCACTCTGCCACTCTAACCGAAATGACACACCCTAGCAAAGGATAGTAGACACTGAGTGATTTCATTGTCTTATAGCCAGGGTCTGGCCAGATAGGTGAGGGTGAGGGTCAAAGGCCCGGGATTGTGCTGGGCAGGGGGACAATGCCTCCTCATCCAATTTCCTTCAACCGTCTAGCAGAGGGATTTGGGGAAGGACTCATGGAATAGACAATGAATAACCATCATGGTCTAGCCAGGGCACAGAGGGGCTTACCTCATGAAGCTGGTTCAACAGGCTGACCGACACATCTCCTGACCCACAGCCCACATCCAGAATGAGAAGGCCACCTTGGGTTCCAGCCAGATAGGGATGCTGGGCCACCTCTTCCAGCACCCATTCAACCAGTTCCTGTGTGAGAGAGAGACAGAGAGAGAAAAAAGGCCAAAATTACACTTTTGCCGGGTGCCAGTGGCTCAGGCCTATAATCCTAACTACACAGGAGGCTGAGATATGAAGATCATGGTTCATAGCTGGTCCAGGCAAGAATGTCTGTGAGTCTCTTATCCTCAAAGAACTACCGGAAAACCAGAAGTGATGCTGTGGCTCATGTGGCAGAGTGCTAGCCTTGATCTGAGGAGCTTGGGTACAGTGCCCTGGCCCAGAGTTCAAGCCCCACGATGGACAAGCAGTGGACTTCCCACCATAAGAAGTGGACTGCATAGCACCCACTGTCCTAGGGAGCATGGCAGAGAAGTCAGGCCAAGCTTCCTGTGCACTGGGAGACACGGGTAGATCACCCGGCTTCTCCATGCCTCATTTTCCCCAGCTACAAAACGAATAGAGTGAAGGATCCCCTTCATCATGGAGATAGGGCAATGTTGAAAGAGAGCCATGTTTGTTTTCATTATCCCACACCTATTGCATGATTAAGAGCAGACCCCCTCTGCCATATCACCTCCTGCTGAGTCTCCCTTAGAGATCATGCCAGGCAAAGCATAAGCTTCATGGAAGCATGCCTGCAGGAAGGGGGTGTTGGTTCAAGGCTTCCTATACACTTGGCTGCACCTTTATTACCTCTACCTTTATTCTTACTATATTCTTCTTGACTGTACATTTGTTGCCTTTATTCTTGTTTTGGCTATTTTTCTATTGATCCGCGAACAGAGCATGTCATTTCTTTCCATTCCAATAGAGATGGCTTCTCTAAATAATAAAGACTAGGACCAAAGATTAGATGTGGACAATTCCCCAATCAATATATCATCTGATGAGATGCTGCCTCCAGAAACTCCTGCAACTTCAAAAGCAGTTTTGCGGCTCACTCATAGTAAATATAGAAATTTAAAATTTCCAGATATGATATAATAGGCAGAATTAATGAATTAAACTAAACCAGAAGGAGTTATCCCAAAAGCACAGAGTTATAGAAAAAGGGACCTCTGATAATAAAAGGAAAATAAAGATTCCCACAACAGTTATGACTAAGTTTGATCCAGCTTATGTTATAGAGAATAGATGGTGGTTTCCCACAAAATATAAAGTTAGTGACAACATTTCCTGAGCTGACCGATGAACAGGAGTTTACAGGAATAAACAGGAGTTTACAAACATGCAAATAGATGGATTAATGTAAAAGGAAAAAGAGTATCTTGGTACTCATTAGATTTTATGCAAAGATTAGGCAGCTCTAGACCATTATGGTGTTTATTATCAAAATAACAAGATGTTTTATAATAACGATTAGAAATTTTTGTGAACAAATATTGGGATTAAAATCATAGGAAACGGAGAATGCCTGACTCAACCTGGAAGTGGTTTTAAGGATGGTTTCAAAGGGTCTTGAAAATATATGGAAAAAATAAAAAGAGTACAATATAAGTACAGCCCTGTCTTAGGTTTGTTAATTATTAAACATAAAAAGGCTAAATAGATGATGCATTGTATTAAACAATATTCTAGACTTGTCTCGCACCACTTAGCTTAAAGAGTTGATGGGATAGTCATCAATTTTCATGTAGCCCATTAATGCTTTGCTTTTCTTAGAAATTGATTATATGCTGAAATAAAGAATCTATGTCACAATCACCCACTGTATAAAAATGTTAATTCTCCTCAATAAAGATACACTCAGCTGCAATTCTTTTGAGTCTGTGTCCTTTTGTCACTTTGCTGACTCCTTGCCCATCTATCCCAAAATCCCTGTCCCATTGGTCCTAGTACTCTGGCCGAGCTGGTCTGTTGCAAGTCGCGCCCAACGTGGGGCTCGAAAGCACATGCAGCTTGAAGCTGTACAGACAATTCTTGGGAAGGTGAGCTGTCTCTTCTCTTTCTCTCATTATTTTCAGGCAAAGGATAGAACCTCATCAGAGCACTGCAGGCTCCCTGATAAAGGCTGATCAGCATAAGACGATGAGCAGGTATTTAAAATCATTGGGCATTCTCAATCTAGAAATAAGGAATTATTTCTCTCTGTGTTAAACCACATGTTGGAAAGTAAAGGTAAAAGTAAAGGTAAAGGTAAAGTAAAAGTAAAAGTTTTCTATGAAAACTTTTGTGGAGTTTGTTTTAAGGGTTTCACCCTGGTTTCCTGAGGAGGAAAGCTTATCTCTGCAAAACTTGAAGAAGGGTGGTATGAAATGAGAAGCTTAGCTGGCATTCAGCAAAAACAAGATGAGCCTTATAAAGAATTTGTGGCTAGATTAGAAGAGGCCTTGCAGCGAATGCTTCCCTCCCTGAAGGAATAGAGCTATTGCTCAAACAGTTGGTGTGGGAAAATGCGAATTCACAATGTAAAGAACTCATAAGACCAATTCACTAAATATTATTTGCCATTTTTTTCTATCATGCTTTTTACTTTCCTAGCGAGTCCATTAAACTTCCCCCTTGAATTTGGTTGTCATGAACACCCAACTTCTATGTTAATGAGGACAAACTCTAATGTAAAACTTTGTCTCCAAAAACCAGTCCAAGAAGCTGTGATCACAAATATTTGGCTATACTTTTTTCTTTTTCTTTTACCTGAAATCTTCTGGTGTCTAAATTGCCCACAAAAATAAGTACTACACCACTTTTTGGTTCAATCGCTTCTAACCTCAAATATATATTTTGCTAACAAGATGCTTAGAGGAAACCAAAGTATACTCCACTTTTTTTTCTTTTCTCTTAAGTCTCTCTTTAGATACAATATCAGGAAAAGTGAAGTTATTCTTTGCAAAATTATTTCAATTGATTATTTTTCTCTTGGTCTTGCATTTGCTCAACAAGATATATGGAGGACAATAGAGTGAAATCATCCATACCTTGGATGACAGTGTCTGTTACAAAGGACAATGCTGCTATGTCCTACTTCTATGTCCTCCTCTTAGCTCTTTCCTGATTTCCAATTAATCACAGCTTCTTGGCTTCAAGTTTAATGAAGCTAAAGAACTATAAGGCCTCCCCCATTGTTCCATCTTCATGGTTTCTCATTTAAAACTCTTTTAAGTTGCCTCATTCGATGTGGAATTTATTTTCATATCTTCATTCAATCTGTTCTGCATTGTAGTGAGCCAAATAGGCTCTGTAAAATCACTTTAGGTAGCTAAAATATTAAGAGAATCTATATCAAAAAGTTTTGGCCTCTCTCCACTGTTGAAGCCAATATGCTTAGCTAGGACTTCTAAGAACAGTTTTCTTACCTTTTCCATTTCCTCAATTCTTTTCTGTTCCCAAAATTTTTTGGCTTATGTAATAAGAGAAGTGTTCACTATCTCATCTTAATAAGGATATTATTTTTGTGAGCCACTTAGAAATGTGAAATCATTGGTTTGAATTATCCTATCAGATTTTTTTTCTGTGTTTCAGTGCTTTATGTGCAAAGACATTGTGGAAAGTATTACAAACAGAAAAATGTAAACCCAATACATTCTTTCATTGTGCAGGGCACTTTCTCTCTAAATATTTTGACTCAAAATATCTTTTTCAGAGAATTACAGTTTGTTAATTAAAGGTCAATTCACAAATTTTGATGTCTTTTTTTTAAAAGAACTTTGAATTTAAAATCCACTACAGCCTTGTTTCACAAACTGAAAGTATATTTCCTGGGTAAGGACATTCTCAAGGGAACTTACAGGATTTCCAGCAAGATTTCTGAGGTTTGTTGGTTTGTTTGTTTGTTTGTTTAATAAGCCATCTTCACCCATATTGCTCTCTCTCCACTAAGTCTCCATGGATTTCTTTGCTTGAAAGCCTCTTTTACCAGGCAATTTTAAATTTTCTTAATAGGCAAAGTTGTTAAAAATTTTGAAGAATTAAAATTTACCTGTCATAATTGTAAAACTCTTTTGAAATTCCTTTATCAGAATCGCGAATTCACCAATCCTAATTCCACCTTTACCATCAAAAAGAGTTAGCGTTCTTTTCATGATATAGTGTCCATGCAACTATTCTTTTCCAGTGGCTTTGTTATGCATATATATTACCATATAAGCTGATGCAGAGCAAAATGAACGCCAAGTTATGGAAACAGAGGCTTTTTTTTGTGGTTGCTGTTTTTAATGTAGTATGTGATTTCTATTTTCTTTTGGGTTTTCTCCCTCTGGTTTATCCCTTGCTGTATTTGATTTTGGTACCCTGTATTTTGTATATACATTTACCTTAATTAGGTAATGGAAGAGGAAAAACAAAATGGTGAGAAAAAGGACAAAGGGCAAACCAATGCAATAGCAATGCTCACAAGACAATATATGGAAATGTACATAACAACTTGTGAGAGGTATTGAGGAGAAGGAAAACTGTGAGAAAAATGAGAGAGGAGGTAACAAGTATGAAAAGTTATGTATTAACTATTTTACAATTACTGACGGGATCATTGCAAGATAATGTTAAAGCATGCATAGATGCCTCACCAGCAGTCATTCAAGGAATGGCATATGCTGCAGCAATGAAAAGAGAACCATTCAGGGCTTATGTACAAAAATTACATGAGACACGACCTCAGGCCAGAAATGGGGTCTGTTTCTCATGTGGCCAGTCAGGACACATGAGTAAAGATTGTCAACAAAAGCAAAATAAACCTAGTAACAATAAAAAGGGTAAAGCGCCTGGACTTTGTCCACAATGAAAGAAAGGCAATCATTGGAAAAATGAGTGTAGATCAAAATATCCTAAGGATAGAATTCTCCTAACAGCAGAAGAAAAGGAGACCAAAAAACAAGAAGAGTGGTGCTCCCTCAGCCGCGTAAACGAAAGAGGGGAAACACCTACTGTTACACAATAATCACCTAAGGGGTCAGTTCCATTAAATCCCTGGTCTCCTCCATTAACAGTAGGGGATTTTCCAAGAGCTACTCCAGGAAGTGCAGGGTTAGATCTGGCAGCAAAAAGAGATTACTTTATCTCTATCATGTATGGTGTTCAGCTTATAGACACTCAATTTTATGGTCCTGTAATTGATGGAACTGTGGGCTTGATAATTGGTAGAAGCTCAAATTATAACAAAACTTTGAGGTATTACCGAGAGTAGTTAATGCAGATTATCAAAGGGAAATTAAAGTAACGGTAAGGTCTTTAAAAGAAAATATGCAAATACATATGGATCAAAGAATAGCTCAAATCTTAATTTTAAATTAAGTCCATCTTCTAAATCAAATCATAAAACAAGATCGAGGTACAGGAGGTTTCAGTTCCACAGAACTGTGGCCTGGGTACAATCTATTTCTAAGGATCGACCCATGAAAACTATGAAAGTGGATAGAAAGCCTATTAAAGGTCTCTTGGACACAAGGGCAGACCCAACATGTATTGCACGAAAAGACTGGCCCTCATTCTGGCCAATTATGAAGACAGAATCTCCATTAATGGGATTGGATATGGCTAACAATGTTGCTAAAAGTTCAAAAATTTTAAAGTGGGAGTGTGAAAATAGATTTGGAAACTTTCAACCTGATATTATATCTTTATGCGGCAAAGACATTATGCAAAACAAGGAACTAAAATTAGGTACTTTAGATTTCTTTAGTGTACAAAATTTTTCATAGGGGCCGCTGATGAGAAGTTTGCTGATGCAATAGCATAGAAAAATGATCAGCCTGTGTGGGTTGATCAGTGGTCCCTAACTCAAGAGAAGATACAGGATGTAGAACAATTGATAATTGAGCCATTACAGAAAGGACATTTAGAGGAATCCAATAGCCCTTGGAATACTCCAATTTTTGTAATTAAAAAGAAATCTGGGAAATGGAGGTTGTTACAAGACCTCAGAGCCATTAATAACACGATGTATGACATCGGGGCTCTTCAGCCAAGACTTCCATCTCCTGTGGCTGTTCCTAAAGGACGTTATATAATAATCATTGATTTTCAGGATTTTTTAACAATAAAATTGGATCCTAATGATTTTCAAAGATTTGCATTTCGTGTGCCCTCATGTAATTTGAAAAGGCCCTGGCAGAGATATCAGTGGAAGATCTTGCCACAAGGCATGAAAAATTCTCCTACATTGTGTCAAAAATTTGTGGATAAAGCTTTACAAAAAACTAGGGAAGAGTTTTCTAATGCTTATATTATTCATTATATGCACAATATTTTAATAGCTGCTGAAAGTAAACATTTAACAGAACAAATTTTAACAATTAATCATTGAACAATTAACCAACTTTGGTTTGCTTATTATTCCAGATAAAATTCAACATAATAAACCTTTAAATTATTTAGGATAAATAATACATTAAGTCACAAAAATGAGTATTAGGCTAGATAAATTAAAAACATTAAATGATTTTCAAAAATTACTATGAAACATAAATTGGGTTAGACCCTAATTGAAAATTACCACAGGAGATTTACACTCATTGTTTGAAGCCCTAAAAAGGGATTCTAATCCTAAATCTAAGAGACAATTCATTCCAATAATGTTAGAAAAAATTTCATTGCTGGAAGAAAAGTTACAAGAAAAAGTGGTCCAATTGGACTATAATAAAGACTGGGCTTTTATAATATTAAAGACATCTTATATTCATAGAAGATGTTTATGGCAAGATGGAGTCCTGGAATGGCTTCACTTGCCTCATAGTCAGACAAGAATGATAGCTTCTTATGTATATTTGTGCAGCCATATCATTGTCAAGGCAAGGAGTAGGTCCGAGAGTTATTTGAGAATAATATAATTATACCTTATAATAAACAACAATTAAAAATATTATTACAGAATGATGAGAATTGGGGATTAGCATTATTAAATTATACAGACAAATAAAATTTCATGTCCCTCAACATCCTTTATTAAAATTTGTGGAAGAAGTAAAAACCATTTTTCCATTAGTGGTAACAACACTTTTAGAAGCAGCTCTAAAAGTTTTTACTGATGGGTCCTCTAATGGAACTTGGGTGATATACATTCCAGACCACTCTCCTATTATTAAAAGGGCATCTGACATTTCAGAGCAACAGGCAGAAATTATTGCTGTAATTTTAGCTTTAACCATATTTTCACAGCAGCATAACATTTACACAGACTCTAAGCATGTGGTTAACTTATTTGCCACCATAGGGATAGCTCTTTTATCAGGACAATCAAAAATTATAGACTTGTTACAACAGTTACAAAAAAATTAATTCAACTTAGAAAAGAAAAATTATTTATTGAACACATAAGAGACATACAAATTTACCAGGTCCTCTTTCATTTGGAAATATGATGGCTGACTTATTAACTAGAGAAGCCATCATGCTTTATTTGTAATTAATCACCTTAATACTAATGAACAAAATCTTACACTTATGCAAAAACTTTGGAGCGAAATTGGAGTTAAAGTTTAGCCAAAAGTTAAAAGGAAAGATTTGCTCACAGCACTTGGAAAGGGCCTGATGTATTAATCACCTCGGGAAGAGGGTATACATGTGTGTTTCCACAGGATGCCGAGTCACCCATCTGGAATCTCAACCGACTCGTGTGTCCCTACAAAAATAAGAGAAACCCAGGAAAAAAAAAAGAAGATGCAAATGAAGAAAGCGATGCAAAAGCTCAAAAGTCTTCACCTTTCTCCTCAACAGGCGAAGACAACAAAAGAGGCCCAACCACCAATCTGGGAACAAATTAAGAAGCTCACCAGTTCTGCAGAGGAGATTGTGGTTTCTACAGGAAAGACTATCACTGTTGAAAATATGTTTCTTGCTATGCTTGCCATTATTGCTGTGCAGGCAGTGTCTGTTTCAGGAGAACAATACTGGGCATATGTTCCTACTCCTCCTCTTCTACATCCCGTGGGATGGGGGCGGGGAATGAGGACCTAATACAAGTAATGACAAATAATAGTGACCTGTTTGGGGGTTTGGAGGACTATTCTAATTCTCATATGACTTCTCAAACAATTAATTATGAAGGAATGACAGATACCACTCCAATTTGCATAACGCTATCAGGAGAAAATCTCCCCGGGTGTTTGCCTCTAAACTATAGAACTTTTTGACTGATGCCCTTGATCAATCCAATGATAAAAATAGTTCAAAAAAAGATTGATGTGGGAAATGGCATGATGACATTAGGCTTTCATACTTATAATGAATCCTTTTTCATTCCCAAGAGGAATATACATTTAGGTAACTGCCTACAAAAATATCATGACAAAGATCAGTTTGGGGATGCATTAATTACCTCACCAAATTCTAATTTCAAAAGGCCTCTTTTTTACAATCCTATGGGGCACCAGGTAGTATTTTTGATTTTTCCATTGCTAACCCCGATTATGATTATACCGCCTACTTAAAACATAATTCATGGAAGTTTAATGGCTATACTCTTGATATGCACGGGGAACCCCTAAAAAGATGGCTCACTGCAGGATGGGTGGCTTCCATTTTGGTGAGTCACTCTTCCTTTCACAATAAAACGTGCATTCAGCTGGATTGGTTCAGACTTTTTGCAGCAACAAACATGATTTTACTGAAAAAGCCCAAAGAAACTAAGAGTACTGCAATTGGGGTAAAAGCATGTGTGAGTTAGCCTATGGGAATTTTCGCTGGAAAACTAGATAATTTAATCATTATTAATCAAGGAAAATCTTATTATATTAGCTGTAAGGATTGTATTTTTATTAATTGTCTTACTTCTTCTCTGGATAAAACATATTCTCTAATTTTTATTTTAAAAAGACCTTCATATGTAATGTTATGTGGAGATCTATAAAATGACCCTTGGTTTAAAAATTTTGCTTTACAAATGCTGAAAACTCTGGATATTATGTTGCAGCCAAAACGCTTTGTTGCAGCCTTGATTTTAGGAATAAGTGCTTTAATAACAATAATTAACTCTTTAGCGATTTCTACAGCAGCCTTAGTAAAGGAAGTAAACACTGCTCATTTTGTAACTGATTTAAGCAAAAATGTTTCATCAGCCCTAGCAGAACAACAAATTATAGATAAAAAGTTAGATATGAAAATAAATGTTCTGGAGGAAGTGTTTCTGGCTATAGGTCAGGAAGTTCAAAATTTAAAAACACAACTCTCAGTTAAATGTCATGCTAGTTTTAAATATATCTGTGTTACTGCTCTAAAATATAACTTTTCTCTTAATTGGAATGCCACAAAAATCATTTGTTAGGAGTTTGTAGAGATAAAGATATCTCTCATGTTATGGAGGCTTTATAGGGCAAAATTACAGCAGTTAGTAAAGCTCATTTTGATGTAAAAAAATTACAATCTTTAGCAGCATTATTTAAGCATAACTTAGAGGCCCTCAATCCTCTGGATTGGATTCATGTAATAATTATAATTACCATTGTCAGATCAATTCTCTCAATTCTTATTCTTATATTTCCAGTCATTTTCCGGATGATCTTTAGATTTGTCTCTTCTGTGCACCGAGACATTCATGAGCTTCAATTAAAAAGTAAAAAAAGGGAGAAATGCCATGATACCTCCTGCTGAATCTGCATGAAAGATCGTGCCAGACAAAGCATAAGCTTCATGGAAGCATGCCTGCAGGAAGGGAGTGTTGGTTCAAGACTTCCTATACACTTGGCTGCACCTTTATTGCCTCTACCTTTATTCTAACTATATTCTTGGCTGTATATTTGTTGCCTTTATTCTCGTTTTGGCTATTTTTCTATTGATCCACGAACAGAGCATGTGAAGCCACTTCCCCTCGTGCCTGTCCTTGCTCCTCTCTGCTCTCTCTCTCTACCTCTACTCCTCACGTGGACCGCGTCACACCCTCTGTGCATGCACACCTGCCCCTGCAAGACCCTGGCCACTGATGCCTCCATAGTGAGGCCCCTGGGTGCTGCCTCCTCCCCTCGGCCCAGTCTCCTCTTCACTTGGCTCCGCCCCCTACCCTTGCCCACAAGAGCAGCCCTGACTGGGCCCTAAGGCTTCCAGGCCATGGGAATTACAGCCACCTCAGCTCAGCACTCCACACCAACCCTATCACTTGCTCAGGGGATCGAATCTCCCTCAGCCCCACCACTACAAGAGACTCTCTTCCAAACCTCTCCACTCCACATATCAAGCACGTGCACAGTGACCCAGTGAGAGAGAGAGAGACTGAGAGACTGAAAGACAGAGAGATTGTTGAGGAAAACTACCTCTCAAGGACTCAGAACATAGCATCCTTTGGGCTGACTCAGCAAACAGCATACTTCAAAAAACAGCTCAAAGCACCCTGAGTAAAAGACTCAGCACAATGTGCCCTTTGAAGGACTTAGCATATAGTAGCTTTTGGGATGACTCAGCACACAGCACCTTTTGAAGGAGGGAGTCCATAGCACGCAGTGTATAGGACACAATGCATGGCATGCTTTGAAAAACTAAGCACGTAGAGTTCTTTCCCAGGACTCAGCACATAGCACCCTGTGTTAAGATTCCATACACACCACCCTTTGAAGGGTTGAGTATGTAGCACCCTTGGTAAAACACTCAGTGCACAGCACCCTTTGAAAAACTCAGCACATAGCACAGTTTTGAAGGACTCAGCACATACAACCTTGTGGAAGAACTCAGCACAGAGCACCATTTGAAAGACAGTACAGAGCACACTGTTTATAGGACTAGGCACACAGCACTCACCTCATCCCTCTCTTCTCAAGGATGCAGCACATTGCACCCATTGGGATAACTCAGCAAACAGCTCTCTTTGAAGCACTCAGCAAAAGTGTCCTCTGTAAAGGACTGGTCCCACAGCACCCATTGAAAAACTCACCTGTCCCTCCCTTCTCAAGGCTTCAGCACATAGCACCATTTGGGATGAATTAGCACACCGCACTTTTGAAGGATTCAGCATAAAGTACATTGTGTAATGGACTCAGAACCCAGCACACTTTGTAAAATCCAGCACAGCCCACCTTCTCAAGGATTCAGAACATAGCACCCTTTCGGATGACTCAGCACAGAACATGGTTTTTGAAGACCCAGAAAAAACACCCTATGTGGGAAGGACTCAGAAAACAGCACACTGTGAAGGACTCAGCACATACCTGTATGTCACAGGTTCAGCTGTCATTTGAATTAGAGTGCTTTCTTCAGTATCATCATTCTTCAGAAACACTTCACAAATCCTACTAGTTCTCATTTAGCTAAAATATTTTTTATGAGGGAAGGTCAGCTGGGGGTCTTGAACTCAAAGCTTGGGGCCCATGTCCCTGAGCTCTTTGTTTCAATGCTAGAGCTCTACCACTTTGATTCACAGCTCCAATTTTTGTTTGTTTTTGGGGTTGTTCTTTGACAGGCCTTATGGTGATCAGGAAGGCCAAGTTGGGGTGTCCATGGGCAAAGGCTCTTAGCTGGGCCTGGAGCTGACTTCTCACTTCCTTGTGCCCCTGGGAGCAAGGCCTGCTGGAGCTCTCTTGGCCTAGAGTGGAACAGATCTGCTCTGGAATCAGCACTCAGGGTGAGTGAAATTCAGGTTGGCCCCGGTCACTTCCCCAAATTGAACTCTAGAGGACAATAGTCCCCCAAGATGGCACAGGGACACATGTTCCACGTCTGGCCACCAGGAGGCAGGAGTTGTCCACCATAGGGATTGTATTCAGTTGTGTTTACTGTTTCCCTGGGGCTCCCATCATGCTTTGAAGCCACCCTGGACAGGAAAGTCCTTGAGACTTACCTACAATTAACCATCAAAAATCAAGTGGGATTGTGGCTCAAGTGGCAGAGCACTAGCCTTGAGCAAGAAAACTCAGGGATAGAGCCTAGGCCCTGAGTTCACACACACACACACACACACACACACACACACACACACACACACACACTACATGCATGCAAATCAAAGAGTTCTACACTGCAATCTTTGGGTATTCTCTACCTTTTCCCCACTGAGTCTGGTGGCTGTTGGCCTAGGTGTTTGATGTATCCAACACCACCCGGCATCTTTAATTTTGGGGAACAGAATGGCTAGAAGGTCAGCCTTCCTCCATCCCAGCTCCTTGATTGGGTCAGGGTCTATCCAGGACCTTTGGGTCTCCTTTTACAGACTTGCCAAGATGCCTTCAAAAGGTATCAAATGCTGGGCACTGGTGGCTCATGCCTGTCATCTTAGCTACTCTGGAAGTTGAGATCTGGAGGATCACGGTTCAAAGCCAGCCTGCGCAGGAAAGTGTGTGAGACTCTTATCATCGATGAACCATCAGAAAAAAAGAAGTGGCCCTGTGGCTCAAGTGGCAGAGTGCTAGCCATGAGAGAAAGATCTCAGGGACAGTGACCAGGACCTGAGTTCAAGCCCCAGGACTGGAAGAACAAATCTTTATTGGAAGCTTGTTTTCCCTTTGAAAACAATTTATTCTTTGTGATAAGCATAACATGGGCCTCTTCCCTGGCCACCAATAGGCCATTAGATGTCCCTTGAATATGGGCCACGTCCCAGCAGCGCTTGCCCTACCCAACCCGCAGTTTACCCTTCCCATGACCCAGAAGATGGAGGCCTGAGAGAAGGCCACCTGGCCACCTACTTATAGTGGCTGCTGAGGCTTTGGAGAGTAATTATGTCACATAGTCATCATCTGCATCAGTCTACAGAAGAAAGGGAGGGAGCACTCCTCACCTGAACCCATGAGCTCTGGGTGGCTCTGTATGTGGGGCAGCTGCAGCAGGATGTGCTATGTCGGGAATCCTCTATGTGGTTGGGAACCTCGATCTTTCCTCTGGCAGTTTCCACACTGCCTTGAAGTGGCAATTCTAAACCTTTCTGCTCCTCCCTCATTTCCCTGGAGCCTGGAGGCATCCAAAGCTGCAGCAGTGACAGGAGGCTCAGCCTGTGCTGGCATCAGGAGCCTGTTGTCCATGTCTTCCCCTGTGAGGAGTGACAGCGGCTCCCACTCATAGGATAGCTGGTACACACGTTCATGTTTCTTCTGACACAGCTCAGCCAGAATGAATATCTGCTCTTTACATGCCATGAGGGACTCCTCAACAGTGCGATGTGTGCCGACAGCTGCCTGTATCTACGTTGAAGATCACTTGCTGGACTATGGAAATCCATCTCATCAGGCAGGTCATGGACAAAGTAGATTTTCTTCTCAGATGCCCACGTGTCCCGCTTCCCATCCCCACACAGGCTGTGGTGCCAGCTCATGGGATGGAGGGCCTGTGGCTCGAGCTTTCTCTGGCACTGAGCTGCCAGGTGAACCAGGTGCCCGCAGCGGGCCTGCCACTCCTGCTGCAGGAGTTTCTCCCTATAGATTTCAGCCACTAAGAGTGCTCACAAATCCACGTCCCTCTCGGTTTGGAGAATGTGTCCATCCTCTGCAATGGTCATGTGTGTGGGGGGCGGGGGGGAGTCACTTTTTACTTCTCCAGGGTTTTCGACTTACCCTTCCCCAGGGAAAGCCAGGAAGCTCAGCTGGGCCTGCAGCCACTCCTCTTGTGCTCTGGTTGCTTTCAGGCACTTGAGAGGGTCCTGTCACTTTGGGGGCACCACCTGGTCTCCCCAGTTGGTCAGGCCGTGCACTTGCTTCAGCTGCTCCAGGAGTTGGGTCTGCCTCTCTAGGTGCTGCTGCATGGCCTAATTCTCAGAGCTCAGCCGCTAATTGGAGGTGATGTGCTGCTCACAGGTGGCTCTGAGCTCCTGCAGTTGGGCCAGGGATTGCTCCTGCTGGTTCTGAGATGCTTGGCTTTCTTTCTCTCTCAGCCACTACGTTACATTCCTCTATCTTCTCCTCTGTGTGGACCAGTTGTTCCAGCAGATGTTTCTTCACCTGTTGCTCTGTGTCCAGGATGCTGGCGAGCTCTTCCTTCTCACCGCTCACCCTGTGGAGAGCGTCCCACAGCAGGGCCAGCTGTTCCTCCAGCTGTCCGTCACACATATATGCACATCATGGGGTCTCGGGGATCTCCTGCCAATCCTTGGCCTTCTCCTCCAGTCTCCACAATTGCTCCTGCTGCTCCGCTTTCTGGAGATGGAGCCTCTGGTTTTCCTGGACCTGGATATGAAGTTATTCCTCCAGGTTTTTAAACTCCATCTGCATGCAGTAGGCCTGGGCCTGCAACTGCCACTCGGCCTGAGATGGGCCATGGTTCCTCTAGCCTGTTCTCTAGGCTGAACACCTGCCTCGACCCTCGTTCCTTCTCCTCTGTCAGTTGGTTCACCCGCTGGGTCAGCTGCCGGGCCTCCTCCTTCCACGTGGATCTCTCAATGCTCAGGTCTTCTGTGAAGGTGTCTCTCTCTAGATTCACTGTGCTCACCAGTCAGCTCACATTGTCCAGTAGTCTCTTCAGTACCTCATGCCCCACCAGTGCTTGTTGGAACTTGCAGATTCCTTTCTTCCTATTGTCCAGAGCACTTCCAGCTTCTCTTGTAACTTTGAGTTTACTTGCTCCAGGTCATTGAAGCTTCTGACCTTTTCCTTGAGCAGAAGGGTCACATCATACAGCTGTTCAAAGAACCTTTCAATCTCATTCTGTGATCAGTGACCACAGAAGTTGACATCTCCAGCTCTGGCATGCACTGCTCTGTGGCCCGCAGGCAGCTGGTGAGAGCTTTGTGCTCTCTTTCTGTGTCATCAGCCGCCTGATGCACACAGGCGGGTGCACGTTGTAAATTGCTTTCTGCTAAAACCAACCTCTGTATGGGTGCCTTGTAGATCCCTAGTTCCATTTTAGGTACTGCATGCACCTGAGCTATCTTCTACCTCTCTTTCTCCCGTTGATCCTGCAGGTCTGTCTTTTCCTGCTTCAGTGGTTGGATCTTGGCATAGAGTGCCTGGTTTCTTCTTTTGTTGGGGTCCAGGGTGGGCACCAAGTGTCGGTAGCATCTCTGCAGATCCTTGGTGGTATCAGGACCATTGATACTCTGGAACCTCGTGGCTGTGACTGTGTCCAAAGGCATGGGAGGCCCATGGTGGCTATCACCTTTGGCCGGACCCTCCATTGAATCACACTCTCCAGTGGTGTTTGTTTGGGGATCCTTCCCTTTTTCATGTTCTTTGTTTTCTTGAATGTTGCAGATCTTTCGGGAGGATTCTTCTACCTGTGTTCTGGTGGCAGTTTCATGCCCGCAGCTTTCTCATGGAGTCTTGTTGTTTCAGACATCGGAGAGCTGGGATGGGAAAGATGGGCTAGTCACGTTCCCAAGCTCTGGAAAATCCTCTCTTCTCCTACTCACTGATTAGGATGTCAATTTCATACTCTACTCCAAAGTCACCTGGAGTCTCTTGCTCACAACTTAGCCACCTCTACCTTCCTCAACTGCTGGTATTGGTGTCAACCAACAGAGGGAATCCTGGTGCTTCCCGGGCAGCATGGAATGTGGGTGTGGCCATCATTCTTGTATCCCATTGGTCAGAAAGAACCATGAAAGAATGGGGGTGTGACCAGAATACTGTGATGCAGGCAGAATGGGCAGAGTCAAGATGAGAGCAGCTGCTTTCCCAGGAAATTCGGTCCAATTCCGTTGGGGACAAGATGGTGATCTGATTTAGCTGGATGGCCACACAGATTGTTCTGTATGTCTTTTTGTTGCCAGTCCTGGACCTATAACTCAAGATCTGGGCACAGTCCATGAGCTGCTTTTGCTCAAGACTAGCCCTCAACCTCTGGAGCCACACGGCTCTACTTCTGGCTTTTTTGACATTGAAGTTGGAAACGGGTCTCAAGGACTTTCCTGCCTAGGGTGACTTTGACCATGATCCTCCTATCACAGACTTGTATGTATTAAGGAGGACTGCTGTGAGCCACGGGTGCCTGCCTAATCATTGATCTTGCTGATGTTCTTGGACAGACCTGTGAGTTCTCTATCCTGGGGATTAAATGGTAGAAGCTGGAGCCTACAGTTTGAATCCTGTTCCTGCTACCTCCAAATAGCAGGAGATCCTAAGAAACTCATTCCTATCCATATGAATACCAATGGAATGTGATGTATGTCATGATTCAATGGGCAGTTCTTGAACGATTCAAGAATAAAATTATACACAATTATATCTTAGGACTCTGATCAATTTTAACTAACACTTTATGAAGCATTTAAACAATCATATTCATTAAATGGAGGCATAATGAAATATCTAAGAATTGGGTGTCACATAGTATGAAGGTGCCATTTTTTCTGCCAGGACAGGGATTGGAACTCATGGTCTGGGTAACTCTGTTGCACTGTGTGGGAAGGGGAAGCTCACCTCCATGAAGTCAAGAAATTCAAGTCTGTTCCTTAGTCCTGAAATTGATCCCCAGCACTAGAAAACATCTTTTTCATGTATATTTTACATACATGATTATATTTACATACATATGTTGACTCTTTATTGCATTCAGTGTAGTTATTCATTTTAATTTTGTTTTATTCATGTATTGGCCATTTATTTTATTGAGTATTATGGCACATAGAACATTGATTACATTGATTACATAGGATATAGGTCTGCATATGTATTCCACTTCATACCTGACACCCAGGACTTTCACAGAAAAAGAAAAAGTGTCACCATCAGCTTCTTACTCCATGATTCATTGTTTGGGAGTGCTGGCGTCTGAACTCAAAGCCTACAAGGCCAAATTCATGAATGAGTGAGTGTCAGCATGCCATCCTGGGGCAAATTGAGCTGACAGGCAGTTCCCAGGATCTTAGATCCAATCCCTAGGGTTGACAAAATAGGAACAGATTGACATGCAGATGGTATTATGCTAATAAATATATATCTTTATAGATTGCCAGAGATGTCTAAACATTATTCAGTTATATAGACTACATTTCTACCAATTCTTGGGTATTTATTATGCCTCCATGTAATTAATGTTATTGTTTTAATCCTTAATAAATAAATAAGTAAATAAAATAAATCCTTTATCCCTGTAAGAAATAGTATTCTTTTAATGCTTTATATTAAATAAAATCAGTCTATTGAAATTATGATGTCTAATTTTATACAGGTAGCATTCACGATTAGCTCATTCAACTGTGACATTGATAACATTCCATCGTTATTCCTACGGATGGGAATGAGTCTCTTAAGATCTTCCACTATCTGGAAGTGGCATGACTGGGATTCGAACTCTAGACCTATGTTCCTGTGTGGGACTATGGCTTCCCCAATAGCCCGCCAGCCTTCAGCAATACAAGATAAAGTATGCTTTGGAACCCTGTCATTCAGACCCAGATGGTCATGGTGCAAAGGAAGAAAATGTAAAAATGCAATCATGCAACCTTTTTTTTTTTTGGTCGGTCATAGGGCTTGAACTCTGGGCCTGGGTACTGTCCCTGTGCTCTTCAGCTCAAGACGAACACTCTACCGCTTGAGTCACAGTGCTACTTCCGAGTTTCTAGTAGTTTATTGGAGATAAGATTCTCATGGACTTTCCTGCCTGGGCTGGCTTTGAACTGTGATCCTTAGATCTCAGCCTCCTGTGTAGCTTGGATTACAGTTGTGAGCCACTGGCGCCAGGCTCTGCCACTTTTTTTTCTGTGCATATTTTTTCCACTTGCAAGGCTTGGAGATCTAGCATCCCAGGATCAGCTGTAGCTCCAGTGGCTGCACCCCAACCTAGGATGATGGAAGCTGAGAGAGAGTTGCCATGACCTGAGTTCAAGACCTTGCTTCGCAAAAAAAAAAAAAAAAAAAAAAAATAGCTCCCTGGCTTGTAATTCACACTGTTTTTTCCTACCAGGCTTTGGATTAGAACTCAGGGTCTGGGTAACTCTGTAGCACTGTGGAGGAAGGGGAAGCTCAACATGCTTGAAGACAAGAAAGTCAAGCCTGGTCCCTAGGCCTGAATTCAAGCCCTAGTCCTGGAAAACATACTATTTATATACATTGTAAACATAGAATGTGTATATACCTATAGATGTTCAGTCCATATCCTGTTTGTTGTGGTTATTGATTGTATTTTTGTTTTATTCAATTATTTACAGTTTATTGACTGTGATGATATGCATTCCATTTATTATACTGACATCCCATCACATAGTATCTAAATTTGTAGACGTGTTCTCCATCATGTCTGACACCTAGGACTCTCAGAGAAAAGGAAAACAGGTGTCACACTTGGCTTTTTGTTCCACAATCCAATTGTTTGCAGTTCTGGGATCTGAACTCAGGGCCTAGCAGACCCAATTCGACATGGCAACCTCTAGCCAAGCAAGCTGCCAGGCAGTTCCCAGACCCTGAGATTGAGCCACAGGGGTGGACAAAATAGCCATACATGGATAGGCAGGTGGCAGTATACCAATAAATATATATTTGTATAGAATTCCAGAGACATCTACTTAGGATTCAATGACATCAACTACATTCCTACCAACTCTTAGGTATTTATTATGCTGCCATTGAAGGAATAGTATTGTTTTCATGCTTAATAAACCATTCATTAAGATCAATCAGCATCCTAGGATCATTGCGTCCCATTTTAGATTAGACCGATGCCAGCAGAAACTTATTCAATCATGAGTTTCCAAACATTCCATCGTTATTCCCGTGCATAAGAACAAGTCTCTTGGGAAGTCTCCCTACTGGTAGGTGTCAGAACCAGGATCCAATAGCAGGGATGACATATGGGCCTGTCACTTCTGCGATAGCCCGCTAGCCTTGGCCAATGCAAAGTGAAGTAAACTTGTAGCCTTGTCATTCAGACCCAGGTGGGTCATCATGCAAAGGAATAAAATGTAAAAAATCCATCCTGTGGCTGTTTTCCACAACCCTGCAAGGCTTCAGGGCCTAGGATCACAGGATTGGCTATGCGCCCATGGCAGCCCACCAGCCTAAAGTGATCGAAGCTGAGGCAGAGTTGCCATGAACTGCGTTCAAATCACTTGGTTGGCAAATAAAATAAAATAAAATAAACCACTCTAGCTCAGAATTCGCACCATTTTTTCTGCCACAGCTGGGATTCCAACTCAGATCTGGGTAACCCTATAGTATGGTGGTTGAAGGGGAACCTCACCATCCTTGAAGACTACAAGATCAGGTCTGCTCCCAGGGCCTGAATTGAAGCCCCCGCACTGGCAAAAAATCATATGCCCACCTATTTCAAACATAGGATCTCTATTTACATACATGTGGAATGCATGATACGTTCAATGTATTATTGTTTTTATTGTGTGTCTTAGTCAGGGATGCATTTTGTATTTTATTGATTATGATGACAGGTACAACTGTGCTGGCAGGGATGAGAACTAATTCCCATGTCTATAGCATTGCTTAAGCCTTCTCCATCCTAGCTGAGACCCAGAACTTTCACAGGGCAGGAAAACAAGTGGAAGGATTGGATTCTCACATCTGCATTCCTCTTTTGGCAGTGTTGGGGTTGGAACTTAGAGCTTAGCAAACCCAATAGGAGAAAGGGTCAAGTTGAGGACCTAAGGAACTAAGCTGTTCCCAGGACCTGAGATCGAGCCCCGGGAGTGGGAGGGGGAGAGCACAATACTCATCCATTCCTAAGCTGAAGGTAGTATGCATATTTGTATACAGTAGGAGAGCTGGCGACCTGTGATGGAATCCAATATACCACATGACTACCAATTCTTGGATCTTTCCCGATGCCTCCATTTCATGACTGTGATGATTATGTTCACGCATCATCAACTCTTCACTAAAAATAATTGATACAAAATGAGTCTTGCCTATATTTTCTACGTGCATCCTGAAGAAAGTACACATTCAAAGATGAGATTGATCGAATTCCATGACCTTTCCAAGTGCCAGAAACGAGTATCTCAGGATCTCCCGCCATTCCCTCAATGGAGGGGGGCTGACCTCGATTCGACCTTGAGGTCTCCGATACCCCGTTGCCCTTGGGCTTCCCCAAGAGCCAGCAGACCTTCAGTCACTCCAGGTCACCTTCACTCTGCAGGCCACCGTGTTCGGACCCAGCATGGTCGCCAGGCAAAGGAAAATGAACATAAAAGCGCCAGGTGGAACTTCCTGCCACATTTTTTTCCCTTCGCGGTTTTTTTTTTCCTGCAAGCCCTGGGGTCCTAGGATCCAATGATGGGTTGTAGGTCCAGAGGCTGCAGCCTAGGATGATCGGAACTGAAGCAGAGTTGCCACGAATTGAGTTCAAGCTCTGAGTCTGTTAAAAAAAATTATGAAAGAAGCATCCTAGCTCCGAATTCGCCCCATTTAACTGCCAGAGCTGGGATTTGAACTCAGGTCTGGGTAACTCTGTTGCACTGTGGGGGAAGGGGAAGATCACCATCCTTGAAGACTACAAGTTCAGGCCTGCTCCCAGTACCTCAATTGAAGCGCCAACACTGGCAAAAATAATTTGCCCACCTATTTTACACATAGGATCTCTATTTACATACATGTGTGGAATGCATCATGCTTTCAGTGTAGTTATTTATTTTATTGTGTGTCTTAGTCAGAGATGCATTTTGTATTTTATTGAGTATGATGACAGATATAAATGTGCTGACATGCATGAAAACCTATTCCCATGTCTACAGAGTTGCCTATGCCTTGTCTATCCTAGATGAGGCCCAGGACTTTCACAGGACTGGAAAGCAGGTGAACTGATGTATTGCTCACATCAGGATCCATGTTTCGGCAGTGTTGTGATTTGAACTCAGAACCTAGCAGGCCCAATTGGCGAAAGGGTCAAGGTGAGCACACTGGCCTGTGAGCAACTGAGGAGCTAGATCATTTCCAGGACCTGACATTGAGCACCAGGGAGGGCCAGGATAGGCATAAATTCATAATTTAAACATCGGAATTCTATTGATATACATGTGTGGACAGCATCTTGCTTTCGGTGAACTTCTCCTTAATTTGTGTCTAATTCATGGAGGTATTGTGTATTTTACTGAGTATGCTGACAGCTACAACTGTGCTGACATAGATGTCAACCTGTTCCCATGGCTATAGAGTTGCCTATATAGCATGCCCCATTCCTATCTGAGAAGCAGGACTTTCACAGCACAGGAAAAGAGGAGGATTACTTGGCTTCTCACATCAGTAATCATCTTTTGACAGTGCTGGGATTTGAACTCAAGACCTAGCAAACCCAAGTGGTAAATGGGTCATGGTGAGTACAACAGCCTGTTAGCAAATAGAGGGTTAGGTCCATCCCGGGACCTGAGATTGAGCCCTGGTGGGCGCCATTATTGATATAAATTCATACTTTACAGAGATGACCTCTATTTACTTACATGTGTGGAATGCATCAGGCATTCCGTGTAGTTATTCTTTTTATTTTGTGTGTTAATCAGAGATGCATTTTGTATTTTACTGCATATGACAGATATAACTGTGCTGACATGGATGGAAACCTATTCCAATGAGTATAGAGTTGCCTATATAGCATACTGTGTCCTAGCTGAGACCCAGGACTTCACAGCACAGGAAAACAGGTGCAACGATGGGCTTCTGAAGCATTCAAGTTTTGGCAGAGTTGGGATTTGAACTCAAAGCCTAGCCGGCCCAATTGGTGAAAGGGTCAAGGGGAGGACACTGTCCTGTGAACAACTGAGGATTTAGGCTTTTCCCAGGACCTGACATCGAGCTCCAGGGAGGGCCAGGATCGGCATAAATTCATAATTGAAACAGGATCTGTATTGACATATTTGTGTAGACAGCATCTTGCGTTCGGTGCACTTCTCCTTAACTTGTGTCTAATTCATGGAGGTATTGTGTATTTTAGTGAGTATGGTGACAGATATAACTGTGCTGACATGGATGGCAACCAGTTCCCATGGTTATAGATTTGCCTATGCATTCATTCTCCATCCTAGCTGAGACCCAGGACTTCCACATGAGAGGAAAACAGGTGCAACGTCTGGTTTCTGACCTCACGATGAAACTTTTGTCAGTGCTGTCATTTGAACTCAAATCTGGGCAACTCCATTGCACTGTGTGGGAAGGGGAAGCTCATCATCCTTGAAGACTAGAATGTCAGACCTGGTCCAGGGCCTGATTTGAAGTCCCAGCACTGGACAAAATAACAAGCCCACCTCTTTTAAACATAGGATCACTACTTCCATACTGGGGTGATATGCATCTTGCATTCAATGTAGTTTTTTTTATTTGGAGTCTTATTCATGGATGTATTGTGTATTTATTGAGTATGGTAACAGGTATATCTGTGCTGCCCTGGATGACAACTGATTCCCATGAGTAGAGAGATGCCTATAAAGCATTCTCCATCCTAGCTGAGAACCAGGATTTTCACAGCACAGGAAAACAGGTGCAACGATGGGCTTCTCATATCAGGATGAATTTTTTGGTAGGTCTGGGATTTGAACTCAAGGCGTAGGAGGCCCAAGTGGTGGATGGGTCATGGTGAGCACACCAGCCTGTGAGCCACTAAGTTGATATGCCATTCCTGGACCAGAGAATGAGCCCCAGTGGGGGCCTTAATAGTCATCAATTCATAATTAGAACGGTGAATCTCTATTTGCACACATCGGTGGGCAGCAACTTTTGTTTTCGGTGTAGTCATTGTCTTTACATGGTGTCTTATTCACGATGTATTCTGTATTTTCCTGAGTATAGGATGACAGATATAACTGTGGTGACCTGGATGACCACCTATTCCCATGAGTATAGAATTGCCTATGCATTCTCCATCTTAGCTGAGACCCAGAATTTGCACAGCACAGAAGAACAGGTGTAACGACTGGTTTCTCACATCAGGGTGAATTTTTGTCAGTGTCCATGTGAGCACACCAGCCTTTGAGCCAGTATGGATCTGGGCCCTTACCAAGAACTGAGATCTAGCCCTAGGGAGGCCACAATAATCCTCAATGCATCATTGAAACATGGGATGTCTATTCATATGCATGTGTGGACTGCCTCCTGCAATGACTGTAGTTATCCTCTCTATTTTGTGTGCTATTCGTGGATGTATTGAGTATGTTCTTGAGTATATGATGACAGGTATAACATGGATGACAACCTATTCCTATGGCCACAGGGTGGCCCATGCAGTCTCCATCCTAGCTGAGACCAAAGACTCCCACAAGAAAGGAAAATAGGTGTAAACACTGGCTTGTGACATTAGGATGTATCTTTTGGCACTGCTAGGATCAGAAATTAGGGCCTAGCTGGCCCAATAGGTGAATGGGTCCACGTGAGCACACTAGCCTGTGAGCCACTAAGGAGCTAGGACGGTCCTAGGACGTGAGATCGAGCCCCAGGGCGGGGGTTCTGTGGAGCTCAATAGTCATCCATTTATAAGCTCAAGATATTATGCAAATAAGTACATATTTGTACAGAGTAGGAGAGATGGCAAAATGTGATGAAATCCAATCTACACTGTGACTACCAATTGTTGGATCTTCCACTATGCCTCCATTTCATGACTGTGATGATTATGGTCATGCTTCATCAACTCTTCATGAAAAATAATTGATACCCGATGAGTCTTGCCTATCATTTTCAACTCGCATCCTGCAGGAACTACTCATTCAACCACATTCCATGACTCTTCCTAGGTCCAGAAACTAGTATTTCAGGATCTCCCGCCATTCCCTCAATGTAGGGGGGCTTTCCAGGATTTGAAATTGGGGCCTCCGTTGCCTGATCAGCCTGGGGCTCCTCCAATATCCAGCAGGCCTTCAGCCATGCCAAGTCACTTTCAATCTGCAGGCCACCAGGTTCAGACCCAACAAGGTCACCATGCAAAGGAAAATAAACAAAAAAGCATCAGGTGGAACTTCCTGCCACTTTTTTCTTCTCATGGCTGTTTTGTTTGTTTGTTTGTTTGTTTTTCCTGCAAGCCCTGGGGTCCTAGGATCTGAGGATGGGCTGTGGGTCCAGAGGCTGCAGTCTAGGATGATCACAGCTGAGACAGAATTGCCACAAGTTGAGTTCAAGCCCTGGGTATGGAAAAAAAATAAAAAATTAAAAAATTATGAATGAAGCACTCTCGCTCAGAATTCGTGCCATTTTACTGCCAGATCTGGGATTTGAATTCAGGTCTGCGTAACTCTGTTGCACTGTGGGGGCAGCTCACCATCCTTGAAGACTACAAGGTCAGGCCTGCTCCCAGTGCCAGAATTTGAAGCCCCAACACTGGCAAAAATCATATGCCCACCTATTTTATACATAGGATCTCTATTTACATACATGTGTGGAATGTATCATGATTTCAGTGTAGTTATTCATTTTATTCTGAGTCTTAGTCAGGAAAGCATTTTGTATTTTATTGAGTATGAGAACAGCTATAACTTTGCTAACATGGATGACAATCTATTCCCATGTCCTATGCCTTGTCCATCCTAGATGAGACCCAGGACTTTCACAGGACAGGAAAGCAGGTGGACTGATGTACTGCTCACATCAGGATTCATGTTTTGGCAGTGCTGTGATTTGAACTCAGAACCTAGCAGGCCCCATTGGTGTAAGGGTCAAGGTGAGGACACTGAGGAGATAGACCATTCCTAGAACCTGACATTGAGCACCAGGATAGTCATAAAATCATAATTTATACATAGGACCTCTATTGATATACATGTGTGGACAGCATCTTGCATTCGGTGCACTTCTCCTTAACTTGTGTCTAATTCATGGAGGTATTGTGTATTTTACTGAGTATGCTGACAGCTACAACTGTGCTGACATGGATGTCAACCTGTTCGGATGGCTATAGAATTGCCTATATAGCATGCTCCATCCTAGTTGAGTCCCAGGACTTTCACAGAACAGGAAAAGAGGAGGATCGATTGGATTCGGACATCAGTATTCATCTTTTGCAGTGCTGGGATTTTAACTCAATATCTAACAGGCCCAAATGGTGAATGGGTCATGGTGAGTACACCACCCGTTAGCCACTAGGGGGTTAGGTTGTTCCTGGGATCTGAGACCGAGCCCTGGTGGGGGCCATTATTGATATAAATTCATAATTTACACAGATGATCTCAATTTACATACATGTGTGGCATGCATCATGGGTTCAGTGTAGTTATTTTATTGTGTGGCATAGTCAACGATGCATTTTGTATTTTATTCGGTATGATGACAGATATAACTATTCTGACATGGCTGGCAACCATAAGTATAGAGTTCCCTATATAGCATATTCCATCCTAGGTGAGACACAGGACTTTCACAGCACAGGAAATCAGGTGCAACGATGGGATTCTCACATCAGGATGAATCTTTTGGTAGGTCTGGGATTTGAACTCAAGGCCTAGCAGGCCCAAGTGGTGGATGGGTCATGGTGAGCACACCAGTCTGTGAGCCACTAAGTTGATATGCTGTTCCTGGGACCTGAGATTGAGCCCCAGTGGGGTCCTTAATAGTCATCAATTCATAATTGAAACAGAGGATCTCTATTTCCATACATGGGTGGGCAGCATCGTGTAGTCACTGTCTTTACATGGAGTCTTATTCACGATGTATTCTGTATTTTCCTGAGTATAGGATGACAGATATAACTGTGGTGACCTGGATGACACCCTATTCCCATGAGTATAGAGTTGCCTATGCATTCTCCATCCTAGCTGAGACCCAGAACTTGAACAGCCGAGAAGAACAGGTGCAATGACTGGTTTCTCACATCAGGGTGAATTTTTGGCAGTGCTGGGATTCGAACTTGGGGCCTAGGAGGCCAAACTGCCCAATGGGTCCATGTGAGCACACCAGCCTGTGAACCACTAAGGAGCTGGGCCTTTCCCAGGAACTGAGATCTAGCCCTAGGGAGGCCACAATAATCCTCAATGCATCACTGAAACATGGGATGTCTATTCACATCCGTGTTTGGACTTCCTCCTGCATTGAGATTAGTTATCCTCTCTATTTTGTGTGCTATTCATGGATGTATTGTGTATGTTCTTGAGTATATGATGATAGGTATAACTGGGCTGACATGGATGACAATCTATTCCTATGGCCACAGGGTGGCCCATGCATTCTCCATCTTATAGGAGACCCAGGACTCGCACAGGAAAGGAAAGCAGGTGCAATGACTGGCTTCAGACATCAGGATGAATCTTTTGGCACTGCTGGTATCTGAACTTGGCGCCTAGCAGGCCCAATAGGCAAATGGGTCCACGTGAGCACACCAGCCTGTGAGCCTCTAAGTATCTAAGCAATTCCCAGGACCTGAGATCGAGGACCGGAGTGAGGGGGAGCACAATCTTCGTCCATTTTTATGCTGAAGGTGGTATACAAATAAGTACATATTTGTATAGAGTAGGAGAGATGGCGACCTGTGATGGAATCCAATTTACCCTGTGACTACCAATTCTCAGATCTTCCCCAATGCCTTCATTTCATGACTGTGATGATTATTGTCACGCTTCATCAACTTCATAAAAAATAATGGATACCCCATGAGTTTTGCCTATCATTTCCTACTCGCATCCTGCAGGAACTACTCATTCAAGGATGAGATGATCACATTCCACACTTCCTAGGTCTGGAAACTAGTTTTTCAGGATCTTCCACCATTCCCACAATGTAGGGGGGCTGACCAGGATTCCAACCCGTGGCCTCCGTTGAATGGTTGGCTGTGACTTCCCCAATAGCCAGCAGGCCTTCAGCCATGCCAGGTCTCTTTCACTCTGTAGGCCGCCGGGTTCAGACCAACATGGTCACTATGTAAAGGAAAATAAACGTAAAAGCATGAGGTGGAAATTCCTGCTGCTTTGTTCCCCATCTGGCCTTTTTTTTTTTTTCATGCATGCTCCAGGGTCCTAGGATCTGAGGATGGGCTGTGGGTCTAGAGGCCGCATCCTAAGATGATTGCAGCAAAAACAGTGTTGCCTCGACTTGAGTTCAAGGCCCGGGTTTGGCAATAAATAAATAAATAAATAAATATGAATGAAGCACCCTCTCTCAGAATTCACGCCATTTTACTGACAGAGCTGGGATTTGAATTCAGGTCTGGATAACTCTGTTGCACTGTGGGGGAAGGGGAAGATCACCATCCTTGAAGACTACAAGGTCAGGCCTGCCCCAACACTGGCAAAAATCATATGCCCACCTATTTTACACATGGGATCTCTATTTACATACATGTGTGGAATGCCTCATGCTTTCAGTGTGTGTCTTAGTCAAGGATGCATTTTGTATTTTATTGAGTATTATGACAGATATAACTATACTGACATGGATGGCAACCGATTCCCATGTCCCATGTCCATGTTGCCTGTGCTTTCTCCATCCTAGCTGAGACCTAGGACTTTCACAGGACAGGAAAGCAGGTGGATCGATGGGCTTCTCATATCAGGATTCATGTTTTGGTACTGTTGTGATTTGAACTCAGAACCCACAGGCCAATTGGCGAAAGGGTCAAGGAGAGGACACCGGCCTGTGAGCAACTGAGGACCTAACATCGAGCCCCAGGGAGGGCCAGGATAGGCATAGATTCATCCTTGAAACATAGGATCTATATTGACATATATGTGCGGACAGCATCTTGCATTCAGTGCACTCCTTCTCCTTATTTTGTGTCTAATTCATGGAGGTATTGTGTATTTTAGTGAGTATGGTGAAAGATATAACTGTGCTGACATGGATGATGACCTATTCCCATAGTTATAGGGTTGCCTATGCATTCATTCTCCATCCTAGCTGAGACCCAGGACTTCCACATGAGAGGAAAATAGGTGCAACGACTGGCTTCTGACCTCACGATGAAACTTTTTTCAGTGCTGTCATTTGAACTCAGGTCTGGTTAACTCCATTGCACTGTGTGGGAAGGGGAAGCTCACCATCCTTGAAGACTAGAATGTCAGGCCTGCTCCAGGGCCTGATTTGAAGCCCCAGCACTGGACAAAATAACAAGCTCATCTCTTTTAAACATAAGATCTCTATTTGCATACAGTTGTGGTTTGCATCTTCCATTCAATGTAGTTTTTTTTTTTTTATTATTTTGAGTCTTATTCATGGATGTATTGTGTATTTTATTGAGTATGGTGACAGGTATATCTGTGCTGCCATGGATGACAACCTATGCCCATGGCTATAGAATTGCCTATATAGCATTCTCCATCCTCACCTAGGTGCAGGACTTTCACAGGACAGGAAAACTGGTACATTGATGGGCTTCTCACATCAGGATGAATCTTTTGGCAGTATTGAGATTTGAACTCAGGGCCTGGCAGGCAAAATTGATGAATGGGTCAAGGTGAGCACATCAGCCTGTGAGCCACTAAGGTGCTAGGCCATTCCCCTAACTTGAGCTTGAGCCCCAGGGTGGGGCTGGTGTACTATATCCATCCATTCATATGCTGAAACTTGTATGCTAATAAATACCTATTTGTACAGAGTAGGAGATGTGGCGAACTGTGTTAGAATCCTATCTACCATGTGAGTACCGATTCTTGGATCTTTCCCAAGGCCTCGATTTCCTAAATGTAAGTATTATTGTCACACTTCATGAAGTCTTAATTAAAAATAATCATTGTGCCAAAGGTCTTGCCTATCATTTCCTATGCGAATCATGCATTAACTTCTCAACTCTTCCCTAGGTCTGAATTCAAGCACCAGCCTGAAAAACGTAACATTTATAGATATTTTAAATATATGATTTATACTTACATCTATATATTCAGTCTATATGGTGTTTGTTGGATTGATTCATTATACTTCGTTATTGATAGATTGATTTAGCATTTATTTTATGGACTGTGAGTGCACCTATAACATTTATTACATTTATTCCAATCTATTCCATAGCATGTAGCTTTGCAGATATATTATGTACATCATACCTGACACCCAGTACTTGCACAGAAAAGGAAAACAGTTGTCACACATGGAATCTTACACCAGGAAGAAACTTTTGGCAATGATAGGACCTAGACTAAGGGCCAAGGAAGCCCAATTCATGAATGGATGAGTGTCATCATGGCAGCCGCTAGCCCATTCAACTGCCAAGTGGTTCCCAGTATCTGGGATCAAGCCCCGAGTTTGGCCAAAATACCAATAACTATCTATGCAGATGATGGTATATAAATAAATATAAATTTAGATATTTAGATACTGTCAGAAATGTGTATCTGGTATTCAATGTTATATACCACATTCCTACGGATTCTCAGTTCTTTAGTGAGGATTCCATTTAATCAATAGTATCCTTTTAATGCAAAATAAACTATGAATTTTAATCAATCTGTGTCCTGTGATTATTGGGTCTAATTTTATGCTAGACTGATTCATGAGCTACTCATCCAACCATGACATTGACCACATTCCTCTGGTGTTCCGAGGGACAGGCAATAATTTTGTAGGCTCTCCAGCCCTTTGTAAGTGGCATAACTGGGATTCAAACACAGGGCCTAGGGGTCCAGCTTGACCTATGGCTTTGCTGACATCCCAACAGCCTTCAGCAATGCCAGGTGAACTACAGGTTGCAGCCATGTCACTTGGTCATGGGAATGGTCACCATGAAAGGAAAGGAAACCAGAGAAACTACTGACCATCCGCAGTTCACAGCTTTTTTTCGATACCATTTTCATTTGATTTCTTGTCAGACCCCGAGGCCTAGGATCCCAGGATGGGCTGTGGGTCCGAGGTTGCACCATCCCAGCCTAGGGTGATGTTAGCTGAAGCAGAGTTTCCACGAACTGAGTTCAAGCCCTGTGATTGGCAAGTAAATAAATAAATGAATGAATGAATGAATAATTAGAACCTAAAAATATTAAAAGGACTAATGAAGCTCCCTGGCTTGGAATTTGTGCCCTTTTTTTTTTTTTTTTTGCTAGGCCTAAGGTTTGAACTCGGAGTCTGAGTAAATCTGGTGTACTGTGGGGAAAGGGGAAGTTTACCCTCCTGGAAGATAAGAAATTCAGGACAATTTCCTAGGCCTGAATTCTAGACCCAATCCTGGAGAACATAACATTTATAGTAATTTTTAGTATATGATTTATACTAACATCCATATGTTCAGTCCATATCATGTTTGTTGGAGTGTTTAATTATATTTTAGTATTTATTTGTGTATTTACCAATTATTTTATTGATCCTGAGTACACCTATAATATTCATTACATTTATTCCAATCTATTCCATAGCACGTAGCTTTGCAGACATACTATATACATCATACCTGACACCCAGCCTTTGCATAGAAAAGGAAAATAGGTGTCACATTTGGAATCTTACTGCAAGATGAAATTTTTGGCAATGCTGGGACCTGAACTGAGGGCCAAGGAGGCTCAATTCATGAATGGGTAAGTGTCAGCACAGCAGCCTCTAAGCCTCTAGCCCATTAAGCTGCCAAGTGGATCCCAGGACCTGGGATGGAGCCACAGGTTTGGCCAAAACAGCAATACCTTTCTATGCAGACAGTGGTATACAGATAAATATATATTTAGGTATTTAAATACTGCCAGTGATGTCTATCTGGTATTAAATGACATATATTGTGTTCCTATGGATTCTCAGGTCTTTAGTGAGGACTCCATTTAATGAATAGTATTCTTTTAATGCATAATAAACTATGAATTAAAATCATTTGTGTCCTGTGATTATTAGGTCTAATTTTATGCTAGACTGATTGATGAACTACTCATCCAATGATAACATTGATCACATTCCTCTGGTGTTCCTAGGGACAGACAATAGTTTCTTAGGCTCTCCAGCCCTTTATACTGGCATGACCGGGATACAAACTTAGGGCCTAGGTGTCCAGGTTGGCCTATGACTTCGCTACCAGCCTGCCAGCCTTCAGCAATGCTAGGTGACCTACAGGTTGCAGCCTTGACATTTGGATCCAGGATGGTCACCATGCAAGTAAGGAAAACCAAGAAACCGCTATCCATCCACAGTTTGTGATGTTTTTTCAGTGCCGTTTTCATTTTGTTTTCCTGTCAGCCCCGGAGGCCTGGGATCCCAGGATGGGCTATGGGTCCAGAGACTGCACCATGCCAGCCTAGGGTGATATTGGCTGAGGCAGAGTTGCCACGACCTGAGTTCAATCCCCGTGCATGGGAATAAAGAAATAAATAATAAATAAAAATAATTTTAAAATATTAAAAATAGTCGGGCAGCAAAGGCACATGCCTGTTATCTTAGCTATTTAGGACGCAGCGATCTGAAAATTACGGTTCAAAGCCAGCCCCAGCAGGAAAGTCTTTGAGACTCTTATCTCCACTAAAGCACTAGAAAACCAGAAGTAGCGAAGTAGTGCTGTGTTTCAAGTGGTAGGGTGCTCGCCTTGAGCTGAAGAGCCCAAGGACAGCTCCCAAGGCCAGAGTTCAAATCCCACGACCAATATATATATATATTACTAATGAAGCTCTGTGGCTTGGAATTTGTGCCTCTTTTTTTTTTTTTTTCTGCCAGGCCTGGGAATTGGATTTGGAGACTGGGTAACTCCAATGCACTGTTGTGGACAGAGAAACTTACCCGCTTTGAAGACAAGCAATTCAGGCCTGCTCCCTAGGCCTGAATTCAGTCTCCATCCCTGTTAATATAATATTCATCCACATTTGAAATAATGATTAATATCTACATACTTCTCTTTATTGCATATTACTTTGAGCGTATTTATTTTATTTTTTGTATTCTTCATTCATTCATTATATTATTGACTATTATTATACTTATGTATTAAATTGATTATATCTTCTGAGAACTATACAGAATTGCTAATGCATTATATATCTTACTTCAGACCCAGGACATTCACAGAAATACTATAGTAGATCATCCCATGCGTAGAAAAACAGAATGAATGCACCAGCCAAAATCTAATTTATCCCTAGGAACCCCAGTGGCTCACATCTGTAATCCCAGCTAATCAGAGGTGAGAAGTGGAAGATTAAGTTTCAAAGTCAATCCAAGCAGAAAACCCTCCAATTAACTGGCCAAAATTCAGGCTACAGGGATGGCTGAATTGGTAGAAAATCAGCTATGAAAAACCAAGCCAAGATAGAGCAAGCTGAGTTCAAGTTCAGGGAGAGGGGGTTTGGGGCATAGAGGGGAGAGAACGCCTCCAAAAACAGAGAACAAACAACAGTACACAAATCCCACCTAATTTAGGGTACCAACCAAAGTGAAAAAAAATCAAGCTTGTGCAGTTGTATAACTTTACATGAGCACATATGTTCTTAGGTACATTTCAAAGCTATGTTTTTAGTAATATATATGTATATATATTAATAATGTATATATTATGCATATATATTAATAATGTATATATATATGAATAAACTAAGAAACCAGCCAATGAATAAATACTTTTGAATTAGTGCCTTAACCATGGCATTTTAAATTATTTGTACTAAAAGTATATTCCAAGTTTCTTTCTTCAGGATCAATCTTTAAGATGTTTGTTCATGTGCCAGGCGTTGGAGGCCCATGCCTATGATCCTAGTTACTCAGGAGGCAGAGATCTGAGGATGGTGGTTCAAGGCCTGCTGTGGCAGGAAAGGCCGTTAAACTGGAAGTGGCGCTGTGGCTCAAGCGGTAGAGTGCACACCTTGATCTGAAGAGCACAGGGATAACATCCAAGCCCAGAGTTCAAGCCCCACCACCAAAGAAGTTTGTTCATACAAAATTCTAACATTCTAAGCTTTAGGAAACTTTTCTTCCAGGTTCTTACGCTCTTTAGGCAACTACTCCACTGCTGGGCTACATCCCAGTCCCAATGTTTTTGTTTTTAATTTTACAATCCAGGTTATTCCCAAAATGCTTACAAGTACCTACTCTCCTCACAGAAGTGAGTTTTTATTCACAAACCCAACATTTTTGATATGAGGACACCCCTAGTGTATTTCTTGGTAGGCACTGAGGAAAACTCACACAACACAATTGCAGACAGTTTATAATTAAACCACTTTTTTGAAAAACTCTCATGTTTTAAAATCAAAATGTATCAAATAAAGGCAAAGTGAACTTTAAAAAAATATTAAAAATGCTAATGAAGCTCCCTGGCTTGGAATGTGTGACATTTTTTGTCTACAAGGCCTGGGATTTGAACTTGGGGTCTGGGTAAATCTGTTGCACTGTGGAGGAAAGGGGAATCTCACTGTGCTTGAAGACCAGAAAGTCAGGCCTGTTCCCTAGGACTGAATTCAGGCCCCAGCCATGGAAAACGTACTCCTTATATACATTTTAAAGATAGGATTGAACTTCCATACAGATGTTCATTCTAAATTATGTTTGATGTGGTTATTCATCGTATTTTTTGTTTTATTCATTTATTTACCATTTATTTTATTGACTGTGATGATACCTAACCATGTATTACATCCTATCACATAGCATCTAGATTTGTAGACACCCAGCACTCTCACAGAAAAGAAAAACAGATGTCACACTTGGCTTCTAACTCCAGGATGAAATTTTTGTCAGGAGCTGAGATTGAGCCTCAGGGGTGACCAAAATAGCCATAGATGGTTAGGCAGGTGGTAGTATACTAATCAATGTGTATTAGTACAGAGTGCCATAGCCATGTATCTAGTAAATTCCTACCAAGTCTTTGGTATTTGTTATGCCTCAATTGAAGGAATATTATTCTTTTTTTGCCTAATTAACCATTAATAATTAAATTCACTATGCGTCCTAGGATTATTGAGTCTAATTTGAGACTAGACTGCTGCACGGACTATTCATTCAATCATGACTTGGATACCATTCCATCTGAACTTCTATGAATGGGCAGGAGTCTCTTGGGATCTTTTGCCATTGGTAGGTGTCAGGACTGGGATTTGAACTCAGACACGCTGTTGTGTGGTTGGCCTGTGGCTTTTATGTCAGGCAGCCTTCAGCAATGACAGATCACCTGTGTTTTGCAGCCATGTCATTCAGACCTATGATGAACACCATGCAAGGAACCAAAGCCAAGAAACCGCCTACCATGTGTGGCTCGCAGCTTTTTTTTGGTGCCATTTTCATTTTGTTTTCCTGTCAGACCTTGGGACTTAGGATTTCAGGATTGGCTTTGGTTCTGAGGGCTGCACCCCAGCATAGTGTGATGGAAGCTTATGCAGAGCTGCCACGATCTGAGTTCAAGCCACATGCATAGCCAAAAAAAAAAAAAAAAAAAGAAAGAAAAGAAAAGAAAAGAAAGAAGAAAAAGAATTAAGACAACTAAAAAAAGTAAAAGAAAAACAAAAAACAATTACGTAACTCCCTGGTTTGCAATTTGTGGTATTTTTTCTGCCAGGCCTGAAATTTGAACTCAAGGTCTGGGTAAATATGCAGCACTGTGGGGGAAGGGGAATCTCACCATGCTTGAAGACAGAAAGTCAGGCCTGTGCCCTAGGCCTGAATTCAAGCCTCAGTCCTGGAACACATAATCCTTATATATATTTTAAAGATAGGATTTATACTTCCATACAGATATTCAGTCCATATCATGTTTGATGTCATTATTCATTTTATTTCTTGTTTTATTCATTTATTTACCATACGTTTTATTGACTCTGATGACACCTATGCCAATTATTACATTGTTTACATTCTATCACATAGCTTCTAGATTTGCAGATGTGGTCTCCATCATGGCTGACACCCAGGAATCTCCCAGAAAAGGAAAACATGTGTCACACTCAGCTTCTTACTCCAATATTAAATTTTTGGCAGTTCTGGGATCTGAAGTCAGGGCCTAGCAGGCCCAATTCATGAATGGGTGAGTGTGAGCACGGCAGCCTCTAGACAATGAAGCTGTCAGGTAGTTCCCACATACTGAGATCGAGTCCCAGGTTGGCCAAAACAGAGATACATGGATATCCAGACGGTGGTACACAAATAAATATATATTGATAAAGAGTGCCAGAGCTGTCTATGACTGAATGACCTCTACTACATTCTGACCAACTCTTAGGTATTTATTAACTGCCATTGAAGGAATATTATTCTTTCCATGCTTAATAAACTATTAATTAAGATCAATCGGGGGCTGGGAAGGTGGCTCATTGGTAGAGCACTCGCCTTGCATGCATGAGGCCTGAGTTTGATTCCTCATCACCACATAAGCAGAAAAAAGAAAAAAAGCAGGAAGTGGTGCTGTGGCTCAAGTGGTAGAGTGCTAGCCTTGAGCTGAAGAGCTGAAGGACACGCCTAGGCCCAGATTTCAGGCCCCATGACTGGACGCCTCCCCCCAAAGAAAATGATCCATCAGTATCCTAGGATTATTGCATCCAATTTTAGACTTGACTGATGCACAAACTACTCTTTCAATCGAGTCTCTTGTGATCTCCTGCCATTGGTAGGTGTCGGGACCGGGATTTGAAGATGAGGCTATGTTGACAGGTCGGACTATACCTTTCCTGATAGTCCACAAGCCTTTAGCAATAGCAGGTCAGATACACTTTGCAACAGAGTCGTTGCAGACCCAGGATTGTCATCGTGCAAAGAAAAAAAATGTAAAACCCCCAGCCCTCTGCAGCTTGCGACTTTTTGTGCTGTCCCACTTTTTTTTCATCCTGCAAGCCCTCTGGGCCTAGGATCCCAGGATCGACTATGGGTCTGGAAGCTGCACCCCAGCCTAGGGTGATTAAAGCTGAGACAGTGTTTCCATGACCCGAGTTCAAGCCCCATGGCTGGCAAAAATAAAAAGAATAAATACACATAATTAAATATTTAACTAAATAATAAATCTCCCTGGTTTGAAATATCTGCTAGTTTTCTTTCCTAGCCTGGGATTTGAACTCAAGGACTTGGTATATCTGTAGCAATGTGAGGGAAGGTTCAGAGTTGCCAATACTTGAGTTCAAACCCCATGCCAAACCAAAAATAAAAAAATAAATTAAGTCACTGACCTTGGCAGGGGGAGCAGTTGTGGAGATTGGAGGGAAGGGATGGTAGGCAGAAAACAAAGGAGGAGGCAACAATGCTCAATAGGAAATGTACTCGTTACCTTGTTCATGTAACTGTAACTCTCAGTACAACATTTTTACAATTAAAAACGTGCAAACAAAAAAAGAAACAATGTAATGCTCAGAGAAGCATTTGGGGTAAGGGAAGGATGTCTAAATAGCTGTACAAAATTCTGCACTGCTTTGCTTTTAATGCTCACTATGGAACTGAATAAACATAACTGCATCCATTAAAAAAATCAAGTCACTGCCTTGGAACTGGGCCAGTATTTCTGCCATTGGTGGGATTTGATTGCATAGCCCAGTAACTCTTTTGCAACAAGGGTGAAGATGAAGCTCACTGTACTTGAGGAAATGAAATTCAGGCTACAGTTCCCAGGAACTAAATGAAGGCCCTGCAATAGAAAAAAATATTTCCATACATGTGTAATATATGATATATACTTACATATGTATGTTTATTGCCTATTATTATTTTCATTATTGATTTTGTATTTATTATTTGATTCATTTATTGTTTATTGTATTTAGTGTTATTATACACATATTTTTACATGTTGTAATGTATTATAAAAATATACAAAATAAATTAGGACATTGACTCATTTTTCATTAATACTATATTAAGTGTTGAAACATAATACATAATTAAATGGAGGTATTTGTCACAGTCTTAACATGTTTAGAATCTCTTCCCAGTATGAGCCTTGTCTTATTTATCTATGGACATCCTCCTATAGGGATTTCTTTACATGATTTATACTCAGAAGCCTTTTCTTGAGGATAGGCAAATTGAGGGATAAAATTACAAGGGTGGGGTTAAAATGTGGCTTACTGGTAAAGAGCTCGCTCAGCATGCATGAATGCCAAGGTTTGACTTCTCAGAGCCACATACTCAGAAAAAGCCAGAAGCTGTGGAGTGGCTCAAGTGGTACAGCACTAGGCTTGAGAAAAAGAAGCTCAGAGACAGTACCCAGGCCCTAAGTTCAAGCCCCAGGACTGTCAAAAACAATAGGCCAGATGCCGGTGGCTCACTCCTGGAAACCTAGCTTCTGAGTAGGCTGAGATTTGAACACCACAGTTCAAAGACAGCCTATGCAAGGAAAGCCTGTTAGACTTTTATCTCCAATGAACCACCAAAAGACCTCACATGGCGCTGTGCCTCAAGTGGTAGAGTGTTCACCTTGAACTGAAGGGCTCAGGGACAGTGCCCAGGCTTGATACAAGACACACAACTGGAAAAAAAAAGTGAGGATTAATGAAAATACTTTTCCTATTTGCTAATTATGAGAACATTCTGTGGAAAATGAACACAAATGCGCACCAGAATTAGAGTCAGAGCACAAGGTTCAATTGTCCACATCCATATACCCAGCCTCTCTGACTCTAGCATTATAACTTTATGTCCTACAGGTCTGAAAGGTCCAATGTTGAAGGGATTAATATGATCCCCAAGCCCTTTGTGATAAGCAGTTGACTTGTATTGTCAATTTCATTACAGTTCTGAAGGTAGCAGAACACCAGTAGCTCATGCCCATCACCCTAGCACAGGAGGCTGAGGCCTCAGTATCACAGGCTGAAGCCAGCCAGGGCAGGAACATCTATGACACTCTGACTTCTACTTCCGAAAGGTCAGATGTTCAAGAACTTCCTGTGTTTCACTTGGTGATGAGAAGTTACTCTCACTCTAAATGTTCTTAGAATTCTTGAGCTATAGAAGCAGGAAAGAAACATCATTGACCCATCCTGGGTTCAAATGAAGTTCTCAGGATCCAAGCCTTAATCCTGTTGGCAGGAAAAACTCCAATGAAACACTATATTTGAAGGACAGAAAACAGTTTCAAAAGCTGGGCTAGGTGAAGAGACCTAGGCCTGCAGGATTAGGAGGCAGAATGTACACACTCAACAGGGAAGTGAGCTGCAAAACCACTTCATTCATTCCAGGTACAGCCATAAATGGTGGGGGGGAACCTGAAATATTTGTTAGAATTACACCAGGGTCAGGCTTTTCTCAGCCTCTTCAAACAATGACTAATTAACCTTCCTCCCTCAGGTGAACCGAGCTTCAAGCTATCATTAAGTTCATAATAGTGAGCCAGTTTAGTGGGGGAGAGGGCAGGAACAGAGTAGAAAAAACTATGCTCTCTGGTCTTAGGGAGTGGATTTTCGTCTCTCCATCTGTCAGATTTGAAGGCCCTTCTTCTACCTCTTCCAGTCCATTCTCCTTCCTTCATTCTGCACATCATTAAAGCAAATCCCCAGGCCAAGGAGAGGCAGGGCCCTTTCTCTACTGTCTCCAAGCACCTGAGTTAGAACCTGGCTGTGCCTTCTTGGCTCTGGGGCCTTTCGCTGCCAGAGAAGTGGGACAGAGACAGTCTTCTTGCTCTGTGGTTGTGTGAAGGCAATGCTGGTGTCCTGGCACACTGTAGAAGGTCTCATGACACCATTGTTTCCTTCTTTCCTTCTAATGAAAAAGACCAGCTTCATTTATCATCTATCTATCTATCTATCTATCTATCTATCTATCTATCTATCTATCTATCTATCTATCTATCTATCTATCTATCTATCTATCTATCTATCTATCTATCTACCTATCTATCTATCTATCTATCTATCTATCTATCTATCTATCTATCTATCTAGCTATCTAGCTATCTATCTATCATTTATCTATGTAGCTATGTATGTATGTATGTATGCATCTATCTATCTATCTATCTATCTATCTATCTATCTATCTATCTATCATCAATCTACCTACTACCTACCTACCTAGCCAGCTAGGTATCATTTTGCCAGTTCTTGGGTTGAACTCAAGGCCTGGACACTGTCTATAGCACTCTACTACTTGAGCCACAGCATCAATTCTGGCTTTTTCTGTGTATGTGCTATTGAGAAATAAAACCCAGGGCTTCTTGCATGCTAGGAACTCTCTCAGTAATCCACATTCCCAGTCCCCTCATCTTTTCTTAATGGTAGTTTTTACTTAAGCATGCTTCCATTTCACGTTTAATTTTACGTTAAATTTTCTGAATACCGGTTACTACTATGAAACCTGATCTTCTCTTTCCCTGCCTCATTTGTGGCCATTCCTGCATTGGCCTCATAATAAAATGTAAATAAAGGCTGCTAAAAGCTTAATGGTGCATCATATAAAGACACAGGCCAGGAACCCTAGAAGAGAAAAGCGATGGGCCTGAAGTGAAGAGAATGATGTAGCATGCACAATGAACATATCTGAAAAATCAATCAGTAAATAAAAGCAGAAGCATTACATGTGCTCTGTTTGCATTCAGGGAGGTAATTTACATACATAAGTAGGTAGGGCACTGATTCATAAACTTGGCCTCCTCTTTTTGAATTTTCTTTTTGGCCATCCCAGGGCTTCAACTCGGGGCACGATGCATTCCTGAGCTTTTTTGCTCAAGGCTGAGGCTCTACCACTGCCACAGCTCCAGACATCTGGTTGTTAATTGGACATAAGCATCTCCCAGGCTTTCCTGCTTGGTCTGGACTGTATCTCTCACTCAGCTTGCTTAAAGCTGGAGCTCTACCCTCTGGGCCACTGCTCCACTTCTGGTTTTCTGGTGGTTTATTGGAGATAAGAGTCTCACAGACTTTCCTGGTCGGGCTGACTTTGGAGGTTTGGAGACACAAAACACTCATAATTATTACATAATTTTATAGGCAAAAGGAACAATGCAGACAGTATGAGGATTGCTCCAGCTTCGGTCCTCTCATTCTGAGACAGTAAATTCACTTCAGCTCAATGCTAAGTGACAGAACTGGCATGTCCTGTGGACATATGCTCCCAAATCCTGTGACACTCATTTCTCAATTTTGGCTTCAAATCTGTGACCAGAGAAGATAAGGAGAGAAAATCCTTCTCAGAGAAAACAGCTATAAAGAATATTGGGGTAGTTTACTTATAAATTCAAACTATTGGGATGATCCTGTTAAGAAGTCAGATTGTCCAGATTAAAAAAAATGAAGAAGAAAAGTAAGGCAGGTGTCAGTGTAATCCCAGCTTCTTAGGAGGCTGAGACGTAGAGAATCTTAGTTTGAATCCAGCCATCATAGGAAAAGACATGTCATTTTTATTTCTAAGAGATCCCAGAAGAACCCAGAAGTGAGGCTGTGACTCAAGGTTAATGCACTACCCTTGAGTAAAAGGAGCTGAGGGGACAACGTCTAGGCTCAATGTTCAACCCCTGGACCTGCCCACCCCCAGTAGAGCCTATACCTCCATGTCTTTGTGTATGTATGGATGTATTCCTATAGGCAAAGCTCCAGAGTAGATATGATAAATTGCACCAAGCTAGGAAATTTGTTTTCAATACAATGATTTCATAACACAGAGACTACTTTTATGTCAATGTGTGTTCCAGGGCTCCGTTCACTGTTCCCAGTGTAGCCTGAGGGTTTCTCTGCATCCCACGCCTGCTGGAAGAAGTCTCTCTCATTGTCTGTACAGGCAGACAAAAGGCCTCAGTCCTGTACAGCTTTGTAACAACAACTCCATCTGGGCCAATTAGTGAGGATGAGTATGGGTGGGGTCTGAAGGCCAGGAGAAAAAGGCCTCTTTGTACTCCAAGCTATCTCTCTTCCCAGTGCTCTGTTTTGAGAGGAAGCCTTCATTTGTGCCACCTCGCGTGGCAGGCCAAGTTCCCTGCACTTATCCTACTTTTGTAAGACTATATTCCGGTACTCAGATACAGTGCTCAATATAATTCAGAAGTCCTTCTGGCAGACAACTAGGGCACTGAACCTAATGAAATGTTTCATTGCCGGCGATGATGGGCCTATGATACCTCTCCTTGGTTTTCTGGAAGCTTGAGAAATCCAAGCACATGTCTGATATCACAAAGCTTCCTTTCAGCTAGGGCTGGTGAAGATCATCAGGTTCTGAAATCTTTGACCTCTCCTAATTGGGCCTTGGGTGGCTAGGTTTGGGGGTTAAACACAGGGCCTGGGTGCTGACCATAAGTTCAGTGGAGAAGTCCAGTGCTTTACCTTTTTGTGTCACAGCTTCACTTCTGGTTTATGTGTGTGTGTCTGTGTGTGTCTGTGTGTGTCTGTGTGTCTGTGTGTCTGTGTGTGTATGTCCATGTGTGCGCACACATACAGTTGTGGAGCTTGAACTCAGCACTGCACCTAATTTCTCTTGTACAAGGATAACCTTCTCTCACTTGAGCCACAGAACCACTTCATGCTTTTTCTAGTGATGTGATCCTGAGTAATCAAGCCTAGGGTTTCATATATGAAAAGCACTCTACCCCTAAGGCACATTCCCATCCCTGTACTTCAGGTTTGTTAGATTGTTTCTGGTTTTTGTTTTTTGTTTTTTTTTTTTTGATGTTGTCGGTTGTAGGAGTTGAAGTCTGGGCCTGGGTGCTGTACCTGAGCTCTTCAGCTCAAGTCTTTTGCTCTATCACTTGAGCCACAGCTCCACTTCAGGTTTTCTGGTGGTCCATTGGAGCTAAGTGTTTCAGGGACATTCCTGCCCAGGCTAGCTTTGAACCAGGATCCTTAGTTCTCATCCTCCTGAGAACCTAGGATGATAGTCATGAGCCACAAGCACCAAGCTTCCACTTAATGTTTCTTAGTGGTGAATTGGAGATAAAGTCTCATGGGACTTTTTGTGTCTGGGATAGTTTAGAACACAGATCCTCAGATCTCAGCTTGCTGAGAAGGCAGGATGACAGACCTCAGCTATCGACCCCTAGGCCATGGCACTCTGCTGCAAGGGGATCCTTGTCTCCACATGGTGGAGTTCTAGCCTTGAGCCCAAGAGGTAAGGCTCAGAATCTAGGTCCTGAGATCAAGGTTCATGACTGAGAAAAAAACAAACAAAGCAAAACAATGGTCTGTAGGAGACAACTCACTAGTCTTAGTAATACTTAAGTTTGTCCCTTCCATGGAGATATATCTGAGCCTCAATATCCTTATCTGCGTAAGCATTTCAGTTGTGGAGCTCTTACAAGGACCAGATGAAAGAATGCCCCCTGTGAAGGACACAGCACATGACACTGTTTGAAGGACTCAGCACACAGCATCATGTAAAAGACTCAGCACCCAGAACCCAATGCAGGACTCACCACACTGCAACTTGTGAAGGACTCAACACATAGCACCATGTGCAGTACTCAGCACAGAGCACCTATGAAGGACTCAACACATAGCTCCATTCCACAAGCTGTCATCAGAATCACCATGCTTTCTTCAGTATCACCATTCTTTGAGGAACATTTCACAAACCACACGAGTTCACATCTAATGGTTTAGTGGGGTGTTTTTTTTCAGGGGGAGGTTACCCAAGGGGCTTGAACTCAAATATAGGGATACTGTTCTAATAGCATTTGCTCAAGGGTACAGCTCTACCACTTGGAACCACATTTTGAAGAGTCTCACAGACTTCCTGCCAGGGCTGGGTTTTAAAGCCCACGAGCAGCTAGAATGACCGAGGTAAGCCAGCAGTGTCTGGTTCGGTGGAGCTGGTTGCAGTGATTTACATCTGGGTAAGTCAGGTTAGGTGGCAGCTGTCAGCACCAGAATCATAGCTTGCTCTGTGATGAGGTATTTGAAGTCTTGACCTTCTATAGTTGCACTTAAAACAGTCTACCTTTTTTGGCGGCAGTCCTGGGCCTTTAGTAAGGGCTTATACACTCTCCCCAAGCGTTTGTGCTCCAGGCTAGTACACAACTGATGGAAAGAAAGGAGAACTTCCGATATTTCTTTTTATGTGGTACTGAGGAATGGAAGCCAGGGCTTCCTGCTTACTAGGCGAACACTCAACCACCGAGTCCCAGGAGTGTATGAGGTATAAATAGAGATTGGTGTATATAAATATTATATATACAAAAAGAGAGATGTGGTCTGGGAATGTGGCTCAGTGATAGAGCACTTGCCTTGCAAGCATGAGGCCCTGAGTTTGATTCCTCAGCACCACATAAGCAGAAAAAAAAGCCAGAAGAGGTGCTATGGCTCAAGTGGTAGAGTGCTAGCCTTGAGATGAAGAGCTGAGGGACAGCGCCCAGGCCCAGACTTCAGGCCCACAACTCAAATCCCCCCAAAAAATAAAGAGAGAAAGATGTATGCATATTATTAAATTATAGCTAATAGTACTACCAATTACTAGGTATTAAATGATGTCTCCATTTAATGATGTATCTCAGTTGGACAATTAATAAAACATTAATTATTACTCAATATACTCTTATTGTTTAACATATATGTACATACATCCATACATATAATTACATATTTTATACAATGAGATGCTTATTTATAATTAATTTATGCATCATTTGTTTCTACCAATTATTAGGTATTTAACTATGTCTCCATTTACTTTTCATTCTGTTAATTATTAAAAATATATTAATTAAACTTAATCCACGTCCTATAATTATTTTGTCTAATATTGTCCCAGAATGATTCACTACTAACTCAATCTGTTTTTCATTTATTATAGTGACAATTCTTCCACCTATGACATTTTTACCTTTATGACATCCTATTACATAGCATATAGATTTGCATACGAATTATACATCCTACCGGACACCAAGCAATTTCATAGAAAAGGAAAATATGTGTCACTCTCAGCTTCTTAGTCCAAGATTGAATTATTGGCAGGGCTGGGATCTAAACTCAGGGCCTAGAAGGCTCAGTTCATGAATGGGTGACTGTCAGCACAGCAGCCTCTAGCCGATTCAGCTGCCAGGCAGTTCCCAGGCCATAAGACTGAGCCCCCTGTGTGACCCCATATTGCGCTTAGTGTAGTTATGCATTTTATTTGTTGTTTTATTCATTTATTTACCATTTATTTTATTGACTGGTATTACACATAGAATATTTATTACATTTATTACATGGGATATAGGTTTGCCTATGTATGAAACTTCACACCTGACACCCAGATGCTCACAGAAAAGGAAAACTTGTGTCACCAGTCCTTCTTACTCCACGATTCAATGTTTGTGAGTGCTGGCATCTGAACTCAAAGCCTACAAGGCTCAATTCATGAATGGGTGAGTGTCAGCACGGCCAGCCTGGGTCATATGGAGCTAACAAGCAGTTCCCAGCACCTGAGATCGAGCCCCAGGGGTTGACAAAATAAGATAGATTGACATGCGAATGATAGTACACAAATAAATATAGATCTTTATAGAATGCCAGAGATGTTTATACATTCTTCAGTTATATAGACTACATTTTTAACAATTCTTGGGTATCTATTATGCCCCCATGTAATTAATATTATTGTGTACATCCTTAATGAATTATTAATTTAATCAACCACTGTCACAAAACTATTGCATCCATGTAATTAATAGTATTCTTTTAATGTGTCAAAATATTCATTAAAATCCATCAGCCTCCTAAAATCACTAATTTTATAGTAGTATCATTCAGGAACAACTAATTTAATCTCGACATTCATAATCTTCCATCAGTATTCCTATGAATAGGAATGAGACTCTTAGGATCTCCCACCATTGGTAGGGGTCAGGACCGGGTCTCGACCACAGGGCCTATGTTGCCGTGTTGACCTGTGGCTTGTCTGGTAGCCCACCAGCCTTCAGCAATGTCAGGTTACAAAACTTTTCAGCAATGTCATTCAGACCTAAGATGGTCACCTTGCAAAAAAAACAAATTTAAAACAGACAGCCATGTGCAAGTTTCCAGATTTTTATCTGTGTCGTTATATTTATATTTTTCCTGTAAATCTTTGGGGCCCAGGAACCCAGGTTCGGCTGTGGGTCCAATGGTTGCACCCCAGCCTAGAGCGATCGAAGCTGAGGCAGAGTTGCAACAACCTGAGTTCAAGCCCTGTGCTTGACAAACTAAAAATAAAAAAATAAATAAATTCATTAAAAATATTTTAAAAATTATGAGGCTCCTTGGCTTGGAATTCATGCCATTTTTTCTGCCAGGCCTGGGAATTGAATTCAGAGTCTGGGTAAATCTGCAACATTGTCGGGGAAGGGGAAGCTCACCATGCTGGAAGACAAGAAAGTCAGGCCTGTTCCCAGGGCCTGAATTCAAGTCTTAACACTCAAAAAATAATATTCATATACATTTTAAATACATGATTTATATTTGCATACACATGTTTAGTTATGTTGCAGTTAGTGTAGTTATTCATTTTATTTTATTTTTATGTATTTCTTATGTATTTTAGTGAGTATGATTACACATATAACATTTTTTACATCCTATTACATAGGACATAAATTTGCCTATGTATTAAACATCATTCCTGAGATGCAGGAATTTTGACACCCATAAGGAAAACAAGTGGGACAATTGGATTCTTCCACCAGGATTAAGTTTTTGACAGTTCTGTGATTTGAACTCTGGCCCTAGAAGGCCAACTTCATGAATCGGACAATGTTAGCACAACAGTCTGATGCAAATGAAGTTGTTGGGCAAATTTGAGGACCTGAGATCAAGCCCTAGGTGTGGCCAATATATAAAATGATAGATATATAGATTGCAGTGTATGTATTTACATATGAATATGCATCTATAAATAAATGTATACAGAGAGAGACAGACATTTATGTAGATTCTAGTGTATAACTCTATATAAAGTGATGTCTATATCTTATTTTTATATATTATATTACTACCAATTATATATTCTATTACTACCAATTATTTGGTCTAAAATTATGCCTCCATTAATTAATCACGGTAGAAGACTTAGTAAGTTATTAATTAAATTAATCAATGACATATATTTATGCATACAATATTATACTAGAAAGACTAGCTAAATAGTAATTCAATTTGTACATGTCAAACATTCTATTAATGTTCCTATAGATAGGAACGAGTTTCCTAGGATCTTCAGCTGTGTGTAGGTGGCATTCCGAGGATCGAACTCACAGCCTAGGTATCTGGGTGGGGTTCAGGCTTCACCAACAACCCGTGAGCCTTTGGCCATGGAAGGTCACATACAATTTTCAAGCCGAGTCATTGAGACCCATTGTGGTCACAGTGCACTGGAAACAAAAGTAAAATGGTTGTGTAAAACTTGTTTGTTTTTTCCTCCTCCATTTTTTTTGGTTGATGTATTTTTGCCAGTGCTGGGAGTTGAACTGGGGTCCTAGGATGACTGGATCATCTGTGGGTGTAAATGCTGCAAACCAGCCTAGGGTAATCATGGGTTAAGACACAATACGGTGCTTCCTTGAGAAAAAGGAACTCAGGGACAGTGCCAAGGGTCACAGTTCAAGCCTCAGGACCTGCCTCAAAAATAGAGCCAATAACTCCATGTGTCTGTGTATGTATGCATGTATTTCTATCACTGAACATCTAGAGTTGCTATGAAAAAAGGTTTGAATAGAATGATTTCATAGCACAGAGTGCTTTCAAGACAGTGCATGTTCTGGGGCTCCCCTCACTGTTCCCAGAGTAGCCTGAGGGCTTCTGTGCACCCCATGCTGCTGGAGGAAGTCTGCCTCATTGTTGGAACAAGCAGACAAAAGGCCTCACTCTTGAACAGCTATGTAACAAACAATTCATCCGGAGCAATTAGTGAGGATGAGCAATGAGTGAGGATGAGGCAGACTCTGAAGGCCAGGAGGAAAAGGCCTCTTTGTACCCCAAGCTATCTTTCTCCCCAGTGCTCTGTTTTGACAGGAATCCTTCATTTGTACTGCTTCTCGGGGCCGTCCAAGGTCCCTGCACTCATCCTGTCTTTGTTAGACTATGTTCCAGTGTCGAAACAAACTACTACAATTAATTCAAGGGTCCTTCTGGCAGAAAACAAGCCAGATAAACCTAATGAAAAGATTCCTAATTGGCAAAGGTGCCTCCCTAGTTTTCTGGATGCTTGCTAAATCTAAGCACTTGTGCAAAATCACAATGCTTTCTGTCATCTAGTACTGGTGAATCTCATCAGGTTTTGAAACCTTTGCCCTCTCTTAGTTGGGCTCTGGGTGTTTCTATTTTGGGGTTGAACACAGGACCAGGGTGCTGACCATAAGCTGAGAGCAGAATCTCTTTTCTTTACCATTTAGTGTCACAGCTTCACTTATGGTATCTTTGTGTGTGTGTGTGTGTGTGTGTGTGTGTGTGTGTGTGTGTGTATGTGCATGTGTGTGCAAACACCAGTCCTGGAGCTTGAACTCAGTACCTCAGCTCTGTACCTGAGTTTCTCCTGTACAAGCATAGTGCATTACCACTTGAGCCACAGAACCACTTTAGGCTTTTTTTTCCTAGGGATGTAGTACTGAGGATTCAAACCCAGGGTTTCATACATGCAAAACACTATACCCCTAAGACACATTCCCAGCACTTCACTTCAGGTTTCTTTCTTTCTCTTCTTGTAGTTGGAGGAGTTGAAGTCTGGGACTGGGTGCTCAAGTCTAGCACTCTACGACTTGAGCTACAGCACACCTTCAGGCTTTCTGGTGGTTCACTGGAAATAAGCATCTCAAGGAATCTCCTGCCCAGGCCGGCTTTGGACTGTGATCCTCAGCTCTCAGGATCCTGAGTAGCTAGGATGACAGGCATGAGTCACCGGTCCCCAGCTTCCCCTTCAAGTTTCTAAGTGGTGAATAGGAGATAATATTCTCATGGGACCTTTTGTGTCTAGGATAGTTTGGAACCCAGATCCTCAGCTTCATGAGAAGGCAGGATGACAGACCTCAGCTAAAGACACACTTTGCTGCAAGGGGGTACTTAGCTCTGCAGTAGAGTGCTAGCCATGAGCCCAAGAGGAAAGTCAGTGCCTAGACTCTAAGTTGAATGTTCATGATGGAGAAAACTAAACTGCAAGAGACAAGTCACTAGAGTTCAGTACATACATAAATTTGGCCCTGCCTTGGGGACATATCTGAGCTTCAACTTTCTCATTAGCACAATCATCTTACTTGTGGAGCTCTAACAAGGACCAGATGAAAGAATAAACCCCGTGAAGGGCTCATAGCATAGCACCCTGTGAAGGACTTGGCACACAGCAACCCGTGAAGGACTCAGCACCCAGCATGCCAGGAAGGGCTCATCACATAGCTGTATCCCACAAGCTGTCATTAGAATTTGGGTGCTTTCATCAGAATCACATTCTTTCAGAAACACATCACAAACCACACAAGTTCACATCTAACGGTTTAGAGAGGTGATTAATGGGGCGGAGGGTCGTCAGTTTGGGGGATTTCACTCATAGGTTGGGGGTACTGTCCTAAGACCTTTTCCTCAAGGCTAGAGCTCTACAACTTTGAGCCACAGCTCAGAGTCTCGCATACTTCCTACCAGGGCTGAGTTTTCAACCCACCATTGTCAGATCTCAGTCCCCGAGCACCTAGGGGTGAGCCAGCAACATCTGGCTAAATAGAGTTGGTTTGCAGCGGTTGACCTTTGGCTGTCTGTTTAGATGGCAGCCATGAGCTTCAGTCCCTCGGTTTGCTCTGTTATGAGGTATTTGAAGTCCTGGCCTTCTATCATTGCAGTCAGAACGTTCTAACTTGTTTTTTTTTTTTTTTTTTTTTGGTGCTTGAGTGACAGCACCACTTCTGGCTTTTCTGTGCATGTGATAGTGTGGAAACGAACACAGGGCTTCATACATACTAGGCGAGCACTCTACCACTGAGCCCCAGGAGTGACAAGTGTAGACTTAGATAGGTAGATTGTTTTATATATACATATATATGCATAAAACAAGAGGGAGATATCTGTATATTATTAAATTATATATACCATATTACTACCAATTATCGATAGATTATTTCTTCCTTTAAGTATCATGGTTAAATACATAATAAAGTATTTATTGAAAATTAGTCAATGTACTATGATTATTGTGTATAATTTTAATATAATCATAGACTAAATACTAATGTAATTGTTACTTTTACAACATTCCATTCATATGGATGTCTATCGGAATGTGTTTCTTAAGATCTCCTGCCATTTGTAGGTAGTGGTCCCGGAATCCGAATCCCGGACCTAGGTTGCTGGTTTAGGCAGTGACTGCCCTGATAGCCCACCAAACTTCAACTGTGCAAGGTCATGTACACTTTTCGGGTCCTATCATTTAGACCCAGGATGGTCACAATGCAAAGGAAAAAAACTTGTAAAATCGCCTTCTGGAACTTCCCAGTTTCAGTTTCATACTTCTCCTTTTTTTCCCCATCGTTTTTTTTTTTTTTTTTTTTGTCTGTTGTGGGGCCAGAAGTCTGGGTCTGGGCGCTGTCCCTCAAATCTTCAGCTCAAGGCTATTGTTCTACCACTTGAGCCGTAGCACCACTTCTGGCTTATTTCTGCTTATGTGGTACTGTGGAATCAAACCCAGGGCCTTATGCATGCAAGGCAAGCACTCTACTATTGAGCCACCTTCCCAGCCCTTCACCTATTTTTTTTTTTTTTTTGCCAGTCCCGAGATTTAAACTTGGGTTCTGGTAGATCAGGATGGGCTGTGGGTCCAGAGGTTGCACCCCAGCCTAGGATGATCAAAGCTGAGGCAGAGTTGCTACGAGCTGAGTTCAAGCCCCGGGCCTGGCCAAAAAAAAAATAAGGCCCTGTGTTGGAATTTGCACCATTTTTCTGACAGGCCTGGGATTTGAACTCAGGGTCTGGGTAACTCTGTGGCACTGTGTGGGAAAGGAAGCTCGTCATCATTGAAAACAAGAAATTCAGAAAAATTTCCAGGGCCGAATTCAAGCCACAGCCCTGGAAAAATAATATTCATGTATGAGATCTTTTTACGTACATGGGTTTACCCCATATGACATTTATTACCCTTATTTATTTATTCTTTATTTTATTATTTTTACATATATAATATTTATTTCATTTATTACATCTTATTACATGGATATATTTGCACATGGATTTTACATCATACTGAGACCTAGCACTTTTACAGAGAAGGAAAAAAATATGTCAAAATTGGCTTCTTACTCCACCTATAAACATTTGGCCATACTGGGATATGAACTCACAGCCCACAATGCTAAATTTATGAAAGTGTCAGGAAGCTTTCATTTGTGTCACCTCCTGTGGCAGGCCAAGTTCCCTGCACTTATCCTGTCTTTGTTAGATTACGTTCCAGTGTTGAAATAACCTGCTACAATTAATTCATGGGTCTTTCTGTCAGACAATAAGGGAGCTGAAACTAATGAAAAGATTCCTAATTGGCAACGGTACCTCCCTAGGTTTCTAGAAGCTTGCTAAATCTAAGCACTTGTGCAAAATCCCAAAGTTTCCTGTCATCTAGGGCTGGTGAAGTGCATCAGATTTTGAAACTTTTGACCTATCCTTTTTGAGCCCTGGATGGCTAAGTTTTGGGGTTGAACACAGGGCTAGGGGGCTGACCATGAGCTCAGAAAAGAAGTTCGTTGCTTTACCACCATTTGGTGTCACAGCTTCACTTCTGGTATCTGTGTGTGTGTGTGTGTGTGTGTGTGTGTGTGTGTGTGCATACACTTGTCCTGGAACTTGACCTCAGGACCTGAGCATGGTTCCTGAGTTTCTCCTGTACAAGGATAGCACTCTACAACTTGAGCCACAGGGCCACTTTAGGCTTTTTTTCTAGCTATGTGGTACTGAGGATTCAAATCCAGGGATTCATACATGCAAACACTCTAACCCTTCCTCTTTAGGTTTCTTTGTTTCTTTTCTTTTCTTGTAAGTTGGAAGAGTTGAAGTCTAGGCCTGGGTGCTGTCTATCCTGGAGCTCTTCAGCTAAAACCAAACGCTCTACCACTTGAGCTACAGCACCCCTTCAGGTTTTTGGTGGGTCACTGAAGAGAATTGTCCATAACAAGGAATTTCCTGCCCAGGCTGGCTTTGGACCATGATCCTCAGCTCTCAGGCTCCTGAGTAGTTAGGATGACAGGCATTAGTCACTGGTGCCCAGCTTCCATTTCAAGTTTCTAAGTGGTGAATAGGAGATTACAGTCTCATGGGAACTTTTGTATCTGGGATAGTTTGGAACCCACATCCTCACATCTCAGTTTCTTGAGTAGGCAGGGTGACAGACCTCAGCTACAGACACCTAGATCGTAACTCTCTGTTGCAAGGAGCCACGGGGGATGCACTGAAAATTTGGGGGTACTGTTCTAACATCTTTTGCTCAAGGCTAGAGCTCTACTACTGTGAACCACAGCTCAGAGTTTCACAGATCAACCCCGGAGTATCTTGGATGACAGTGGTGAGTGAACCAGCAGCTTCTGGTTCTGTGGAGCTGGGTTACAGTGGTTTGCCTCTGGATAAGTCAGGTAAGATGGCAGCTGCAAGCACCAGACTCCATGCTTGTTCTGTGATGAGGTATTTGTTTTAGTACTATGCTTATATTGTTGCAGTCAGAACATTCTATTTTATTTTAATTTGGTGCCAGTCCTGGGTCTTGGGAAAGGGTCTAGACACAGTCTTGAAGCTTTTATGCTCAAAGCGAGTGCTCGACTGCTTAAGCGACAGCACGACTTCTAGATTTTTCTGTGCACAAGGTAGTGAGGAATCGAACCCAGGGCTTTGTACTTAGTAGGCGAGCAATCCACAAATGAGCCCCATGACTGACAAGTGTATGAACACATAAATATGTAGATTGGTAGATAGATAAATAGATTTATATGTATAAAACAAGAGAGAGGTGTCTGTATACAAGGAAATTGCATATAAAATATTACTACCGATTATTGGCATTTAAATTATTCCTTCCTTTTTTAGTAACATGATTGAATAAATAATAAAGTGTTAATTGAAAATTAGTCAATGTAGTATAATTGTTGTGTATAATCATACACTAACTCCTAATTTAATTGTTACTTTTTTTCTTTTATTTTAAATTGTGAAAATACTGTACAGAGGGGATACAATTATATGGGCAAGACAATGAGTACATTTCTTATCAGGCATCGTAGCCTCTTCCTTTTTTGTTTCCCCTTCCTATCCTTTCCCATTCTCTCCCCGCCCTCTACCACGCCCCCCCCCCCCGCCACAGTTGTAAAGATCATATTTTGACATAACGACTTGTATATCTTATTGTTGCAATGGGTCCACCTGTATCCCTATTTAAACGATTTTTTTCCCTTCCCCTCCACAAATTATACTGACATCAAGTACAGTGAAAGCAGGGGTTATACCGTGGGGGAGCAACAAAGAAATAATCTTATAAATGTGTTAGAAACAATAGCATGAAAAAAAAAACCATTTGAATACATATCTTAGGGTTCATTTCCCTGAAATCAACTTATCTGACCTTTTCTGCTTGACTCATACATATACTAGTTATTGCAAATAAGGGAAACCATGGGACCTATGTTTCTTTGGATATGGATTACTTCACTTAATATAATTTTTCCAAGTCTTTCCATTTCCTAACAAATGGGGCAATGTCATTCTTTCTGATGGAGGCATAGAATTCCATTGTGTATATATGCCACATTTTCTTGATCCATTCATCTACTGAGGGGCATCTGGGTTGGTTCCATATCTTAGCTATGGTAAATAATGCTGCAATAAACATAGTCATGCTGGTAGCTTTAGTGTGGTCTTGTTTGTGAACATTTGGGTAAATGCCCAAAAGTGGAATTGCTGGGTCATAGGGGAGCTCTATGTGGAGTCTTTCGAGGAACCTGAATACTGCTTTCCAAAGTGGTTGAAGAAGTATCCACATCCCCTCCAGCACCTGTTGTTATTATAGTTCTTGATTATAGCCTTTCTATCTGGGGTGAGGTGGTATCTCATGTTGTTTTGATTTGCATTTCTTTAATGGCTAGGGAGGTTGAGCATTTCTTCATGTGTCTATTGGCCATCCTCTTTCCTCTTCAGAGAAGTTTCTCTTAAAGTCTTTAGCCCACTTATTTATTGGGCAGTTGTTTCTTTCAAGATTTGTTTTTGGAGGATTTAATTTTTTGAGTTCCAGGTATATTTTAGATATGAGACCCTTGTCCATTGTATGGCTAGTGAAGATTTTCTCCCAATCTGTGGACTTTGGATTGATCTTACTAGCTATGTGCTTTGCCATGCAGAAGCTCTGCAATTTCATGCAGTCCCATTTGTCCAACCATTCTTTGATTTGTTGCGTTTCTAGGTCTCTATTAAGAAAATTTCTGCCTTTGCCAAGGAGACCAAGGTTTCTCCTATTACACCCTGTAATGTTTTCAGAGTGTCTGCTTTGATTCTGAGGTCTTTGATCTTTTTGGAGTTGTTCTGGTGTAAGGAGATATATAAGGACCTAGCTTTAGTTTTCTAAAAGTAGTTAACCAATTTTGCCAGCTCCATTTACTGAAGAAGCTGTCTTTCTTCCATTATATTTTTTTAGCTCTCTCCTCGAAGATTAGATGGCTATAGGTCTGTAAGTTCATTTCTGCGTTTTCAATTCTATTCCATTGGTCCTGAGGTCTGTTCTTGTGCTAGTACCAAGCTGTTTTGATTACTATGGCTTTGTAGTAGAGTTTGAAATTTGGTATTGATATTCCTCTAGCACTGTTCTTCCTGTTGAGGATCGTTTTTGCTATTCGGGGTCTTTTATTGTTGCATATGAATTTTTGGATTGCTTCTTCTATTTCCTTGAAGAATGAGGTTGGAATATTGATAGGTATCGCATTGAATTTGTAGATAGCCTTGGGAAGTGTTGCCATTTTCATGATGTTGATCTTTACAATCCAGGATCGTGGGATTTTTTTTGCCACTTTCTACGTTCTGTTTTGATTTCCTTTCTCAAGTTTTTAAAGTTTTCTTCATAGAGGTCCTTCACTTCTTTGGTTAATTCCTAGGTATTTTATTTTTTGTGGGGCTATTACGAATGGAGTTGCTTTCCTAATTTCAGCCACACTTTTCTCATTGTTGGCATACAGAAAAGCCAATGATTTTTGAGGGTTAATTTTATACCCTGCTTCTTTGCCAAAGTTTTGAATCAGCTTGAGTAATTTGGGAGTGGAGTCTGTGGGATTCTTTAAATACAATATCATGTCATCTGTGAAGAGGGAGAGTTTTACTTCTTCTTTCCCTATTTGGATCCCCTTTATGTTTACATCTTGTCTTATTCCTGTAGAAAGGTAATCTAATACTAGATTCAAAAGAAGTGGAGAGAGTGGACAGCCTTGTCTCGTTACTGAATTAAGAGGAAATGGTTTTAGTTTTTCACCATTATATATAATGCTGGCTGTTGGTTTGTCATACACAGCCTTTCTTGTATTGAGGAATGTTCCATGGATTCCTAATTTTTCCAAAACCTTCATCATAAAGGGGTGTTGGATCTTGGCAAATGCTTTTTCTGTATCGATTGAGATAACAATGTGGTTCTTATCCTTGCTCCTGTTGATGTGATGAATTATATTAATTGATTTGCATATATTGAACCAGCTTTGCATCCCAGAAATGAATCCTGTTTAATCGTGGTGTATGATTTTTTTGGATGAATTGTTGAAGTCGATTGACCAAAATTTTGCAGAAATATGATATTTATTACCCTTACTTATTTAGCATTATTACACATATAACATTTCTTTTATTACACCATATCACATAGTATATATGTACTTATGGATTATATATCATACTAAGACCATGGACTTTCCCAGAAAAGGAAAACAATATGCTAATATTGGCTTCTTACTCCATGAATTAATTTTTGGTTATGCTGGGTTTTCAACTCACAGCCTAGAATGCCCAATCCATAAATGGGGTAACAGTCGTAGCAGACCAGCCTATTGCAATCTAAGCTGCCAGGAACTTCTGAGGACCTGTGATCAAGCCACAGGAGTGCCCGATAATTAGATAGATAGACAGACAGACAGACAGACAGACAGACAGACAGACAGACAGACAGACAGACAGATAGATAGATAGATAGATAGATAGATAGATATAGAGCAAGTGTAAATTGATATACATATATATTTATATATACAAAGAGAGAGAATGTGAGGTAATTAAATTATATATATATAAAATTACCAATTATTAGTTATTAAATTATGCCTCCATTTAATGAAATATCACTGTTGAATACTTATAAAAGTATTAATTAAAAATTATTCAATATCCTTAATCATACCATGGTGCTAGAATGGAAGACATAAATCCAATATTTTTTGTGTGGCATTCTAAAATAGAATCATGAATCAATGGCACATTTATTACTTTTATAACATTCCATTAGCATTCACATGAACAGGAATGAGTTTGTCAGGATCTCCTTCCATTTGTGGGTGGCAGTCCTAGCATTCGAACTCCAGGCCTGGGTAGTGTACTTTGAATGCAAACCATTGGAATGACATGGTGAAAAATTCAGACTGTTACGATTGAAAAAAAGAACAACAAGAAGAAAGTAAAGTAAGGTGCCAGTGGCTCCGGCCTATAACCCTAGCTCCTCAGGAGGCTGAGATGCAGAAAATGTCAATTTAAATTCAGCTGGGGAAGGAAAGTCTAGGACACTCTTCTTTCTAAGAGATCACTGGAAAAATAAACATGAATGGGGCTGTGACACAAGGGCAGAGTGCTACCCTTGAGCAAAAGGAGCTCAAGAACAGGGCCTAGGATTATGTACAACAGTGTATCTGCTCTCCCCAAAAAAGGAGGCAATAACTCCATGGATGTGTGTATGGATGATGGGCATTCATCAGGTTGCCCATGCCCAGCTGCCCCAACCGGGGCAAACTGGGACAAGCCCTCATAGAGTACTAAGTGTGAGCCAGCAGCTTGGACAAAGCACCCTCTGCCATTTAATAACTGAAACCCTGAAGGCTTTGCCTGGGCTAGTGTTTGCAACGGGTGCATAATGTTCTGGCTGAGGCATCCCATTGGGACACTTTGCAGCCAGCCACTGCCTCCAGATAGTCCACAGTCCCTAGGCTGTAGGAGTTGTCCAAGATTCTCTCTCCATAGTCTCTATCCCTCTGTAGGATGTGAGCCTAGACCTCTGGGGCCTGGTGGCTATCACTCATCTATCATTCCTCATTGCCAAGTCAAAGGCTAGTCCCAAATCTTGGCATAGACATGAAATAATCAGCGATTTATAAGCCCAAGGGGTAAGTCAATAAATCCCACCTTCATAACTTCCGTTAGAAGTGAGCATTGGGCTGCGAATGTGGCTTAGTGGTAGAGTGTTTACATAACACGCACAAAGCCATGAGTTCCATTCCTCAGTACCACAGAAACAGAAAAAGCCAAAAGTGGTGCTGTGGCTTAAGTGAGAGAGTGATAGCCTTGAGCAAAAGAAGCTCAGGAACATACCCAGATCCTGAGTTCAATCCCCAAGACTGGCAAAAAGAAAAAAAAATGTGAGTCTGGTGAGACATATTCTTCTGAGACACAAAGAAGGGCCAAGGTTATAGGTAAGAGGTAGGGTAGAAGGCAGGTGCTGCTGGCTCACCCCTGTAATCTTAGCTACTCAGGAGGCTGAGATCTAAAGATTCCAATTACAAACAGAAAAGTCTATATGAGACATTTTTCTCCAATTAAACACCCAAAAAGAGAGAAGTAGAGCAGTGGTTCTAGTAGTAGAGTGCTAGACTTGAGCACAAAAGCTCAGGGATAGGACAACTTCCAGGCCATAAATTCAAACATCAGGATTGGCACACACACATATGCGCATGCTCGTGCGTGTGCACACACACACACTCACACAACACACCAAGATAGAGCATTTGCCAGTCACCCTGCACAAAGTTCCTTCTATAGCAACTCAATATTTTAAAAAAGGGAGAAGGGAAGGAAAGACTTGCTCCAGGAGGTGATATAACCAGTGCCAAAATTCCACAGGAGTTCTAAGGCGTGGAATGGGACAGAGAGCCTCAGACAGAAGGTCCATTATGGGCAAAGGTCCTTAGGTGTCATATGGAGCAAGTGGTGTAGGTGGAATGAAGACTCTGTGGCTTCAGACATTCTGGCAGAACATTCAAGGCTAGGTCAAGGTTTGTTGAGTCACAGGTAGGGCAAATAGTGGGGTTCCAGAATGGGGCCCAGGGGGAAGATTAGCTTGGCTTTTCACCATGGACTCCAGCCATTTCTTGTTGGTGGAAGCCTATTTTTCACACCTCCTGACCCTCAGGCCTCCTTTGCATGGAGGATTCAAGGCAAACACAGGGAAGAATGCTTGCTTAAGAAAAGCTTCTAGCACAATGCCAGAGGGGCTCAAACCCTCTAAATCCTAGCTACTCAGAAGACTGAGATCAGAGATCATTGGTCAAGCCAGTTCCAGTTATTTCCTGGAAAGCAGGGGATGGCGCTGCACAACAGGAAGTCATGCTGGGAACAGGCTGGGAAGCAGGAAGGTAAGACATGGGTGATCCATAGTGCTATTGTCCTGCAGGGTCTCTGAATTTCATGGGCTTTCCTATCCAGACCCAGTGAGAACTGGTACAGAGCCCTTGACAGAAGAATGAGTATCTGAGCCAGCCAAGTGGGCTTTTGAACCCTCGGGGAGTGGGACCCTCAGAAGAGATTTGGGGGTTGGGAGTAGAAGGGGGAATGGGGGCCTGCACCTGGGAACTTTGCCCCAGGAAAGGCCACTTTGGAAGGAGCAGGCCCTGAAGGGATGAGGTTGGAGCAAGATCCAGGACTGGGAACTGACACTTGATGGCCCATGGAGCCTTTGCCATTTTGAGAGGGCCAGGCTGCCCAGGAGGGGTGGGGATAAGTGGAAGGGGGATGAAGCTTAGGACAGGGGCAGGCCAGGAGTGGAGGTGGTGGGACCAATGGGGGAAATGGAGGAGCAAAGAGGGAGCAGATTGGGAGGGGGTCTTGGTGTTGTGCCTGCTGGGTCCCTAGGCCTCTATGGTTAGGAGAAGCAGGAGAGGGACTGGCAGGGCAGGAGAGGCAGGAACAGTCAGTGGGAAAGGGCTAGCCAAGTGGGGAAGAGGAAGGCAGGAGTTCTGGGCTTTCTCAATGAGAACCAACCCAGGCTGCCAGGGAGGTGCAGCAAATGGGGAGCAGGCCAACCCAGCAGTGTGGGTGGACTCAGTAGGCAGAGCCCTCAGAGGGCAGTAGGGGAGAAGGGATGGGCCTCCATCTGGGAAATCTTGAAGTTGGACTTCAGGGAAGGGAGAAAGTAGGAAGGGGGAACACAGGGCTATTGCCATCTGCCTGTGGGGGGATGGGGGCTAGGCCTCCTGCGGGCTTTGCTACAGCACATCCTACCATACCAGTGGGGCCACGGGGCACCAGCACCTCCTCCCAGCATAACATTCTGGGAAGGGGGAATGTAGGAGATAGGAAAGGCTGCCCTCAACCTGTGGGTCCTCTCTGGCTCCTGAGGCCTCTCTAATTCAGACCCACTGTGGCTGACATGGCCCAGGAGCCAACAGAGAGCCTTGGCTCTGTGTGTAGCTGTGGCATTGAAGGTTATTTCCTGAGGAAATAGGTGAGCTTGGGGGAGGGAACTCAAGAAATATCTGGGAGCAGTGGAGGGGGAGCCTCCCACGGGATGCAGGCCAGCTTCTGGATTTCCCACACAGATCAGACTTGGTTGCATAGGGCTGGGAAGCCAGGAGGGAGCCAAGAAGGAGCTGGGGATGAGGGTGCTGTGGGGGGTGAGGAATCAGCTGGTGACCTCCCCAAGAGGGGTGAGGAAAGGCATCTCCAGAGAAAAGGGGTTGGGTGAGGCCGCGTGCACCTGCAGAGACCACAGCAGAAACAGGCCAGGAAGGAAGAGGGGGAAATATGAGCCAGGTGCTTGGGCTTACCCCTGCCCCACCAGGGAGCCCATCTCTCCCAGTCAGCTGTCTCCCTGGAGTGGGGCGAGGGGTGAGATTGTGCCTTTGGCTCCCTAGGAGGGGGAGGGGGCAGGGGCATGTCCCACAAGCCTTATCCAGCCATGGAGAGGTCCTTCCTGCATGGGGAAGGTGGAGAGGGAGAGCACAGTGCAGAATCAAGTCCAGGAAGGAGCAATGGAGGATGCACGGTGTATACGGAGCACCCTTTGGCTCAGCAGTGGGTGGAGCAGGGAAGGGCTGGTGGGGGAGAGTGGGAGAGTGGGTGGTCGGTTCAGATGCGTCCTCTGGTACTCTGTGTTTGTGGGGGGGATCTCCTAAAATCTATTCCCAACAGATGGGGAGAGCCCGCATGCAGGAAGTGAAGAAGCCTGGAGAGATCTTGGTGGCCATGAGTAGCCAGGGATAAAACAAGGAAGCAGGGATGAGGAGGGAAGATGGCCCCTTTTGGGGTGGTGCAGGACCTACTCAGCAACTTGGGCTTCTGGGGGCATTTGGGTGCAGATCTGATGTGTTTGTGTGTGGAGGGAAACTTTGGCACCTGTGGTAGGCAGGGCTTCTAAAAGGTATTGCTGCTGGGAAGGTGGGTGGGAGGGGTTTCTTAGAGCAGGAAGATTTAAGAAGCAAAGATAAAGACATTAGGCCATGAAAAATATGTAAAATTGGAAAGGGTGTGGAGGATTTGACAGGAGGGTGCTGGGGTAAAGAGGGGCTGCATGTGGTGGAAATTAAGGAGATGTGTCTCCATCTGCTCAGCTAATCGGCAGCTCTGGCCCCATAGAGCCCAGGGATGGGGGTCTCATGCAGAGGGACATTTCCAGTGTACAGGTGTCGGGGAGAAAAAGGGGGGAAGGAGGTTGAGTCAGATACCTTCTAAGAATTTATCCAGACTTCCATTTTCCATTGGTCTCTGTAGGCTCCAAGGTAGAAGGTGGCTCTGAGGCTTTGCATAGAATCAGGGTCAGGAGACTTCATTATTATAAGATCCACATTCAGACCCCCTTGCAGATACCAGGGACTCGGGAGGGAGCTGGACTCGGAGCCGTGGGTCTCGAGCAGAAGAGTGCCTGCCACGTGGGAGAAAGACATGTCAGATTATACAGGCATGTGGGACCAGAGTCTGGCTCTGGTGTGTACACACACACACACACACACACACACACACACACACACACACACAGGCCTAGCATAGAATACCTATCTATAGGTAATGGTGAGAGAAAGATATACTACACAGGGAATATACACATAAGGTGTGTTCAACCTAAGCTAAAATGGCTTAGGGCCAGTTTGGTTGGCCATTCAACCAAGGGCCTGTGAACCCTTGAGTGGGCTGGAGATCCACCTGTTCAAGTGGGGATAGGGTGGGGAGAGGGAGGAGACAGTCAAGGTTGACTGATAACGGCTTTCACCAGCCACTAGGTTTCTGGTCCAGGTGTCCCTGTGCTCACTCATGGGGAGATCGCCAGGTGGGTGTAATGGGAGGGGGTGCTGCTCTGGGGGAAAGGGGAGGGTCAGGGGGTGGGGCTCAGGATGGGGGCAGAGATTGTGACACCTTGGGCAGGGGGAGGTGGCCATGGCTCTGGCTGCAGACCTCCACTCTCTGGGTGGCTTTGCACTTGCCAAGCAGCGCTGGCAGAGGTAGCCAGACAAGTGGGGCACAGACCCAGGAGCCAAGGATTCAGGAGACTTGGGGAGGATGGGAGAGCAGGGGATTGCTCCAGTCAACCCTCACAAAGGCCACCTCCAGCGCCAGGGGCAGGGGCCATGGGCATGTCGCCCAGAGGGTGGAGCAGGAAGAAGGAAAGGGAGCACGAGGATTCCCTATGCGAAGGCCGGGCCAGTTTGAGGCAGCGAGGACCGGTGGCACAGGGCCACCCCTTCAGTGACCAGGGTCCCTGGGGGCCATCGGGTATAGACAGCAGCCCTACTTCTGCCTCCCCCTCCCACCTTGATCTACTTCCCTCTGCTTCCCTCTACCAACCTTGCTTCCCTCATCCTTCCCGCTACCTCCCCCCCCCCCCATCTATCCCTCCTGGCCTCCATCCACAACTTTCTTCCTGACTCTCTCCTCTACAGCCCTAACTCCCTACCTCCCCACCTCTGCCTCTCTGACCCCACCTCTCTCCCTGACTTGCTTCCTGCCTCTCCACCTCTGCCTCATCCCCCTGCCTCCCTTTGCCCACCCTGCTTCCCTTCCTGCTACCTCCAGCAGCCTCCCACCTCCTCCTCCCTCCCACCTAACTCCACCTACCTCTCTGCCTCACTCCCTCTATCCCTTCCTCTTTTCTCTCCCATCTCCCACTTGGCCTGACTGGCAGGAACACAGAGTTTGGTGGGGAACACCACTCCTGGACACCACACTCCATACTTGGGTGGGTGAGTCAGTGGTTGGGCTGGCGCATGTGCAGGCGCACAACCACTCCTCACATCTACTGCTGGCCTGGACACACACAGATACAACTTTTGACTGCTCTACTTTCGTGTTTAGCCTTTATTCACAGCACAGCAACCCATTGCACACACATGGGGAGGAGGGGGTGTGTGCAACCACAGGACACCATCTGCCCCCATCTCCAAGATATCTGCCTCCACTGAGGAGGCGCCTGCACTGCTGCTGCTGCTACCTGCCTCCATCTCCCATCTTCCACATTCCCCCACAACCCTGGAATGAAGCAGCCATGTTGGGGTACACCCTGGAGGAACAGCCTTGACCCTTCCCCACCCTGCTCCCTAGAAAATGATGGAAAGATAGGTACTCACCAGACTCAGCCAAAACAGCCGGGGCTGCCGGCAACCACATGGCAGTGTGTGGTGGCTCCATGGACTTTGGTATCCTGGGGAGAAAACTCAAAGTCCGAGGTCCATCTCGAGATTCAGTATGGGACCAGTCCTCACCCTGGGCAGGAAGCAAAACTCTGCACAGTCCAGGTGCCAGCCCTGCGGGTCTAGTGGGGCATGGGCCTGGTGGATGCTGGAACAGTGTGGTGTGATGTGGGTGTACCCATAGATGCTCCCAGAAGCCCTTGGGGATGTTCCAGAAGCCGGGGTCCCAGGAACGGCCTCGGCGACCTAAGCATTGGAGGTGGCAGGTGGGCTGGGCCAAGGTTCCCAGCCCCTGCTAAGGCATGGCTTTCCAGGAGTGGTGGTTTCTGGGTCCCTGTTATGGTTGGCCAGGGCCCTGGTGTTGGCCCTGGTCATCGAGCATAACTGTGTCCCAAAGCCAGAGTTCCCCACAGGGACGGATGGTGGGCTTCTTGGACACCGGAGGAGAGCAGGGCAGAGTGGAGCAGAGCAGGGCAGCCTGGTGCAGGCCAGGGCCTGGCATCCCTCTGCAGCTGCTAGGGACCATGGCTTGGCCGGGTCCCTGCCCAACACAGAATCCATCAAGGATGGGCTTCAGGGTCCCTCTCTGAGCGTGTGGTTTCGGAGTCCCCATCGGGGACTGGGTGAGAGGCACCGGGCGATGGCCCCGCCTATCCAACTTGTCCCTGTGGACCAAGGCCTGAGTTCCTCAGTGAGAGAGACTGCAGGCAGGTGGTCAGGCAGGTTGGCTAAGGTTCCCTCTGCTGATGATGGGGATAGGGCCCCGGGTAGGGCCCCATCCAGGAGGGGACCCCCATGAAGGGCACACTTTGGGGTCTCTTCCTCCAAGCTTGGGTAGGCCCTGGATATTGACCTGTTGGTCCTCTGAGTTCCTCGACTCCCGCCAAGTTAAGGGGCCCAGGAAAGGTGGACTTGGAGGTCTCCTACCATGTGTACATTGGGCAGGCCCAGGGCATGGGCCGGGGGCAGCCCCTTCGGCTGCCTGCAGGCAGAAACTTTGCCCTCTGGGGTAAGCGCTCGGGGTGGGGGGGGGAGGCATCTGGGGAGTCGAGGGCCTCTCTGTGCCAGGGCTGTATCACCTCGAGCCGGGCCTCAGCTTGGATGGGAACTCCATTTCGGGGCTAGCTTCAGGGGCCTTCCCTTGTGAGGGCCTCTGGCCTTCAGAGGCTGTCTACACACTCCCACGTTTCCCAATGGTCTGAGGCCCGAGACAGGGGATGGAAGGTGGGCAGGGGGATTACTCAGAGAGATCAGCTGTCCTTGGGAGTCCCCTGGTTGACCAGTTGTTCCCAGGAAGGACTCAGGTCCACCGGCTGTCCCTAGGAGGGACCCTGGGTCGACCAGCTATCCCCAGGAAGGTCCCCCTGGTTGACCAGCTGTCATCAGGAGGATCTCTGCATTGACAGGTTGTCACCAGCTATTTTATCAGTTGTACAAGGGAACTACATGAGAGATCATTCGAAATTGTCATGTTCAATGTAATATAAATATAAACTATATAGTATAAATAGGTGATATAATCAATAAAACATATCAGCATGATAATAAAATATCGTCATATAATGTATACTAAAATTCATAAGATAGAATCCAAGTAATACAATATTAACTAGGATATATATATATAATATATATATAATTACAAATTCATACATAACATGTAACAAAATTCACATATAATATACTACCTACTATAAACTACGCAACAATGATAGATGTGAGAATAAAATAGAGGATGCTATAGAATACATAGGTTTGTATCTACTAAATAATACACAGTTGAGTAAAAATAATGTATACTATAATTTCAAGTATAATATATAATACAAAAGTAATTCATATATCCTACAATAGAACATATATTACCTGTGATAAGCATAGATATCTACATTTGTAATACAACATGAGACCTACCAACACGTAATACAAAAAAGTGACATAGACTAGAAAGAAACGTATACTATATCACAGTTCATACATAATAGGTGATACACTCCAGATGATAAACATATAAGAAATGAACATTTCAACCACATAGACTCCCAGCCTAGGAGAATCCTTGGTGATGGTGATGATGGTGATGATGATGAGGAGGAGGATGAGGAGGATGAGGATGATGATGGGGAAGATGAGATGGGGATGAGTTTTGGTCTCCACAAGTCTATGGCCCAGAGCTCTAAGGTGGGGAGGGGAGGAGGGGAGCTGAGTCCTGAGGTCAGCTAGTTCCTGGGACTGGATTGGGCCTGGGCCAGGCGTTGCGCATGTGTGGGTTGGCTGGGCTGGACAGGGGTAGGGAGGAGTGAAGGAAGGACATGGCCTGGGTGCCTCACACTGCTGCCTCACTCCCTGTGGACCAGGGTCATCGCTGGTGGAGCCCAGGGCACCGTGGGGCACATGTGTGGACATGGGGGTTATGGCCACTCCCATCCCCTTGTGCTTCTCTGCAGGCACCTCCGGGAGCCCCTGCTGCACAGGCCTCGGAAACAGGGCCCGGGCCAGCTGTGTGGCCTGGCTTTGCCTGCCAGGTGTTCACCCCTGGATCAGGTCCCCTCACCACTTTATTCATTATTTTCCAGTAGAGTCTCTTGTTTTTTCAGGAACTGTATGCATGTTTCACCACGCCCAGAGGGTTGGTGGAGATGAGATCTCGTTTCTTTGTTCATTTAGGCTTCAGCCTCAGTTTCCAAGGTCTGGCAAACCTCCACACCCCCGTCTGCCTCCCCCTGGGTCTGGACCCAATCAAAGGGGGTCTTCTCTGGAAATGAGGGAAGTAGGAAACATCCTCTCACCATCCACTTTCCCTCTTCCAGATCTTGTCCTCCACTGGATGCAGAGCTGATTGGGCAATGAACCCTTTGGGCCCAGACCCTAAAACTGCCTGATCCGGCCGTGCAGCCCCTACCAGCAGGGGCCTTCCCAGAGGAGGTTGCAGAAAAGACTCCCATCTGAGGCTGGTCCCAGGAAAATCAGAAGACCCTAACTGAGCACTCTGTTAAATCCCATCCTCCCTCTGCTCTCCTCAAGCATTTTGGACTCCACATCTCCACATCTGGCTCTGCCCTCTCAGCCACCCCACACGGGTTCCCTTCTCCTGGGACCGCCCTCCTTGGTGGCATCTAGAGGACTGACTCCTACTCTTTGCTCGGGTCTCTGGGTTCACTTCCACCGTATTCAAGGCTTTCTCTGAGCCTCTTGATAACCATAAACCCCTGCTTTCCTTCTTTCCTTCCCTCCCTCTAACCCTCCCTCCTTTCCTGCATGGTTGCCTGCCGTCCTTCCCTTTCCTTCCCTCCCTACCTTTCTCCTCTCCCTCTCCTTCCTTCCTTCTCTGCCGGTACTGGAACTCAAACTCACGGCCTCACACTCTGGATGGGCTTCTTCACAGATGACTAGTCCTCTACCACTTGAGCCATGCCTCTACTTCTAGTCTTTGACTGCTTAATTGGAGATGAAGGGTGTCTTCTTGGATCCATCTGCCCTGGCTGGCTTCAGATCTTAATCAACCCTCAGAGCTCAGCTCCCTGAATAGCTGGGATAACAGGCATGAGCCACCTGTGCCTGGCTGCTTCTTTCTCTTTTCCTTTCCCTCCTCCCTTCCCTCCTGCCTTCTTCACATATTTCCCTTCCTTCCTTCTCTTTTTTCCCTCCCCTTGCCTCTCTCCTTCCTCATCTTCCTTTTCATTTCCTCTTTTCTTGTGAGTTCCTACTTATAATGAAACATGAAGGAGGCTCCCTGTTTCCCTACATCCCCACTCAAACCTATGTTTTGCAGGGCAGAGCAGTGGGGTCGGGGTGAGATAGTGCCCATGATCTCAACCTGAGGATGTCAGTTTGGAGCCAGACTGGGCTTATCTCCAATGCACCACCCAAATGCCTAACGTGAAGCTGCAGCTTCAGTAGTAGATTAGTGGAGCTGTGGCTCAAATGGTAAGAGTATTAAGTGGCCTAGTGGTAGAGTGCAGCCCTGGGTTTGAATCCTTGGTATCCCGTAAAGAGAAAAAGTGGGAAGTGGTGCTCTGGCTCAACAGATAGAGCACTGGCCGCCTTGAGTAGAAGGTCTGAGAGATGGCACTCCAGCCCAGAGACAAGCCGCATGACATGTGTGAATAACACGATGACAATAAAAACTAAGGGGAGGAAAAGAGATCACATGAGGTCTTAAGCAGAACCCAGATTTATTGAGAGCTTCCTTGAATCTGTGGAACACCTGCACATGAGTTTACAATGTTTGTTTTGAAACTCATTTGATTAAAAAGATATTTCATTTCAATGTGTTCTGTACCGAACAGGATCAAAACCACATCATCAATCTGTAGGTAGACTCACGGCAAACAGGATCCCCACCCTCTCTGGCCTGCTCAAGCCTGTAGTTGACCTAGCATCACTTGTGTCCCCAGAATTGTGGGTGAATGACCCTTGGCCCCATCCTTTCCAGGGAGTGAGGAACCAAATGAATCCCCGAACCAAAGTTCAAGGTGCAGGTCCAGTTGGGAGGTGTGTTGTAAAGACACACAGAGATGTGTCCTAGAAATGGGGAGTCCAAGTGGGGCAGAGATGGAAATTGACATTGCTTTGGGCAACCAGAGTTGTGAAAAGCCCCATCTGGTGCTGGGCACAGAATTGCAGGAAGGTTCCAGTGGGCCTGTTGTCCTAGTGGCAGGCACACTTACAGCCTGGACTGCTGGACGTGCAGGAACCGGGGCCTGGAGAAACAGGAAAGGGGGGAGTAGTTAGCATCCTGTCTCCAGGGGATGGGACAGGGGGTGGGAATGGCTGGAGAGCATGAGGCCCGTGGCGGCCATGGGAACAGAAGGCCGGGCGGACTCTACCTCCCATGCAAATCCTGGCACACGGAGAGAAGGAGGTATGGGTTGGCCCAGCTCTGGAGCCATTTCCGGGCCCAGAGTGATGGCTGGGACATGCCCCTACATGATGGGAGTGAGTGGAGGAGGCTACGGAGATGGCTCTAAATGAACTTTCCGGTCCATACCCAGAGGCCTTCAGGAGCCAGGGGCCAGGGTCGTGATTAAATCATCTACTTGAAAAGCATTTTGTAATGTCTTATCGAATATGAAATTACAAACCAAAAAATTATTTTAAATCTAAATTCTAATTTAGCCAGGTCTACTGAGTCCTACATTAAATGAACTTTGCTATTTCTCCAGGCTTAAGCTTTCATAATCCTTCATCATTTCTTTGGAATTCAACAGAATGATGCTTGCTTTTTCAAATTTTTCGCTGGGAATCATGAGCCATTTTGCATCTAGGAATGTTCTGTAATGAAGAGAGCATTTAAAACGCAACTGAGGATTATATATGAGTTGCATGTCAATAGGAAACTTGACATCTCAAAACATAGTGACAAAATTAGCCCAAACTTCAAACTGTGTATTCCTTTCTTGTTGTTTGGTTTGTTTTATTGAGACAAAATTATGCTACTTGGTTAAAGGAAGGTATCGCTATGTAATTCCACTCTCTAATCTCCTGTCTTAGTCTCAGTGCTAGAATTCTTGTCTTTTATCACATTGTCCTACCATGGTTTGTTAGGTTATTTAATCTAGATACAGACTAGCAATTCTGAACTTCTCTGATGATATTCTCCATAAGACTGACTGTTCAGACTGTTTATGTACAGTTTTCAAAGATGTTCTAACATTTGACACAGGATATGAACATTTTCAGATGCACTTGCACGGGTCTCTGATTCATTTCTCCATGGATCTGATCCCATTAATAATGATTACTTGACTCTCTTACTATCTCTAGTCCCTACCTATGTAATAGTCTCAAACTTTTTTGAAGAAAGTTCACTTGAATACATTCTAATATTAAAAATTACCACTTGATTCTAGTCTTACTCAGGAAATATTTTCTATTGTTTTCTAACTTTTCTACATATTCTGAGAGTTTTTTCATTTGTGCATTTGTGCCTTCACATATAAGTGCCTCTGAGTGTATGTGTATGTGTATGTTTGTATGTATGTATGCAAAAGCCTCAATCTCTTATTCAGCCATCTTGCTCATGACTGGTATTCCATCTCCTGAGCACTTCTTCCAATTCAGCTTTTGCCTGGATAATTATAGGTAGTATCTCAAAGCCTGTTCTGCCCAGGCTGAATACAAACCGAACTTCCCAGACTCCTTTACCTTCTTAGGTTTTATTTCTTCAGGAGAATCAATTTTTAAACGACAAACATTTTTGTGAGTATAAAGTCTAAGTTGTAGCCCAGATTTTTAACTCAAGAATACATATAAAGATAGATGAACATACACATTACATATACTGAGTGTACACTGTTAGAAATGTGATCTTAACCCGGGTTGCAGTGAGATCTGAGGATGGGGTTCAAAGCCAGCCGAGCTAGGAAAGTCCAGGAGATTCTTTTCTCCAATTAACTACCAGAAATCTGAAATGGCACTGTGGCTCAAGTGGTAGAACACTAGCCTTGAGCTGAATAGCAGAGGGACAGTGCCCAAGCCCAGAGTTTAAGCCCCACTACCATAAAAAAGAGAGAGAAAGAAAAAGAAAGAAAAAAAGTAAAAGAAAAGTGATGTTAGCCACCAATTCATTGCTAGCATCATTCCTGCTCTTTCAACATGGCCTTTTTCCCAGTTAAGTCCATGCTCTTATATCTGACTTGCTTGGAACCAAAATTATACTTCCTCTCTAATTTTCACTAATTTACATGATTAGCTACCATGATGAAAGAGATGAAAGAGCCTTATACGTCATATTTCACTTAGTAGTAATGCTTTCTCTATATCACTCTCATAGATCTACATATTGGCCTTGGCCTTATTGTTTCAAAGTTGTCTTATTTGTAGAGTCTTCTATAGTGTTTTGAACCATTATACTTAAACACAGAACTTCTCTTCCTCCTATTATTCCTATTGTTTCTCCTAATATTAGCCTATGTACACTTGGGAAAGAATGAACAACACACACACTCACAAAAAAAATGTTTCTGAGAACCTTCTTCCCAATTAAAATTGGTCTTAATTTACAGAGCACTTAAGAAATTTGTACTTAATGTACTCCAAGATACTGTTTTCTTTCATGTTTTTTATGGTGGGTTAGTTACATAAGTAAGTTAATGAGTACATTATCTAACGAGCATTGTTAGCTCCTCTTTTGTTTGTCCCCTGCCATCCCTTTTCTCTTCCCCTCCCCAACTCCTCCCCTCCCCAAGTTGTAAAGTTTGTTCTCTACATAGTGTCTTGTTCATCTTATTGTTACAATGGATCATACTTTATCCTTGTTTCAGCATTTTAATATTTCCCTTCCCATCCCCACATTAGGAAAATGTATGTGCAAGATGCAGGTCACCAAACTCAAATACATTGAAAACAGGGGTTATACCGTGGAGGATGAAAATAGAACAGAAACAAAAAAAATGACATAGTTAGATACATTTTAAACAATAGCAAGAAAGAAAAAAAAAGTTGTATCCTAACTTGGGATTTATTTCACTTAACATCATCTTATATGGCCATATGTACATGGATAATTTTTATAAGCCATGTAAATTCCATTTCTAAGTTTTCCATTTTCTCATTTCTAAGTTGTTTCTGAAACACGTGTTACCTCATGTCCAAAGATGTACTTGTGGTATTTCAATGAAGCCAGAAAATATTCATTTTTACTGGGAGCAGCACCATAGATTGTTACTGGAAGTAAATGGAAGGAACTGTTATGGGCAGTGGAAACTGATTCCAAGACAGGAATTGAACATAGAGAAATGACAAAGTTCAAGTTAATTTGTGCTGTTCTTTTTACTGAACAAGAAAATAATCCAAGGCTAGAAGGAAAATCTGTCCCTGACTTTTTCGAGTGTGTTCTTTACTCATATAAAACTTTTCTGTAAATTTCTATTTGAGAGTATTACAAAAAGAAACAATACGCCATTTGCAGGCCAGCATAGAAAAAAAGAGAAATAACTTTGTTTTAAAGTGTTCTACTGCAAAGAAAGAAAGACATGGAGGTTTTAAAATGTCTTATGCATGGATATTTCACTCCTGACATGATTGTCTTGTTGCAGAAGTCAGTTATCCATTTCTTTAAACTGGTCCTGAGTTTTCCATAGCAATAAAGATTCCAAAAAGCAGAATGCAGTGTGTATGATCAGCAAAAGGGGCCCCTTCTCAAACAGTGCTTAAACGATGGTCCCAAAGAAATATGTGGGGTTAATTTTGTTTGTTTGTTTAATTTGTGCTGGTTCTGGGGCTTGAACTCAGAGGCTGGACCCTGTCCCTGAACAATTGTCCTTCCTGCCCACCTGACCCCAAAGCTAGTACACTATTGCTTGAACGAAAACTCCACTTCTGGTTTTTTTGGTGTTTAATTAGAGATAAGAATTTGACAGACTTCTCTTGCCAGGGTTGGCTTTCAACTGTGATAGTAAGAAAGACAAGTGACATCAACTATATGGACTTCTCATTTGAACAGAGAAATATTACATGAAGTTTATTATAAAGCTAATATTTGACAATTTTTAAAAGAAGAGAATATGTCCAACAAAGAATCCATAACAAATAACAGCAAAAGAAGGTGCACTGAATCATTTTGGAATTATTTTTTCTGCTTGGGAAGATTACTATTGACTTTGTAGCTCCTTTTGGGGAAACTTAATGTCATATTTGCACTCTTTTAATGGTCGTGTGGCTTGAACTCTGATCCTGGGCAATGTCCCTCAGCTCTTCAGCTCAAGTTGAGCACTCTACCACTTTAGCTACAGCACCACTTCCAAGTTTCTGGTGGTTAATTGAAGATAAGAGTCTCATAGACTTTGCTGACCAGGCTGGCTTTGAACTACAGTCCTCTTGTCTCAACCTCCTGAGTAGCTAGGATTACAGGCATGAACCACCAGCACCCAGCTCATATTTGCATTTATGTTCACTTAATGACACTATGTAGACAAAGAATGGAAATTTGAATCAAATGATGTGACATTGCAGCTTTTCAGAAAAATTTGAGGTAGCAATAAATACGTCCTCCTTCTCCATGTTGTTACATGAATGACTCATGAGTTATGGGACTCTTACATTAGCATCCTCTGCTGTCTGCAAATTTGGACTTAGTATCAATAACTGTTAATAGAGAAATAGAGAAAGACAGATTTTTAGAAAACAAAGAAGATCTGGTATGAAAAAACAACATAGAAATAGATACAACTTATCCCACAGAGATTAATAACTAACCTAAGAGATTTAGTATGCTAAAGGCAATGAGGAATAAGTGTAGTTGATAACTAGTTCTTTAATAACCAAAACTGGTTTCTGGTATAATTATTTATTATTATCATTTATTTCTCTCATCTGGAGTTATTCCTTCACTTCTGTCAAAACTGTTAATTAGCCTTGCCTTTTTGGTGCCATAACTGAACAAAACATTTTCCAAATCTCACTTACACTATCCTTCTCATTGTTATTAACAGTGACCACTCAGAAGCCTGGAGTCTTTGAATTTCCAGGATTAATCCTCACCTGATATCTAAGCACATTCCTGACATTAATTGCCATGACCTATTAACAAACCTTTTTGTTTGTTTGTTTTCAACACAGTATTCTAATATAGGTAAAGTAATTGAATTAAGGACGATTGTTAGACATAGTTGGAAGGAGCAATTATATATTCCAAGTATAGTTTCTTTATTTGTCATTTACTAGCTAAATGACTTTTTTGCCAGTCCTGGGGCTTGAACTCAGGACCATGGAACTGTTCCAGAGCTTTATCTTTCTTTCTTTCTTTCTTTCTTTTTTTTTTTTTTTTTTTTTTGCTCAAGGCTAGCACTCTATAACTTGAGGCACAGCACCACTTCTTTTTCTGTTTATGTGTTACTGAGGAATTGAACCCAGGGTTTCATGCATGATAAGCAATCTCTGTGCCATGAAGCCACATTCTCATAGCCCTAAATGACTTTCTTAAAATGGCATTACTTTTTCATTCCATTATTTTAATTTAGACTAGATGGTGGAAAAGGAAGTGGAAACCAATACTAAGTCCAGTAAGGTTGACATTCCTATCACATCACTAAGGAAGTACAGTGTTAAGAACTGCAGGATTTATAAGGCTGTTGCATGTAACATTATTATGGAAAAAAAAAACATTTAACAGTCATCTCCGACATCCAAAACATTCTGCTTCACTTACACCGTCAAGAGCCAAACGATTTGTTTTTCCCCTTCCCCTCTACAAATTATACCGACATCAAATACAGTGAAAGCAGGGGTTATACTGTGGGCGAGGGACATACAAAGCAACAAAGAAATAATCTTATAAATGTGTTAGAGACAATCGCATGAAAGTAAAAAAAAAATTGAACACATATCTTAGGGTTCATTTCCTTAACATCAACTTATCTGAACTTTTCTGTTTGACTCAAACATATACTAGTTTCAGTTCACAGACAAGGGCAAACAAGCCCTAGGATGGGAATTAGGAAAGACTAGGGGACTAAGATTGTACAGATGGGGAGAGACACATGATGGCATTCTCATAATCCTACAAGCAATTGCCACAGCCAGTTATTCCCCTTCAGCAATGCGACCAAACACAGTTTTAAAACCAGTCTCTGCCATAAACCCAAAGTAGACAACAAGAAAGAGCCCTGGGTTGTAGTGACCCCACCTCCTTCGAAAAAGGGGAGAGCATCCCCTTGGCAGAGGATTCCCTATGGCAGCTGTTGGTTCAAACTTACAATGTGATCAATCAGACCCATGCTGATATTACAAGCTCTTGTTGGATGTGTTCTGATATGAGACCTCCATTTTATGAGGGTATTGCAGTGATACAGAATGTGACTAATGTTAAAACAAGTAAATCATGCAGATGGAAACAAAAGGAAGCAAAACTTACTCTACAGGCAGTTATAGGACAAGGGTTATGTGTGGAATGAGTACCAACTAACTTTACTCACTTAAGTAATTAGACTCAAGAATGGATTCCAGAGGAAGGATATCTATTACCTCCTCAAGATGCTTGGTGGGCATGTTCAACTAGCCTAACCCCCTGCGTCCATTTAGAAATTTGAAATAGGTCTAACAGTTTTGTGTCATGGTACAACTTATCCCACAACTGTTCTACCATTCTCAGGAAGACCTGATGATAAAGATGTCTGAAGCAAGCTATTGGCCATGAAAAGCTAAAAGAGAAATAATAACAGCAATAACAGTTGAGGTACTAGTGGGCTTAGCTGGACTAGGAACTGGGGTGGCATCCCTAATTAGTCAGAGAACATCTTACGCTAGTCTTCATGCCAATATAGATGAGGATATCAATAACCTGGAAAGCGCTATAGCCTACCTTCAAAAATCACATGACTCCTTAGCTGAGGTAGTGTTGCAGAACAGATGGGACCTGGACTTAATTTTCTTACAACAAGGAGGTCTATGTGCTGCCCTCGGGGAAGAATGTTGCTTCTACGCCAATCATTCCAGAGTTGTAAAAGAATATTTAGCTAAAGTAAGAAAGGGACTATTAAAACGAAAAAGAGAAAGAGAAAAACAGGAAGGATGGTTTGAATCATGGTTTAATTATTCCCCTTGGATAAGCACCTTAATATCCACTGTGTTGGCTCCATTATCATTCTGGTACTTGTGTTCACACTAGGGCTTTGCGTTGTCAATCTACTAGTGATGTTTGTTAAGGAATGCGTTAATAACATGCAGCAGATGGTATTGAGAACACAATATCTACTGATTCCTGACAAAAGACATAGTGCAGGCCCGTAAGGACCATGATTGGCCCTTAAAGTGCATATTAGAAAGGGGAGAAATGAAGAGCCTAAAGTTTAAAGAGGCACAATGAAGGCCTAAGTAACTCCATTACACGCTAGCAACCATCTTGTGAGGTATGAATTATAAAAATAACCATGGGTTTGACCCAGAAATGACACAAAAAGAAAAACAATTCCCAGACAATTGAGACATAAATAATCCTTGGGAAAGCCACAGGAATTTCCTCCAGATGCATTGACCAAACACTGGGTGGCCATGCAGGACACAGTGACCCAGTGGCCAGACAATTCCCATCAATAACACGTCAATTATAATATTATCAATCACATATGCATAGCTTAGTTTGCTTAAAATTTTAGCCAATCATGTAATTTCTCATGTAAAACTTCTTTAAAGTTGTTTGTTCAATAGTATAAAAACTATGCTGATTCTATGCTGGGGGGCCTCTTAGCTTCACAGGTTACTGAGTGCGTGGAGGACCAACCTTGAATTTGCAAATAAACGACTCCTTTGTTATTTGTATTGGTCGTGGTCTCTGGTGCGGGGGGGGAGGGGGGGGCTCTCGAGTCCATGTACAACAAATTTATGATATTACATTGAAAGAAAGCGAGCAGACATTTTAACCTATTTGGTACAAGTAAATTAATATTAAGCAAAGCTAATTAAAACAATTACTTATTTACTCCAGAGAATTAGTATAGTACTCTTGGATATCTTGGAGGAAAAGACTTTAGACTCATTACAATTGATGCTTTACATTGAAATTACTGGCTAAATTTTCCTTTTCAGAAAGGCAAAAGCTCCATTTCTTTCATGTTAGTATTATAAAATCATAATATCTGCATGTTGAATTATTTTCCTCTGCTGTTTTCAATACCATTCTTCATCCATTAGGTATCTAGGGCTTTGAATGACCAATTCCTTAAAATACCTATATTGCTTATATTGTGATTGAAATCTCAATAATATTAATATGAATTTATCTGAGTCTCATCTTGAGCTACATTCAGATGAAATTTATGCAATCTCAAGCAAGAAACCTGGCTATTTTACTTCTATATTTTAATCAATAAATCTATTCTCTTTAAAAATATATTCTCATCTTTTATATTGCTCCAGTAAACATCATGTATTTCTAATACTTTTACTGAAATAAATATAAAGTATGGAACATGAAGACAACCCCCCTCATCACTTTAAAGTAAATCCTTTGGGACTATTTTATATATAAAAATAAAAAAGTGCAATGCACATGTTTATACATGAATAATCTAATGGTTAAGTCAATTAGACACAAGAATTACCATACCACATCAAGTCTCAATTTACTTAAAGGCACCAAAATATGTGTTCATGAATATCACTCATTTTAGAAAATGACTTTTCACAACAAAGTTTATATTATATTTCAAATTTTAAAAATGAAAATTACACCCAGATTAGATGTGAATATCCTGTTTCCAGGAATACATTTATTCAGCAAACAGGTAAATAAAAAAGTCAGGGTTTGTCATATAGAATGAAAGATGTAAAAGCAGACTATCTTTCCTTAAGATGATAAGTACATGCAAATCGTGTGATTTATTCAAAGATACTCTAAAATTTCATGAAAGGATTTGTGATCAGAAGTGATAGGTAAGCAAAGTAACTGGAAAACTGTATATGTAAATTGTGCTTTCAATATAGGATGACAAGTTTTCAATAAATGAGCCTATAGATGATAATTTTGTATCTGTAACACACATCCAGTATTCTACATTTTAGACATACTCCCATTCCTTACCCCAGTTATTGATCTATATTCCTCTACTTTCATGATGTCAATTGCTACTAAAGTAACAAGGTGGGGGTTTTCTTGGTTTCTAGATTGAATAAATTTTAGTATTTTCAAACAGTAGTATAAATTCATGGAGTTTGACTTGAATGTCAAGTTTGAGGATACTGTATTCATGGTATTGTTAATTGGCCTGAAGCAGCGAGGAACATACTATGAATACACAGACACACAGTATACTAAGAACTAGAGACTTGATCTCAGGGAAAGATAAAGGTCCAGGCAAGATCTTGAAGTCGAGATAAAGAAATGGAGCAAACATCAATCAACTATCATAATAAAGGAATGGAACTGATCTCTGATGTGTCTGGGTGACAGCTGTGTGTGTGTGTGTGTGTGTGTGTGCGTGTGTGTGTGTGTGTGTGTGAAGAGAGAGAGAGAGAGAGAGAGAGAGAGAGAGAGAGAGAGAGAGAGAAGAGAATTTTAGTGTGGCTTCTATATATACAGTCTATAGAGCATTACTTGTTAGGGAGAAGGTGCTCATACCAGAGCTTTGATACCACTGTCATCACTTTTTACTTCAAAAAGCACTTGCTTAATCCCTATAAAGGGAAAAGTAAACTAATATCATACATGATTGTTTTGAAAATTAATTGGCATATTGAAGACCAAAGGGAGGAATTGGAGAGTAATATAATCTCTCTTCTGATTATTACACCGCAATAGCCATGATTTTCAGGAGTCTTCTGTAATGAACTTACAGCTGAATTACTACTATGGTTGATAATATGAAACATATGATAGAGAAATAGATCAGCCTGCAAGCACAAAGATCTAGTGATAAGATCGAGGTTTTCAGCAAGGTTGCCACATCTTTTAGGAATGCAATTCCTTCATATGAACTTCAAATTTTATGGCTTTCCCTGTGTGATTAAAAGGTAAGAAAGTACTGTAGAAACAAGAATTCCTTTTCAGCCATGTAGAAAGTGCTCATGTTCCCATCCTCATGTTGCAAATTTCGATTTCATAAAGACTCTTTGTTAGAGTGCTTTCATTTAATATACTTCAGCACATCATCCTTCCCTGATGGAGACAGGAAAAAACATAATTTTGTTTGAATATTATCTTATGTAAGTTATTGTGTACAGGCATGATTTGTGTAATTACAAAATTTTGCAATAAATATAATTAGGGATCATGTCACAACTAAAAAATGTAATTAAAATCACATAACAAGACTAGAAGTCAAAGCATTTTTGTGCATGAAAACATACATTAGATTAGTTGCAGAATTTCTATTTTGAGATAAACTTAATATTGAAGTTTATACATAAACTTCATATATATATATATATATATATTTAATTATATTTGAGATAAATTTTATAAAGCCCTTTACTACGGGTTGAAACATTTTATTGAAGGATATATTTCTTAGAGATATTTTTGCTTCATAATTTTAAGAAGAAAAATGGTCCCAAAGTAATTATTTTTTAATTATTTTCCTTTTTTCATGTGATTAACCTTCAAATTAGAAATCCAGATATATAATTTAATTTACTTTAACCAAAAATATTTATTGAGTATAAGAACCTTCTACTCTCTACATTCTTCTCACTAAGTTTACCAAATCTGAGTCTGAAATACTTTGTGACCTGTGTTGATATTATTTACTATGTGAGTGAAATATTTAAAAAGTAGTATTTACTTTAGCTTAATTGCTCTGAAGAGAAAATAAGTGATATAATCAAAGGCTAAAAATGATTAAATTTAAAATTTAGAAATCAGGAAATGTTTTTGACCACACTGGTTACTGGAGCCTTCACAACAACCTCATGAGATAATTTATATTGATGAATCAAAAATCCCAGAGGTTAGACATTTACAAATTCAAAAATCGTGTCATTCTGAATATGTAGAGCTTCGTATCAAACATAGAAAATTTAGCTTTTTAATACCTGAATATCCTAATACATTTCCTTGCAGGGAAAGTACTTGTTCTGAAAGGAGATAAAATTGCATTTATTTTGATAACTAAACCTAATTAAAGACAATGTTTAAAATATCACTCATTCAAGAAACAAGATGTAGAGTTAGTTGTTTTTCATGTCAGTTATGTTCTCTAAACTTACTAGAAGTACTAGATTAGTAAACCTAAACCATTGCTTTGTAAAGAAATAGAAATTTAGTTCCCTAAAAGTCATGACTATAACTTTTTCTCAAACAATTACTAAGTAACTGTTTAATGTTTTTTGTCATGGAATCTTATTTGATATATTTTTATTGATTAAGCTAAATAATTGGCCAATAACAATATAAAATATGCAAGAACAAAGTTTATCTAACACAAGTATTTTATTCACAAGACATATCATGGCTCTCTTAAAGAACAATAGAAGACAGTGTTTTTTCTAATTTTTAGTTATTTTGTTAATGGTTATTAATTGTCAGAAGTGACAATTCCATAATATATTTAAAGCATTTGATTTTACTCCCTCTATTTCCTTTTCATTACTCCTTCTCCCAAAAATCTTCTGTTTTTTACATAAAATTACATCTTTATATAAGCACATATAATCTAATTTGGATAAAAAAAGATTTAAGCTAAACTGCAAAGAGATTCAAGATCGACAGTGGATTAACAGGATGAATAAAAACTTGAATATTTTTTGTTAACTTCTGAATTGAGCTATCATTACTATTATAGTTAGGGTTAGGATCGCAGACAGAATTAGAATTAGGGTTAGAGAAATAGAAAATTTAGCTTCAACACAGGATGACACGTTGTAACAATGATATTCACAAGACACTATGCTAAAAATGAACTTTACAACATGGGGAGGGAGGAGTAAGAGAGGTAGGGTAGAAGGAGAACAACAAAGAAGGAGGTAACAATGCTCAACAAGATACATACTCATTACCTTACACATATAACTAATCCCTTTTTAAAGCATCTTTATAATAAAATAAAATTTAAAAAAAATAATGAAGACGGGAGCTGGTGGCTCACACCTGTAAACCTAGCTAATAAGGAGGCTGATATTTGAGGATCATGGTTCAAAGACAGCCCGGCAGGAAAGTCCCTGAGACTCTTATCTCCAATAAATCACTAGAAAACCGGAAATGGCGCTGTGGTTCAAGCAGTTGAGCGCTCACCTTGAGCTGAAGAGCACAGGGACAGCGTCCAAGGCCAGAGTTCAGGCCCCACGGCTGACCAAAAAACAAAGCAAAAAAAAAAAGATAACCTGACAGGAAATCGAAAAACACTTAATTTAGGCTCAAAATGCAAGTAAAATTTAGACCTATACGCTGAGCAAGAGAATAAATGTGCAATAGAGGTGTGCTATTAACAATATGATTCAGTTTTTATTTGTAGGTTTAGGATTAGGAAAGGTTTTCCAGTTAGAGCTTTGGTTAGATTAAGAAAAAGATGTAAGATATAAAAAGGTGTATATAAGTAAGTTGTATATAAGATTTAAGATATAAAAAGGTGTAAAACTGCAACATATTTTAAGAATAATGAATGGCATCAAGGTTAGCGTCAATGAAAACCAGTGTCTGTTACTTTAAACATTCAGATATAATTTGGCTTAAAGTGTGAGTTACTTTTTTGTTCTGGTTAGGGTTAGGGAAGGATAAGCTTTAGGGAAAAATTTAGTTTTCCAATAAGAAGTAGAAGCAAAAATAATGTGTGATTGAATAGAATCTAGACAATTTCCTTACATTAACCATTTGGTGTTAAATCAAATTGTGATTAGGATTAGGTTTCTGGCTAAAGGGGGCTGAGAATAGGATAAAGAAATTGGTTAAATGGTCTGGGAAGGTAGCTCAGTAGTAGAGCACTTGGCTTGCATGCCTGAGGCCCTGGGTTCGTTTCCTCAGCACCACATAAACAAAAAGAAAAAAGCCAGAAGTGGCACTGTGGCTCAAGTGGTAGAGCGCTAGCCTTGAGCTGAAGAGTTGAGGGACAGCTCCCAGTCCCAGAGTTCAGGCCCCACGACCGGACCCCCCACCCAAAAAAAAATTGGTTAAAATAGTGGCTCGTGCCTATTATCTTAGCTACTCAGGAAGCAGATTTCTGAGGATCCCAGTTCAAAGCCAGCTGGGGCAGGAAAGTTCATGAGTCTTTTATGTCCAATTAACCACCAGTAAACACAAAAGTGGTGCTGTGCTTCAAGTGGTAAAGCAAACACTTTGAGCTAAGAATTCAGGGATCATATCCATTCCTAGAGATCAGGGATCGTGCCCTGGCCCAGAGTTCAAGCCCCACGCCCGACAAAAAGAAAAAAAATGTGTTAAATGTTAAGTAAAGCTGAACTTATTTTACATTCTAGGAATGCAGGAAAAGCTGGGATAATGGAAGTACAATGTATTTCATAATATCAGGATTTGCAATCAGTGGGTATAATGATTCCTGTTATGGAACAAGATAGATTCAGAGTTAAGAGTGAGAAAATCTGTAGGGTTTAGGAAATCCTGAAATTTATTTCAAGAATTACAAGTGGAATTTCAGTTAGGATGATACAAAATGAGCATTTTACATAAATTTTAGAACTGGGATACTATTAGTGTCAAGGACATGGTTAGGATTCTAGCCATAGTTAGGGTTAGAGTGAGGAAGAAAAAAATGAGAGTCAAATTAAAGGTAAATTTTAGAATAAGCATGGTAGGAATTAGAATGAATACGAACTAGAGTATTGCTATTAATATTAGAATCTACTTAAAATTAGCCTTATGGTTATTCTCAATGTTCCAGTTTAGATTAAGTTTAGAGTTAGAAAATGACAGGTGAAACTGTTGCAACAATGAGAAGTACAAGTTGTCATGTCGAAAATGAACTTTACAACGTTGCTGGGGGGGAGGGGGGAGGATTGGGTGCGGGGGTAGGGAGGAGGCTGGGAAGGGATGTGAAGGGTAAACAAAGGAGGAGTTTGCAATGCTTGATAAGAAATGTATGCATTATCCTGCCCATGTAATTGTAACCCCTCTGTACAGTATGTTCACAAAAATAAAATTAAATTAAATTAAAAAAAAGAAAATGACTAAGATATTGGAAAAAAAATTGAAACCTGGGCTGGGAAGGTGGCTCAGTGGTAGAGCGCTTACCTTGCATGCATGCGGCCCTGGGTTCGATTCCTCAGCACCACATAAGCAAAAAGAAAAAAAGCCAGAAGTGGCGCTGTGGCTCAAGTGGTAAAGTGCTAGCTTTGAGCTGAAGAGTTGAGGGACAGCGCCCAGGCCCAGAGTTAAGGCCCCACAACTGGACCCCCCCCCTAAAAAAAATTGAAACCTATTTTTTGAAGGCTTATTTGAATCAAGTTAGGATGAGTGAAAACTAGTGTACTTGTGTTTGTGTTAGTATTGACATATAATTTGGATTAAGATTGCGATCAGTATTTTGTTCTGATTATTATTAGTTTTATAAATAGGAAAATTTTTAGTATAAAATTCATCTTTTACTAACAAGTAAAGGGAAAAATGTGACATTGAATAGTATCTAGAGCATTATCATTATATTTATTTCTCAGTGATCATTCTTATAATGGTTAATTAGAGTTTTCCAGCCAGGTTTAGGTTGAGAGTTAGCATTAAGTAATGGACTAGATGGTAAGGAAATCTGAAATTGATTTAGGGTACAGAGGTCCAGGAAAAGGTAGGATCAACGGATGGAAACTACAGTATTTTTCCTGATAAGAGAACTGGAGGACAAATAATATAATGGTTCATGTTAAGGAACAAGATAACTTCAGAGGTAGAGTCAGAAAATTGTGGGAATTAGGTAAAACTGAAACCCATTTCCAGAGTGCAAACTGGAGTGTTCATTAGAATGAATAAGAACTAGAGTATTTTTCTTAAACATTAGAATTGGACTATCATTAGGGTGAAAGTTGGGTTTCAGATCCAGCTGGAGTTAGTGTTAGATTTAGGGAAAGGGAAAGTTTGGGGTCAAACTGAGAGTAAATCTTTGAATAACAAATCGAATTAGAATTAGGATGAATGTGAAATAGGAACCTGGTGACAATATTCAGATTAGTGTGAAGGTTATTCTCAATATTATGATTAGTATGATTAGTGTGATTATTATTAGTATGATTAGTGTGAGTGTTAGTCTCAATATTCCAGTTAGGTTTAGGGTTAGAAAAATGGCAAGATATTGAGTAAAACTATGAACAATATTTTTTGAAAGATGAATTGATTCAAAGTTAGAATGAATAAAAACTAATTTCTTGTATGGCTTTTAGAATCCAAAGGCTATTTAGTTCTATGGTTAGGGTTACATTTCTAGTTCAGGTTAGACTTAGGCTTAGGAAAGGGTAAGCTTTAAGGTAAAACAGTTTTCTGCTAACACTTTCAAGTAAAATAAGTTTGAAATTTAAAAAAAACTACAGAGTTTTCCTGTTCCTATACAGGGTTCAATAGGGTTAAATTTAGAGTTAGGTTTCTAGTAAGGTTTAGATATATAGTTAGGGTTAGGAACTAGAGTAGATATTAAGTAAACCTGCAACTTCTTTTTGGAGATCTAGGAGTTCAGTAAAAGTTAAGATCAGTGGAAACTATGGTAGTTTTCAAAATATGAAGATTTGAGGCTAATGATTCATAATAGGGAACAATTTCAGAGTCCAAGGCAGGGAATCTGTAGGATTTGGAGCAAACTACAAATCATTTCAAAGACAATGAGTATCTGTTAGGATGAGCTACCAGTGCCCAGGAAAGTGCCTGACTTACTGATTGTTTTTACTTTTGTTCAAGATCGAGACTTAAATTCAATATCTGACTGCTTTGATCACTAGGTGGCACTGCCACTTGAGCCATATGTCCAAAAATGATTATTTTAAATAGCTGGAAGTCATTAAATTTTCTTCAGATGATATGAATCATTAGTGTTGTTCTAAAACTTATCTTAACTCAAAAAGATTTATAGACCCTAGAGATGATCTGAGGAGATTCCCATGCTTTGCTTCTAATTGCATAACATTTTAGGGACCTGATTTTTTAAATTATTATTTTAAGTAGCAAAGGATTTCTCATTAAACACTGCAGTTTATGCGTACAATATACCTTGGTCAATGCCAACACTTCAACATTCTCATTGATCCCTCCCCTATGCACCTCTTCCTTCACTCTGCTTAATTTTGTAGGATATTTACTGGATTCCTCTGCATTTCCCCCTTTTCTCCTGTTCATTCTTCTACCTTTTCCAACTTCATCCCTCTTTTACTACCCAGTTCCATATGATCCAACAACTCTACTTCTGGGCATTTACCTGAAAGATTACACACCAGGATATAGTAAAGGTTTCAGCTCAACCATGCTTACTGTATCAGCCCAGATACCCCTCAAGAGAGAAATGAATCAAGAAAATGTAATACACACACACACACACACACACACACACACACACACAGAGGAAATTCTACATACTGATCAGAAAGAATATTGTACCATTTGTGTCTCTCATTTCTCATTTCATCTACCTAGTATCCCATTGTCATCATATTGTCCCTGTACTGCGGTAACCGACATAGGCAAACTGATGTAAAAGATTTTCAAGGTTATCGGCTAGCCATAGATTCCTGAATATGAGTTTTCTGCTCATTCTCTTTGTCTATTCATGCCTTTGAGTAGTGATTGTACAGATTCATTTGCTACACAGAAAAGAGATGAACCACTTGTATGTATATATATGTATAGATACATACATGTATATACATACATACATGGATATATGCACACATATGGATATATATTAAATACTGAGTACATTTTATGTTTCCAAAATTATGGAGCTAACAAAAATCACATGCATTTTTCTTCCTTTTCATTTTTTCAAAACCTAAATAACTTTGTCTCTTTTGAATACCTAATTTTAAAGAGAATGTCATCATCTCTGATCTGTCAGTGGCCTTGAAATTAGATGTTCAAATAGGACAAAGTTGTTGAGGCTTTTTGGTAGAGGAGAGATGTTACTAGGGTTCTATTCAGGGGTTCTCTGCTTGCTAGATAGGATTTTGTTGTATCGCACCAAGCAGCTCAACTACTTTTGCCGTACTTCTAATCCGTTTCATTTACTTGAGGTCTTGAACATTTTGCCAGGGTCTGATCTTACATTGACTGAGACTTGGTAACTATGCTTCCCACATAATTAGCTAGGATTACAGATGTGAACTATTATGGCAAGCATTTGTTGAGATGGCTGTCTTGGCAGTTTTTTATCTGGTCTGGCCTCAGACCATGATCGTTTTCATTTCTGCTTCCCAATCAGCTGGGATTACAGATGTGGGCTACAATACTTGGTGTACATGACACCTTTTTTTTTAAAAGATGCTTTTATTGTAAAAATACTTTATAGAAGGGTTATAGTTACAGGAGCAAGGTAATGAGTACATTTTCTATCAAGCATTATTACCTCCTCCTTTGTTTTTCCCCTGCCCTCCTTTCCCTCCCACCTCCACAACTACACTCTCCCTCTCCTACCTTCCCCGCTTCCCCACCTATATTGTAAAGTTCCTTTCTCAACATAGTGTCTTGTGCATCTCATTGTTACAATGGGTCAGCCTGTATCCTTATTTAAACATTTTGGTTTTTTCCCTTCCCCTCCCCAAGCTAGAGAAGGGTGTGTACAAGATGCATGGTACCGACATTAAATACAGTGAAAACAGGCGTTATACCATGGGGGAGGACCATACAAAGAAACAAACAAATCACATGGTAGATTATAAACCCTATCTTGGGTTTCATTTCCCTAAACATCATCTTATCTCGTCGTATGTACATAGCTTTTGAACTTTTATGCTTGTCCAGACATATACTAGTTGTTGCAAAAAAGGGAAACCATAGGACCTATGTTTCTTTGGGTCTGGCTTTTAATATAATTTTTTCCAAGACTCCACATAGAGCTCCCCTATGACCCAGCAATCCCACTTTTGGGCATTTACCAAATGATCACACACAAGACCATACTAAGCTACCAACACAACTACGTTTATTGCAGCATTATTTACCATAGCTAAGATATGGAACGAACCCAGCTGCCCCTCAGTAGATGAATGGATCAAGAAAATATGATATATATATATACATATATATATATATATATATATATATACATATATACATACACACACAATGGAATTCTATGCCACCATCAGAGAGAATAACATAGCCTTATTTGCTAGGAAATAGAAAGATGCAGAAACAATTATATTAAGTGAAATAAGCCAGGCTCAAACAACCACAGGTCCCATGGTTAACCTTACTTGCAGTAATTAGTACATGGTGCCATGTAACCATATAAGAGGATGTTATGTGAAATGAACCCCAAGATAGGGACACAAATGAGTTTTTATTCCATGAGATTCTTATCTCTATATAATGCCCCAAATAAAATTGGCAGGAGAGCTGTGGTTCAAATACAGAGCACAACCCTTGAGGGAAAAAGCTTAATTGAGAAGGTAAGGTCCTGAGTTTAAACCATAATATGAGCACTCAAAAAAGTTGATTTTTTTCTTGAGGTTTTTATTAAATTGCTCAAATAATAATCAACGTTGTATTTATGTTTAGCATTACTGTTAAAATCATGTTATATTTCTTGATGTTATTCTTTATTTTCTTAAATTTAATTTACACATTAATATCCAGTAATGATAAGAGATGATTACTGTTTCACAAGTTTTTATGGCAGTTGAATATATGGATGAGAGGTGCATACAAGGTGTTTGGACAAAAAATAGATATTTGCAAGCTCTTCACATAAATCAATGATAGTTGAAGAAGCTGTTGGCATGTATTAAATAAACTAAAGGAACCAGCAAGGAAAGATAAGGTATTATTCTGGAAAACATGCAATTTTGGAAGAAAAATCAACAAGGAAAATCTGTATCTTTTGGTAAGTCTTTGTAACCCACCTACACAATTGATTCGTTATTTCTAGTGGAAGGCATTTCAGTTAACTTTATTTTACAAAGTTAAACATGATTGACATTTAATACTAACTGGCTTCTGTCTCAGGTAAGCAATTATTCTACCCAGGTGACAGGCCCGTATGTCTATAATCTTAGCTACTCAGAGGGAGATCTCTAGATCCTAGTACAAAGCCAGGTTGGAAAGGAAAATTGGTGAGACTTTTCTGTTCAATTAACCACGAGAAAACTGGAAGTGGCACTCTATGGCTCAAAGTAGCAGCAATACTATTGAGTAATAAATCTCAGAGACAGAACCCAGACCCTGAGTTCACGCTCTCTGACATTATTCTTAAAATACTTGTTCTCACTGTCAAATTTGTCTAGAAGAATGTTTTAAACTTAGGGATTTTTTTTTTATGTTGTCAGGATTGATTTTTAAGATGTGCAAAGAAAAATTATCGTCAGAACTGGTTTGTATTGCTTTGTATTATGCATTGCCTCTACATTCAGAGATCAGCTGGAAAGCAGATGGCCAAATCTTATCTCTTGGCAATGAAGATGGATATGTGTTTCTTTTAGGAAAGTAACAAACTTATGAAATGGTAGCCTTTATATATAATATCTTAATAGTAACAATAAAATTAAAATTATTGCTATTATTTTTTTGTCTGTTGTGGGGCTTGAACTCTGGGTCTGGGCATTGTCCCTCAGTTCTTAAGTTCAAGGCTAGCACTCTACCACTTGAGCAACAGTGCCACTTCACATTTTCTGAACCGTTATTTGGAGATCTGGGTCTCACAGACTTTCCTGCCCTGGCTGGCTTTGAACAGAGACCCTCAGTTCTCAGCCTCCTTAGTAGCTAGGATTACAGGTGTTAAGCCACTGGGGCCCAGCATAAAATTATTTTGAAAAAGAAAAAACCCACGATTGTATACTTAAAACAATCACAATCTGGGAATTGTGTCTCTAAAGTTGTTGTATCAAAGTAACCATAGGCAGCAATCATTTTTAGATCTCACTATGTCCTGTCCAATGCCAGATAATATTTCACCAATTAATTTTAATTTTTCCTAACCAAGTTCATTATGAATGCCCAACAGCACAATTTTCTAGTGAGTATAAAGAATTCTTCAAAATATTTATTTCAACAAACTGCATTTTGCACTTGGTTGGTTTTTTTTTTTTTTTAATTTTGCCAGAGCTGGAGTTTGAAATCAGGGCCTGGGCACTCTCTCTGAACTTGTTTTACTCAAGGCTAGCTCACTACCAATTGAGCCACAGCACCACTTCCAGTTTTTCTGCTTATGTCATACTGAGGAATCAAATCAAGTGCTTCATGCATGCGAGGCCAGCACTCTACCACTAAAAACATTCCCAGTCATTGGGCCTTTTGTTTTTGTTTTAAGATAGCATTTTACTATATATTCTCTGTTGGACTAAAACTTAGGCTGGTCTCAAGCTAACTTCTAAATTAGCCTCCCAGTTTCAGAGATTACAAACAATGGCTACCATATTCAGCTCAGGATTCTTTGTGAGAGAATACTGTTTTCACATATAGAAAGAGTTATTCTGCATATAAGGGAAACCATGGGACCTATATTTCTTTGAGGCTGGCTTACTTCATTTAATAAAATAACTAGTATATGTCTGAGACAAACAGAAATTGTCAGACAAGTTGATGTTAGGTGAAATGAACCCCAAGATAAAGATTGAAATGTTTTTTTTTCTTTCTTGCAATTGTTTCCAATGTATTTATAAGATGATTTCTTTGTTGCTTTGCATGTACCTCCCCCATGATATAAGCCCTGCTTTTACTCTATTTGATGTTGATATAATTTGTGGAGGGGAAGGGAAAAAACAAACCATTTAAATAGGGTTACAGGTGGACCCATTACAACAATGAGAAGTACAAGACGTTATGTCAAAAAAGAAGTTTACAACTTTGACGAGGGTTAGGGGGTGGTGATGGTGGTGGTGGTGTGGGGGTCGGGGGGTGAAGAGGGGAAAGGATGGAATGGGGAAACAAAGGAGGAGGCAACAATGCTTGATAAGAAACTTATTCACTATTTTGCCCATGTAATTGTAACCCCTTGTATGGAATTTATCACAACTAAAAAAAAAAAAGACTTGAATTTTAAAAAAAATGAAAGGAGCTATTCTGTCTTCCTTGGACTGGATGTTTTTTGCATTCAGCACTGTTAATCACATTTCTTGTCCTGGTATGATTCCCATTCTAGATCAATAGAAATATTTCAGGTTCTGAACTTGAAGCTGATCCTTGGCATCCAACAACATCAGATTCTTGTGAATAGCACTAGCTGGCCTCATGAGCATAGCAGCCAGCTGGAGTTCAGCTATCTGAGGGCATTCAACTCCAACAATGGAATCATTTCTGTGCACAGACTGAAAACTGTCATAGGTAATTTTGATTTATTTCACTCTATTCTCAACTACTTGCCATTCTCAGCTTTGTATGTTTTAAATTCTGTTAAACATTGATTACTATTTCCTGCCATTCTCAAAAGTAACATATATGTCTTACTTTAAAATTCATTCAAACATGAAAAAATGTTAACGTAGTTGCTGTCCACCAGTGGCTCATGTTTTAAAACCTAGATACTTAAGAGGTCAAAAACTGAGGATTCAGTTTCAAATCAGCCCATGCAAAAAATCTGAGATATTTCTCCAATTAAGAAAGCAAAATCCAGAAGTGGAGATGTGGCTCAAGTGGTAGAGTGTCAACTTTGAGCACAAAGACAAAGCAAGAATAATAGGTCTAATTCTAACTCCATTATTTACTCATAGAAAACACACACACACACACACACACACACACACACACACACACACAATTTACATTCTCCTGGACTCCCCTTCTTGAACAGTATTCAATGCCATTAACTTAATGCATGTTTTCTCCAAATTATTATGGTAGGGATTAAACTATATTCGTATTTATGATAATGTATTTTTTGTACATTTTGTTTTGCAATTTTGTGAACTTACATGACAGAACAGTGTTTTGTGAAGACTAAACAGAAATCAATGTGTCAGTAAAAATGTAGGTGACAGGTAGACTGAAAGATGCAGATAGTACCACTTGAAATTTTATTTCTCCAAGTTTAAATATATATGCATATGTATGTATTTAAAATTTCTGCCAAGATTTTACTTCCATTAACAATGATCTATTTGTTCCATTATATAAATTTAATATATTGTATGTTTCATAGTAGATTACTATTTAAGAATTCCTCACCTCCTCATTCTCCTGTGTCAGGTTCTTGATTATTGGCAGGCATTACCATATAGTAGGATAGTACCATGTCTAGCTATATTATTTACATTTTGTTCAGTAGAATTGTTTTGCCAAGGTCGCAGGACCCCCACCAAGAAGACTACCAATAGTCAGACTCTACAGCTATTTTATTTAAATGGGCTGCAGCTCAGCCTCGTCCTAAATTCTGACACAGTGGAGCCCAAGAGTAGATCCCCAAGCTCAGGATTTTCTGGTCTTATAAAGGCACACAATCAGGTGGTTTAGCACCACGTGTTGCTTTGCTCTGAAACAAGCAACAAATGATCACTGTCTCAAGTACTTTAACCCTTCATTCCCCCCTTGACTTATGGTCCTGAGATACAATCTTGTGTCTCCGGCCCAAAACTTATGAAGGGTTAAAGTTTTGAGGCAGTGACAACTTGTTGCTTGTTTCTAGCAGAGCAACATGTGGCAGTAATCCAAACACCTAGTTGGTTGTGTGCCTTTATAACCCCTGCAAATCTTTCACTTGGGGCTCTCTTCCTAGGCTCTGCTATGTCAGAGTGTAGGATGAGGCCCAAGCTGCAGCTGTTTAAATAAAATCTTAAAACAGCTGTAAAGTCTGACTCTCAGTGGTCTTCTTGGTGGTTGTCCTGAGACCTAGACACAACATATTAGTGGGGGCTCATCAGGAATCCCCCCAAAGACCCCCGAGACCTCAGACTCCAAAGGTAAAACAGCACTGTCTTTGTTAATTTGTCTTGACCTGTCCTTTGTCTGTTTTACTTTCGTTTTCCCTTGTGAGGAGAGCCCTCAGATTCGTAAAGGGTTGTCAAAGCAGATACACTTGCATGACAACCATCAAGGAACTGGGAGACATCCCATATCCTCTTGTGGGGTGGGTGTCACCCTGCCATGTGGAGCAGGGTTCCTTGGAAGCCCGCTGTGTGGAGTGGGTCCTTGGAATCCCGCCATGTGGGGCGGCAGGGAGGGGTTCCTTGAAACCCTGCTGTGTGAATTGTGGGGCAGTGGTCGACTTGGTGTTGGGCCGGAATTGACAAAGAGGGCCTCCTAACTGAGGCCCAACTCGCCCACTGTGAGTCTGCACCTTCTGCTGTGGGGCCTGGGTGTGGAACCCGCCGTGACAGGAGTCAGTGGACCAATTCGGGAGATCTCCACTTTGTAAGCTTTTTTTTTTTTCTTTCCGTAACCATCAGGCCTGCATGTGTTTTGTTTGTACTGTTTATTGTTTTTTTGGACTGTACGATTGACGGGACTGGAAACCATGGGCAACACTCCATCTAGCCCCCTAGACTTACAAAAAGAAACTAAGAAAGAGGAAAAGAAATTGTACCCCCCACCCCCCGTTTTTCAGGGAGATAACTTAGAAGAAGAAATGTTTCCTTCCCCCATACTTCCCTTCCCAGGTTCCTTCTTCAGAGCCTGAGAATAATCAAGAGGAGGAGGGAAGTTATAGAACGAACAGCCGAACCCTCAGCACCTGCCCTTAAATTTTCTGAGGGGCCAGTCACTCGACGATGCTGTGGGATCAGCCCCCTTTCTACTGCAGCTGTTTTTCCCTTAGGCGCTGTAGATCCTGTGGTTGCGGATAGTCAACAGCAACGCCAACATTGGCATTTTCTACCAGTGATCTATACATTTCATGCACCCAAAATGCCCCCTTTTCTGAGAAACCCCAGGATTTAATTAGTTTGCTTGAATCTATTCTCTTTACTCATCAGCCCACTTGGGATGATTGTAGTCAGCTTTTACAGGTCCTTTTTACAATGGAAGAGAGAGACCATATCAGAGAGGTGGCCCAGAAACATATCACTGGCCCCACAGGAGTGCCCATCATGGATCCTGCCCTGATCGCTGCCCATTTTCCTGAGATCCAACCAACATGCGTCTACAATAAGGTTGAAGTTAGGGAGTGACTCCTCATCTACTGCCAGGCTCTGTTGGCAGGTCTAAAGGCGGAAGCTTGCAGACGTAAAAATATGGCCAAAGTTTATGATGTTAGACAGGGAGGAAGGGAAAGTCCAGCAGCATATCTTGAGCGGCTCATTGAAGATTTTAGTCAATATACCCCGTATAATCTTGAGACCTAGGAGTTGGCTCAGATGATTATGTTTGCCTAAATAAATCAGGCTCTACCAGATATAAAGCAAAAGTTGCAAGCTCTGGACAGACTTGGTAAAAAGTGTATTAGGGATCTAGTAGCCACGGTGAAAAGTTTTACAATAAGAGAGACAGAGGAGCAAAGACAGGAAAGGAAGGACAGAAACATGAAATTGAGTGTGAAAAGAGAGACCGAGCCAAGAAAATAGGCCAGACTTGTTGGACTTGCCACCATTGCATTCAAGCTTACCTGGTTCACAGACAGCAGCAGTTTCATTTGAGATGGAGAAAGGTACATGGGCACAGCAGTCACCACGGACACTGAGATAGTGTGGGCAAAAGCACTCCCCAGGGAACGTCTGCACAAAGAGCAGAACTAGGGGAACTAACAAAAGCCCTACAAGTGGGAAAAGGGAAGAGACTAAACATTTACACAGACAGTCGGTATGCTTTTGCCACCGTGCATGTCCATGGAGCCATTTACCAAGAGAGGGGGCTGCTGATAGCTAAGGGAAAGACTATTAAAAACAAACAAGAAATTTTAAGCCTCATCCAGGCCATATGTGAACCAGCAAATATTGCCATTATGCACTGCCCTGACCATCAAAAGGGAACTGATTCTATAACCAAAGGAAATAACTTGGCTGATCAGGCAGCTAAGGAGTCGGCCTTCCAACACAGAGCAGAAGTACTGACTCTAGTAGACCCAGGGCCATGAGGTTTGCCTTCTGAGCCTCAGTACTCCCAAGAAGACTTGGAGTGATAAAGAAAATTCCCATGGCCTATAAACCCCCGGACAGAGAAGGAAACAAAGACTGGTGGAAAACTCGTGAGTGGAAACTTATCTTGCCACAAAGATTGGGCAAGGGGATTCTTAAGAGAATCCATCGGGTCTCTCACATGGGAACCCGAAGAATGCAGGACTTGCTCCGACACTCAGAAGTAAAAATTAGGCAAGGAAATCAACTAATTGAAGACATTGTTAAAAATTGTAAAGCCTTTCAGCTTACCAATACCCCCAATCAACCCGTTGCAAAAGGAGCTCTCCTCCATGGAGATAGGCTAGGTGTGTATTGGGAAGTAGACTTCACAGAAATTAAAACTGCAAAATTTGGATATAAATATTTGCTAGTTTTCATAGACACCTTTTCAGGATTGGTTGAAGCCTACCCAACAAAGCATGATACCGCGAATGTCGTGGCTAAGAAGATCTTGTATGAAATCCTACCCAGGTATGGCTTCCCATCCACCATTGGGTTGGACTGGCCGTCGTCTCAAAAGTAAGTCAGGGAATAGCCATGGCATGAGGGACAGATTGGAAATTGCACTGTGCTTTTAGACCCCAGAGTTCAGGGCAAGTAGAAAAAATGAATCGGTCTCTAAAAGGGACCTTAACTAAATTGGCCTTGGAGATTGGCACAGACTGGGTATCGCTCCTTCCTTTTGCCCTGTTTAGAGTAAGAAATTCACCCTATCACCTTGGCTTTATTCTTTTTGAAATAATGTATGGACACCCTCCACCCAATATCCCTAGCTTTCAGACTGAATTGCTTGCTGATTTGGATGATACTGAATTTCTGCATAAGCTTGACTATTTACAGGTGGTGCATAAGAATATGTGGCCCCAGTTTAGAGCATTATATGATTCTGCTTCTATTCCTACTCCCCATCTGTTTAAACCAGGGGACTGGGTGTTTGTTCGAAGGCACAACTTGAGATCTCTGGAACCACCGTGGAAGTGACCTCACATGGTGCTACTGGCTATACCCACTGCCCTTAAGGTACATGGCATTGCTATTTGGATCCACTGCTCTCATGCCAGACTGACTGACCCCTTTTCCCTGGACGACCATGGGGAAACATGGGAAGTCTGCAAGCATCCTACCCAACTACTCCGCATACACATCAAGAAAACAAAAATGAACTGATTGTTATTGGTATTGTTGTTTAATAGTATGGCTAAGGTCAGTGAGGGACTATACAGGTTCAAGATCAAGAACTGTTCGAGTTTAATTTTGGGCCAGAGCTACAAGATTGTGTCTCAGGACAATAAGTCAAGGAGGGGAATGAAGGGTTAAAGTTTTGAGGCAGTGACCACTTGTTGCTTGTTTCTAGCAGAGCAACACGTGGTGATAATCCAAACACCTGGTTGGTTCTGTGCGTTTATAACCCCTACAAATCGTTAGCTCGGGGCTCTCCTCCTAGGCTCCGCTGTGTTGGAGTGTAGAACGAGGCCCAAACTGCAGCCCATGTAAATAAAACCTTAAAAAAGCTGTAAAGTCTGACTTTCGGTGGTCTTCTTGGTGGGGGTCCTATGACCTAGGCACAACATATTAGTTTAAATTTAACATATTGTATGTTTCATAGTAGATTAATATTTATAGAATTTCTTTCCTTTAGCGACCAGGTTCTGCAGTGTAGCCCAGGCTTTGCTCACCTCCTTATTCTCCTGTGTCATGTTCTTGAGTATTGACTGGCATTACCATGTGGTAGGATAGTACTATGCCTAGGTATATTATTTACATTTTGTTCAGTAGAATATTACTATGAACAGCTTTAAGCCATATATCTTCATGAGTATGAATGAATTTCTTGCAAAAATGTTATAAATAGAGTTACTGAGTGAAGCCAATTATAGTAGGCATCCCTGTAATCCAAGAACCCAGGAGGATCATAAATTGAAGAGCAGCCTGGGCTACACAGCAAGTCCCTTTTAAAACAACAACAACAACAACAAAAAAAAAAACAACTGGTGAGCTTCGAAGAGGGAACGTATTGTTAAGTGGGGTGATAGAACATACATAATTTAGTGTGTGTGTTTGTGTGTGTGTGTGTGTGTGTGTGTGTGTGTGTGTGTGTGTGTGTGTGTGTGTTGGTCCTAGGGCTTGAACTCAGGGCCTGGGCACTGTTCCTGCAGCTTATGCTCCAGCCTAGCCCTCTACCACTTGAACCAAAGTGCACCTCAAGCTTTTATAGAGGTCATTGGAGATGAGTCTGATCCAGTTGCCTGTCCAGGCTTAAACCTTGATCCTCTCTTCTCAGTCTCTTTTGTAAGTAGGATTACAAGCATGTTGTATTACTATTAAGTAATATAGTAAACATCATGCTAGTTTATACTCCTTCCAGCAGTGTTTGAGTGCTGCACACACACCTAAGATAAAACCTGCTCCATGTTTGAAGACATCCAGATCTCATAATCCCGTGAGATAAGTATTGTTGTGCTCACTTTACCTGAGAAGAATTTGAGACCCAGAGAGTTTAGTTAGTTTTGAGTCCCCAGCTAGTATACAGTGGAGCCTGTATTCAAGCCCAACTAGTTCTATTTATTTCAGAAAACATGGAGAAATAATGTCGCCTAATCAATATGTGTTCTAGCAAGTACTGCTCTTTGCAAGTACAGTTCTGTGTCTGACGGATTATCTTTCTCTCTCTTTAACTGTTTGCACTCTCTTTCATAAGAGAGGGAAAGCACAAGTGATGGGAAGATTCATTTTGGAAGGGGAAATTGGTAATGGGGTTTGACATTGGTATCACATACATATTAGTCTGAACTTCCATTTGAGTTATGCCTCCCACACTATATTTCTGGTTTTTTTTTCTTTTGTATTATTATTCTAAAAGTGAATTATACAGATTATACACTCATATAAGTGAGGTATGGATATATTTTTTTGAAAGGTCACCCCTTCCTTTGCTCTCTCAATTTTTGTCTCTTACTGGTTTGGTTTTTATTAACTTTCTTCTTCTTCTTCTTCTTCTTCTTCTTCTTCTTCTTCTTCTTCTTCTTCTTCTTCTTCTTCTTCTTCTTCTTCTTCTTCTTCTTCTTCTTCTTCTTCTTCTTCTTCTTCTTCTTCTTCTTCTTCTTCTTCTTCTTCTTCTTCTTCTTCTTCTTCTTCTTCTTCTTCTTTCTTCTTCTTCTTCTTCTTCTTCTTCTTCTTCTTCTTCTTCTTCTTCTTCTTCTTCTTCTTCTTTCTTCTCCTCCTCCTCCTCCTCCTCCTCCTCCTCCTCCTCCTCCTCCCTCCTCCTCCTCTTCCTCCTCCTCCTCCTTCTCCTCCTCCTCCTCCTCCTCCTCCTCCTCCTCCTCCTCCTCTTCCTCCTCCTCCTCCTTCTCCTCCATCTATTATTATTATTATTGTGCTGTGGAGGTTTTAGTTACATTCATGTGGTAGTGATTACATTTCTTTTGTCTTGGTTTTGTTTTAGTCAGTAATGAGGCTTGAACCCAGGGCTTGGACACTGTCTTTGAGCTCTTTTGCTGAAGAATGGCACTCATATCGACCACAGCTTTACTTCCCTGAGGACATTTCTTTTTGGACAATGTCATCCTTTCCCTTCATCTCTTCCAGTTTTCCTGTCCTTCCACACAAACAAGTTGCATAGGTCATTTTCAACATAGTACCAATTGAATACCTCTATTGCACATGTTTATCCTTTGTCCTTCCTCTTCTATGACCCCTTTAACTTCTCTAAGAGAGATAAATTTTTTAAAAATGACAAAAATGAAAAGTGTAAGAAAAATACCATCTTCTGTCTGTTTCCTGGTAACTGGTTATTTTTGAGATAGGGTCTGTGAATGCGTGTGTGTGTGTGTGTGTGTGTGTGTGTGTGTGTGTGTGTGTGTGTGTGTGTGAATACTGGGGCTTGAACTCAGGGAGCTGACTTTTAGTTTTCTTACTCAAGGGTAAAAGAATACGACTTGAACCAAACTTCCACTTCTTGATTTTGAATGGTTAATTGGAGATCAAGTATCACAGGTTGTTCCTAGCTAGTCTAGCTTCAAATCCCTTTCCTTAGATCTCAGACTTCTAAATAGCTAGAGTTACAGGTGTGAGCCACTGGTGGTGCTTGGCCTACCTTCTTTTTGTTAAGTAGTTGAAATATAAAAGACAATTGCAACCATAGTAAAAATGAAATCAATTTAACTTTCCAAGCTTCAATAACTTTTAATATTTTGTCACATTTGATTTGTACAGAAAAACCTTTTTTTGTAAATGCTCCTGCAATTTGGTTGTCACCTGGGTTTTTTCCTCATGATGAACTTGATTTTATATAGCTTTTTACCTACTGAATATTGATGAAAATATGCCCAGAGGGCATTAATGACCTTCTTTTGGCTTTCATAAGTAAATGGTGCAAGCTAACACTTGTTGTGATAAATTCGTGTGCAGGACCCCAATGATATATCCACATTCTTAGCCAGAAGACAGTAGTGCCTGTTACAAATCATATATATGTGACAAAACTCTGACTCATGCCTTGTTACCACCTTCCTGTATGTTGTCTTAGAGTGCAATCCTGACTCTCTAGTGACCATGACAAAGCCCTGATGAGGGTTCTCAGTACACAGCCAAGGTAACCAGTCAGGCATGGCAGCTACAATGTGATGGGAGACTGGTGACTGCTTCCTATGATGGAACAACACAGGAAATGTTAGGTCCTTAAGCTGTCATCAGTCCTGAAGGCTCCTCATTGAGCATTCGATCCTAAGAGTTAAGGAGACATCACTCTCTCTTCCTTGTGCCAGTTGTGGACCTGTATTTCTTCTGCTGCTGTCATCTTCTGTGGAAAGAAATGACCTGAGCTCTATAAGCCATTTTACCTATTCTAGGCCATTAGTGTAAGGCTGGCTTTTCTACTTAGACAAAAAGAAATACAGTGATAAAAATAGCAAACAACATTTTTTTCTAGTCTGTTTATTACCAAAATATGTTTTCAAATTCTACCAATAATTCTTAATCGTAAGACGCACTTAATTATGTCACAGTCTCAAACTTCTAAATTCCTCAGTGAGCTGTGGGAAAGAAACCACAGTGAGTGTTAGGGGTCCTCCAGTCTAACTTCTTGGCCAGGGAGGAGTGACTCTCTGCTAGGCCTCCAAATTGAACAAAGAATACTTCTTATACCTTAGATTACATGTCCAAGCTATATATACCAAAGAAAGCTAAGAACAAGACATTAGTCTGACTTGGGAACAACGCAGATCACAAACAAAATTCTAAGTAAACAGAAATGAAAAGAAATTTTTCTTTACTCATATAATACAATAAAAGAGCTATTTTTCTCATTATCACTTAATTGTGGTTATATGTACTTAGTACTAGCTTCTGGAAAGTCCCAAAACACTCTTTGACATGAACTCAGTAGTTCCATTGGTATCAGCTTGAGATTTTATGGTAAAAAAACCTTTTTTAATTTTTATATTTCTAAATGTCTATTTTATAATAGAGATGCTGTACAGAGGGGTTACATTTACATGAGTAAGTAACATTTCTCATTGAGCATTGTTACCCACTCCAGTTTTTTCTCCCTTTGTCTTTTCTCCCCACTCCCCTTCTCCCACCATTACATTGTAAAGTTAATTTCCTCCATAGTGACCTGTGAGTATCATTGTTGCAATGGTTCACCTTTTGTACTTCTTTCAGCATTTTGTTATTTCCCTTCCCTTTCCCCAATCAAATAAATGCATATACTGGATGCAGGGTACCAGAATCAAAGACAGGAATTGCCATGGATAAAACCAATAGGAAAACAAAAATGACATAAAGTAACAAGAAAGAACTAGCTCCTGTACATTGGCTACATCAAGCTTGACAACTAAACAAAAGAAGACCTGCTGTTTCTATGTCTTGGCGTTCATTTCAATTAGCATCAATTTGTATGGTCATATATATATTCATAACTCCTGAGCTATTATGATCCACTCTCAGGAGTAATAGGCTAATGCTAACCATTGCAAATGAGTGAAATCATAGAGCTTATGTTTCTTTGGGCCTGGCTTGCTTCACTTAATATGATTTTTTTCCAAGTCTATCCATTTTCTTACAAAAGGGACTCTCATTCTTTCTGATAGAAGCATAAACTTCCATTGTGTAAATATACCACATTTTCTTGATCCATTCATCTATTGAGTCAATTGTTTTGGATCTGTATCTTAGCTATGGTAAACAATGATGAAATGAACATAGGTGTGCTGGTAGCTTATTGTGCCCTAGTTTGAGATCATTTGGATAAATTCTGAGGAGTAGGATTGTTGGATCTGTAGTAGGAAGACCCCTACTCAGGCAGGCCAGACCACCTAGTGGTCTGGAGTGACAGAGCCCACTGCAACAAAGTTGTTAACAAAGAAGCGACTTTATTAAGAAGGCGCCTTAACTTACTGGTCAGGGCGGCAGCACAGGCTCGGGTGCTGGTACTGTGACCCCTAGGGGCCCATGTACTTTAGTTTTTAAAGGCAAAATTCAGGAGGTCAAACCTGGTCGTGCAGGTGACAATGAGATTGACAGACACACAAAAGATTGCATAGTCATACTAGACCACATGAGGTTACAGTTTGTCACATAATGGCTGTTTAAACCCGTCTATAACTTTTGGTTTAAATGACTCACAAATTCAGTAGGTAAGGTGAAGTACATGCAAAAGGCAGAGTTTACAGTAAGCATACACAAAGGAGGAGTTTAGTGAAGTTTACCATTAGCACGTGAAAAAGGGGCAGTTTACGGTAAGCTAGGTAAGCTCCAGATGTTGCCAGTAGGAGTTACAATCTGTTTTATTGGTCAGTCTGTAACAGAACAATCAAGGTGAGTTAGGTTGTTAAGGGGAGGGGGACATAGGGGAATTCTTTCCATTCTAGGAACTGGGGTAGTTGGAACCAAGTTCTAGTAATCCTTGATTAAAGGTTTTTCTTCTTCTAAAATCCCTAAAACAAAGGCAAAGCCATGAAAGAAACTGTACCAGCTCAAGTCTCCTCTCAGGCCCTACTTCAGATCTTAAGGGAGTTCTATGTTTAGTCTTTTGAGGAACCTCCATACTGCCTTCCAGAGTGGTTGAACCAGCTTACATTCCCTACCCTCAGTTTAGTAGTGTTTCCATTTAGCCACATCCACCCCACATCTGTTATTATTTGCTCTCTTGATAATGGCCATTCTAACTGGGGTGAGTGGAATCTAAATGTGGTTTTTGTTTTGATTTGCATTTCTTTTATGACCAGAGATGCTGAGTATCCCCCTTCTCTTTCTGAGAGGCCACAATATTACAGGTTTGTAGTGTCTCAAAAGAGGCATAGAAAATTATAATATTGTGTGCTTTTTGTTGTACATTCACTTCACTTGGCGCTTCCAATGACTCTTAAACTTATAGTAAAGGTTTATACTATTTCCCTTACTGACAAAAAAAAAAACACTGGTTTTCAACAATCATAGAAAATAATCCCTTTGACAGGGGTCCCAGTGAATACTAAGGAAGATTCTTTACTGGAAAATTTTATTTGGTTGCTTGCTTATTACATCACTTAAACACATGTTGAATTTGGGGTTTCCCCAGCAAATCTTCAACAAACCAGAAACTATGTTGCATCATTGGATTTTGCTACAAAAGTTACAAAATATTTTGACATATAATTGATTTGGTGTTTTGGGGTTTTTTTTTTTTTGGCTTTTTGAGTGCTAGTGGGCCAGTACTCAGGCTTGAACTGAGGGTCTGGAGCTCTTGCTTAGATTATTTTAATCAATGCTGTCACTGTGCCACTTGAACCACATCTCCACTTCGGTTCATTGCTACTTAATTGAATATAAGAATCTTGAGGATTTATTAGCTTGGGTTGGCATCAAACTGTGATCCTCATATCCCACCCTTCTGAGTAGCTGAGATTACAAGAATGAGCCAGAACCTGGATATATTGTGCTCCCTATGAAATCTAAACAAGGGCACACAATTCTGAAGCATATGTGTATGGTTATGTATGAGCTGAATAGCTGAGGGATGGCAATCAGGCCCAGAGTTCACCACATCCGACAAACTAAATCAATAAATAAAACTCATACTGAAGTACATTAATTTCATAAGTTGATTACCATTTTAGTTAGGCGCAGGGTGCCAAGATATAGCAGACCTTTGTCACAAAGCTTTAAGAAGAATGTCAACACCTTACAAGTACTAAAAACAAAAAGTAAAAAATTAGCTCTGACAACATATAGAATCGCCACTCAAAGAGAAACAAGTACTGAGGATGAAATACTTTTTATAACATTTCTTAAGAGATTCTGGCTCTACATTAATTATCATATAATGTGACCTTCAAAAATTCCATAGTTGGGCCTGAGTCTTAAGGGCCCCTACAAAAACTTGAGGAGAGGATCATCAACCCAGATTTTTAAAATTGTTATTGGTAAGGTAGTGTACATACAGATCACCATTTTATAAGTCGATAATGAGTTCGTTTCTGGTTTCAAAATCTCATCACTTCCTTTGCTCTCTCTGATTTTCCCTCCAGTCTCTGTCCACAAGAGGTATAGCTCATTGTGAAAATATTATCTACAGAGTACAACTGCTGCATTTGTTTCCTTGTTTTCCTTGAATTTCTGTAGCTCCCTCGATGCCCATAATAAAGAACAGAAAAATCCATCTTGTATCCAATTCCTGGAATTCATTTCAATATAAACATCAGTAGTTTTATGAGAGTGTCAGACTCTGTCCACACATCCTGAACACTTATACTTCCTGCAACCAATCATAACTCCCACCGGATTCTAAGGTCCACAAAGTAATTCTTTTCACTTTCCACACAGGAAGAAGCTAGAAGTCAAAAAGATTAAGTAATTTACTGGAAATACTGGGCTGAGAATAATGGTATTTAAGATGCTTCCCATGTTCTCAGTTAGCTAGTACCACCTTGGATTCCAACTCAAATCTTAATAAACAGATACAGAACTTACATGAGCTTGTTGTGCCAGATTCACACCTAGAGATGTAGATGAGAAAGTGAAAGGGTTTTGTGTGAAAGCCACAGGTTGATATGAAGCACAATTCAAAGGATGTGGAGATGAAGCAAGCTACTGGAGGGAAAAGGAGAGGCAGCTGAAGCTGATGAGCACCTAGAGAGAGAAGACAGAGTAAGTATGAGGCCAACTGGACATCAAAGTAACCCATCTGAATTACAAGAGTCTGACTATCCAGAGCCACAGAGAGAGGTTGGAAGACAAGCAAGTGATCTTGCCCATTTCTAGGGAGCTCCCAAGGTAAGAATTTGTACCTTCCCACTGCTGCTGAGCACATCTCAGATCCCTTGTTACCATGATAATTGACACTGGAGAGGAGCAGCGAGAGTTGTATGAGGTGATTGCAGCTCACTATGTGGAGCCAGTTCTGCAGCATTGTGGAGTGTGGTCTCTCAGGATGCTTAGGGCAAAGATCCTATAGCTGATGTCAAAGAATGCAATGTACTTGGAGTAGACATTTATAGATGGTACGTGCCTGAACACAACAAGCTGATCATGAGCTGCTCGAGGTAGTTCCCTAAAGATCTAACAGCCAAAACTGGAGAGGCAAACTCAGAGCTCTGCACTACATCAGTCCACCATGCTAATTGCTTCTACCCTAGTACTGGGTACCAAGTTTGCACACCCATGACCTTGTTACCCTGATTGTGTCCTACAAATCTTCACAATTTTTATCTTTCAGTTTATATATGCTTCCTTGTCCCTGCTAAACTGTTTTGGATGCCTGTAGTAGCTACCACAACCCCTGCAAAGCTGTTGCTGCTACCTAATTTCCTGCCACTGCAACTCTGCAATTATAGTCACAATTACCCTTTCCCTGGTATCCTAGTCTCTGCTACTCTTCCCTCCTATCCATAATTCTTAGCAACATGGTTCCAGCCACCTGATCCCTGACACCCCTGTCTCTGATACCCCATTCCCAAACAAAGTAAGGCAAGAGTGGGCACAGACAGTCGACTTGGGTATTCCTCTTGCAGGCACAATGGACAAATTATTCCTCAGGTATTTAACATGAGGGACGAACTTGTGGTGAAAAACAAAGAGGTTACTCAGGGGTGACTAAAATCTAAGGATATCAACTTATAACTTGTTGCTAGGAATAGCAGGCCCTAAGGTGAAAGTTAATGAAAAAAGAAAATTTTACAAAAAATATAAGGAAGATATAAAAGGTTTAGCTTAGTCTCTTCCACTATTGATCTGAAATATTTTATGACATAGATATGTAACTACTTTGCAGTTTTAGAATTTTATGAAGATGCACTTTTATGTGGTACTTATATTAATTTATTGAATAGTTGCATATGATCACATTAATGATATTCAATATTTTATTCTCTATGATATGATCATGAGTCTGCCTTTGGCAATATGAATTGAGCTCTCTAACAACAAATGTAGTTTAATTGTCAAATACTACAAGGAGATTACTGCAACTAGTACAAAAATAAAAGCTGGAACAAGAAAAGCTACAAGTTAAAAATAAACTACAATAAAGCTACAAGATTGAAGGGATGGGGTCAGTGGTAAGGGCTATGATAGAAGAAATTCTTCACGATGAAATCTTGGAAGAATAGAATGTGCTTTGTTGAATTACTAGCTTTTTAAACCTTCTTAGAAAGCAGAACATGATTTTTGATTCTTGCTTTTTGGAACTTCTTTAATAAGTGGTTTAACAAAAATTATCAAAATGGCTTTGAAAATTCACTGATGTGAATTAACATTATACTCAAAGTTGCCTTGAGATGCAGGCAGGCTTGGTTCCTTTTCTATTAAATTAATGTAATAAGCTTCCTTTAGAATGGTTGGACATTCCATGACACTTTTTCCAAAAGAAGAAGAGATACTGGAGGGGGAAAAAAAAGAGGACGGAAACTCAAGGCTGCTGAAATTAGCATATTTCCAATTTGGACTTTAATGGGTTGTTTATACAAAGAATAAGAATTTCTTATTTTTTGGAGGGAGGTCCAGTCATGAGGCCTGAACTCTGGGCCTGGGTGCTGCCCCTCAGCTCTTCAGCTCAAGGCTATCGCTCCACCACTTGAGCCATAGTGCCACTTCCGGCTTTTGTCTTTTTGCTTATGTGCTGCTGGGGAATCGAACCCAGGGCCTCAGGCATGCAAGGCAAGCACTCTACCACTAAGCCACCTTCCCAGCCCAAGGATAAGAATTTCATGGTAACATAATAAATTCAAAAGGGATGGGCTACAGGATAGCTTCAAAATGTAATGTTTAATGCAATTGGATTACTTGAAGACAAAGGTTTACAGAAAACTTTAAATTCCAGAAAAACTTTAATGTACCAATAAACACCTAGAAGAAATGTAATTTAAAAATTCTCGTTTCAAAGCAAACCCTGGCAGGAAAGTCTGTAAGACACTTATCTCCAAACAGGAAGTGGCACTGTGGCTCAATTGGTAGAGGGGTCTCCTTGAGCTGAAGAACTCAGGGATATGTTAATACACAGGTCCTGATTTTGAGCCCCATGACTGACAAAAAGAAATTTTAAAGAATTAAAGCATTAGGGGTAGGAAGGAGACTCAGTGGTAGAGTGCTTGTCTTGCATGCATGAAGTCCTGGGTTCAATTCCTCAGCACCATATAAGCAGAACACCTGGAAGTGGCGCTGTGACTCAAGTGTTAGTGCGCTAGCCTTGAGCCTTGAGTTCAGGCACAGTGCCCAGACCCAGAGTTCAGGATCCCCTACAAACAACAACAAAAACAAAATTAAAACATCAAATAACCTGAAAATATTGTCCAGAATAATGAGTGCAGCACTATCTGTTTACATGACTTAGTGACTTGAATCCTAGTTTATCAGGGGAGGTCGTGGGCAATTTGTGTGTTTGCCAAAACCTGAAAAATTATTTTCTACTTTCTCAAGGAGGGAGAAAGGAAGGAATTGGGGAAGGAGAGAAGTGTTTGGTGACCTTGCCTTTTGTTTCAGTTATTATTTTCTGGAGTCAAATTCAGAGAAATTCTTCTAGAAATCCTAGTTGCATGGGGAATGAAGAAGCTATGCCCTGGAAGTGGTTTTGTCCTGTCCTTGGCCTGGTTCCAACCACCACTGGATAATTCATGTCCCACTTCAGGACCAAGATGCCTTGAAGACTACTGATCCACTGTGCAGGTGGACCTAACCACAGCCAGAAAAGGCAGAAAATGCAATGCCCAGGGCAGCAGTAGAAATCTACATCAGGCAGAGATTTTTTATATATTTTTATTGTAAAAAATACTGTACAGAGTGCTTATAATTACATGACTAGTTAATGAGGACATTTCCTATCGAGCATTGTTCGTCCATCTTCGTTTTTCCCCTACCTTCCTTTCCCTCCCCAAATCTCCAACTCCTCCCTCCTCGACCCCTGCCTGACTTTGTAAATTCATTTTCCACATAGTGTCCTGTACATCTCATCGTCACAATGGGTCAAGCTGCATCCCCATTTAAGCATTCTTCTATATCGCTTCCACTCCCCAAATTACAAAAACTGTATATATGATGCAGAACACTGGAATCAAGTCCAGTGAAAACAGGGATTATACTGTGAGGAGATGAACCAACAAGCAAATCACATAGTGCATTATGAGTATATTAGAAACAAAAGCAAGGAAGAAAAAACCACTTGTGTCTCTGACATGGGGTACATTTCACTTAACATCATCTTATATGATCATATGTATCTAGCCTTTGATCTTCTCTGCTTGTTCTAGACATGTACTAGTCCTTACAAACAAGGGAAAAACAAGGTAAACCTTGGGACCTATGTTTCTATGGGTCTGGCTTACTTCACATAATATAATTTTTACCAAGTCTTTCCATTTCCTAACAAATGGGGCAATGTCATTCTTTCTGATGGAGATATAGAATTCCATTGTGTGTGTGTGTGTGTGTGTGTGTGTGTGTGTGTGTGTGTGTGCGCGCGCGCGCACGCACGTGTATATATGACATTTTCTTGATCCATTCATCTACTGAGGTGCATCGGGTTGAGTTCCATATCATAGCTATGGTGAATAATAAACATGGTTGTGCTGGTAGCTTTGGTATGACCTTGTTTGTGATCATTTTGGTAAATGCCCAAAAGTGGGATTGCTGGGTCATAGAGGGCCTCTATGTGGAGTCTTTTGAAGAACTTCCATACTGCTTTCCAAAGTGGTTGAACAAGTTTACACTCCCACCAACAATGCAGTAGGGTTCCCTTTCAGCCACATCCCCTCCAGAATTTGTCGTTAACACATTTCTTGATTATATTCATTATAACTGGAGTGAGGTGCAATTTCAATGTTTTGATTTGCATTTCTTTTATTACTAGAAAAGTTGAGAATTTCTTCATGTGTCTAACGGACATTTTTATTCCCTCTTCAAAGAAGTCTGTTCCTCTTTAAGTCTTTATCCCACTTAGTTATCGGGCAGTTGTTTCTTTGAGGATTTGTTGTTGGGGGATTTAAAAATTTAAGTTCTAAGTATATTTCAGATATAAGACTTTGTCCGTTTTATGACTCATGAAAATCTTCTCCCAGTAAGTGGGCTTTCTGTTGATCTAGCCAGTTATGACCTTTGCCTTTCAGAAGCTCTGCTGTTTCATGCAATCCCATTTGTCCAACCGTTCTTTAATTTGTTTTGTTTCTGGTTCTCTATAAGAAAATTTCAGACTGTGCTAAAGAGCTCTAGAGTTTCTCCTATTCCTTCATGTAATATTTTCACTGTTTTTGCTTTAATTTTGAGGTGATTGATCCATTTGTTGGTGATTCTCATGCAGTGTGATATATATATGCATATATGTATATATATATATGGATCTAGCTTTAGTTTTCTACAGGTGTTTAACCAATTTTGCCAACACCATTTACTGAAAAGGCTGTCTTTCTTCCATTCAATTTTTTTAGCTCCCTTGTCAAAGATTAGGGGGCTATAATTCAGTGGGTTCATTTCTGTGTCTTCAATCCTATTCCATTGTCGTCAGGTCTGTTCTTGTGCTAGTACAAAGCTGTTCTTAACACTATGGCTTTATAACCAAGTTTGAAATTTGGAACTGATATTGGTCCAGTGCTGCTCTTTCTGCTAAGGATTGACAAATCTACAGCCAGCACTATACTTAATGGAGAGAAGTTAAGCACATTTCTTATAAATTCAGGAATGAGATAAGGATGTCTGCTCTCTCCACTCCTCTTCAACTTAGTATTAGAATGCTAGCTGGGGCAATAAGATAAGATGCAATCTTAAAGGTGATCCAAATAGCAAAAAATGAAGTAAAACTCTCCCTCTTTGCAGATGACATGGTCTTGTATTTAATGAAACCCATGGACTCCATTCCCAAGTTACTTGAGCTGATCAGAAACTTTGGCAAACTAGCAGAGTATAAAATTAACCTTCAGAAATCAATGGCTTTCCTGTATTCCAATAAGGATAAGAATGCAGCTGAAATTAGGAAAGCAACCCCTTTTTCCTAGCCGCACAAAAAATAAAATACCTAGAAGTTAACTTAAGAGGTTAAGGACCTCTATGATGGGAATTTTAAAAACCTGAAAAAGAAAATTAAAGCAGAGGTATGGAAGTGGGAAACTTCACATTCTCCTGTATTGGGAGGATTAACATCTTGAAAATGGCAATACTGCCAAAGGCTATATCCAAACTCAATGTAATACCAACCAATTTCCCAATGTCACTCTTCAATGAAATAGAAGCAATCCAAAAATTCATACGGAACAATAAAAGACCCTGAATAGCAAAGAAGTTTATTGTGACTCTCATTTTGTATTACGACTTTGATTCTACAAAGTAATTTATGAATTTTAACTTTCTGCCCTCCCTTTGGATAAAGCTCACAAATACCCTGCCTCTAACTCCCAAGACACTTAACTCTTAGCTCTGGAAAATTGTTCCTAGATAGTGAGTTACTTAATTGTATTTTGGGCACATAAAACATGCATATAAAACCAGCACATTTTGATTTTAAGAGAAAACAGCCTTTTTTTCCCCTCTCAAATTTATTTCCTGATAGGCATTTTTAGAGAGAATCTGTTTTCATTTTTAAATGAAAGATTGGTAGGAAACTATGTTCAGATATAAGACTTTGTCCCTTTTATGACTCATGAAAATCTTCTCTCAGTACGTGATCTTTCTATTGATCTGGCTAGTTATGACCTTTGCCTTTCAGAAGCTCTGATGTTTCATGCAATCCCATTTGTCCAACCGTTCTTTATATTGTTTTGTTTCTGGTTCTCTATTAAGAAAATTACAGACTGTGCTAAAGAGCTCTAGAGTTTCTCCTATTCCTTCATGTAATATTTTCACTGTTTTTGCTTTAATTTTGAGGTGATTGATCCATTTGGTGGTGATTCTTGTGCAGTGTGATATATATATATATATATATATATATATATATATATATGGATCTAACTTTAGTTTTCTACAGGTGTTTAACCAATTTTGGCAACACCATTTACTGAAAAGGGTGTCTTTCTTCCATTCCATTTTTTAGCTCCCTTGTAAAAGATTAGGGGGCTATAAGCCAGTGGGTTCATTTCTGAGTCTTCAATCCTATTCCATTGTCGTCAGGTCTGTTCTTGTGCCAGTACACAGCTGTTCATATCAATATGGCTTTTTAGTAAAGTTTGAAATTTGCCTCCAAACAGAGCATCCCCAGAATGGCACCCAGAACTGGACCCATGTGGACCAAAAGGATAACATAGGAGGCTACACAGCAAACCAAACGGGCTTCAGGCCCCCAGTGCTGCAGCTGGTACACTGCAAGTACAGGCTCCTCTGGCACTGATGGGCATATACAGGGATGGCCTTGTATCTGAGTCCACAGGGATCAGAATATAGAGGTCTGCAGGGATGCTGAAGGGGTTCCAGGATGCTGAGCTGCCACACCAGTCACAAGACTGCTGGCAGAGGGGCCAGCACATGGCTCTAGTCACCATACCACCTTAAAATCTGATGTCAACCAAAGCTGGGCTACCTGGTCACAAGGGGGTGGACTGCACGCACAGCTGTCCTTCACCCGTGGGCTGTGCAGTGTACAAATATAGGTACCCCACTCCACACCCCAGGCAGTGACCCTAGAACGGAGTCTCCCTAGGATGGCACTCACACCCAGGACCACTGCAGACCAGTACCAGCACAGTTGGAGGAGGAGAGGGCAGCAATGGACTCAACTCCAGCCCAATGGCTGCCAGCTCCTGGGTGAAATAGAGCAACTGAGACTGGGAAGAGAGGTGGGCAGGGTGGGCATGGCTCATGTGGCAATGCTGGAAAGCATGCACACTTCCCCTCACTGTACATCCACCACAAGGGATGTGGTACCCACACCCACACCCGCAGGGACTACAGATATGGGGGTTGAAGTGGTGACTTGGAAAGGGCTCTAGGGCACAGCCTTGTTGCAGCACTGAACAACTGGCAAAAATATGAAAAATGTCCACTAAAACTTTTCATCAATGATAAGCTATTATACTTTAAAAACAGTTTTCTTTCCTCTTGTCCTATATTTTTGCATGGGGCCCTCTGAATTAACCTGAAATCTCCAGGATTTCTTCATGCACAGTAATACAAATAAATATAGTGTCTATTGTTTTGTTAATTAAGGGAGGTTGCATTTAGTTCTTTCCCATGTTAGATTCATGAAAAAGAAAACCTGAAGTGTATCTGTAAAACACCAAACTCAGGATTTCTTCTGAACTCCTCACTGAAGAAAGAGAATAAAATGACAGAGCAACAGGTATCACCCATATTGTCACCGTGCTAGCTCTCTCTCTCTGATTAGAATGTAATCCTGTCATGCACATGCAAATCACTTATGCAAAATGTTTTCCAACAATTCTTGCTCTTATATTGCATTTATCTTCCTCCTCCTGTCTCCTCTCCTGCTCCTCTTCCCCAGGGTCCTGTTTCCCTCTTCCTTCCCTCCTTCCCTGTACTTTCTTCCTGGTCCCTCTTCTTCTCCCTCCTGCTATGTCCTTCCACCTCTCTTACCCCTTCCTCCTCCTTTCCTTTCCTCTTTCTCCTAAACTTCACTCTCTTCTACTTCTTCTTTATGGTCCTGGGGGTTAAACTCACACTAAGCAGATGCTCTGCTGCTTGCTACAGGTCTCCAGTCTGGTCTTCATTTCAATGACACTCTATTTCTGATTTGGTTTTAAGTAGCAAACCCAGCACAGACTTTTGATTCAGGATTTAATTCATTGTACATATTCTACACCATAAATATGTGCTACTTCATACATTGTGGATAATAGGTTTTGATTATACTTTGGACTTCAGATAAATTCATCAGAATCAATGTGTTTGTTAAAATATGTTGCAGTTTTACACAATACCTTATATCTTTTTCTGATCCTAACCCCAGCTCTAACTGGAACACCTTGCCTAATCCTAAACCTACAGATAAATGAAGCATAATTTTAATAGCAAGCCTCTAGTTCACATTTATCCTAACTCTTGCTAGGAATGTAGGTCTAAATTTTACTTGCATTCTGAACCTAAAGTTTTTAGATTGGTTTCCTATTTCCTTTCAGGTTTTATTTTCCATTATTTTTAAATTTTTATTTTATTGTAAAGAGGCTTACAGAGGAATTACAGTTACATGTGTAAGGTAATGAGTATATTTCTAGTTGAACATTGTTACCCTCTTCTTTGTTGTTCTCCCATTATCCCTTCCCCATCTCCCTCCCTCCTCCCATCTCACGTTGTAAAGTTCATTTTCAATATACTGTGTTATGAGTATCATTGTTGCAATGGGTCATCTTGTGTTGAAACTAAATTTTCTTTTTCTCTAACCCTAATTCTAATTCTGCCTGGGATCCTAACCCTAATCATAATAAAAATGATAGCTCAATTCAAAAGTTAACAAAAATATTGAAGTTTTTATTCATCCTGTTAATCCACTGTACATCTTGAATTAAGTTGCAGTTCACCTTAAATCTTCCAAATTAGATTATACGTGCAAATATAAAGATGTCATTTTATGTGAACAATAGAAGATCTTTGGAGTAAGGAGTAGTGAAAAGGAAAGAGGGAGTATAATCAAATGCTTTAAATATATTTTGGAAAGAGTATAATGAAACTGCCACTTTGTCAATTAATAACCATTAACAAAATAACTAAAAATTAATAAGTAAATAACACACTGCCTTCTAGTGTTCTTTAAGAGAGCAATGATATGTCTTGTGAATAAAATACTTGTGTTAGATAAACTTTGTTCATGCATAATTTATATTGGTATTGGTCAATTATTTAACTTAATCAATAAAAATATCAAATAAGATTCCATGATAAAAAATATAAATCAGTTACTTAGTAAGTGTTTGAGAAAAAATAGTCATGACTTTTAAAAAACTAAATTTCTATTTCCCTACAAAGTAATAATTTAGGTTTACTAATCTAGTATTTCTAGTAAGTTTGGAGAACATAATTGGTATGAAAAACAACTAACTGTACATCTTGTTTCTTGAACGAGTGATGTTCTTAAACATTGTCTTTTATTCAAATGAATACTTAGGTTTCGTTTTCAAAATAAATGCAATTTTATTTCCTTTCAGAAGAAGTACATTCCCTGCAATTAAATGTATTAGTATATTCAGGTATTTAAAAGCTAAATTTTCTATGTTTGTTATGTAGCTCTTCATATTCAGAATGACATGGTTTTCTATTCGTAAATGTGTAACCTCTGCGATTTTTGCTTCATTAATATAAGTTATCTCATGAGGTTGTTGTGAAGGCTCCAGTAAACAGTGTGGTCAAAATTTACTGAATTCTAAATTTTAAATCTAATCATTTTTAGCCTTTGATTATATCATTCATTGACTCTTCGGAGCAATTAAACTGAAATAAATACTACTTTAAAAACATTTCACTCACATTATAAATACTATTAACATAGCTTACACAGAAACTAATTGTTTCAAAATCACCATATTTGATGATCTTAGTGTGAAGAATGTAGACAGTAGAAGGCCCTTATACTCAATAATATTTTTGGTTAACTTAAATCAAATATATATGGATTTCTAATTTGGAAGTTAATCACATGGAAACAGGAAAATAATAAGAAAAATGATTACTTTGGGACCATTTTCTTCTTGAAAAATGCAGAAAAATATCTCTAAGAAACATATTTTTTAATAAAATGTTTCAACCTTTAGGTAAAGTGCCTTATACATTAATATAAAGCTTATCTCAAAATAGAAATTCTGCAACTAATCTAATGTATGTTTTTATGAACAAAATGCTGTGACTTCTAGTCTTGTTATGTGATTTTAATTATATTTTTACTTGTGACATGATTCCTATTTACACTTAATAATAACTTCTGTAATCATACATTCATGCCTGTACACACTAACTTATGTAAGATAATATTCAAACAAAATTATCTTTTTTCCTTTCTCCCACAGGGAGAAAGGAAATGAAACACTGTAAAAGAGAGTCTTTATGAAATAGAAATTTATAAAGTGAGGATGGGATCATGAGCACTTTCTAATTGGCTGAACAGGAATTCTCATTTCTACCATACTTTCTAAACTTTTAATCACACACGGAAATCCACAAAATCTGAAGTTCATATGAAGGAATTACATTCCTAAATGATGTGGCAGCCCTGCTCAAAAATTTGGTCTAATCACTAGTCCTTTGTGCTTGCTGGCTGATCTACTTCTCAATCATATGTTTCATATTATTTAGCATATTAGTAATTCAGCTGTGAGTACATAGCAGGCGACTCCTGAAATCATAGCTATTGCTGGGTAATATTCAGGGGAGAGGAAAAAGATTTTATTAATCTGCAGTTCCTCCCTTTGGTCTTCACTATACCAATTAATTGTTAAAACAATCACATAAGATGTAGTTATTTTTTCTTTTTTTAAGTAGAGATTAGGCAAGTGTTTTTCGCGGTAAAAAGTGAAGACAGTTGTATCAGAGCTCGGGTATGAGCACCTTCTCCCTAACAAATAATGCTCTATGGGCTGTAAATATGGAAGCCACACTAAAATTCTCTCTCTCTCTATACACACAGATACTCTCTCTCTCTCTCTCGCTCTCTCTCTCTCTCTCACTCTCATGCCCTTGGATTCTCAGTTTGTGTGCAGTTTTTTGGCCTTTATTTTGGTCTTGTTGATGTTCTATGTGTAGGGCATCTTTAAGAATCTTTTGTAGGGCTGGTTTGGTGGAGATATATTGTTTCAATATTTCTTTGCTATGGAAGGTTTTACGTGGACCTTCAGTTATGCAGGAGAGTTTAGCTGGGTATAGAATTCTTGGTTGATAGTTATTTGTCTTTAGGGCATAGCATACATCATTCCAGGTTCTTCTTGCTTTGATTGTCTCTGCTGAGAAATCTGAAGTGATTCTAATTGGTTTCCCTTTATAGGTGATTGATTTTTTCTCCTTGACCGCTTTAAGGATGTTTTCCTTGGTCTGAATTGATCCTGTGTGAATTATAATGTGACAGTGGGATGTCCTATTCTTGTCTGGTCTATTTAGAGATGTAAAAGTTTCTTGAATCTGAATAGGCCTTCTTTTTGCAGTTTGGGAAGTTCTCTGCTAGCGTCCTATTAAACAAATGTCCTAGACCATTAACTTCTGTATCTAGGTGCTCCTCTACACCCATTATCCTCAGATTAGGCCTTCTGATGGTGTCTTCCAAGTGTTGAATAGATCTATCATATTTCTTGGATATGTCTTAGATGGTTGTATGTTCTTTCTCTATAATATCTAGGCTTTCTTCAGTCTCTGAAATTCGATCTTCTGCATGGTCTAACCTACTATTAAGAGTTTCTACTTTGTTTTTTTTTTTTATTTCTTTTCCTTCTAGTTGGTCGGCTTTGATGGCTTTAAATTCTTTGTTGGAGCTTTGTTTTAGATCTTGTATGAATTTCTTTACTTCCTTAATTTGGTGCTCAATGTTTTTATTCTCAAATCACTTGGTTGTTTGGTTATGGTTTCCTTGCACTTCCATTGCATTCCATCTATTTGGTTCCATTCATCATTCCCTTTGTGGTCTCCCTCAGTTCTTTCAGCTCTCTGTTTATGGATTCCATCAATGCCTTTAGTGATCTTTCTGTATTTTCATCCTGCTCTCTCAATTCCTGTATTACTCTTTGATTAGTTTCCTCTTGTTCACGCAATTCGTGTAGTTCTCTCTGAGTGTTATCAGCCTGCTCATGCCATTCCTGACTTTCTCTTTGACTGATATCAGCCTGCTCTCGCCATTCCTATATTTCTCTTTGAATTTTCTCAGCCTGTTCATGCCATTCCTGTATCAATCTTTGAGTAGCTTCCTCACACTCATGATATTCCTGTATTGACCTTTGTTTGGCCTCCTCTCTCCCTATCACGCTCATACAGATTCCTTTGCAGATTTTCAATCTTTTCATTTACCACGTTTACCAGTAGTGTTTGTAGAGCTTGTTGGGAACTCTCCAATGTATTATTCATTATCTGTTCTGTCCCCTGATTGTCATGAGTGGGAGTTGAGATACCTGGACTTGCCATTTTTCTTGTGTTTTTCTGGCTTGCCCTGCCCATTTTTGATGAAAGTAACACCAGTTTGGGCTACAACACTATTTTAAGGCAAGCATCAACCGAAGTCTGTAGTTGCACAGTCAAAAGTCTGCAGATACAATCTAGTTCAACAGATATAGCTATTCAACATCAAACAACTATGTATTAATGGGCTATGAGCCGCAAAGATTTTGGCAAACAGAAATTATTAGGTTTAGGGAGAGATGTGGGTAAAAATAGGAATAGAGGGATGTGAAAAGGCAAAGGGAGAATTAACTAATTCTTAATCTCAAAGTGGTAAATAGGTTGGATAGGATGAAAGTGGAGAGAGAGATAAAAGAAGAAAGAGGAAGAAAAAAAAGACAAGAAAAATTAGAAAAATGAAAATAGAACCTTAAAAATTATGCAAATTTGAAAACGTAATATTCACAAAAGAACATGGATAGAATAAGAAAATGGAAGGGATAGAAAGGAGATGTGAAAAACTTAAAAATAAAAATGCTTAAAATGTTATATATTTATAAAGAGGTAGTACTGCTATTAAGGAATTTAAGTCTAAGAGGTTTTAAGCTGAATAATAAATTTCTGGATTAAGCGTGTACACAATTGGGGCTAAGGTGTAATAATTGACTACGGGTATATCTGATGAGCAGAACAGCAATTAAGTCATGCAAAGAAGAATGAAATAGAAGAAAAAGTGAAAAGAATGAGAAGGAAAGGAAAAAAAGATCAAAAGGTCAGTAGAGCTAAACAAAAAAAGTTTAAAAAAAGAGAAAAAACACCCACATAAACATTATAAGAGGAAGAAAAACAAAGTTAATAGAAAACAAAAAAAAAGTTAAAAATTAAAAAAAGTTTTAGAAAAATTTTTTTTATAAAAGGTACAAAAAAAGTGTGCTTTGATTTTTTTGGGGGGATGGGATGATCCTGTATCTCCCTTGTGTACGTAACCAGTCTCTTGTTGGAGTCTCTGGTCTCTTTGTCGTGTTTTATTTTCCTGTGGCTTGGCTGGTTTCTTAAGTCAGTTTGTTTGAGCAAGCAGAAAAATGCTCTGCTTTACCCAGGATTTTATGATTCCCATCCCAGGCTAGTTCAATGGGATGGAAATCTGCTTTGAGTATCACAAAAGAGGGAGATGGTTGTTTCCTCTAGTTTGGAGATGCTGTGATGAGGCTAGGTTCTGGGTAGAGTTGAGACCTTTCAGCAAACAGCAGCTTTTCCCTGAGGAAAAGCTTCTGGAGCTCAGCCTGGAGCCATTCTCAGGGTCTATGTTTACTGAATTTCAATTGATTGTCAAAGAAGCTGTAGGGAGGTGCAGCCTCTGGCTCTGTTTACCCAGTGAAGATATCCACTGCTGGGACTGGCGGAGCTTGCTCAGCCCTGGCTGGGTGACTTTTCCCTCGGTGGAGCTGAACCTGGAAGGTCCGGTTCAGGTCCTGTGACCTGCTAAATGACTCTTGTTTTCTTCCAAGGCCTCAGTTGGAGCTACCTGCTCAGCCAGGCCTTGGTCAGTATCAAATATGGAAATCCCCCTAGTGGTGGGGAGGGGTGACCTTCCCTCCTCTGTCCCTGAGATGGAGTGAGGATGTCAGGCTACTCAAACCAGACTCGGTTCCTGGGTCATCTCTGATCTGCGAACTACAGGATGAAGATGTCTGCACCTTGTCAGTTCTTGCTGGTGTTGAGTAGTATCCGCTTGCCCACCGCATTTGGTGCATTTGTCCCGGACTCTCTGTGTTGCAGGTATGGCCGTTACGGCCGCCTCTGCCGCGGCTGCAGCCGCGGCTGCTGGCAAGTGTTCATATCTGTCTCCTTGCCTGGATTTTCCCTCTCTGGCCTAACTCTCTGTCCTGTGATGGCATACTTGATGTGATTCTCTGGCTTACGACTGTTCACTGGAACACTAAAACTGCTTTCTATGCGAGAGCTTGTTTATCCTCCAGCTTCTCCTCTGCCATCTTCCAACACACTTACTTACCTATCACTTCCGATCACAAATCCTCTCATGAATTTTTATAGTATCTTTGAATAAATCACATGATTTTCATGTACTTATCGTCTTAAGGAAAGACAGTCTGCTTCTATATCTATTGTTCTATGTGACAAACCCTTTTTTTTGTTGCTCTGTTTGCTGAATAAATGTCTTACAGGAAAGAGGATATTGACAGCAAATCTGGGTGTAATTTTCATTTTTTAAATTTGAAATATAATATAAACTTTGTTGTGACTTGTCATTTTCTAAAAATGAGTGATATTCATGAACACTAATATTTTGGTGACTTTAAGTATAGTGAGACTTGATGTGGTAGTTCTTGTGTCTAATTGACTTAACAATTAGATTATCTATGTATAAACATGTGCATTGCACATTTTTATTTTTGTATATAAAATAGTCCCCAAGGATTTACTTTAAAGTGATAATGTGTGGTTTCTTCCTGTTCCAAACTTTGTATTTATTTCATTAAAAGTACTAGAAATACATGATGTTTACTCCAGCAATTTAAAAGATCAGAATATATTTCTAAAGAGAATGGATTTATTGGTTAAACAGAAAAGAGTAAAATAATCAGGTTTCTTGCTTGAGACTACATGTAGCTCAAGATGAGACTCAAAGAAAAATTCATATTAATATTACTGAGATTTATATCACAATATAAGCAATATAGGTATTTTAAGGAATTGGTCATCCAAAACCCTAGATGCCTAATGGATGAAGAATGGAATTGAAATTAGCAGAGGAAAACAATTCAACCTGCAGATATTATGATTTTATAATACTAACATGAAAGAAATGGAGCTTTTGCCTTTTTGAAGAAGAAAGTTTTGCCAGTAATTTCAATGTAAGGCAACAGTTGTAATGAGTCTACAGTCTTTTCCTCCAAGATATCCAAGAATAATATTCTCATCCTCTGAAGAGTAAATAAGTAATTATTTTAATTAGCTTTGTTTAATATTAATTTACTTGTAGCAAATAGGTTAAAATGTCTGCTATCTTTCTTTCAATGTAATAACATAAATTTCATATTTTTACTGTCTCTTCATACAAGCCTGAAACCACTATTTCAAAGTAACACAAACAAAAAACAAAAATAACCTGATACAACCATCACAAATCCTAAATTATGTGAAAAAATCAACAACATATAAAATAAATCTGACGAAGAGGAAAAACAATGGCAGAATAACAACAGAAAATTACTATACCTCTCCCTAATGAAACAGAGATTTAGAGTCCTAGCTGGTACTCCACTTCTAGAGGGTCACATCAAGTCAGCTATAATTATATATAGATGTACTATTCAAAAGACGATTTAAGAAATCTATGAAAAGTTACCCAGCCAGGCAGGTGACTGCTGTGACTGTGTTGGCCAACAAATTCAAAAGCACAGCTGCAGTGTGGAAATAAAAGATCCACATGGGAAAAAGCAGGAACAGAAGTATACATTGGAGACAACCACATCCATAATCATAGACAGTTCAAGATACCACTGGCAGCCCGAACTGTCATTGGACCAACATTATTAACATCACAACATCTCATACGGCTTGGGAAAATTATACTAAGAGAAAATAGAAAAGAATGCACACTCAGAGTAATATAGGTTTCATAGATTCATTCATTTATGGTAGCTAGAAGGTGCCTACAAATCTACAAGTGCAAGAGAGATTCTACATCATCCCAGATAGAATGGCCGATAATGGAAAACTGACAATAGCGAATGCTGACGTGGATATAGCCAAAGGGGAACTCAATTACACTGTTGGAGGGAAATTAAACTTGTTCAACCACTCAGGCATGACGTATGGACTTTCCTCAAAAGACTAAACATAGATTTCCCTTATAACCTCATAATTCCTGTCACGGACAGTAATCCAATAAATAACAAACAAGCTCACATGAAAGCTACCAGCATAACAATGTTCATGGTCCAGTCCCAGAGTTCAAGGACTGGAAAAAAGTTACCACTGCTGGTATTTGTTTCCCCAAATATGAACCTTTTGACATAAGATACCAATTCATTCTATTTGCAGCAGCTAGGATAGGACTTGAATGTAGTGGGTGATAAACTGGCTTCTTTGTTGAATGCTAGGCAAAGCTGTAGGCAGTCCAAGAAAAAGGAGATTTTTTTTGTTGTTGTTGTTAGTCAAGGGGCTTGAAGTCTATGTTTGGCCACTGTCTCTGAGCTCTTCAACTCAAGGTGAGTGCTCTACTTCTTGAACCACAGTTCCACTTTTGTTTTTCTGGTGGTTAATTGGAGATGAGTCTCAGAGACTTTCCTGCCTAGGCTGGCTTTGAACAGCAGTCCTCAGATCTCAGCTTCCTGAGTAGCTAGGATTACAGCTGTGAGCCACTGGCACCAGTTTAAAAATGTGGGACTTTTATAAAAGAAAATCCACCTCTTCACCTCTGTCTAAACTTCAGATATCACTATTAGAACACTTCATCCTTGACTCATTTCATCAGACATTTGTAAATTTTCTCTTTTCCTTCATGTGGGAATACTGCAGTCAATATCAACACATTTGAGGGACTGGATCAATTATATGGTAATTGCTAGCACCTAAATCAAGAACTTTTACATCAAAAAAATGAAACCCTCATTTGGAATAATTGTTTTCTCTTTTTATTACAAATCTGTGCTTTATTACTTCCTAAAGTGATATTGGACCTCCTAACAGAGTGATGATATTTTCTTTCTCTTCAGCAATTGGCCTTCTTCCACATGTGGTCAAATATTTAAGAATTCAAAGATTTCCATTGAAAATTCATTAACCTGATGTCTAAGAATATGTGCATTTCTGGAATGTGGTCTGCTGTCTTGTTCTTACATGCACAGGACGTCTATGATTTATTTGTTCTACAAGGAATACTATTTTCCAATCTTTGTGTGACCAATTTTAATCTCTCTGATCAGTCTTTTAGACCCTCTCTCTGGAGTCTCATTTCAGTCTGCCTCATCAAAAATATCTTATTTATCAGCTAAATTATTCTCAGCTTCTGTTTTTGCCTGACTTCATGTGGGCTGTGATAGCAGTGCTTACTGGAGTTTTTTGTTTGTTTTGTTTTTAGCGGTCTAGGATTACTCTTTGATGTATTAGCTTCTCTGGGCCCCAGTGATCCGCTGGCCTAGAGTCAATGGGTTTTTCTCCTAAACGTACAAATCCAGCTGACTATATTCCTGTTTTTATTGTCTCAAAATGAGGCAATCTGGCATCCTTGGAAATCCAGGAATACTTCTCTGTAACCACTTACAGAAATGGTCTATCAAGATGGCTTCTCAAGGTTGACTGTGAAAAGTGTTCATTTCCAACTCACCTCCATAAAACAGATCACTTCCCTGGGAGCAAAATTTTGGAAAGAAGGTTCCCCTTCTCTTATGATAGATCAAACCGTAATATTGTGCAGTTGTGGACAGCCTGGAACACATTTCCCAAGAATATTCTGTAGTGTAAAAGAGGACCAACTATCAAAATAAAGTTGAAAATACTTGTCTACTGCAGACTGATTTATCTTGCTTATAACTTTTGTTGTTTTCATTACTTCAAACACATGGGTAATTTGTATTGGTATTAGACAAGTTTCAAAGGATTAATGGAATAAATATTCAGTTTAGTTTCATATATCCAATATAATACACTTAACCCTTTATGCAAAATTAAATGCAACTGTCAAGAATATAAAATAAGCCTCAATATGTATAATCTGGCACACATACACTATCATCTACTCAGAAATTCAGTCTCTCTATAAGTATTTATTTGGTACAAAATAAGAAAAATTTAATTAAAGAATATGACTTTTATGTATCATCTGAAATTCTCCTCGTGTATATAGTTGTATATAATTTTGTAGATGTCACCTAGACAGGAATTTAACATGTATGTAGAACTCAAATTTCTAGAATTTAAGCTTGATGAGATGAGTCATACCCTCATGTAGTGTGGTGCAAATTTTACCACAGTGATGAATCCTGCTAGCTCATACCAAAATCATGTGCAATAATGTATTATTTGATGTTAAGATGAGTGCTAAGTGTAAAATACACTTTGCTTTAATACATTAATTCACAGATATGAAACAATAATGATATATCATTTGTTTAAATTCTAATGCTTCTCAATTTTACAATTCATGAAATATATCATTAAAATTAGTTTCACTTTCTTCTTTTCTATAGCTACTAAAATTATATATTAAACATTCAATATTAAGAATTCAGTAATAAGTAACCTATTATTAAAATTATATACTATTAAACTGTGATTTGAAGTATAGTTCTAACAAATTTTGATATAAATATATTTAATAGAATTGTGGGTAATTACTTTTAAACCTACCTGCTTGTTATTTGTTTCCTAGTTGTGTCATCTGTTATTCTTGGTCCAAGTCATCTCTCCACCATAATTGTTTAATTTTCGATTTTTTCTCTATTGGTTTACTGATTTTGCATTTTGTTTTCCCTTTTCAGTGACTGACATGAGGTTGAAAAATCTGTATGGTAGTTTATTACTTGTATACTATAGTAAAATTCCTGTCTTTGAGTTCATTTCACTTGGAATCACCTTATATGGTCATATGTACATAGCAATTGAGCTATTCTGTTCATCTACTAAGATTATCCTTGATGTACACAATAATGCTGCCCTATTACCCAGTAATCACACTTCTGGGCATTTACTCAAGTGACCACAAACAAGGACACACTAAAGCTACCAGCACAATTATGTTTATCACTGTGTTATTTACCATAGCTAAGATGGAATCAATCCAGTTGCCCCTCAGTAGATGAATGGTTCAAGAAAATATAACACACACACACATAGATGGAATCAACCCAGTTGCCCCTCAGTAGATGAATGGCTCATGAAAATGTAAAACACACACATGCACCCATACATACACATGGGATACTATGCTTCCATCAGAAATAATGATACCACACGATTTGTAAGGAAATGGAAGATCTTGGAAAAATCACATTAAGTGAAGTAAGCCAGACTTAAAGAAAAATAGGTCCCATGGGTTCCCTTATTTTTAATAATTAATTCATATCAAGGATAATGTCATGTATTTTAATTTGACATTTTTTTATGTTGAGCATACATTATTGCTATATTTTTGTTATTGTTTCTGAAAACAGACAGGTATATTTAAAGAATTACGTTCATCTGATCCATTACTGAAGGAAGAAAAACTAAAAGAGCAACCTAAAATAAAGAACAATTCCTATTTATTTAGCTTCATTCCTATGTAAGTCCAGTGTTGTCCACTGTATTCTCATGTTGTACATTACAACTCTATACTTGGTCATCCTATATATGTACAATCATCTATATTGTGACCTAAATGTCCCAGCAATTGCAGTTTGCTTTACTTTTTGAAAAATTTCTCTGTTGTTTTAGGTTTTGTGTGTGTGTGGGGGGGGGGGTGTGGGTGTGGGTGTGTGGTTTTATAAAGATCAGAAAACAATATTTTTCTTCATTTAGAATACATCTTTCAGGTCATTGTAAGTTGTGGATAATGGGAGAAGTCTCTTACTATTTTAAGGATGAAACAGAAAACTATATTTGTGCATGCACCAAAGTTGCTTTATTAGTCTGTAGTTGAACACTTACCTTCTATTTATATCTTGCCTGTTGTGAATAATGTGAATAACAATGAACTACAGATATATTTATGAGTTACCCAGAGAGAAATAATCATGTTATTGGTGGGTGAGATGGTATTTCAACTTTGTATTTCTTTGGAATAATGCATACTACTTTCTACAACGAGAATACTACCCTGTATTTTGACAAAGAGTGTAGAAAAGTTCCTTTTCTCCACACTCTCACCAACATTATTACCTTTTGAGGTTTGTACAAGGACATATTTTTACTATGTGCAATACCCCAGACTGGCCTTAGACTCAAATCCTCTTATTCCAACCTCTGAAATGCTTGGAATTACAAGCCTTTACCACCACACCAAGTTCCTCTGATTTTTTTTATAAGAGTTATAATAGTTATGAAATAGTATCGTACTAATTTTGAATTGCATTTCTGTAATGACTTCTGTTCAGAAAGCATTAAGGTAGCATAGAAGTGGTATTAAACACAACTTTTTAAACCCACTGGTGATTTTCAGGACTATTTGGAAAACATGTCTATTCAGAACTTTTGTCCATTTTTAATCAAGTTCCTTGTTAATCTCATCAGTAATCTCTATATAGAAAATCAATAATTAATTCAAGGTAGTAGAAAGACAAAATGAGCAACTCCTAATATTTTTCAATATTTAATAAAATGATATTGCTTAAATCATTTTGTGTTTATGCTTGAGACTATATAACTCAATTTAGTTAGACCTTTTATAAGACTATATATCTTTTATTTATTTTATGCTGATTGCTCTTTCCAAAGCCTGTGTGTCTAATTTTCCTGGTCTCATGTAGTTCAGATTTCAAACTGAAGAATAAATTGAAGGAAGCAACCAAAAAATAGAGTTTCCCTCATCTGATGATGCCTCTACTAGAATGAGGAAAGAGTTCATCCTGCTAAGGACCTATGATAGTATATCAAAAAGAGAATTAATTCTTCTAGGTCTTCCCTATCTTTGCAATTTAACTTAAACGATGTAAAACACAATATATTGCTCAGTTACTTTTAGGATTTATCAGTTTTGCACATTTTCATATGGACTTCACCTCAGTCTACAACATTCCTACATTATTCTGTCCTTGATATTTTTACACTATCAAGACATAAGATAACCAGTTTGATTTACAGCATGAGAAGTTATCCACCTGGCTTCCTTGGATGCAAAGCATAGTCAATGGATAATATTACTTCTGGTTTCTCACTACATATAATGATTTCTGTAATATATATCACATTCTGTTTAGTATTACAAAAGAACTGTTAGCCGGCGCTGGTGGCTCATACCTATAATCCTAGCTACTGAGGAGGCTGAAATTTGAGGATTGCAGTTTAAAGCCAGCATGGGCATGAAAGTCTGTGAGACTTTTATCTCCAAAAAAAACACTAGAAAACTGGAAATGATGCTGTGGCTCAAGTGGTAGAGCGCTAGCCTTGAAGTGAAGAGCTGAGGGACAGCACCCAAGCCCAGAGTTCAAGCCCCACAAACAAAACAAAAACAAAAAAACCTGCTGGCTAAGCTGAAACCTCATTCATAGAAGTTTATGTTAATTATTTCACCAGTTTTATGTCTCTTAGTTTTTAAGAAAACGTTTACTATAATGCTAATGTTATTCCCATTTTAGTGTTGAGAAAATTGTAATTAAAGGAACTAAGTGCATGGCCTAAAGACACACAGGAGGAAGGAAATTAGTCAAAGTTTCCAAAAACCTTTCAGCAATACAAAAATGGTAGGTAAAATCTCTCCATTCTCTTATACTCTCAATTCAATATTCATATTATCCAATAACTAATAGCATAACAATTATTGCCCATGGTGTGGGGAAATCTGTGGGGAACACAGGTAGCAAAGATGGCCCTGAGAGGAAGTTGAGTGGGCAGAGCAGGATTTGTTTAGGTTCAGTGTGTAAACAACTCATGGAAGCTTAGGTGCATGATAAGGTATGGCCTTTCAGTGATTGGTTGGTTCCATTTCCTCCCCTCTCACGCAGTCTTTTGCTTTAAAAAGGGGATGCTCCCTGTTAATAAAGGAGTTCCTGCTTGGTTTGACTCCCCGCTGCATCTGATTGTCTCCTGGGTAAAGGAGGCTGGGGAACAGACAAGCTCTTGTGTTCTTTAACAATTGCAGATGGTGATGCTCTAGCTGATGGCTGTCCTGACCTTCCCAGTCCCGGCAATGGCTATGGAATCCACATCAACCTCAATGGGTGACCTGGGCAGTGATCAGCACTGGCAATGCAGAAATCATCAATAGCATCACAAGAGAAACTGTCCCTTCGACCTGGTAGCCTGACCTTCATTTTGATCACCACCCTATGTCATTATGTATGGACTGTGTAAAACATATTTCTGTAGGAGTTATCTATTTTAATGTTACCTGCTCTAATTGTTCTTTTACTAATTGCTTGTACAACCACCTTTTGTTATGTGTCCTGTAAATATATCTAAAACCTACTCTAGAACAAGCCCCACCTGTGGACTCTAAAGTGGCAAAGACTGCTATCCCATCCCTTACTAACGTTAAAGGGCTAATGACATTGTTGGCCTGGAAATGCTTTTGCTGATGGTTTTTCTATGCCTTCCTTGCATTATACGTGCACTGCAAAACTCTTATGAGACAGCTAGTTACATAAGATCAAGTTCCAAGTGTGAATAAATTTCCCCCGAGAGGAACCGCAGCCAGAGACGGGTAAGAGGGGGTGCCAGTATGACCAACCTAAGACAGGGCCTTCAGCTTTGCTCTGAAGAAGTTTCGGATGATGGATAAGGCAGAAAAGGTGATCTACCCAACCTGACAGGCGGGTTCATTTCTTTAAACAGAGACGGAGTGTTGGGAGCTGACAGTAAAGTTTAAAGGTCATCTTAACCCCTGTTCTCGCTTGAAGGCACGTACAAGGAACTTGCTTACTTGAAAGACACCAGGTGCCTGGGATTGCTTTGCTATGTCTGCACAGTTTGTTTCAAATTTTACTGGTTGGGACATTTCTAACTGTGGTGGAACTAATGTTTATTATTGTGCTAGGTGAGGACGAGAGGTAACTGGGACAAGCTCTTATGCACAAGGAACCTCCTTCCAGACTTGCCTCCAATCCCTTGCGTGGCCAAATGTAATCCTGTTAAAATAACCTTTACAGAGGAGGGGGAAAAGATAACTAACTGGGAGGTGGATCTGCCATTAAAACAAAAAGGGTGAATATGTGGGAAATCTGTGGGGAACACAGGTAGCTAAGATGGCCCTGAGAGGAAGTTGAGTGGGCAGAGCCGGATTTGTTTAGGTTCCGTGTGTAAACAACTCATGGAAGCTTAGGTGCATGATAAGGTATGGCCTTTCCGTGATTGCTGGGTTCCATTTCCTCCCTTCCCACGCAGTCTTTTGCTTTAAAAAGGGTATGCTCCCTATTAATAAACGAGTTCCTGCTTGGTTTGACTCCCCACTGCATCTGATTGTCTCCTGGGCTAAGGGAGGCTGGGGAAGGGGCAAGTGGCCGCACTTTGCACTTACCTTTCCTCGGACCCCGTCCATCCAAAGACGGACGAAGACCCAACACATGGTAATTGCTTTCTGCCACATTTTGTCTTCAACACAGACTGTGTTGGTGACATTGTGTTATCATGCACAGACTGAGATTATAAATTAAGATCCAAAGAGACCCCAATTTCTTCTGTCCCACAGTTCTAGTACCCTTTTAAAAAAGTACTTAAACTTTTAAATACCATCACTTACTGTCTTGTAAGAATCCCAAAATGAAATAAATTCACATATAATCACTCCAAAATGCTTTAAAAGTAGGAAATGATAAAAGAGTACTCCGTGAAGTAAAGTTTCTTCTACTTATAAAATTATTCTTAAAACCTTGTTCTTGTTGGTCACATCTGTAATCCTGCCCACTCGTCATATCTACTGAGGAGCTTGAGATCTGTGGATAAGTGTTGGAAGCCAATCAGAGCAAAAAATAATTCATAAAATTATTTTTTAAAAATGTAAATGAACTAGAAAAAGGCCAGGAATGGAGATGTAGTTCATATACTTGCTCACCAATCTAGAGAAGAAAGGCCTAGCAAGACCTTGAAGCCCTGAGTTTAAACTGAGCACGCCAACAAACAGGCATGCACATGCACTCCTGTGCACGTGTGCACATACACACACATACTTATTCAAAATATCTTCAGGTCAGTGATTTGTATTAATTTCTTTGTTAACGTTATTATATGGGTAAAATAATAGAAAGAAACTATTCTATCTCAGAACATTTTTAAACATTTTTTATTGTAAAAATACTTTATAGAGGGTTTACAGTTACATGAGCAAGGTAATGAGTACATTTCCTATCAAGAATTGTTAGCTCCCCTTTGTTTTTCCCCTACCACCCCTTCCCTTCTACCTCCACAAGTACACTCCTCACCTCCCCCACTCCTCCACCCTAACCCCGCCTAAATTGTAAAGTTCGTTTTTCAACATAGTGCCTTGTGCATCTCATTGTTTCAATGTGTCAACCTGTATCTCTATTTAAGCATTTTGTTTTTTTCCCTTTCCCTCCCCAAATTAGAGAAGTGTATATACAAGATGCAGGCACACCAACATCAAATACTGTGAAAACAGGGGTTATGCTGTGTGGGAGGACCATATAAAAAACAAAAAAATAACATCGCACATTATAGATGCGTTAAAAAAACAGCAAGAAAAAAAAAACACTTGTGTTCCTATCTTGAGGTTCATTTAGCTTAACATCACCTTATCTAGTCATATGCATATAGCTTTTGACCATTTCTGCTTATCACAGACATAGATTTACTTATTGCAAATAAGAGATACCATGGACCTATGTTTCTTTGGACTTGGCTTACGTCAGTTAATATAATTTTTTCTAAGTTTTTCCATTTCATAACAAATTGGGTGATGTCATTCATTCTGATGGACGATAGAATTCCCATACACACACACACACACACACACACACACACACACACACACAGCGTTTTCTTGATATATTCATCTACTTAGGGGCATCGGGGTTGGTTATATATCTTACCTATGGTAAATAATGCTGCAATAAACATATTTGTGCTGGTAGTTTTAGTATGGTCTTGTTTCTAATCATTTGGGTGAATGCCCAAAAGTGGGATTTCTGGGTAATAGGGGAGCTGTATTTTGAATCTTTTGAGGAACTTCCATACTGCTTTCCAAGTGGTTGAACAAGTTTATACTCCCACCAAGAATGCAGTAAGGTTCCCTTCTGGCCACATCCCCTCCAGCATCTGTTGTAAAAATTTGGAATGCTTCACGAATTTGCATGTCATCCTTACCCAGGGGCCAAGCTATTCTTCTCAACAGAGAAACCGCAGATTTAAACAACTGCTTAGATCAATTAGATTTAACAGACGCCTGCTGCATATTTCACCCAGCAGCATCAGAATATACTTTTTCTCAGCAGCACATGGAACATATTCCAAAATAGACCACATTTTAGGCCACAAAGCAAACTTGTCCAAATTCAGAAACATTGAAGTTATACCTTGAATTCTTTCAGACCACAAGGGAGTAAAATTAGAACTCAACACCAAAAGCCACCAAAGAAAGTCCGGTAACATATGGAGGCTGAACAAGACACTGCTGAATCACAAGTGGGTCATGGAAGAGATTAGAAAGGAAATTCAAATGTTCATGATATTCAACAAAAATGAGCACACAAATCACCAGCTCCTCTGGGACACAGCAAAGGCAGTACTCAGGGGCAAGTTTATAGCTTTGAGTTCTTACATCATTATATTGCAGAGATCTGAAACCAACAATTTAATGAGACAACGGAGCCTCCTTTAAAAAGAGCAGCAAGATAAACCCTCATCCAGTAGACAAAAAGAAATAGTTAAAATTAAATCAGAATTAAATGTATTAGAATCCACAAAAAAACATACAAAAAAATCAACAAAACAAAGAGTTGCTTCTTCGAAAAAATTAACAAAATTGACAGACCCTTAGCAAATCTTTTGAGAAAAAGAAGATAACACACCCAAATAAATAAACTCAGAGATGCGAATGGAAATATCACCACAGAAACAACCAAGATTCAAAACATTATAAGGGAATACTTCTCAAAACTATGTGCTAATAAGTTTGAGAAGTTGGCAGAAATATTGACATGCCAAAACTAAACCAAGATGAGTTAAACCATCTTAACAGGCCCATATCAAGCATTGAAATACAGCAATAAGAGACCTCCCATCTAAGAAAAGCCCAGGACCAGAGGGTTTTACAGGAGAATTCAACAAGCCCTTCAAAGCAGAGCTCATACCAATACTCCTCCAACTTTTCAATGAAATTGAAAGAGAAAGTTCACTATCGAATTCATTCTATGAAGCCATAATAAAACTCATCAAATAAACAGGCAGGGGCTCATCAAAGAAAAAAAACTATAGACCCATTTCTTTGATGAACATTGATGCGAAACTTCTCAACAAAATTTTGGCCAATTGATTTTAACAATTCATCCATTCAAAAAGGATTCATTTCAGGGATGCAAAACTGCTTCAATATACGCAAATCAAATAATATAATTCATCACATCAACAACAGCAAGGATAAGAACCACATGGTTATCTCAATAGATGCAGAAAAAGCATTTGACAAGATCCAACAGCCCTTTATGATGAAGGTTCTGGAAAAATTAGGAATCCATGGAACATTCCTCAATACAATAAAGGTTGTATATAAGAAACCTACAGCCAGCATTATACTCAATGGTGAAAAACTGAAGCCATTTCCTTTTAAGTCAGGACCAAGACAAGGAATGTCCACTCTCTCCACTTCTCTTCAATCTAGGATTAGAATGCCTAGCTACAGTGAAAGAAAAGAAGCAAACATACAGGGAATCCAACTAGGGAAAGAAGAAGTAAAACTCTCCCTCTTTGCAGATGACATGGTCTTGTATTTAAAGAATCCCAGAGAATCCACTCCCAAATGACTCAAGTTGATTCAAAACTTTGGCAAAGTAGCATGATATAAAATTAATTCTCAAAACTCCATGGCTTTTCTGTATGCCAACAATAAGAAAAATGTGGCTGAAATTAGGAAAGCAACACCATTCGTAATAACCCCACAAATAATAAAGTACCTAGGAATTAACTTAACCAAAGAAGTGAAGGACCTCTATGCTGAAAAGTTTAAAAACTTGAAAAAGGAAATCAAAACAGAACTTAGAAAGTGGCAAAATCTCCCATGCTCTTGTATTAGAAAGATCAATATCGTGAAAATGGGAATAATTCCCAAGGCTATCTACAAATTCAATGTGATACCTATAAATATTCCAACCTCATTCTTCAAAGAAATTGAAGTGGCTATCCAAAAATTCATAAGGAACAATAAAAGACACCAAATAGCAAAAACGAAGCTCAACAGAAAGAACAGTGCTGGAGAAATATCAATACCTAATTTCAAACTCAACTACAAAACCATATTGATCAAAACAGCTTGGTACCTGCACAAGAATAGACCTCAGGACCAAAGGAATAGAATAGAAAACCCAGAAATGAACCTACAGACCAATAGTCATCTAATCTTTGAAAAGGGAGCTAAAAAAATAGAATGGAAGAAAGAGAGCCTCTTCAGTAAATTGCACAGGCAAAGTTGGTTAACTACTTGTAGAAAACTAAATCTAGAACCTTATATACCACCCTGCACCGGAATCAACTCCAAATGTATCAAAGACCTTGGAGTCAAAGCAGACACTCTGAAAACGGTACATGATGGAATAGAAGAAACCATAGGTCTCCTTGGCACAGGCCGAAAGTTTCTTAATAGAGACCCAGAAACAGAACACATCAAAGAAAGTTGGACAAATGGGATTGCATGAAATTACAGAGCTTCTACATGGCAAAGGACATAGCTAGCAAGATCAATAGAAAGTCCACAGATTTGGAGAAGATCTTCAATAGTCATAAAAAGGACAAAGGTCTCATATCTAAATTATACCTGGAACTCAAAAAATTAAATCCCCCAACAACAAATTTTCAAAGAAACAACTGCCCAAAAAATAAGTGGGCTAGAGACTTAAGGAGAAACTTCTCTGAAGAGGAAAGAAGGATCGCCAATAGACACATGAAGAAATGCTCAACCTCCCTAGCCATAAAAGAAATGCAAATCAAAACACCATTGGGATACCAACTCACTCCAGTTAGAATGGCTAAATTCAAGAACTTTAATAACAACAGATGCTGGAGGGTATGTGGACAGAAGGGAACCTTACTGCATTGTTGGTGGGAGTTTAAAACTTGTTCAACCACTTTGGAAAGCAATATGGAGGTTCCTCAAAAGACTCCACATAGAGCTCCCCTATGATCCAGCAATCCTACTATTGGGCATTTACCCAAATGTTTACAAACAAGACCACACTAAAGTTATCAGCACAACTATGTTCATTGCAGCATTATTTACAATAGCTAAGATATGGAACCAACCCAGATGCCCCTCAGTAGATGAATGGATCAAGAAAATGTGGTAAGTATACACAATGGAATTCTATGCCTCCATCAGAAAGAATAACATTGCCCCATTTGTCAGGAAATGAAAAGGCTTGGATAAAATTATATTATGTGAAGTAAGCCAGGCCCAAAGAAACATAGGTCCCACGGTTTCCCTTATTTGCAATATCTAGTATATGTCTGAGTCAAGCAGAAATGTTCAGATAAGTTGATGTTAGGGAAATGAACCCTAATATATGTATTCAAATGTTTTTTTTTTCTTTCATGTGGTTGTTTCTAACACATTGATAAGATTATTTTTTGTTGCTATGTATGTCCCTCTCCCACAGTATACCCCCTGCTTTCACTGTATTTGATGTAGGTATAATTTGTGGAGGGGAAGGGGAAAAACAAATCGTTTAAATATGGATACAGGTGGACCCATTGCAACAATGAGATGTACAAGTCATTATGTTGAAAACAAACTTTACAACTTTGTTGCAGGATGCGGTGGGAGGGGGAGCAGGGAGTATTGTGTGTGGGGGGGCGAGGGGACAATGGGAAGGAATGGGAAGGGGAAATAAAGGAGGAGGCTACAAAGCTTGATAAGAAATGTACTCAATATCTTGCCCATGTAATTGTAACCCCTCTGTACAGTATTTTCACAACAAAATATAAATATATATATATATATATGTGTATCACATTAAAATATTGTACTCATTGGTTCTGGGAAGGTGGCTCAGTGGTAGAGCACTTGCCTTGCATGCATGTGGCCCTGGGTTCAATTCCTCAGCACCACATAAGCAAAAAGAAAAAAAGCTGGAAGTGGGGCTGGGGCTCGAGTGGTAGAGCACTAGCCTTGAGCTGAATAGCTGAGGGACAGCACCCAGGCCCAGAGTTCAGGCCCCACGACCGGACACGCTTCCCCCCAAAAAGATATGTACTCATTATCTTGGCCATGTAATTGTAACCCTTTTGTACAGTATTTTCACACACACAAAAAAAAGATGTAACTTATAGAGTTTGGAATATAGTGAATGAGGAGATGAAGAGAAATAGTTTGGAGTAAATATGTTCAAATACTTTATAACTTAGTATGATCACATAATAAAATTTAAGTATAAAAATAGGGTAATATAATTAATAAAAGGAATAAAATTTAACAAGCTACACTAAGTGGACATATGTGTATAACACAATTAAAAATACTTTGTGAAATTAAAATTTCTAATAAAAAGACAAAAATTCGTTCCAGTTATTATAGATTCATATGTTAATATCTTTTTTTCAGTTAATTCCTTGACGAAGTAAAAGGAGAAATATATTTTGCTCATTTAGAAAGACAATCTTGTCCAATTAGCATTAAAGTATTTTAGTTAATGACTGTAAATGTGAAATTTTTCTATCAACCTAATTATTATATTAGAATATTTTCAATGTATTCTTCAAAATATTATCTCTGTAGGTATATACTTTTGCTATTTATTTAATGTTTTCTTACTAAATTGATATATGCCATTTTCTGAATGTAGTTTGGTGTATGCAACTAAGATATATTATACCTGATCTGGAAATCAATTATTCAGTTTTTTTTAAATCAAAAATGCTTATAGTGAAATAAAGAGGTAAATCCAAATTATGTATATTTGAAGACAATGCTTGGTTAGTCCTCTTCTCACATTACCCATTCCCTTCTTGAGAATAATACACATTGTAAGGAAATGTTTAGAATGTTTTGGAGAAATAGTTTGACTTTAAACCAGTGATTTACTACATGCTTCATTTTGTTTACTTTATATCCAGAAAAGCTAAATTCTTTTTTTAATATTTTTGTGAAAATATTGTACAGTGGGTTTACAATTATATGGGCAAGATAATGAGTACATTTCTTATCAAGCATTGTAGCCTCCTCCTTTGTTTCCCCTTCCCATCCCTTCCCATCCTCCCCTCGCCCCCACCCCCGCCCAATCCTCCCCGCTCCCCCCTTCCCCCCTACACCAAAGTTGTAAAGTTCATTTTCGATATAATGACTTGTACATCTCATTTATGCAATGGGTCCACCTGTATCCATATTTAAACGATTTGTTTTTCCCCTTCCCCTCCACAAATTATACCGATATCAAATACAGTGAATGCAGAAAAGCTAATTTCTTACCTTATCATTTTCCTTAGGCTTTACACTAAGGTTTAATCTCTGATAGGTGACAGATAAAGGTGACACTTTTTAAAAATTGCTAAATTTAGGCTGAGGAATCTAGGTACAAGTATACTCATGCAGATAGGCCTCATCAGTCATGAGACCATGATATCAAAATGCTAACCTATGCTTACTGGTGTCATGTTTATGAGATTCTGTGTATTATGAACAGTGATTATGAGCATTTGTTTTGTAATCAACATCATTTAATGGGTTAGGAAATGAAGTGAGACATTATACTCAGAACTAAATTGAAGGAGGAATCCAAAATTTGTTAATGATATACACTTAACACAATGTTTTAAAAATGCAAGCTAAAGGAAATAATTTGTAAAAAAAATCAACATTTACAATAAATACAGAATCAGTATGACTGATTTATTTTTTTATCCAGGTTGCCATATGGCTTGCATGATGACTTTTCTGATTATATGTTTAGTTAGGTCTTGATATTTAGTTGGTGAAGTTATGTTCTTTCATATATTCATTTGTCAGATCAAAGAGTAAATGAATTCCATGCCAGAGCCAACATCCATAATAATGTTATAGTTGTATCCTGCTACTTTGCCAAACTTTCAAATCAGCTCGAGTATCTTGAGTCTTTTCTCAATCTCACTAAATAGGTATGCAATTTTGTCAGCACTAGAAATATTTTGACCACCATTTATTAAAATTGTATTTTCCAGAAGCTACTATTCTCTTTTCATGAGATTTTTAATTTCATTTATATAATGTGCTGATGTTTTCCTTTAGATAACCCTTGTTCAGTCTTCTACAAACAGTGTAATTTAGAGTAGGTTTAAACTAGGTAAACTCATGTAAACTGCTCAGATTCTATTACTTGCATATTTTGTCCTTGTTAAATCAGTGGTATTTAGTTCCCAATATGGATACTATTGGACTTATTCATTGCATTTATGAATATTTTAAGTATGTCATGATTTTTGTGATTTAATACCTTAGCATTTTTTCTTTTAAATATGTGCAGATCTTACTTCATATACAGTTACATTTGTTTTCAACAATTTGATCCATTAAAGGGATTTGCTATATTAGGTTCAACCAGATGAATTTAATTACAAATTAACACAACCTTATTTATGAGAGACAGTTATCCTTATAGCTCTACTCAAATTAACATGTATTTGAGGTTTGTGTACTTAAAAAATCTGTACATAATATGTTTTTGTTCCTGGGGGAGTTCCACTTTCTTGGTTGTTTCTCCAGCTGTGGTGACTGCAACATATGTGTGCATTTTATTTCAATGGTTTTGTGTTTATATTTTGTTTCATATAAGAGAAAGTACAAATAAAATCAGTGATTTAGAACTTTTTCAAATAGAATTCTACGAGAGACACTTGAATTTCTATGACAACTTGGAATGGTCAGGTCTTAGTGGGGAGTAGCAAAACAACAGAGACATTGTTGGATGTGAGTTGAATTCTTCTTCCTTTTGCCTCACTATTTCCAATGATATTACTTCAAAGTTTTTAGTGAAAAGAAAATAATTTTGTCTGTATGAACTCAGAATATTTGGTTTAATTGGGACACACTACACATTCATATTAGATTTTAACACTAAAATCTTTTTTTTCCTTAGATTAAAAACACAGTTGTGAATTTATAATGTTAAAATAGCACTTAATAATTTAAATGAAATTGTCCAAACTATTTTCACTTCACACTATGTGCAATATAGAATGTAATAATACTGTGTAAGATAGTATGCAATAATTGACTTTGTGCAAAGTGAATGATAGTGGATTTTTGTGAGATACTGAGTAATAGTAAAAATTATATTTGAATCTATTAAAAAATCCCAGTTACATATAAAAATAACTCATAGTTATAAATTAATACTGAAAAAATAAGATTGTTTATTGGAAAAAGCCAGAAATTTCAATAAGCTTGCTTTTTTAAAATTGACTTGGATCTGGGCTTTGGTGGCTCATGCCTGTAATCATATCGACTCAGGACTCTGAGATCTGAGGATAGTGGTTGAAAGCTATATGGACAGAAAAGTCTGTGAGACTCTTATCTCCAATAAACGTCCTAAAAACCAGAAATGGCACTGTGGCTCAAGTGGTACAGTGCTAGCCTTGAGCTGAAGAGCTGAGCGACAGTGCCCAGGCCCAGAGTTCAAGCCCCACGACTGACAAAAAAAATTGGCATGGAGTTTTACTTTATTATTTCATGATTTTTATGAGTGTTTGTTCAGTGAAAATGTCATTGGTTTTTATATTTTGTGTTGGCATAAAATGAGCCTACCATTGTCTTAAATTAATCAGACAAACCTTCTGATTCTATGACAACATAAATTTTGTGACTAATGGTTAAGACCAAATTGCCTTTTTGAAAAAAAATTTATATCACACCCCAAAAAAGAGGAACAAATGAAAATATAAGCCAAAAACGTACTCTGTAAATCTTGATGGACTAATAGTCTGTCAGTTTGTTTTAACTATTAATCAAAAATTAAAGTAATACTAGGTAATATTAACCCATTCAAATTTCTTCATCCTTGTCATTTAAAAAACACTTTAAAAAGAAATTCAACAGGTGGTAATAGACGAATTTTGCCATTATGCAGTTTAATAGAGCTCTGAGTTGTAGATATAGGACATTCATCTAAGTGACTAAATATTTAAATTAAATCCCATAAAGTATATTCCTTCAATTTTCTGGCTAAAGTGTTCTACAATCTATGTATTTTTAAAAGAAATATTGTATGTTGTTTCCTTGGTGACAATGTAATTGGAAGACTAAAAGTTTTCCTATACCATGGCCACCTTAAACAGGGTGGATGTATTAGGGTTGGCAGGTAAAACTTTTGGGACAGTTTTAATGTTTGAATCTTGGAAAGGATTTGATTGGGAATTGTGGCCGACTTTCATGGTTTGTGAAGAAAAATGGCATTGTTATATTAGTTTTTTTCAAACACACACATACACACATACGTACACACAGATACACACATTTGTAGTATAAAGACACACTCCGTCTGCAAGAAAATATTTTAATAGGAATTCCATAAAATATTTAGTCTGCTGAGATCTAATTAGAATTTATAGAAATATCTAGTTGCTTCCACCCCTGTACATGTCATTATCATTAGTGAAGCTGTTGCCATTTGAATTTAGAATGCCCCAGAAAGACTTTCTATTTCTTCCCAGACTCTGGAGAGTACCTGAATAGTTCTTCTGGAGATTAAGTTCTTCAGTGTGAAATCTATGAGAACATAGACTCTCATCTACTTTCTTCTTTCATCTTTTAATCATTCTAAGTCAAAAACTTTTCTCTTTGACATACTCTCCACCTTGATATTGTCTTGTCACACCCTCCAAAGCAAAAAAACCAACTAAACATACACTGAAACCTTCAAACTTGTAAATTTGAGTAAGACTTTGTTTAATAAATGGACAATATCACTAACTATGATAGGTTATAAAGCTAACACAAGTCTAGTCTTTCTAACAATGTAGAGTTCATTATATTGTGCTCGATTATAACATATCTAACTTAATGTTTTATTTTATATTCTAGTTTCTGTTGATCCCATGGCTTAAACTCAGGGCCTGGATGGTGTTTTCGTGTTCTAGGTCAGTGCTCGACATACAATCTGAACTGGAATTCCATTTGCCCTGGTGGTTAATTGGAGATAAGAATCTAATGAACTTTTACTCAGATTGGCTTTGAACTGTGATCTTCAGATCTCAGCCTCTTAACTAGCTCAGATTACATCCTTGAACCACCAGTGCCTAGCCATGTTGCTTATTTTGTATAATTCCAATTTTCATCACTATATAGGTGCTCTTACTGCAATAAAAAAAATTACCTCTGTTTTCACTGTATTTGCTATTGGTATAATTTGTGGAGGGGAAGGGAAAAACCAAATTGTTTAAATAGGGATATAAGTGGACCTAGTGCATCAATGAGATATACAAGATGTTATGTAGAAAAAGGAACTTAACAATTTTGGCTTGGGGTTTTTGGGGAGGTTGGGGAGGGGAAGATGGACAGGGGTGGTAAGGGGAAACAAAGGAGGAGGTAACAATGCTTGATAAGAAATGTACTCATTATGGGGCTGGAAGGTGGCTCAGAGGTAAAGTGTTTGCCTTGCATGCATAAGGCCCTGGGTTCGAATCCTCAGCACCACATAAACAAAAACAAAAAAGCCAGAAATGAAGTTGTGGCTCAAGTGGTGGAGCGCTAGCCTTGAGCTGAAGAGCTGATGGACAGAAAACAGGCCCAGAGTTCAGGCCCCACGACTGGACCCCCTCAGCCCCCCCCAAAAAATGTACTCATTTCCTTGCCCATGTAATTGTAACCCCTCTGTACAGTATTTTCACAATAAAAAAAACTTAAAACATACTGAGGATATTTGTAAAGTATATAATGAAGTTACATTCTTTACCAAACCTATGCAAAATCTATGCTAAAATATTTCTATTTCAATGTACATTTCCTGCAACCAGTTTGAAATCGTTTAATACTTGTCACACCAACTTTCTCTATACCCTACTGGAGATTTAATTGTTCATGTATGTCTGTGTATGTATATTTATATGTATATGTATAAGTATCTATCTATATATGTTCCAATGTGGATCATCAGAATTGAAACTTTGCTTTGTTTTACTGTTCAGCAATTAAACCTGGCCAGCTCATTCTGTAGCAATATTTGTGTTCATTCTGGTCATTCATTTATTTACCACACCATCAGCCTTCTAAAATCAGCTTCTTTTCCTGGAGAAATTACCAATCAGTCCAACCAATATACACCCAGAGCGTTTTAATAAAGCAAGCTTTAATGAAGGAAGAAAACATGAAGGGACAACTACAGAATTTCTACAGAGACCTGACATCTTTCCCATTTCTGCCTTCCTCATCATACTTAGGAAAGCATTGACGAACACTATAAATATACTGCATTTATAACTTCAAGATCAGTGTTTTTTTTCCAACCTGAAGTCTTCTTTTCCATGATTTTTGACATAAACTTTTGGGGGATATTTTTTATTGTGATGGGATTCCATCCAAAACAATGCCATGTATGTCAAGAAAGTCAATGTTTTCAACTCAAAGTACTAAACAAAAGAGGGAAAAAATTATGGTTAGCTATATATGTTAAGCACAAATATAGGCAATATCAAGATATTTTGAAATTGTATACTTTTACTGGATAAAGTTGCTCAAACCAATAATATTACCTACTTGGAAAACAGAGATTAGAGAATTCCATCTCAAGGCAAGCCCAAACACAAAAAGAAGTTTCAGATACTCTAACCATTTGCTGGGTGCAATGTTTTATGTTTGTGTTAGGAAGACCACAGTCCAAGCATGCCCAGGCATAGTGATACTGCCTCAAAATAAGCAATCCAATTATAATCTGCAGATATGGTAGTAGTAGATATGCTGTTTCACAAGTAAAGTGTTTTGGGTTCAATCCTCCAGTTCCTCTAGAAATTTAAGTGTGTGCCAGGGTAAGAATTTGGCATGTCTAAGGTCAAGATTTCATACTCGTTTAACAAGTTCTAATAAAGCCTTTACTTTTTTTGCTATTAAAAAAATATAACCATATCTTCCATGCCACAAAAAAATGATTTCCTATTAGAGATTTTCTTTCATCCATTAAGTAATATGTTATGCGTTGGATATTGTCCCACTGAAATCATACTAAAGATCAAAAACCTACTGTCTTAGAAAGTGACTGTATATAGAAACAGAATCTCAATGGTAGCATTTAAGTTGAAGTCTCCTCCAAGAGAAGCAGAAGGACTTGAATATGCCAAGGAAAGAAGACTCAGAAGACACAAGCTCTGATCTTGGAGTTTTAGTTCCACCAACTCAGAGGAAATGTATTTATAGTGTTAATGCACTCAAGCTGTGGTAGTTTATTATTACAATTACTACCAAATATGTGTATTCTATAAGACATGAAAAGTCATTGACTGTTGGGGTCCATGACTCATCTCTATAATGATAGTGATTAAGAAGGATGAGACTTGGGGGATAATGGTTTTCTGTCTAGTAGGAAAGTTCATGAGGTTCTATTTCCAATTAACTACAAAAATTTCTGGACTTGGGCATGGTTCAAATGGAAGACTGACTACTGTTAGCAAACTGAGCATGAGTTACGTTCAAGCCCCAAATAGGGAGAAAGAAAAAGTTATTAGAAAACTACTATGAGAAACAGAATTGTGAATAGGAAAGCAGAAATAAAATAAATAAACATATTGATACAAACAAAGCTTCCCAATATGAAATAGGGCACAAACTATAATTTTTAGGGTTTTCCTTCCTATGCAGTAGAACTAAATGGTATTTTGACTTGACGAAACTAAAATGTAAAACTGTAAGCAATAAATAATCACATTACTTTTATGTTTCCATAATTCAACTTGTCTAAAATTGTTCTATACTGAAATGATCGTCATTGATATCTTTCTCAATATACCAAATGTTTATATTTTCAGCTGACCTTCCACAAAACTCATATCCCAAACATAAATTTTTGGTTTGTTCAAGCAATCAAAAGAATATAAACATATGTCTCAAAATGTTAATTACCTTTATCTACTGTCATTAAAGTAGTAAAACTAATAGAATTAAGTATATACCCTGAGAGAAATAAGACACTTCCTTCTAAATACAGACTGGTAGACACACACACACACACACACACACACACACACACACACACACACACTTACCACTTTCACTCAGGTTAGGTTCCTGACATTGTGTATCAGACAATGATCTAATAATCTTCCTGCCCAGACATAAAATACATTCATAATTCCACAATACAAAAACACCAGATAATTCAAAATAATGAGAACATTTCACAGAACCAAAACAATGAGAACATTTCACAGAACCAACCAGATAATTCAAAATAATGAGAACATTTCACAGAACCAACCAGCTCTTGAGCCATCTACTCCTCTGATTTCATTTATTCATGATGATGCATTTTTCATATCATAATTAAAAATATTTTTGACTCTCTGATTAGCAGACAAAAATAAGTTATCATATAATAGAAAATATAGGTAAACTTACCTGTCTGTAGATAATTTTTAATATATCTTAACAAAGACTCCTGTTTCCTTCTTGCAGAGTCTGTTTCTGGCATTTTACCCTAATGTCTAATTCTAAATTACAAAGGACTTGCCATTATTATTCCTTAATGGAATTAAATCTGATTTGTTTGCTTATTCTAAAGTAAATTTTCTCAACAACTTGAATTATTGTTTCTGTTATTCCTAAGCAATTTGAAATATCAAATAAAACTGGAAATTCCCTTCAGCAATGATTTGTGAATGGCATTAGTGTTGTGGAGGGATGCAGGACTTGAATTATCTAGAGTGCCTTAAAAATGGCACTGTTGGGTCTGGGAAGGTGTCTCAATTGTAGAGTGCTTGCCTTGCATGCATGAGGCCCTGGGTTTGATTCCTCAGCACCACATAAGCCAAAAGAATAAAAGCCGAAAGTGGCCCTGTGGCTCAAGTGGTAGAGCACTAGCCTTGAGCTGAAGAGCTGAGGGACAGCGCTCAAGCGCAGAGCTCGGGCCCCACGACCAGTCCCCCCCAAAATGGTACTGTTATCCAAAAGGCTGATCGTTTAGTCAGCTTTTAAAGTGTGGTCTTCTTATTTCATCTAAGAAGATTAAAGTATGCTTTTCATCACATTCTTGCCTGCAAAACAATAGAATTATTTCCTTTGTACAGTTGATGTCCAGCTGCCACTGTAGTGAAACCTACAAACAACTGCACAGCTGTGTTAGCTGCTGTACATTTTGAAATTTTCTTCCAATAGCCCTTCTGATTTGAGCCCAAATTCATGGTATAGTCACATAATCCACAATTACAAAGCAACAAAATATACAAACACCACATGCAAAATGAGGTTCATTTTTTTCTGTTGTTTCCTGTTTTTCTTACTGTCTTTTAAGGAGCTAGGGGCTGTTCTCATTATTGTTGATGTGACTTAAATAAATTCACCAGATTTTTCAAATAAAATAAAGAGATATTTAGTCACAAAATACAGCTAAGCATTTGCGTGATTTTTTTTATTCTACTCCTGTTCTCAGTTATCTTCAAATAACATAGAGATGAGCCAATCATGTGTGTAAATCGAAACGTATCAAGCACACAGAACTCTAATTTCTATATCAACTTCACCTAGAAATGAAAATTATCACCTGTTTCATGTCTTAATCTACTTAAAACAAGTTTTATTAATTTTATCAATAAATTTCATAATCTATGGTATTGATGCATTGCATAAGTATTTGATACCTTATTTCCACTGAATTAATATTACATATAGTTTACTTTTTTACATATGATATAATGATATTTTTGAGGATAAAACATACCTGTTTTTCATTTTGGTTGCCAAAATGGAAATATTAGGCATTTTGAAAATTTAACTTTAAATCTAAGCGTTTAAATTTCACTAGGACTTGAATTGTGTTACTTACAACTTTCATATTAAAATAAAAAGCATTATTAAATAGAAAGCAAAATTATGTTATCACACCTTAATCCCTGAATTAATTTTATGATAAAAAACAATTATATTTATATAACAAGATATACATATGCAAACAAACTATGAGATACACAAAAAACACTTTTTTTGTTTTGTGTTTGTTGTTTATACTTTGTGATGATTCTGTATTCTTTACCTTATGCCTTGTATATTCATTGTATATCTTCAGGAAGGTGAGGGGTGGGCACAGAGCTTTAGGGAAAAGAGCGAAAAATTGTAGCAATGGAGTTCATTGAACATTGACGAAAGTGAACTATTTAACACATGGGTGGTGACAAGAGGGTGGGACTGGGAACAAGTGAGGGAACTGAAGATATTTCACAAAAGGAAATGTACTCTTTACCTGACTTATGTAATTGTAATCCATCTATAAATCACCTTAATAAGAACAACAGAGTAAATTTATTTTAAAAAGTTTCTTAGAATCCTAGAAGTTGTTTTGTTCACTGGTTTTAGCTGGTTGAGTCTATCTCTGAAAATACCTAGGTTGACATTCATTGGGCAAATATGTGAGCTACTAGTAGATAAATGTCAATTATGATTTACATTTTTTTAAGACTCTAATTCATTTATTTCTTTAATCTAATTTGTATTATTTCTGTTTACCACTTTTTGATTTGGCTTGTTTCTGTTTTTCAAGGACCTAGTGCCACAACCTTAGTGCTGATTCAAGATTGTTCTAATTTGTTGATATACATACTCAAAGACATAAATTTTCCTCTGAGTATTGCCTGTGTTGTTGTGTCCCAGAGGTGGTAGTATTTTGTATGTTCACTTCCACTGAATTCCATAAACATTGCAACTTCCCTCCATATCTCTTCAGTGACTCACTAATGATTTAGCAATGTGTTATTCAGTCTGTGAGGTTCAGAATTTTCTGTGATGCCTCTTGATGCCAAGATCTAATTTGGTCCCATCGTGATCTGACATGATACAAAGAGTAATTTCATTCTTATTTTTGAATTTTCACAGATTTTTCTTGTGATCTAAGATATGATCTATTTTGGAGAATATTCCATGGGCTGCTGAGAGTAATATGTATTGTGAAGCTGTTAGGTGAAATACTCTGTAGATATCTTTTAGGTATAGCTTGTCAATGCAGTTATTTAACTCTGAAGTTTTTTGCTAGGCTTTTACCTGGGTGGCCTGTCCTGAGGTAAGAATGATGTATTCAAGCAACCAACAATGTATTTGGATGTATGCATGTTTTTAGGGTATGTAGTATTTGTCTGATGAATTTGGGAGCTCTAGGATTCATGGTATTGATAATTAAAATTGTTATATACCACTGATGGAGAGTTTTCTTTATGAATATTTAATATCATTCTTTGTCTCTTTTTTACTTTCATACCACTTTTAATTTAAAGCATATTTTATCTAATAGTATAGCTATTCTTACCTGTTTATGAGGTCCATTTTTTTATTTTTTAAAGATCATGTACAGAAGGGTTACCATTACATAAGTCAAATAATGAGCACATTTCTTTTTGAAAAGTGTCATCTCTTCTCTCATATCCTCCCAGTTTTTCCCTTTCAACCTCCCTCCCCCATAAGTTGTATAGTTCATTTACAATGTAGTGTCTATTGAGTAGCCCTGCTGTATTTTGTTAACCTTGTGTCTTACCATTTCTGTTTTCTCCCTTGCGCTTTCCAAATTTACATATGAGACAAAAGGTGCAGAAATATAAAAAATACAGCATCAGAACACAGAAGGAAAAAGCAATTATTTTAATGAATACTAATGATTATTTTAATGAATATTATTTTATATGATGACATTCATATAGCTATTTAGCCTTGGTGATCTTCTCCAAAGAGTATCCTCCTTTTACATCACTGTATAAATGTTTAGAATCTCTTATAATTTATCATGGGCAAGTGTAATATTTTCTCTTTTACCATCCAAGTGTTTTTAATTCTAATTAGAGGCACATTCTAATACAACAAATGAAGGAAATCAGACAACTTATATTTCTTTGAGTCTGTCTTTCTTCACTTAATATAAGTTTGGTCCAAGTCTTTCCATTTCCTTATGAATGGTATAATATCATTCTTTCTGTGTGAATAGAATTGCATCATACTGAAGATTTTCTTCCTGGCAAAGGAAAAAGTTAGCAGGATATATAGAAAGAGAACAGAATGGACGAAGATTTTTACTAGCTAAGCATCAGACAATTGGTTTCATAATTAACCCATATTTAGAGATCAAAAAGTTAAACCCAACAAAAACAAACCCTCAAATAAACAAGAACCCAATTAATATATGGGATAAATGTTTAAAGATAACTTCTTAGAAAAAGAAGTAAGAATGACAAATAGACACATCTCTCTCAATAAAAGAAATGCAAATCCAAACAACACTGCGATCCATCTCACCCCTGTTACAATGTCATTATGAAAAAACGAACAATCACAGTTATTGATAGATGTGGCCCAAAGGAAACTCTATTACCCTGTTGTTGGGAATGTAATCTTGTTTTACCCCTTTGGAAAACACTATGAAAATTGCTCAGAGAACTGAATAGAGAGCTACTATGATCCAGCAATTCCACTTACGGGCATTTATACAATGGAGCAGAAACAAGGCCAAACTGAAGCTACCAGCAAAATCATGGACATTATTGCATTATTTTCTCTAGCCAACATAAGGGAGCAGCCCAGGTGTCACTCATTGTAAAAAGAGATCAAGAATTATAAGTGTATACATACATAATATATATTAATATATATATCTAATGTCATTGATCCCAATTTACAAGTGTATATGTGTGTATATGTGTGTATATATGTGTACATATGTATCTATATACATACATATGTACACATATATACACACCTATATATGCATGCATAATGGAATTCTGTTCATCTATCAGAAAGAATAATATTGCACCATCTTTAAGCAAAATGAAACAAAGAAATAATATAAGTGAAATAAAGCCCACTCAGAGAAACTTAGCTTACATGATTTTCTTCATTTGTGGTAGATAGAAGGTGCCTATAAATGTAAAAGTAAACACATTGGATGGTATGCAAGGAGGTACAAATGAATTATCTGAAGTGTCAGAGTCCATGGAGAGTGAAAATTCTATAATTCTCTTAAAAGACTAAGTCACAGCTCAACAAAATAATTACTAGTAAATATGAACTGCAAGAGAGGACAGTGGGGGGAATTATTGGAGGGGTAGGAAATTGAAGTTTAAAAGGATAGAATACAGGCAAGAATCCATTGTAAACTTCCCAGAATTGAAATATACAAAGGAAAGGGTAGTGTGAAATGGGAGTGAAGATGTTGAAGTGGTAACACAATTCCAGGTGCATTGTACCCATAAATTGCTTTGTTAAATGGCAAGTAATTCCATAACATAATATTGAGATACATAAGGATTGGGGTTGATTGGGAGGTGTGGATGAGAATGTTGAAAGAGGTGACAGTAATCAACATGCACTGTATCCATAAACTGTCTCAGTGAATGTACAACTACTTAAAGATTATAAAAATATTCAAAAATTAATTATGACAGTTGAATAGAGTTGAACCTCAATTCAATTCCCATTTAAAAATATTTTTAACCTGTAGACTTGGAGAATAAAATTCAAATAATAAAATTTTATGAATCTTTTTTATCAGAATTTGTGATATTAACTAAAAATTACTTTGCCTTTTGTCAGCCATTGGGCTTTTATAAGAGAATACTTCAAAGTAAGTGGCTTAAAAATAACAGGAGTATATTACCCATATGCTAGAAGCTTGAATATTAATTATAAAAATGGTTATTCAAACAATTCCTTATCTTATGGGAGTCCACTTTCTGGTTCATTATAATCTAATTTCTGGACGTTCACATGGCAGAATAATTATATTGGGCTTCTTTCATCAGGATCATTATTGTAGTGTCATCTCTGAAAAGTTGATTCTAATATCACCAGAAGAGGGAATAGAATTGCAACATGTGTATCTGGAAGGAGTTACATAGTCCAATACACTTTGCAACTTTTGCTTTAATTCAGTGTAGAGTATCATTTGGATATTATTTCATAGAAGATAATAACTTAAGGACAAATTTATATCATGTGACTTATGTGAATGATTCTTCTTACAATGGGAATAATTATAGTGATAGCAAAGTGAAATATGATTGTTTAGTGGCTCTTGAATCACATCACAGGTTATAATGTAAATGTGTCACAGCCTTTTTAAGGACCTTTTGATGTATTTGAACAATCTCCGATGAGATCATTGCTTTCAGAAATATTCATTTGAGCCAACAAATACAGATCTCCTTTGATTTTAATTACTTCCTGCTATTAGGACTCACACAGACACAAAATCAGAGCATGCTAATTTCTCTGATAAAATACATAATAAAATTGTTATAATTAATATAATATTAAGACTGTAATATTAATAGCAGTATAAATCCTTGTATTCACATTATATAATATATTGACATCCTTTGGTTTAATCAATTTTTAGAATATTTATACCTAAGTGTAAATTGTTTGCAAACATTTATTTGATGATATATAGAAAATGAGAAAAAGATTTGCATACATATTACTACAGTTGCAAACAGATTCACCAGGTTGTTTATGATCCTTCATTTGTTGCTTTCATTCGTGCATGGAGAACATGCAAAGAAGTGAAAATTGCAAACTTGACTTTACTAAAGGATTCATTACATGAAGTTTTTGTTGGGCTAAATATATTTTATAAATTAAATTGTTTGTCCCTCCCTCCCTCCCTCCCTCCCTCCCTCCCTCCCTCCCTCCCTTCCTTCCTTCCTTCCTTCCTTCCTTCCTTCCTTCCTTCCTTCCTTCCTTCCTTCCTTCCTATCTTCTTTCCTTCCTCCTTCCTTCTCTCCATCCCTTCTTCTCTCTCTCTCTTTCTCTCCTTCCTTTCTATCTTTCTTTGTTTCTTTCTTTTTTCTTCCAAACTTCCTCTCTTTCTTTTACTCAGAATATCTATTATGGCTATGGAAAAAATGCCAATGTTGTACTCCAAGGTGTTATGAGTAGTTATAAATATTAACTAAATTAATATTAATTTTAATAACCTATGTTGTATCTTAAGACAAATTGTACTAAAAACTTCACAAACGTTGCAAGATATGTAACAAATATTACTTTACATGATATTGTTTATTTCTTCAAACCAAAATAAGCATTTAGACTTAATATTGTATATGTGTGTGTGTATGTTGTTCTTGTGATTTTAATTCAAGACCTATCCTTTCGTTGTTGTTTGTTTGTTTTTTTCCCTCAAGTATGTTGCTCTATCGTTTGAGCCACAATTCCACTTCTGGCTTTGTGTGTGGTGGTGTGTGTGTGTGTGTGTGTGTGTGTCTTGTGGTGTGTGTGTTTAATTGAGATATGTCTCACAAACTTTCTTGCCAAGTCTGGCTTTGCACCCCCGCTTACTGAGTAGTGAGGATTACAAGCTTGAGACACTCATATTTAGCACAGGATTAATATATCTAAGAATAAAATAAATTTCATATTATTTGAATTCTAGAGGCTCAATTTAACAAATTAATACTAGGTATTTATTTAGTTATTAAACTTGAACCTGCAATGTGAAAAATAGTTTTCATTTTTATGAAAAAATATACACTCAAAGGTTTAAATGACAGAATCTTCGGACAAATTGAAATAATCTATTATTCAAAAGCAAAAAAGGGATTGTTAATCAAATTTCTCATGTAAGCTAAAAGCAATAGGCTCTGTCAGGCTGAATGCTCTTTCAGGCAATTTTTCCTTAAAGTAAATATTATCTACTGTGGTCACATGATTTTCTCTTCTTTTAAACCTAAAGTTTTTTTGACATAAAAATGTAGGTTCATACATTTTCTTTGGGGGGGCGTGTGGTTGTGGGGCCTGAATGCTGGGTCTGGGCACTGTTCCTCAGCTCTTCAGCTCAAGGCTAGTGCTCTACCATTTGAGCCCCAGTGCCACTTCCAGCTTTTTTATTTTTGCTTATGTGGTGCTGAGGAATCGAATCCAGGGCCTTATGCATGCAAGTCAAGCGCTCTACCACTGAGCCACCTTTCCAGCCCCATACATTTTTTGAGTATATAAAAATCTTAGTTACTGGTCACGTATTTCTGAGGTTTGAATACCAAGTCGTTTCAGAGAAACACTGAATTTTATGTATTTTATGTCAACAGTGATTTTTAGAAATTGAATCAATTTCAGTATAAGATAACTAAAGCAAGATATTCCATCACTTATCCAATTATTACTATAGAGTTGAATAACTTATTTTTGAATGGTAAGAAATTCATATTATACCTACTCTCTATAGAATAATCAAAAGATCATGATAGTATTTATTTTTCCTTCAACTTGAAAGAAAGAACCTCACTATAGATGACAAATACTTGAATGGAAATGCCATCAAATTATGAAAAATTCAAATCATTATGAGTTATATGAAATAGTCATTTTGGAAGCTCACAAAATGAAACCTCTTGATGCTTCCTTATCTGTTAAATAAAATGTATTTGCACTCAAAATATTTCTTTCATCTCTCCAGCAATGGTATAACCAAACCACCTCTATGCCAAATAGCATCTCTAATATTTAGGAACAGATGTTATTGCAATTGTACAGAAAGATCTATTTTCCCCACTCTAGAAATTAAATCTGAAATCATAAAGGATTGGGATTAATAACTAGATTTCACTATGTTGCCATAAAGAGATGTACCCTTTCAAGTGGGCATAGTGATTAGGTCACTAAGAACTTGTTATCAAAGAGGATGTTAAGATCAAAGTCATTTCTTCCTCTTCCTTCTTTTACTTCTCCGTCTCCTTCTACTTTCCCTTCTCTTTCTCTCTTCCCCTCCTACTCTTTCTCCCTGTTCCAATCCTATACCTCTTCTTCTTTACTTCATGGCTTCCATAAATACACATACTCCATCACATGTTCCAGATATCAGGTATTGTACCACCACCAACCCAAAACAATAAGGATAAGAAATGTAAATTGAAATGTGTAAAATCAGAAGCTAATATTAATCTTTCCTCCTTTTAAGTTAATTTTATAAAGTATTTTGTCATATTAATAGGAGACTGACACAACATGCTCTCATTTCTTGTGAGGGATAAGATTTACTGGAAATAAATCTGATCATCATTGTCCTAATATAATGATTGGTTAAATTAATATTATATCTGCACAAATCTACTTTAAAATATCAGATATACTTCAATAAGATGCAAAAAATGTGTTCAGAGGAAGATGGCAGAGGAGAAGCTGGAGGCTAAACAAGCACTGGCATAGAAAGCAAGTTTAGTGTTCAAGTAAACAGTCCTAGACTACAGAATCACACCAAGTATGCCATCACATTACAGAGAGTTTCGCCAGAAAGGGAAAATCCAGGCAAGGAGACAGATCTAAGCATGTGTTAGTAGCCACGGTTGTGGCAGCTGCGTCGGGAGAGCCAGTGATTATAGCCACCATACCTACATCACAGAGAGTTATGGAACAAAGGAGCCAGAAACAGTGGGCGAGCAGATTCTACTCAACACCAATAAGAAATTACAAGGAGCAGATATCTTCATCCTGAAGATCACAGACCTGAGACAGTCCAGGAACCAAGACTCTGGTGGTAGTAGAACCCTGACATCGTCACTCCTTCCCAGGGAGCACAGGAGGAAAGGCATCCCCTCCCCGCCACCACCATCAGAGATCCCCATCTTTGATACTGACAAAGGTCTATTTGAACAGCTATCTCCAACTCAGGTATTGGAAAAAAACAAGAATCATTTAGGAGGTCACAGGAACCTGACCTGACCTGCCAGGCTCACCTCCACCCAAGGGAAAGTCAACTAGCCTAAGCATGGAAGCCCGGCCCTGGAGGAGTGACTTTCTTCACTAGGTAAACAGAGCCAGGGTCTGCCCATCCCTAAGGCAGCCTAGACAATCAATTGAAATTCAGTAAACATAAACCATGAGAATGGCTCCAGGATGGGCTCTGTGAGTATCTCAGGAGCTAGCTCCTCAGTTAAAAGCTACTGTTTGCTGAAAAGCCTCAACCCTCTCCTAGAACCTAACCTCATCACAGCATCTCCAAACTAGAGGAAACAGCCATCTCCCTCTTTTGTGATTCTCAAAGCAGATCTCCCATCCACTGACCTAGCCTGGGAGGTGGTTCACAAAATCCTGGGCATTGCAGAGAATTTTTCTGCCTGCTCAAACAAACTGACTTAAAAAACCAATCAAGCCACAGGAAAACCAAACACCACAAGCCGACCAGAGACTACAAAAGACTGGTTACAGCACAGGGGAGATACAAGATCTTCCCAATCTATACACCCCCGAAAAAAATCAAAGAATATTTTTTAACATTTTCAATTTTTTAATAAATTATTTTCTATTAATCCTTTTCCTCTCATAATTTTAATTTTAGGTGTGTATGTGGGTGTGCTGTATTTGTTATCACTCCTGACTTTTTGGTCCTTTTTTAATTCCTTTCTTTTTTTCTCTTTCTTTTTTGCAAAACTTAATTACTGTTCTGATAATCCCCAGATATTTAACCATCTTTGATAATTAGACTTTATCCACCATTGTGTACACATTTAATCCAGAAATTTATTACTTAATTCACAACCTCTTTGTCTTAAATTCTTTAATAGCAATATTACCTATTTATAACTATATAATTTTATGGAAACTAATTTTGAGAATTAATATTTTTTTAGTTTTTCATGTCTCCTTTCTATCCCTGCCTTCTTCACATCCTATTCTTTTCTTCTCTCAATATCATATTTAAACATACATACTTGTTAAGTGTTTCAGTTTTTTAATTTAAATTTTTTTTCATTTTTTCTTGTTATTTTTTTCTTAATCTCTGTCCTATCATTCTGTCCAATCCATTTCCCTCTATGAGATTAGGACTTGGTTAAATTCACTCTCCTTTTACCTGTCCACATCCCTCTAATCCTATTTTCCCCACATTTCTCCTTAAACCTAATAATAACTAGAGTGTATGTGCAGCCTTTTGACTCTGCTACTACAGGACTTTGGTTGATGCTTGCCTTAAAATGGTGTGCTAGCACAAAATTGGTGTTACTTTCATACCAAATGGGCAGAACAGGTCGGAAAAACACAAGAAAAATGGTAAGTCCAGGTACCTGAACTCCCACTCATGATAATCAGTTGACAGAATAGTTAATAAATAATCCAGAGGAGACTTCCCAAAAATCTCTACAAACACTACTGGTAAACATGGTGAATGAAAAGATTGAAAACCTGCAAAGGACTCAGTGTGAGTGTGATAGGGAGAGGCAGGCAAACCAAGGATTAATACTGGAATCTGGTGAGCATGATGAAGTTACTCAAAGATTGATACAGGAATTGCATGAGCAGGTTGAGGACAGTCAAAGAGAAATACAGAAATTGTGTGTGCAGCCTGAGAACAGTCAAAGAGAAAGACATGAATTACATGAGCAGCCTGAGAACAGACAAAGAGATACACAGGAATTGCGTGAGCAGGCTGAGAACAGTCAAAGAAAACTACAGGAATTGCATGAACATGAGGAACCTAATCAAAGAGTAATACAGGAATTGTGAGAGTAGGATGAGACTAGGCAAAGATCAATACAGGCATTCATGGAATCCATAAACAGACAGCTGAAAGAATTCTAGAAGACCACAAAAGGAATGATGAATGGAGACTACCAGAAGGAATGGGAGTCCAAGGAAACCATCACCAATCAACTAAGTGATTTGAGAATAAGCACTGAACACCAAATTAAGGAAGTAAAGAAGTTAATCCAAGAGCTAAAACAAAGCTCCAACAAAAAATTTGAAGCCATCAAAGCCGACCAATTAGAAAGAAAAGAAATAAAACACAAAGAAGAAAGTCTTGACAGTAGGTTAGACCATGCACTAGATGGAATCTCAGGTATTGACGACAGCCTAGGTATTATAGAGAAAGAACATACAATTATCTAAGACAAATCCAAGAAATATGATATATCTATTCAACATTTGGAAGACACCGTCAGAAGGCCTAATCTCAGGAAAATGTGTATATAGCAGCACTTAGAAACAGAAGTTAATGGTCTAGGAAATTTGTTTCAGGATCCTAGCGGAGAACTTCCCAAACATGCAAAAAGATAAGCCAATTCAGATACCAGGAGCTTTTAGAACCCCAAACAGACCAGACCAGAACAGGACATCGCACTGTCACATTATAATCTGCATAGTATCAATTCAGACCAAGGAAAAGAAGCTTAAAGCTGTCAAGGAGAAAAGATTAATCACTTATAAAGGGAAACTAATTAGAATCACCTCAGATTTCTCATCAGATACAATTAAAGCAAGTGCCTGGAATGATGTATGCCATGCCCTAAAGACAAATAATTATCAACCAAGAATACTGTTCCCAGCTAAAAACTCCTTCATACCCAAAGGTCAAATAAAAACCTTCCATAGCAAAGAAAAACAAACAATATTTCTCCACCAAACCAGCCATAGGAAAGATACCTAATGATGTCCTACAAATAGAAAATCAACAAGACCAAAATTAAGGCCAAGAAACAGCACCCAAACTGAGAATCCAAGAACTACAGGAAGAACCAATTGCCACGGCCCCCCAAAAGACGGATAACATGGGAAGAACTCCCAAATACCTCTCAGTCCTAATTCTCAACATTAATGGACTTAACTCTCCAATCGAGTGTCATAGACAATATAACTTAGATTAAAAAGCAAGATCGTTCTATTTGCTGCTTTCAGGAGTCACATCTTGCTCATAAAAACAAACACATTTTCAATGTGAAAGGCTGGAACAAAATCTACCAAGCAAATGGCCCCCATAAACAGGCTGGAGATGCAATCCTAATATCAGATAAAATAGACTTCAAATTAAAATTAGTGAGAAGAGATAAAGCAGGTCGCTACATACTAATTAAGAGATCTCTCTTCAGGAGGATTTTACATATCAAACATCTATTCACGAAACAACACAGCACTCAGATTTATCCAAGAAACACTACTTTCCCTCTAAGCTCACATAGATCCAAAAACTTTAATTGTTGAGGATTTTAACATACCACAATGCCCACTAGATAGATCAACTCAGCAAAAACTCAATAGAGAAACTGCAGATCTAAACAACTACATAGATCAATTAGATTTAACAGACATCTACCAAATATTTCAGCCAGCACCATCAGAATACGCGTTTTCCTAAGAAGCACATAGGACATTTTCCAAAATAGACCACATTTTAGGTCACAAAGCAAAGTTGTCCAAATTCAGAAAAATTGTAGTTTTACCTTTGATTCTCTCAGACCACAATGGAATAAAATTAGAACTCAACACCAAAAGCCAAAAGAAAGTCCTGTAACACATGAAGGCTAAACAACACACTGTTGAAACACCAGTGGGTCATGGAAGAAATTAGAAAGTAAATTCAAATATTCATGATATTCAACAAAAATGAACAGACAATTACCAGCTCCTCAGGGAAAAAGCAAAGACAGTACTTAGAGGCAAGATTATAGCTCTGAGTTCCTACACCAACAAATTGGAGAGATCTGAAACCAACAATTTAATGAGATATCTGAACCTCCTTGAAATAGAGCAAAAAGATAAACATCAATCCAGTACACGGAAAGAATTAAAATTACATCAGAATTAAATGAATTAGAGTTTTGAAAAATAATAGAAAGAATCAACAAAACAAAGAGTTCGTTCTTCGAAAATATTAACAAAATGGACAGGCCCTTAGCAAATCTTATCAGAAAAAGAAGAGAACACACACAAGTAAATAAACTCAGAGATGAGAATGGAAACATCTCCACAGAAACAACCAAGATTCAGAACATTATAAGGGAATACTTCTCAAACCATTGTGCTAATAAGTTTGAGAACTTGGCAGAAATGGACCTTTTCCTAGCAAATATTGACATGCCCAAACTAAACCAAGATTAGTTAAACCAAGTTAACCGACTCATACGAAGCATTGAAATAGAAAAAGGAATAAGACACTTCCCATCTAAGAAAAGCCCAGGACCAGGTGGTTTTACAGCAGAATTCTACAAGACCTTCAAAACAGAGCTCACACCAATAGTCCTCCAACACTTCAATGAAATTGAAAGAGAATGTTCACTACAGAACTCATCTATGAAGCCATCATAACCCTCAGCACATAACCAGGCAGGGACTCATCAAAGAAAGAGAACTATAGACCCATTTCTTTGATGAACATTGATGCAAAACTTCTCAACAAAATTTTGGCCAATCGATTTCAACATTGATCCAAAAAAAATCATACAGTGCAATCAAACAATATTCATTTCAGGGATGGAAATCTGATTCAATGTACTCAAATCAATTAATATGACTCATTGTATCAACAAAGAGCAAGGATTAAAACCCCATGTTTATCTCAATAGATGCAGAAAAATCATTTGACAAGATCCAACAAATCCTTTATGATGAAGGTTCTGGAAAAATTAGGAATTCATGGAATATTCCTGAATGCAGTGGAAAATTAGGAATCCAGGGAACATTCCTGAATGCATTAAAGGCTGTATATGACAAACCTACAGCCAGTATTATAATTAATGTTGAAAAACTAAAGCCATTTCCACTTAACTCAGGAATGAGATAAGGATGTCTACTTTCTCCACTTCTCTTCAATTTAGTATTAGAATGCTTAGCCACAACAAAAATACAACATGTAAACATCAAAGGGATCCAAATAGGGAAAGATGAAATAAACTCTCCCTCTTTGCAGATGAAATGATTTTCTATTTAAAGAATCCCACAGACTCCACTCCCAAGTTACTGAAGCTGATTCAAAATTTCGCAAGGTAGCAAGTTATAAAATTAACCCTCGATAATCAATGGCTTTTCTGTATGACAACAATGAGAATAACATGGGTGAATTCAGGAAGGCAACACCATTCGCAATAACCCCACAAAAAAAAAATACCTAGGAATTAACAACCCACGAAGTGAAGGACCTGTATGATGAAAACATTAAAAACTTGAACAAGGAAATCAAAAGAGAACTTAGGATGCAGAAAAACCTCCCATGCTCCTGGATTGGAAGGATCAACATCGTGAAAATGGCAATACTTCCCAAGGCTATCTACAAATTCAGTGTAATACATATCAGTATTCCGACCTCATTCTTCAAGGAAATACAAGAGGCAATCCTAAAATTCATATGGAACAATAAAAGAAACCAAATATCAAAAACGATCCTTAACAGAAAGAACAGTGCTGGAAGAATATCATTACGAAAATTGAAACTCTACTACACAGCCATGGTAATCAAAATAACTTGGTTCTGGCACAAGAACAGACGTCAGGACCAATGGAATAGAATTTAAAACCCATAAATGACCTACAGATCTATAGCCACATAATCTTCAATAAGGGAGCTAAAAAAATAGAATGGAAGAAAGACAGACTCTTCAGTAAAGGGTGCTGGCTAAATTGGTTAATCGCTTGTAGAAAACTAAATCTAGATCTTTATATATCACTCTGCACAAGAATCAATTCCAAATGGATCAAAGAACTCAGAGTAAAAGCAGACACCCTAAAAACAGTACAGGATGGAATAGGAGATACCCTAGGTCTCGTTGGCCCAGGCAGAAATTTCCTTAATAGAGACACAGAAACACAACAAATCAAAGAAAGTTTGGACAAATGGAATTGCATGAAATTGCAGAGCTTCTGCATGGCAAAGGATAAAGCTAGCAAGATCAATAGAAAGCTCACAGATTTGGAGAAGATCTTCACTAGCCATAAAACGGACAAGAGTCTCATATCTGAAATATACCTAGAACTCAAGAAATTAAATCCCCCAACAACAAATCCTCAATACGTAAGTGAGCTAAAGACTTAAAGTGAGACTTCTCTGAAGAGGAAAGAAAGATGGCCAATAAACACATGAAGAAATGCTCAACCTCCCTAGCCGTAAAAGAAATGCCAATCAAAACACCATTGAGATACCACCTCATCACATTGATAATGTCTATATTCAAGTATTGTAATAACAACAGATGCTGTAGGGGAAGTGGATAGAAGGGAAACTTACTACATTGTTGGGAAAGTAGTATGGAGGTTCCTCAAAAGACTCCACATACAGCTCCACTATGGCCAAGCAGTCCCACTTTTGGGCATTTACCCAAATGATCACAAACAAAGCTATCAGCACAACTATGTTTATTGCAGCATTATTTTCCATATCTAAGATATGGAACCAACCCCAAATATCACTCAGTAAATGAATTGATCAAGAAAATGTGGCATATAGACACAATTGAATTCTATGCCTCCATCAGAAAGAATGACATTGCCCCATTTGTTAGGAACTGGAAAGACTGGAAAAAAATTAAATTAAGTGAAGTAAACCAGGCCTAAAAAAACATAGGTCCCATGGTTTTCCCTTATTTGCAATAACTAATATATATCTGAGACAGGTAATAACGTTTAGATAAGTTGATGTTAGGAGAAATGAACCCCAAGATAATATCCAAATGTATTTTTCTTTCTTGTGATTGCTTCTAACATATGTATAAGATGATTTCTTTGTTGCTTTGTATGTCCTTGCCCCACGATAAAGCTGTGCTTTCACTGTATTTGATGTTGGTATAATTTCTGGAGGGGAGGGAAAAAAAAAGATTGTTTAAATAGGGTTACAGGTGGACCCATTCCAGCAATGAGATGTACAAGACTTTATGTCGAAAAACAAAATGTACAACTTTGGCTGGGGGGGTGGGGTGGGGAGAGACTGGAAGGGATGAGAAGGGGAAACAAAGGAGGAGGCAACAACGCTTGATAAGAAATGAACTCATTACCTTGCCTATGTAATTGTTACCTCTATGTAAGGTACTTTCACAATTAAAAAAAAAAGAGGCAAAAAAATCACCTCCATGGTTGCTTATGAAAAGACAGCAGAATACAATCAGTTCCTCAAGGAAATTGACCCTTAACTGGCAATATTGTCAATTTCAAAAATGATGTAAGAAGACCTAAGAACAAATTTCAACTCAACTCAAACTGTATGATATAAAATTTACTTTGCCTCCTATAAACAATTCTATCTTTCAATTCTATCTATGTCTCGTTCCCAAAATGATTGGTATTTTATTCTAATCATATTTTTTAATTAACTTTAAGTAGTTGTATGGAAATTCTTGTTTGACAAACCAGTTAATGTATAGTGTTTAGTGAGTTTTTTTTCTTCTTTCTTTCCTGAGGTTTGAAATTTGTGTCTGGGCGCTGTCCCTGAACTTCTTTGGATGAACGCTAGAACTCTATCACTTGAGGCACAGCAGAACTTTTAGATTTTTCTGAGATTTAATTGGAGATAAGAATCTCACTGACTTTCCTGCCAGTGCTGGCTTCAAACCTCAATCCTCAGCCTCCTGAGTATCTAGGAAAACAGGCTTGAGCCAAAAGTGCCTGGCATAATACAACGCATCATTTTTATTTTTGGCTAGTCCTGAGGCTTTAACTCAGGGTCTTGGCAATGTTCTTTAGCCTCTTTTCCTCATGCTAGCTCTCTATGACTTGTCATAGTGCCAATTCCATATTGTTTTGTTTATGTAGTACTGAGGAATTAAGCCCAGGGCTTTACACATGCAAGGCAAACAGTCTATCACTAAGCCACATTTCATGTCTAATACAATTCACCTTGAGGTTCATTATCCCTCATTCCTCTCAATCCTATATCATCCCTCAACTTACATCATTTTGTAGAATATTCACTGACTAGCAATGTCATATATAGTCACTAAGAGGATATGTCACAGATCATATTTTATTGATAGGCTTATTCATCAACATAATAAACTTATTGATTACAGAATTCTGTGATTTTTTTTCCTGTCATGGGGCCTAAATTCTGGGCCTGGGCACTGTCCCTCAGCTCTTCAGCTCAAGGCTAGGATTCTACCCCTTGAGCAATAGCTCCACTTCCGGCTTTTTCTGTTTATGTGGTGCTGAGGAATCGAACCCAGGGCCTCACATGCAAGGCAAGCACTCTAACACTGAGACACCTTCCCAGCCCCGAATTCTGTGATTTTTAAATTCTAAATTATCACTCAGATTCACCCACAACTATCCTAAAATTTTTCCTAAGGTTAATGCCAATTCAACATGTAATTCTTTGATAAAGTACAATGATTCACAGAATATCAAAGAGTTTGATTATGAACATCACCTTCAGTTCTAGAACAGTTTTTCGTCACTGCTTTCTCAAAATACTCAAATATTTATTAGTAGTCACTTCCTGTCATCATTTCAACCTTCCCTCCACTTGACCAACCATTACTTCATAGTCTACCACTACAGATATGCCAATGTTAAAAACGTCACATAATTAGAGAATGTAATTTATTTTATCCATTTTTCCCATGCAATATCAGTGCTTCCCAAGTAAGTAAGTCCATGTAAATTTTTTTCATGGATAGAGAATATTGTTTTGTATGCATGTATATAATTGTATAACGTCCTCAATGGGAATTTCAATATTTTAATATATGTTATTGTAAAAGGTTTTGCTATTTTTGTATATTCTTGTACATGTGTCTCATTTGACATGAGTTGAAATATATTTTATATATAAAATTATGATTGAAAATGCTGGATCATAGAGGCAACTCTATGTTTAATACCTTAAAAGTTGTCTGTATTTTTAACAAACTGACGATATCACTTTAAGTGCTGAGCACCAATGTATAAGGATTCCAATTTCTACATAGTGGTTGTGCAGGGATATCTTATTGTTGTTTATATTTCCCATAATCTCTATATGTATGCAATGTCTAGGTATGATAGGATCTTCCCATATGTTTGTATATTATTACAGAAATATGCATTTGAATTTTTTGATAACTTATTCAGGAAGGTTAAAGTTTTTCATTGGCATTAATATTTAAAAGTTTATGACAATTTCTAGAAACACCTGAAAAGCACTCTGAATCATTGACAAAGGAATATAATCTGGAATGTATTTCTCTGTCCAATATTAAAGCTGTTAGTGCATAATTTTTGTTTGTATTGGAAAGATTACACAGTTCAATGGGTCTGTAAGGCACCCGATTAGATCCACATAATTATTATCAAGGAATATTTAATAAGAGTGTAAAACCAAATATTTGTGGAATGACATTCTCTTTAATAAGAGGTGATAGGTTAGACAGTGTTGGGGAGGATTAAAAAATAAACTTAATTTATTCAAATATTAACTTCAAGCAGGATTAAAACATGGCATATAAAACAAAAAGATTGTAAATGTAAAGCAAAGAAAGTTGTCTTGACAATTTTGGAGATGAAGCATTCTTAACTTAGGCATTAAAATTATAGGAAAGGAAAACTTGTTATACTGGAACTCAAGAAAAATGTAAAATAATTTGGTCTATGAAAGCTTATATACAAGTAGTGAATAGAATTTGGGAGCAGAGGGTCATTTATCACACCCTAGCTACTTGGGAGGCTGTGATTTGAGTATTGCCGTTTGAAAGCAGCCCACAAAATAAAGTTCCTGAGAATCTTATCTCTGATTAATCAGCAAAAAATCAGAAGTGAGGTATGGCTTAAATGGTAAATTGTTAACAAATGCAACAAATCTCAGGGACCCTCGGTTCAAGCTCCAGGACAGTACATACATGTACAAAAGTAATAGTAGTGATACTAATAGCGATGATGATGATGATGATGATGATGATATGATGATGATGATGATGATGAAGATGATGATGATGATGTAGGGTATCCATAGTCAAGGATAAAGTATTTGCAAATACGATAACTGAAGAATGCCTCAAATCTAGACTCTACATAGAACTCTCAAAACCTAATGTTAAAAAAATCAATTAGAAACCATCAAAATACATCTTGTGAAAAATAAGCAGAAGAAAATCATCATCAGTCATGAAATGAATGCACATTAAAACTAAAATGACATCATAAAACATGTATGAGAATTACTTCACATAATACAATAATGACTATACTAAATGCTATCAAGAAACAGAGAAACTGGGTGCAGGCAGGAATGTCAAATGGGAAAGCCACTTCTAAAAGCATTGTGACAGGTACCTAGAATACGTAATATGCAAGCACCCACAGTATAGCACTGGGATTGAGCTCTTCAGGCTTTGTCTCATAGAAATAAAATGTAACATTCACCCAAAGGCCAAAACACAGAGGTTTATAGCAGCATTACTTCCTCTAGTCAAAGAAATGGAAATCAATTCAGACTTTCTTCAGGTGAATGGGAAACAAATTGTGCTACATTCTCTAATGACAGAACCAAAAGGCAACTTGAGTGAATACAATATTAAGGCATACAATAACTGGGAATATTCTATCATATATTTGAAGGCAATCTTAAAAGTGTATTTACTGCATGATCTACAAGTCGGAGAAAAAAATTGCGTTGGTTGCCAGGATGAAACTGGTTTGGGATGAGACAAAGAGAAGTAGTGCGTTTCATTATAAAAGGGAAGCATGAGACAGACTTAGGTTTGGTAAAGAAACGTATCTGTAAATATGGTATAATCATATAGAGTTGATAAAATTATACTGGACTGAATATGTGCACAAAATAATTAAAATAACTGAAGTCTGCATAAGGTACTAGTGAAATATTAATGTCCTACTTGTGATGTCATACTATAAATACTTAAAGAAACAGGAAAAATTATTCCAGGGATATCTCTGTGTTCTCCTTATAACTTCATAAAGATACATACTAACCTCAAAAGAATTTAATGATATCTAGAAAACAGAAGTCAATATTGAATGTTTACATTGAAAAATAGTCTGGATCCAAGCTTGAGATGAAATACACCTTGCTAATTAGAATGCAGAGATTTAGAAGACTGATATCAGTGCCAGTTTTGACCGAAAAATCATGGGAAATGACAAAACCAAAGTAAGTTAGATATAGTGTAATTTCCCTGTTATCTCACATTTGTGGAAGTCATTGGTAAGAAATCATTGCTCAAGAGAGCCTTGTCTTGAAAAATAATCTAAAGTGGTTAGAGCCTTAGCAACTTCAAGAACCAGTAGTGCCAAAGGAAAAAAGGAAAGAAGAAAACAGAAAAGGAAATGAAAGGATAGAAAAGGAAACTATTTCCTCTTCATTGTTGTAGTTTCATGTCATTGGATACAAGAATTGAAAGTATTTTCTTTACTGTTTGAGAATTCAGGCCTCTCTAATATGAAAGTATTTATTTCAAATAACTATTGTATTACTACTACTTATTAATTTATTATTAGGCCTTCTTGGAGATTGAACCCATGGCTTTGTATCTATTAGTCTAGTTCTACAACTGAGCTGTACCCCAGCTCTCTCGTATAGTTTCGGAAATTGTTTCTGAATTCTTCAATAGTTAGCTATTCTACTTTTAATCTTATCTTTTCTCTCCAACATTTTCCACTTTGCATTTTAGTGTTGAAAACTTTCCTCAATATTATCTTCTAAACTTAGAATGTTGCTGTTGAGTTAACAGAGAACTCAGTTGTTTTATTACATCTTTTAAAATTATATACTTATATATGTAATTCACATGTATGATTGATTCTTAGAGTTCATTGCAATAAGCAACATTTATCTCATCATATGCACATAGGTATTGAGCCATTGTGATCCTCTCCTAAGAATAGCTTCCCTTCTTCTTGCCATGTGAATGCTGAGAGGGCTGTTATTTAATCGGGTCCAACCGTAATTATTTGTCTTTTATCATCTGTTGGATTAACTTGTAGATTTATGGACATAGTGCAGTTATTACAAATGAGGAAACCGTTCAGCATATATTTAATAGGATCTGGCTTATTTCACTTAATATCATTTTTTTCAGTCTTTCCATTTCCTCAGGAATGGTTAATTTCATTCTTTCCAAAGGAAGCACAGAATTTCATCAATACAACAAAATTGAAGGCCCAGAAATGACGCCACTCCTATAGGCACATCATCCTCGATAAATAAGTCACAAACACAGGATGGAAGAAAGACGGCCTCTTCAAAACATTGTGCTGATAGAATTGTCTGTATACAGAAAACTTAAGTTAGATCCTTATACATGCCCCTGCACCAGAATTGATTCCAAATGGATCGAAAACCTCAATGTAAGTCCAGATACCTTGAGAATGTTACAGGAAGAGTAAGGGGAAACAAGAGTGCTCCTTGGCACAGGTCAAAACTTCCTAAGTAAGTTTGGATAAATGGGATTACATCAAACCAAATCTATCATTTGTCACACTCAAAAGCCATGAAGATAAAAGAGATAGTGTAGCACATATTTATTAGGGAATAAACCTACAGATGAGAGCTAAACCCTTACCCCTTATCTACCTAGGTTATTTATAGTGGGTTTACATGAATATAAGAGTTTTCTTGTGGAGAATAAGAAGACAATGCTAAAACATAGATAGCATGTGAAATGAGTTGTAGCTGAAAAAAGGGAGGGATTAAGGCAGGGTGGTGGTCTCTTTCAAAGCCTTGGCTTAGTGCCAGATAAGTAAGGGATAGCTGCAGAAAGGAAGAGGGGTACAACAGGAGTGGTTATAAACAAAAGCACCGGTCTGAAGCCTCAAAATAAGGACCCAAGTCTGTGTGAACCAAACAGACTCTAATATGAGATTCTTTTTACATGCATTTCACTTAATTTAAGAACCAAAACATTTAAGTCATCTTAACCATACCAGTAATAGCAAAATTTCTTCTGAGTTTTCAATTTCTTTACAGATGAAAATATTTAATTATACATCTATTTTTCTCTGCCAAACATCCTATTCCTTAGGAAGATCTTTTTGTGTAACCCTATGTTCCTGATTAGAAGACTGGAACAAAGGCAATAATGAAAATAGCCAAGGAAAATACTTGAAAAGCATTTTTTAAAAACCGCAGACACTCCTGTTTTCACAGGTTGCAATGAGAATATACATAAAAGTATCAAGTTTTTGTTATCATATAAAAAGCAATAATTAAACTTTAATTAGCAGTGAAGAAGGGAACAGAAAACTTTGTTTTAAGACAGCTTGACTTTGGGTTATACAACATAAGCATAATGGATTTATCTTGTTTTTCTATGTAGTTGACACAATAACAGAGAGCAACACCCAAAGGCAGGAAAATACCTAAGCCAAAGCAGACAACATTTGTCTATAAAATAATTGTGAGGGTCTAACTCTTTCAGAGTCAGGATTGCAAAAGAAAAAGTGTATTTGCGTTAGTGTGAACAATAAAAAATATAAAAATCCTTTATTAATATTTTAGATAACTTGACTAGTGGAGAAGAGGAAAGGTATGAAAAAGTTCAAGACTGAGTATTCCCCAAGATCATTCATATTTATCAGCTATAACAACGGAAATAACCTTGGTTACTCTTAGTATCATGATTGTTTACATTTAGAAGCAGTATTTATTGCTGGGTTATAAGCTGCAAACCCTTGAGTGTTAATAGTCATTTCCTGAGAGAGGAAAGTTGCTGTGTAAACAAACTTAAAATATCAAAGACTTAACATAGTGGAAACTATTTTCTAGCTATATCACAATCTGTAGGTATAGATTTTGTTTCCCATTTTCCAGGGGACCCATTTTTGTTACCTTGTTTTTCACCATCTAGTGATCTTAGAACTTCCTATACCATCCTGGGATTCCTGTATTTTTACTGGATTCTCTAATTTGTGTTGGAAAGTTAGGAAGGATAGAAAATTGAGTTTCTGTTTCTGTTTTACCTCATTTTTTATTACTTTAGAAACTATAATTCAAAATGACATAAATTATCTTTATAATATTAGGAGACAGATTTCATTTCCATATTCTTAACATAGCCTTCTACATAATTTTGGTACTTAGATATTATTTAGAATTTTGAGACTTCATTAATGCAAGGCCCTTAGTAGTATATACATCATACATGTGTACAAAGCCAGTGGCAACTTTTTCTTATTTTCAGAAATTAGGATATGTGTTGTCCCTGTACTTGCATCAGGAAAAGGCTGCAGTTGACTTAGTTTACTAAGCCAAATCTGCTGTAAAAATTTTCTACAAGTTAATTGGCTTGAATAATCCGTATTTATCATTTTACAGTTCTAAAGGATAGAAATCTACAAGAAGCCTCACTAGATTAAAATCGAGCCACCGACAGAGCTAAAATAATTTTCAGATGATTCTAGTGGAAACGGCATTCACTTCCTGTTCCGCTTTCCAGAAACTTTAGAATCTGGATTGTTGTCTTTTCCATTATGTTCTAATGACGCATCTTTATATCTTTCTGATGGTTCTTACCTAATCATGTCTCTTTTGAGCTACAGCTGCGACTTTTAAGTACCCATTTGAGTATACTTTCCCCATCAGATAATTATTCAAATTTGCGCTCCTTGGGTAATGAAAGGTGATTATTTTACAAACTTGTTTATGTGTGTGTGCATCTATCTATCTATATACACACATACATACATACATATATATATATTACATATATATATATTACAAAATCTACATTTGAGGGATTAGAAATTTGGTGATGATAGACATTTTAGGAAGTTATTTTGCTGGGTACCACAATGAGTATGTAGCATACTTTCTGCTATAAACTGTTATCCTTTCATTAAATTTGAACAACATATTTCTTCTATGAAATATAACTAAAAAAATTTAATTCCTGAAAGCAGTTAATTCTGGTTAAAACATTGTCATGTACTAGAAACCCTAAATCTCAGAGAGCAGCTCCAAAAGCAGTTCTGACACTATCACTTTTTATACATTCTTCTTAAAATCTTCTTTTCATGATTGTTATTATTTTGGAATTATGGTTATTATTTATTTGACTTCTATTTTTAAATAATGCACCACCCAATACTGGTTTTCTTTTTCTAACTTTTTGTGTTTAATCTACATGAACTTCTTATTGTAGTTGAGTCATTGTGGAGAGGAAAAGAAAAGATATCTCTGTTTGCATGTCACATTAAAATTGTGCCTTCAAGCTTTTTATTTTAAAATCATCGATTTTTCATTATGTTTAAATTCTGAAAAAATTTAGCCTCTCAACTCACACAATATTAATGCAGTCTTATTTCATGCCTCCCAAAAGCAAACAATTTACTACTTATTTTAAAAATGCTTTTAATTTTTAAAATTATTATTTATTTAAAATATATTTTTAAAAAAATTAGCCAAGGTAAATTGTTTCTTAGATATTTAGAGTCATATTCAGTCTTTATTGTGGAAACCAGAAAGGGGAAAATATTGCTTTTATTCTTCCTTGGGCCACTCTGATTTACTTCATCTATTTCTAAAAGAACAAAATTCTAGCTTTGAAGCCTTTTGCTTCATATTCACAATGTCAACCTTCCTTTATTAATAGGAGAATTTGGAGAAAGGATGAGAATTCACACTAGAAAATGGAGAAGAGGTAAAGAGAAGGAGAAATTTAGATTTTTTTCTTCCTCATCTCAATCACAAGCTCTGGATAATGATTGTGGATATTAGATACAGTAGTCTAGAGTGATTAAACACATTTATAGAAAAAGATAACCCCACAAGTGATCACATGGAGAATGATTATTTATAAAATAAAAATATAATAGCATCAAGCAGGAAGTGTTATCTTTTTGATTAGTTATTGTTTAGTAATTGTTAAATTCTGGTGTGCTATAGTCAACTATCTTAAAGGTATACAAGAATGGTAAGAAACTAACATCTTAATATTATATTCTAATATTAGCTTAATTCTTGCTGTATTATACTTATGTTGTTGTATTTGAGTTTTGCCTCAATTTCACATTCTATATTCTTCCAGTACATAAGTTGAAAGAAGCCTCTCTTTGGAAATATGCTATTTTTATAGCTAAGGGAATAGAAGCCTGCTAATAGTCCCAGACAAGGAGATAGAAATATTTCTCTACAAATAGCCTTTGACTACTTCTGGTTCATTATTGTAAGCTGAAGTAAATCACATGACCCAACTTGACTTTGCAGAGTAGAGGTAAATATCCCCTACAGAAGCTGATGCAGGACATAGAGTAATATGCCAAAATATGCAACCCTTGAGATAAAGAAGAAAATGAAAAGAACGATAATAGAATCAATCATACTTGCCATCACATGTCTCTGCAGGAAGGAAGCTATTATGTACATTTGTTTCTAAAACTACTGATACCTTCAAATCATGTCTTTTATTTTTGGATGTTACAGGAATTAGAGAACATTTTGATACTAAAACAGCATAAAATCTCAAAGAAAGATGGAGTAATCATTTCAATACTACATTTTGTTCTGCTAGGAAAAGAAACCATTTAATAGACAATACTTTATACTTTCTTACCTAGTATCTTTTTTCTCCAGAACTGGAATTTTTTAATATATGTGAATATCCACCAGAATAAATGTCATTTTACTGCATCTTTTGCAGACAGCATAGTCAATTAGATGTAGGTGGGAGTTCATCAGTAGCACTTTTTTAAATTGCAAAAAATTCGGACAGGGAGTGAATATACATATTTTTCGACCATTATATTCCACATCCTCCTCTTTATTTCCTAAGAAACACACCCAATCAACAAAAAGGCTTAGATATTTGGCTCTTGACCTTGAAAGTGGAAGCAGAATGTTTTGGATGTCTGAGCTGTTAATAGTATTTTCAATAATAATGTCATATGAAACAGCCCTATGAGTCCTGCAGGTCACACAGTACTTCCTTAGTGATGTGATAGGAATGTCAACCTTACTGGACTTAGTATTGTTGTCCACTTCTTTTTCTACCACCAGGCCCAAATTATAATAAAAAGTAATGGAAAGAAAAAGTAATGCCATTTAAGAAAATCATTTAGGGTTCTGGGAATTTGGCTTCATGGTACAGTGATTGCTTAGCATGCATGAAATTCTAGGCTCAATTCCTCAGTACCACATAAACAGAAAAAGAAAGACTGGAAGTGGTGCTGTGCCTCAAGTGGTAGAGTGCTAGCCTTAAGCAAAAAAAAAGAAAAGCAAAAGCTCAGGAACATTTCTTTGGGCCTGAGTTCAAGCCCCAGGACTGGCAAAAATGTCACTTAGCTAGTAAATGCCGAATAGAGAATACATACTTGGAATGTATAATTGCTCCTTCCAACTATTACCTAACAGTAGTCCTTAATTCATGTGGGTTTTTTTTTTTACCTATATTAGGATACTGTGGTTTTTTTTTTTTAAACCCTTTTGTTAACAGGTCACAGCAATTAGTGTCAGGAATGTGCTTAGATATCAGGTGAAGATTAACCCTGGAAATTCAAAGATTCCATGCTTTTGAGTGGTCACTTCTAATCACAATGAGAAGGGTAGTCTAAGTGAGGTTTGGAAATCTTTTTTGGTCAGTTATGGCACTAAAAAGGCAGAGGCTAATTAATAGTTTTAATAGAAATGAAGGAATAACTCCAGGTCGAAGAAATAAATGATAATAATAACTAAATTATACCAGAAACTGTTCTAGGGAACTATTTTGGGTTATTTAAGAACTAGTTATCAACTAGGCTTTTTCCTCATTGCCTTTAGCATTCTAAATCACTTAGGCTAGTTCTTAATCTCTGTGTGATAAGTTGTATCTCCTTCTATGCTGTTCTTTCATACCTGATATCCTTTGCTTTCTAAAAATCTCAGTCTTTCTCTATTTCTTTATGGACTTTTCCTAATACTAAATAACACCTACACAGATGGCAGAGGATGCTAATGTAAGAGTCCTATAGTTCATGAGTCATTAATATAACAACATGGAAAAACGAGGACATATTTATTCCTACCTCAATTTTTCTGAAAAGCTACAATGTCATCATTTCATTCAAATTTCCATTCTTTGTCTACATAGTGTCATTAAACGCACTAAATTCAAATATGAGCCATGTGCTGGTGGCTCACACCAGTAATCCTAGCTACTCCGGAGGTTGAGACCAGAGGATTGTGGTTCAAAGCCAGACTGGTCAGGAAAGTCCATGAGACTTTTATCTTTAATTAACCCCCAGAAACCCAGAAGTGGTACTGTAGCTAGAGTGTTAGAGTGATCAATTGAGCTGAAGAGCTGAGGGACAGTGCCCAGGATCAAATTTCAAGCCCCAGGACAAACAATAAAAGTGCAAATATGAATTTCAGTTTCCCCAAAAGGAACTATGAAGTCAATAGTAATCTTCCTAAGCATAAAAAATAATTTCAAAATGATTCAGTGCACCAACTTTAGCTGAGTTATTTAAGTTATGGCTTCTTTGATGGATATATTCTCTTATTTTAAAAATTATCAAATATTAGCTTTATAATAAACTTCTCCTAGTATTTCTTGTTTCATAAGAGAAATCCATACAGTTGATGTCACTTGGTTTTCTCAGTTCAAAGCCAACCCAGGCAGGAGAGTCTGTCACATTCTTATCTCTAATTATACACCAAAAATCAAGACGGGGGCTTTAGCACAAGCAGAAGTGTACTAGATTTGAGGGCACGTAGACAAGAAAGACAACTATTCAGGGACAGGGTTCAGCCTCTGAGTTCAAGCTCCAGATCCAGAAAACACTAAACAAATGAAGAAGCAAACAAAAAATCCCACATATTTCTTTGGGACCATCCTTACAGCACTGGTTTGAGAAGAGGCTCCTTTTGCTTATCATACTCACTGGATCCTGCTTTTTTGGAATCCTCATTGCTATGGCGAACTCAGGACCAGATTAAAGGAATGGATAACTGACTTTTGCAACAAGAGAATTATCTCAAGAGTTAAATATTCATGCATAAGACACTTTAAAACCGCCGGGCGCCGGTGGCTCACGCCTGGAATCCTAGCTACTCAGGAGGCTGAGATCTGAGGATCGCGGTTCAAAGCCAGCCCGGGCAGGAGAGACCTTGAGACTCCTATCTCCAATAAACAACTAGAAAATCGGAAGTGGTGCTGTAGCTCAAGTGGTAGAGCGCTTGCCTTGAGCTTAAGAGCTGAGGGACAAGCGCCCAGGCCCAGAGTTCAAGCCCCAAAACCACCAAAAAAAAAAATAAAAGACACTTTAAAACCTCATGTCTTTGTTTCTTTGAAGTAGAATACTTTAAAACAAAGTTATTTTCTTTATTTTTCTATGCTGGCCTTCAAATGGCAGATTGTTTCCTTTTGTAATACTCTCAATTAGAAGTTTACAGAAAAGTTTTATATGAGTAAAGAACACAGTGGAACAAGTTAGGGACAGAGTTTCCTTCAAGACTTGGATTATTTTATTGTACAGTGAAAAGGACAGCACAAATCAACTTGAACTTGGTCATTTCCCTATGTTCAATTCCTCTCTTGGAATCAGTATCCACTTCCCATAACAGTTCCTTCCACTTACTTCCAGGAACAATCTATGGTGCTACTCCTGATAAAATGAATGTTTTCTGGCTTCATTGAAATAGCACAAGTACATCTTTGGACATGAGGTAAGAGGTATTTCAGAGACAACTTAGTAATGAGAAAATATGGAATTGTCATGGTTTATAAAACATTATCCATGTACATATGGCCATATATGATGATGTTAAGTAAAATGAAACCCAAGAAAGGGACACAACTTTTTTTTTCTTTCTTGTCATTGTTTTTAATGTACTAAATGTACTATGTCATTTTTTTGTTTCTCTCCTATTTTCTTCCTCCATGGTGTAACCCCTGTTTTCACTGTATTTGATGTTGTTAACCTGCACCTTGCATATACATTTTTCTAATGTGGGGAGGGGAAGGGAAATAAAACGCTAAGACAAGGATACAGTATGACCCATTGTAACAATGAGATGAACAAAACACTATGTTGAAAACTAACTTTAAAACTTGGGGATGGGAGAGGGGAGTTTGGATGGTGGGAAGAAAAATGATGACAGGGTAAAAACAAAGAGGAGGTTACAATGCTCATTAGATAATGTACTAATTAACTTACTTATGTAACTCTAACCCCTCTGTACATCATTTTCAAAATAAAAAAACATGAAAAAAATTATCCTGGAGTAAATTAAGTTGAAATTTCCTATGCTCTGTAAATTAAGACTGATTTTAAGTGGGAAGAAGGTTCTCAGAAACATTTTTTGTGAGTGTGCATGTTGTTGATTATTTCCCAAGTGTACATAAGTTAACAGTAGGAGATCCAATAAGAATAATAAGAGAAAGAGAAGTTCTTTGTTTAAGTATAATGGTCCAATACACTATAGAAGACTCTGCAAATAAGACAACTTTGAAACAATAAAGCCAAGGCCACTATGTAGATCTATGGGAGTGATATAGAGAAAGCATTACTACTATTGAAACATAAAGGATGAGGCCACTCTCTTTAATCTACTAACTCTAAATCATGGTAGCTAATCATGAAAATTTGTAAAAAGAATGGAAGAATAATTCTGGTTCCAAACAAGTCAGATATAAGACCATAGACTTAATTGGAAAAAAAAAAAGGCCATGTTGAGAAAGCAGGAATTATACTAGCAATGAACTGGTGGCTAAGATCACATTTCTTTCTCTATTTTTTCTTTCTTTTTCTTTCTTTCTTTTTTTTTTTTTTTTGGATGGTTGTGGGCTTGAAGTCTGGCCCTCCACTCTTCAGCTCAAAACTAGCGCTCTACCTCTTGAGCCACAATGCTGCTTCCAGGTTTCTGGTGGTTGATTGGAGATAAGTGCCTCAGAAACTTTCCTACTCATGCTGGATTTGAACTGCAATCCTCAGATCTCAGCCTCGTGAGTAGCTAGCATTATAGGCATGAGCCACCAGCATCCCGCTTAACACCACATTTCTAACAGTGTACACTCAGTATATGTAATGTGTATGTTTCTCTATCTTTATATGAACTCGAGTTAAAAATCTGGGCTACAGCTTTTGCACTCACAAAAATGTTTGTATTTTAAAAGTTGATACTCCTGGAAAAATAGAACTTAAGAATGTGAAGGAGTCTGGGAAGTTCAGTTTGCATCCAGCTTGGGAGAGCAGTCTTTGAGACACTATTTATAATTACCAGCCAAAAGCTGCATTGGAAGAATGGCTCATGTGATGGAATACTAGTTATGAGCAACATTGCTGAATAAGAGCTTGAGGTTTTCACACACGCACACACACACACACACATATACAAACATGCACATACACACAGAGGCACTTCTATGTGCAAACACACATATGAAACAACTCTCAGAATGTGTAGAAATGTTAGAAAATAATAAAAAAAATATGTACTCAGACTAGAATCAAGTGATAATTTTTTTAATATTAGAAAGTCCTCAAGTGAAATTTCCCCCAATACGCTTGAGAATATTACATAATTAGGGAACAGAGATAGTAAGAAAGTCAAGTAATCGTTATTGAAGGGGTTGGATCCATGGAGGAATGAATCAGAGACCCCTGCAGGTGCTTCTGAAAATGTTCATATCCTGTATCAAATGTTAGAAGATCATCGAAAATAGTACATAAACATTCTGAGCCATCAGTCTTTTGAAAAATATTATCGGAGAAGTTCAGAAATGCTAGTCTGTATCAAGATTAAATAAACCAACAAAATATGGTAGGACAATGAGATACAAGGCTGGAATTCTAGCACTCAGACTAAGACAGGAGATTAGAGAGTGGATTTACATAGCGATACCTTCCTGGGACTAGGTAACATAATTTTGCCTCAATAAAACAAAACAAGAGAGGAATAAAAAAAACAGGAAAGGAATACACAGTTGCAAGTTTGGCTAATTTTGTCATTATGTTTTGAGAAGTCAAGTTTGCTATTGAAATGCAACTCATATATAATCCTCAGTTGTGTTTTAAATACTCTCTTCATTACAGAACATTCCTAGATGCAAAATAGCTCATGATTCCCAACCAAAAATTTGAAAAAGTAAGCATCATTCTGTTGGATTCCAAAGAAATGATGAAGGATTACAAAAGTTTAAGCCTGGAGAAATAGTGAAGTTCGTTTAATGTAGGAGTTTGTAGACTTGTCTAAATTAGAATTTAGATATAAAATAAATATTTTTGTTTGTAAGTTTTCTTTGTAATTTAATATTCTATTTCATATTGTATGTCATATTCTATAGGACAGAAGATTTAATTCACAAATTCACAAATGATTCTGGCATTCTATTTGCCTAAAATATTCTTTCAAGTGAGGTATAATTAGAACTTAGTTAATAGATAATTGCAACAGTTCCTATGTAAGATGATAATGTGAATAATGTAGAAAAAGTTGCCAACAAATTTATGATATTAATTTATAAAAAGAAGAATTTTTTGAGACTTTGGTGCACCATGGGATGAACAGAGTAATTGTGTGACAACCTTTTCCTTCCACCTATATATAACACAGGAAGAAATTTCTTTAATTACATACCTCTGTATATAATGAGAAAAATGCTAGGTTTTGGGTTTGTTTTTATTTTGTTTTTGTTGTTTGCTTTGTCCTAGGGCTTAAATTCTGTGCTTGGGACTGTCCCTGAGCCTGTTTTTGCTCAAGGCTACTGCTCTTCCACATGAACAACAGTGCCACTTGTGTCTGGCTTTTCTGAGCAGTTTATTGGAGATAAGAATCTGAGGAACCTTCCTGCCTGAGTGGGCTTTGAACCATAAGCTTCAGATCTTCATATTCAGATATTCAGATATTCTGAGTATCTGTGATAGATGAAAATATAGCTATAAATAATATTTGCAAGTGTTTTGATCTCAAGAATACCACTGGGGGGAAAATGATGCAGCAAAGTTTAGTGTAGTGTTCTTTCCCCAATAGGAAAGGCATCACATTAGCAGAAGTGTAGTATTTTTTCACAATAATGATAAGCTAGTCCTGATGTGAATTTAGGGAATTTTAAAGTCCACCTTACAAGTTGGAAACTGTTGGGCTAGGATGAACTTACAGCATAAAAACTTAGGATTGATGGTCATAGAAATAAGAGCTTACTCTGATAAACATATGTTTACACTTGAGGAATTTATTATAGATACTTCATAGTTTTATCTTCTACCAGAATGGGGCTATTTTTTCTGTTGACTTTTAAATATGTACCCACCCCCCACTGGAAACTACATCTATTGCAGAATAAAATGCAAACAGGTACTGTTTTGAATGTCTCTGGTATGGCATGTTCAGAATTTGAAAATGAGTATTCAGTAGTAATAGGAATGTTGAAGAACACATATAGTCTGTCTTCTTAACAATTAGTTTTAAAAGTTAGGAGTTTCCATAAAATTGAACTGTTTTCTGTTTTAGTATGAAAATACTAAAATAATGTTTTTTTCAAAATAATGGCAAGTATATTCTGAAAATTTTGTATAGTTTGATAACATTCAAGTTGATGACACTCTGATAAAGAAAGGGGTAATTAATACAAATTAGAAGACAAATTGGGTTGATTTTTAAAAAAGGTAACACACATAGAATAATATTTACTATACCAATACAGTGAAATTATATTTTATGTAGCTTATTTTTAAATTTAATTTTATTGTCAAGGTGATATATAGAAGGGGTTGCAGTAATTGTAAGGTAGTAAATATATAGCATGTCGAACTTTTTACCTCCTCCCTCATTTTTCTCATACTTTTCCTTCACCCCAATACCCTTTACAAGTTGTAATGTAAATTTCCAACAAGTCTTGTGAGTATTGCTATTGCACTGGTTTGTCTTTCGCCATTTGCGTTGCATTGTGTTGTTCCTCTTCCCTTGCCATATTAAGATATATGTATATACAATACACAGAATCCCGAATTCAAATACTGCAGAGGATAAACCATAGGGGAAAACACAAAGAAAAAAGAAATCACATTGGGAAAAGGTCAGATAATGTGATGTTAGGAAAATGAACCCTTAGATATGTATTTTAATGTTTTTTTTATTTCATGCATTTGTTTCTAATGCATTTATAAGATTATCTCTTTGTTGCTTTGTATGTCCCTCCCCCACAGTATAACCCCTGCTTTTACTATATTTGATGTCAGTATAACTTGTGGAGAAGATGGGGAAAAACAAGTCATTTAAGGATACAGGTGGACCTGTTGCAACAATGAGAAGTGCAAGTTGTCATGTCGAAAACGAGCTTTACAACGTTGGTGCGGGGGTGGGGGGTGGGGGGGAAGAGGGAGGATTGGGTGGTGGGGAGGTAGGGGGGAGGTAGGGAAGGGATGTGAAGGGTAAACAAAGGAGGAGGCTGCAATGCTTGATAAGAAATGTATGCATTATCCTGCCCATGTAATTGTAACCCCTCTGTGCAGTATGTTCACAAAAAAAAAATAAAATAAAATTTAAAAAAAAACAATAACTACAAAGAAAAACCTCTGTATCCATATCTAGGAGTTTATTATGCTCAGCATTATCTTATATGGTCATATATACATCACTATTGAGACATTCAGCTCTTCTGCTAGGACTATTCTATACATTTCCTACTTATTACAAATGAGGGAAACCATGGAATCTCTTTGTGTCTTGCTTATTTTAATTAGTAGGATATTTCCAAGTCTTTCTATTTCCTTATTAATTAGAAGTATAGAATTCCACCGTGTGTGTGTGTGTGTGTGTGTGTGTGTGTGTGTGTGTGTGTGTTTGTATACCACATTTTGTCAATTCATTCATCAACTGAGTGGCATATTGGCTTAAAACATGATTGCATGTAAATATCACTTAGGGTCATTCAAAAATGACAGATTCTACTTCCCCAGACATTCTAAAATCATGATTTCTAAATAAGGCAGGATTTTATGGTGGCACAAGTGTTGAGATACTTGGATGAGTCTATGTATATCTTGCACTGAATTAGGCAGGAAGATATCCAATATCATATAGGATAAAAATGGTAGTTTCAAAATATTCCCTTGAGAAAGATATAGGAGGTTGCCAGAAGTATGAAGTAGTTGAGATAATTTTGAAGAATTTAGAAATGCAAGCTCAGGTATGTCTCTTTAAATTATAATTAAGTGGAAGGGCAAAAGAAGGGGAAGAGAAGAAAATAACTGACAGCAGATCATTGTCCCAAATTAGAGTATAAAGACATAATCTATAACTTCCAAGTTAAAAAGAAACCAATATAATACGTCGCACTTAATTTAGGTACATGCAAAATGTTTATTTGGCTTTTTCCTACCTTAATGCTCCAAAATAAATGAATACATAAGAAAAGTTATGTGATTGCCATTATTTCAACCTGAACACTAAATGTGATGAGCCCTCTTTTTCTTACTTTGCACTTGGAAAATAGTACCTAAGTTGATGATGTTGTGGCTGATTAGAGGTAGACAAAGGGGCTTCTACTTGTACAATTATCCCAGAAGAGTTTAAAGCAGTTTTTCTCCCAAGATATAAAACTAAATTTTCTGAAGTTGTGCTTTGAACACACCCTCACACTTAAGCAGATTATTTGAAATTATACTTCAGCATTTCCTTGGCACATTCTACTTTGTGCCTTTGTCTTTTTTGCACGTTCCTTTTGAGTTCATAGTTGCTCTATTTCCATTTAATCTGTGAAAACTGCTAAGAACATTGTTCAACTACCACTTCTTGTTTGCACATGCCCAGTCTATGTGAAGCTACTTTGTACATGTTAAGCAATAGGGTAGTACTCACTCTCTGAGGAGAAAAGTTCCACATTATAACCCTATGCCCACATTAGAGGGCGTAGAATTTAAAGCATTTTGAAACAACCAGTGATATTAGAATTGAAAGGTTCCTTAGGGACATTTTCTTGGAGCTCATTAGTTTACCCAGGAGAGATATAAATATCCACAAAAACTGGAGCTTATTAGTAAGTATCCGAATTAACACTAGATCCTAGATGTTGTGTTAATACAAATCACCATTGTATTATTGTTACATCAGAATCCTTCCCTACTTGCAAATATGGATGAGAAAATGAAAGAAAGGCATTAAAACAAAATGTCTTATCTTTTTAGTCATTTAATCCTAGTAGTGAGGGTAATGTCTGAACTCTTCCATTCAATAAACGTTTAAAGTTTATAAGAGTACTTCCTATATAAGAATTTGTGGCATGTTCATTGACAGGGTTATTTCAGCATGGAGATATCCCTAACAAGAACTAGATTTAAATAGAGTATATGACAGTTATGATGTGTCAATCAGGCATTTTCTATTCTAAAGAAGAATCAATTTGAGGACTGTTCAGTAACATCAGTAACATCAGTGTTACTTGTCCTACATTTATAATGAATAGGTTGATAAAATATCCAAACATATCTAAAGATATTTCAATAAAATCCCAAACTGATGTGGATACATGGGTCACTCATTGGAACTGTAGACAAATTAGTCTTATCTGTGCTGCAGTTCAATCAATAATCACCTGGTTAAACAAACTCTTCAAAAATATTCACAGGATTCATCATGATAATTATATCTGTATAATTCTTCTAAGGTCAGGATAAAAGCATTTGGTCCCAACATTTAAAATCAAGAGGATCTGTGGAATTCATGGATCCAGAATTTTATGGCTTCACGTTCATATCTCAAAATTTTATTAATCTGACTTTCACCAAAACACTGTGTTTATTGAACTTGTCTATGTCCTTTTAGTTTTCAAATCCAAATAGCATATTTCCTTCAGTATCTTCCTGACAATTCATTTACTCCTTTACTTCTGTAAATCTGTTTTTATTACTTTCTTGTTTCCTTATTTATCTCTTTCTTCTATTCTTGTCCACGATGATGCTCACATTGCTCACATTTGTGTCAGAACTTTCCTTTTACTCTTCTGTTTAATAATGCCCCCGATTTTATTATTCTTTTTCGTATTAATGGTCTTGGATATTTTAATGATGTCTAAAAAGACTTACCTATGCATCGGTTTAACATAAATTTTAGAACTATCAAAGAGTTTTTTTCCTCTAAATCCATCATTTCCACCTGTATTTTTATCACCAAGAATATTACTAACATGGCTGCCAGCCAGAGACATGGAAGCACTTTAGATTTCTTCTTACCCTCCTACTTCTGTCCATTAGATAAGATGAATAATCAAGATTTTATGTTTATGTCACTAATATAATTTCCATGTACTCGTTTTTATGCCCCTGAAACTGGCCTGTTTCAAATACTCATCATGGGTCACCTAGTCCTAAAACAACCACTTACATAGTATGCTTTTTCCCCATAGACTTTTCATATTGTTCCTCTCCATCACCAAATTACTGCTCCACGTAAGCACATAGAGTGAATATCTCAGACACAAATTCCAGTATCATTATTTACTCACTACATTGACTGCTGGCATTACATTTCTCATCTGTAAATGGATATAATCTACCAGAAATATTGAAGAATATATTTGTTGACTTCTAGAGCAAGAAAAAAGAAAAGTGAAGAGTCCTTACATTTTCCACCTTACCTTACAAATAAGGAAAGAGTCAAATTCAGTTTGTTGGTTTAAAATCACAAACTTTTTCTTGCAGAAATAAAAATAAGTCATCATCAGGCTACACTGTGCTCATCATCCTCATCAAAATTATTATTAGCATCATATGTGTTAATTATTGAAAGTCTGATATGTGTCTATGACTTTGCCATTATTTGTCTTTGGATTAATAATTTGAATGTTACCACTGTGCATGCATCCATATTAAAATTTTGAACAAATAAAGAAACCAAAAAACTAACCATATCAGGTAGCTTGACTATGTGCTTATAACAAATTATGGAATAGATTTTTGAAGCATTGCAAATTCCTAACCAGTATGAATTAAGTTCCTCTCTCTCCGTCACTGCACACAAATATTTAAGAGGTTGAACAGAACTTTTTTCAAGTGATATACTGTAAATGTTACTACAATATCGTGTGTATATCTAAAATTTCCTTTAAAGTAATAAACTCTACTTTCAAATCAAATATTAGTTATTTTATTCTCGGAAACTTTTAGATAAAGACTGTATATCTTTGAAATGAAAGAAGGTCAAAATTGTAGCATAAAAATTTTAGAGGCAGTCTGTCTTCAGAAATACATATACATATACATATATATATATGTTATGTGCAGAAAGATATACATTTTAGAGATTATTTGTCATCAGAAATATGTACATATATCTAAATTTCTGTGTAGAATGATGTACATTATAGTGAAAAATAAATTTTAAAACGTAATTAAAATTTAAAATAATACATCAAACCAAGTGCCAGTGACCCACTCTTATAATTCTGGGTGCTGTGATCGTAGAATTGTGTTCGAAACTAGCCCAGACAGAAAAGTACTTGTTAGAGTCTTACCTCCAATTAGTCACTAAAAACAGGAATTAGCTCTGTGCTTCAAGTTGTGGAGGGCTGGCCTTGAGCATAAAAAGCCTTGGGAACAATGCCAAAGTTTTGCAAACAACAACAACAGCAACAAAATGTATCACATTAATTTCACAAAAGCAAATTTTAACTGCTGTGAACATTTCTTAGAAACATGAATACATTCCCCTGGAAAATGTTAAGTAAAAGTATAGAATATTTACGTCTATGTTAAAGACATGACTATTTAGATTGTTTAAGATATTTAGGTGATGATTAGGAATTAAGAATAATGATAGGTAATATATTGGGACTGGACTTTTATTGTAATGATTAGATCAAATTATTCTTGCTTGGCATATGAATTATAATAAGTGATAAACATTTTTAAATGATTTCCAATGCAAAGGATTATCAATTCTTTTGTAATTTCAAAACAAGAAATCTGTTCCAAGGCTAGTTTGCTCTAAGACTATATTGTTTTCTAAAATTCATTTAGGAATGAGTTAAGATTTAGATAACACTGCACAGCAGAGGAGAGTGAGAGGGGATAGAATGATGGACCACATAGGTGTGTCATTGGTACTGTTTCAAAAAACAGAAACACTTCAGAGAAGAGAAAGAGGAATATAAGGTGTCCTGAATCAAGTTTCATTTTAATCCACCTAAAAGTTTTGACTGAGAGTCAAATAACATGGAAAAAATAGAAAATAAAGTAGAAAATAAAGCATTGTATAAACCTGTTACAATGTAAAGAAATTGTAATAGGAAGATGATAATTAATTTCCAAAGAAATAAAAGAAAGAATAGGTAAACTCTAAAGGAAAAAAGAATGAAGAGAGAAAAGAAGCAAAGTAAAACCTTTATCAATAACAAACGCAAGAGTTTGGAAGTGGAAAGGCAGTAGAAATATTGTAAATAACAATAACAATAAAATTGCTAATGTGGATAGAAGATGGATCACATTTTATCATACATGATTTTGAAGTCATAGGAAATGAAAATTTAAAAGTCATAATTTAAAACTCTATTTGAATTATAACTAGACACTATAGCTCAGTGTTAAAACATTGGCCTAGCATGTGTGAAGCAATGGTATGATTGCCCAAGCATTACAAAGTACAGACAAAACACACACACAAAAACCCACATTAACGCAAACACACACACACACAACATACACACATTTGGAATATTTATATCATCATAGTATTTTGGGAGCCGACAGTAAAGCTCCAAGGTCATCTTGACCCTTGTGCTCACTTGAAGGCACGTACAAGGAACTGGCTTTCATGAAAAGCACCAGGTGCGGGGGTTTGCTTTGCTATGTCTGTAGAGTTTGTTTTACTTTCTATCAGTTGACCTTGTCTTGCAATCTGCACCTTGTTTTTATTAAAATTTTCCTTGCTTTTCTGCACTATGGTGACCTTAGGTTACCTCTTGACTTCTAATAGTATATAATAAGGACAGTTAAAAATAAACGGTGCTGTAGTCTTGAGCTGCAGACTTCCTGACCCCATCCTTTGTCTTATGACTTTATTTTTCCATCCTCGCCCCCTAATTCAGGCTTCCCTTTGGTTGCCGGCAGGCTCCGGCAATATTAAACACAGGAAATTATCACAAATAGTAAAAATATGTTAATATGAAATCGTATTATTGCTCATACTATTTAAAAGTTTAGTATAAATAAAATAGTCACAATATACTTGGATTCTTATAGATCAACTAAATTGAAAATAAAGAAACAGAAGACATGAGAACCTTTGCAAACAAGTTTTAAATAATAAACCTTTTGAAACATGTATAATTTTATTTTGACAAAAGATTGATGTTACTGATATTTTAACTCAAGATTTAGAATATGATAACCAGGTGCTCTATATCTCACTAGAGATGGCTATATTTTTAATCATTTCACTCTGGATACTTTTATAATAAGGTCTCATCATTTCAAAGCCTCTCCTGAATCACAAACCCTACTTACACTTCCCACCATAGCTAGAAAATGGAAGCCACAAATCACCATGCCCTACTCAAACATTTTTTTTAATTCAAGTACAAATATTTCCAAAAAGTGACCACGTAATGAAGCCTTCTTAATAAAGTATGTGCTTCTTGAAAACACAGTAAGGACAAATATGTTTAGAACTATAAGAAATTAAATTTATTTAAATTCACCAACCACATAAAAATTAAGAAAATAATTTTAACTATACATGTTAAATATTTTAAAAGCAAATATATGTGTCTAAATAATTTACATGTGTAAAACTCATGCAAAATTAAATTAACTAATCCTACGACTCTGAAAAAAGAATTACTCTAAAGAAACAACAGAAAATAAGATCAAAATTTGAAATTTAGAAAATAAAATGAAGTGCATTATTTAGTTGACTTAAGTAACTATAAACCCTCTGTATATCAATTTTATAATAAAAATGCATGAACAAAAAAAACAAAAGTACACATTGATCAAGAGCAACAGCTAAAGCATCAGTATTTCTTTTTTGAGTTTACAAGAAAATCGATGGAGGGGATAAAATGTTCTTTCCATTAAAAAATGTACTCATTACCTTACATATGTAACTGTAACCCCTTTGTACATTACCTTTACAATAAAATTAAATTGACATTAAAAATAAACTAAATAATATACCAATTAAGAATTCTTAGAAGCCATTGGTTAAAAACTTTGTAAAAAACTGCCCTAAGTACCCAAGGAATATACTTTGATGATACTATTTAAATACTTAAACTTCAGCAGAGAAGCAAAAAATTTATAAATGTTACAAAGTAAAGTAATAAATCAGAATATATTAGTATTAATAAAAATCATAAGATGAATTTATGGTGTTAGTCAAATATGTAAGAAATGAGATGAATTGCCATTCGTTTGCAGTTAATAAGTGAGAAAGAGTTTTCTAGGTCTTTTAAAATATATCTGAAGAGTAATGAAGAAACTATTCTGTCACATCATATGATAATCAGATAAAGATGATATTAAACTAAAGAACAGATTGTACTAAGTTTTGGGATGTTAATATAATATATTTACATATTTTGGTTGTGGGTAATTGTGGGGATTTCAACTTGCAGTATTGTTCTCGCTAGGCTGGTGTCATATCAGTGGTTAATTTTAGAACAGGGTTTCCCTTTCCACAAGAACATGCACCTGAGTTGCACACCAATTTGTCTAGCTGCCTACCTTTGCTGGCCTGGATTCTGCAGTATTTCCAATCTTAGCCTCTAGATAGTGCAGGATGGTGGAAATGATCCAGTGCACCCAGCTATAGATGGAGAAGGAAGTCCACTAAACTTTTGGCTTGGGTTCTGTTCTCAAGCCTCCTAAGTAGTTAAGAGTAGAAATGGGAGCCCCTGGTGCCAAGCAGTAACAGTATTTTTAAAGCAACTACACATATATATGAGTTAAGCTTGTCATTACCTCAGGAAAAGAATAAAAGAGCTGTGAAGCACAAAGGACAGTCAGAATTTTAACTAGCTACTCAGAGGCTGAATCAGCTTAGCTAGCTATTCAGGAGCCTGAGATCTGAAGACCACTGTTCAAAGCAAGTCCAATCGTGAAAATACATGTAATATCTCCAAAAAATCAGAAGTGGAGCAGTGGCTCGAGTGGTAGACCACTATCCTTGGGCACAGAAGCTTAGGGATAGTGCCCAGGCACTATCAAGCTTCAGGAATGATGAATACATGCATGAGCACCTGCAGATGTGCGTGTGCATACACACGTGCGCGTGAACACACAAACACACCAATGCGACCTTCTTTATTTTTTTACCTTGTTGTACCCTATTGCCATGTATTAGCTCACAAATTAACAAAATCAGCTAAGCAGTTATTTACATGCAACTGATCATATTTCTCTAAAGTCTATTCTCTTTTTGCAAGCCTGCTTTTATTTGACCCAAAAGTAAATTATTCAGGAGGGCAATTCATCTCCCTCAACTCTGTAGTATTATATGATTGTTTAGGTTCTTCCTAGCTATATGATTTTGTGAAATCCTGCATCAAACAGCGTATTTCTTTCATGAGAAGGGAAGTCTCTGTCAAACAATTAATAATAGGTTTTTGTCCTCCTGCCAAGCATCTATAGTTTTATTATCTTCATCTATTTCATGATCTGTCTGTGTATGCCAAAGACTGCTGTGAAAATAAAAAAGACCCTTTTCAGCACTTAGCATTCGTATAACATTCAGAGGTATGAAGGTGTTTAAATATTACTGAAATTGCTTTGGAATAAATAAAGTTCACCTTGACTATCTTGAGAAAGAAGAATTGGTTTCCCAGCACTTAGGTAAGAACGTGAGTGGAAAAAAAAAAGGAAAGTTTGGAACAACTCAACAAATACATTCAAATGAAACAAAACAACCCAAGAAAACACAAATTAATTCAGTACTTAAAAACCTGCAGGAAATGCAAAGATTTATTTTAAAAAATCAGCTATGATAAGCTTTTGAGAATCCTGAATACATGGGAGTCTACTGTTGTGAGGACAGTGGTTAAAGCCCAGACTAGACAGAAAGATCTGTACACAATGCCATGTACCTGTTATTCTAAATTCCAGGAAGAATAACAAAGTGGACTGAGCCTAAGATCATACACAAGGAGGACGCCAGATTCTATCTGAAAAATAATCAGGATAATTTAGGGCTGGGGGCATGACAAAGTGGTAAGAACACCCATTTAGGAGACACAAGACACTCAATGCAAACTCTATTATGGGTATTGAAGAAAAAAGCTATGACTTCAAATAATTTGAATGATTGTAAGATTTGAGTATTTCAGTGGAGAAAAAAATCCATGAGAGAAATAGAATGAACCCATGTTGTGATCCTTTCTACTTAAGCTATAATTTTGTGTGGTACTCCAGACATAACAGAGTTATCTTGCAAATGAGCATGGATGTGCATTTGGGTGATGGAAATATTCTACTTACACAGCTGTAAATTAGATTTTTTGGCTAGATTGTAGTTCTTGAACTAAGAGCCTTTGTGTTGTCCCTGAGCTTTTTCTCTCAAGGCTACCACTGTACTACTTTGAGCCACAGTTCCAATTTTATTTTCTGTTCGTTGTTTGGAGATAGGAGGCTCATGTACTTTCTTGCCCAAGATGACTTCAAACCATGATCATCAGATCTCATCCTCCTGAGTAACCAGGATTCCAGGCATAAGTTGTCTATTTTTAAAATAATTTAGTAAATCATACAGTTACAGAACTTATAAATTATCATTGCAACCTGTGTAATAGATGTGTGTATGTATATATCAATGCATACAAATAGAAGTATTTTAACGTATCTTTGTATCTACAGTAGATTTATGAAAAATCAACCTTTGTTGTAAAATAAAATGGAAACAAAAGTTATTAAGGAGGAAACCAAAAGGAATTGTCACATGTTTCTTGTTGTTGAATGGAATATGAATTGCGAGAATCAGTTTGGAAAAATCATCTTAATTTAACAAAATGGATAATGGGTATTAATTCCAATCTATTTGCCCATATTGTGCATCCTCACAGATGAATGTCAAAATCAAACCACAATTTTTGCTTTTGTATTTAACGTATTTAGGGGATTGATGAAGTAATCAAATAAAGATTAAAATAATAGTAAATGATGCTATGAGTTAGAGCTGAAAATGTTTTTAAATATTATAATAGCTAATTAAATTGAATTTTTCTTACTTTTACTCTATTGTCATGCCCCTCATTCCCACATTCATTCCCACATTAGAAAAGTACATAGAAGGTTCTCACTAAATTATTTGTACAATCATGAAAAAAATGTATTGAAAGAATATGGGCACAGTGTGGTTTTAGCTTATTGAGCTAGGGGGTAGTGTGTTATTGAGGACTTGCAAAACGTTGTGATAGAGATGAAAGGAGTGATGTGCTTACTCTGGAAAATTGGCTAGGGGATTGCTCCCAGAAAAATAGTGACGAATTCTTCCAAAAGATACAGTGAATACACTTTCAGAGGTAATCCTCAATACCATTTTCCACAAAGTTTTGTCCCAGATACAATCGGCCTGCCTTCTCTGGCTGCTTTCCTAGCCTGGACCTATTCCTTCACTCTACAGGAAAAGTGTGATACAACTGATTTCAGTCAGATCTGTTACTAGAATTATCAGGGATTTAGATTCTTGTCTGTAATTTGGTCAAAGCTATGTCTCTTTATGTAGGCTATTAAAAATGTATTTACTAATTACAAGTAAATACATAAATTCTATTTCCATCTCTTTTAAAAATAAAATTGTTTGCTCTATAAATTGATCAGAGGCATGGATTTTGTGGCTAGGTAGGTCATTGCACATGTCTCTCTCTTCCTCTCTCCCTTTCTTGGTTCTCATAGATAATATGACTGATCCATAATTATCCTAATTTATTTTGCTTTTATATTTTTGGTTGCATCATTTCACTTTCTGCTCTGCCATTTCCCAAATCATTTACATAGAAGGCATTATTTCATATTTTCTCATTCCTAGAATAAGCTGCACATGAAGACACCACTGGTCCTCATTTTCAGTCTGTACCTTTGAATATGGAGGAAAACCTTTCCTCTGCTCTCTATCAATTCCCTACTCACCAGTTAGAATAATTTCGAATAGTAAAAATGGAAAAAGTGAAAAAAAATCATGGTGAAATAACAGATGTAGAAAATTCACTGGATTTTTCTGACCAGTTCAACCGACGTGAACTATTGGGGAATACATGTGCACCTCATTCCCACTGGTACTCAATGTCTTTGGTTAGGCAATTCTGATGAAGACAAGGAACAAGATGAAAAAGTGAGGAATGATATCATTTGTAAAAAAAAATGGAGAAGTATTCAAGCAAATTTTTCTGTGGGCTGCTGAAAATAATTGGCTTACTACAGTACAGAGACTACTTTCCAAAAGGACACTCATGTGAATACTAGGGATGATGATGAGTATATCTCTTTTCATCGGGAAGCCTAAGTGGACACTTTGACAATGTCCATGTGTTGGTGGCTCAAGGCAGATATTCATGCAATAACTGTGAATGGCTGGACTCCCCTGCACAGTGCTGATATGTGAAATAATACCAGAGTGGCTTCCTTCTTAGTTCATCATGATGCAGATACCAATGCCCAAACTAAAGTCCTCTTGACCCCCTTGCATCTTGCTGCTTGGAATAGAAATAGCAAAGATATGCTGGATCTCCTTCTATTGAACCATATATGAAACCAGGTCTGAAGAACTTGGAAGAAACTGCATTTGATATTGCCAAAAGGATAAATATGTATCACTACCTCTTTGAAGTTGTGGAAGGCTGTAAAAATTGTTCTCCTAAGTCATAATGGTTTGGTTAAGTTTCTTAAATTTCAAAAATGCCAATCAATCTTTGTGTCCATACAAAATATTTTCACAATACAAAGCAACTGCAATATCTTACTTTAAAAATTCATGGATTCCATCGTATTTTTCAAGTGAATTGCCTGACTTTGATGTCAAAATGTATTCAAGATTTGTTTGTATACATCTATAATGATTTCTGCAGGGTTTGTGATTATTTAAATCAGAAATCATTTTACCTTATCTGTTGGAATGAGTAGTACAAAAACTAAAAATATTTCTGGTGCTTGAATGAAAAAATTATATTTTAAAATAATCTGTTTTTTGTTTGTATAATGTACATAATCTATTTAATTCTCTCCTAGATATAATACTTTGAATTCTACATTGTTTTATTATATATATAGGTTCATTACAAATGTGTTATTTCAGATAACATTCCATATAGAAACAGTTTAAGATTCCTTTTTTTCCTAGGTTCTTATAGTATTTTATTTCTTTGGGATAAAATGACAATGTTATCTAATTTCAAAAGTTTTGTAAAGATTATGCTATGTAAAGGCCTTTCTAAGGTGAGGATTTAATGCATTGATGTCAAAATAACTTTCAGTTCAATGAATTACATGTATTGTTACATTTGTATTTTTTAATATTTTTATTGTGAAAATACTGTACAGTGGGGTTACAATTACATGGGCAAGATAATGAGTACATTTCTTATCAAGCATTGTAGCCTCCTCTTTTTTTACCCTTCCCATCCATTCCTATCCTTCCCCTGCCCCCCACTCAATCCCCACCGCTACCCCCCCCCCCCACGCACCAAAGTTGTAAAGTTCATTTTTCGACATAACGACTTGTATTTTTGTAATCAATTTTTAATAACTGTTTTTCATATCTTGCATCTGAAGGATGAAAAATATGGAATACTTCACAAATTTTCATATCATCCTTGTGCAAGTGCCATGATAATTTCTATATTGTAATTTGGGTAAATGTGCTGCTGAAGCGTGTAGTATCCTGTAAATTTAAGTAGTTAATGATGCATTCTTTATACAGGCATATATCCTTGGTTGACTGTTTGTAACTAGGAAACCTTATTGTTCCTAAAAATGCTATTGATCTTACTTCTCTAAAATTCTGTGTATATTGGAAAAAAATTATATTGTTTGGTCGATTGCTCACATTTGCAATTTTTTGTCAATGACTATTTTAAGTATTTTTCATCTTAAATTTGATCATACTTTGAAGCCTTTATAGCTAGGTCCAAAAGTGATTGCTTTTCAAGTATTTGTTTATAAACTGAGTTAGCTTTGTGGAGCTAATGGATTCAAAGTAAGCCTTGCTTAAGAGCACTTCTAAACTTCTGCAGCTTAAAAATTCCTAAATGAGGTCTTATTGGCAAAAATGTCTACCTGACCCTTTACTCTTCTTCCATGTAGCAACAGACCAACCAGAATATCTTACCCTGACAGCATAGATTTTCTTATTGGAACAAAACTATTCTTAGTTAAAAGGGATCATAGAGAGATAAACAGTTAAACAGAATCATTTAGACTAGAAGGTATTTTATCAAAATATATTTGTTTTTTATACCTAACATTTCAAAAGTAGCTAAAGCCAAGAAGGTGAAAAAATTTTTCACATGCATGATTACCTAATGTCCTGGTCAGTCTACCATCCAACCAAGCAGGAATTTACACTACTGCCTTTTTTTCACGAAATATTTTCATAGTTACAAGAGAAGTCTATATGTTTCTCCTCGATAATAGGCCTTAAATTGGTAGTTTTTTAATCACAGTGTTTCCTCTTGTCTCTAGGCTGTAAAGCTACAAATGATAAAGCTTTAGGTCCAACTCTACCAAACACTGAGGTAGAAATAATGGAATAATACTTTAAAACACAGTTGCCTTTGATACCCTAACCACTGCAGAACATTGCAAAACATGTGCCTTATTCTTATATTATATATATTTATATATTGTATATTTATTCGTGCTGATATTTTATTTCACACAGTGAAACTTACTAGAATTAATTGATAATTTGTCAAATAAATAGATATTTATTACAATAAATAGAATGGAATATAAATAATAAGTTTTATAATGTACATTAGAATATAGAAATTATCAATGCAATGTCTTCGTTATAAACTTTTGGTATGTTCTAAGTGTTCTTGATCTTCTGAATTCACATTGTAAAAAAAATTGTTTTCCTCTAATCTATAAGGGATTTTACTCTGCTGCTCTCTTTATTGTTTTAACTCACTGGTTCCAAAATGTTTTCTCCATATTTCTGAATCACTCCTACTGATTATACACAATTTTTGCTGATATGATATGTAAAAGGTATCATTCTTCCACAGGACCCACGGGTCCTAGGATCCCATGTCCCAGTTATCTGCTTCATCAGATAACAAGGGCAAGATTTCTCATGCAGGCTCATGAAATATGCCAAAAGAAAGTAATTGAAAATCCATCTCAATTCCTTACGAAACTGGAATTAGCAGTAATCAATTGTGAAATGCAATGCAACTTAAAATGAAAGATGAGATCACAAAATCTGAAAGTACACTAATTCAAACTTTCAGTTTAGAAATGACCAGCCCATATGAGTGACCAAGATCACAACTGGCACAAAATTATTTTTAATACCCCTCTTCTAATGATTATTAAATGATTTCAGTCCAGCATAAGTAGTCCAATTATGGATCTATCGTTCTATCCTAGAACGATAGATCCATAATTGTTCTACCAAGGCTAGGAAAACTTGACTTACAGGTCAAATATAATTCACAAAAACATTAATTGAGAAGATCATTAATGCTTCAAAATACTGGTACTTCATTAAAACTTGGTTTTGTAGAATAAAAATGTTATCATTCTCAAACCAATGATAACCTACATTTAATCTCCTGAAAGCAATTTCCTTTTCTTATAATCTTTTAAAAATCACATTCACCAAAATAACATTTGACAAGTAGACGATAGTGACATTACAAATTTTTCAAGTTTAGGGTCCAAGTTACAATTGAGTTGATTTATTGACCCAGCACTAATGCCAAACAGGTTCAACCACTCATTAAAGTGTAGAAATAGTACCACCCACCATTTGTGCTGTTCAGTAGATTCCTTGCAGAAATGTGTCAAACAGAACAACCTCCCATAATTCAAACCCAAACACTAGCTAATAAATTAAGTTTCATCACTTAATAAGGTAAATTTTAAAAAGTCACAAGTAGTTGCCTTATCATATGTTGTTTTATGTTTTCCCTATCTGTCTAACATAGTACTCATCAGAGATGTGAAAAACATAAAATCTGTCTTTTATTTCTACCATATTCTTGTATAATAGGAAATCGTAGTTTTTTTCTTTTTTACAAAACTTATAATATAGAAAATATTATCCCATGTAAAATAAAATAATCACAAACATTTTACAAAGCCATTAATAGAATTTGTTAGTTAGGAATATATTCTAAGCCATTTTTTAACTTTGTTGTTGACTAAAGATTAATCTTCCAACTGGATGAGAATAAAATCATATCAAAGTGCTTCACGTCTCCAGTCTTTCAAATTGTTATTGCAGATGAATGAATTATGGAAATATAAGCTGACATCAGTACAAGTATATACAGGATTGAAACTCCATGGAATGTATATAAACCTTTCAAAATATTAAGTTTAACAGAATGTCTATCAGGAAGTTGAAATCAGAGAGGAATAATAGTAAAGACATAGAACGAATATAAAATGGAACAAGGGGCAAGTACAGCTAGAATACTCAATGTACACATGTGATAAAGGAAGTGGTAAATCTGAAATAAATCTTGGAGAAGGGGTTGGTTGAGAATGATAGAAGGAGTCACTCTGATCCAGGAACATTGGACAATTAGATGAACATATTTATTGTAATACACTTGCACAACCTTTTGAGATTTAGTTAAAAAACACAACAAAAAACAAAAACACAAAAAAATCACAACCAAACAGCACTCTCTAGAGAGGATGAATATGACCTCTCAAAATTTTAAATAGTTAATGAAGGGTAGTCTTGGGAAAAACAAATAAAGCTGTTCAAAGAGGGCAGTTTGGGGTAGCAGAGAATTTTGAACAGATTTAAATAGATTGTCTAAGGTTATGAATCACCTACATCTGCTGCAAATATTTTCTTCTGTGAGTTCTTTTTGTATGCAAAGGATACTCCAGTCCTCAGCCACACTTGATAGCTTGTGAAGATAGAATGGAAGAAACAAGATAAATAACCCATTACTCTACTGGGGACAGAAGAGTCCTCTGTTTTCTCTCATCTCTCTTCACTACTCTTTCTTCATACTTTTAAGTCAAGTGATTTTGAATTATATCTTTCATTCTTTGTTCTGGCAAAGTAATTAGCCAAACTAATTTACTAAATATTATTTGCCATTTTTTCTGCCATGCTGTTTACTTATCCATGAGAGTCCATTAAACTTCACCCTTGCGTTTGGTTGCCACGAAAACCCAACGTCTATGTTAATGACGACAAACTCTAATGTAAAACTTTGTCTCCAAAAAACCGTTCCAAGAAGCTGTGATCACGAATATTTAGCTATACTTTTTTTCTTTTACCTTGAAAGTCTTCTTGTGTCTGAAGTGCCACAAAAATAAGTACTCCACTAATTTTTGGTTCGATCACTTCTAACCTCAAATATTTTGCTAACAAGATGCTTAGAGGAAACCGTAGTTTACTTCATTTTTATGTTCTCTCTTAAGACTCTCCTTAGATACCATATCAGGATCAGTGAAGTTATTCTTTGCAAAATTATTTCAATAGATTATTTTTTTCTTGGTCTTGCATTTGCTCAGCAAGATGTATGGAAAAGAATAGAGTTAAATGATCCATACCTTGGGTGACAGTGTCTGTTTCAAAGGACAATGCTTCTATGTCCCAATTCTATGTCCTCCTCTTAGCTCTTGCCTGATTTCCAATTAAGCACAGCTTCTTGGCTTCAAGCCCAGTGAAGCTGAAAGACTATAAGATCTCCTCCCCGCCCCGCTACATCTTCATGGTTTCTCTTTTAAACCTCTTTTAAGTTGCCTCATTTGGACATAGAATTTATTTTCCTGTCTTCATTAAATCTGTTCTGCATTGTAGTGAGCCTAATAGGTTCTGTAAAATCACTTTAGGTAGCAAAAATATTAAGAGACTTTATATAAAAAATTTTGGCCTCCCTCCACTACTAATATCAATATGCTTGGATAGGGCTTCTAAGAACATTGTATTCTTACCCTTTCAATTTTCTCAATTCTTTTCTGATCCCAAACTTTTTGGCTTATGTAATAAGAGAATTCTTCACTACCTCATATTGATAAGGATATTATTTTTTGTGAGCTACTTCGAAATGTGTAATCATTGGAGTATCCAATCAGATTTTTTTCTGTGTTTCAGTGCTTCACGTGCAGAGACATTGTGGAAAGTGTTACAAACAGAAAAGTGTGAACCCAATATATTCTTTTATTTTGGAGGGCACTTTCTCCCTAAAATTTTTACCCAAATTATCTTTTTCTAAGAATAATTTTGGTAATTAAAGGTCAATTCACATACTTTGATGTCTTAGTTTTTTTTAAGAACTTTGAATTTCACACAGTGAGAGTGTATTTCCTGGGTAAGGACAATTCTCAAGGGAACTACAGGATTTACAGTAAGGTTTCTGAAGTTTGTATGTTTAGTGTGAAAATGAGCTATCTTTACCCACATTCCTCCCTCTCAACTAAGTCTCCATAGCTTTCTTTGCATGAAAGTCTATTTTTCCCAGGCAATTTTCTTAATAGTCTAAGTTGTTAAAAAGTTTGAACAATTAAAATATATCTGTCATAATTTTTAAACTCTTTTGAAATTCCTTTATCAGAATCACGTTTTCCCCAATCCTAATTCAACCTTTACCATCAAAAACAGTAACATGTTGTTTACATGATATAGTGTCCAGGCAACTATTATTTTCCAGTGGCTTTATATGTATATATGAACATAGAAGCTGATGCTGAGCAAAATGAACTCCAGATATGGAAACAGAGATTTTTTTGTAGTTGTTTTTAATGTGATTTCTATTTTCTTTGGGTTTTTCTCCCTATGGTTTGTCCTCAGCTGTATTTGATTTTGGTACCCTGTGTATTGTGTATACATTTACCTTAATTAGGGAAGTGAAGAGGAACAACAAAACGGCAAGACAAAGGATAAGCCAATGCAATATCAATACACACAAGACAATATGTTGGAAATGTACATTACAACTTGTGAGGAGTATTGAGGTGAAAGAAAACTGTGAGAAAAATGAGAGGGGGTAACAAGTTTGAAAAGTTATGTATTTACTACCTTACAATTACTGTAACCCCATTGTACATCAATTTAACAATAAAAATTAAATTAAAACATAAGCTACATAAAATATAATTTCACTGTATTGTTATAGTAAATATTATTCTTTATTTTATGTAGTAACTTTTTTAAAATAATACTATTTGGCATCTAATTTGAATTGATTACTGCTTTTTTATCAGAGAGTCATCAAATTGATGTTATCCAACTAGACAATATTTTCACAATAAACGCGAATATTTTGAGAAAAGAATAAACTTAGTACTTTTTCATACTAAAACTGAAAACAGTTTAATTCTATGGAAACCCATAACTTTTAAAAGTAAATAAGTTGTTAAGAGGACAGAATATATGTGTTCCTCAAAATTCCTATGTCTAATAACTACTCATTTTCAAATTCTAAACATTCCAAACCTGAGAGACTCAAAACAGTACCTGTTTGCATGTTATCTAATTTTGCAATAGATGCAGTTTACAATGGAGTGTTACAGAATGAGAAGTCAACAGAAAAATAGCCACATTCTGGTAGAGGATAAAATTATGAAGCATTAAGTCATCTTAGTCCAGTAGTTTCCAACTTGTAAAGGGCACTTTAAAATTCCCTTAATTCACATCATGAATATCTTATCTCTATTGTGAAAAAATACTACACCTCTGATAATGTGATGCTCTCCTTGTTCTGGAAAGAATACTACAATAAACTGGGTTGCATCATTTTTCCCCCAGTGAGATTCTTGAGATCAGAACACTTGAAAATGTTATTTATATTTATACTTTTTTAAACTATCACAGATATTCAGGATGCTAAGGTCGTAAGATTGTGGTTCAAATCTCCAATAAACTCAGAAAAAGTCAGACACAAATGGCACTGAGATTGAAGTGGTAGCGCATGAGCCTTGAGCATAAACAGGCTCAAAGACAATTTCCAGGCCCAGTTTTCAAGCCCTAGGACAAACCAATAAAACAAAAACAAGCCCCAAATGTAGCATTTTCCTCATTGTATACAGAGGCACGTAATTAAGGAAATTGCTTCCTGTATTACATATCGGTAGAAGAAAGAAGATGTCACACAATTATTCTCTTCATACAATGTCATACAAAACCCTCAAAAAATGCAATTTTTCTATATTTATTAGTTAATATCGATTTTTTGGCAATTCTGTCTAGATTATTTACTTTATCATTTTATACATGAACTGTTAGAATTATCTATTAACTAAGATCTAATTATAACTCTCTTGAAAGCATATTATAGGCAAATAGAATGCCAGAATCATTTGTGAATTTGTCAATTAAACCCCCTACTTATAAAGAATTTTGTAGTATCCTATAAAATATGAAATTACAAACAATACTAAAATATTTATGTTAACTCTAAATTCTAATTAAGCAAGATCTACAAAGTCCTGCATTAGATGAACTTTGCTATTTCTCTAGGCTTAAGATTTTGGAATCCTTCCTCATTTCTTTGGAATCCAACAGAATGATGCTTACTTACTTTTTTTTTTTTTTTTTACAAATTTTGGGTGGGAATCATAAGCCATTTTGAATCTAGGAATGTTCTGTAATGAAGAGAGCACTTAAAACACAACTGAAGATTATATACGAGTTGCATTTCAATAGGAAATTTGACTTCTCAAAACATAATGACAAAATTAGCCCAAACTTGCAACTGTGTATTTCTTTCTTGTTGTTTGGTTTGTTTTATTAGACAAAATTATACTACCTGGTTCAGGGAAGGTATCACTATTTCATTCCACTCTCTAATCTCCTGTCTTAGTTTGAGTGCTAGAATTCCAGGCTTATATCATATTGCCCTGCCTTGGTTTGTTGGTTTATTTAATCTAGACATAGACTAGCAATTCTGAACTTCTCCAATGATATTATCCACTAAACTGACTGCTCAGAGTGTTTATGTACTATTTTCAAAGATCTTCTAACACTTGACACAGGATATGATCATTTTCAGATGCATCTGCTGGGATCTCTGATTCATTCAATCCCTTTAATAATAGTTACTTGACTCTCTTACTATCTCTCGTCCCTACCTATGTAATAGTCTCAAACTTTTTTGAAAAAAGTTCACTTGAGTACTTTCTAATATTAAAATTTATCTCTTAATTCTTACTCAGGACATATTTTCTCTTGCTTTTTAAAAACTTTTCTACGTATTCTAAGAGTTGTTTCATTTGTGTATTTGTGTATGCACATATAAGTGCCTCTGTGTGTATGTGTATGTTTGTATGTATGTATGCAAAAGCCTCAAGCTCTTATTCATCAATCTTGCTCATGACTGGTATTCCATCACCTTAGATATTCTTCCAATCCAGGTTTTGGCTGGTAGTGTGGCAAAGACTGTTCTGCCCAGGATGCATGCAAACTGTACTTCCCAGAATCCTTTACATTCTTAGGTTTTATTTCTGCAGAAGTATCAACTTTTAAACTACAAACATTTTTGTGAGTGAAAAGTCTAAGCTGTAGCCCAGATTTTTAACTCAAAAATTCATATAAAGTTAGATGAACATACACATTGCATATGCTGGGTGCACACTGTTAGAAATGTGATCTTAAGTTGGGTGGTGGAGAGATCTGGGGATTGGGGTTAAAATCCAGCCCAGGTAGGAAAGTCCCAGAGATTCTTTTCTCCAAATAACTACAAGAGAACTAGAAGTGGCACTGTGGCTCAAGTGGTAGAGCTGTAGCCTTGAGCTGAATAGCAGAGGGACAACGCCCAGGCCCAGAGTTCAAGTGCCAAGACCAACAACAACAAAATGCAAGTAAAGAAAAAGAAATGTGATCTTAGCCACTAGTTCACTGCTAGTATAATCCCTGCTCTCTCAAGATGGACTTTTTTTTTTCCAGTTAAGTCCATGCCCTTATATCTGACTTGCATTGGAACCAGAATTATTCTTCCATTCTACTTTTTTAAAATTTGTGCGATTAGCAAGCATGATTTAGAACGGTAAAGGCCTCATACTTCATGTTCCACTTAGGAACACTCCCATAAATCTACATACTGGACTTGGCTTTATTGTTTCGATGTTGTCTTATTTGTAGTCTTCTATATTGTATTGAACCCTTATACTTAAACACAGAACTTCTCTTTCTCCTATTATTTCAAATGTTTCGCTTACTGTTAACTCATGTGCAGTAGGGAAATAATGCACAGCACATACACTCACAAAAAGAATGATCTGAGGAACTTCTTCCCATTTAAAATTTGGCTTAATTTGCAGAGCAATTATGAAGTTTGAACTAAATGTACTCATGGACAAAGTATTTATAAGCAATATAAATTTTATATTTTATCTTTACTAAGTTGTCTCTGAAACACCTGTTACCTTATGTCCAAAAGTGTCCTTGTGTTATTTCAATGAAGCCAGAAAACATTCATTAGACCTCAAGAAGCACCAACGATTCTTACTGGACTTTGTGTAAACTGATCCCAGGAGAGGAATTGAACATAGAGGAATGATAAAGTTCAAATTAAATTGTGCTTTCCTTTTCACTGTACAAGAAAAGAATCCCAAGGCTTGAATGAAACTCTGTCCCTTACTTTTTCCAGTGTGTTTTTTATTCATATAAACGTGTCTGTAAACTTCTAGTTGACAGTATTACAAATAATATGCCATGTGAAGGCCAGCATAGAATAAAAGGAATTAATGTTGCTGTGTTTTAGTTAGTTTGTATTTTTTTGCCAATTGTGGGGCCTAAACTCTGGGCCTCTCCTTCAGCTCTTCTGCTCAAGGACAGTGCTCTACCACTTGAACCACGGTACCATTTCTGACTTTTTCTGCTTGTGTGGTACTGAGAAATCATGGCCTCATACATGCAAGGCAAGCACTCTACCACTTAACCACATTACCGGCTCCTAATAACATTGTTTTAAAATTGTTCTACTGCAAAGAAACAAAGACATGGAGGTTTAAAAGTGTCTTATGGATGAATATTTCACCCCTAAGATGATTCTCTTTTTGCAGGAGTCAGTTATCAATTCCTTTAGTCTGGTCCTGAGTTCTCCATAGCAATAAGGATTCCAAAAAAGCAGGATACTGTATGATCAGCACAAGCAGCCTCTTTTCAGACCAGTACTCCTTTAAGGAGAGTCCCAAAGAACTATCTGGGGGTTGTTTTTGTTTGCTTGTTTGCTTAGATTGTCCTGGTTCTGGGGCTTGAACCCAGAGGCTGGACCCTGTCCCTGAACAGTTGTCTTTCTTGCCCACCTATCCTAAAAGCTAGTACTCTACTGCTTGAGCCAAAACTCCACTTTAGGCTTTTCTACTGTTTATTTACAGGTAAGATTTTGACAGACTTTGCTGACTGGTTTGGCTTTGAACGTAGATAGTAAGAAAGCCAAGTGATATAAACAATATGGGCTTCTCTTTTGAAAAAATAAATATTAGATGAAGCTTATTATAAAGCTAATATTTGACACTTTTTAAAAAAGAGAATATGCCCAGCAAAGAAGCCATAACTTAACTCAGCAAAAGAAGGTGCACTGAATCATTTTGGAATTATTTTTTATGCTTGGAAAGATTACTATTGACCTTGTCATTCCTTTTGGGGAAACTGAAAGTCATATTTGCATTTTTTTTGTTGGTCATGGTGCTTGCACTCTGATCCTGTGCGCTGGTGCTTGCACTCTGATCCTGTGCGCTGTCCCTCACCTCTTCATCTCAAGTTGAGCACTCTACCACTTTAGCTACAGCACCACTTCCGGGTTTCCTGTGATTAATTGAAGATAAGGGTCTCATGGACTTTCCTGACAAGGCTTGCTTTGAACTACAATCCTCTGGTCTCATCCTTCTGAGCAGTTAGGATTATAGGTTTGAGTTACCAGCACCTGGCTCATATTTGCATTTATGTGTACTTAATGATACTATGTAGACAAAGAATGGAACTTTGAACCAAATGATGACATTGCAGCTTTTAAGAAAAATTGGGGTAAGAATAAATATGTCCTCATTTTTCCATGTTGTTATATTAATGACTCATGAGCTATGGGACTCTTACATTAGTATCCTCTGCCATCTCTGTAGGTGTTATTTAGTATTAGGCAAAGAGTAATATAGAAAGACTGAGATTTTTAGAAAGCAAAGGAGATCAGGTATGAAAGAACAGCATAGAAGGAGATACATTTATCACACAGATATTAAGAACTAGCCAAAGAGATTTAGAATGTTAAAGGCAATGAGGATTGAGCCTAGTTGATTACTAGTTCTTCAATAACCAAGAATATTTCCCTAGAACAGTTTCTGGTATATGTTAGTTACAATCATTTATTCCTTCCATCTGGAGTTATTCCTTCTCTTCTATCACAACTTTTAATTAGCCTCTGCCTTTTTGGTGCCATGACTGACCAAAAAGATTTCCAAATCTCACTTAGACTAGCCTTCCCTGTGATTATCTGTGACTACTCAAAAGCTTGGAATCTTTGAATTTCCAGAATTCATCTTCACTTGACATCTAAGTACATTCCTGGCATTAACTGCAGTGATCTAATGAACAAAACATTTTTTTCAACACAGTATCCTAATATAGGCAAAATGCATGAATTAGGGACTATTGTCAGGTATCAGTATGGAAGGAGCAATTATATATTCCAAGTGTGTGTTCTTTATTTTGCATTTACTGTTTTGTTTTGTTTTGTTTTTGACAGTACAGGGGGCTTAAACTCAGGGCTAGGGAATTATTCCTGAGCTTTTTTTTTTCCATCAAGGTTATCACTCTACCACAGCTCCAGGGCACACAAATCCCTTGGTCTTGTAATTTAATTGTGATGAGTCCCCTTCAAGCACCTTACCCTTCCAGGCCCCTAGAGCTCAGCCGTGAAGCCCTTGCACCCCCCACAAAGATAGCAGGAAAAGTTACCAAAGGGTCTGACCATCTTTGTTGCAATCCACTTCTACACACGCACAAATCCAGACTGGTGACAGAAGACTCATCCATGCAGCACCTGAAATTTGCCAATTGATCACTCACCTGAGCACTGTCAGGATGTTCAAGTAGAAAGATGATCTATCTCTCTTTCCCTCTCTCTCTGTCTCTCTCTCTGTAATGCACACACACACATACACGACTCAGACCAGTGCCTCTGTTCGTTCCTCATCTGGGACAATGTACAAGGTGGAGCATGGAGGTTCCCTTGAGAGAACCAGGGGCTCCCACCCAAGGGGAGCACCACTCAAATGATACAGCACCACCCCGCCCCTCCCTTTCTCCAGGGCCAGATCCTTCCCCTTGGGAACAACCAGCCTTGACTCCATATTCACCAAAACCTAGGCCAGGATGCTGGGTGAAGGAGTCCTGAGACAGGCATCTCCTCAGAGCCTGGGAAAGGAAACTAGCAGAGGGTCATGGTGACCTCAGAGGGGTGTCTGAGCAGGGGTGGGGGCAGTGTTGGGGAAATGGATGGAGTCCTAAGACTACATACATGGACATACTCCTTACTTCTAGCTTACATGCTTCGGGGCTACTTGGTGAATTCTTGGGGAGGACAAGGAGACCAAATGGACCAAGAACACCAGCACATGTTGGCAGAGCTTGGAAAGGTGATGACCCTGTGAGAACTTTTGACAGCTGAGGGGTAGGGGAACAGGCCGGGTGTATGTGTGGGGGGGCTGGGGGGGTTGGGGGTATTCCTCCCAGATTTTCACCTTCTGCTTTGACCCCCAGCGCCCTTCCCCTCCCTCTGGGTTTTTCTGGGACCCTTTTCAGGTGAAAGGATGACGAAGCACAGAAGACAAGGGCTCACACAGCTAGTGGGGGGTCTATCTTCTGCATCCAAAAACCCCATGCCCAGAAAAAAGGAAAAGACAGAGAAAGCAAGTGTGGAGGTGCTGCTCCCCACCTTTGACTAAAGCCACCAAGCTCCCACTAGGGAGAGAAAGGGTGCAGATGCATGGCTCTGTGGCTCCCACTGCTCCAGGCCAGGGACGATGTGGTGCCCCTCTTCATTCATCACTGCATCTGCCCTTTTCCTGGGACAATGGCTGCTGGGATGGGGATGGGTTCCCCGGGTTGACACCCACCCCCTATCCTTGAGGCGCATTAGTGGCAGAGCCCTGGCTGGACTGTGGGGTGTGAGGGAGGTGCAAGTCCGGGAAATGGGGGGAGTTGCCAGGTACAGGTGTCTCAGGGTGCAGGCCCACTGGGTGGTCACTCACCTGTGCTGCTGGGAGAAGTTGTTGGTGGATGCTCTTGGTGGGGTGAGCAGCAATGGAGGGGGCATTGCAGACACTCAGGTCCAGAGCAGAGGACCAGGGGCCAGGACCAGGTCAGGGCTGCAAGCCTGCCAGCAGCTTGCCACCACCTGAGGTTTGAAATGCGGTGCCTTGGAGGAAGCAGGGGAGGGGGCTGGGAAGCAGGAGGGCACATCAATTTCCTACTCCAAAGTAGCGTCAAGTCTCTTGCTCACTACTCAGCCACCTCTACCTTCTTCAACTGCTGGTAGTGGTGACAACATACCAAGGGAATGCCTGGGGTACAGGGCAGCATGGAATGTGGGCGTGGCCACCATTCTTGTATTCCATTGGTCAGAAAGAAACATGAAAGAATGGTGGTGTGGCCAGAATCCTGTGATGCAGGCAGCATGGGCAGAGTCAAGAGGACAGCACCTCCCACAGCCACTTGCCCAGGGAACTATGGCCAATTCATTTGGGGACAAGAGGGTGACCTGCTTTAGCCAGATGGCTGCACAGATTCTTGTGTATGTCTATTTGTTGCCAGTCCCAAACCTTGAACTCAGGATCTGGGCACAGTCCATGAGCTGCTTTTGCTCAAGGCTAGCCCTCTACCACAAGAGCTGCACAGCTCTACTTCTGGCTTAGTTGGCACTGAAGTTGGACAGGGGTCTCAAGGACTTTCCTACTTAGGATGACTTTGATCCTCCCATCACAGCCTTTTAAGTAACAAGGAGGATTGCTGAGAGCCACTGGTGCCTGCCTCATCATTGGTCTTGCTGATGTTCTTGGACAGACTGGTGAGTTCCCTATCCTAGGGTTTAAGTGGTGGGAGCTGGAGCCCACAGTTGGTATACTGGTCCTGCTACCTCCAAATGGCAGGAGATCCTAAGAAATTCATCCCTATCCATATGATTACCAATGGAATGTGATTAATGTCATGAATGAATGAGCAGTTGTTGAATGATAAAATTATATGATAAAATTATACACAATTATATTATAGGATCATGATTGATTTTAATACTTTATTAAGCATTTAAACTATCACATTCATTAAGTGGAGGCATGATGAAATACCTAAGAATTGGACCTCATATACTATAAAGGTGCCATTTTTTCTGCCAAGACTGGGATTGGAACTCATGGTCTGGGTAACTCTGTTGCACTGTGTGGGAAGCGAAAGATTTCCTCCTTGAAGTCAAGAAATTTAAGTCTATTCCTTAGGCCTGAAATTGATCCCCACCACTAGAAAACATCCTACTCATGTACAATTTACATATATGATTTATATTTATAAACATATGTTGACTCCATATTGCATTCAGTGGAGTTATTCATTTTATTTTTTGTTTTAATCATGTATTGACCATTTATCTTATTGACTATTATGACACAAGAACATTTTTTACATTGATTACATAGGACATAGATCTACATATGTATTCCGCTTCATACCTGAAACCCAGAAGATTCACAGTAAAGGAAAACATGTCACCATCAGCTTCTTACTCCACAATTCATTGTTTGGGAGTGCTGGCATCTGAACTCATGGCCTACAAGGCCAAATTCATGAATGAATGAGTGTCACACGCCATCCTGGGGCAAATTTACCTGAAAGGCAGTTCCTAGGAACTGAGATCGAGCCCCAGGGGTTGACAAAATAAGAACAGATTGACACAAAGATGGCAGTATACTAATAAATACATATCTTTATAGCATGCCAGAGATGTCTGTCCATTATTCACTTATATAGACTACATTTGTACCAATTCTTGGGTATTTATTATGCCTCCGTGTAATTATTGTTATTGTTTTCATCCTTAAATATTAATGAAATCAGTTTCTTGAAATTATTGTGTTCCTGTAAGTAATAGTATTCTTTTCATGCTTCATAATATTAAATACAATCAATCATCCTCCTGAAATTAGGCTGTCTAATTTTATAGAAGCATTATTTACAATCAACTCATTCAACCGTGACATTGATAACGTTCCATTGTTATTCCTATGGATGGGAAAAAAGTCTCTTTGTATCTCCTGCCATTGGTTGTGTCAGGACAGGGATTCGAAATCAGGGCCTACATTGCCACGTGGGCCTATGGCTTCCTCGGTATTCTGACAGCCTTCAGCAATGCAAAGTGAAGTACTCTTTGCAACAGTGTCATTCAGACCCAGGAGGGTCACCGTACAAAGAAGAAAACATAAAAAGCTATCTCACAGCATTTTTCTGTGCATTTTTTCCCTGCAAGGCCTGGGGGTTTAGGATTCCAGGAGCAGCTGTGGGTCCAGTGGCTCCATCCCAGCCTTGAGTGATCAAAGCTGAAGCAGAGTTGCCACGACCTGAGTTCAAGTGCCATGTGAGCATAAAATAAAATGAAAAATAAAAAAATAAAAAATAAATTAGCTCCCTGGCTTGCAATTCGCGCTGTTTATTCTGCCTAGTTTTGGATTTGAACTCAGGGTCTGGGTACATCTGCAGCACTGTGGATGAAGGGGAATCTTACCATACATGAAGATAAGAAAGTCAGGCCTGTTCATTAGGCCCGAATTCAAGCCCCAGCCCTGGAAAACATACTATTTATATACATTGTAAAGATAGGATTTATACTTACCTATAGATGTTCAGTCCATACATGTTTGGTGTGGTTGTTCCTTGTAATTTTTATTCTTTTATTTACCATTGATTTTATTTTCTACGATGACACCCACTCCGTTTATTTCGTTGATGATATACTATCACATAACATCTAGATTTGTAGGCATGTTCTCCATCATACCTAACACCCAGGACTCAGAGAAAAGGAAAATAATTTTCACACTCACTTTCTTACTTCATGATCCACTTGTTGGTAGTCCTGGGATCTGTCTCAGGGCCTATCAGGACCAATTGGTGAATAGGTCAAGGTGAACAAACCAGCCTGTGAGCAACTAAGGAGCTAGGCCATTCCCAGGATCTGACATTGATCCTCAGAATGCCCCACGATAGTCATAAATTCATTATATAAACATAGGATCTATATTTACATACATGTGTGGACAGCATCTTGCATTCGGTGCACTTATTTTGTGACTAATTCATGGAGGTATTGTGAATTTTACTGAGTATGGTGACAGGTATAACTGTGCTGACATGGATAACAACCTGTTCCTATGGTTATAGGGTTGCCTATGCATTCTCCATACTTGTTGAGACCCCGCATTTCACAGGAGAGGAAAACATGTGCAACGATTGCCTTCTGACATAAGGATGAATCTTTTGTCAGTGCTGGGATTTTAACACAAGTCTGGGTAGCTCTGTGGCACAGTGGGGGAAGGTGAAGCTCACCATCCTTAAAGACTAGAATGTCAGTCCCAGTCTGGGCCTAATTTGAAGCCCCAGCACTGGACAAAATAATAAGCCCATCTTTTTTAAACATAGGATCTCTCTTTACCTACAGGTGTCGTATGCATCTTGCATTCAGTGTAGTTTTTTATTTTTTATTTATTCATGGATATATTGTGTATATTATTGAGTATGGTGACAGATATAACCGTGCTGACCTGGACAACCTATTTCTATGGCTATAGAGTTGCCTATATAGCATTCTCCATCCTCTCTGAGACCCAGAACTTTCACAGGAGAGGAAAACAGGTAGATCGATTGGATTCTCACATCAGGATGAAACTTTTGGCTGTGCTAGGATTTGAACTCAAGGCCTAGCAGACCCAATTGGTGAAAGGGTCCTTGTGAGCACACCAGCCTATGAGCCGCTAAGGAGCTAGGCCATTCCCTGGATCTGAGATTGAGCCCTGGTGGGGGACAATATAGTCATAAATTCATAATTAAACCAAGGATCTATATTTCCATACATGGGTGGACAGCATCTTGCATTTGGTGTAGTCATTCTCTTTATTTTGTCTCTTAATAATTGATGTATTGTGTATTTTCTTGAGCATAAGACAACAGATATAACTGTGGTGACCTGGATGACAACCTAGTCCCATGAGTATAGAGTTGCTTATACATTCTCCATTCTAGTTGAGACGCAGAACTTGCACAGCACAGGAAAACAGGTGCAATGACTCACTGGTGAATTTTTGGCAGTGCTGGGATTCACACTCCAGGCCTAGGAGGCCCAACTGCCCAATGAGTCCACGTGAGCACACCAGCCTGTGAACCACTAAGGAGCTTAGCTGTTCCCAGGAACTGAGACCGAGTCCTAGGGAGGTCACAAGAGTCCTCAATTCATCATTGAAACATGGGGTGTATATTCACATCTGTGTTTAGACTACATCATGCGTTTAGAGTAGTTATTCGCTATTTTGTATGCTGTTCATGGATATATTGTGTATTTTCTTGAGTATATGATGACAGTTATAACTCGGCTGACGTGGATGACACCCTATTCCCATGGCGACAGGGTGGCCCATGCATTCTCCATCCTAGCTGAGACCCAGGACTTAAACAGGAAAGGAAAACAGGTGCAACGATTGGCTTCTGACATCAGTATGAATCTTTTGGCAGGCTGGGATCTGAACTCTGGGCCTAGCAAGCCCAGTTGGCGAATGGGTCCATATGAGCACAGCAGCCTGTGAACCTCCAAGGAGCTAGGCCATTCCTAGAACCTGAGAACGAGTCCCCGGGGAGGGGGAAGGAGGAGAACAATAGTCATCCATTCATAAACTGAAGGTAGTATGCAAATAAGTACATATTTGTATAGAGTAGGAGAGAAGGCAATCTGTGATGGAATCCAATCTACCGTGTGACTGCCGATTCTTGGATCTTTCCTGATGCCTCCATTTCATGACTGTGGTGATTATTGTCGTGCTTCATCAACTCTTCATTACGTATAACTGATACCCCATGAGTCTTGCCTATCATTTCCTACTCCCATCATGCACAAACTACTCATTCAAGGATGATATCAATTGCATTCCATGACACTTCTTAGGTCCAGAAACAAGAATCTCAGGATCTCCTGCAATTCCCTCCTCCTAGGAGGGCTGAATTCAAGCCTCAGTCCTGGAAAACGTACTCCTTATATACATTTTAAAGAAAGGATTTCTACTTCCATACAAATGTTCAGTCCATAACGTGTTTTATTTCTTATTTTATTCATTTATTTACCATTTATTTTATTGACTCTGATGACACCTATACCATTTATTATATCGTTTAAATCCTATCACATAGCATCTAGATTTGTAGATGTGTTCTCCATCATGCCTGGTATTGCTAGGATCTGAACATAGGGCCTAGCAGGCCGAATTCATGAATGGGTGATTGTGAGCATGGCATCCTCTGGCCAATGAAGTTGTCAGGTGGTTACTAGGCGCCGATTTTGAGCCCCAGGTTGGCCCAAACAACGATAAATAGATTGGCAGACAGTGATATACAAAAAAATAAACATTGGTAAAGAGTGCCAGAGCCTTCTATGACTGAATGATACCTACTACGTTCCTACCAACTATTAGGTATTAAAGGAATTATTATTAAAGGAATATTATTCTTTTCATGCTCAATAAACTATTAAGATCAATCAGCATCCTAGGATTATTGCATCCAATTTTAGACTCAACTGTTGCATTAACTACTCTTTCAATTGGTATTCATATGCATAGGAACAAGTCCCTTGCGATCTCCTGCCATTGGTAGGTGTCAGGACCGGGTTTGAACCAGGAGCCTATGTTAATAGGTTGGCCTATGGTTTCCCTGATAGCCTACCAGCTTTCAGCAATGGCAAGTCAGCTCCACTTTGCAACCATGTAATTAAGACCCAGGATAGTCACCTTGCAAAGAAAAAAATAGTAAAACCCTCCAGCCCTCTGCAGCTCACCACTTTTTGTGCTTTCCAGCATTTTTTTCTTCCTGCAAGCCCTCTGGGCCTAGGATCCCCTGATCGAATATGGGTCCAGATGCTGCACCCCAGCCTAGGTTGATCGAAGCTAAGGCAGAGTTTTCACGACCTGAGTTCAAGCCCCATGGCTGGCCAAAAAAAAAAAAAAAAGAACAAATAAAAATTAATTAAATTAAAAAAAATAAAACTCACTTGTTTGGAATTTCTGCCAGTTTTCTTTCCTAGCCTGGGACTTGAACTCAGGGTCTTGGTAAATCTGTAGCAATGTGTGGGAAGGTGCAGCTTGAATTCAAACCCTGTGCCAAGCCAAAAATTAAAAAATAAGTGACTGACCTGGGCAGGGGGAGTAGTTGTGGAGATGGGAGAGAAGGTATGGTAGGGGGAAAACAAAGGAGAAGGCAACAATGCTCAGTAGGAAATGTACTCATTACCTTGCTCATGTAACTGTAACCCCTCTGTACAACATTTTAACAATAAAAATGTACAATAAAAAGAAACAATGTAGTTCTCAGAGAAGCACTTTAGGGGTAAAGGAAGGATGTCTGAATTGCTGTACAAAATTCTCTACTGCATTTTTGTTTAATGTACAGTATGAAACTGGATAAACATAACTGCTTCGATTAAAAAAAGTTAAGTCTCAGTCTTGGAACTGGGGCCAGTATTTCTGCCATTGCTGAGATTTGATCTCACTGTCCAGTTAACTCTTTTGCACCATGGGTGAAGGTAAATCTCACTGTCCTTGAGGAAAAGAAATTCAGGCTAGAGTTCCCAGGGCCCGAATGAATGCCTTGCAATGGAAAAACTATTTCCATACATGTGTAATATATGGTATATACTTACATATGTATGTTTATTACATATTATGATTACTATTGATTTTGTATTTTATTTTTATTTGATTCATTAATTTATTGTTTTATTATTACACACATAATATTTGGTACATTTTGAACATACATTATAAAATTATACACAATAATTTAGGACATTATCTAATTTTTCATTAATATTTTATTAAGTGTTTAAACATGATACATAATTAAATGGAGGCATTTGTCACAGTCTTCACATGTTTAGGGTCTCACTCAAGTATGAGCTGTGTTTTACCTTTGGACACCTTATTATAGTGAACTCTTTAGATGATTTATAGTCAGAAACTTTTTCTTGAGGATAGGCAAGTTGAGGGATAAAATTGTAAGGGTGGGGCAAGAAATATGGCTTAGTGGTAAAGAGTTCACTCAGCTTGCATGAATGCCAGGGTTTGAATCCTCGGTGCCACATACTCCGAAAAAGCCAGAAGCTGTGGAGTGGCTCAAGTGGTGGAGCACTAGCCTTGAGAAAAAGAAGCCCCAAGACTCTTAAAAACAATAGGCCGGATGCCAGTGGCTCACACTTGGAAACCTAGCTTCTCTGGAGACTGAGATCTGAAGACTACCGTTCAAAGTCAGCCTAGACAAGGAAAGCCTGTTAGACTGTTATCTTCAAAGAACAACCAAAAAACCCAAGTAGCGCTGTGGATCAAGTGGTGCAGTGTTCGCCTTGCTCAGGAAAATTTCCTAGCCTTGATTCAATTCACACAACTGGAAAAAAGTGAGGGTTAATCAAAGTACTTTTTCTATTTGCTAATTAGGAGAACATTCTCTGGAAAATGAATGCTGATGTATACCAGGATTGAAGTCAAAGCTCAAGGTTCAAGTGTAGCAGATCCATATGCCCAGCCTCTCAGACTCTAGCATTATAACCTGTCCTACGTGGTTCTGAAAGGTCCAATGTTGAAATACTCAATATGCTCCCCAATCCCTTTGTGATGAGCAGTTTACTTGTATTGTTGATGTCATTACACTTCTGAACCCAGCAGAACAGCAGTGGCTAACACCAGTCACCTAGCTCAGGAGGCTGAGATCTGAGGATCACAAGGTGAAGACAGCCAGGGAAGGAAAGTCTATGACACTCTGACTTCCACTTCTGAAAGGTCAGATGTTCAAGAGCTTCCAGTGTTTCTCTTGGTGATGAGAAGTTACTTGCACTCTAAATGTTCTTAGGATTCTTGAGCTATAGAAGCAGAAAAGAAACATTTTTGACCCATCCTTTGTTCAAATGAAGTTTTCAGGATCCAACCCCTCGCCCTGTTAGCAGGAAGAACTCCAGTGTAACACTGTATTTGAAGGACAGAAAACAGTTTCAAAAGACATGCTAGGTGAAAAGACCTAGGCTTGCAGGATTAGGAGGCAGAATGCACATAATCAACGGGGAAGTGAGCTGCAAAAGCATTTCATTCGTTCCAGGCACAGCCAGCAATGGGGGGAACCCTGAAACATTTGTTAGAGTTACACCAGGGTCAGGCTTTTCTCACCCCCTTCAAACAATGACTAATTAACCTTCCTCCCTCAGGTGAAGGAAGCCTCAGGCTATCTTTAGGTTAACAATAGAGAGCCAGTTTAGAGGGGGAAGAGGGTAGGAACAGAGAAGAAAAGCCCTGCTCTCTGTCTTAAGGAGTGGGTTTTGACTCTCCATCTGTCAGATTTAAAGACCAGTTCATTCTCCTTCCTTCATTCTGCACGTCATTAATGCAAATTCCCAGTCCAAGGAAAGTCCAAGCACCTGAGTTAAAACCTGGCTCTGCCCTCTTGGCTCTAGGGCCTTCGGCTGCCTGAGAAGTGGGACAGAGACAGTCTTCCCTCTCTGTAGTTGTGTGAAGGCAATGTGGTGGCCTGGCTCCCTGCAGAAGGCCTCACACTGGGAAGTATTCCCTTCTTTCCTCCTGACATCCAAAATCTATCTATCCCCCTACCTACCTACCTACCTACCTTATTACCTACCTATGTAACTAGTGATCTCTTATCAGTTCTTGGGATGAACTCAAGGCCTGGGCACTGTCTCTAGCTCTCTGCTACTTGAGCCACAGGACCAATTCTGGCTTTTTTCTGTGTGCTACTGAGGAATCGAACCCAGGGCTCTTGCATGCTAGGCAAGCACTCTCTCACTAATCCACATTCCCAGCCCCCTCATCTTTTTCTTAATGGTAGTTTTTACATAAGTATGCTACCATTTTACATCCCCAAGTTTAATTTTCTGAATAATGGTTATTTCTATGAACCCTAACCTTTTCTTCCCCTGCCTGATTTGTGACTGTCCCTGCCTTGGCCTCATAATAAAATGTAAATAAAGGCTGTTGAGAGCTTAAGTGTGCATCATATAAAGACACAGGCCTGGAACCCTGGAAGAGAAAAGCCATGTGCTTGAAATGAAGAGAATGATGCAGTATGTGCAACGAGTATATCTGAAAAATAAACCAGTAAATAAAGCAGAAGCATTGAATATGGTCTGTTTGCATTCAGGGTGGTAATATACACACATAAGTAGGTAGGGTACTGATACATAACTTGGTATTCTCTTTTTTAATTTATTTTGTGGCCATCCCAGGGCTTAAACTCAAAGCCCGATGCATTCCTCTACTGTTTTGCTCAAGGGTGAGGCTCTACCACCCCCACAGCTCCACTTCAAGCCATCTGGTCAATAATTGGACATAAGCACCTTCCAAACTTTCTTGCCTGGTCTGGCCTGTTTTTCCTGTTCGGCTTTCTCTCTCAAAGCTGGAGCTTTACCCTCTGGGCCACTGCTCCACTTCTGGATTTCTGTTGGTTTTTGGAAATAAGAGTCTCAAAGACTTTCTTGTTCGGGCTGGCTTTGAACGGCGATCTCCCGAGGAGGCTTCAAGCATCTTTCCTCAAGGATTCGCAAAGGAGGTACTCCACACAAATCTTTAATCTAAATCTTGAGACCATGAGCTCAGAGGAGAAGCCCAGAGGTTTACCATTTTGTGCCACACCTTCACTTCTGGTTTGTGTGTATGTGCGCTCGCGCTGGCACGCGTGCGCAGCGCACGCTTCTGGTCTGAACCTCATGGTCAGCACCCTGTGTTCAACCCCAAAACCTATCCACCCAGGGCCCAACTAAGAGAAGTGAAACATTTCAAAACCTGATGAGCTTCACCAGACTCATATGACAGGAAGCACTGTGATACCAGACATGTGCTTGGACTTCCCAAGCTTCCAGAAACCTGGGAGAGGCATCATAGGTCCATCATTGCTGCAGGTCCTGGGGTTGAACTGTGAGCCTAGGCATACTGCCTGAGCTCCTTTTACTCAAGGGTAATGCATTAACCTTGAGTCCCAGCCTTACTTCCGGGTTTTTCTGTGATCTCTCAGAAATAACAATGTCAAGGACTTTCCTATGCTGGCTGGATTCAAACTAAGATTCTCTACATCTCAGTCTCCTCAGGAGCTGCGATTACAGTCAGCAGCCACTGGCACCTGCCTTTCTTTTGTTCATTTTTTAATCTGGACAATCTGAATTCTTAACAGGGTCATCCCAATGGTTTGAATTTATAAGTAAACTACCACAATGTTCTTTACAGCAGCTTTCTCTGAGAAGGATTTTCTCTCCTCATATTCTCCTCTGGTCACAGGTTTGAAGCCAAAAGTGAGAAATGAGTGTCCCAGGATTTGGGAGCAAATGTCCATAGGACATGCCAGCTTTGTCACTTAGCATTGAGCTGCAGTGAATTTACTGCTTCAGGATGAGAGGACCAAAAGCTGGAACGATCCTCATACTCTCTGCATTGTTCCTTTTGCCTATAAAATGACCTGATAATTATGAGTACTTTGTGTCTCCAACCTTAAGTATATAGAACACACTAGAATCATCTTCATGTTCCTGTTTTTCTCTAGCACACACACATGCACGTACAACTTCACTTCTGGTTTCTGTATGTGTGTGTGTGTGCGTGTGTGTGTGTGTGTGTGTGTGTGCGCGCGCGTGCGTGCGTTCACACTCCCTGCACATGTGTGCATACACCAGTCCTGGAGCTTGAACTCAGCACCTGAGCACTGTACCTAGTTTCTCCTTTACAAGGATAGCCCTCTCCCACTTGAGCCACAGAGCCATTTCAGGCTTTTTTCTAGTGATGTGGTCCTGAGAAATCAAGCCCAAAGTTTCATATATGCAAAGTACTCTACCTCTAAGGCACATTCCCAGCCCACTAATTCACATTTGTTTATTTGTTTCTGTTTTTTTTTTTAAATTGTTGTTATTGTAGGTTGTAGGAGTTAAAGTCTGGGCCTGATGCTGTCCCTGAGCTCTTCAGCTCAAGTTTTGTACTCTACCACTTGAACCACAGAGCTACTTCAGGTTTTCTGGTGGTTCATTGGAGCTATGTGTCTCAAGGACTTTCTTGCCCAGGTTAGCTTTGAACCATGATCCTCAGATCTCATCCTCCTGAGTAGCTAGGATGACAGGCATGAGTCACAAGCACCCAGCTTCCACTTCAGGTGTCTTAGTGGTGAATTGGAGATGATAGTCTCATGGGACCTCTTGTGTCTGGGATAGTTGGGAACCCAGATCCACAGATCTCAGTTTCTTATAAGGCAAGGCGACAGACTTCAGCTATCAGCTCCTAGGCCATGGCACTCTGCTGCAAGGGGGTTAGTGGCTCCATGTGGTGGAGTGTTAGCTATGAGCCCAAGAGGGAAGGGTCAGAGCCTAGGCCCCGAGGTCAAGGTTCATGATGGAGAAAAATCAAAACAAAGCAATTATCCACAGGAGACAACTCACTAGTCTTCAGTAATACATAATTTTGTCTCTGCCATGGGGACATATCTGAGCCTCAATATTCTTGTCTGCATAATCATCTGAGTTGTGGAGGTCTTTGAGTACCAGGTGAAAGAATCCACCTGATGAAGGACACAGCACATGTTACTCTTTGCAAGACTCAGCTGAGAGCACCATATGAAGGTCTCAGCACATAGCTCTATTCAATAAGCTGTCATTAGGATTAGGGTGCTTTCATCAGTCTCACCATTCTTTGAGGAATATTTCACAAACCAAACAAGTTCACATCTAATGGTTTCATGGGATGGTTTTTTTTTTTGGGGGGGGGGGGTTGGTTACCCAGCGTGCTTGAACTCAAAGCATGGGGATACTGTTCTAATAACATTTGCTCAAGGCTGAAACTGTACCACTTCAAGCCACATTTTAAAGTGTCTCGCAGGCTTCCTGCTAGGACTGGGTTTTAAAGCCCTCAAGCAGCCAGGATGATAGGGGTAAGCCAGCAGCGTTTGGTTCCTTGCAGCTGGGTTGCAGGGGTTTACATCTGGCTATGTCAGGTTAGGTGACAGCTGTCAGCACCAGACTCCTAGCTTGCTTTGTGATGAGGTATTTGAAGTCCTGTCCTTCTATAGTTGCAGTTAAAATATTCTACCTTTTTGGCAGCAGTCCTGGGGCTTGAGTAAGGGCTTCTACACTGTCCCTAAGAATTTGTGCTCAAGGCTGGCACTCAATTGATTGAAAGACAGCAGAACTTCCAGGTTTTCATTTTATGTGGCACTGAGGAATCAAAACCAGGGCTTCGTGCTTACTAGGCGAGCACTCAACCACCGAGCCTCAGGAATGAACAAGATATAAATAGAGATTGCTGTATATAAATATTATATACACAAAAAGAGAGCTGTCTGTATATTATTAAATTGTAGATAATATTACTATCAATTATTATGTATTAAATTATGTCTCTGTTTAATGATTTGTCCCAGTTGAACCATTAATAAAGCATCAATTAATAATTACTCAATATCCTGTTATTATTTATCATATATGAATATATATCCATACATATAATCACATATTTTATAGAATGAGACAGATGTCTACATATAATTAAATTATGTATGCATCATGTGTTGCTACCAATTATTATGTATTTAATTATGTCTCCATGCAATTTTTATTCTGTTAGTGCTTAATAAAATATTAACCTTAATGCAATCCTATAGTTATTATATCTAATTTTATCCTACAATGATTCACTACTAATTCAATTTGTTTATCATTTACTGTAGTGATAATTTTTCCACCTATGACATTTATTACATTTATGACATCCTCTTACATAGCATATAGATTTGCATACGAATTATACATCCTACCTGACACTGAGCACTTTCAAAGAAAAAGAAAACGTGTCACACTCAGCTTCTCACTCCACGATTACATTTTTGGCAGTACTGAGATCTAAACTCAGGGCCTACAAGGTTTAATTCATGAATGGATAACTGTCAGCACAGCAGCCTCTAGCCAATTCATCTGCCAGGCAGTTCCCAGGCCCTGAGATCAAGCCCCATATGTTGACTCCATATTGTGTTTAGTGTATTCATTTTATTTTTTGTATTATTCATTTATCTACCATTTATTTTATCGACTGTTATTACACATGGAATATTTATTACATTTATTACATAAGGCATAGATTTGCCTGTGTATGAAACTTCACACCTGACACCCAGGCCTCTCACACTAAAGGAAAACATGTGTCACTATGGGCTTCTTAATCCACGATTCAATTTTTGTGAGTGGTGGCATCTGAACTTACAGCCTACAAGGTCCAACTCATAAGTGGGTGAGTGTCAGCACGTCAGCCTGGGGCATATGGAGCTGACAAGCAGATCCCAGCACCTGAGATCAAGCCCCAGGGGTTGACATAATAAGAACAGATTGAAATGCAGATTGTAGTACACAAATAAATATAGATCTTTATAGTGCCAGAGATGTTTATACATTATTCAGTTCTATATGCTACATTCCTACCAATTCGTGGGTATTTATTATGACTCCATGTAATTAATATTATTGTTTTCATCCTTAATGAATTATTAATTAAATCAACCACTGTCCTGAAATTATCGTGTCCATGTAATTAATTGTATTCTTTTAATGTGTCAAAAATTAATTAAAATCCATCGGCCTCCTAAAATCACTCTAATTTTATAGTATCATTCAGGAAGAACTAATTCAACCTTGACATTCAAAACTTTACATTGGTATTCCTATGAATATGAACGAGACTCTTAGACTATTCTGCCATTGGTAGGGGTCAGAACTGGGCTTTGAACTCAGGGCCTGGGTTGCCATGTTGGCCTATAGCTTCCCTGGTAGCCCGACAGCTTTCAGCAAGCCATGTTAAGAACATTTTTTTGGCTGTGTCATTCAGATTCAGATCCAGGATGGTCACCTTGCAAAGAAAACAAATGTAAAACCGTCAGCCATCTGCAAGTTGAACGGTTTTATTCTGTATTGATTTATTTATTTTTTTCCTGTCAACGTTTGGGGCCTAGGAACCCAGGTTTGGCTGTGGATCCAGTGGCTACACCCCAGGGTAGAGTGATCGAAGCTGAGCCAGAGTTGCCACGACCTGTGTTCAAGCCTTGTGGCAAAATAAAATGCATACATACATACATATGTACACTACAAATATTTAAAAAAATATGAGAATCCTTGGCTTGGAATTCATGCCATTTTTTCTGGCAGGCCTGGGATTTGAACTCAGGATCTGGGTAAATCTACAGCACTATGGGGGAAGGGCAAGCTTAGTGTTGGAAGACAAGAAAATCAGGCCTGTTCCCAGGGCCTGAATTCAACCCTAGCACTCAAAAAAAAAATATTCGTATACATTTTAAATACATGACTTATATTTACTTACAATTGTTTACTGCAGGGCCTGGGAAGGTGACTCAGAGGAAGAGTACTTGCCTTGAATACCTGAGTCCCTGGGTTCAATTCCTCAGCACCACATAAGAAAAAAGAAAAAAGCCGGAAGCGTCACTGTGGCTCAAGTGGTACAGTGCTAGCCTTGAGCTGAAGAGCTGAGGGACAGCACCCAGGCCCAGAGTTCAGGCCCCACTACCAGACCCAAAAACAAATGTTTACTGCATATTGCAGTTAGTGTAGTTAATCGTTTTATTTTGTTTTTAATTATTTGTTAAGTATTTTGGCGAGTATGATTACACATATAACATTTGTTACATCCTATCACATAGGACATAGATTTGCATATATAGTGTACATCATACTTGAGACCCAGGACTTTCACTGGTAAGGAAAACATGTGTGACAATTGGCTTCTTCCACCAGGATTAAGTTTTTGGCAATTCTGTGATTTGAACTCAGGGCCTAGAAGGCCCGCTTCATGAATAGGTGAATGTTAGCATACCAGTCTGATGCAAGTGAGGTTGTTGGGCAAATTTGAGGACCCAATTTCACATCCTAGGAGTGGCCAATATATAAACAGATAGATGTGTAGACTGAAGTGTGTGTGTATTTACATATGTATATGCATCTATCAATAAATGTATACAGAGACAGACATTTATGTAGATTCTAGTGTATAACTCCATATAAAGTGTGATGTCTATATTGAATATATATATATTCTATTACTACCAATTATTGGTATAAAATTATGCCTCCATTAATTAATCACGGTAGAAGACTTGATAAAGTATTAATTAAATTAATCAATGATCTATATTTATTGTGTACAATCTTATACTAGAATGACTAGCTAACTAGTGATTCAATTAGTACATGTCACCATTCTATTAGTCTTCCTATAGATAGGAACGAGTTTCCTAAGATCTTCAGCCATGTGTAAGTGGCAGTCCCAGGATCGAACTAAGGGCCTCAGTGCCTGGATTGGGCTCAGGCTTCATTGAGAGCCCCCCAGCTTTCGGCTATGCAAGGACACGTAAAGTTTTCAAGCCTATTCACTGTCACCTAGGATGGTTATAGTGCAAAGGAAACAAAAGTAATACTGTTGTGTAAAACTTCCTGGTTTATTCATCCTCCATTTTTGTTGGTTTGATGTTTTATTGCCAGTGATGGGAGTTGAACTCGGGTCCTAGGATCCCTGGATCATCTGTGGGTGTAAAAGCTGCACCCCAGCTTTGGGTAATCAAGGCTGAGGCAGAGTTAGGACAACCTAATTTCAAGACCCATGCCTGCCCCCCCCAAAAAATGTTAACACATTAACTTGGAATTTGAGCCATTTTATCTGCCATACCTGGGATTTGAACGCAGAGGCTGGGTAACTCTACTGTGATCTGGGTGACATAGGAGCTCACCCGCCTTGAAGAAAAGAAATTCAGGAACATTACCCAAGGCATGAATTCCAGGCCCAGGACTGGCAAAAATAATATTTATATATATTTATAATGTATAGCATATATATGTATGTATTTGCATAGATATTACATATTGTACCTAGGACACAAAATTTTCACAGAAAGGAAAACAGTTCAACATTGACTTCTTACTCCACTTATTGGCTTTGGCACTGCTGGGATTTGAACTCAGGGCCTGGAATGCCCAATTCCTCAAGTGGTCAGTAAGCACAGAAGCCTCAAAAAAATTTACTGCCAGGCAGTTCCCAGGACCTGACTTCTAGCCCAAGGAGTCGCCAATATATAAATAGATAGGTGTGCAAATTTCTGCAAAGATATATATGTGTGTATATATATATATATATATATATACACATAGAGAGAGAGAGAGAGGGAGGGCTGGGGGAGAGAGAGATTTATAGGTTTATTCGATTGTATATTTAAATATATAAAAATATTTATAAAATATGAGATGTCTACATATTGTTACATTTAATATATTACTAATAAATAATAGGTATTTAATTATGCCTCCATTTAATTATGTATCATGTTTTAAGGCATAATAAAATGCTTCCTTGAGCAAAAGGAGCTCAAGGACAATGTCGAGGCTCACAGTTCAAGACTCAGGACCTGCTGCAAAAAAAAGAGCCAGTAACTCCACATATCTGTGTTTATATGCAAGTATTTCTATCGGTGAACATCCAGAGACACTATGAAGAAAGGAACCCAGCTAGGAAATTTGCTTTAAATAGAATGATTTCATAGCACAGCTTTCAAGACAGTGCATGTTCCAGAGCTCCCCTCACTGTTCCCAGCGTAACCTGAGGTTTTCTCCACACCCCAGGCTACTGGAGGAAATCTGCTTCATTGTTGGAACAGGCAAACAAATTAGTGAGGATGAGTGTGGTTGGGCTCTAAAGGCCAGGAGAAAAAGGTCTCCTTTTACCCCAAGCTATCTCTCTCCCCAGTGCTCTGTTTTGACAGGAAGTCTTTATTTGTGTCACCTCCTGTGGCAGGACAAGTTCCCTGTACTCATCCTGTCTTTGTTATACTATGTTCCAATGTTGAGACAAACTGCTACAATTAATTAAAGAATCCTTTTGGCAGACAACTAGGCCCATGAATCTAATGAATTGATTCATAATTGGCAGTGTTTCCTCCCTAGGTTTCCGGAAGATTGCTAAATCTGCAAAATCACAATGCTTCCTGTCATCTAGGGCTGGTGAAGCTCATCAGGATTTGAAACCTTTGACCTCTCTTAGTTGGGTCCTCGGTGGCTAGGTTTGGGGTTGAACACAGGGCGAAGGTGCTGACCATGAGTTCACAGCAGAAGCTCAGTGCTTTCCCATTTGGTGTCACAGCTTCACTTCTGGTCTGTGTATGTGTGTGTGTGTGAGTGTGTGTGTGTGTGTGTGTGTGTGTGTGTTTGCATACACCAATCCTGAAGGACTCAGGACCTGACCACTGTACCTGAGTTTCTCCTGTACAAGGACAGCACTCTACAACTTGAGCCACAAAGCACTTTAGATTTTTTTTCTAGTGATGTGGCATTGAGGATTCAAACCCAGGGTTTCATACATGCAAAGCACTCTACCCCTAAGACACATTCCCAGCACTCCACTTCAGGTTGTTTTTTCCTTATAAGTTTGAGGAGTTGAAGTCTGGGCCTGGGTACTATCTGTGAGCTCTTCAGCTCAAGTCTAGAGCTCTACCACTTGTGCTAAAGAGCCCCTTCAGATTTCTGGTAGTTCACTGGAGATAGCCATCTCAAGGAATTTCCTGCTCAGGCTGGCTTTGAACTGTGATCCTCAGCTCTCAGCCTCCTGAGTAGCTAGGATGACAGGTGCGAGTCACCGGTACCCAGCTTCCACTTCAAGTTTCTAAGAGGTGAATAGGAGATAACAGTCTCATGTGACCTTTTATGTCTGCGATAGTTTGGAACCCAGATCATCAGATTTCAGCTTCATGAGTAGGCAGAATGACAGACCTCAGCTAAAGACACCTACGCTCTGACACTTTACTGCAAGGGGTCATTGGCTCCACACGGTAGAGTGCTAGCCACGAGCCCAAGATGAAAGTCAGCGCCTACGCTCTGAGTTCAAGGTACACGATGGAAAAAACTAAACCAAAATAATTGTCTGCAGGAGACGACTCAATAGATTTCAGTACATACATCATTTTGGCCCTGACATGGGGGCATATCTGAGCCTCAACTTTCCCATTTGCACAATCATCTTCAGGTGGAGCTCTTACAAGGACCAGATGAATGAACCCCGTGAAGGACTAGGCACACAACAACTCATGAAGAACTCATCACATAGCTGTATCCCATGTGCTGTCATTAGAATTAGGGTGCTTTCATCAGTATCACCATTTTTTCAGAAACAAATCACAAACCTCACAAAGTTCACATCCAATGATTTAGAGGGGTTGGTTTTTTTGGTGGGGGGGTTCAGCCACGTGGATTGCACTCAGAGGTTGGGGATACTATACTAAGATTTTAGCTCAAGCCTACAGCTCTGCCACTTTGAGCCACAGGTCAGAGTTTCGCAGACTTCATGCCAGGGCTGAGTTCTAAACCCACCAGTGTCAGATCTCAGCCCCCGAGTATCTTGGATGACAGGGGTGAGTGAGCGAGCAGCATCTGTTTCGGTGGAGCTGGGTTGCAGTGGTTTATCTCTGGCTAAGTCCGGTTAGATGTCACCTGTCAACCCCAGACTCCCAGCTTGTTCTGTGATGAGGTATTTGCAGCCTATCCTTATATCATTGCAGTCAGAACATTCTATCTTTTTTTTTGGTGCCAATACTAGGGTCTTGAGTAAGGGTCTAGACACAGTCCCTATGTTTTTATGCTCAAAGCTAGTCCTCAACTACTTAAGCGAGACAGCACAACTTTCGGATTTTTCTGTGCATGTGGTAGTAAGGAATCAAACCCAGGGCTTTGTATGTCTTAGGAGAGCACACTACCACTGTTCCCCAGGAGTGACAAGTGTACAAACAGATAAATGTGTAGATTGGTATATAGATAGTTAGGTAGGTAGGTAGGTGGATAGATAGATAGATAGATAGATAGATAGATAGATAGATAGATAGATAGATAGATAGATAGATAGATATAGAGGTATATGCTTAAAACAAGAAAGAGATGTCTGTATATTATGAAATTGCATATACAAAATTACTACTGATTATTGGCAATTAAATTATTCCTTACTTTTTAAAGTATCATGATTGAATACAAAATAAAGTATTAATTGAAAATTAATGTAGTATAATTGTTTTATATAGTTTTATAATTTAATCATACACTAGTAATTAATTTGTTACTTTTATAACATTTCATTTGTATGGATGTATATCGGAATGCGGCTTAGAATCTCCTACCATTCATTACTGGCAGTACCAGGATTCGAACTCCAGTCCTAAGTGGCCTCTTTTGGCTATGGCTTCCCTAATAGCCCGCCAAACATCAGCAATGCAAGGTCATGTACACTTTCATTTAGACCCAGGATGGCCACAATGCAAAGGGGGGGAAAAAATTAAAACCACCTTCTTGAACTACTCAGTTTTTTTTTTTTTTATTGTAAGAATACCATACAGAGGAGTTATAATTACATGGGCAAGATAACTAGTGCATTTCTTATCAAGCATTGTTGCCTCCTCTTTGTTTCTGCTTCCCATCTCACTTTTATCCTTCTCTTTTGATTTTTTTTTTGCCAGCCCCAAGATTTGAACTCTGGTCCTAGGATCCCAGGGTTGGTTGTGGCAGAGATGCCAAGACCTGAGTTAAGCCCCATTCTTTGGCCAAAAAAAAAAATAATAAGGCCCTGACTTGGAATTTGCACTATTTTTCTGGCAGGCCTTTGATTTGAACTCAGGGTCTGGGTAACTCTGTGACACTGTGGGTGAAGGGGAAGATCACCGTCCTTGAAAACAAGAAATTCAGAACAATTCCAAGAGCCCGAATTGAAGCAGCAGCACTGGAAAAACTAATATTTATACATAAGATCTATTTATATTGCATGAGTTTACAGCATATGACGTTTATTACACTTATTAATTTAGTATTATTACACATATAATGTTTCATTACCTCATATCACCTAGGATATATTTGCATATGAATTATACATCACACTGTGACCAAGGACTGTCACAGAGAAGAAAAAAATGTGTCAAAATTAGCTTCTTACCCCACGAATAAATTTTTGGCCATGTTGGGATTTCAACTCACAATGCCCAATCCATAAATGGGGTCACAGTCTTAGCAGACCAGCGTGTGGCAAACTGAGCTGCCAAGAAGTTCTGAGGACCTGTGATCAAGCCACAATAGTGCCCAATATACAGATAGTTAGAAACATAGATAGATAGATGGATAGATAGATAGATGTGTATATATATACATGTGAGTGTGTGTATATATATGCATATATATATATATATATATATATATATATATATATATATATATATATATATATATGAAAGGGAATGTGAAGATGATATATATATATATATAACTGATTATTAGTGATTACATTATGCCTCCATTTAATGAAGTATTATGGTTGAATACTTAAAAAATGTGTAGTTAAAAATTAGTCAATATCCTTCCATTAGGTGCTAGAATGGAAGACATAAATCCAGTCATTTGTGTGTGGCATTCTAAAATAGAATCAAGAATTAACTGCAAATTATTACTATTATAACATTCCATTAGCATTCACATGAATAGGGATGAGTTTTTCAGATTCTCCTTCCATTTGTGGGGGGCAGTCCTAACATTCGAACTCCAGGCCAGGGTAGTTTACTTCTAATGCAAACCATTGGAATGGCACTGTGAAGACTTCAGATTGTCACGATTAAAAAAAGAACAGGAAGAAAAGAAAGCCAGGTGTCAGTGGCTTCTGCCTATAATCCTAGCTCCTCAGGAGGCTGAGATGTAGAGAATGCCAGTTTGAATTCAGCTGGGGCAGGAAAGTTCCTGACACTCTTATTTCTAATAGACTACAGGAAAAAAAATACAGACATGGGTGGGGCTGTGGCTCAAGGGCAGAGCACTACCCTTGAGCAAAAGGAGCTCAGGGACAGTGCCTAGGCTCATAGTTCAATCCCGGACCTGCCAAAAAAAAAAAAAATGGGCAGAAATTCTGTGTCTCTGTGTATAGATGGATGGTGTATGGATGATGGGCATTCAGCAGGTTGCCTATGCCCAGCCCCCAAACCTGGGCAAGCTGGGACAAGCACTGAGACAATACTAAGTCTGAGCCTGCTGCTTGAACAAAGCATCCTTCGCTGCCATTTAAGTAATGAAGCCCCAAAGGCTTTGCCTGGGCTGGTGTTTGCAACAGGTGCATTATGTTGTGGGTGAGGTTTCCCATTAGGACACCTAGAAGCCAGCCACTGCCTCCAGGGAGACCACATTTCCTAGGCTGGGAGTTGTTCAAGGTTCTGGCTCCATATTCTTTAGGATGTGGGGCCTGGTGCCTATCACTCATTCATCATTCCTGATTGCAAAGTCTCAGGCTGGTCCCAAATCCTGGGAAAGATAGGAAATAACCAGTGATTTCTGCACCGAAATGGTTAGCCAATAAATCCCACCCTCATAGCTCCTGTTAGAAGTGAGCCTTGGGCTGCAAATGTGGCTTAGTGGTAGAGTACTTACCTAGATTGCACAAAGTCCTGGGTTCGATTCCTCAGTACCACAGAAAAAGAAAAAGCCAAAAGTGGCACTGTGACTTAAGTGATAGAGTGCTAGCCTTGAGCAAAAGAAGCTCAGGAACATGTTCAGACCTTGAGTTTAAGCCCCAAGACTGGCAAAAAAGGGACCCTGCTGAGACATATTCTTCTGGGACTCAGAGGAGGGCCAAGGTTAGAAGTAAGAGGTAGAGGTCAGGTGCTGGTGGCTCACCCTTGTAATCTTAGCTACTCAAGAGGCTGAGATCTGAGGATCAAAATTACAAGAAGAAAAGAGTATAATGAGACACTTTTCTCCAATTAAACACCCCAAAAGCCAGAAGTAGAGCTGTGGTTCAAGTACTGGAGTGCTAGCCTTGAGCACAAAAGCTCAGGGATACTATCAAGGTGATGAATTCAAACCCCCAGACTGGCACAAACACACATCAAGATAGAGCATTTCCCAGTTGGCCTGCACAAGTTCCATCTCTAGCAACACAATATTAAAAAAAAAAGAGGGAGAAGGGAAAGAAAGAGTTGCTCCAGGAGGTGATATAACGAGTGCCAAAATTCCACAGGAGTTCTAAGATGTGGAACAGGACAGAGAGCCTCAGGCAGAAGGTACAGCATTGGCAAAGGTCCTGAGGTATGGTGTAGAGCTGGTGGTGTGGGTGAAATGAAGGTTCTGTGGCTTCAGACAAGTCTGGCAGGACATTCAAGGCTGGGTAAAGGTTTGTACTTGAGACACAGGCAGGGCAGAGGGTGGCGACCTAGAATGGGGCCCAGGGGGAAGATTAGCTTGGCTTTTCACCATGGACCCCAGCCATTTCCAGTGGCTGGAAGCCTATTTTTCACAGCTCCTGACCCTCAGAGGCCTCCTTTTCATGGATGAGTCAGGGCAAATGCAGGCAAGAACTCTTTCTTAAGAAAAGTTTCTAGGCACCAGTGGCTCAGCCCCTGTAAATCCTAGCTATTCAGGAGACTGAGATCAGATATCGTGGTTCAAATCCAGCTCAGGGGAAGAAAGTTAGTGAGACTCTTTTCTTGCCAATGACCTAACAAAAGACAGAAATGGAAACATGGCTCAAGTGGTAAAGTGCCAGCCTTGAGAAAAATTTAAGAGACTAAGGCTCAAACTCTGAGTTTAAGCCCCAGTACTGGCACAGAAAAAAAAATAAAGAAAAGCTTTACGAAGCTCCTAGCCCACTGTGGTGAAAGGCCAGATCAGCTAAGTGCATGTGGCTCATGCATGTCCTCCTTGATCCTCAGGAAGCTGAGGTCAGAGGATCGTGGTTCAAAGCCAGCCCTGGCATGAAAGTCCAGGAGACTCTGATCTCCAAGGAACCACCAGAAAACTGGAAGAGGTGCTGTGGCTCATGTGGTAAGCTGAAGAGCTGAGCTACAGTGCCCAGGCCCAGAGTTTGAGCCCCATGACCAACACCTGCTTGGAGCTCACTCTGTGGCTCTAGGCAGAGTACTTTCCAATGGGCCCCTGAGGGTCAGGTCTCCCAATGTCTAGGTGTCTTCAGAGCAGTCTCTTTGCCGGCCTTTGTGTATGCAACAGGCCACAGTATCAGAGAAGGGTCCTGCCTTGGGGCATGGAGGTCATCAGCCGGGTCATCAGAATGGCATCAGTCATGGGTGCAGTGTGCATCTAAGCAGTAAACCAATGTCTCATACCACGGTTCTGGGTTAGGAGGGCCAGGAGCTGCAAGATGGCACAGCAGGTAATGCTCACTCATGTGGGTATCATAAGTTTGCGACTCTGTCACGCACACCTTGGACATGTGTTGAGTTGGGCTCATGAAAGACTTGTAGACTCAGGAATCCAAAGCTGGCTGGCTGATGCTTGTAGCAGTCACTGTCCCAGGAGTCCCAGGGCTCGGAGCACTGCTTTCCTCTCCACTGCTTGGGGACAGATGGTCCTGTGGCCCTGTGCCTGGATGGAGGGGCAGCTTCCATGGAACTTACTGCCATGGCCCAGACCCACTCAGCCCAAGAAGGACTTAGGGAGAAACCACTTGATCAACTTTGAGAATTTACTATGACTATGCCTCAGGACTGCCCCCAGTTCTAGCTCAGCTCATCATTAACACCTTCCTCTGTGTGTGTGTGTGTGTCTGTGTGTGTGTGTTTGTCAGTGTGTCTGTGTGTATGTGTGTGTGTGAGCATGTGCGTGTGTGTACGCACACCCATGCATCTTGGTGCTAAGGCTTGAACTCAGGGCCTGGGCTCTGTCCCTCAGGTTTTTCATTCAAGGTTACCACTCTACCACTTGAGCCACAGCATTTCTTCCAGCTTTTGGGTGGTTATTTGCAGAAGAGAGTCTCACACACTTTTGTAGCTGGACTGGCTCTGAATGGTAATCCTAACATCTGAGCCTTCTGAGAACCTAGGAATAAGACAGCATCAGCTATTAGCATCTGGCCTCACTTTCCTTCTTGGCTAAAACAGAGTACCTCTCTCCCAGCCGAGTACCCATCTGCAGGCTTCAGAGGAAACATTCCCTCCCCTGACGACAAAGAAATAGGATCAAGTTTGAGCTTTATGTTCTCCACAGAGTCAGGGGCTGCTGGGAGCTGATGTGCAGGTCAGAGGATCTAGGCCAGGGCAAGTAGTCAATGTGTTAGAACAGAAGAGAGTATGAGACGACATCCTTGTAGCTGGGTGCCAGTGGCTCATGTCTATAATCCTAGCTACTCAAGAGTGACACCTGAGGATCAATCAAGGTTCAAAGCTAGCCTGGGCAGACTCTTCTCTCCAATGAATCACCAAAAAGCTGGGAAGCAGAGCTACCTTAGTTCAAGTGGTACAGCACTAACCTTGTGGAAACAAACTAAAGGATACAACCTAGGCTCTGAGTTCAACCCCTGGTAAACACACATACACACACAAACACACACATACACACACACACACTTACATTTGCACGTACACACACATACACATGTAACATCCTTATCAGTTGCCAATGGCTCATACCAGCAACCCCAGCTACTCAGAGGCTGAGCTCTTAAGATGGCAGCTTGAAGCCAGCCCAGGCAGGAAAGTCCACCAGACTCTTCTCTCCACTAAACTACTAAAAAAGATGAAAGGTGAGCTGTGGCTCAAGTGGTAGAGTGTTAGCTCAGGGACAGTGGCCAGGCCCTGAGTTCTAGCTCTGAGATGTTTTTTCTTAATAGACACCTTTTGCCATCCTCATCCCCACGGGCCATACATCCAGATTTTCGTTATCGTAGATCTCACTTCCGCTCCTGCCACATCCACAGCACTTCCACAAGAAGCTGGTGTGTGGCCAGCACTGGATTAAGAAGTGAACATACACAAGGGGGGCATAGCCAGGTCAAGGCTAATGCCCCAGAACATTGAAGTATTGGCCATACCAGTCTTTCATCCCCCAGTTCCCTGGCCCTAGAATCTAAAGTCTGTGCCTCTGTATTCTGGGCATCTGGAATTGTCTAGAAGGACCTAGAGAGGCCTAGCTGGGGCCGCGAGATAGACTTTCCTGTGGTAAGGTACATTGACATTTCCTAGACACCGACAGATACTTCCAAGCCACCTTGGCCTCACCTCCCATGTAGCCCCGGAAGATCCTTGGTTGGGTGGCCTTCAGTCAGCTATCATGCTTGAGTTGGCCAGAGCCACTGGCAACCACCCTTCCCCCACTCCACTACCAGCCTCCAGGAAGGGACATGCAGCCAGAGGCCCAGCTGAGGAAAAGTACAGGACATCACATGACTGAGCCCCCGCCCCCCTCACCCTGTGTCAGGGGAGAACCTATGCCAGCCTGCCCTGCTAACCCAGAATCCCCTGGAGGTGGCCAAAGACATGGACAACCAGACTTGGTCCCCCCAAAAAAGCTGGAATATGCAGGTCTCTGGCAATTTAAGACTCATTGTAGACCCTGATAGGGGGCTAAAGGCAAGGTTGCAATGCAGGAGGGACACCATCTGAGGTGAGAAAGAGGCAAACAGCCACCAAAGAAGGGGACAGAGAAAGATGAGGGAAAAATACACACACACACACACCACACAGGTAGCCCAAGGCCTCAGCAGTCCCTGAGCACCTGAACATCCCAACCCTTGAGAAGATGGCACTACCATCCTCAGACCAACTGTAGACAAAACTCAGAGCATCTCACATGTCTGGAATGGCTCATGACACAGCAAACCATTTCCTACTGTATACATCGCTATGTAGAAAACTCAGCTACCTTATTTTTGGTTGTTGGTCATGAGGTTTGAACTTTGGGCTTATGTGCAGTCCCTCAGCTCTTCAGTTGAAGATGCACGCTCTACCACTGGAGCCACAGCGCCACTTCCGGTTTTCTGGTGGTTCACTGGAGATAAAGTCTCATAGATTTTCCTGCCCAAGCTGGCTTTGAAACTCGATCCTCAGATCTCAGCCTCCTGAGTAACTATGATGACTGTTGTGAGCCAATGGCAACGCCTGGCTTCAGCCACCTTCTCAAACCCAGGGTAAACCCACTTTGTCAGGCCACAAACCACATGCAGCCCTTCCCTTCAGACTTTGACACCAGTATACAAAAACATTCTTCCATGGATGGGGAGAATATAATTGACACTAGCCTCCCACCCCTATTTCCATTCACCCACTCCCTGCTTAAGAAAGGCCACGACCTCTGGAGTTCTTGGTAAGGCAAAGCCCAGCATGCTGTAACTTCACCCTTGGGGAAAACTGGGGAGTTCCTAGAAATGTCTGTACCCTGAGGCCAGCACCTGGTCTCCCAACCACAGCAACCCCACTCCTTCACCATCTCTTGCAGGCAAGGGTGTCTTTCTTTCTTGTTTTTTTTTTTTTTTTGTTTTGTTTTGTTTTGTTTTTTTTTTTTTTTTTTTTTTTTTGGTTAAAGGGCTTAAACTCAGGGCTTGGGTACTGTCCCTGATGATTTTTGCTCAAGGCCAGTGCTCTACCATTTGAGCCATGGTGCCACTTCTGGTTGGAGATTAGAGATGAGACTCTCCAGGGACTTTCCTGTCTGTGCTGGGGAAACAAGGTACTCTCCTGCATGTGTGGGGAAACAAGATACTCCCGAGTAGCCAGGATGACAGGCATGAGCCATCTGTGCATGGTTTATGGTATCTCAGTCTTTAGAATTTCCAACTAGTCGTCCTCTAGACACTCCCACCTAGTCACTCCTCTAGATACCTTAGGGACAGCAAAGGTATGTTCAGAATCTGGGTAGGGCCATAAGCATTAAAGTGCCCTTTCCACATCACTGCCCCTCTCTAACCTCTCATCTGTCTCCTCTGGAAGGCCTAGTCATCTGGGTCAGATCAGACTCACTAGGACTTCTGGGGCCTGCCCTGTATCCCCATGCTCCACCCAACCGGTATCTTAGGATTTCTGGGGCCAGCTGCTCCATGTCCTGGTGGAATGAAGATGTTGGGAGAGTTGCTGATAACTGGGTCCAGGGGATGCCAGGGCAGAAGAAGTGTCCAGCTCCCCTCTGTCAAAGAAGGAGACACATAAAAATGGATGGATCTATTAAGAGCTCCCGGGCATAGCCATCCACCTGTCACCAAGGACCCTTGGAGTGCTGTTTTATGTTGACAGTCCTGGGGCTTGACCTCGGGGTTCAGGTGTTGTACCCAAGCTTCTTTTGACCGAGGCCAGTATTCTTCCACCTGAGCCAAGGTGCCACTTCCAGCTTTTTCTGTGTATGTGAGACCTAGTAATTGAACACAGGGTTTCCTGTGTGCTAGGTGAGCCCACTACTGCTAAGACACAATCTCAACCCTGGATAGCTGTTCTTCTGTAACCCCTCGGGCATGTCTCAGGACAGTCTTGCACATCTGTACCGAGTTTCTCAGCAGCAACTCTGGCTGGAAGTGAACATGCTCCTCTATGTTGTCCTTTATATACAGCATCTTTGCTCTGCATGCTTCCTGTCAGATACTCCTTGTTAAGCAAGACCCCTTTTCAAGTTCTGCTTCTAAGAAGCCTGCTCCAATCACCCTGGCAGAGTGGGGTCTTCTCTGCTCTGCAGGCTGTTGGCCTTGTCACGCTCTCCCTTGCCGCTGGTTTGGGTTGAAAACACATGAAGGGGAAGGCCTGGATTCCAACACCCAATTTCTGAAGGCTCTGATACACTACCCAGGGGTAGTGGGGTCTTCTCTGCTCTGCAGGCTGTTGGCCTTGTCACGCTCTCCCTTGCCGCTGGTTTGGGTTGAAAACACATGAAGGGGAAGGCCTGGATTCCAACACCCAATTTCTGAAGGCTCTGATACACTACCCAGGGATCGGTGCTGTATCACACTCCGTGAGAGGGCACTCGAGGCCCAGGCAGTCTGGGAGCAATGAGATGGGTCCATTCTTTGTGTGGGCTTGAACTGAGGATCTGGGAGCTGCAACTGAGTTTTTGTGCTCAAGGCTGGTGCTTTACCACTTTATCCACAGCTCCACTTCTGACTTTTTGGTGGTTCCATGGAGAGAAGAGTCTCCCCAGATTTCCAGATTATGGCTGGATTCAATCTTTGATCCTCAGATGTCTGCCTCCCAGTAGCCAGGATGTCAGGTGAGAGCCTGAGCCAGAGGTGATGGGCACCAGAGCCTTTCTTTTGAGCTTCTGTTTATCTCATGTCAAGTAACACACCCTAGTTAAAATACTCAGTTACAGGGAATCAAGTTCCTCTCCTATGTCAGTTAATCCAAGGAGAAGAAATGTCTTTGGAAAAGGCTAGTCTGAGTTGGCCTGGGTGAGTATGTGTGTGTGTTTGTGTGTGTGTGTCTGTGTGTGTGTAAGTTTCAGGAATATCTACCCTATCTCTCCGGTGCCTCATCCTCCCAGTGGTGAGTACATCCAGGATCCCCACCCCAAGGAAGGCGGGTAGGGGAGCTTACCTAAGGTCACATTGAGTGGAATGATCTGAATTCTATCCTGAAACTGAAGCCTGGAAAGATAATGGAGAGAAGGAGACGTTTACAGGAACATCAAGAGAAACTCATTACCTTTGGATACAAGTACCAGAGAGAAGACTGAATCCATCCTTTTTGGTAGTAAGGTAACAGATGCCCATTATTCATTTATTTCATTATTTTTTGAGTTCTAGGGCTCTGATTCAGGGCCTGAGTGTCATCCCTGACCTTCTTTTACTCAAAACTGAGGCTCTACCACTTAAGCCACAGCACCACATCTGGCTTTTTTTGTGTGTGTGTTGGGAGGTGGTTGTTGGTTTATGGGAGATAAGAATCTCACAGACTCTTGACTGAGCTGGCTTTGAGTCATGTCCATCAGACCTCAGACTCCCCAATAGCCAGGATGATGTGCGGGAAGCACGGGAACCTGACCACCACCATCCATTTATAATCTCCTAGGGCCAGTGCTGGACCACCTCCACTGCACCCCCTTGTTGTGAGTGGGAAGCAGACATGGGTGGGTTTGATACTTCACCAGCCTACATACCTTTGAGCATTGTTCCAGGTCAGTCTGATGGCGGCTTCCTCGTCATACACAGCAATGACTTGGCTCTGTCACAATAACAAATGTCCCCCAGGAGGTGTCAGTTCTGGGGTCTTTCCTTTTCACACCACCCCCACTCCCTGAAATGACACCCCAGCAAAGCAATATAGACATAGAGTGAATTCATTTTCTTATAACCAGGTTCTGGCCAGAAAGGTAGCAGTGGGGAATCCTGATCCAGACCAACCTGAGCATATATTTGAAAGACCCCAGACTCACTGGGACACTTTCTTCAACGGGAGGGCACCCCAGGAACCAAGACTCCAAACCAGCAGATGCAATAAGCAAGAGGAGTTTATTTGACGTTTGCGCAAACGGACTCTCTGTCCCAAGCAGACAGGGAGCCCCGAGCAGAGGTTACAGACATTTTTAAAGGCAAAAATCATAGAATCAGCATAAAATACTCTTTGTGATATAATTGGCTTATGGTTGGTCTATAATTGGTTGACATTTGACCCGGTTTATGGTCTGGCCAGGTGGTCATTGTCAAGGTTTGTCCCAGGGATGGCTTAATTAATTTGGAACTGAAGAACATGCACTTATCTATTACCGCTATTCTTGTTCTGGGTGGGCTGATATCCGGACATCTGGGAGGGCCAATACTTGAGTTATTGCCAATTATCTCCCAGGCTAAAGGGGGTCTAAATGCAAGCATATTTACAGAGGCAAAGTCAACAGTTAGCAAGTTAATAATGGTGAAGTGAGGTTCCTAATTTTTAACTCTTCAATATTGAGACTCTATCTCAGAAATGCCCAAGACAGAAAGTTTTGGCTCACATGTTAGAAGACCTGACTGGCAAGTCTAAAGCCTTAAATTCAAACCCTAATATACCAAAAAGAATCAGAGGCCCCGGTGCTAGAGGCTCATGCCAGTAATCCTAGCTACTCAGGAGGCTGAGATCTGAAGATCACAGGTCAACATTTAAAATAGGGTTGGCCTCGCCCATCAGACATCATGATAAGACCCAAAGTCTGAACTATGAGAGTTCACTCCATATTAACAGGGCTCTCATCCTTACTAAGTATTTGCCATGCTCTTTGTCCCCCTGGGGAGCCACCCACTGTGAGCCCCACCCCAAGGTCCTCCCAAGCTCCTTCTGCCACCTACCAGGCCCAAGGAAGTAGACAGCTCCAGGACACACAGATTCCTTGGTCTTATAATTTAACAGTGCTGAGTCCCCATCAAGCATCTCACCCTTCCAGGTCCCAAGACCTCAGCCACAAAGCCCATGTACCCCCCAAAGAAAGCATGCAGAAGTTACCAAAGGATCCATCGCTCCTTGTTACAGCCCACTTCTACACTCACTCACACACACACACACACACACACACACAACCTGCAGGGGAGGTTCATGTTTGTCTTCCTTGCTACTCAGGAGGCTGAGGTTTGAAGATCACGGTTCAAAGCCAGCCCATTCCGGAAAGACTGTGAGGCTCTTATCTACAGTGAGCCACCCAAAAGCCAGGGGTGGAGCTGTCGCTCAAGTGAAGTGTCAGAGCAGTAGCTTTGAGCACAGAAGCTCAGGAACAGCACCTAGACCCTGAGTTCAAGGCCCAGGTCTTCTAACTCCAAACACACACAGACACAGACACAGACACACAGACACACACAGACACACAGACGCACACACACACACACACACACACACACACACACACACACACACACACACACACACACAGCCCAAGGCTTCAGCAGTCCCTGAGAACAGAACCATGAACTGTATCCATTAGGATCACATCCTACCCTCAAGAAGGTGGCACTACCGACATCAGACCCACTATAGAAAAACCAGTAAGCCTCTCACATATCTGGAATGTCTCATAGTCCAACATGGCAGTTCCTACTGTACACACTGCTATGCGGAAAACTTAGCCCCCTCTTTTTTTTAGTTGGTCGTGGAGTTAACTCTGGGCCAGGGTGCTGTCCCTCAGCTCTTCAGCTGAAGGTGAGCACTATCCCACTTGGGCCACAGCACCAAATCCTGTTCTGTGGTGGTCCATTGGATATCAAGTCTCGCAGACTTTTTTTCCCAAGCTGGCTTGGAACCATAGTCTTCACATCTCGGCCTTCTGAGTAGCTAGGATGACAGTTGTGAGCCACCAGCGGCTTCTGGCTTCAGCCACCTTCACATACCCAGAGGAAACCCATCCTCATCAGGCCACAAACTTCTTGCAACCCACTTCAGACTTTGTCATCCAGCATCCAAATCCATCCTTCAATGGAGAGAATACAGACAAAATAATCCCACCCCTGCACCCATTTGCCCACTCCCTGCCTGCCACAGGCCAAGTCCTCTTGAAGCTCTGGCTTCAAACTTGGGGAGTTCTTAAAAATGTCTGTACAGTGAAGCCAGCACCTGGTCTCCCAACCACAGCACCGCCCCCCCCACACACACCTCCACCATGCTTTGCAGGCAAAGTTGTTTTGCTTTCTTGCTTTTTTTCAGTTGTGGGGTTTGAATTCTGGGCCTAGGTGCCTTCCCTGAGCTCTTCAGCTCTAGGCAAGCACTCTAATACTTGAGCCACAGCACCACTTCCAGTTTTCTGGTGGTCCGTTGGAGATGAGTCTCAGGGTCTTTCTTGCCCATGATAGCTTTGAATCATGATCCTCAAATCTCAGCTGCTGAGTACCTAGGATGACAGCCATGAGTTTCTGGCACCCGACCAAAGATAATTTTCCAACCTTTTCATCCTATCCTCTCAGGAGACTGAGATCTGAGGACTACAGTTGGATTCTACCCTTGGAAGCAAAGTCCTTTAGAACTCTTTTTCTACAATTAAACGCCCACAAAAGTTGGAAGTGAAGCTTTGGCTCAAATGGTAGAGTGCTAGTTTTGAACATCAAAGACAAGGGATAAGACCCAGTCCCTAGTTTCAAGATTTTTCTAGCAAAGACCCACCCAAGAAAAGGAAGCAGGTTGGCACATGGGAGCTCAAAGTTCAAACATATTACTCAAGACTCCTAGAACATACCCCATCTGGCTCTGATTCTCTAGATTCTATGTCCTACATCATGGCAGTCTTAGATGGGACTGACCATGCACCAAGTTAGGACTTTCAAGTATAATCTCATACTGAGGATCACCTGAACTTATCAAAGACTCAGGATCTCTCACTGTCCTGTCTTGACACTTGGCAGCAAGGTGAGTTCTACTGATCCAACCACAGGATGTGAATATGAAAGGATTTCTCAGCCAAGGCACTCCAACTGGAGGGGCTCTAGGTCCCTTTCTCTCTGGAAGGAGAAAAGTGCTGGTGCATCCCAGGAATGTTCCTAGGCTGTGAGTATCCTCAAAGAAACAACCCTGTTCAGAGCCCAGTGCCTCTTGTTTTCCCACCAGCCTCTACCCAAGCCTGCCCCACCTTTAGTCAGCCCTCTCTGAATCCCAGATCTGCCATGCATACTAAAGATTGAGCCAGCAAAGAGACCCACCTCTGCCTCTGAGAATGGCAGTCACGTGGTCTTAGCGCCCCCTAGAGGAAGTCTCGAAGGAACTCGAGTCCCGACTCCCATCTTCATTCCCAGGCTGTCCTGTGCCAGTGGCCCACTTACCTCTGTCTCTGGTGGAGGAATGAATACCGGTAGTGTCATCTTCTGATTGAGCCATCGGAAGTCCCAGTCCCCAAGGATGTACTGCACAGGCATCCTGCAGTGGAAAACAGCCAGGCAGTTAATGGTGAACCCAAGATTCCAGGACTCTTAATAGAAATGTGGCTGGGTCAAAGACTTTATAACTAGTGGTCTATGTTGTCAGGAGAGGTCATGGCTCCAATGTCCTGACACACCTGACCTGGGATCTTCCTACCTCTTCATCTTCCTGCTTATGCCTTGCCCTGCCCTTGACACTCCCTCACCCCAATACTTCCCTAGCCCTTAGACAATTTCTTATTATCTGACCAGGAAATAAACGTGCTGGGGCCAGGATAATTGAAACCTGGTGACCCACCCTGAGCCCTAGGTCATTCCTGAGGTTGCTTCCCCCTGAAGTTGGTGACCACACAGCTCCTGGATGTCATGAAGTTGTGGAAGGGTCAGTGGTTTAGGCCTACATGCTGGCTTTAGGCTCTGAAATGTTACCCACAGAGATTGTGAGTGGTTGGCTCCCTTGATCCAGGGACTCCAAACCAAGGCACACATGCTCCCTTCTTCCTTCCTTTCCTCTTTTTCTCCCTTCATCCTTCTTTCCCCTCTCTCTGTTTCCTTTCTTTGTCTCACTCCTGGCCTTGAATTCGGAGCCAGACTGCTGTCTCTGAAACTAGTCTATGGCTTGAGGTACACATCCATTTCTGGCATTTTCTTTTTGGTTGTTAGTTGGATATAAGTGTCTTACAAGCTTTCCTGCCTGGGACTTAAGCCTTGATCCTCCCATCTCAGCCTCCTAAGTAGCTAGGATGACAGGCATAAAGCACCAGCATCCAGTTCAAACCAAGGTTTCTTCATGTGCTGTGGAACCAGCACTGGAACATTTCATCATCTATGACCCCCTCCACCTCCTCAAGCATGGCACACACTGTAACTCTTTGTTGGATAGCTAAATGAGCATCTGTCTATGACAATACTACAGAAAAGTCCCATTTGATTCATGTAAGCATCCTGGGGCGGGGGGGGGGGGAGCGGGCGAGGCAAAGCTTGATGTAGCTCTCCCACAGTTCTCCCTCGTCCCTCTTCCCACCCTCCTGGCAGTTAACTGTTTTGGCTCCCAGGATGTTAGCCACGATGTGCTTGCTGGATTCTGGGGACAGTGGGATGTCTATCTTCTCAAAGATCTCTGTCCAGTGGCTGATCAACTCTGTGGCACTCAATTCCCCCTCAGGTGTGAACGAGGTTGCCATGAGCTGAACCCCTGGCTCAAGTGGCCTCCTTTCCTCTCCGTGGGGCCAGACAGGATGGTCCACTATATCTGGCCCCCAAGTTTCATGTTACAGAGAAAGGATTCTCGAGGCATCCTGGGTCTCTCAATCTCCCAGTGTCCACTGCAGGTGTTGAAAATCATCTCTGCTCACAGCTGGCAGGCTGGGGATGGCGAGGTCACTCTCTGCTCCCCATGACATCCTCGACTGTGGTGGTCACCCTAGAGAGAGCTGTAGAAGAATCAGCAGCTGCCAGAGAAAGGCAGTCAAGGCACGACATTCATAGCAGGAGACCATCTGACTTGGGAACTCTGCCTGTGCCACTTTGAATGTCACTGTTTGACCACTGGATTGGTTCATCTAATTTGACCCATGAACCCAGGCATTGGTGGAAATTGCCAGCTTCAAGAACAAAACCTGGAAAACGGTGGCATTTCACTTGTCCCAATCAAACTTAAAGGGTTCCAAAGTCAGCGTCCCCTTTTCCTTCCAGGCAGCAGGTTACAGAAACTGGCATTTAGAGAGCCCTAGCCCTAGCTAACTGCCACGGTCTGATACTGAGCAGGCTCCAGGAGGGGAAACTTGCCTACCACTTTCCAGGTGGAAACAGCCCAGGTGGGACACAGATTGGAGACTGCAGGACTCCAGAGAGGACTACACACGTATGCACTGCCCTAGGAGGGAATCCACGCCACCAGTGGAGGCCCAGAGCCCCCTGCCCAGATGCCCACAGACACCTTACCCTGGGTAAGGTTCTCCTCTCATCCTCGGTTGTGGTGAACCATCTGCCATGTTACACCATTTGCCATTCCCCAGACACCACTAGCCTCACACCCCTGCCCTAATCCCACCCATCTTGCTCCTTAATTATGTTTGGCAGACACATTCCCAATCCTTGAATTAACTCCAACTATACACATGAGAGCAGAGTGCCTGGCTGGAAGAGTGTGGCTGTGGTCACTATCCTCACGAGCCTTCTGTCTGAAGACAGAAGGACAGGTGACCACTCTGTTCTGAGGTTCACACAGGCCTCCTAGGGAGTCCCATGCAGGTCCAGCAGCTACTGTGGGCTGCAAGAAATGGGAAGAGGGAGGTGGAAAGAAGTGGAAAGGAACATATTATGAAACCTTCCCCAAAGGAGCAATGAAATGGTGAAGGAGAAAACAAAAATTGTGGCTGGGCTCATACTGGGCATTATCAAAAAAAAAACAACAAATACACACATACACACAAATAAACTGCTTTTGCTCTTTTTAGACATGGTGACTTAAATATATTTTCATTTTTCTCATCTCCTAATCTCCCAACACAGACACACACAGACACACAGACACACAGACACACAGACACACACACACACACACACACACACACACACACACACACACACACACACACCCAAACTGGTCACACAAGACTCATCATGCAGCACGTGCAATTTGCCAACTGATCACTGATGAGCACAGTCAGGCTGTATGACTAGCAGTGCCTCTCCTGAGTTTGTTGGTTCCTCATCTGGGCAATGTACAAGCTCGAGCATGTCAGTTCCCTTGTCAGAACCAGGGGCTCCCACCCAATGGGAACACCGCTCTAATAATGCAGAACTACCCTGCCTCTCCCTTTACCCAGGGCCAGACCCTTCCATTGGAAACAACCATTCACCAAAACCCTAGGCCCGGACACTGGGTGAAGGAATCCAGAGAGAGGTGACTCCTTAGAGCCCGGACAGAAAACAAAGCAGGCGGTCCTGGTGACTCTCGAGAGGTTTCTGACTTGGGGTGGGAGCATTGTTGTGGAATTTGATGGGGTCCTAAAGGCTACATACATGGATGGACTCCCTACTTCCAGCCTAGATACTTCTGGGCTAATTGAACTCTTGAGGAGAACTAGGAGACCAGAAGGACCAGGAGCACCAGCAGAAGCTGGAAGAGCTGGGAAATGTGATCACCCTGTGAGTACTGTTGACAGCTGGGGTGGGGTGGGGGACAGGGCAGGTGTATGTGTGTCAGAAGGGGTGTGTTCCTCCCAGATAGTCACCTTCTGACCCCCAGTGCCCTCACCTCCCTAGTGGGTTCTTTTGGGATCCTCCTCAGGTGAAAGGGTGACTGAGCACAGAAGACAAGGGCTCACACAGCTAGGGGGCCTATCTCCTGCATCCAACAGCCCCCACCCCCAGCAAAAACAAAAAGACCGAGAAGGCAGGTGTGGAGGTGCTCCTCCCCACATCTGACTAAAGCCACTAGGTTCCCACCAGGGAGAGGAAGAGTGCAGATGTGGCTTCCATCGCTCTAGGCCAGGGGTTCTGTGGTACCCCCTTCTCACCAATCCCTGCATCTGCCCTTTTCCTGGGACACTGGCCGCTAGGAATGGGGGTGGGATCCCTGGGTCGACACCCACCCCCCTCTCCTGGAGTGCATTTGTGGCAGAGCCAGGGTGGACTGTGGGGTGCAGGGAAGGTGCAGGCAGGACAGGAGAGAGGAGGTGGGAGGCGAGGGTCCGGGTCTGCGGGGGAGTGGGGATAAAGGGGTGAGGGATTCGCCTGGTGCTGGAGTCGCCAGGTGTGGTCCCATGGGGTGACCTGGGAGAAGCTGTAGGTGATGGCTCTGGGTGCACCCAGGCCTGGAGTGCAAGGACCAGGGGCAGGGACCGGGTCAGGGCCTCATGCCAGGCAGGGACCCACCATCTCTGCTGGGCAACTGCGAAAGTGGCCGCGGATCAGAGCAGGCAGAGCCATATTTGAAACGCTTTGCTGGGAGGGGGCGGGGCCATCTGCAGGGGACTGTGCTTGCTGCCACTCCTGCCTCAGCTGTCATCACCACCACCACCTCCTCCTCAGCTGCCTGCTTCGGCTCCTCCTCCACCTGAGCCACCGATGCGCTTCCCGTGCCAGGGCCTCAGATTCAAGGCAGCAATTGCTGCCATGTCCCCGTGGGGTTGCCCGCAGTGATGTGCCTGCCTCGCTGGCTCCAGGTGCTCTGTGCTCCTGTCCAGGACTGAGCTTTGATTGCAGCAGCTGCCAGCCACTGGAATGGCTTCTCCTCGTGCTTGTGCTTGCTCTTCTCTCTGCTCTCGATCTCTCTGCCCCCACTCCACTCCTGGGCCACTGCAAGGCATGCCTTCTCCCCCCCATCACTGCCACCACAGTGCACCTCAGGGCCCCGCCCCCTCCTCCACTTGGGCATGCCCACTCCTCCCCTAGGCCATGCCCCCTACCCCTAGCTGCAATCACATCCCTGACTGGTCTCTAAGGCTTCCAGGCCATAGCAATTGCAGCATCACCTCAGCTCAGCACTCTCCCCCAACCCCAGTACCTGCCCCAGGGATCGAATCTCCCCTCAGCTCCACCCCTGGGGGAGACTGTCCTCCATCCCCCTTCATTCCACATACTAAGGAGGTGCATGATGACCCTTGTGTGTGTGTGTATGTGTGTGTGTGAGTGTGTGTATGTGTGTGTGTGTGATTGTTGAGAATAACTACCTCTCAAGGACTCAGAACATAGCACTCTTTGGGATGACACACAGCATACTTCCAAAAACAGCACAAAGCACCCTGTGTAAAAGACTCAGCACACAGCTCCCTTTGAAGGATGCAGCATATAGTACCCTGTGTAGAGTACTCAGCACACAGCACCCTTTGAAGGAGGGAGTCCATAGCTTGCAGTGTAAAGGACTCAGCACATTACATGCTTTGAAAAATTCAGCACATAGCACACTTTCGCAGGGTCTCATTACATAGCATCCTCTGTGTTAAGACTCCACACACAGCCCTTTGAAACGCTGAGTACAAAGCACCCTTTGTAAATCACTCATTGCATAGCACCCTTCGAAAAACTCAGCATATAGAAGAATTTTGAAGGTTTCAGTACATACCACACTATGGCAGGACTCAGCACATACCAGACTGTGGAAGCACTCAGCACACAGCACCATTTGAAGGACAATACAGAGCACCCTGTGTAAAGGACTCAGAACATAGCACTCAAAAATTCACCTCATCCCTCTCAAGGGCTCAGCACATAGCAGGACCCTTTCAGATGAATTAACACACCACACCTTTTGAAGGACTCAGCATACAGTACGTTGTGTAATGGACTCAACACACAGCACCCTTTGAAAAACCTAGCACGGCTCACTCTTCTCAGGGACTCAGCACATAGCACCCTATGGGATGACTCAGCAAAAAAGCACCTTTTTGAGGACTCAGCACAAAACCCCCATGTGGGAAGGACCCAGCAAATAGCGTCCTTTGAAGGACTCAGCACATAGCTGTATGTCACAGGTTCAGCTTTCATTAGAATTAGGGTGCTTTCTTCAGTATCCCCATTCTTCAGAAACACTTCACAACTCCTACTAGTTCACATTTAGCCAACCTGTGTTTTATGGGGGAGGGTCACCTGGGGGTCTTGAACTCAAAGTTTGGGGGCCCTGTCCCTGAGCTCTTTGGTTCAATGCTAGAGCTCTACCACTTGGAGGCATAGCTCCAATTTTAGTTTTTTTTGGATTGTTCTTTGACAGGTCTTATGGTGATAAGGAAGGCCAAGTTGGGGTGTCTGTGGGCAAAGGCTCTTAGATCAGCTTGGAGCTCACCTCTCTCTTCCTTGTGTCCCTGGGAAGCTGGGCCTCCTGGAGCTCTCTTGGCCTATGGTGGAACAGACCTGCTCTGGCATCAGCACTCAGGGTGAACAAAAGTCAGCTTGGCCTTGGTCACTTCTCAAAATTGAACTCTACAGGACAATGGCATGGGGCCGCATATCCCGCATCTGGCCACCAGGGCGCAGGAGTGGTCCACCATAGGGATTCTACCTGTGAGTTGTGTTTACTCTTGCTTCCCTGGGGTCTCCCTCATGCTTCCAAGTCACTCTGGACAGGAAAATCCTTGAGACACTTACCTACAATTAACAATCGAAAAGCAAGTGAGGCTGTGTCTCAAGTGGCAGAGCAGTAACTTTGAGCAAGAAAACTCAGGGATAGAGCCTAGGCCCTGAGTTCACACACACACACACACACACACACACACACACACACACACACACAAACACACACACACACACAAAACAAATGCATGTAAAATCAGAGATTTCTACACTGCAATCTTTGATTATTCTCTACTTTTTCCCCACTAAGCCTGGTGGCTGCAGACACCACTACCTGGCATCTTTAATTTTGGGGAACGGAATGCGTAGAAGGTCATCCTTCTCCAATCCCAGCTTATTGATTGGGTCATGGTCTATCCAGGCCCTTTGGTGCTCCTTTACAAAATCACCAAGATTGCCTTCAAAAGCCATCGCATACTGGACACTGGTGGCTCATGCCTGGCATCCTAGCTACTCAGGAAGCTGAGATTTGGAGGATCATGGTGCCAAGCCAGCCTGGGCAGAAAGTGTGTGAGACTCTTATCCTTGATGAACGATCAGAAAACAAAAGTGGTCCTGTGGCTCAAATTGTAGAGTGCCAGCCTCGAGAATACGAGCTCAGGGACAGTGTTCATGGCCAACAACAACAAGGAGAGGCTTTGCATGTTGGCTTTAGGATTGGCATTGGCCAAATATAATTGGAATTTTCAAGTGCTCCACGACAAAGCTGGTCCGTGCTGGTCCGTCTTGTCTCACCCCCTGGCCTTGTCCATGTTTTGGGTCAGCATGGCTCTAGATGGAAGGGAGGGCTCCAAGGAGGAAGATCCCAGAGCAATCACCCCACCTCCTTCTGCCATGCTCACCCTAATGCTTCTGCTCTTTGTCATAGACCTTCTTCCTGGAATCCATGAGGTCATCACCGCCAACATAGCGGTGAGTGGTGGGTCTGGCCTAACTCAGGGCAGTCAGAGGTGGAAGTAGGTCTGGCATTAGGAGCTTCCACCCTGGGTGTAGGCTGAGCCCAGGGTTGACCTTTATTTCATCCTGAGCCTTGCAGTGGTGGGAAGACAGTGTAGACTCCACATTGAGTCAGGTAAGATTGGAATCTGGAAGACCCCTTGTGTGGGGGAGGATGTGGGGCTCAGGGGGCCACTGTTGTTGATACTCCTCTCTTGGGACTCCCCTCTCCCTCCCTCATCCCTCAATGGTAGAAGAGAAACTTCAACTAAGGGTGTGGGAATAGGGGGCGGGGAAGTATTTTGGTGTGAACCAGAAGTGCTTCATATTCACCCTAGCCCCTACTTCCTATTTATCTGAGGAATGGCCATATGGGTTTTGGAGGGGTGAATGATCATAGCTGAGAATGTGGCTCAGTGGTAGAGTGGTCACCTAGCATGACTGAAGCCCTGGGCTTGATTCCACACAGAAAAAGCTGGAAGGGGAAGTGGGGCTCAACTGGTCGAGTGCCAGCCTTGATCAAAAAGATCTCAAGGACAGTGGCCAGGCCCTTAGTTCAAGCCCCAGGACTGGAAGAACAAATCTTTGTTGGAGGCTTTTTTCCCCTTTGAAAACAATTTATTCTTTGTAATAAGCATAACATTGGTCTCTGCCCTGGACATCAATGGGCCATTAGATGTCCCTTGAGCTTGGGCCACCTCCCAACAGCCTCTGCCCTACCCGACCCCCAGTTTAACCTTCCCGTTACCCAGCAGATGGAGGCTTAAGAGAAGGCCACCTGACCACCTACTTCTGGTGGCTGCCAAGGCTTTTCAGAATCAATATGTCACATGGAGAGTCATTATCTGCATCAGTCTATAAAAGAAAGGGAGGGAGCACTCCTTGCCTGAGCTGTGGGCAGATCTCTATCTGGGGCATCTGCAGCAGGACATGCTGCTTGGGGGAGTCCTCTATGGTGAAGAGAACCCTGACCTATCCTCTGGCAGTTTTCTCGCTGTCTTCAAGTTGCAAGTCTTCAAAACCTTTCTGCTCCTCCCTCATTTCACCCACCACAGACCCTGATGCATCTGAAGCCGCATTGGTGGTGGGGCGCTCAGCCTGTGCTAGCATCTGGAAACTGGTGTCCATGCTTTCCTCTGTGAGGATCGACAGCAGCTCCTGCAGCACTCTCTTCTTCTCCATCTTCTCCAGGGATAGCCAGCACACTCAGCTTTCTCCCAAAACAGCTCATTCAGGGCCAACATCTGCTCTTTATATGCCACGAGGCACTCCTCAATAGTTTGGATGTGTGCTGACAGCTGGCTGCATCGATGGTGGAGCTCACCTGCTGGATTCTGGAAGTCCACCTCGTCAGGCAGGTTGTGGATGAAGCAGATTTTCTTTTTGGACGCCCACTGGTCTCGCTTCCCATCCCCATGAATGCTGTGGTGGCAGCTCATGGGGCAGGGGCCTTTAGCTTCAGCTCAGTCTGGCACTGAGCTGCCAGGTGGGCCAGATGCCTGCAGCTGGCCCACCACTCCTGTGGTATGATTTCCCCCTGTGGATCTCAGCCTCAGTGTGTTAACAGAGACTCATCCATCTACCAGGAAACATGGAATGTGGGCGTAGCCACAATTCTTGTATCCCATTGGTCAGAAAAGATCATGAAATAATGGGGGTGTGGCTAGAATCCTGTGATGCAGACAGAATGGGCAGAATTAAGATGACAATGGCTCCCCCAGCCCCTTTCCCAGGGAACTCTGTCCAATTCAGCTGGGGACAAGAGGGTGACCTGCTGAGCAGGATGGTTGTGTATGTCTGTTTGTTGCCAGTCTCGGACCTTGAACTCAGGATCTGGCACAGTCCCTGAGCTGCTGTTGTTCAAGGCTAGCCCTCTACCACTGGAGCCACACGGCTCTACTTCTGGCTTTGTTGGCATTGAAGTTGGACAGGGGTCCCAAGGACTTTCTGGCTTAGAGTGACTTTGAACATGATCCTCCTATCACAGCCTTGTAAGTATCAAGGAGGAGCCACTGGTGCCTGCCTCATCATTGGTTTTGCTGATGTTCTTGGACACACCCGGGAGTTCCCTATCCTCAGGTTTAAGTGGTGGGACCTGGAGCCCACAGTTGGAATCCTGGTCCTGCCACTTCCAAATGGCAGGAGATCCTAAGAAACTCATTCCTATCCATATGAATACCAATGGAGTGTGATGTATGTCATGATTGAATGGGCAGTTCTTGCATGATTCTAGGATAAAATTATACACAATTGTCTTCTAGGACACTGATCGATTTTAATTAATACTTTATAAAGCATTTAAACAATCACATTCATTAAATGGAGGCAGAATGAAATATCGAAGAATTGGGGGTCACATAGTATAGAAATGCCATTTTTTCTGCCCAGACTTTCTTTACTTAATTGCTATATACCATTTTCTGAATGTACTTTGCTATATGCAACTAGGATATATTATACTTGATCTGGAAACCAATTATTTTTTTATCAAAAATGCTTATAGCAAAATAAAGTGGTAAATCTAAATTATGTATATTTGAAGACAATGCTTGGTTAATCCTCTTCTCACATTACCAATTCCCTTCTTGAGAATAATACACATTGTAAGGAAATGCTTAGAATGATTTGGAGAAATAGGTTGACTTTAAATCAGAGTTACTCTATGCTGCATTTTGTTTTCTTTGTATACAAAAAAGCTAAATTCTTACCCAATCATTTTCCTTAGGCTTTATATTCAGGTTTAATCTATGATGCGTGACAGATATAGATATAAACATTTTTAACAGTTGTTAAATTTAAGCTGAAGAATCTAGGTGCAATTATGTTCATGCAGATAGGCCTCATCAGTCATGAGATCATGATACCAAAATGTTGACCAATGCTTACTGGTGTCATGCTTATGAGATTTTGTGTATTATAAACAGTGGTTATTACCATTTGTTTTGTAATCAACATCATTTCATGGGTTAGGAATTGATATGAGACATTATACTCAGAACTATACTGAAGGAGGAATCCAAAATTAGTTACCAAGATATACACTTAACGCAATGTTTTAAAAATGCAAGCTAAAGGAAATAATTTATGAAAAAAATCAACATTTACAATAAATACAGAATCAGTATGACTGATTTTTCTTTTATCCCAGTTGCAATGCGGCTTGCATGATTACTTTTCTGGTTATATGTTTAGTTAGGTCTTGATATTTAGTTGAATTTCTGTTTTTTCATATTCATTTGTCAGATCAAAGAGGAAATTAATTCCATGCCATAGTCAACATCCGTAATAATGTTACAGTTGTATCCTGCTACTTTGCCAAAGTTTCAAATGAGCTTGAGTATCTTGGGTCTTTTTTGGATCTAACTAAATATGTATGCAATTTTGTCAGTAGTAGAAAGGTTTTTTGACCACTATTTATTAAACTATTATTTTCCAGAAACTACTACTCTCTTTTCATGAGTTTTTTTTTGGGGGGGTGATCCGGGCTTGGGGCCTGAACTCTCGGCCTGGGCGCTGTCTCTCAGCTCTTCAGCTCAAGGCTAGTGCTCTACCACTTGGGCCACAGCGCCACTTCCGGCTTCTTTATTTTTGCTTATGTGGTGCTGAGGAATCGAAACCAGGGCCTCATGCTTGCAAGGCAAGCGCTCTACCACTGAACCACCTTCCAAGCCCTTTTCATGAGATTTTTAATGTCATTTATATCATGGGTTGATGTTTTCCTTTAGATAACCCACATTCTGTCTTCTACAAAGTGTAATTTGGAGTACTTTAAAATTATGTACACTCAGGTACACTGCTCAGATTCTACTATTTGCATATTTTGTTCTTATGAAATCAGTAGGATTTAGGTCTCAATATGGTTACTATTAGACTTATTCATTGCATTTCTGAATTTTTTAAGATGTCACGATTTTTGTTATTTATTCCCTTAAATATGTGCAGATCTCACTCCACTTACAGTCACATTTCTTTTAAACAATGTGATCCATTCAAGGGATTTGCTATATTAGGTTCATCTAGATGAATCAAATTAAAAATGAACAAAACCGTATTTCTGAGACTCAGTTATCTTTATGGTTCTAGTCAAGGGTAACATGTATTTGATGTTTTTGTGCTTAAAAATAACTGGGCACAACATGCTTTTGTTCCTGGGTGAGTTCTACTTTGTTGGTTGTTTTCCCAGCTGTAGTGACTTCAACATATGTGTGCATTTTATTTCAATTGTTTTTTTGTCTATATCTTGTTTCATATAACAGAAAGTATAAAAAGAATCAGTGATTTAGAACTTTTTGAAATAGATTTCTAAGAGAGATACTTGAAGTTTTGTGACATCTGGGACCGGATAGGTCTTGTTAGTGGAGGGGGTAGTAGAATAACAGAGATATTGTTTGACATGATTTGAATTCTTCCTCTTATTGACTCACTATTACAAATAGTATTACTTCAAAGTCTTTAGTAGAAAGAAAATAATTTTGTCTGTATGAACTCACAATTTTTGCTTTAATTGGGACACACTACACATTTATAATTGACTTTAAATCTAAAACCTTCTTTCCTTCTTTTAAAATCACAGATGTGAATTTATAATGCTAAAATAGCATCTACTAATTTATATGAAATAGTCCCAACTATTTTCGCTTCACACTATATGTAACATAGACTGTAATAATAGTGAGTAATATAGTATGCAATAATTTACTTTGGGGAAAGTAAAGTACTTTTGTGAGATAATGAGTAATATTAAAAATTATATTTGATTATATTAAAATGTTCAGTTACATCTAAAAATAACTCATAGTTATAAACTAATGCTAAAAAGTAGGATTGTTTATTGGAAAAAGCCAGAAGTTTCAATAAGCTTGCTTTTTAAACATTGACTTGGATCTGGGCTTTGGTGGCTCATGCCTGAAATCCTAACTACTCAGTAGTCTGAGATCGAGGATAGTGGTTCAAAGCCAGAATGGGCAGAAAAGTCTGTGAGACTCTTATCTCCAATAACCCACTTGAAAACTAGAAATGGCACTGTGGCTCATGTGGTACAGTGATATCAATGAGCTGAAGAACTCATTGAAATCTGTGACCAGGCCCAGAGTTCAAGGCCCACGACCACCAAAAAAAAAAATTGACATGTATTTTTACTTTATTATTTCATGATTTTTTATTGTGAATATACATACAGAGGGGTTACAATTACATGAGCAAGGTAATCTTATCAAACATTGTTTCCCCCTCCTTTGTTTTCCCTTACCATTCCTTCCCATCTTCCCTCCAAAGTAACCCAGGTGCCAAAGTTGTAAAGTTCATTTTCCGACATAACTTGTTGTATATCTGATTGTTGCATGTGACCACCTGTATCCCTATTTAAGCAACTTGTTTTGCCCTTCCTCTCCACAAATTATACCAACATCAAATACAGTGAAAACAAGGGTTATGTCATGGGGGAGGGACATACAAAGCAACAAAAAATCATCTTATAAATATGCTAAAAACAATAGCAAGAGAAAACAAATTTGAGTCCTTATGTTTGGGCTCATTTCGCCTAACATCAACTTATCTGACCATTTCTGCTTGTCCAAGACATATACTTGTAATTGAGAATAAGGGAAACCATGAGACATATATTTCTTGGAGTCTGGCTTACTTCAATTAATATAATTTTTTCCAAGTCTTTCAATTTCCCAAGAAAACGGGGCAATATCATTCTTTCTGATGGAGGCATAGAATTCCATTGTGTATATATACCACATTTTCTTGATCCATTCATTTACTGAGGGGTATCTGGGTTGGTTCCATATTTTCGCTATAGTAAATAATGCTGCAATAAACATAAATGTGCTGGTAGGTTTAGTATGGTCATGTTTGTGAACATTTGGGTAAGTGCCCAAAAGTGAAATTGCTGGGATATAGCGGAGCACAATGTGGAGTCTTTTCAAGGACCTCTATACTACTGTCCACAGTGGTTGAAAAAGTTTACACGCCCACCAACAACACAATATGGTTCCCTTCTCTCCACATCCCCTCCAGGTTCTGTTGTTGTTAGAGTTCTTATTTATAAACATTTTAACTGGGGTGAGGTGGTATCTCAATGTTGTTTTCATTTGCATTTCTTTTATGGCTAGGGAGGTTGAGCATTTCGTCACGTGTCTATTGGCTATCTTTCTTTCTTCTTCAGAGAAGTTTCTCTTTAAGTCTTTAGCCCACTTATTTGTTGGGCAGTTGTTTCTTTGAGAATTTGTTGTTGGTGGATTTAATTTTTTGAGTTCCAGATATATTTTAGTTATGGGACCCTTGTCCGTTGTATGGCTAGTGAATATCTTCTTCCAATCTGTGGGCTTTCTATTGATCTTGATAGCTTTATCCATTGCCACGTAGAAGCTCTGCAATTTCATGAAATCTCATTTTGTCCAACCTTTCTTTCATGTGTTGTGTTTCTGGGTCTCTATTAAGAAAATTTTGGCCTATGCAAAGTAGACCAAGTGTGTCTGATATGACTCCAGGACTTTGATCCATTTGAAGTTGATTCTGATGCAGAGTGATATATAAGGATGTAGCCTTAGTTTTCTACAAGTAAGTAACCAATTTTAACAGCACCATTTACTGAAGAGGCTGTATTTCTTCCATTCTATTTTTTAGCTCCCTTATTGAAGATAAGATGGTTATAGGTCTGTGGGTTCATTTCTAGGTTTTCAATTCTATTCCCTTGGCCCTGAGATCTATTCTTGTGCCTGTACCAAGCTCTTTTGATTACTATGGCTTTGTAGTAGAGTGTGAAATTTGGTATTGATATTCCTCCAGCACTGTTATTTCTGTTAAGGACCATTTTTATATTTGGAGTCTTTGATTGTTCCATATGAATTTTTGGATTGCCTCTTCTATTTCCTTGAAGAATAAGGATGGAATATTAATAGGTATTGCATTGAATTTGAAGATAGCCTTGGGAAGTATTGCCATTTTCATGATGTTGATCTTTCCAATCCAGGAGCGTGGGAGTTTTTGCCACTTTCTTTTTTTTATGTAACTTTTTTATTGTTAATGTATTTATCTAATTGTGAAAATAGTGTACAGAAGAGTTACAATTACATGGGAATGATAATGAGTACATTTCTTATAAAAAATTGTAGCCTCCTCCTTTGTTTCCCCCTCCCATCCCACCCTCCCACCCCAGCCAGCACTCCTCCCCCACCAAAGTTGTAAAGTTCGTTTTCGACATAACGACTTGTACATCTCATTGTTTCAATGGGGTTCCCTTCCCCTCCACAAATTATAACAGCATCAAATACAGTGAATGGAGGGGTTATACCGTGGGGGAGGGACATACAAAGCAACAAAGAAATAATCTTATAAATGTGTTAGAAAGAATTGCATGAAAGAAAAAAACAACATTTGAATACATATCTTAGGGTTCATTTCCCTAACATCAACTTATCTGACCTTTTCTGCTTGACTCAGACATATACTATTTATTGCAAATAAGGGAAACCATGGGACCTAAGTTTCTTTGGGCCTGGCTTACATCACAATATAATATTTTTCCAAGTCTTCCCATTTACTAACAAATGGTGCAATATCATTCTTTCTGGTGGAGGCATAGAATTCCATTGTGTATATATACGACATTTTCTTGATCAAATCATCTACTGAGGGACATCTGGGTTGGTTCCATCTTAGCTAGGGTAAATAAGGCTGCAATAAACATAGTCGTCCTGGTAGCTTTAGTGTGGTCTTGTTTGTGAACATTTGGGTAAATGCCAAAAGTGGGATTGCTGGGTCATAGGGGAGATCTATGTGGAGTCTTTTGAGGAACCTCCATAATACTTTCCAAAGTGGTTGAACAACTTGTTCAACAATGCAGTAAGAATCCCTTCTGTCCACATCTGCTCCAGCGTATGTTGTTATTAAAGTTCTTGTTTATAGTCATTCTAACTGAGGTGAGACGATATCTCAACGTTGTTGTGATTTGCATTACTTTTATAGCTAGAGAGGTTGAGCATTTCTTCATGTGTCTATCAGCGATCCTTCTTTCCTCTTCAGAGAAATTTCTCTGTAAGTCTTTAGCCCACTTGTTTATTGGGTAGTTGTTTCGTTGAAAATTTGTTGTTGGGGAATTTAATTTTTTGAGTTCCAGTTATATTTTAGATATGAGACTCTTGTCTGTTGTATTGCTAGTGAAGATCTTCTCCCAAACCGTGGGCTTTCTATTGATCTGGCTAGCTATGTCCTTTGCGATGCAGAAGCTCTGCAATTTCATGTGATCCCATTTGTCCAACCTTTCTTTGATGTGTTGTGTTTCTGGGTCTCTATTAAAAAAATTTCGGCCTGTGCCAAGGAGACCTGTTTGTACTATTCCATCCTGTAAAGTTTTCAGAATGTCTGCTTTGACTCTGAGGTCTTTTATCCATTTGCAGCTGATTCTGGTGCAGGGTGATATATAAGGATCTAGCTTTAGTTTTCTACAAGTAGTTAACCAATTTAGCCAGCACCATTTACTGAAGAGCCTGTCTTTCCTCCATTCCTTTTTTTTAGCTCCCTTATTAAAGATTAGATGTCTATAGGGCTGTAGGTTCATTTCTGGGTTTTAAATTCTATTCCATTGGTCCTGAGGTCTGTTCTTGTGCCTGTACCAAGCTGTTTTGATTGCTATGGCTTTGTAGTAGAGTTTGAAATTTGGTATGGATATTCCTCTAGCACTGTTCTTCCTGTTGAGGATCGTTTTTGCTATTCGGGGTCTTTTATTGTTGCATATGACTTTTTGGATTGCCTCTTTTATTTCCTTGAAGAATGAGATTGGAATATTGATAGGTATCGCATTGAATTTGTAGATAGCCATGGGAAGTATTGCCATTTTCACGATGTTGGTCTTTCCAATTCAGGAGCTTAGGAGGTTTTGCCACTTTCTACATTCTCTTTTGATTTCCTTTCTAAAGTTTTTAAGGTTTTCATCATAGAGGTCCTTCACTTCTTTGGTTGTTAATTCCTAGGTTTTTTTTTTTTTTGTGGGGCTATTATGAATGGAGTTGCTTTCCTAATTTCAGCCACACTTTTCTCATTGTTGGCATACAGAAAAGCCATTGATTTTTGGGGGTTAATTTTATACCCTGCTACTTTGCCAAAGTTTTTATTCATCTTGAATAATTTGAGATTGGAGTCAATGGGATTCTTTTAGTACAAGATCCTGCCATCTGCAAAGAGGGAGAGTTTTATTTCTTCTTTCCCTCTTTGGATCCCCTCTGTGTTTGCATCTTGTCTTATTGATGTAGCTAGGCATTCTAATACTAGATTGAAGAGAAATGGAGAGAGAGTACATCTTTGTCTTGTTCCTGAGTTAAGAAGAAATTGCTTTAGTTTTTCACCATTATATATAATGCTGGGTGTAGGTTTGTCATATACAGCCTTTATTGTATTGAGGAATGTTCCATGGATTTCTAGTTTTTCCAGAACCTTCATCATAAAGGAGTGTTGTATCTGTCAAATTCTTTTTCTGCATCTATTGAGATAACCATGTGGTTCTTATCCTTGCTCCTGTTGATGTGATGAATTATATTAATTCATATGTGTATATTGAACCAGCTTTGCATCACTGAAATGAATCCTGTTTGATCGGGGTGTATGATTTTTTTGAATGAATTGTTGAAGTTGATTGGTCAGAATTTTGTTGAGAAGTTTTGCATCAATATTCATCAAAGAAATGTGTCTATAGTTCTCTTTCTTTGATGAGTCCCTGTCTGTTTTTGGGATGAGGTTTTTGATGGCTTTATAGAATGAGTTTGGTAGTGAATTTTCTCTTTCAATTTCATTGAAGAGTTGGAGGAGTATTGGTGTTAGCTCTGCTTTGAATGCCTTGTAGAATTCAGCTCTAAATCCATCTGGCCCTGGGTTTTTCTTAGATTTGAGTTCTCTTATTGCTGTTTATATTTCAATACTTGACATGTGCCTGTTAAGTTTGTTTAGTTTCAGCATGTCAATATTTGCTAGGAAAAGTCCATTTCTACCTGGTTCTCAAACATTTTAGCATAACGTTCTGAGAATTATTCCATTATAACGTTCTGGATCTTGGATTTTTTCTGTGGTGATGTTTCCATTCTCATCTCTGAGTTTGTTTATTTGGGTGTGTGCTCTTCTTTTTCTGATAAGATTTGCTAAGGATCTGTCAATTTTGATATTTTTTTCAAAGAACCAACTCATTGTTTTTTTGATTCTTTCTATGTTTTTTTTTGGATTCTGATTCCTTTAATTCTGGTTTCATTTTGATTATTATTTTCCATCTACTTGACTGAGGTTTATTTTTTTGCTCTTTTTCAAGGAGGTTCACATGTCTTATTAAATTGTTAATTTCAGATTTCTCTAATTTGTTGGTGTAGGAACTCAAAGGTATAAATTTGCCTCTGAGTATTTCATTTGCTGTGTACCAGTGTAGCTGGTAATATATGTGTTAATTTTTGTTGAATATTATAAACATTTGCATATTCTTCCTAATCTCTTCCACGACTCACTGGTGAATCACCAATGTATTATTCAGCCTTCATTTGTTACAAGACTTTCTTTGGTGGGTTTGAATGTTTAGTTCTAATTTTATTTCCTTGGTTGCTGTTTCTTGGCCTTTATTTTGGTGTTGTTGGTTTTCTATGTGTAGGATTTCTCTAAGTAACTTTTGTAAGTCTGGTTTGGTGGAGACATATTGTTTCAATTTTTCTTTGCTCTGACCCATTTTTATTTTACTTCCGGTTATGAAGGAGAGTTTAACTGGTTTCTATATTCTTGATTGATAGTTGTTTGTCTTTAGGGCATGGCATACACCATTCCAGGCTCTTCTTGCTTTGTGTGTGCAGAGAAAGCTGAGGCGATTCTAATTGGTTTCCTTTTATAGGTGATTGATATTTTCTCCTTGACAGCTGTAAGGATCCTTTCCTTGGTCGGAATTGATCCTGTGTAGATTATAATGTGATGGTGGGATGTCCTGTTCTGATCTGGTCTATTTGGGGTTCTAAAAGCTTCTTATATCTGAATAGGCCTATCTTTTTGTATGTTTAGGAAGTTCTCTGCTAAAATTGTGTTAAATAAATTTCCTAGACCAATAACTTTTCTTGTGTTTTTCTGGCTTGTTCTGCCCATTTGGAATGAAAGTAAAACCAATTTTGTGCTAGAACACTATTTTAAGGCAAGCATCGACCAGAGTCCTGTACTTTCACAGTCAAAAGTCTGCAGATACAATCTAGTTCAACAGATACAATTTATTCAACATCAAACAACCATGGACTAGTGGACTAAGAATAGCAAAAAGGATTTGGCACACCAAAAATTATTAAGTATAGGGAGAAATATGGAGAAAAATAGGATTAGAGTGATGTGGAGAGGTAAAAGAACAAGGAATTTAAACAAGTCCTAATCTTTGAGAGGGAAATGGATTAGACATAATGATAGGAGAGATTTTTTTAAAATAAAGAAAAATGGATTAACAAAAATTTAAATTTAAGAAGTGAAACACCCAAAATTATGTAAGTTTCAAGAAATGAAATTGAGAGAAGAAAAGGATAGGATGAAATGAGAAGAGGGACAGAAAGGAAACATGAAAAATTAAAAAATAAAATTTTTAAAATTAGTTACTTGAAAATTAAATACACAAAAAGAGATAATAGTGCTATTAACGAACTTAAGCCTAAGATGTTTGAATTGAGTAAAAAATCTCAGGATTAAGTATGTACACATGGGGAATAAGGTCTAATAATTGACCACAGGGATATATCTGGGGATGAGCAGATCATCAATTAAGTCACACAAAAAAGAAAGAAAGAGAGAAAAAAATGAAAACAATAAAAAAGGACCAAAAGTTCAAAAGAAGTTAAAAAACACACGGACACATACAGACCAAAAACAAAAATTATGAGAATAAAAATTAACATCAAACACTTTTAAATAAAATAAAAATTGAAAACAAATTTTCAAAAGGAGTTCTTTGATTTTTCGGAGTTTTTTGGGAGGGAGGGGGAGAAAAATGGGAAGACCCTGTATCTCCCCTGTGTCTGTAACCAGTCTTTTGGTGGAGTCTCTGGTCTGCTTTTGGTGTTTGGTATTCTTATGGCTTGATTGTTTTCTTAAGTCAGTTTTTTGGAGCAAGCAGAAAAATGCTCAGCTTTACCCAGGATTTTGTGATCCTCCTCCCAGGCTATTTCAGTGGGAGGGAGATCTGCTTTGAGTATCACAAAAGAGGGAGATGGCTGTTTCCTCTAGTGTGGAGATGCTGTTATGATGCTAGGTTCTGGATAGGGTTGAGGCATTTCAGGGAAAAGCCTGAGTGGCTAGCTCCTGAAACACTCAAATATCCCATTCTTAGGGTTTATGTTTAGTGAGTTTCAATTGTTTTTCTAGGCTGCTGTACAGAAGGGCAGCCTCTGGCTCTGTTTACCCTGTGAAGAAAATCACTTCTCGGAGGGCAGAGTGCCCACTGGCTGGGCGGGGTGACATTCCTCTGGGTGGAGCTGAGCCTGTCAGGTCATGTCTACTTCCTGTGACCTGCAAAATGACTCTTGTTTTCTTCCAAGGCCTGAGTTGGAGTTACCTGCTCAGCCCGGCCTTTGTCAGTATCATAGATGTAGATCTCTGGTTGTGGGCAAGGGGTGGCCTTCCCTACACTGCTCCCTGAGAAGGAGTGAGGATGTCAGGGTTCTACTCATGCCAGAGTCTTGGTTCCTGGGTTGTCTCTGGTCTGCAATCTGCAGGATGATGCTTTCTGCTCCTTGTCAGTTTTTGCTGGTGTTGAGTAGAATCTGCTCACTGGCCACATCTGGGGCCTTTGTCGGGGACTCTCTGTAGGTATGGTGTCTATGGCCACTGGCGCTCTCCCTACTGCTGCTGCAGCTGTAGATACTGGCAAATGTTCAGATCTGTCATCTTGCCTGTCTTTTCCGTCTCTGGCCAAACTCTCTGTACTGTGATGGCACACTTGGTGTGACTCTCTTGCCTAGGACTGTTCACTGGAACACTAAAACTGCTTTCTATGTGAGAGCTTGTTTAGCCTCCAGCTTCTCCTCCTCCATCTTCTCCCAAATTCTCATGATTTTTTTATGAGTGTTTTTTTTATTGATAAATGATATTGGTGTTTATATTTTGTGTTTGCATAAAATGAGCTTGCTATTCTCTTAATTTAATAAAAATAAACTCTCTGATCCTATGACAGCATAAATTTTGTGAGTAATGTTTAAGACTAGATTGCCTTTCTGAAAAAAAAAATCACCACCCAAAAAAGAAGAACAAAGGAAAATAAAACATGACAGGAAACTTATAAATCTTAATGGACTAGGGGCTGGAAGCATTTGTTAAGGAAAAAAAATTCGCATTCTTTGGTTTGCTTCCGTCTGTATTTAAAGCTGCATATCACATCTTACCCACCCTATTGTCTGTATTCTCAGTTGAAACATTTCATTTTTTTCCCTGGTGTGTCAGCCAGCAAATCTGTATAAAACAACATACTTTCATTCATCCTGCTTTCCAAAATATATCTCACAAATGCCTAGAACGAAGCACAACCTGAAATATCTGTGGATTTTTCCACCTAGAGTACAAAGTAATCACTTTCCATACTCCATAGAACCAGCTGTTCACTGGCATTAATTGCTCTGTCACTTCCATGCTTTAGAACAACAGCATTTGACAATGGCATACATTTTAATTGGTTTACCACGTTTGGTTTGTTTTCAGCAAGGACTGTCTTTCACAGAAGATGGTAATAGATGAGGTTTGCAATTATGTAATTTAAAAGGTCTTTAAATTGTGGATATAGAATATCCATTTCAGTGACTAAATATTTAAATTAAATCCTACAATGTATACTCCTTCAATTTTCTGGACATCATTAATATTTGAATCTTGGATCTGATTAGGAATTGTGGCAGGCTTTCATGGTATGAGAAGGAAAACAAAAGGCCATACTAATAGTTTTATTTGTTACATTGCTAAATTAGTTTATTATTAGCTTATGTGTGTTTACAAACATACACACATACACACAGATATACACATGTGCAGTATGAAGACCCAGTCAGTCTGCAAGAAAACATTTTAATAGGAATTCCATAAAATACTTAGTCTGCTGAGATCTGATTAGAATTTATAGCAATATCTAGTTGCTTTCACCCCTGGGCAAGTTATTACCATTGGTGAAGATGTTGCCATTTGAATTTAGAATGCCCCAGAAAGTCCTATGTGTTAAAGAAAAATAACTTTCCCTTTTCTCCCATACTGTGGAGAATACCTGAATAGTTCTTCTGGAGATTATTTTCTTCAGAGTGAAACCTATGAGAACATGGACTCTCATCTACTTTCTTCTTTTATCTTTTAATCATTCTAGGTCAAAAACATTTCTCTTTGACATACTACCCACCTTGACATTGTCTTGTCACAGCCCCCCAAAGCAATAAAACCAACTGAACATACACTGAAACCTTCCAACTTGTAAATCTGAGTAAGACTTTCTGCTTAATAAATGGACAGTATCACTTATTAAGGTAGGTTTAACGCTAATAAAAAAGTCTAATCTTTCTAACAATGTAGAGTATATAAAAATGTATTTCATTATAAAATATATAACTCCATGTTGTATTTTGTGTTTTTGTTTCTGTAGATCCTAGGGCTTAAACTCAGGGCCTGGATGGTGCTTATGTGTTCAAGGCCAGTTCTCTACATAAAATCTGAACTGGAACTTCATTTCTCCTGGTGGTTAATTGGAAATAAGAATCTAATGAACGTTCCTATTCAGGCTGGCCTAGACATGTTGCATATTTTATGAAATTCCAATTCTCAGTATTGTATAGATCCTCCAACTACAATATAAAAAAAACTTAAAACATGCTAAGGGTATTTTTAAAGCATAAGATGAAGGAAGAATTTTCATCCTTTACAAATCTATGCAAATCTATGCTAAACTATTGATATTTTATTGTACTTTTCCTGCAACCAGTTTAATATAGTTTAACACTTGTCACACCAAATTTCTCTATATTCTACTGGAGATTTACTTTTTCATGTATGTGTGTATATGTATAAAATATGTGTATCTATCTATATATGTTCCAATGTGGATTATCGGACTTGAAACTGCTTTGTTTGCTGTTCAGAAATTGAACCTTGTCAGCTCATTCTGTGACAATATCTGTGCTCATTCTCATCATTCCTTTATTTACCAAACCATTAGCCTTCTAAACTTTTCTTCATTTCCTGGGTATGTATACCAATTAGTCCAACCAATATCCACCTAGATGGTTTTATTTTATGTTTATTTATTTCATATTATTTTGGGGGGTCCGGTCGTGGGGCCTGAACTCTGGGCCTGGGTGCTGTTCCTCAGCTCTTCAGCTCAAGGCTAGTGCTCTACTAGTTGAGCCACAGCGCCACTTCTGCCTTTTTAATTTGTGCTTATGTGGTCCTGAGGATCGAACCCATGGCCTCAGGCATGCAAGGCAAGCGCTCTACCATTGAGCCACCTTCCCAGCCTCCAGAGGGTTTTAATAAATCAAGCCTTAAGGAAGAAAGATAACATGAAGTGACAACTACAGAAATTCTACAGAGACCTGACAACTTTCACATTTCTGCCTTCGTTCTCTTCTCATACTTCAGAAAGCATTGACTAACATTATAAATATACTGCAATTATAACTTAAGGATCAGCATTTTTTTCCAACAGGAAGCCTTCTTTTCCATGATTTTTGACATAAAATTTTGGGAGATTTTTTTTTTGTTTGTGATGGGATTCCAATCAAAACAAAGCTCTGTATATCAAGAAAGCCAATGTTTTCAACTCAGAGTACTAAACAAAAAGGGAGAAAATTATATAGGCAATATCAAGATATTTTGAAATTGTATACTTTTACTGAATAAAGTGGCTTAAACCTGTAATATTATCTGCTTAGAAAACAGAGATTAGAGAAGTCCAGTTCCAGACAAGCCCAGACAAAAAAAAGAAGTTCCAGAAAGCATTTGCTGGGTACAAAGTGTTTTGCTTGTGTTAGGAGGACCACAGTCCAAGCAGGTCCAGGCATAGTGATACTACCTCAAAATAAGCAATCCAATTACAGTCTGCAGGCATGGAAGTAGTAGAGATGCTGTTTCACAAATATAGGGTTTTGGGTTCTATCCTCCAGTAACACTAGGCATTTACGAGAGTGCCAGGGTAAGAATTTGGCATGTCTAATGTCAAGACTTCATACTCATTTTACAACCTCTAATGAAATCTTTACTTCTTTTGCTATTTTTAAAAAACATGCCATAACTTTCATGCCCAAACCAAATAATTTCCTATTAGAGATTTTTTCCTATCCATTAAGTAATATATTATGTGTTGGATACTGTCATACTGAAATCTTTCCTATGATAAAAAACCCAATGCCTTAAAAAGTGACTGCATTTGGAAACAGAATCTCAAAGGTAGCATTTAAGTTGAAGTCTCCTCCAAGAGAAGCAGAAGGTTTTGAATATGCCAAGGAAAGAGGACTCAGAAGAAGCAACTCTGATCTTGGAGGTTTAGTTCCACCAACTCAGAGGAAATGTATTTACAGTGTTAATGCTACTCAATCTGTGGTAGTTTATTATTATAATTACTAGCAAACATGTGTAATCTATAAGACATGAAAAGTCATTGCCTGTTGGGGTCCATGACTCATCTCTATAATGCTAGTGATTAAGAAAGATGAGACTTGGGGGATAATGGTTTTCAGTGAGGTAAGAATGTTCATGAGGTTCTATCTCCAATTAGCTATAAAAATTTCTGGACGGGGGCATGGTTCAAATGGTAGACTGACTCTTGTTAGCAAACTGGGCATGAGTTATGTTCAAGCCCCAAACTGGGAGAAATAAAAAATCCTTAGAAAACTATTATGAGAAACAGAATTATGAGTAGGAAAGCAGAACCAAAAAAATAAACTTATTGATACTGACAAAACTTCCCAATGTGAAATATGGCACAAACTGTAATATTTAAGGTTTTCCTTCCTATACAATAGAAATAAATGGTATTTTGATTTGACAAAACTAAAGTGTGAAACTGTAAGCAATAAATAATCACATTACTTTTGTGTTTCCATAATTTAACTTGTTTTTCTACGAATTTATAGGATAGTGTAGCTTTGGAAAATCAATAAATGTTGAATTTTCATATAGGATTATATATCCGTGCAAGTGTTGTCTAAAACTGATCTACACTGAAATGATTGCCATTGATAGCTTTCTCAAGATTCCAAATGTTTATACTTTCAGCTGACCTTCCACAAAACTCATACCCCAAACATAACTTTTTAGTTTGCTCGTGCAATCATAGAAACATAAACATATGACCCAAAATGTTAATTACTTTTACCTGCTGTCATTAATGTAGTATAACTAATACAGTTAAGTATATACCTTGAGGAAAATAACATTTTTCCTTTGAAATACATGCTTCCAAACACACACACACACACACACACACACACACACACACACACACACACAAACACGCACATACACATATTTACCACTCTGACTCAGGTTAGGTTCCTAAAATTGGGTATCAATCATCTAATAATCAAACTTTCCTGCCCAGACATAAAATGCATTCATAATTCCACACATATAAAAATACCAGATCATTCAAAATAATGAGAATATTTAACGGCATCACTCAGCTCCTGTACCATCTACTCCCTGATTTAATTCATTTATGACATTGCATTTTTCATATCATAATTAAAAATAATTTTGAGTCTCTCTGATTAGCAGACAAAAATATGTTATCATATAATAGAAAATGTAGGTAAAATTACTTTTCCCTGTGTAATCTTTTATATATCTTATCAAAAACTTCTTTTTCCTTGCATAGTCTGTTTCTGGCATTTTGCCCTAATGTCTAATATTAAATTACAAAGGACATGCCATATTCCTTAGTTCATTTTTGCTAAAGGTTATGCTTTGGAGTTGATTCTGACTTGTTTGATTATTCTAAATTAAATTTTTTCAACAACTTGAATAATTGTTTATATTACTCTTAAGCCATTTGAAATATCAAAAAGAACCGGAAATTCACTTTGGCAATAAGTTGTGAATGGCAGCAATGCTTGTGGGTGGAATGAAGGACTTGAATTACCTAGAGTTCCTTAAAAATGGCATTGTTCTTTAAAAGGCCTATGATTTAGTAAGCTTTTAAAGTGTAGTCTTCATATTTCATCTAAGAAGATAACAGTATGCTTTTCATCACATTCTTGCCTGCAAAGCACAAATATTATTTCCCTTGTACAGTACATGCCCAGCTGCTACTGTAGTGAAACCCACAAACAACTGCACAGCTGTGTTAGGTGCTCTGGATTTTGAAATTTTCTTCCAGTAGCCCTAGTGATTTGAGCCCAGATCCATGGGATAGGCACATAATCTACAATTACAAAGCACCACAATATACAAAGACCACGTGCAAAATGAGGTTCAATATTCTTCTTTGTTGTTCCCTTTTTGTCTTATTGATTGTCTTTTAAGGAGCTAGAGGCTGTTTATTTCTCATTATTGTTGATGTAACTTAAATAAATTACCAGATTTTTCAAATAAAATAAAGAGATATAAAAAGACATATTCATCCATAAAATAAACATTTCAGTGATGTTTTTTATTCTAGTCCTATTTTCAGTTATCTTCATATAGTGTTGAGATGAGTCAAGTATATGTGTAAATTGACACGTATTAAGCACACAGAACTCTTGAATCTTTGGGTTTGATTTTTATATAAACCACCTAGAAAAGAAAATTATCACTTGCTTCCTGTCTTAAGTAATCTACTTAAAACAAGTTGTATTGAATTTTTTCTCTTAAAATATTTTTCCCAGTCCTGAGTTTATATATATATATATATATATATGTATATATATATATGTATATATATATATATACATATATACATATATATATATATATATATATATATATATATTATTTTAAAGTGTGAAAATACCCTACAGAGGGGTTACAATTACATGGGCAAGGAAATAAATACATTTCTTATCAAACATTTTTGTCTCTTCCTTTTTTTCCTCTTCCCATCCCTTCCCATCTCCCCGTTGGTATAATTTGTAGAAGGGAAAAAATAAATTGTTTAAATAGGGATACGGACGGCCCCATCGCAACAATGAGATGTACAAGAAGTTATGTCTAAAAACCATCTTTACTAGTTTTATTAATTTTATCAATAGATCTCATAATCTATGGAATTGATTCATTGCAAAAGTATTTTATTTCTAATTTCCACTTGATTAATATTACATTTATTTACTTTTATTACACATGAAATAATGACATTCTTGTGGAGAAAACATCCCTGGTTTTCATTTTGGTTGCCAAAATGGAACTCTTAGACATTTTGAAAATTTAACTTTAAACCCGTACCTTCAAATTTCACTAGCACTTGAATTGTGTTACTTACAAATTTAATATTAAAATAAAAAGCATTATTAAATAGAAAGCAACATTGTAAGTTATCATACCTTAGTCCCTGAAATGACTTTATGATTAAAACAATTATATTTATATAACATGATATACATACTCAAACAAACGATGAGACATGGAAACAGAAGTCTCCTTTTTTGTTTTGTGTTTGTTGTTCTTTATAGTTTGTGATGATTCTGTCTTTATCTTATGTCTGGTATATTCAGTGTACGTCCTCAGGAAGGTGAGGGGTGGGCACAGAGCTTTAGGGAAAAGGGTGAAATATTGCAGCAGTGGAGTTCATTGAACATTGATGAAAGTAAACTATTTTACAATTAGATAGGGACAGGAGGGAGGGACTAGGAGCAAGTGAGGGAACCAAAGATATTTCATAAAAGGAAATGTACTTATTACCTGACTCATGTAATTGTAATCCCTCTATAAATCACCTTAATAATAACAACAGAAATTTTTTAAAGTCAGACAGAATATTGCTTCTTAGAGTTCTAGAAGTTTTTTGTTCACTGGTTTGAGCTGGTTGAGTCTATCTCTGAAAATAGCTACATTGACATTCATTGAGTGAATTTGTGAGTTACTAGTAGATAAAAGTCAATTATGATTGCTTGTATGTTTTTTTGAAACTCTGATTTATTTATTGCTTTAATCTAATTTGTAGTATTTCTGTCTACCGGTTTTTGGTTTGGCTTGTTCTTGTTTTTCAAGTACCTAGTGGTGCACCATTAGTGCTGAATCAAGATTGTTCTAATTTATTGCTGTACGTACTCAAAGCTATAAATTTTCTTTTGAGTATTGCCTGTGTTGTTGTATCCCAGAGGAGGTAGTATTTTGTGTGTTCACTTCCACTGAATTCCATAAACGTTGGAACTTCCCTCCATATCTCTTCAGTGACTCACTGATGATTTAGCAATGTGTTATTCAGTCTCTGTGAGTTTCAGAATTTTCTGTGATGCCTTTTGATGTCAATATCTAATTTGGTCCCAACATAGTCTGACAGGGTACAAGGAGTAATTTCATTTTTATTTTTGAATTTTCACAGATTTTCCTTGTGATTGAAGATATATATTTTGGAGAAAATTGGATGGGCTCCTGAAAGAGATATATATTTTGATGCTGCTAGGTGAAAAATTCTGTAGATATATACTAGTTATATACTAGGAATATATTGTCATTACAGTTACTTAGCTCTGAAGATTTTTTTTGCTAAGTTTTTACCTGGCTGGCCTATCCAGAGGTAAGAATGATGTGTTCAAACAACCAACAATGTGTTTGGATGTATGCATATGTTTAACTTAAGTGGCATTTGTCTGATGAACTTGGGAGCTCTAGGATTCAGGGCATTGATATTTAGAATTGTTATATCCCCGTGATGGAGAGCTTTCTTTGTCAATATTTAATACCGTTTTTTGTCTCTTTTTACTTTCATACCAATTTTGATTTAAAGACTATTTTATCTAATATTTTTATACCTACTCTAGCCTGTTTATGAAGTCCATTTTTAATTTGTGAACCCTAAGATATGTATTCAAATGTTTTTTTTTTTCATGCAATTGTTTCCAACATATTTATAAGATTATTTCCTAGTTGCTTTGTATGTCCCTCCCCAACGGTATAACCCCTGCTTTCACTTTATTTGATGTTGATATAATTTGTGGAGTGGAAGGGAAAAAACAGATCATTTAAATAGGGATACAGGTGGACCCATTGCAACAATGAGATGTACAAGTCGATTTGTCGAAAACGAACTTTACAACTTTGGTGAGGAGGAGAAGGAGGGAGGTGGATTCAGTGAGCGGGGAGGATGGGAAGGGATGGGAAGGGGAAACAAAGGAGGAGGCGACAATGCTTGATAATAAATGTACTCATATCTTGCCCATGTAATTGTACCACCTCTTTAAAGCATTTTCAAATAAAAAAAGATGATGTACAGAAGGGTTACAATTACATAATCAGATATTGGACACTCTTTTGAACAGTCTCACCTCTTCCCTGATGTTCTCCCAGATTTACCCTTTCAACCTCCCTATATAGTTGTATAGTTCGTTTTTCAATGTAGTGTTTATTGAGTAGCACTTCTACATTTGTTCACCCTTTGCCCCACCATTTCTGTGTTTCCCCTTGCCCTTTCCAAACTTACATATAAGACCAAAGGAACAAAAATCAAAACAGTAACAGAAGATAGGAGGAAAAAGCAAAATAATAAAACTCTCATTATCATTTCTTGGATATAATTTTGCTGAACATTATTTTATATGATAATACTCATATAGCTATTGAGCCTTTGTGATCTTCTCCAAAGGACTTCCTCCTTTGATCTCACTGTATAAATTTTTGGAATCACATATAATTTATCTTGTCCAAGTCTAATGTTTTCTCTTTTACCATCCAAGTGTGTTTACTTGTAGAATTATAGGCACATTCTAATACAACAAATGAGGGAAATCAGGCAACCTACATACACACACACACACACACACATATATACATACATACATACATACATACATACATATGTACATATGTACATATATATACAAGACATATATAGAATTTTATTGATCCCTATAATAAGTATATATGTATGTATATATACACATATATACATATATATAAATAATCAAATTCCATTATTCCATCATAAAAATAATACTGCACCATTCTTAAGGAAAATGAAATACTTAGAAATAATAATATTCAGTGAAATTAACTGCACTCAGAGAAACCTCGGTTGCATGATTTTCTTCATTTGTGGCAGATAGAAGGTTCTTATAAATGTAAAATTGTTTTTTAATTAATTAATTAATTAATTTTATTGTGAAAAAAACATACAGAGGACTTACAATTATATGGGAAAGATAACGAGTTCATTTTTTATCAAGCATTGTTGCCTCCTCTTTGTTTCCCCTTCCCATCCCTTCCCATACAATCCCCACCTCTCCCCACCGGATCATCCCCCCTCCACCAAAGTTGTAAAGTTGTTTTTCGACATAACGACTTGTACATCTCATTGTTGCAATGGGTCCACCTAGTTAAATGATTTGTTTTTTCCCTTCCCCTCCACAAATTATACCAACATCAAATGCAGTGAAAGCGGGGGTTATACTGTGGGGGTTAAACATACTGGATGGTATACAAACAGGTACAAATGAATTATCTCAAGTATCAGTGTCTATGGAGAGTGAAAATACTATTATTATTCTCTTAAAAGATTGAGTCAAAGCCCCACAAAATAAATACCAGTAAATGTGTACTGCAAGAGAGGACAATGGGGGGCAATGTGAGAGGGGTAGTAAATTGAAAGGGAAAAGGATAGAATACAGGCATTAAACTATTACATACTTCCCAGAATTGAAATATACAAAGCAAGGGGTAGTGTGAAATGGGAGTGAAGATGTTGAAGTGGTAACACAATTCCAGGTACATTGTACACATAAACTGCTTTGTTAAATGGCAAGTAATTGCATAACATTATATTGAGATACGTAAAGACTCGGGTTGATTGGGACGAGTGGATGAGGATATTGAAAGGGGTGACATTGACCAAGATGCACTGCATCCATAAACTGTTTCAGTGAATGGCAACTCCTTTGTACAACTACTTAGGGATATTAAAATATTCAAAAAATTAATTATGATAGTTGAATAGAGAGTTGCACATCAATTCAATTCCCATTTAAAAATACTTTTAACCTGGAGTTTTGGAGAATAAAATTCAAATTATAAAACATTATGAATCTTTTTTTCTGAAAATTTGAAATTTAAATCAAAACTACTTTGCTTTTTGTCAACCATTGGGCTGTTATTAGAGAATACTTCAAAGTAAGTGTCTTAAAAACATCAGGAGTATATTACTCATACTCTAGGAGCTTGACCATTGATTATAAAAATGGTTATTCAAATCAATTCCTTGTCTTATGGGGGTCTACTTTCTAGTTCATTATACTTTATTTGCTGGATGTTCACATGGCAGAGTAGTTATATTGGACCTCTTTCATCAGGATCATTATTTCAGGGTCATCTATGAAAGGGTGATTCTAATGTCACCAGACAGGGGAATGCAATTTCAAAATGTGTATTTGGGAGGAGTTACATCGTCCAGTATATTGTGCAACTTTTGCTTTAACTCAGTGTAGTTTATCATTTTGATATTATTTCATAGAAAATAATAACTTAAGGACAAACCTATAACAAGTAAAGTATGTGAATGATTCTTCTTACAATGGGAATAATTATAGTGATTGCAAAGCGAAGTATGATTGTTTTGTGGCTCTTGAACTACATCAAGGGTAATCATGTAAACATGGTGTGACCTTTCTAAGGCCCTTCTGATATATTTGAACAATCTCCATTGAGTTAATTGCTTTCAGAAATACAGATCTCCTTTGATTTTAATAAGGTCTGCTATTAGGACTCCCACAGACACCAAAATTAGAGGATGCTAATTTCTCTGATAAAATACATAGTTGTTATAATTAATATAACATGAGGATTGTAATATTATTAGCATTATAAATACTAGTGTTCACATTATATAATACATTTACATCCTTTGGTTGCATCAATTTTTAGAATATTTATAACTAAATTTATATTGTTTGTAAATAGTTATTTGATGATGTATAGAAAATGAGAAAAAGCTTTGTGTACATATTTACTACAAATGAAAAACATATTCACTTGGTTATTTCTGATCCTTCATTTGTTAGTTTCATTCATGCATAGAGAACAGGCAGAGAAGTGACAATTACAAACTTGCATTTACTAAAGGGCTAACTTACATGAAATTTATGTTCGACTAAATAGCAGATTTTATAAATTAAATTGTTTTTGTCCCTTCCTTCCTTCATTCATTTTTTCTTTCCTTCCTTCCTTCCTTTCTTTCTTCTTTCCTTTCTCCCTCCTTCCCTCCATCCCTACCTCTCTCTTTCTCCCTCTTCTTTCTTTCTCTCTCTTCTTTCTTTCTCTCTCTTCTTTCTTTCTTTCTTTCTTTCTTTCTTTCTTTCTTTCTTTCTCTCTCTCTCTTCTCTCTTTCTTTCTTTCTTCCATTCTTCCATTCTTCCTTTCTTTCGTTTACTCAGAATACTTCTTAAGACTATAGAAGAAATACCAAATGTTGTACTCCAAGGTGTTATGAGGAATTATGACTATTAACTAGATTAACATTAATTTTAATAACCTATGCTATATCTTAAAACAAATTTTACTAAAAACCACTTCACAAAAGTTGCAGTATATGTAACAAATATTACTTTTCGTGATATTGTTTATTTCTTCAAACTAAAATACGAATTTAGACATAATATTGTACGTGTCTCTCTGTGTATGTGTGTGTGTGTGTGTGTGTGTGTGTGTGTGTGTGTGTGTGTGTGTGTTGCTCTTGTAATTTGAACTCAAGGCCTATCCCTTAGTTTTATTCACTCAAGGATAGTGTCCTAACATTTGATCCACAACTCCACTTCTGGCTTTCTCTCTCTCTCTCTCTCTCTCTCTCTCTTTCTCTCTGTGTGTGATTGAGATGTGTCTCACAAAATTTCTTGCCAAGGCTGGCTTTTAACCCCAGCTTCCAGAGTACCCAGGATTAGAAGCTTTTAGATATAATACATCTAAAATTAAAACAAATTTCTTGTTATTTGAATTCCAGAGGTCAATTTAACAAATTAACATTTAGATATTTATTTAGTTATTAAATCTGAACCTGCACTGTGGAAAAATACTTTTCATTTTTATGAAAAAATATACACTCGAATGTTTAAATGACAGAATCTTTGGACAAATTGAAATACTTTATTGTTCAAAAGCTACAAAAGGAACATTAATCAAATGTCTCATGTAAGGTAAAATCAATAGGCTCTGTCAGGCTGAATGAAGCAATTTGTCATTAACATTAAATTTTATCTATTGTGGCTACATGATTTTCTATTCTTTTTACCCTGAAATTTTTTGACATAAAAATGTAGATTCATATAATTCTTGAGTATGCAGAAATCTTAGATACTGGTCATGTATTTCTGAGGTTCAAGTACCAAGTCATTTCAGAGGTTAATTTCATGTATTTTATGTCAACCCTGATTTTTAGAAATTGAATCAATCTAAATATGAGATAACTAAAGCAAGATATTACATGACTTATCCAATTATTCCTATAGTTCTGAATATAACTTATTGTTGAATAGCAGGAAAATCATATTATACCTACTCTCTATATAAGTGATAGTATTCATTTTTCTTCAACTTGAAAGAATGAACCTCACTATAGATGAATAAAACTTGAATAAAAATGCCATAAAAGTATGAATAATTCAAGTCATTATGAGTTAGATGTAATAGTCATTTTTGAAGATAAAAAATGAAATATCTTGACGCTTCCTTATCTGTTAAATAAAATGTATTTGCACTCAAAATATGTCATTGGTCTCTCCAGCAATTGTATAACCTAACCAACTCCAAGCCAAATATCTCCTCTGATTAATTCAAGTAAATATTTAGGAACAGAAGTTATCACAATTGTACAGAAATATCTACCCACCACTCTAGAAATTAAATGTGAAATCATAAAGGATTGAGATTAATAATTAGTTTTCACTATGCTGTCATAAAGAGGTGGTGAACATTTTCAAGTCGACACAGTTGTAGAGATTTAGTAACTGAGGACTTGTGATCAATGAGGAAAATAAAATCAAAGTCCTTTCCTCCTCTTCCTTCTTTTTCTTCTCTGTCTCCTTCTCCCTTTCCTTCTTCCTCTACCTCTCCTCCTCCTCTTTTTTCTCCCTCTCCCACTCGTATTCCTCCTCTTCTTTACTTCCTCGCTTCCATAAATTCACATACTCCATCGCATGTTCCTGATATGGGGTACTGTGCCACCACCCACCCAAAGCAATGAGGATAAGAAACATAAACTGAAATGTATAAAATCAGAAGCTAAGATTAATCTGTCTTCCTTTTAGGTTGGTTTTATAAAATATTTTGTCATATTAATAGGAGACTGACATAGCATGCTCTCATTTATTATAAGGGATAAGATTACCTGGAAAAAAATCTGACCAACATCGCCGTAATGAAATGATTGATTAAATTAGTATGAAGGTAGGGCAAATCAACTTTAAAATATCACATGTACTTCAACAAGAGGCAAAAAATTTACTTTGCTCCTGTAAACAACCTTTGAATTCTATCTATATTTTGTGCCTAAAATGACTTGTATTTTATTCTAATCATATTTTTAATTAACTTTAAGTACGAGATTGGGGGTTGCTGTTTGACCATGCAGTTTATAAATAGTGTTTAGTGAGTTATTTTGTTTTTCTTTTTTCTCTCATGAGTTTTGAACTCTGGGTCTGGGCGCTGCCCCTAAGCTCTTTTGGATGAACACTAGAACTCTATTACTGGAGGAACAGTAGCACTTTCAGATTTTTCTGAGATTTAACTGGAGATAAGAATCTCACAGACTTTCCTGCCTGGGATGGCTTCAAACCTCAATCCTCACCCTCCTGAGTATTTAGGATTACAGGCATGAAGCACTAGTGCCTGTGTTAATACAATGCTTCCTTTTTTTTTTTTTTTTGGCCAGTCCTGGGTCTTGAACTTAGAGTCTTGACAATGGGCAATGTCCTTGAGATTCTTTTCCTCAGGCTAGCACTCTACAACTTGTATCACAGTGCCAATTCCAGAATTTTTTGTTTATGTAGTACTGAGGAATAAAACCGAGGGCTTCACACTACTACTAAGTCTATCACTAAGCCACATTCCCAGCCCAGTACAATGTATCTAGGTCATCATTTTCCCTCATCCTTCTCAATCCTAACTCATCCCTCAATTTGCATAATTTTGTAGAATATTCACTGACTCACAATATCATATATAGTCACTTAGAGGATATGCAACAGATCATATTTTATTGATTCATCAACGTATGAAACTTATGCATTACAGAATTCTGTGATTTTAATTTCTAAAATATCACTCAGATTCACCCACTACTATTTTAAAATTTTCCTAAGGTTAATGCAAATGCAAACTGTAATTCTTCGATAAAGTACAATGATTCATAGAAAGTTAGATATGGACTATGAACATCACCTTGAGTTCTAGAACATTTTATCATCACAACCCTCTCAAAATACTCCAATACTTATTAGTAGTTACTTCCTGTCATCATTTCAACCTACCACCCATTGACCAATCATTACTTCATAGTCTACCACTACAGATGTGCCAATTTTAAAAAGCTAATTCAATTAGAAAATGAAGTTTATTTTATCCATTTCTCCCATATAATATTAGTGTTTCCCAAGTAAATTCATGTAAATTTTTCTCAAGGATAGACAATATTGTTTTGTATGCATGTGTATAATTGTATAACGTCCTCAATGGGCATTTCAATATTTTATTTTATATTGTTGTAAAAGGTTTTGCTATGTATATTCTTGTACATGTGTCTCATTGTGCATGTGTTGAAATCTGTTTTGTATATAAAATTATGATTCAAAATGCTGGATAATAGAGCAACTATATGTATAATATCTTAAAGATTGTCAGTATGTTTAAAAACTGACTATATCATTTTAAGTGCTAAACACCAATGTATAAGGATTCCAATTTCTACATAGTGGTTGTGCAGACCTATCTTGTTGTATCTTTTCTTTATTGTGAAAAAACTGTACAGAGGGGTTACAATTACATGGGCAAGATAATGAGTACATTTCTTATCAAGCATTGTAGCCTCCTCCTTTGTTTTCCCTTCCTATCCCTTCCAAGCCTTCCTCCCCCCAACCAAACCTCCCCCCACACCTCCACCAAAGTTGTAAAGTTCATTTTCGACATGACAACTTGTACTTCTCATTGTTCCAACAGGTCCACCTGTATCCTTATTTAAACGACTTGTTTTTCCCCTTCCCCTCCACAAATTATACCGACATCAAATACAGTGAAAGCAGGGGTTATACTGTCGGGGAGGGACATACAAAACAACAAAGAAATAATCATATACATGCATTAGAAACAAATGCATGAAAGGAAAAAAACATTTAAATACATATCTTAGGGTTCATTTTCCTAACATCATCTTATCTGACCTTTTCTGCTGGACTCATACATATACTAACTTTTGCAAATGAGGGAAACCATGGGATCTATGTTTCTTTGGGCCTGGCTTACTTCACTTAATATAATTTTTTCCAAGTATTTCCATTTCCTAACAAATGGGGCAATGGCATTCTTTCTGATGGAGGCATAGAATTCCATTGTGTACCTATACCACATTTTCTTGATCCATTCATCTACTGAGGGGCATTTGGGTTGGTTCCATATCTTAGCTATGGTAAATAAGGCTACAATAAACATAGTTGTGCTGGTAGCTTTAGTGTGGTCTTGTTTGTGAACATTTGGGTAAATGCCCAAAAGTGTGATTGCTGGGTCATAGGGGAGCTCTATGTGGAGTCTTTTGAGGAACCTCCATACTACTTTCCAAAGTGGTTGAACAAGTTTACACTCCCTCCAGCATCTATTGTTATTAGTTTTCTTGATTTTTGCCATTCTAACTGGGGTGAGGTGGTATCTTAATATTGTTTTGATTTACATTTCTTTTATTTACATTTATTTTATTTACATTTCTTTTATTGCTACGGAGGTTGAGCATTTCTTTATGTGTCTATTGACCATCCTTCTTTCTTCATCAGAGAAGTTTCTCTTTAAGTCTTTAGCCCACTTATTTATTGGGTAGTTGTTTCTTTGAGGATTTGTTTATTTCCACTAATCTCTATATGTATGCAATGTCTAGGTATGTTATGATCTTTCTATATGTTATGTGGTTGTTGATATATTATTACAGAGATATGTATTTGGCTTTTTTGATGACTTAGTCAGGAAGGTAATGTTTTTCATTGGCATTAATATGCTCTTAATATATTTCTGATTCAAGTCTCTTTAAATAAGCATTTATGTATGCATACTATGTGTACGTATGCATATATTCATACTTATATGTGTATATATACAAATAACTATATATGTATACACATAAATGAATATACAGATGTATACATACATGTATATAGACATATATGTATATTAATATTTTCATTTGTCCATAAGCTATCATTTTACTTTATTTGCCAAACATGTCCTTTATTGACTTTAGCATTAAGCCGCCTTAAATATAGGCTCAAGTCTAAAATTTTAGTATTATCTTAGACACCAATGGCATTCTATTCTAATAAGCCATGAGCCCACCGACTGTTGACTAAATTTCTTAGTTTGTTTACACAATTATTATAATTATGTATTTTCTCATCTATCATTGTTTCATTTCACTACAGAATCTGTATTTATCCTTTATGTCATACTTGAGTACCAATGCCTTTGGAAGATATTTATTAATTGGTGTATATTAATTTTACGAAGAAATCATATTGAAATATTTTGCACACTCACATATTTATCAAGGGCCTGATTAACCTGTTTCTGTCCTTCTCCATTCCTATAGCCCTTTATTTTTCTCAATGGTTTTCTGTGAATATATTTGTGTTATCTCCACACATCGTCAAAATGTATTTCAGTTTTGTTCACCCACCATCATTGAAAATTATACCATGTTGAATATAAAGACTAAATTCTATATAAATAGAGACATACAATTTTTATGGATTGGAGGATGCATATTGTCTCCCACTTCCTCCCCCCTCTCCCTTTTTTTTGGGTCATTCTTGGGGCTTAAAATCTGGGCCTGGGTAATGTGCCTCAGCTCTTCACCTCAAAGTGAGTGCTCTACCCCTTGAGCAACTTTGCCACTTCTAGATTTCTCGTGGTTAATTGGCTATAAGAGTCTCACATACATTCCCATTCCAGCTGGACTTGAACCACAATCCTCAGATCTCAGCCTCCTATGCAGTAAGGATTATAAGCATGAGCCATCAGCACCCAGCTTCACAATTTTATTTATAAGTTTTTGACAATTTCTTAAAACACCTGACCAACATTCTTTGATTCATTGACAAAGGAATATAAACTGGAATATATTTCTCTGTCCAATATTAAAGCTGTTAGTATAAAATTGTCATATTTGTAGAGGAAAGATTATATAGCTCAAAGGGTATCTAGGGCACCAGATTAGAGCCACATAAATATTATCAAGGAATATTTTATAAAAGTGTAAAACCAATCTCTTGTGGAATGACATTCTCTTTAATAGTGGTGATAGATTAGACAGTATTGGGGAGAATTAAAAAGTGAATGCTGACTTAAATATAACAATTTTTTCAAATATTATCTTAAAGCAGGTTTTGAAGGTGGCATATAAAACAAAAAAGTGATGTAAATATAAAGTAAAGGAAGATGTCTTGACAATTTTGGAGATGAAGCATACTTAAACATGGCATTAAAATTATAGGAAAGGAAAACTTGATATAGTGAAACTCAATAAAAGTTTAAAATAATTTAGTCTGTAAAATCTCATATACAAGTAGTGAATAGAAGTTTGGAGCCGGTGGCTCATGTATCACATCCTAGCTACTTGGAAGGCTGTGATTTGAGTATTGCTGTTTGAAGGCAGCCCACAAAATAAAGTTCCTGAGAATCTTATCTCTGCTTAATCAGTAAAAAATGTAGAACTGAGGCATGACTCAAATGGTAAATTGTTAACAAAATGCAACAAATCTCAGGGGCCCTGAGTTCAATCCCCAGGACCATACATACATGTAAATAAGTAATAGTAGTAATACTAATAGTGATGATGATGATGATGATAATGATGATGATGATGAAACGTGCCCATAGTAAGGATAAAATAATTACAAATCCTGTATCTGAAGACTGACTCAAATCTAGAGTCTACATAGAACTCTCAAAACCTAATGTTAAAAAAATCAATTAGACAACATCAAAATACCTCTTGTGAAAAATAAGCACAAGAAAATAATCATCGGTAATCAAATGAATGCACATTAAAACTAACATGACATCATAAAACATGTATGAGAATTACTTCACATAATACAATAATGTCCATACTAAATGCGATCAAGAAACAGAGACTGGATGTTGGCAGGAATGTCAAATGGGAAAGCTACTTTTGAAAACATTTTAACAGTTTCCTAGAATATGAAATATGCAACCACCCACAGTATAGCACAGGAATTGGGCTCTTCAGTCTTCGTCTCATGGAAATAATATGTTACATTCACCCAATGGCCAAAACACAGAGGTTTATAGCATCATAATTTCCTCTAGTCAAAGAAATGGAAACCAGTTCAGGGTTTCTTTAGGTGATGGGAAACGAATTATGCTACATTCTATAATGACAGAACCAAAAGAAACTCGTGGGAATACAATACATTATGAAGGCGTACAACAACTGGCAATAATCTACCATAGATTTGATGGCAATCTTAAAAGCGTATTTATTGCATGATCTAGAAGTCGGAGCAAAAAAAATATGTTGGTTTCCAGTATGAAACAGGTTTTGGATGGGACAAAGAGAAGTAGTGGGTTTAATTATAAAAGGGAAACATGGGACAGACACATTTTTGGTAAAGAAACGTATCTGTAAATATGATATATTAATATAGAGTTGATAAAATTATATTGGACTTAATATTGCACAAAATAATTAAAACAACTGAAATTTGCATAAGGTACTTGTGAAATATTAATATCCGACTTACCATATCATACCTATAAATATTTAAAGAAACTGGGAAAATATTCAAGGGATTTTTCTGTGTTCTTATTATAACATCAAAAAGAATCATACTAACCTCAATAGAATGTAAAGATATACAGAAAATAGAAGTCAATATTGAATATTTACATTGAAAAATATTCTGAGTCCAAACTTGGAATGAAATGTACCTTGCTAATTAGAAGGCAGAACTTTAGAACACTGAAATCCAGGGCCAGTTATGACAAAAAAAAATCGTGAGAAACTACAAAAACAAAGAAAGCTAGATATAGTGTAATTTCCCTGTTATCTCACATTTGTGGAAGCCATAGGAAAGAGATTATTGCTCAAGAGAGGCTTGGCTAAAAAGTAAGACCTCATCTGAAAAATAATCTAAAGTGGTCAGAGCTTAGCAACTTCAAGCACCAGTAGTGCCAAAGGAAAAAAGAGAAGAAGACAGAAAACTAAAGGAAAGTATAGAAAAGGAAAACTATTTCCTTTTTATTCTTGTAGTTTCATGTCATTGAATACAAGAATTGAGAGTAATTTGCATACTGATTTAGGATTTAGGCCTCTCTAACATGAAAGGATTTATTTCTAGTAATTATTTTATTATTACCATTTATTAAGTCATTATGCGTTCTTAGAGACTGAACACCTGGTTTTGTACATATTACTATAGTCCTCCAACTGAGCTCTACCCCAGCTATCTTGTATAACTTAGAATTTTGCTTTGAGATAAGAGGGAAATCGGCTATTTTATGACATCTATTAAAATTATATACAGATATATGTATTTCACATGCATGATTGATTCTTAGAGTTCGTTGCAATATGGTCATATGCACATAGTTATTGAGTCATTGTGATCCTCTCCTCAGAATAGCTTCCTTTGTTTTCACCATGTGAATGCTTAGAGTGCTGTTAATTAATCATGTCCAAGTATAATTATTTGTCTTTTACTACCTACTGGATTAACTTGTAGATTTATGGACATATTCTAGTTATTACAAACGTGGAAAACAATGCAACATATATTTAATTGGATCTGTCTTATTTCAATAAATATCATTTTTCCAGTCTCTCTTTATCCTCAGGAATGCGGTAGTGCCATTCTTTCCAATAAAAGCACAGAATTCCATCAATATAACAGAATTGAAGACCCAGAAATGAATCCACTCCTATAGGCACATAATCTTTGATAAAAGAGACAGAAACACAGGATGGAAGAAAGACAGCCTCTTCAAAAAATTGTGCTGGTAGAATTGGCTGTACACAGAAAACTGAAGTTAGATCCTTATATACCACCTTGCACCAGAATCGATTCCAAATTGATGAAAGACCTCAATGTAAGTCCAGATACCTTTAAAAAATGTTACAGGAAGGGTTAGGGGAAACATGAGGGCCCCTTGGCATAGGTCAAAACTTCCAAAGATCACGAAGCACAACAAATCAAAGTCTGGGTAAATGGGATTACATCAAACCAAATCAATCATTTGTCACATTCAAAGGCCATGGAGAAAAAAACTGATAGTGTAGCACAGATTTATTAGGGAGCAAACCTACAGATGAGAGCATCAGCCAATGCTAAACATTTAATCCCTTTTCTAACTAGGTTATGTATAGTGGGTTTACATGAATATAAGAGTTTTCTGTGGGGATTAGAAAGAAAACAACTAATGCTAAGACATAGATAGCATGTGAAATGAGTTGTAGCTTGAGAAAGGGAGGGATTAAGGCAGTGGGGTCTAGTTCAAAGACTTGGTTTGGTGCTAGCTAAGTAAGGCAAGGGAACGGGGGTAAACCAGGAGTGGTTATAAACAAAAGCTCTGGTTTGAAGCCTCAAAATAAGACCCTTGTCTATGTGAATCAAACAGTCTCTAACATGAGGTTTTATTTAAATTAACAAGAAGGAGTTTAAATTTTTGCAGAGTGGGATGGTGCATATTCACAGGCAATGTCTGCTATGTCAGGTTATACAATCTACTCTTTCACATGTTACCCAAAAGCCAGGTTTCAACACAAATTAGTACAAAGAGATTGTACAAATGAGACTGTTATTTTTCCCTCTCATGAATTTCAACATTTCTCATGACCTTTTCTACTATTTTGTCTTCATTATTGATGTTCATAGTACTTTTTATTGTTGTCTTCTGTGTATATGCCATTTTTATGGCTTGAACTCAATGTTTAATGGTCTCCATTGTATTTTTTTGCTCATAGGTGATGACACTATTCCTTGAGCCACATCCTCACCTTCTCCTTTTTGCTGGATAATTGGAGATAAATTTTCACATTTTTGTCTGTTTGCACTGACATTGAACTAAAATCTTCAGGTCTTAGCCTTCTGAGTTTCTAGGATTTTACACAAGAGCCGCTAACACCAATCTTTGCCTTACTGTTATTTTAATTATGTGGTAGAAGAAAGTGAAAGTATATTTGTGTTAAGTGTGCAATTTTCAAATACAAGTTTGAATCAACTTGTTATAATGTAACTGTTATCAATTTTAACAGTTAAATCAATGAATATTACACATTCTCACAGAAATATAATTGAAAACAAAAGGCATAATTGTTTTCCTAAAACAAGTAATGGAACCATGAATTTCTTTCTCTTTACAATTTATACTTTATATAACTTTAATTAGCAGACTTCCATGACTAAAAGTTAATATATTAATTGTAAACCATAAGAAGCAACGTGATTATAGTTAAGAATAGATATTTCATCATAGCCAAAAGACAATGTTTTGAGCAGTCTCACTAAAGAGAAATGTCTCAGAAACTATTGGATATGATATAGCTTGATCATTACACAAGATATAAATGAATGGGATTACAACTCCATACTTCATAAATGTGTAAAAATAATTCTGAAGTAGGTGCCAGTGGTTCATACTTGTAATCCTAGCTACTAAGGATTCGGGGAGCTGAGAATCATGGTTCAAAACCAGCCTAGGCAGGAAAGTCCATGAGGCTCTTATCTCCAATGAGCCAATAAAAAACTGGCAGTGGCTCAAGTGGTAGAGCACTAGCTTTGAGCTGAAAAGTTGAGAGAAAGTGTCCAGACCCAGATTTCAAACCCCATAACCTCCAAAAATAAAAATAAACAGGTAAAAATAAATATTTTTACATAAATGTTAAAATATATATTCTAAAACTCTTTAAATCTTCACTAGATATAATAGTTTACATAAATGTAGGGAAGTGTTTTGTGGCCTTAGTTGTCATTGAATCAATTTTGTAAATCACACATTTCTCATTCAATTCATATGTATGTTTATATAATTATATGTCATAAGTATAATTCACTGATAAGTGATAGCCAGTGCTGTTTATGGAATCTCTCTTAACTTTCTACCATTAACCCTTCTACCCTAAAATTTATATGCCCTCCAATCTTGCCAGAGGTTTCATTTACAGTAAAGTTACTCATCTCATTGAAGCAGAAAAGTATAAGCCATCATCATTGTTTGGAACAACTGTCACATTTACATGCATTTCACTTAGTTTAAGAACCATACCAGTAATAGCAAAATGTCTTCTGAACTATTCAATCTCTTAAGTGATGAAAATCTTTAATTATACAACTATTTTTTGACTAACATCCTATTCCTTAGAAAGATCTTTTTGTGAAACTCTCTGTTCCTGATTAGAGGCTGGAACAAAGGCAATAATGAAAATAGCCAAGGAAAATACTTGAAAACATTTTAAAAAGCAATAACAGACACTCTTTTTTTTCCCTGGTTTCAATGAAAGTGTACATTAAAGTATCACGTTTGTTATCATTTAAATTTCAATTAGCAGTGTAGAAGGGAACAGAAAACTTTGTTTGAAGACAGCTTGACTTTGAACAATTCAAAATAAGCATAATGGATTCATCTTGTTTTTCTGTGTAGTTGCCAAAATAATAGAGAGCAATGCCCAAAGGCAGGAAAACACCTGAGCCAAAGCAATAAACTTTTGTCTATAAAATAATTGGGAGGGTCTGACTCTTTCAAAATCAGGCTTGCAAAGAGGAAAAGTGTATTTGCTTTAGTGTGAACAATAAAAAAATAAAAATCCTTTATTAATGTTTTACATATCTTGACTAGGATTTCTCTTGTTGGAGAAGAGGAAAGGTATGAAAAAGATCAAGATTGTTTGACTATTCCCAAAGATCATTCTTATTTATTAGCTATAGCAACACAAGTAGACTTGGTTTCTCTTAGTATCATTCTTTTTTACATTTAGAAGCATTATTTGTTGCTGGGTTATAAGCTGCAAGCCCTTAAGTATTAATAATGAGTCATTTCCTATGAGAGGAAAGTTGCTGTGTAAACAAACCTAAAATTTCAAAGACAGAATAGTGGAAACTATTTTCTAGCTATATCACAATCTGTAGGTGTAGATTTTGTTTCCCATTGTTCCAAGGGACCCATTTTTGTTATCTTCTTTTTCACCATCTAGTGATCTTATAACATCCTATACCATTCTGGGATTGTTGTATCTTTACTGGATTCTCTAATTTCTGTTGGAAAGTTAGGAAGGATAGAAAATTGAGTTTCTGTTTCTGTTTTACTTTATTTTTCATTACTTTAGAACCTATAACTCAAAATGACATAAATTATCTTTATAATATTAGGAGACAGATTTTATTTCCATATTCTTACCTTAGCTTTCTACATAACTGTAGTAATTAGTGATCCCCAAATGTGAAAATAAAGATAGGGAGCTCCTTACTTAGATATTATTTAGAATTTCAAGACTTCATTAATGCAAGGCCTTTAGTAATATGTACATCATACATGTATACAAAGCCAGTGGCAACTTTTTCTTATTCTCAGAAACTAGGACATGTGGTGTCCCTGTAGTTGCATCAGTAAAAGGCTGTAGTAGACTTGGTTTAATCTATCAAATCTGTCAAATTTCGACAAGTTAAGTGGCTTGTATAATCCATATTTATCATTTTAGTTCTAAAGGACAGAAATCTAAAAGAAGTCTCACTAGATTAAAATCGAGCCACCGACAGAGGTGAAATACTTTTCAGATGATTCTAGTGGAAACGGCATTTACTTCTTGTTCTGCTTTCCAGAAACTTCAGAATCTGGGTCGTTGTCTTTTCCTCTATCTTCTAATGTAGCATCTTTACATCATTCTGAGGGTTCTTACCTTAATCATGTCCCTTTCCCACTACAGCTGGGACTTTTAAGTATCCATTTGAATATACATCCCCCATCTGATAATTATTCAAATTTGTGCTCCTTGAGTAATGAAAGGCGATTATTTTACAAACTTGTATAGATAGATAGATAGATAGATAGATAGATAGATAGATAGATAGATAGATAGATAGATAGATAGATAGATAGATAGATAGATAGATAGATGGATGGATGGATGGATAGATAGATAGGTAGATAGATACATACATACATACATACATACATACATACACATATACATACATACACATATACATACATACATATATACATATGTATAAAATGCAAATCTACATTTGAGGAATTAGATATTTGGGGATGATATTTTGAGAAGGTATTTCACTGCTACCACAATAAGTGTGTAGCATTCTTTCTACTATAAACTGTTATCCTTTCATTATATTTGAACAACATATTTCTTCTATGAAATATAACTAAAATAAATTTAGTCCCTGAAAGCAATTAATCTAAATCCCAGAGAGCAGCTCCTGAAGCAGTGCTGGCACTGGCACTTTTTATACATTCTGTTTAAAATCTTCTCTTTTCAAGAGCATTTGACTGCTATTATTTTGGAATTATGGTTAATATTTACTTGACAGCTATTTTTAAAGACTATACCGCCCAATACTGGTTCTCTTTTTCTAACTTTTTGTGTCATCTATTTCTGAAACACAGTTATTTGAATTACATGAACTGCTTATTGAAATTGAGTCAGTGTGGAGAGGAAAAGAAGAAAAAATTTTTCTCTGTGTGTATGTCACGTTAAAAATGTATCTAACAGCTATTTATCTTAAAATCATTTATTTTTCATTATGTTTAGATTCTGATAACATTTAGCCTCTCAACTCACAAAATGTTAATGCAGTCTTATTTATTGCATGCCAAAAGCAAACAACAAATTACTATTTATTTAAAAATTATTTTTAACATTTTTTTAAAAATTACTATTTATTTTAAAAAAACTATTTTAAAAAATTAGCCAAGGCAAATGGTTTATTAGATATTTAGAGTCATGGACCCACACTATAGTGGAAGCCAGACAAGGAAAAAATCATATTTTTATTCTTCTTCGAGCCACTCTGATTTACTTCACCTATTTCTGAAAGAATGAAATTCTGGCTTTGAAGCCTTTTGCTTGATATCTACAATGTGTCATTCTTAATTTATTAATAGGAGAATTTGGCAAAAGGATGAGAATTCACAGTAGAAAAAGGAGAAGAGGAAATGAGAAGGAGAAATCTAGACATTTTTTTCTTCCTCATCTCAATGGCAAGGTCTGGATTATGATTGTGGATATTAGATACAGTGGTGTATAGTGATTAAACACATGTATAGAAAAAGATAACCCCACAAGTGATCACATGGAAAATGCATATTTATAAAAAAATGTATAGCATCAAACAGGAAATGTTATCTATTTGTTTAGTTCTTCTTTAGTGTTTGTTAAATTCTGGTGTGCTATAGTCAACTATCATAAACATATACAAGAATGGTAAAAACTAATATCTTATTCTAATATTATCTTAGTTTTGCCTGTTTTATATGTGTGTGTGTGTGTGTGTGTGTGTGTGTGTCTGTATTTGAGTTTTGCCTCTATTTCACATGCTATATTCTTCCAGTATATAAATTGAAAGAAGTCTACCTCTAGAAATATGCTACTTTTATGGCTAAGGGAAAACAAGTCAGCTGCTAGACACAGACAATGGATTAGAAACCTTCCCCTAGAAATACACTTTGACCACTTCTGGTTTATTTTTGTAAGCTGAAGTAAGTCACATGACCCATGTTGACATTGCAGAGTAGAGGTAAATCTCAACAAGAGGAAGCTGATGCACAACAGAGAAATATGCCAAGAAATACAACACTTGAGAAAAGAGGAAAAAGAAGAGAACTATAATACAATCAATCATACTTGCCATCACATGTCTCTGCAGGAAGGAAGCTATTATGTACCTTTGTTTCTAAAAATACTGAGAACTTCAAATCATGATTCTATGCTTGGATGTTACAGGAATTAGAGAACATTTTGATACTGAGACAGCATAAAATCTCAAAGAAAGCTGGATTAATCATTTCAATATTTCATTTTGTTCTTCTAGGAGAAGAAATCATTTTATAGATACTTTATACTTTCTTACCTAGTATCTTTTTTTCCAGAAATGGATTTTGTTAACATATGTGACTATCCACCAGAATAAATGCCTTAATTTATCTGCATCTTTTGCAGATAGCATAGTCAATTAGATGTATGTGGGAGTTCATCAGTAGCACTTTTTAAAAATGCAAAATATGTGGACAGGGAGCCAATATATATATTTTTCCACCATCACCTTCCATATCCTCCTTCTTCCTTTCTAGGAAACACACCCAATCAATAAATAGTCATAGATATTTAGCTCTTGACCTTGAAAGTGGAAGCAGAATGTTATCGATGTCAGAGATGACTGTTAATGGTGCTTTACATAATAATGTCACATGTAACAGCCCTATGATTCCTGCAGGTTTTTTCTTTTTATTGTAAAGATACTATACAGAGGGTTACAGTTACATGAGTGAGGTAATGAGTACACTTCCTCTTGAACATTGTTACCCCCTCCATTGTTTTCCCCCTACAATCCCCTCCCTCCCTCCCTTCCCCGAGGTTCTTTTTTTTTTTTTGATTGTTATTAAGTGATTACATAATTTCAAAGTCACAAGTTCATTCTAACTTCCCTGGAGCAAATTGTCTACCACAGTCTGTAATATATAAGTGTTCACATGTTATATACCATATTTGTGATCAGCAGCATGGGGATATTTAGTAGTGGTTCAACCAGATGAGCAGGAGTTCTTTGTTTCTTAAGTGCTGTTAGTTTTGTTGTATCACCTAACATTTTGGATTTAGCATCCACTTATCAGGGAGACCATGTACCGTTTGTCTCTTCGTTCTTGGCTTACCTCGCTCAACATGATTCCTTCTAGCTCCATCCATTTCCCTGCAAGTGCCATTATTTTGTCATTTCTAATGGCTGCATAATATTCCATTGTGTATAGATACCACATTTTTTGGATCCATTCATCTGTGGTGGGGCATCTAGGTTTTTTCCATATCCTAGCTATTGCGAACAGTGCTGCAATAAACATGGAGGTGCACGTGTCCTTGTATATTGGTTCCTGTTGTTCAGGGTAGATGCCTAGAAGTGGTATGACTGGGTCGTAAGGGAGGTCAATCTTTAGCTTTCTAAGGACCCTCCAGACTGCTTTCCAAAGTGGTTGTATAAGTGTACATTCCCACCAGCAGAATAATAGGGTTCCTCTTTCTCCACATCCCCTCCAGCATTTGTCGTTGGCTGATTTGTGGATGTGGGACATTCTGATTGGGGTGAGGTGGTATCTCAGGGTTGTCTTTATTTGCATTTCCTTCACCACCAGGGATGATGAACATTTCCTCATGTGTTTCTTTGCCATTTTTATTTCTTCATTTGAGAAGTCCCTCTTTAGTTCCCTTGACCATTTAGTAATTGGTTTGTTAGGTTTGGGAGGGATTAGTTTCTTGAGTTCCCTGTATATACAGGATGTTAACCCCTTGTCTGATATATTGCTGGTAAATATTTTTTCCCAATTAGTTGGTTGTCTTTCTAGCTTAGTTGCGATAGATTTAGCTGTGCAGAAGCTTTTTATTTTAAGGTAGTCCCATTTGTCGAGTCTCTCTCCAACTTGTTGTGACCCTGGGACTCTGTTCAGGAAGTTCCTTCCTGTGCCTATTAGTTCAAGTGTCTTTCCTACTCTGTCCTGCAGTAGTTTCAGAGATTCAGGTTTAATGTTAAGGTCTTTAATCCATTTTGAGTTGATGTTGGTGCATGGTGATAGGCTGGGGTCCACTTTTAGTTTTCTGCACGTGGCTGCCCAGTTTTCCCAGCACCAGCGGTTGAAGAGGCTGTGTTTCTTCCATTGTATGTCTTTGGCTCCTTTGTCGAATATCAGCTGGCTGTAGGCCTGTGGATTTATATCTGGATCTTCTATTCTGTTCCATTGGTCTTTGGGTCTGTTTTTGTGCCAGTACCATGCTGTCTTTGTTATTATAGCTCTGTAGTAGAGTTTGAAGTTCGGCATGGATAGCCCTCCCATATTGTCTTTATCCCCTAGAATTGTTTTTGCTATTCTAGGTCTTTTGTTGTTCCATATAAATTTTTGGGCTGTTTTCTGTATTTCAGTGATGTACGTCATTGGGATTTTAATAGGAATTGCATTGAATTTGTATATTAGTTTTGGAAGTATTACCATCTTTACTATATTAAGTCGGCCTATCCAGGAGCATGGGAGGTCTTTCCATTTCCTAGTGTCTTCTGCAATTTCTTTCTTTAACTTTTTATAGTTCTCATTAAATAGTTCTTTTACATCTTTGGTTAGGTTAATTCCTAAATACTTTATTTTTTGGGAGGTTATTGTGAATGGGGTTGCTCCCTTTATTTCCCTCTCTTCCTGTACGTTATCAGTGTATAGGAAGGCAACTGATTTTTGTGGGTTTATTTTGTATCCTGCTATTTTGCCGAAGTGACTTATGATTTCTAAAAGTTTGGGGATGGAGTTTTTGGGATCGTGGAGGTATAGTATCATGTCGTCTGCAAAAAGGGATAGTTTAACTTCTTCTTTCCCTATGTGGATCCCTTTAATGTCTTTTTCTTGCCTCATTGCCCTGGTTAAGGGTTCTAGGACTATGTTGAAGAGGAGTGGCGACAGTGGGCATCCTTGCCTTGTTCCTGTTTTTAGGAGGATTGGTTGTAGCCTTTCCCCATTAAGTATAATATTGGCTATTGGTCTGTCATAAATGGCTTTTATTGTTTTTAGAAATGTTCCTTCTATTCCTATTTTCTCCAGAGCTTTTAGCATGAATGAATGTTGAATTTTATCAAAGGCCTTTTCTGCATCTGTGGCGATAATCATGTGATTCTTGACCTTGGCTCTGTTGATATGCTGGATTACATTTATTGACTTACATATGTTAAACCATCCCTGTGTCTCTGGGATGAAGCCTACCTGATCATAGTGTATTATTTTTTTTATGTGTTTCTGGATTCTGATAGCTAGAATCTTGTTAAGGATCTTTGCATCTGTGTTCATCAAGGAAATTGGCCTGTAATTCTCCTTTTTGGTTGGGTCTTTGCCTGGTTTGGGGATGAGTGTGATATTGGCTTCGTAGAATGAGTTTGGGATAGCTCCCTCCTTCTCTGTTTCTCTGAAGAGCTTGAGGAGTATGGGTATTAGTTCTTCTTTAAAGGTCTTATAGAATTCTGCTGTGAATCCATCTGGTCCTGGGCTTTTTTTTGTTGGAAGTCTTTTGATAGCTTCCTGTATCTCATTATAGGATATTGGCTTATTTAATTGGTTAACTTCTTCTTTGCTCAGTTTGGGTAACTTGTATTTCTCTAAAAATGCATCCATTTCTGCCAGATTTTCTTCCTTTAGAGAGTATAGCTTTTGAAAGTAGTCTGTTAGAATTGTTTGGATATCTTGGGTACGTGTTGTGATGTTTCCGGTGGCATCCCTAATCCTATTAATATGGGTTTCCTCTCTTCTTTTTTTAATTAATCTTGCCAACGGGCCATCAATTTTGTTTATTTTTTCAAAGAACCAGTTTTTTGTTTGGTTTATTTTGGTTATGGTTTTCTGATTTTCTAATTGGTTAATCTCTGCTCTTAATTTGGTTATCTGGCTTCGTCTAGTAGCTTTAGGTCCCATTTTTTCTTGTTTTTCTAGCTGTTTTAGTTGCAACATGAGATTATTTACTTGGACTGTTTCCATTCTCTTGATGTGGGCACTGAGGGCAATAAATTTGCCCCTCAGGACTGCTTTTGCTGTGTCCCACAAGTTTCTTTGTGAGGTGTTTTCATTTTCATTGAGTTGTAGGAAATGCTTTATTTCTTCTCTGATCTCTTCTGTTACCCAGGTATTGTTAAGGAGTGTGCTGTTCAATTTCCATGGATTAGAGAAATTTCTGCGGTATGCTTTGTTATTGAGAGCTAGCTTGATTCCACTGTGGTCAGATAGGATACAGGGGATTATGTCGATCCCTTTGTATTTGCTTAAGTTCCTTGCATGAACTATGATATGGTCTATTTTGGAGAAAGTTCCATGAGCTGCTGAGAAGAATGTGTACTGTGTTGTTTTAGGGTGAAATACTCGGTAGATGTCAGTTAATTCCGCTTGAAGTATGGCCTCACTTAATTCGGTAGCTTCTTTGCCAATCCTCTGGTAGGTAGACCTGTCCTTCGGTAAGAGTGGCATGTTAAAGTCTCCTAGTATTATCGTATTGGGATCTATTTTATTCTGTAAGTTTGAGAGCATTTGTTTGACATATCTGGGTGCACCGATATTTGGGGCATATAAGTTGATGATGGTTATATCCTCCTCTTGGATTGTTCCCTTTATTAATATGTAGTGTCCGTCCTTGTCTTTCTGTACTGATTTTAATGAAAAGTTTATTTTGTCAGATATCAGGATAGCTACACCTGCTTTCTTACTGGGGGCATTTGATTGGTAGATCCTTTTCCACCCCTTCACTCTGAGTTTGTTTGTATGTTTGGCTGAGAGGTGGGTCTCCTGAAGGCAACAGATGGATGAGTCTTGTTTTCTGATCCAGTCCTCAGTTCGTTTTCTTTTAATTGGCGAATTCAGCCCATTTATATTAAGAGAAAGTATAGAGAGATGCATTGTTGTCCCTGCCATTCCATTTTCCTAAGTTTTTCTTCTTTCCTTTCCTCCTGTGCTTGCTCAGTTAGACTTTGAGTAATGCCTGTTTGGGGCAGGTCCCAGTTCCTGGTTGCTTTCTTCAGGTTGTGTCCCCCCTCTTAGAATTCTTTGTAATGCTGGCTTAATGTTTATGTATTCATTTAGTTTTTCTTTGCTATTAAAAGTTTTCAGTTCTCCATCGAATGTGAATGCTAGTTTTGCCGGGTATATCAGTCTGGGTTGGCAGTTATTGGCTCTCAGGGCTCGTATGGTGCTTTCCCAGGCTTTTCTTGCATTCATTGTTTGTGTGGAGAGATCTGCAGTGATTCTAATTTTTTTCCCGTTGTAGTATAGCTCCTTCTTCATTTTTGCTGCATGCAGGATTGTTTCCTTATTATTCAGATCCATCATTTTTACTATAATGTGTCTAGAAGTGTTTCTCCTGGGATCTTGCTTGTTGGGTGTTCGATAAGCTTTTGTGATGTAGTTAAGATGGTCGTTTTTGAGGTGGGGAAAATTTTCATTGACTATCTTGTTAAATAGGTGTTGCTTTCCCTTGCTCTGGAATTCCTCACCTTCGTCCACTCCAATTATGCGAAGGTTAAATTTTTTAGCATTATCTGCTTGCTCTTGAATTTCCCTTTGGTTTAATTTGAGTGATTTTTCCATATCTGTCACTTTTCGGTCCAGTTGGTGTATTCTGTCTTCTGTATCTGGCACTCTACCTTCCATTTCATTCACTCTGTTGACCGGGGCTTCTATTGTGGTTTGCATGGAGGAAATGGATCCCTTTATGGATTCAATGTTGGTTCTCAGAGTACTGATCTCACCTCTCAATGAGGTGAGATCAGTATGCATTACCTCTAATTTGGCGTTTATCTCACTTCTTACTGAGGTTTGTGCAGCTTCTATTTTTGCATCCAACTTTTGTTTGATATCCTGTATATCTTTTGATAGTTCATCCTTGTGCTCTTTCAATTTCTGATCCATTTCTCGCTTTATTTCTTGAGTCATTGCCTCCAGCAACCCTTGGATGTAGCTTTTGTCTTCCATTCGTGCTTTGCTCCCACTGGGGCTCTCCCCTGCATGGCTGCTGGCTTTTGAGGTGAGCTTGCTGTCCTGAGTAGTGGTAAACCTTGTGATTTTTCTCTGTGATTTTCGCATGGGGGTTGAGGAGACTGCTCTTCAATTTTGTTTTGGTGTGTCTGTCTTTGCTTGGTTGCTGATTCTGTATTGGTAGAGAGAGTCTTTGCCTGATCTGGATTCTGTTGGGAGCCTATTTCCAGCTGCTATTCTGACTTACTTAGGATTCTCAGCTCTCTGCTGTAGATTGCTGGCAATTCCCACCTTTGGAAGGGTTGAGCAGCCTAGACTGCTTGTGTTTGCTCCTGCGGGTGCTCTTGGGAAGATCAGATGCTCTGGATGCACTCTCCCAAATACTGGAGTCTGCTATGGGCTCCTGATGTGTTTTTGTTTGTTTGTTTTGGGCTGGTTGTGGGCTTGAACTCTAGGTTTGGGTGCTGTCCCTCAGCTCTTCAGCTCAAGGCTGACACCCTACCATTTGAGCCACAGCACCACTTCTGACCCTTTTTGCTTTTGTGATGCTGAGGAATCAGATCCAGGGCCTCATACTTCCAAGACTATCACTCTATTGCTGAGCTGCCTTATCAGCCTGAGCTCCTGCTTACTATCAGGTGCTGGCAGCCTGTGTTGCCCAATTCCCAGCCTAGGGTATATGGGTGGAGTTTTGGTGGGGTTTGGGCTTCTCTTGTCCTGAGCCTCTAGGTCTTTTGTTCTCACAGGCGTGCTTCCCGGGGAGTGCTGTTCCCTGTTTCTCTCCCCTCTGTTGAGGTGTATGCTCAGCTTTTTACTTCAGTTGGGAGGAGTTGGTTGTGTTGCTTAGGCGCCGGTCCCCTGGCCTGGTTCTGGCCCCAGCCTGGAGCGTGCTCGTTAGGCCTGTGCTAATGTGTATACCACCTAGGTTATGCAGCCTGGAGGACACAGTTCAAATTTCTTCTACTGTTGGTAGTCTTGACCCAGGGGCGCTTTCCTGGCTTGGGCATTTAATCTCCCTTCCAGGGGCACTCTTGCTCTGGCCTGGCCAGCAGAGTGTGCTCCACCGGCTGGTGGAGCTCTCGAACAGTTCCCAGTTTTAGTGGGTCCTGTGGTCCGGGTGTTGGGGTAGGGAGTCTAGGTCAGGGTCTGGGGATTCCCTCCAGCTCTGGTCTCCCTTGATGGATTCACTGTCCCCTGTTGGGTACTCACCCTGTAGGTCGTCAGTTGTTGTTGCAGTCCGAGTTCAGTTAGGGTGGTTGCGGGCTGGGTTGGGCGGCCCCTGCCGGGTCGTTGTGATCGCGATTGGGCGGGTGGTATGCAGACAGGTCCCTATGTCGCGCTGCTGGTGCCGGGCGGCTTTGGCGGGATGGAGCCTCTCTGCTCCGGTGGAGAGTGAGGGGTGGGGGTGGGATCCTCGTGGAGACTCCCAGTTGGTAGGTTTCTCTGTTCCTGGTGATCTGCTGTTCTGCAATCCGGTACCTGGTGATCTGCAAGCAGCCCCCTGTTTCTCTGGGGCTCCGGCAGCCCCCTCCGGGCCGGCTGGCCGGCTGCTTGGTGCACTGCTGCGCGGCCAGTAAAGGTTGGGGGAGGGGTCTTTGCTCTTCTCTGTTCTGAATTTCTTCTTTTCCTCTCTTTCTTTTTTTGTTATTTTCCACCTCTGGTTTTTCTCTGAGTGTTCGTCTTTTTGTTGTTGTCAGTCTCTTGGGGAGATTAAGCGTTGGAACTCGAACTCTCTTTTTGGTTGGAGAGAGCTGTGGCGTTTCCCTACTGCCTCTTGGCCATCTTGGTCAGTCCTGCAGGTTTTAACACTGTATTTCATTAGTGATGTGTTAGGAATGCCAGCCATACTGAACTTAGTATTGTTTTCCACTTTTTTTATATGACCTGGCCAAAATTATAATACATAGTAATGGAATGAAAAAGTAATGCCATCTTAAAGTCATTTAGGGCTCTGGGAATGTGGCTTTATGGTACAGTTATTTCCTAGCATGCATGAAACCCTGGGATCCATTGCTTAGTACCAATTACACAGAAAAAGACATGAGAAATGGTACTGTGGTTCAAGTGGAAGAGTGCTAGCCTTGAGAAAAAAAAAACTCTCAAGAACAGTTCCCTGGCCCTGAGTTCGAGCTCCAGGACTGGCAAAAAATCATTTAGTTAGTAAACACAAAATAACCAATGCATGGAATATATAATTGCTCCTTCAATACTGATACCTGACAATAGTCCTTAATTCATATATTTTAACTATATTAGAAATCTCTATTGAACAAAAAAAGTTTTGTTAATAAGTCATGGCAAGTAATGACAGGAATGTGTTTAGATATCAGGTTTTAGATATCAGGTGAAGATTAATCCTGGAAATTCAAAGATTCCAGGCTTTTGAGTGTTCAATGCTAATCACAATGAGAAGGGTAGTCTAAGTGAGATTTTGGAAATCTTTTTGTCAGGCATGGCACCAAAAAAGCAGAAGCTAATGAATAGTTTTGACAGAAGAGAAGGAATAACTCCAGATGGAAGGAATAAATTATAATAATAACTTATACCAAAAACAGTTCTAGGGAACCATTTTTGGTTATTGAAGAACTAGTTATCAATTAGGCTTATTCTTCATTGCCTTTGGCATTCTAAATTTCTTTGGCTAGTTCTTAATTCCTGTGAGATAAGTTTTATTTCCTTCTTTCATACTTGATCTATTTCCATTCTAAAAATCTCAGTCTCTATTTCCCTATGAACAATTTCTGCTGCTAAGTCAGCATACGCAGACAGCAGAGGATGCTAATGTAAGAGTTCCATACCTCGTGAGTCATTAATGTAACAACATGGAAAAGGAGGACATATTTATTGCTAACTCAATTTTTCTGAAAACCTGCAATGTCATCATTTGATTCAAATTTCCATTCTTTGTCTACATAGTGTCATTACCTACTCATAAATGCAAATATGAACTGGGTGCTGGTGACTCATGCTTGTAATCCTAGCTACTCAGGAGGTTGAGACCAGAGGATTGTGGTTCAAAGCCAGCCTGGTCAGGAAAGTCCACGAGACACTTATCTTCCTTTAACCACCAGAAACCTGGAAGTGGTGTGTACCTAAAGTGGTAGCGTACTCAATTGGAGCTGAAGAGCACCCAGGATCAGAGTTCAAGCCGTATGGCCAACAAAAAAAAATGCAAATATGACTTAAATTTCCCCAAAAGGAACTATGAAGTCAATAGTTATCTTCCCAATCAGAAAAAAATCCAAAATGATTCAGTGCACCTACTTTTGCTGAGTAATTTAAGTTATGGCGTCTTTGCTGGACATATTCTCTTCTTTTAAAAATTGTCAAATATTAGTTTTATAGTAAACTGCATCTAGTATTTCTTGGTTCAAAACAGAAACCTTGATACGTTTGATGTCACTTGGCTTTCTTACTATCTCAGTTCAAAGCCAACCCATGCAGGGGAGTCTGTCAAATTCTTATCTGTAATTAAACACCAAAAAACCAGAAGTGGAGTTTTGGCTCAAGCAGTAGAGTACTAGATTTGGGGGCAGTTGGACATGGAAGACAATTGTTCACGGACAGGGTCCAGCTTCTGAGTTGAAGCCCCAGAACCAGCACCAACTAAACAAACAAACAAGCAAAAAAAACCCACATATTACTTTGGGACCATCGTTAAAGCACTGGTTTGAGAAGAGGCTCCTTTTTCTGATCATACTCAGTTTATTCTGCTTTTTTAGAATCCTTATTGTTATGGAGAACTCAGGACCACAGAAAAGGAATTGATAACTGACTCGCAATAAGAAAATCATCTCAGGAGTGAAATATCCTTCCATAAGACTCTTTAAAACCTACGTGTCTTTGTTTCTTTGCAGTAGAACACTTTTCAAACAAAGTTATTTTTTTTCCTATGATGGCCTTCAAGTGGCATATTGTTTCCTTTTGTAATACTCTCAACTACAAGTTTACAGACAAGTTTTATGAGTAAAGAACACACTCGAATAAGCCCAGGACAGAGTTTCCTTCAAGCCTTGCATTCTTTTCTTAACTTGAACTTTGTCATTTCTCTATGTCCAATTCCTCTCTTGAGATCCGTTTCCACTTGCAGTAACAGTTCCTTCCAGTTATATTCAGTAACTATCTATTGTGCTGACCCAGGTAAAATGAATGTTTTCTGGCTTCATTGAAATAGCACAAATACATCGTTGGACATGAGGTAACACATGTTTCAGAGGCAACTTAGTGAAGACAAAATATGGAATTTAAATGGCTTATAAAAACATTATTAATGTACATATGGCCATATAAGATGATGTTAAGTGAAATGAACCCCAAGATAGGGACACATCTTGTTGTTTCTTTCTTGCTATTTTTTTAAATATATCTAAAATGTATTATGTGATTTTTTTTTGGTTTCTCTTCTATGTTCTTCCCCTACATATATCCCGTTTTCACTTGATATGATTCCTAACCAGCATGAATTCACTTCCTTTCTCCCCACCACTACACACAAATATTTAAGAATTTGAACAGAATCATTTCAAGTAATATACTGTAAATGTTACTACAATATCATGTGTATATCTAAAATTCCCTTGAAAGTAATAAACTACTTTCTATTGAAGGTTAGTCATTTTATTTTAGGAAACTTTTGGAAAAATAGACTGTGTAAATTTGAAATGAAACAAGGTCAAAAAATAGTAGCATAAAGTTTTAGAAGGTGTCTGTCTTCAGAAATATATATATATATATATATGTGTGTGTGTGTGTGTGTGTGTGTGTGTGTGTGTGTGCATAGAAAGACACATTTTTAGAAATAATTTGTCATCAGAAATATATATGTATATCTAAATTTCTGTGTAGAACGATGTACATTATAATGAAACAAAGATCTTAAAACATATTAAAATTTAAAAAATACATCAAACCAAGTGCCAGTAACTCACGCCTATAAATGGAGCTATTCTGGGTAATGAGATCTTAGATTTGTTTTTGAAACTAGCCCAGATAGAGAAGTATTTTTAGATTCTTATCTCCAATTAACCACTATAAACAGGAATTAGCTCTGTGCCTCAAGTTGTAGAGTTCTGGTATTGAGCATAAAAATGCTTAGGGACAATGCACAGGCCTTGTAAACAACAGCAACAGCAACAGCAACAGCAACAAAATATATTACATTAATTTCACAAAAGCATCTTTTAACTGCTGTGAACATTTCTTAGACACATGAATACTTGCCCCTGGAAAATGTTAAGTAAAAGTATAGGATATTTACATCTACGTTAAATACCTGACTATTTAGATTATTTAAGATATTTAGGTAATGATTAGGAATTAAGAATAATGATAACATATTGAGACTTGTCTTTTATTCTATTTTATGATTGTAATAAAATAATATTTGTAATGATTACATAAAATTACTCTTGTTTGGTAGTAGAATTATAATAAGTGTTAAACATTTTTAAATGATTTCCAAAGGAAAGAATCATTTTTTAATGGTATTAATTCTTTTGCATTTTCAAAACAATTAAGAAATTTATTCCAAGGTTGGTTACTCTAAGACTGTATTTGTTTTCTTGTTCTAGTTTTCATATGTTGGTAGAAATAAAAATTCCAAAAATTCAGTGGATGTTGGCATTCAGGAACATCTTCAAAAATACTAATATTGGAGTCCCTTAAATGGAATTGCTTTATTTCATTTGTTATTTTCACAAATAAATCAAGACTATTGTGCATTTTGTTTCTTTTCATTCCTATTGGCTCTTATCTTGAGAATACTTTTTTTTTCCTAGCAAAGTAGAGAAAAGCAATTGGATTGAGCAAGTAACATATGACTTTCATAAAACGCAGGTGCACAGATTTGGGTCTTCTGTCATTTGCTAAACGTTTCTTCCAGAAAAGGTTATCAATTACTTATAAGTGATGCATAATTCCTAGGTATTCCATTTATCACATACACTTTTTTATTGAGTTATCTCTGCAAAACTAAAATAAACAGATCAAAAAAAGTCAAAATAAACAGAAATCAAATCTTTGTTCTAAAAGCTGTACTTTACAAATTGTTTTTAGCCAACATCGAAAACATCTTTTCAGGTATTCTGCAATTTGTGTGAAGTATTTTCAACAATAGTTTTTTTTTTTGTTGACATGTAATTTACATGCCACGTATTATCTCCTTCTATAGTATACATTTTAGTGCTTTGGAAGTGAATTGTAAAAACATAGATTTTCCAAGCCTAATTTTCACTTGCATGTCTTCAAATAGAAATGCTGTAAATTTTAGAACAGACATTAAAATTGATATAAAATTCACTTACAAGAATTTGTCCAGCATACATCCTCTATAGTGTGTCTCTTCAAAATTCGTTTTTGGGGATTATTTCAAAGGTTTTCACACAGACTATTCAAGTACACTGTCAATGAACTACATTCTATGTCCAAACAAGTTTTTTAATTCTCTTTAATACATACATAGAAGTGTAATGGCTGAATCATATACAATTCTTTTTGACCTTTTGAAGACTTGAAAACTTGCTTGCTAAAATAATTGCAGTATTATACAAATCAATCTACTATGTGGAGTATATCAATTTCTCCACAAATGCATTACTATATTTTGCATCATCTTTTTATATTATGGTCATACTAGTGAGTTTTCATTTTCTTTTTTCTTTTTTTTTAAATTTTATTTTATTTTATTTGAGAACATACTGTACAGAGGGGTTACAATTACATGGGCAGGATAATGCATACATTTCTTACCAAGCATTGCAGCCTCCTCCTTTGTTTACCCTTCACCTCCCTTCCCAGCTTCCCCCCTCCCCCCCACCCAATCATACTCCCCCTCCCCCCCCCACACCGATATTGTAAAGCTGGTTTTGACATGACATTTTGTACTTCTCATTGTTGCAACAGGTCCACCTGAATCCTTAAACGACTTGTTTGTCCCCGTCTCCTCCACATGTTATACTGACATCAAATATAGTGAAAGGGACATACAAAGCAATCCCACTTTTGGGCATTTACCCTAATGTTTACAAAAAAGACCACACTAAAGCTTCCAGCACAACTATGTTTATTGCCGCATTATTTACCATAGCTAAGATATGGAACCAACCCAGATGCCCCTCAGTAGATGAATGGATCAAGAAAATGTGGTATATATACACAATGGAATTCTATGTCTCCATCAGAAAGAATGACATTTCCCCATTTGTTAGGAAATGGAAAGGCTTGAAAAAAATTATATTAAGTGAAGTAAGCCAGGCCCAAAGAAACATAGGTCCCATGGTTTCCCTTGTTTGCAATATCTAGTATCGGTATGAGTCAAGTGGAAAAAGTCAGATAATGTGATGTTAGGAAAACGAACCCTCAAATATGTATTTTAATGTTTTTGTTTCTTTCATGCATGTGTTTCTAACGCATTTATAAGATCATTTTATTTTTTCTTAGAAACTAAAGAGGAGCTTATTTCATATTCTCCTCCTTTTGAGTATTAATTTACATATGTTCTTTAAAGAAATACCCTGTTCGGGAAAAATTATATAGAATTAGAAGATATAAAAGTACTTAAGACTCGGGATCATTGTAGCATTAACATTGTAGCATTAACAAATATGTGCCCTCTATCTGTTGGATATGTTTTCACTTCTTTCATAGAATTATAAAAGGTTATCAGTTGATATTAACCAGTATATTCTTCTTTTCTTTAGCCAGTAATGCTTTCTATGTTAAATTTTCAGAAACCTTTACTGATCCAATGTTATGAATTTTTACATTTATGTTTTATAGGTTTTTACATCTCACATTTAGTTTGATAATCATATTTTATTTTAAAATTTTGTATAAGGTTTGAGGAAGTAGTCTAAGCTCATTCTTTAAATCTAGAGAGGCAATAGTGCCAATACACCCATTTAAGATTCTATTTTTATTTCATAAAGTCATGTCATCCTCTTCAAAATCTGTTAACCATAAAACTAAGAATATATTTTTGATAAATCTGGTACATTCTTCTATGTGTCTGTTCTTATGGTAGAGCAATGTTGTCTTCACTACTAAACATGGTAATAAGATTCAAATCTAGTATGAGAGCTCAAGCTACACCATTTTACAAAATTGTTCGGACTGACCTGTATTCCTTGAATTTACCTACAAGTTTATTGAGCAGGTGAACCAATATTCTACAGAGTTATCGAGATGTTTGATAGTCATTCATATTTTGTACTTTGAGAAAACACACGATCCCAGATATTACATATAGTAAAATGTCTTAAGAGAATGCTTGAAACAACTGAAATTAATTTAGGAATGAGTTAAAATTTAGATAACACTATAGCACAATAAACCTGAATGATAATGACTTGAGCTGTACTAGAGAGGAGAGTGAGAGGGGATAGAATAGAATGATGGACCGCATAGAGCTGTATGTCATTGGTTTTGTGATTCAAAAAACAGAAAGTCTTCAGAGAAGAGAAGGAGGAAAATAATTAAAGTGTCCTGAATCAAGGTTCTTTTTAATCCACCTAATAGTGTGGACTGAGAATCAAAGAAGATGGGAAAAATAAAATAGAAAATAAAGCATTGTATAGACCTGTTACAATGGAAAGAAATTGTAATAAGAATATGATAATTAATTACCAAAGAAATAAGAGAAAGAATAGGTAAACTCTAAAGGCAAAAAGAATGAAGAGAGAAAAGAAGCAAAGTAAAACCTTTATCCACAAACGCAAGAGTTTGGAAGTGGAAATATTCTAAATAACATTAAAATAACAATAACATTTGCTATCATGGATAGAATATGGATCACATTCTAGCATATACAATTTTGAAAAAACATACTAGGAATGAAAATTTAGAAGTCATAATTTAAGGCACTATTTACATTATAACCGCACAATATATTTCAGTGGTAAAAACTTGGTCTAGCATATGTGAAAAAATGTTGTGATATCCCAAGCATTACAAAGTACACACAAAGCATACACACACAAAAACCACATAAACACACACACATACCACATACACACAATTGGATTATTATTATCATATTAAACAAAAGAAATTACCACAACTAGTAAAAGTAATTTAATATAGGAAATCATAATATTGCTTGTACTATTTAAAAGTTTAGTAGAAATAAAATATCACAATATACTTGGATTCTTATAGATTAAGTTAATTGAAAAATAAGAAATTGAAGACATGAGAACCTTTGCAAACAAGTTTTAAATAATAAACATTTTGAAACATTTATCCTTTTATTTTAACAAAAGATTGATGTTACTGGTGATAATCAGCTGCTCTATATCTCACTAGGGATGGCTATATCTCTAATCATTTCAATCTGGATATTTTTATAATGAGGTCTAAGTTCCTCAGGCTCTCCTGAATTACAAACCCTATTCACAGTTACTACCATAGCTAGAAAATAGAAGCCACAAATCACCATGCCCAGCTCAAACTTTTTTTTAAATTCAAGTACAAATATTTACAAAAAAGTGACCAGGTTATGAAGTCTTTCTTAATAAAGTATGTGCTTCTTGGAAATATAGTAAGTATTTGTTTCCTGGAAAATATGTTTAAAATATAAGAAAATAAATTTATTTAAATTCACCTACCATATATAAATTAAGGAAATAATTTTAAATATTCACATGTTAAATATTTTAAAAGCAAAATATATGTCTGAATAATTTACATGTGTTAAAATCAGGCAAAATTAAATTAACTAATCCATTAACAATGAAAAAAGAATTACCCTAAAGAAACAAAAGAAGTTCAAAATTTGAAATTTAGAAAATGAAATGAATTGTACTGTTTAGTTGACCTAAATAACTGCAAACCATCTGTATATCAATTTTATAATGAAAATACATGAACAAAGAAAGCAAAAGTGCAGTAGTTCTTTGAGTGTACAAATAAAATCATTGGAGAGGATAACAATGTTCCTTCCATAAGAAATGTACTCATTACCTTACTTATGTAACTGTAACCCCTCTGTACATTACCTTCACAATAAAATTAAATTGAAATTAAAAATGAACCAAATAATATACCAATTAAGAATTCTTAAATGCCATTGTTTAAAAACTTTGTAAAATCTGCCCCAAGTACCCAAAGGAAATACTTTGATGATAATATTTAAATACATAAATTGAAGCAGAGAAGCAAAAAGTTTAAAAACTGTTACAAAGTAAAGTAATAAATCAGAATACAATACTATAATAATCATTAGCTAATTTTTTTAAATTTTAATTTTTACTGTGAAAATACTGTACAGAGGGATTACAATTATACGGGAACGATAATGAGTATATTTCCTATCAAGCATTGTAGCCTCCTCCTTTGTTTCCCCTTCCCATCTTCTCCCCGTCCCCGCACCCAATCTTCCTCACCCCCCACCAAAGTTGTAAGTTCATTTTTCCAATTAACGACTTGTACATCTAATTGTTGAAATAGATCCACCTGTATACCTATTTAAACGATATGTTTTTTCCCTTCCCCTCCACAAATTATACCAACCTCAAATACAGTGAAAGCAGGGGTTATACTATGGGGGAGGGACATACAAAGAAACAAAGAAACAATCTTATAAATGTGTTAGAAACAATCACCTGAATGAAAAAGAAAACATCGAAATACATATCTTGGGGTTCATTTCCCTAACATCAACTTATTTGACGTTTTCTACTTGACTCAGACATATACTAGTTATTGCAAATAAGGGTAACCATGGGGCCTAAGTTTCTTTGGGTCTGACTTACTTCACTGAATGTAATTTTTTCCAAGTATTTCCATTTCCTAACAAATGGGGCAATATCATTCTTTCTGATGGAGGCATAGAATTCTATTGGGTATATATACCACATTTTCTTGATCCATTCATCTACAGAGGGACATCTGGGTTGGTTCCATATCTTAGCTAGGGTAAATAAGGCTGCAATAAACATAGTCGTGCTGGTAGCTTTAGTGTGGTCTTGTTTGAGAACATTTGGGTAAATGCCCAAAAGTGGCATTGCTGGGTCATAGTGGAGATCTATGTGGAGTCTTTTGAGGAACCTCCATACTACATTCAAAAGTGGTTGAATAAGTTTACACTCCCAACAACAATTCAGTAATATTCCGTTCTGTCTACATTCCCTCCAGCATCTGTTCATTAGAGTTCTTGATTATAGCCATTCTAACTGGGGTGAGGCGATATCTCAATGTTATTTTGATTTGCATTACTTTTATGGCGAGAGAGGTTGAACATTTCTTCATTTGTCTATTGGCAATCCTTCTTTCCTCTTCAGAGAAATTTCTCTGTAAGTCTTTAGCCTACTTATTTATTGGGCAGTTGTTCCTTTGAAAATTTGTTGTTGGGGAATTTAATTTTTTTGAGTTCCAGTTATATTTTAGATATGAGACCCTTGTATGTTGTATGGCTAGCGAAGATCTTCTCCCAATCCGTGAGCTTTCTATTGATCTTGCTAGCTATGTCCTTTGCCATGCAGAAGCTCTGCAATTTCATGCAATCCCATTTGTCCAACCTTTCTTTGATGTGTTGTGTTTCTGGGTCTCTATTAAGAAAATTTCGGCCTGTGCCTAGGAGACCTAAGGTTTGTCCTAGTCCAGAATGTCTGGAATAGGTTTGTCCTATTTCAGAATGTCTACTTTGACTCTGAGGTCTTTTATCCATTCGCAGTTGATTCTGGTGCAGGGTGATATATAAGGATCTAGCTTTAGTTTTCTACAAGTAGTTAACCAATTTAGCCAGCACTATTTACTGAAGAGGCTGTCCTTCTCCCATTCTATTTTTTAGCTCCCTTATCGAAGATTAGATAGCTATAGCTCTGCAGGTTCATTTCTGGTTTTTCAATTCTATTCCATTTTTTTTGTGGACCTATTAAGAATGGACTTGCTTTCCTAATTTCAGCCACACTTTTCCCATTGTTGGCATACACAAAAGCCATTGATTGGGCTGGGAAGATGGCTCAGTGGTAAAGTGCTTGCCTTGCATGCCTGAGGCCCTGGGTTCGATTCCTCAGCACCACATAAGCAAAAAGCCGGAGGAGGCGCTGTGGCTCAAGTAGTAGAGCGCTAGCCTTGAGCTGAAGAGCTGAGGGACAGCGCCCTGGCCCAGAGTTCAGACCCCAATGCCGGACCCCAAAAGAAAAGAAAATCCATTGATTTTTGAGAGTTAATTTTATACTCTGCTAATTTGCCAAAGTTTTGAATCAGCTTGAGTAATTTAGGAGTGGAGTCTGTGTGATTCTTTAAATAAAAGATCATGTCATCTGCAACGAAGGAGAGTTTAATTTCTTCTTTCCCTATTTGGATCCATATTATGTTTGAATCTTGTCTCATTGCTGTAGCTAGGCATTCTAATACTAAATTGAAGAGCAGTGGAGTGATTGGACATTCTTGTCGCATTCCTGAGCTAAGTGGAAATGGCTTTAGTTTTTCACCAGTAAATACAATGCTGGATGTAGGTTTGTCATATACAGCCTTTATTGAGGAATGTTTCATGGATTCCTAATTTTTTGAGAACCTTCATCATAAAGGGGAGTCGGATCTTGTTAAATACTTTTTCTGCAGCTATTGAAATAACCATGTGGTTCTTATAATTGCTCTTATTGATGTGATGAATTATATTAATAGACTTGTGTATATTGAACCAGGTTTGCTTCCCTGAAATGAATCCTGTTTGATCATAGTGTATGATTTTTGGAGGAAATTTTGAAGTCGATTGGCCAAAATTTTGTTGAGAAGGTTTTCACCAATGTTCATCAAAGAAATGAGTCTATAGTTCTCTTTCTTTGATGAGTCCCTGCCTGGTTTTGGGAAGAGGGCTATGATGGCTTCATAGAATGAATTCGGTAGTGAACTTTCTCTTTCAATTTCATTGAAGAGTTGGAGGAGAATTGGTGTGAGCTCTGCTTTGAATGCCTTGTATAATTCTGCAGTAAAACCATCTGGTCTTTGGCTTTTCTTAGATGGGAGGTCTCTTATTGATGTTTCTATTTCAATACTTGATATGGGCCTGTTAAGATGATTTAATTCATCTTGTTTTAGTTTTGGCATGTCAATATTCATTAGGAAAAGGTCCGTTTCTGCCACGTTGTCAAACTTATTAGCATAAAGTTTTGAGAAGTATTCCCTTATAGTGTTCTGAATCTTGGTTGTTTCTCTAGTAATGTTTAAATTCTCATCTCTAAGTTTATTTATTTGGGTGTGTTCTCTTCTTTTTCTGATAATATTTGCTAAGGGTCTATCAATTTTGTTTTATTGGAAGAACCAACTCTTTGTTTGATTGATTTTTTCTATGTGTTTTTGGATTCTAATTCATTTAGTTGATTTAATTTTGGGATTTATATTGCTGCTCTTTTTCAAGGAGGCTCAGATATCTCAATAAATTGTTGGTTTCAGATCTCTCCAATTTGTTGATGTAGGAACTCAGAGCTATAAACATGCCCCTGAGTACTGTCTTTCCTGTGTGCCAGAGGAGCTGGTGATTTGTGTGCTCATTTTTGTTGAATATCATGAACATTTGAATTTCCTTTCTAATCTCTTCCATGACCCACTAGTGATTCAGCAGTGTGCTGTTCAGCTTCCATGTGTTACCGGACTTTCTTTGGTAGCTTCTGGTGTTGAGTTCTAATTTTATTCCCCTGTGACCAGAGAGAATGCAAGGTATAACTTCAATGTTTCTGAATTTGGACAAGTTTGCTTTGTGGCCTAAAATGTGGTCTATTTTAGAAAATGTTCCATGTGCTGCTGAGAAAAACGTGTATTCTGAAGCTGTTGGGTGAAATATTCGGTAGATATCTGTTAAATCAAGTTGATCTATGCAGTTCTTTAGATCTGCGGTTTCTCTGTTGAGTTTTTGCCGAGTTGATCTATCTGGTGAGGAAAGTGATGTGTTAAAGTCCCCAACAATTAATATCCTTGGATCTATGTGGGAATTGAGCGAAAGTAATGATTCTTGGAGAAATTTGGGTGCTCCATTGTTTGGTGAATAGATATGTAGAATTTTAATATCCTACTGAAGGTGAGATCCCAAAATTAGTATGTAGCGACCTTCTTTATCTCTTCTTACTAATTTTATTTGAAATCTATATTATCTGATATTAAGATTACAACTCCCGCCTGTTTATGGAGGCCATATGCTTGGTAGATTTTGTTCTACCCTTTCACATTGAAAATGTGTTTGTTTTTATGGGCAAAATGTGACTCCTGAAGGCAGCAGATAGAAGGATCGTGATTTTTAATCCAGCTAGACAGTCTATGTCGCTTAATTGGAGAGTTAAGTTCGTTAATGTAGAGATAGGACAGAGAGGTATTTGAGAGTTCCTGCCATTTTATCCACTTTCTTGGGGGCTGTGGCAACTGGGTTCTTCCTATGGTTCTTGGATTCTCAGTTTGGGTGCAGTTTCTTGGCCTCTATTGTGGTCTTGTTGGTTTTCTATGTGTAGGACATCTTTAAGAATCTTTTGTAGGGCTGGTTAGGTAGAGATATATTGTTTCAATTTTTCTTTGCTATGGAAGGTGTTTAGTGACCTTAGGTTATGAAGGAGAATAGAGCTGGATACAGTATTCTTGGTTGATAGTTGTTTGTCTTTAGGGCATGTCATACATCATTCCAGGCTCTTCTTGCTTTGATTGTCTCTGCTGAGATATCTGAGGTGATTTCAATTGGTTTCCCTTTATAAGTGATTGATCTTTTCTCCTTGACAGATTTAAGGATGTTTTCTTTGGTCTGAATTGATCCAGTGCGGATTATAATGTGACAATAGGATGTCCTGTTCTGGTCTGGCCTATATGGAGTTCTAAAAGCTTCTTGTATCTGAATAGTCCTAACTTTTTTGCATATATGGGAAGTTCTCTGCTAGAATGCTATGAAACAAATTTCCTAGACCATTGTCTTCGGTCTCTAAGTGCTCCTCTACACCCATTGTCCTCAGATTAGGCCTTCTGATGGTGTCTTCCAAGTGTTGAATAGATCTATCATATTTCTTGGATTTGTCTTGGATGGATGTATGTTCTTTCTCTATAATATCTAGGCTGTCTTCAATCCCCGAGATTTGATCTTCTACATGGTCTAACCTACTGTCAAGACTTTCTATATTGTTTTTTATTTCTTTTCTTTCTAGTTGGTTGGCTTTGATGGCTTCAAATTCTTTGTTTGAGTTTTGTTTTAGATCTTGTATGAAATTCTTTACTTCCTTAATTTGGTGTTCAGTTTTTATTCTCAAATCACCTATTTGATTGGTTATGGTTATGGTTTCCTTGGACTCCCATTCCTTCTGTTGGTTTGCATTCAGCATTCCCTTTGTGGACTTCCTGAGCTCTCCATTTATGGATTCCATGATTGCCTTTAGTGATTTTTGTGTATTCTCATCCTGCTCTCTCAATTTCTGTATTACTCTTTGATTAGCTTCTTCAAGTTACGTGATTCCTGTTGCTCTCTTTGTGTATTTTTAGCCTGCTTATGCTATTCCTGACTTTCTCTTTGTCTGTTCTCAGCCAGCTCCCCCAATTCCTGTCTATCTCTTTGACTGGTCTGAACCTGCTCATGCCATTCCTTTATTTCTCTTTGAGTGTTCTCAAGCTGCTCACACAATTCTTATATCAATCTTTGAGTACCTTCTTCACGCCCATGATATTCCTTTATTGAACTTTGGTTTGCCTCATCTCTCTCCCTATTATGCTCATACAGAGTCCTTTGCAGGTTTTCAATCTTTTCATTTACCATGTTTACCAGTAGTATTTGTAGAGCTATTTGCGAACTGTCCAATGGATTATTCATTATCTGTTCTGTCCCCTGAGTATCATGAGTGGGAATAGGATACCCGGACTTACCATTTTTCTTGTGTTTTTATGGCTTGCCCTGCCCATTTGGGATGAAAGTAATACCAGTTTTGTGTTAGAACACTGTCTTAAGGTAAGCATCAAACAAAGTCTGTAGTTGCAGCGTTAAAAGTCTGAAGATACACTCTAGTTCAACAGATATATCTATTCAACATCAAACAACTATGTATTAATGGGCTACGAACTGCAAAGAAGAATTTGGCAAACCTGAAATTATCAGGGTTAGGAAGAGATGTGTGTAAAAATAGGAATACAGGGATGTGGAAAGGCAGAGGGTGAGTTAAGTAAGTCCTAATCTCAAAGCGGGAAATAGGTTGAATAGAATGTTAGTAGAGAGAGAGAAAAAAAGATAAAAGAAAGAAAAAATGAGACAAGAAAAAATAGAAGAACAAATATTAAACATTAAAAAGAGAAACACTTAAAAACTTAAAAATTATGCAAAATACAAACATAATATTCAAAGAAGAATTTGTATAGGATAAGATAAGGGTAGGATAGAAAGGAGATATGGAAAAGTTAAAAATAGAAATGCTTAAAATATTATATAGATATAAAGAAGTAGTACTGGTATTAAGGAATTTAAGTCTAAAAGGTTTTGAATTGAGTAATAAATTCCTGGATTAAGTGTGTACACAATGGGTGATAAGGTCTAATAATCGACTATGGGTATATCTGAGGATGAGCAGAATAGCAATTAAGTCATGTAAAGAAGAACAAAAGAGAAGAAAAGGTGAAAAGAATGAGAAGGAAAGAAAAAAGGATCAAAAGGTCAGTAGAGCTAAAAAATTTATAAAAAGAGAAAAGAAAAAAAAAAAACAAGTAAAAAAGCACACACACTTATACCATGAAAATAAAAATTACGAGAGGAAGAAAAAATTTTAATAGAAAACAATTTTTTTTAAAAATGTTAAAAATTAAAAATTTAAAAAAAGGTTTTGGAAATTTTTTTTATAAAAAACTAAAAAAGAGTTCTTTGATTTTTTTGGGGGGGATGGGAGGATCCTGTATCTCCCTTGTGTCATTAACCAGTCTCTAGTTGGAGTCTGGTCTGTTTGTGGTGTTTGATTTTCCTGTGGCTTGGTTGGTTTCTAAAGTCGGTAGTTTGAGCAGGCAGAAAAATGCTCTGCTTTACCTAGGGTTTTGTACTCCTCTTCCCATGCTGGTTCAATGGCAGGGAGATCTGCTGTGAGTATCACAAAAGTGGGAGATGGCTGTTTCCTCTAGTTTGGAGATGCTGTAATGAGGCTAGGTTCTGGATAGAGTTGAGGCCTTTCAGCAAACAGTAGCTTTTCCCTGAGGGACTAGCTTGTGAGACACTCACAGGGCCCAGCCTGGAGCCTTTCTCAGGGTTTAAGTTTACTGAATTTCAATTGTTTGTCAAGGCTGCTGTAGGGAGGGGCAGCCTCTGGCTCTGTTTATCCAGTGAAGAAATCCACTCCTTGGGCTGGCGGAGCTTGCTCGGCCCAGGCTGGGTGACTTTTCGCTGGGTGGAGTTGAGTCTAGCAGGTCAGGTTAGGTTCCTGTGACCTGCTAAATGACTCTTGTTTTCTTCCAAGGCCTGAGTTGGTGCTACCAGCTCAGCCTGGCCTTTGTTAGTATCAAAGATGGAGATCTCTGGTAGTGGGCGGAAGGGGTGGCCTTCCCTCTTTTGCTCCCTGAGAAGGAATGAGGATGTCAGGCTTCTACTCACACCGAGTCTTGGTTCCTGGGTTGTCCCTTGTCTGTGAACTGCAGGATGAAGATGTCTGCTTCTTGTCAGTTCTTGCTGGGTTGAGTAGAATTCGCTCACCCGCATCCAAATTCACTTACATTCTTTTATTCTATTTCATTTACTTTCAAAAAAACTTGGTTTTCATAAAATGATGCATAAAAAAGCCTATATACCCACTTACATCTCCAGATCTTAACAATATTTATTTCAGAAATGTCTTTAACTCTATAGTCAATGAACTGAAATAATACTAAAATATTCAAAGGCTTTTCAGAATTTGCAAGACTCACTCTGGGTTGATATTTATATTGGAAAAGATATTCGAAAAGCCTTATTTGTTAGAATTGTGATAGTTACTCCCACAAAAGAGCCATTAGTGAAGATCCCATTGCATGTACATAACAACTTCAAATGCATCCACAATCTGGAGGTGACACATACTTTTTGTTTGTTTGCTTTTGAAAGGTATATCTAACAAGCATATCCACAATACTGATTTTCTGTCAATATGATGGGATATTCAAACCTAATAAATACAGGATTGATTATCTTAGTGAGAATAGATATGATGTTACAAAGAAAATTATTTTCAATAGAAATCCAGAAAGACTTTATCCACCTTGTGTTTCACAGGAATAACCAGAGAGTAATGCCTGTTTGGTCAAGTCAGTCAAACTCACTCCATGAGTATATCTTAAAAGTATAACCAATTTAAGAGGTCAAATACATATTTTGTACTGACAGTCATCTTACAGCAATAACTTATTACCTAATTATATCTGTATCTTCTTACCTATCATATAATAAGAACTGAAAGTGCTCTCTTTTATCTAACTTAATGTTGTATATGCTTTGATTATGATGATGTTATTATTTGACAAATAAAATGTACAAAAGGGTGGCTCCAAAGAAATGACATGAAAGAACACTGATAAATAAATACACTGCAACACAGTTAGTTCTTTTCAGCCTCACCCTGTCCACATAGGAAAGCAACATTGCAACAGCACATGCACACATATACACATACACACATGTGTGCACATGTACACACATATGCTTACATGCTAAATTCAGGGTTTAGTACAAATAAAATATTAGTGATTAGGACAAACGTTAATTTGCCTTATTACAAAGTAATACACAATCCAGTCACCATGGGTGTTACATTTTACTTGCCTCACTACACGTGACCACTTAATTTATTTTAATTCATTCATTCATTCATTCATTTATTTGGTGCTAATACTAGGCTTGAACTCAGGTCCTGGCTCTGTCCCAGAATTTGTTGTTATTTTGTTTTAGTTTTCTCAAGCCTAGAATTTTACTGCTTGTCCCACAGCTCCATTTCTAGCTTTTGCAGGTTACTTTCAAATCAGAATTTAATGGACTTTTTTTTTTGCTTGGTCTGGTTTCAAACCACAATCTTCATATTTCATCTTTCTGATTAGCTAAGATAAACACATGAGCCACCAGTGTGGCGTCTAGATTTTCCTCTATAGCTATCTAATGCACATACTTAGATAGTAATTTAAAACTTAGAGTATAGAAGCAAGTTGTACAGTGATGACATTGTCCTGTCAGAAATTTAAGCTAGTAAATTTCTTCTTAAAACCATAAACAAAAATACCATGATATAATATAAGATAACTCACTATTGAACATATGAGTTTTAAGAGCTTTCTAATAGATCCATTATTTGTTACCCAACATCTGTATAATGCAGTAGTAAAATAGAAGTCCTTTGTAGAAATGCTTAATTACCTTGTTTTTAAAGACACTTGTTTTCATCTAAAAAAGTAGGCCTCTCTATTGTCTTCATGTGATTTTGATGTGGTTAATGAGAAGTTAAAGTGCATTACTAATCCTTTGCTATCAATTACATCTCACCTTTTCTTCTTGGAATATATAATGATAAAAGCAATAGTTCAGAATAAGCAAACAATATTTCAGATTCACACTTCCAGTGCAAGTGGATCACCAGTAATTAATCCTTGATACCATTTTCCACAAATTTTTGTCCCAGAGACAATCGGCCTGCCTTCTCTGGCTGCTTTCCTAGCCTGGACCTATTCCTTCACTCTACAGGAAAAGTGTGATACAACTGATTTCAGTCAGATCTGTTACTAGAATTATCAGGGATTTAGATTCTTGTCTGTAATTTGGTAAAAGCTACGTCTCTTTATGTAGGCTATTAAAATTTATGTACTAATTTCAATAAATACATAAATTCTATTCTTAAAAAATAAAATTGTTTGCTCTATAAATTGATCAGAGGCATGGATTTTGTGGCTAGCTAGGTGATTGCACATCTGTCTCTCACTTCCTCTCTCCCTTTCATGGTTCTCATAGATAATATGACTGATCCATAATTATCCTATTTTATTTTGCTTTTATATTTTTGGTTGCATCATTTCACTTTCTGCTCTGCCATTTCCCAAATCATTTACATAGAAGGCATTATTTCATATTTTCTCATTCCTAGAATAGCTGCACATGAAGACACCACTGGTCCTCATTTTCAGTCTGTACCTTTGAATATGGAGGAAAACTTTTCCTCTGCTCTCTATCAATTCCCTACTCACCAGTTAGAATAATTTCGAATAGTAGAAATGGAAAAAGTGAAAAAAAATCATGGTGAAATAACAGATGTAGAAAATTCACTGGATTTTTCTGACCAGTTCAACCAACGTGAACTATTGGGGAATACATATACACCTCATTCCCACTGGTACTCATTGTCTCTGGTTAGGCAATTCTGATGAAGACAAGGAACAAGATGAAAAAGTGAGGAATGATATCATTTGTAAAAAAAATGGAGAAGTATTCAAGCAAATTTTTCTGTGGGCTGCTGAAAATAATTGGCTTACTACAGTACAGAGACTACTTTCCAAAAAGGACATTCATGTGAATACTAGGGATGATGATGAGTATACCTCTCTTCATCGGGAAGCCTAAGTGGACACTTTGACATTGTCCATGTGTTGGTGGCTCAAGGCAGATATTCATGCAATAACTGTGAATGGCTGGACACCCCTGCAAGTGCTGATATGTGGAATAATACCAGAGTGGCTTCCTTCTTAGTTCATCATGATGCAGATACCAATGCCCAAACTAAAGTCCTCTTGACCCCCTTGCATCTTATTGCTTGGAATAGAAATAGCAAAGATATGCTGGATCTCCTTCTATCGAACCATATATGAAACCAGGTCTGAAGAACTTGGAAGAAACTGCATTTGATATTGCCAAAAGGATAAATATGTATCACTACCTCTTTGAAGTTGTGGAAGGCTGTAAAAATTGTTCTCCTAAGTCATAATGGTTTGGTTAAGTTTCTTAAATTTCAAAAATGCCAATCCATCTTTGTGTCCATACAAAATATTTTCACAATACAAAGCAACTGCAATATCTTACTTTAAAAATTCATGGATTCCATCGTATTTTTCAAGTGAATTGCCTGACTTTGATGTCAAAATGTATTCAAGATTTGTTTGTATACATCTATAATGATTTCTGCAGGGTTTGTGATTATTTAAATCAGAAATCATTTTAACTTATCTGTTGAAATGAGTAGTACAAAAACTAAAAATATTTCTGGTGCTTGTATGAAAAAATTATATTTTAAAATAATCTGTATTTTGTTTGTATAATGTCCATAATGTGTTTCATTTGTTCCTGGATATAATACTTTGAATTCTACATTGTTTTATAATATATAGGTTCACGATTAAATGTGTTATTTCAGATAGCATTCCATATAGAAACAGTTTAAGATTCCTTTTTTTCCTAGGTCCTTATAGTATTTTATTTCTTTGGGATAAAATGACAATGATATCTAATTTGAAAAGTTTTGTAAAGATTATGCTATGTAAAGGTTTTTCTAAGTTGAGGATTTAGTACACTGATGTCAAACTAACTTTCAGTTCAATGAATTACATTTATTGTTACATTTGTATTTTTGTAATTAATTTTTAATAACTGTTTTTAATTTCTTGCATCTGAAGAATGACAAATATGGAATACTTAAATTTTCATATCATCCTTGTGCAAGTGCCATGTTAATCTCTATATTGTAATTTGGGTAAACGTGCTGCTGAAGCATGTAGTATCCTGTAAATTTAAGTAGTTAATGATGCAGTCTTTATACAGGCATATATCCTTGGTTGACTGTTTGTAACTAGGAAACCTTATTGTTCCTAAAAATGCTATTGATCTTACTTTTCTAAAATTCTGGGTAGATTGGAAAAAAATAATATTGTTTGGTCAAATGCTCACATTTGCAATTTTTTGTCAATGACAATTTTAAGTATTTTTCATTTTAAATTTGATCATACTTTGAAGTCTTTATAGCTAGGTCCAAAGGTGATGGCTTTACAAGTAATTATTTATCAACTGAGTTAGCTTTGTGGAGCTAATGGATTCAAGTTAAGCCTTGCTTAAGAGCTACTTCTAAACTTCTGTAGCTTAAAATTTCCTAAATGAGGTCTTACTCTCAAAAATGTCTACCTGACCCTTACTCTTCTTCCATGTAGCAACAGACCAACCAGAATATCTTACCCTGACATCATAGATTTTCTTATTGGAACAAAACTAATCTTAGTTAAAAGGGATCATAGAGAGATGAACAGTTAAGATAGAATCGTTTAGATTAGAAGGTACTTTATCAAAATATAATTGTTTTTTATACCTAACTTTTCAAAAGTAGCTAAGCCAAGAAGGTGAAAATCTTTTTCATATGTATGATTACCTAATGTCATGGCTAATCTACCATACTACCAGGCAGGAATCTACACTACTGCCTTTCATTCACCAAATATTTTCATAGTTAAAAGAGAAGTCTATATGTTTCTCCTCCATATTAGACCTTAAATTGGTAATGTTTTAATCACAGTGTTTCCTCTTGTCTCTAGGCTGTAAGTCTACAAATGATAAAGCTTTAGGTCCAGCTCTACCAAACACTGAGGTAGAAATAATGGAATAATACATTAAAACACAGTTGCCTTTGATACCCTAACCATATCAGAACATTGCAAAACATGTGCCTTTTTCTTATATTTTATATAGTTATATATTTTATACTTATACATGCTGATATTTTATTTCACACTGTGAAACTTACCAGAAATAATTGATAATTTGACAAATAGATATAAATTACAATTAATAGACTGGAATATAAATAATTAGGTTTAGAATATATATCAGAATATGAAAAGTATCAATGCAATGTCTTCTGTATAAACTTGTGATAGGTTCTAAGTGTTCTTGGTCTTCAGAATTCACATTGTAAAAAAAAATTTGTTTTCCTCTAATCTATAAGGGAATTTACTCTGCTGCTCTGTTTATTAATTTAACTCACTGGTTCCAAAATGTTTTTCTCCATATTTCTGATTATACGCAAATTTTGCTGATATGATGTCTAAAAGGTATTATTCTTCTGCAGGACACACATGTCCTAGGATCCCAGGTCTCAGTTATCAGCATCATCAAGTAACAATGGCAAGACTTCTCATCTAGGCCCATGCAACATCTCAACAGAAAGTAATTGAAAATCCATCTCAATTCCTGACCACACTGGAATTAGCAGTAAGCAATTGTGAAATGCAAGGGAACTTAAAATGAAATATGAGATCACAAAATCTGAAAGAAAGTTCAGTAATTCAAAGTTTCAATTTACAAATGACCAGCCCATATGAGCAAACAAGATCACAAATGTCACAAATTATTTTTAATACCCCTCTCCTAATAATTACTGAAAGATTTCAGTCCAACATAAGTAGGCAAAAAAAAGAGTTCCTAGAACGATAGATCCATAATTGGTCTAACAAGGCTAGGAAAACTTGACTTACCGGTCAAATATAATTCACGAAAACATTATTTGAGAAGATCGTTAATGCTTCAAAATACTGGAACTTCAGGAAAACTTGGTTTTGTAGTATAAAAATGTTATCATTCACAAACAAATGATAACCTATATTTAATCTCCTGAAAACAGATTCCTATTCAAATAATCTTTTAAAATCATATTCATCAAAACAACAATTGACAAGTCGATGATAATTAGTGACATTACGAACTTTTCAAGTTTAGAGTGCAAGTTACAATTGAGTTGATTTATTTACCCAGCACTATTGCCAAACAGGTTCAACCATTCATTAAAGTATAGAAATAGTACCACCCACCATTTGTGTTGTTCAGTAGGTGCCTTCCAGAAATGTGTCAAATAGAACGACCTCCCATAATTCAAACTCAAACACTAGCTAATAAAGTATATTTCATCACTTAATAAGGTACAGTATAAAAAGTCACAAATAGTTGCCTTATCATATGTTGCTTTATGTTTTCCCTATCTGTCTAACATAGTAAGAAATATGACTTAAAGTCATGAATATGGGTACTCATCAAAGATGTGACAAACAAAATCTGTCTTCTATTTCTCTCATATTCCTCTATAGTAGTAAATCGTAGTTTTCTTCTTTTTCCAAAACTTAGAGGTAGTAGAAAATATTATCCGATGTAAAATAAAATAATCACAAGCCTTTTTACAAAGCGATTTATAAAATTTGGTAGTTAGGAATATATTCTAAGCCATTTTTAAACTTTCTTGTTAACTAAAGATTAATCTTCCAAATGGATGAGAATAAAATCATGTCTAGGTGCTTCACGTCTCCAGTCTTGCAAATTGTTATTGCAGATGAATGAATTATGGAAATATAAACTGACATCAGTTCAAGTATAAGCAGGATTGAAACTCCATGGAATGTATATAAACCTTTCAAAATATTAACAGTTTAACAGAATGACTATCAGGAAGTTGAAACCAGAGAAGAAAGACATAGAATGAATGAAAAATGGAACAAGGGGCAAGTAATGCTAGAATACTCAATGTACACATGTGACTAAAGAAGTGGTAAATCTGAAATAAATCTTGGAGAAGGGGTTGGCTGAGAATGATAGAAGGAGTCACTCTGATCCAGGAATATTGGACAATTTGATGGACATATTTATTGTAATATACTTGCACAACCTCTTGAGATTTAGTTTTAAAGCACAACAAAAAACAAAAACACAAAAATCACAACCAAACAGCAATCTCTAGAGAGGATGAATATGACCTCTCAAAATTTTAAATAGTTAATGAAGGGTAGTCTTGGGAAAAGCAAACAAAGCTGTTCAAAGAGGACAGTATGGGGTAGCAGAGAATTTTGAACAGATTTAAATAGATTGTCTAAGGTTAAGAATAACCAACATCTGCTGTAAATATTTTCTTCTGTGAGTTCTCTTTTTCTACAATGGATACTCCAGTACTCAGCCACACTTGATAGCTTGTGAAGATAGAATGGAAGAAACAACATCAAGAACCCATTACTCCACTGGAGACAGAAGAGTCCTCTATGTTTTCTCTCCTCTCTCTTCAGAACTCTTTCTTCATTCTTTTAAGTTAAGTGATTTTGAATTATATCTTTCATTCTTTGTTCTGGCAAAGTAATTAGCCACACTAATTTACTAAATATTATTTGCCTTTCTTTTCCTACCATGCTGTTTACTTATCCAAGATAGTCCATTAAACTTCATCCTTGCATTTGGTTGCCACGAAAACCCAACATCTATGTTAATGAGGACAAACTCTAATGTAAAACTTTGTCTACATAAAACCAGTCCAATAAGCTGTGATCACAAGTATTTAGCTATACTTTTTTCTTTTACCTTGAAAGTCTTCTTGTGTCTAAAGGGCCACAAAAATTACTCCCACACTTTTTGGTTCAATCACTTCTAACCTAAAAGATATGTTTTGCTAACAAGATGCTTAGTGGAAGTATACTTCACTTACTTTAATCTTCTCTCGTAAGACGCTCTTAGATAACATATCAGGAAAAAAGTTATTCTTTCCAAAATTATTTCAATAGATTATTTTCTCTTGGTCTTACATTTGCTCAACTAAATGTATGGAGAAAAATAGAGTTAAATCACCCATACCTTGAATGACAGTGTCTGTTACAACAGACAATACTTCTTTGTCCTACTTCTATGTCTTCCTCATAGTTCTTGCTTGATTTCCAATTAATCACACATTCTTGGCTTCAAGTCTAGTGAAGCTGAAGGAGTATAAGGCTTCCCCCACTGCTACATCTTCCTGATTTCTCTTTTTAAATTCTTTTATTTGGTTGTGGAATTTATGTTCATGTCTTCATCCAATCTGTTCTGCATTGTATTGAGCCAAATAGGCTCTGTAAAATCACTTTAGGTAGCAAAAATATTAACAAAATCTATATCAAAAAGTTTTGGAATCCCTCTACTGCTGAAGCCAATACTCTTAGCTAGAGCTTCTAAGAACACCTTTTCTTACCTTTTCAATTTGCTCAATTCTTTTCTGATCCCAAAACTTTTTGGCTAATGTAATAAGAGAAGTCTTCACTATCTCATGTTAATAAGGATATTATATTTTGTGAGCTACTTAGAAATGTGAAATCATTGGTTTGAGGTATCCAATCAGATATTTTTCTTTGTTTCAGGGCTTCACATGCAAAGACATTGTGTAAAGTATTATAAACAGAAAAGTGTATACCCAATACATTCTTTCATTGTTGAGGGCACCTTCTCCCTAAATATTTTGCCCCAAATTATCTTTTTCAGAGAATTTCTGTTTGGTAATTAAAGTCAATTCACACATTTTGATGTCTTTTTTAAAGAAATTTGAATTTAAATTCCACTACAACCTTGTTTCACACAGTGAGAGTATTTGTCCTGGGTAAGGATAATTCTCAGGGGAACCTACAGGATTTATAGCAAGGTTTCTGAGGTTTATTTGTTTAGTGTGAAAATGAGCCATCTTCACCCACATTGCTTCCTCTCAGCTAAGTCTCCATGGATTTCTTTGCATGAAAGCCTATTTTCCCAGGCAATTTTAAATTTTCTTAATAGGTTAAGTTGTTAAAAAGTTTGAACAATTAAAATTTACCTGACATAATTTTAAAATTCTTTTGAAATTCCTTTATCAGAATAGCGAATTTACCAATCCTAATTCCACCTTTACCATCAAAAACTGTTACCATGCTGTTTTCATGATATAGTGTCCATGAAACTATTATTTTCCATTGGCTTTGTTATGCATATATATGACTATATAAGCTGATGCTGAGCAAAATGAACTCCAAGATATTGAAACAAATTTTTATGTGCGGTTTGTGTTTTTAATGTACTATGTGATTTCTATTTTGGGGGGATTTTTTTCCCCTATGGTTTGTCCCCGGCTGTATTTGTACCTTGTGTATTGTGTATATATTTACCTTAATTAGGGAAGGGAAGAGGAACAGCAAAATGGTGAGAAAAAGGACAAAGGGCAAACCAATGCAATAGCAATACTCACAAGACAATTTGTTGGAAATGTACATTACAACTTGTGAGAAGTATTGAGGTGAAGGAAAACTGTGAGAAAAATGAAGGAGGGGGTAACACCTTTGAAAAGTTATGTATTAACTACCTTACAATTACTGTAATCCCACTGTACATCACTTTGACAATAAAATTAATTTAAAAAAATAAGTTGCATGAATAAATTTCACTGTATTGGTATAGTAAATATTATTCTTTATGTAGTAACTTTTTAAAAGTTAATACTATTTTGCATCTCATTTGAATTAATTAACCCTTTTTAATCAGAGGACCATCAACTTGAATCCAACTAGACAATATTTTCACAATATACTTGACAATATTTTGAAAAAAGAATAAATTTAGTACTTTCTCATACTCAAACCAAAAACAGTTCAATTCTATGTAAACCCATAATTTTAAAAGTAAATAAGTTGTTAAGAGGAGAGAATATATGTGTTCTTCAAAATTCCTATGACTGATAACTACTCATTTTCAAATTCTGAACATTCCATACCTATTGGCATGCTATGAAATTCTGCAATAGATGCAGTTTCCAGTGGGGTGTTACAGATTGAGAAATCAACAGAAAAATAGCCACATTCTGGTAGAGGATAAAACTATGATGCACCTGTAATAATTAATTCTTCAAGAGTAAGCAATTGTTAATCAGAGTAAGTTATTATTTCTATGACCATCAATCCTAAGATTTATGCCATAAAGTCATCCTAGCCCAACAGTTTCCAACTTGGAGGGTACACCTCAAAATTCCCTTAATGCACATTACGAATAGCTTATCTCTATTGTGAAAAAATACTACACCTCTGCTAATGTGATGCCCTCCGTGTTCTGGAAAGAACACCACAATAAACTGGGTTGCATCATTTTCCCCCACTGGTTTTCTTGAGATCAAAACACTTGTAAATATTATTTATACTTATGCTTTTTAACTATCATAGATATTTAGGATGCTAAGATCGGCAGATTACCGTTCAAAACCCACCCAGGTAGGACGGTTCCCTAGATTCTAATCTCCAAGAAACTTCTCAAAAAAGCCAGACATAAGTGGCACTGAAGTTGAAGTGGTAGGGCACGAGCCTTGAGCATAAACAGGCTCAGAGAGAGTGTCCAGGCCCAGAGTTCAAGCCCTATGACAAATCAATAAAATAAAAACAAAAATAAAAACAAACCCCAAACCTAGCAATTTTCTCATTGTATACAGAGGCACATAATTTAGGAAATTGCTTCCTGTGTTACATACAGGTAGAAAAAAGAAGATGTCATACAATTATACTCTTCATACCATGTTCTACCAAAGCCTCAAAAATTGCTGTTTTCTAAATTTATAAGTTAACATCATCTATTTGTTGGCAACTCTGTCTACATTATTCACATTATCATTTTATACATGAACTGTTGGAATTATCTATTAACTAAGTTCTAATTATAACTCTCTTGAAAGAATATTCTAGGCAAGTAGAATGCAAGAATCATTTGTAAATTTGTCAATTAAACCCTCTACTTAAAAAAATTGTGTAGTATCTTATAGAATATGAAAATAAAAACAAAACAAAAACATTTATTTTAAATCTAAATTCTAATTTAGCAATATCTACAAAGACATGCATTAGACAAACTTCGCTTTTTCTCTGGGCTTAAGCTTTTGTAATCCTTCATCAGTTCTTTGGAATCCAACAGAATTATGCTAACTTTGGGTGAGAATTTTGGATGGGAATCAAGAGCCATTTTGCATCTAGAAATGTTCTGTAATGAAGACAGCATTGCAAACACAACTGAGGATTATATCTGAGTTACATTGTAATTGGAACCTTGACTTCTCAAAACATAGTGAAAAAATTAGCCCAAACTTCCAACTGTGTATTCCTTTCTTGTTTGGTTTGTTTTATTAAGACAAAATTATATTACCTAGTCCAGGGAAGATATCACCATGTAATTCCACTCTCTAATCTCCTGTCAGTCTGAGTGCTAGAATTCTAGCCTTGTATCACATTGCCCTGCCATAGTTTCTTGGTTTATTTAATCTAGATACAGACTAGCAATTCTGAACTTCTCCAGTGATATTATCCACTAGACTTCTCAGACTGTTCATGTACTATTTTCAAAGATGTTCTAATATTTGACACAGGATATGAACATTTTCAAATGCACCTGCGGGGTCTCTGATTCATTCTTCCATGGATCCAATCATTTTAATATTGATTACTTGACTCTCTTCCTATCTCTAGCTTACCTATCTAATATTCTCAAACTTTTTTGAAGAAAGTTCACTTGAGGATTTTCTAATTTTAAAAATTATCACTTGATTCTAGTCTTACTCAGAACATATTTTCTATTGCTTTCTAAATTTTCTACATATTCTGAGAGTTGTATCATTTCTGTATTTGTGTGTGCACATTTAAGTGCTTCTGTGTTTATGATTATGTTTGTTTCTATGTATGCAAAAGCCTCAAGCTCTTATTTATCAGTCTTGCTCATGACTGGTATTCCATGACCTGAAATATTCTTCCAATCCAGCTTTTGGAAGGTTAATTATAGATAGTGTCTCAAAAACTGTTCTGCCCAGGCTGGATGCAAACTGAACTTCCCAGACTCCTTTATATTTGTAGGTTTTATTTATCCAGTAGAAACATTTTTAAACTACAAACATTTTTGTGAGTGTAAATTCTAAGCTGTATCCCAGATTTTTAAATCAAGAATTCATATAAAGATAGATGAGCATACACATTACATATACTGAGTGTACACTGTTAAGAAATGTTATCCTAAGCTGGGTGGCAGTGAGATCTGAGGATTGGGGTTCAAAGCCAGCCAAGGTAGGAAAGTCCCAGAGACTGTTTTCTCCAACTAACTGCAAGAAAAGTGGAAGTGGCACTGTGGCTCAAGTGGTAGAGCATTAGCCTTGAGCAGAATAGCAGAGGGAAAGTGCCCAGGCCCAGAGTTCAAGTGCCAAGACCACCACCAAAAAAATATATATATAAGCAAAGGAAAGAAAAAGAAATGTCATCTTAGTCACCAGTTCATTGCTGGTATATTCCCTACTCTCACAAGATGGACTTTTTTTCCCAGTTAAATCCATGCTCTTATGTCTGACTTTTTTAGAAGCAGAATTATACTTCCATTCTTCTTTCTACAAAGTTGCTTGATGAGCAAGCATGATTTAGAAAAGGAGTGCCCTCAGAATTCGTGTTCCACATAGGAGTAATGCTTTCTCTATATCACTCCCATAAATCTACATACTGGACTTGGCTTTATTGTTTCAATGTTGTCTTATTTGTAGATTCTTTTTATACTATATTGAACGCTTATACTTAAAAGCAGAACTTCTCTTTCTCCTAATATTGCTATTGTTTCCCTTACTGTTAATGCATGTACACTTGGGAAATAATGCGCATCACATACACTCTCAAAAAGAATGACATGATAACCTTCTTCCCATTTAAAATTCTCTTTAATATACAGAGAACTTACAAAGTTTGAACTCAATGTAGTCATTGATAATGTATTTATAAGCAACATAAATTTCATATTTTCTCTTTACTAAGTTGTCCTGAAACAAGTGTTACCTCAGGTCCAAAGTGTCCTTGTGTTATTTCAATGATCCCAGAAAACTTTCATCATACCTCAGGCAGCACCATCGATTGTGATTAGCAGTGACAACACAAAATCCTGGAATCTTTGAATTACCAGAATTAATCTTCACCTGACATCTAAGCACATTCCTGACATTAATTGCTGTGACCTAATTAACAAAAATTTTTTCAACACAGTATCCTAATATAAATAAAGTACATGAATTAGGGACTATTGTCAGAATGCAATTATATATTGCAAGAATGTGTTCTTTATTTTGCATTTACTAACCAAAAAAAATTTTGTCCTGACCCACAGACCACTTCCAGAATGAGAGGGCCACCTTGGGTTCCAGCCACATGGGGACGCTGGGCCACCTCCTCCAGCACCCATTCAACCAGTTTCTGAGAGAGAGAGAGAGAGAGAGAGAGAGAGAGAGAGAAAGAAAGAAAGTAAGAATTACACTTGTCAGGTGTCTGTGGCTCAGAATTCTAATGCTAACTACATAGGTGGCTGAGATATGAGGATCATGGTTCATAGCCATCCCTGGCAGGAACGACTGTGAGACTTTTATCTTCAAAGAACCACCCGAAAACTGGAAGTGGTACTGTGGGCTCAAGTGGTAGCCTTGAAGTGAGGAGCTTGGGGACAGCGTCCAGGCCTAGAGTTCAAGCCCCACGAATGACAATCAGTGGACTTCCCACCACAAGAAGTGGACTGAATAGCACCCATTGTCCTAGAGTGCATAGTAGAGAAATCAGGCTGAGCTTCCTGTGAACTTGAGGTCATTAGTAGGTCACCTGGCTTCTCTGTGCCTCGATTTCCCCAGCTGCAAACTCAACAGACTGAAGGATCCCCTGCCTTATGGGGATAGGTTAATGATGAAAGAGAGCCATGTTTTGTTTCATAATACCCACTTGTTGCATGATTAATAACTGGCCCCACCTCAGCCCTTTTTGGTATCTTCCTGTCATATGCTCACAGAATTGCCAAGAACCTTATCTGAAGGCTGCTCCCTCTGTGCCTAGCCATGCTCTAGAGATCCCTCTGTATAAATCTATTGTTTCCTGACAACTCTCCTGTGAGGAGACTGAGGTCTGATGGTTGAGGCCCTACCCAGAGCTTCACCTGTGGCCAAGAATCAGCTACTGTGTACTAAGAGTTTGGGATAATCCATCTGAACCGATGACTGAGCATGGCACTACATGCCTACCATCCCAACTACAGAGGACCAGGCCTCACATAATATAAAGGTGCCATTTTTATTCCAGGACTGGGATTTTTACTCATAGTCTGGGTAACTCTGCTGCACTGTATGGGAAGGGAAAGCTTGCTTCCCTGAAATCAAGAGATTCAAGTATTTTCCTTAGGCCTGAAATTGATCCCCACGACTAGAAAACATCCTATTCATGTACAATTTACACATATGATTTATATTTATATACATATGTTGACTCCATATTGTGTTAAGTATAGTTATTTTATTTTTTATTTTATTCATGTATTGAACGTTTATGTTATTGACTATTTTGGCACATAGAACATTGATTACATTGATTAAATAGGACATAGGTCTACATATGTATTCTACTTCATACCTGACACCGAGGACATTCACAGAAAAGGAAAACATGTGTCACCATCAGCTTCTTACTCCACGATTCATTGTTTGGGAGTTCTGGCATCTGAATTCATGGCCTACAAGGCCAAACTCATGAATGGGTGAGTGTCATCACGCCATCCTGGGGCAAATTGAGTGGACAGGCAGTTCCCAGAACCTGAGATTGTGCCCCAGGTGTTAACAAAATAAGAACAGATTGACATGCACATGGCAGTATGCTAATAAATATATATTTTTATAGAGAACCAGAGATGTCTATACATTATTCAGTTATATAGACTACATTCCTACCAATTCTTGGGTATTCATTATGCCTCCATATAATTAATGTTATTGTTTTCATCCTTAAACTATTAATGAAATCAATCAGTGTCCTCAAATTATTGTGTAATTAATAATATTCTTTTTATGCTTCATAAATAATAAATAAAATCAATCAGCCTCCTGAAATGATGCAGTCTAAATTTATTATATATATATATATATATATATATATTTATTTATTTACTGTGAAAATACTGTACAGAGGGGTTACAATTACATGGGCAAGATTATGCATACATTACTTATCAAGCATTGTAGCCTCCTCCTTTGTTTCCCCTTCCCATCCCTTCCAATCCTCCTCCCTGCCCCCCACCCAATCCTTCCACCCCTCCTCCCCCACCAAAGTTGTAATGTTCATTTTCGACATAACGACTTGTACACCTCATTGTTGCAAGGGGTTCACCTGTATCCCTATTTAAGAGATTTGTTTTTCCCCTTCCCCTCCACAAATTATACCGACATCAAATACAGTGAAAGCAGGGGTTATACTGTCGGGGAGGGACATACAAAGCAACAAAGAAATAATCTTATAAATGTATTAGAGACAATCGCATGAAAGAAAAAAAAAACATTTGCATACATATCTTAGGGTTCATTTCCCTAACATCATCTTATCTGACCTTTTCTGCTTGACTCAGACATATACTAGATATTGCAAATAAGGGAAACCATGGGACATATGTTTCTTTGGGCCTGGCTTACTTCATTTAATATAATTTTTTCCAAGCCTTTCTATTTCCAAACAAATGGGGCAATGTCATTCTTTCTGATGGAGGCATAGAATTCCATTCTGTATATATACCACATTTTCTTGATCCATTCATTTACTGAGGGGCTGGTTCCAAAATAAAAGACCCAGAATAGCAAAAACGATCCTCAACAGAAAGAATACTGCTGGAGGTTTATTGCAGTCTAATTTTATAACAGAATCATTCACGATCAACTCATTCTACTGTGACATTGATAACATTCCATTGTTATTCCTATGGATGGGAACCAGTTTCTTAATATCTCTTGTCATTGGTTGGTGTCAGGACGAGGATTAAAAATCAACACCTATGTTGCCACGTGGGCCTATGGCTTCCCTGATAGTCTGCCATCCTTCAGCAATGCAAGGTGAAGTACCCTTTGCAACAGTGTTTTTCAGACCCAGGAGGGTTACCGTGCAAAGGGAGAAAACTTAAAAAGGCCATATTATTTCTGTGCATTGTTTTCCCTGCAAGGCCTGGGTGTCTAGGATCCCAGGAGCAGCTGTTTGTCCAGTTGCTGCACCCCAGCATTGGGTGATCAAAGCTGAGGCAGAGTTGCCAAGACCTGAGTTCAAGCCCCATGCTAAGGAAAATTTTTTTTAAAAAATTAGCTCCCTGGCTTTGGATTTGAACTCAGGATCTGGGTAAATCTGCAGCAATGTGGATGAAGGGGAATATCACTGTACTTAAACATAAGAAAATCAGGACTGTTCACTAGTCCTGAATTCAAGCCCCAGGCATGGAAAACATACTATCTATATGCATTGTAAAGATAGGATTTATACTTACCTCTAGATGTTCAGTCCATACATATTTGGTTTTGTTGTTCCTTGTATTTTTTGTTTTATTCATTTATTTAGAGTTGATTTTACTAGGATAAAACACATTCTGTTTATTACATTGATGACATCCTAACACAGAGCATCAAGATTTGTAGAAAATGTTCTCCATCATGCCTGACACCCAGGATTCTCAGAGAAAAGGTAAACAAGGTTCACACTTGCCTTCTTATTCCATGATCCACGTGTTGGTAGTACTGGGATCTGAACTCAGAGGCTAGCAGGACCAATTGGCCAATAAGTCAAGGTGAACACACCAACCTGTGAGCATCTAAGGAGCTAGGCCATTCCCAGCATCTGACATTGATCCCTAAGGTGGTGCACTATAGTCATAAATTCATAATTTAAACATAGAATCTATATTGATATACATGTGTGGACATCATTTTGAATTTGGTTTAGGTCTCCTTTTTTGTCTATAATTCATGGAGGTATTGTGTATTTTACTAAGTATGGTGACAGCTATAACTGTGCTAACATGGATGATGACCTGTTCCCATGGTTATAGAGTTGCCTATGCGTTCTCCACCCTAGTTGAGACCCAGGACTTTCACAGGAGAGGAAAATGTGTGCAACAACTGGCTTCTGACATCAGGATGAATATTTTTTCAGAGTTGGGATTTGAACTCAGGTCTGGGCAGCTCTGTTGCACTGGGGGAGAAGGGGAAGCTCACCATACTTGAAGACTTGAATGTCAGGACTGGTCCAGGGCCTGATTTGAAGGCACAGCACTAGACAAAATAGCAATCCCACCTTTTTTAAACATAGGATTTCTCTTTACCTATAGGTGTGGTATGCATCTTGCGTTCAGTGTAGTTATTCTTTTCATTTTGTGTCTTATTCATGGATGTATTTTATATTTTATTGAGTATGGTGCCAGATATAACTGTGCTGACATGGATGACAACTTGTTCCCATGTCTATAGAGTTGCCTATATAGCATTATCCATCCTCGATGAGACCGAAGAGATTCACAGGACAGGAAAACATTAAACATGTGCATCCTTGGGTTTCTCACATCAGAATGAATCTTTTGGCAGTGCTGGAATTTGAACTGAAGGCCTAGCAGACCCAATTGGTGAATGGGTCATGGTGAGCACAACAGCCTGTGAACTACTGAGGATCTAGGCCATTCCTAGGACCTGAGATCAAGTCCTGGTTGGGGCTAATATAGTCATAAATTCATAATTAAACAGAGGCTCTATATTGACAAATATGGCTAGGCAGCATCTTGGTTTCGGTGTAGTCACTCTCTTTATTTTGTGTCTTATTCATTGATGCATTGTATATTTTCTTGAGTATAGGATGACAGATATAACTCTGGTGACCTGGATGACAATCTATTCCCATGAGTGTAGAGTTGTCTATACATTTTCCATCCTAGGGAGACCGAGAACTTGTACAGCATAGGAAAATATGTGTAACAACTGGCTTCTCACATCAGGGTGAATTATTGGCAGTACTGGGATTTGAACTTGGAGCCCAGGAGACCCAACTGCACAATGGATCCACATGATCACACCAGACTGTGAGCCACTAAGGAGCTTGGCTGTTCCCAGTAACTGAGATTGAGCCCCAGGGAGGCCAACATAGTCCTCAATGCATCATTGACACATGGGATAGTATCCACATCTATGAGTGGACTGCATCGTGCATTGAGTGTAGTTATTCTCTTTCTTTTGTATACTATTCATGGATGTATTGTGTATTTTTTTGAGAATATGGTAACAAGTATAACTGGGCTGATATGGATAACAACTTATTCCCATGGCCACAGGGTGGCCCATGCATTCTCAAATCATAGCTGAGACTGAGGACTTGCATGGGAAAGGAAAACAGGTGCAACAATTGGCTTCTGACATGAAGATGAATCTTTTGGCAGGGCTGGGATCTGAACTCTGGGCCTAGCAGGTCCAATTGGTAAATGGGTCCACATGAGCACATCAGCCTGTGAGCCACAAAGGGACTAGGCCATTCCCAGGACCTGAGTTTGAGCCCCCCTGGGGGGAGATTGTGGAGCACAATAGTCATCCATTCATAAGCTGAAGGGAGTATGCAAAAAAGTACATATTTGTATAGAGTAGGAGAGATGGTGACCTGTGATGGAATCCAATCTGTGTGACTACCGATTCTTGAACCTTTCCTGATGCCTCCATTTCATGACTGTGATGCTTGTTGTCATGCTTCATCAACTCTTCTTTACAAATAATAAACACCCATGAGTCTTGCCTATCATTTCCTACTCGCATCATGCACTAATTACTCATTCAAGGATGAGATCGATAGCATTCCATGACTCTTTCTAGGTCCAGAAACCAGTATCTCAGGATCTTCCACCATTCCCTCCTCGTAGCGGGGGCTGAATCAAGCCTCAGGCCTGCAAAAGATACTCCTTATATACATTTTAAAGGTAGGATTTATACTTCCCTACAGATGTTCAGTCCATATTGTGTTTGGTGTGGTTATTCATTTTATTTCTTATTTTATTCATCTATTTACTATTTATTTTATTGACTCTGATGACACCTATACCATTTATTAAATTGTTTACATCCTATCATATAGCATCTAGATTTTAGATGTGTTCTCCATCACGCCTGGCAATGCTAAGATCTGAACTCAGGGGCTATCAGGCCCAATTCATGAATGGGTGAGTTTTAGAATGGCAGCTTCTTGCCAATGAAGCTGTGAGGGGGTTCCCACATGCCGAGATTTACCCCCAGGTTTGGCCAAAACAGCAATACATCGATAGGCAGACGGTGGTATACAAGTCAATATATATTGGTAAAGCATGCAAGAGCCATCTATCTATGATTGAATGACATCTACTACGTTCCTACCAACTCTTAGGTATTTATTATACTGCCATGGAAGGAATATTTTTCTTTTCATGCTTAATAAACTATTAATTAAGATCAATCAGCGTTCTAGGATTATTGCATCCAATTTTAGACTAGACCGATGCAGCATTTTAATACTCTTTCAATCAGTATTCCTATTTATAGGAATGAGTCTCTTGTGATCTCCTGCCATTAGTGTCAGGACTGGGATTTGAACTCATGGCCTATGTTGACAGGTTGGGCTATGACTTCACTGATACCCCACCAGCCATCAGCAATGGCAGGTCAGGTCCACTTTGCAACCATGTCATTCAGATCCAGGATGGTCACTGTGCAAAGAGAAAAATCCTAAAACCCCAGCCCTCTGCAGCTCGCCAATCCTTATACTTTCCAGCTATTTTTTTATTTTCTTCCTGAAAGCCCTCTGGGCCTAGGATCTCAGGTTCGGCGATGGTCCCAGAGACTGCACCCCAGCCTCGGGAGATCCAAACTGAGGCAGAGTTTCCACGTTGGCCAAAAATAAATAAATAAATAAATAAAAATCCAAAAATAAAAATAAATAAATAAATAATTTAACTAGATTAAAAAAAATAAAGCTCCCTGTTTTGCAATTTCTGCCAGTTTTCTTTCCTAGCCTGGGATTTGAACTCAGGATCTTGGTAAATCTGTAGCAATGTGAGGGAAGAGTCCAAACCCCGTGCCAACCAAAAATGAAAAACTAAGTCACTGACCTCGGCAGAGGGAGGAAGTTGTGGAGATGGGAGGGAAGGGATGGTAGGGGAAAAACAAAGGAGGAATCAACAATGCTCATTAGTAAATGAACTCATTACCTTGCTCCTGTACCTGTAACCTCTCTATACAACATTTTTAAAATAAATAGTTACAAAAGAACAGGAACAATGTAGTTCTCAGAGAAGCACTTTGGAGTTAAGGGAAGGATGTTTGAATAACTGTACAAAATTCTACTATGCCTTTTTTTAATATTCAGTATGGAACTGTAAACATAACTGCTTCCATTAAAAAAAATAAGTAATTGTCTTGGAAGTGGGGCCAGTATTTCCATCATTGCTAGGATTTGATCTCACCGTCCAAGTAACTCTTTTTCACCATGGGTGAAGGCGAAGCTCACTGTCCTTGAGGAAAAGAAGTTCAGGCTAGAGTTCCCTGGGCCTGAATGAAGGCCCTGCAATAGAAAAAGTATTTCATTACATGTGTAATATATTACATATACTTACATATATATGTTAATTTCATATTATGATTTTATTATTGATTTTGTATTTCATTTTTATTTGATTCATTCAAATTTCATTTTTATTTGATTCATTCATTTTATTTGATTCATTCATTTATTGATTATTGTATTTATTATACACAATATAAATAAAAATAATAAATGATAATAAAATACACATTTTGCACATCTATTATGAAATTATATACAACAATAATTATATACAATAATGTAGGACATTGTCTCATTTTTCATTAATATTTTAAGTGTTGAAACATAATACATAATTAAATGGAAGCGTTTGTCACAGTATTCAAATGTTTAGAGTCTCTCCCAAGTATGAGTTTGTCTTATCTTTGGACATCTTCCTATTGGATTTCTTTAGATGATTTATAGTCAGATGCCTTTTCTTGAGGATATGAAAGTGAGGGATACAATTGTAAGTGTGGGGCTAGAAATGTGGCTTAGTGGTAAAGAGTTCACTCAGCATGCATGAATACCAGGGTTTGAAACTGCAGTGCCACATACTTAGAAAAAGCCAGAAGCTGTGGTGTGGGTCAAGTGGCTAGCCTTGAGAAAAAGAAGCTCAGAGACAGTACCAAGGTCCTAAGATCAAGCCCCAGGACTGTCAAAAACAATAAGCCAGATGCCAGTGCTCACACCTCGAATACTAGCTTCTCAGGAGGCTGAGAGCTGAAGACCACAGTTCAAAGACAGCCTAGGCAAGGAAAGCCTATTAGACACTTATCTCCAGTGAACCACCATGTGGCACTGTGGCTCAAGTGGTATAGTGTTTGCCTTGAGGTGATGGGTTCAGGGACAGGGCCAGGCTTAAGTTCGAGACACACAATTGGAAAAAAGTGAGGGTTAATCAAAGTACTTTTCCTATTTGCTAATTATGAGAACATTCTTTGGAAAATGAACACTGATGGACACCAGAATAGAAGTAAGAGCTCCAGGCTCAAGTGTAGCAGATCCATATGCCCAGCCTCTCAGACTCTAGCATTGTAACCTTGTGTCTTACCGGATTCTGAAAGGTCCAATGTTGAAAGACTTAATATGTTCCCCAAACCCTTTGTGATAAGCAGTTGACTTGTATTGTCAATGTCATTGCAATTCTGAACCAGTAGCTCAGGCCCGTCACCTTAGCTCAGGAGACTGAGGTGTCAGGATCACAGGGTGAAGCCAGCCAGGGCAGAAAAGCCTATGACAATCAGACTTCCACTTATGAAAGGTCAGACATTCAAGAGTTTCCTATGTTTTCTTTGGTGATGAGAAGTACTTTCACTCTAAATGTTCTTAGAGTTCTTGAGCTATAGAAGCAGGAAAGAAACATTATTGACCCATCCTGGGTTCAAATGAAGTTCTCAGGATCCAAACCCTAGCCGTGTTAGCAGGAAGAACGACAGTGTAACACTGTAATTGAAGGCAGAAAACAGTTTCAAAAGCCAAGCTAGATGCAGAGACCAGGCCTACAGGATTAGGAGGCAGAATGTATACACTCATCAGGGAAGGGAGCTGCAAAATCACTTCATTCATTCCAGGAACAGCCACCAATGGGGGAAACCTGAAACAGTTGTTAGAGTTAAACTAGGGTAAGGCTTTTCTCCGCCTCTTCAAACAATGAATAATTAACCTTCCTCCCTCAGGTGAAGGGAGCCTCAGGCTATCTTTTGGTAACCAATAGAGAGCCAGTTTAGTGGGTGAGAGGGAAGGAACAGAGTAGAAAAACCCTGCTCTCTGTTCTTAGGGAGTGGGTTTTTCACTCTCCATCTGTCAGATTTCTAGGCCCTTCTTCTTTCTCTGCCAGTCCTTTCTCTTTCCTTCATTCTCCACGTCATTAATGCAAATCCCCAGTCCAAGCCCCTGAGTTAGAACCTAGGTCTGCCCATTTGACTGTGGGGCCCTTGGCTGCCTGAGAAGTGGAAAAGTGACAGTCTTCCTGCCCTGTGGTTTTGTGAAGGCGATGCTGCTGGCCTGGCACACTGCAGAAGGCCTCATGACTGGGACTTGTTCCCTTCTTCTTTCCTCCTGATATCCAAGACCAGATTCATCTATCATCTTTCTGTTTATCTATTTAATCTATCTATGTATTTATCTAGGTATCTATGTATTTGTGTATCTATGTATGTTTGTATGTATGTATGTATGTATGTATGTATCTATCTATCTATCTATCTATCTATCTATCTATCTATCTATCTATCTATCTACCCACCTACCTAGGTATCTCTTTGCCAGTACTTGGGTTGAACTAAAGGCCAGGACACTGTCTCTAGCACTCTACTACTTGAGCCACAGCACTGATTCTGGATTTTTCTGTGTATGTGCTCCCAAGGAATCGTACCCAAGGCTTCTTGCATACTAGGCAAGCACTCTCTCAGCAATTCACATTCTCAGCATCCTCATCTTTTCCTTAATGGTAGTTTTTACATAAGTATGCTACCATTTTACGTCCCCAGGTTTAATTTGCTGAATAATGGTTACTTCTATGAAACCTGATCTTCACTTCCCCTGTCTGATTTGTGACTATTCTTGCATCGGTCCTATAATAAAATGTAAATAAATGCTGCTGAGAGCTTCAGTGTGCATCATATAAGGACACAGGTCTGGAACCCTGGAAGAGAAAAGCCATGGGCCTGAAATGAAGACAATGATGCAGTATGTGCAAGGAGCATATCTGAAAAATGAACCAGTAAATAAAAGGACACTAATTGGGTATGGTCTGTTTGCACTCAGGAAGGTAATATACACACATAACTGCATAGGGCACTGATACATAAACTTGGCCTTCTCTTTTTGAAAAATTTTTGTGGCCATCCCAGGGCTTGAACTCAGGGCCCGATGCATTCCTCAACTGTTTTTCACAAGGCTGAGGCTTTACCACCACCACAGATCCACTTCCACTCATCTGGTCATTAATTGGACATAAGCGCCTCCCAGGCTTTCCTGTCTGGTCTAGCCTCTGTCTCCTGCTCGGCTTTCTCTATGAAAGCTGCAGCTCTACCCTCTGGGCAACTGCTCCACTTCTGGTTTTCTGGTGGTTTATTGGAGATAAGAATCTCACATAATTCCTGCTCAGGCTGACTTTGAACGGCAATCTCCCAAGAGGCTTCAAGGGGCTTTCCTTAGGGATTCACCCAGTAGGCCCTCCACACAAGCCCTTAATCTAAATTTTAAGAGGCACTAGAGAAAAAGAGATACATGAAGATGCTTCTAGTGTGTTCTAGATACTTAAGGTTAGAGACACACAACATTCATAATTATTAGATCATTTTATAGGCAAAAGGAGCAATGCAGACAATATGAGGTTTGCTCCAGCTTTTGGTTCTCTCATCCTGAGACAGTAAACTCACTGCAGCTCAATGCTAAGTGACAGAACTGGCATGTAATATGGACATTAGCTGCCAAATCGTGTGACACTTACTTCTCACTTTTGGCTTCAAACCTGTGACCAGAGGAGAAGATGAGGAGAGAAAATCCTTCTCAGAGAAAGCAGATGTAAAGAACATTGGGCTAGTTAACTTATAAATTCAAGCCATTGGAATGACCCTATTAAGAAGTCAGATTGTCCAGATTAAAAAATGAAGAAGAAAAGAAAGAAGGTGCCAGCGGCTTCTCACTTTAATACCAGCTCTTCAGAAGCTGAGATGTAGAGAATCTGAGTTTGAATCCAGCCAGCATAGGAAAGTCCATGACACTGTTATTTCTAAGAGATCACAGGAAAACTCAGAAGTGGGGCTGTGATTCAAGGTTAATGCATTGCCCTTGAGCAAAAAGAGCTCAGGGACAACGCCTCGGCTCATAATTCAAAGCCGGGTGTGCCACCTCATAAAGAGCCTGTACTTCCATGTTTTTGGGTATGCATGGATGTATTCCTATAGGTGAAGTTCCTGAGTAGCTATGATGAACAGCACCAAGCTAGGAAATTTGTATTCAAGAAAATGATTTCATAACAGAGACTGCTTTCATGAGAGTGCATGTTCCGTGGCTCCCTTCACTGTTTCCAGTGTAACCTGAGGGTTTCTCTGCATCCCAGGCCTGCTGCAAGAAGTGTCTCTCATTGTCTGAACAAGCAGACAAAAGGCCTCACTCCTGTACAGCTGTGTAACAAACAACTCCATCCAGGTCAGATAGTGAGAATGATTTTGGGCGGGCTCTGAAGGTTAGGAGAAAAAGGTCTCTTTGTACCCCAAACTATCTCTCTCCCCAGTGATCTGGTTTGACAGGAAGCCTTCATTTGTGCCACTTCCCATGGCAGGCCAAGTCCTGTGCACTTATCCTGCCTTTGTGAGACTATATTCCAGTATTCAGATACAGTGCTAAATATAATTCATGATACCTTCTGGCAGACAACCAGGGCACTGAACCTCATGAGATGTTTCATTGAGGGCGATGATAGGCCTCTGATGCCTCTCCTAGGTTTCCAGAAGCTTGAGAAATCCAAGCACATATCTGATATCACAAAGCTTCCTGTCATCTAGGGCTGGTGAATTTCATCAGGTTTTGAAACCTTTGACCTCTCCTTGTTGGTCCCTGGGTGGCTAGGTTTGGGGGTTGAACACAAGGCTGGGGTGCTGACCATGAGCTCAGTGCAGAAACCCAGTGCTTTACCATTTTGTGTAACAGCATCACTTCTAGTGATGTGTGTGTGTGTGTGTGTGTGTGTGTGTGTGTGTGTGTGTGTGTGTGTGTGTGTGTGTGTGCTTGCAGATGTGCTCGGGCTCATACACCATTCCTGGAAGTTGAACTCAGGACCTGAGCTCTGTACCTGAGCACTGTAATTAGTTTCTCTTGTACAAGGATAGCCCTCTTCCACTTGAGCCAGAGCCACTTCAGGCTTTTTTTTTTTAGTGATGTGGTCCTGAGAAATCAAACCCACGGTTTCATATATGCAAAGAACTCTACTCCTAAGGCACATTCCCAGCCCTCTACTTCAGGTTTGTTAGTTTGTTTCTGTCTTTTTGATGTTGTTGTAGAAGTCTGGGCCTGGGTGCTGTCCCTGAGCTCTTCAGCTCAAGTCTTGTGCTCTACCATTTGAGTCAAAGCACCATTTCAGTTTTTCTGGTGGTCCATCGGAACTTAGTGTCTCATGGACTTTCCTGCTCAGGCAAGCTTTGAACCATGATCCTCAGATTTCATCCTCCTGAGTAGCTAGTATGACAGGCATGAGTGACAAGCACCTAGCTTCAACTTCAGGTTACTTAGTGGTGAATTGGAGATGATAGTCTCATGGGAACTTTTGTGTCTGGGATAATTTGAACCCAGATCCTCAGATCTCAGCTTCCTGAGAAGGCAGGATGACAACCTCAGCTATAGCCCCCTAGGTGGCTCTCTGCTGCAAGGGGGTCCTTGGCTCCATGTGGTGGAGTGCTATCCCAAGAGGTAAGGGGCATCAATCAGGCCCCTAATTCAAGGTTCATGAGTGAGAAAAACAAAAACAAAAAAAATTTCTGCAGGAGACAACTCATTACTTTTCATTAATACATAATTTTTTCTCTGCCATAGGGACATATCTGAGCCTCAATATTCTTGTCTGCATAATCATCTCAGTTGTGGAGTTCTTACAAGGACTTGATGAAAGAATGCACCCTGTGAAAGACACAGCACATGGCACTCTTTGCATGACTCAGCACACAGCATCCTGTGAAAGATTCAGCACCCAGCACCCAATGCAGGACTCAGCACACTGCACTTTGTGAAGGACTCAGCACATAGCACCATGTGCAGGACTCAGCACAGAGCACCTCTTGAAGGTCTCAGCACGTAGCTCTATTCAACAAGCTGTCATTAGATTTAGGGTGCTCTCATCAGTATCACCATTCTTTGAGGAACATTTCACAAACCACACAAGTTCACATCTAATGGTTTATTGGGGTGTTGTTTTTGTTGTTGTTGGGGTTAGCCATGGGGCTTGAACTCCAATCATGGGGTCCTTTTCTAATACCATTTGCTCAAGGCTAGAACTCTACCACTTCAAGCCATATTTCAAAGGGTCTAGCAGACTTCCTGCCAGGTTTTAAAGCCCCTGAGCAGCCAGGATGTTGGTGGTAAGCCAAGGTAAACCAGGATGACAGCAGTTTACATCTGCCCAAGTCAGGTTAGGTGGCAGCTGTCAGCACCAGACTACTAGCTTTCTCTGTGATGAGGAAGTTGATGTCCTGTCCTTCTCTAGTTACAGTTGAACATACTACCTTTTTGTGGCGTCAGTCCTGGTGCTTGAGTAAGGGCTTTGACACTGTCCCTAAGCATTTGTGCTCCAGGCCAGCAATCAATTGATTGAAAGATAGCAGAACTTCCAGGTTTTCTGTTTATGTCACACTGAGGAATCAAACCCAGGGTTTTGTGCTTACTAGGTGAGCACTCAACCACCAGGCCCCAGGAGTGAACGAGGCATAGAGATTGCTGTATATAAATATTATATACACAAAAAGATGCCTGTATATTATTAATTTATAGATAATATTACTACCAATTATTAGGTATTACATTATGTCTCCATTTAATGATGTGTCCCAATAAACAATTAATAAAACATTAATTAAAATTACTCAATATCCTATTAGTATTTATCACATATGTACATACACCCATATATAATAATCACATATTTTATAGAATAAGACAGATGTCTATATATTATTAAATTATGCATCATCTGTTATTACCAATTATTAGGTATTTATGTTTCCATGCAATTTTTATTCTGTTAATGCTTAATAAAATATTAAACTTAATCCATGTCCTGTAATTATTGTGTCTATTTTATCCTAGAATGATTCACTACTAATTCAATCTTTTTTTTCATTTATTGTAATGACAATTCTTCCACCTATGACATTTTTTACATTTATGACATCCTATTACATAGCTTATAGATTTGCATCTGAATTATACATCCTACCTGTCACCGAGTACTTTCAAAGAAAAAGAAAACATGTGTCATGCTTGGCTTCTCACTCCACAATTACAATTTTGACAGTGCTGGGATCTAAACTCAGGGCCTAAAAGGTTCAATTCATGAATGAGTGACTGATAGCACAGCAGCCTCTAGCCAATTCAGCTGCCAGGCTTTCCTAGGCAGTGTTAGGTTTTTAAAAAGAGGTAGGTGAGTAAGAACTGCCACAGCACGCACGTGGTATTCAGGTAAGGGGTAGGTTTATTCAGTAGACCTGCTGGGACCAGGCAAGGTTGGCACTCCACGTGGCTGGGAAAGGCCTGGGAAGGAGAGAGAGCTGGGAAAGAGAGGAAAGAGCTAGAAAAGAGCAGAGAGAGGGGTAAGAACAGTAGCACTCACGTGGTATTCAGGTAAGGGGTAGGTTTATTCAGTAGACCTGCTGGGACCAGGCAAGGTTGGCATTCCACGTGGCTGGGAAAGAGGAAAGAGAGAGGAAAGAGCTAGAGCAGAGAGAGAGCTAGAAAAGAAGAGCAAGAGCAAGAGCAAGAGCTAGAAACGAACAGAGAGAGAAAAAGAGAGAGTCTGGGCCTGGGCTAGCCCTTATCTAGGGTATGGGCGGGGAAAGGTGTGGCCACATCAAATTCAGATGTGACCTCAGCGGATGCAGATGTGACCTCTTCCAGGTGTCTCAGTTGCCTAGGTAATGCAGGTACTGGGTGGAGACTTTGCTGCGAGGAGGGTGGAGTCTGCTTGCCATCCAGGGGCGGACCTTACATTCCAGCCTTTTAATAATCATGAAATAGGGCAAGGATTCTCTCTGGCTACTTCCTGCTGAAAAGGGGCATCGACAATAGGGGTAAAAGGCTGGAATTTGGTCTCCTCCCAGAGAAGACAGTGAGCAGCAGCTGTCCCTTGGTGGCGTGAGTCCTTAGGTGAAGTCTGGACAAGTCTCATGAGCATTGAGGGGCTGGAAAAAAAATACTAAACAGCAAATAAGGCAAGAGGAAGGACTTGGGGCTGAAAATGTTGGTAGAAATGTCCCTAGCTACTCCTGACATCTGGCGACTAGGTAGAGAAGTCAGGTGACAAAGGCAAGAATATAAATTCCTGTTCAGTTAATAGGTAGACAGGTATAGACATTGGATGTGCAGGATTTTTACTTCCACTGACCTCCCGGCTCTGGTTAATTTTGAAAGGGCAGGCACAAAGTAGCTGATGTGACATCATCTCCTCTTACTCCTCTCCATGTTCCCCAGACTGGCTGAGTCTAGGTGCTCGTTGCTAGGATGGCTTGTCCCAGTTGGTATTCAGGATTTGAACTCAAGGCCTGGGCACTGTCCCTGAGCACTTCTGCTCAAGGCTAGCACTGAACCACTTTGAGTTATAGTACCACTAGTATTTAAGGAAGTTTGAACTCAAGGCCTGGGCACTGTCCCTGAGCACTTCTGCTCAAGGCTAGCACTGAACCACTTTGAGTTATAGTACCACTTGCAGAGTTTAGCTGGGAGATGGAGTCTTAGGGATTTTTCAGCCCTATTATTTCCAATTAAAGCAACAAGGAGATCAAGTAGAATAAGTAGAGCTTACCTGTTTCTTATCTTATCAAGAATTGACTGACATATATTCTGAAATGACCAAACTCATTAGATGTGATGAGAATTTTAGCATAGATATGCCCAGTATTTTAGAACCATGTAGTCAGTAGTAGAATACACAATACAAAACAAAAAAGGCAAAACTCAAAACCTAAAATTTTGACAACGTTTAGACATCTTTGCTAATAAAGCACATCAGATGGTTGGGCCTCAGTTACTAGGACCTGTGAAAAGAACAACTTGTTAACAAAGCACCTTAGAATAGATGGAGTAGTAAACTTAGTAGAAGGTTAAGGGTCAGATGGGGCCAAACCCTTAATCCACCATGTGGCCAAGATGGCGAATTCAAGATGGCAAATTTCTGAAAGAATGCAAAGAAAGCCTGAACAAATAGACCAAGCCTACATTGGGTAGCCTTTGAGAGGGAACCTAGAGGGGCGTACCTGGGACCCAGCCTGCATCGCACTCTTCAAGGCACAAGCCAAAAAGTTGTAGAAAAAAGGGTAGAAAGTTGGACATGAATGGCAGAGAGAGAGAGCAAAGACAGCCTGAAATTAAACTTCTGACCATTTACCATTGCAGTAGCAAAAACTGTGTACTTCTGAGAATGGCATAAAATTAGGCTCTCTGGCTTTCCAGGGAGCACAGGAGGCATTTCAAAGGGGTTTCACAGCTCAGGCGTGATTCGTAGCACCCCATTAAATGAGTAGAGTCAGTCTGGTGAGTGAAGGAGAGCTGACCAGGCAGAAGCGGCGTCCCGACTTCCCCCAGAGCCCTTTAGAGAGAAATGGCCAACCCCCCAAAGCCAAGCATCCTCGGCTTCAGAAGTGACCGAAAGGCCGTAGTAGCTCTCTGGCGTGGCGCCACGTCTGGACAGAGACCGAGCAACAGAGAGCCATAGAGAGTAGTTTCACTCACCAGAGTAGAGAAGTGGTGTGGACGTGAATGTGAAGGCAGCAATGGTATCGATGCGTTGATTCCATCGCAGACAGACTGGTTCGCAAAAGGCCGTCAGAACTGTGGGTATTCCTCAGAGCAAAAAGGGAAGAACAAAAAAAGAAAAAAGAGGAAAAAAAAACAGAGAAATCCCAGCTTTCCTGACTTTAAGCCTTTATCCGAGTCACGGCACCATTTATGTTAGGTTTTTAAAAAGAGGTAACCGAGTAAGAACAGCACCAGCAGGCACGTGGTATTCAGGTAAGGGGTAGGTTTATTCAGTAGACCTGCTGGGACCAGGCAAGGTTGGCACTCCACGTGGCTGGGAAAGACCTGGGAAGGAGAGAGAGCTGGGAAAGAGAGGAAAGAGCTAGAAAAGAGCAGAGAGAGGGGTAAGAACAGTAGCACTCACGTGGTATTCAGGTAAGGGGTAGGTTTATTCAGTAGACCTGCTGGGACCAGGCAAGGTGTCTCAGTTGCCTAGGTAACGCAGGTACTGGGTGGAGACTTTGCTGCGAGGAGGGTGGAGTCTGCTTGCCATCCAGGGGCGGACCTTACACTGAGATAGAGCCCCAAATATTGACCCCATATCCAACTTAGTATAGTTATTCATTTTATTTTTGTTTTATTCATTTATTTACCATTTATTTTATTGACTGTTATTACACATGAAATATTTATTACATTTATTACATAGGGTATAGATTTGCCTATATGTGAAACTTCACTCCTGACACCCAGGACTTTCACAGAAAAGGAAAAAATGAGTCACCATGGGCTTCTTAATCCACAATTCAATTTTTGGGACTGTTGGCAACTGAATTCACAGCCTACAAGACCCAATTCATGAATGGGTGAGTGTCAACACACCAGCCTGGGGCATATGGAGCTGACAAGCATCTCCAGCACCTAGTTAGAGCCTCAGGTATTGAAAAAATAAGAATAGATTGACATGAAGATTGTAGTACACAAATAAACACAGATATTTATAGAGTGCCAGAGATGTCTACACATTCTTCATTTATATGCACTACATTTCTACCTATTCTTGGGTATTTATTATGCCTCCATGTAATTAATATTATTGTTTTCATCCTTAATGAAATATTAATTAATTCAACCACTGTTTGGAAACTGTTGTGTCCATGTAATTAATAGTATTCTTTGAATGTGTCAAAAGATACTCATTAAAATCCATTGTCCTCCTAAAATCACTCTGTCTAATCGTATAGTAGTATTCAGAAACAACCAATTCTACCTTGCCATTCATAATCTTCCATCAATATTCCTATGAATAGAAACAAGACTCTTAGGATTTCCCTCCATTTGTAGGGAACAGGAAGGGGCTTCTAACACAGGACTTATGTTGCCGTGTTGGCCTATGGCTTTCCTGGTAACCCGCCAGCCTTCAGCAATGCCAGATTATCAACATTTTTCAGTCGTGTCATTCAGACACAGGAGGTCACCTTGCAAACCAAACAAATGTAAAACTGGCAGCCATCTTCAAGTTGCCATTTTTTTTTCTGTGTCCCATTAATTTTTTTTCCCCTGTCAGTCTTTGGGGCCCAGGAACCCAGGTTCAGCTTTGGGTCCAGTGGCTGCACACCAGCCTAGAATGATCAAAGTTGAGGCAGAATTGCCATGACCTGAGTTCAAGCCCTGTGATTGACAAAATAAAAAGAAATAAATAACTACATACATTGATACATTAAAAATATTTAAAATATTATGAGGCTCCTTGTCTTGGAATTCATGCCCTTTTATCTGCCAGGCCTTGAATTTGAACTCAGGCTCTGGGTAAATATGCAGCACTGTGGGGGATGGGGAAGTTCACCGTGCTGGAAGACAAAAGTCAGGCCTGTCCCTAGGGCCTGAATTCAAGTCCTAACATACTAAAGAATAGTATGCATATACATTTTAATACATGATTTATATTTACATACACGTTTACTGCATATTGTGATTAGTGTAGTTACTCATTTTATTTGTGTTTTATTTATTTTTTACGTATTTTAGTGAGCATGATTACACATATACCATTTTTTGCATCTTTTTACATAAGACATAGATTTGCCTATGTACTCTACATCATTCCTGAGACCCAGGGCTTTCACCGAAAAGGAAAACAAGTGTGACAATTGGCTTTTCCACCAGTGTTAAATTTTTGCCAGTTCTGTGACTTGAAATCAGGGCCTAGCAGGCCCACTTCAGGAATGGTTAAATGTTAGCATACCAGTCTGATGCAAGTGAAGTTGGCAGGCAAATTTGAAGACCTGAGATCAAGACCTAGGAATGGCCAATATTTAAACAGATAGATGTTTAGATTGCAGTGTGTGTGTGTGTGTGCATGTGTGTGTATTTACATATGTATATACATCTATAAATATAAACAGAGAGACACAGACTTTTATGTGGATTCTGGTGTGTAACCCTATATAAAGAGTGATGTCTATAGCTTATATTTATATACTCCATTACTACCAATTATTTGGTCTAAAATTATGCCTCCATTAATTAATCATGGTAGAACACTTAATAAAGAATTAATCAATGACCTATATTTATTGCATACAATCTTATACTGGAATGACTATCTAATTAGTAATTCAGTTAGTACATTTCAAACATTCTATTAGTGTTCCTATACATAGGAACGAGTTTCCTAGGATCTTCAGCCATGTATAAGTGGCAGACCTAGGATCGAACTCAGGGCCTAGGTGTCTGGGTTGGACTCAGGCTTCACTGACAGGCCCCAGCCTTCATCCATGCAAGCTCACATAAATTTTGAAGCTGAGTCATTGGGACCCAGGAGGGTCACAGTACAAAGGAAACAAAGGTAAAACTGTTATGTAATACTTCCTGTTTTTCTCCTCCTCCATTTTTGTTGGTTTGATGTACTTTTGCCAGTGCTGGGAGTTGAACTCGGGTCCTAGGAACCCTGGATCATTTGTTGGTGTAAAAGCTGCACCCCAGCCTATGGTAATCATGGTTTAAGACACAATAAAATGGTTCATTGAGCAAAAGGAGCTCAGGGAAAATGTCTAAGCTCACAGTTCAAGCCTCAGAACCTGCCACAAAAAAAGAGCCATTAATTCCATGTGTCTGTGTATGTATGTATGTATTTGTATCAGTGAACATCCAGAGTTTTTATGAAGAAAGGCACCCAGCTAGGAAATTTGCTTTGAATATAATGATTTCATAGCACAGAGAGTGCTTTCAAGACAGTGCATGTTCCGGGATTACCCTCACTGTTCCCAGGGTAGCATGAGGGGTTCTTCATACCCCAGGCTGCTGGAGGAAGTCTGCCTCATTTTTAGAACAGGCAAACAAAAAGCCTCACTCCTATAGAGCTGTGTAACAAACAATTCATCTGGGCCATTTAGTGAGGATGAGTGTGGGCATGCTCTGAAGATCAGGAGAAAAAGATCTCTTTATATCGCAAGCTTTCTCTCTCCCGAGTGCTCTCTTTTGACAGGAAGCCTTCATTTGTGCCACCTCCTGTGGCAGGCCAAGTTCCCTACACTCATCCTGTCTTTGTAAGACTATGTTTCTGTTTTGAAACAAACTACTACCATTAATTCAAGAGTCCTTCTGGCAGACAATTAGGGAGCTGAACCTAATGAAATAATTCATTATGGCAACGGTGCCTCTGTGTGTGTGTGTGTGTGTGTGTGTGTGTGTGTGTGTGTGTCTGTGCGTGCATGCGCCCAAACGCACGCGTGCATACACCAGTCCTGGTGCTTGAACTCAAGACTTTATTACTGTACCTCAGTTTCTCCTGTACAAGCACAGCACTCTACCACTTGAGCCATAGTGCCACTTCAGGGAGGTGGAACTTTTCTATGGATGTGGTACTGAGGATTCAAACCCAGGGTTTCACACATGCAAAGCAGTCTAACCCTAAGAAAAATTCCCAGCACTCCATGTTTCTTTCTTTCTTTTCTTGTAAGTTGGAGGAGTTGAAGTCTGGGCCTGGGTGCTGTCTCTGATCTTTTCAGCTCAAGTCCAGTGCTCTTCCACCTGAGCTACATTGCCCCTTCAGGCTTTCTGGTGGTTTATTGGAGATAAGGAGCTCAAGGCATTTCCTGCCCAGGCTAGCTTTGCACCATGATCTGAGATAGCTTTGAAACGAGATTTTCAACTTCCTGAGCAGGCAGGATGATAAACCTCAGTTAAAGACACCTAAGCCATGACACTTTGCTTCAAGGTGGTTCTTGGCTCCACATTGTCAAACGTTAGCCATGAGCCCAAGAAGAAATTCAGCACCTAGGCTCTGAGTTCAAAGTTCATGATGGAGAAAACTAAACCAAAACAGTTGCCTGCAGGAGACAAGTCACTGGAGGTCAGTATATGCATAAATTTGGCCCTGCCTTGGGGATATATCTGAGCCTCAACTTTCTCATCTGCACAATCATCTTACTTGTGTAGCTCTTATAAGGACCAGATGAAAGTAAACAACTCATGAAGGACTCAGCACATAGCACACTGTGAAGGACCCAGCACACAGTACCCCATGAATGACCCAGCACCCCGTGAAGAACTCAGCACCCAGCATCCCAGGAAGGACTCATCACATAGCTTTTTCCCATAAACTGTCATTAGATTTAAGGTGCTTTAATCAGTATCACCACTCTTTCAGATACATGTCACAAACCACACAAGTTTACATCTAACGGTTTAGAGGGGTGTTTTTTTATGGGGAGTGTCATCAGCCTCGGTTATTGCACTCATAGGTTGGAGGTACTGTCCTAAGATATTTTCCTCAAGGCTAGAGCTCTACCACTTTGAGGCACAGCTCAGAGTCTCCCAGACTTCCTGCCAGGGCTGAGTTTTCAACCTACCAGTGTCTGATCTCATCCCCCGAGCAGCAAGGGGTGAGCCAGCAGCATCTGGTTCCATGGTTGACCTCTGGCTAAGTCAAGTTAGATGGCAGCCATGAGCTTCAGACCCCCCAGCTTGCTCTATGATGAGGTATTTGAAATCCTGACCTTCTATACTTGCAGTCAGAACATTCTAATTTGTTTTTGGTGCCAGTCCTGGTGCTTGAGTAAGGGTCTAGACACAGTCCTTAAGCTTTCATGCTCAACTCCAGTGCACCACTGCTTGAGTGACAGCAGTACTTCCCGCATATTCTGTGCATGTGATAGTGTGGAATCGAACCCAGGGCTTCATACATACTAGGCGAGCACTCTACCACTGAGCCCCAGGAATGACAAGTGTAGAAATAGTATGCAGATTGTTACACATACACACATATATATACACACATATAGAAGTATATATATGTATATATGTAAAAAACAAGACAGAAATGTCTGTATATAAGTTAATTATATATACTATATTACTACCAATTTTCGATAAATTATTCCTTCTTTTTTTAAGTATTATGGTTGAATAAATAACAAAGTATTAATTGAAAATTAGTCAATGTACTATAATTATTGTGTATAATTTTATAATATAATCATACACTAACTACTAATGTAATTGTTACTTTGTAACATTCCGTTCGTATGGATATATATATATCAGAATGCGTTTCTTAGAATCTACTGCCATTCATAGGTGGCAGTCCTGGGATTCACACCCTGGGCCTAGGGTGCTGATTTTGGCTATGCCTTCCCTGATAGCCCACTAAACTTCAGCAGTGCAAGGTCATGTACACTTTCCGGGCCCTGTCATTTAGAACTAGGATGGTTGCAATGCAGAGGAAAAAACAATGTAAAACTGCCTTCTGGGACTTCCCAGTTTTATCCTTCTCCTTTATTTCCCTCTCTTTTTCATTTTTTTCAGTTTTGGGGCCAGAACTATGGGTCTGGGTGTTTTCCCTCAACTCTTCAACTCAAGGCTATTGCTCTACCACTTGAGCCATAGCACTACTTCCTCTTTTTCTGCTTATGTGGTGCTGAGGAATCGAACCCAGGGCCTTATGTATGCAAGGCAAGCCATCTATTACTGAGCCACCTTCCCAGCACTTCTCCTTTTTTTGCCAGTGCCAAGGTTTGAACTTGGGTCCTAGGATCTCAGGATGGGCTGTGGGTCCTGAGGCTGCACACTAGCCTAAGATGATCGAAGCTGAGACAAAGTTGCCATGAGCTGAGTTCAAGCCCCAAGCACGGCCAAAATAAAATTAAGGCCCTGGCTTGGAATTTGCACCGATTTTCTGGCAGGCCTGGAATTTGAACTCAGGGTTTGGGAAACTCTGTGGCACTGTGGGGGAGAGGAAGACAAGAATTTCAGCCTAGTTCGTAGGGCCCAAATTCAAGCCCCAGCACTGAAAAAAATAATATCTGTATATGAGATCTATTTACATACATGGGTTTAATCCTTATGATATTTATTACCCTTATTTTTATTTTATTTAGTAATATTACATATATAGCATCTATTTCATTTATTACGTCTTATCACATGGATCTATTTGCATAAGGATTATACATCTTATTGAGACCAGGACTTTCACAGAGAAGGAAAAAAATGCCTAAAAATTGGCTTCTAACTCCACATATAAAATTTTCACCATTCTGGGATTTGAATTTACAGCCCACAATGCCTAATTCATGAAAGGGTCTGTTGTAGAACAAAAGGCTTTGGCAAACTGAGCTGCTAGCCATTTCTGAGGACCTGGGTACAAACCATAGTAGTGATTGATAGATATAGATATAGATAGATATAAATATAGATATAGATAGATAGATGTATAGTTTGCAATATATATGAGAGTGAGAATGTGAGGATATTAAATTATATATATTATGAATTATTATTAAATTATGTCTCCATTTAATGAAGTATCATGGTTGAATACTTATTAAAGCATTAATGTAAAAGGAGTCAGTATTCTTTAATTGGGAGAATCATACCATGGTGCTAGATTGGAAGACATAATCCACTACTTTTTGTGTGGCATTCTATAAGAAAATCATGAACCAGCTGCAAATTTAATTGTTACTTTTATAAGATTCCATTAAGCATTCACATGAACAGGAAAGATTTTCTCCAGATCTCCTTCCATTTGTAGGTGGCAGTCCTGGCATTCAACTCTAGGCCTGGGTAGTTTACTTCGAAATGCAAACCATTAGAATGACACTGTGACGATTTCATTTCGTCACAATGAAAAAAAAAACAACAAGAAGAAAAGAAAGGCAGGTGTCAGAGGCTCCTGCCTGTAATTCTAGCTCTTCAGGAGTCTGAGAGGTAGAGAATACTTGTTTGAATTCAGCTGGGAAAGAAAGTCCACAGCACTCTTATTTCTGAGGGATCACAGGAATAAAAACTCACCATGAGTGGGGCTGTGGCTCAAGGAAAGAGTGCTACCCTTGAGCAAAAGAAGCTCAGGGACAGTGCCTGGGCTCATGATACAACCCCCAGACATGCCAAACAAACAAAGAAACAAAAGACAAGTAACTCCATGTCTCCCTGGGTATGTATGCATGCATTTCTATCGGTGAAGGTCCAGAGTCCCTATGATGAAAGGCACCCAGCTAGGAAATTTGCTTTGAATAGAATGATTTCATAGCATAGACAGTGTTTTCAACAAAGTGCATGTTCCGGGGCTCCCCTCACTGTTCCAAGGGAAGACTGAGTTTTCTCCTCACCCCAGTCTGCTGGAGGAACTCTGCCTCTTTGTTGGAACAGGCAGACAAAAAGCTTGACTCCTGTACAGCTGTGTAACCAACAATTCATCCAGGGCAATTAGTGAGGATGAGTGTGGGCAGGCTTTGAAGGCCAAGAGAAAAAGACCTCTTTGTACCCCAAGATATCTCTCTCCCCAGTGCTCTGTTTTGACAGGAAGCCTTCATTTGTGCCACCTTCTGTGGCAGGCCAAGATCTCTGCACTCATCCTGTCTTTTTTAGATTATGTTTCCTTGTTGAAATAAACTGCTACAATTAATTCAATGGTCCTTCTGGCAGACAACAAGGGATCTGAACCTAATAAAATGATTCATTCTTGGCAATGGTGCCTTCCTAGGTTTCTGGAAGTTTGCTAAATCTAAGCACATGTATAATATCACAATGCTTCCTGTCATTTAGGGTTGGTGAAGCTCATCATGTTTTGAAACCTTTGACTTCTCCTAGTTTGGTCCTGGGTGGCTATGTTTGGGGTTGAACAAAAGGCCTGGGTGCTGACCATGAGATCAGAACAGAAGCTCAGAGCTTTACCATTTGGTGTCACAGCTTCATTTCTGGTATCTGTGGTGTGTGTGTGTGTGTGTGTGTGTGTGTGTGCATGTATGTGTGTGCATACACTTGTCCTGGAGCTTGAACTCAGGACCTGAGCACTGTATCTGAGTTTCTCTTCTACAAAGATAGCACTCTACCACTTGAGCCACACAGCTACTTCAGGCTTTTTTCTAGTGATGTGGTACTAAGGTATCAAACCCAGGGATTCATACATGCAAAGCATTCTACCCCTCAGACAAATTCCCAGCAGTCCACTTCAGGTTTCTTTTTTTCTTTTCTTGGAAATTGGAGGAGTTGAAGTGTAGTCCTGGGTGCTGTCCTTGAACTCTTTAGCTAAAGCCAAGTGCTCTACCACTTGAGCTACAACACACCTGCAGATTTTTGGTAGGTCACTGGAGAGAAGCCTCTCAAGGATTTTGCTGCCCACCCTGGCTTCTGGTTTTGATCCTCTGCTCTCAGGCTCTTGAGCAGCTAGGATGACAGGCTTGAGTCGCTGGAGCCCAGTTTTCACTTCAAGTTTCTAAGTAATGAATAGGAGATAATAGTCTCATGGGAACTTTTGTGTCTGGGATAATTTGGAACTGAGACTGTTACATCTCAGCTTGCTGAGTAGACAGGATGACACACCTCAGCTACAGACACCTATACTGTAACACTCTGTTGCAAGGGGGTCCTTGGTTCCATATGGTAGGATGCTAGCCATGAGCCCAAGAGGGTAGGGTCAGTGGTTAGGCCCTGAGTTCAAGATCCACGACTGAGAAAAATAAACCAAAACAATTGTCTGCAGGAGACAACTCACTAGAGTTAGGTATATACATCCTTTTGGCCCTGACATGGGGATATCTGAGCCTCAAGTTCTCATCTGCACATGAAAGACCCCAGACTCACTGGGATACTTTCTTCAACGGGAGGGAACCCCAAGAACCAAGACTCCAAGCCAGCAGCTGCAATAAGCAAGAGGAGTTTATTTGGCATTTGCGCAAAGGGGCTCTCTGTCCGAGGCAGACAGGAAGCCCTGAGCAGCCATTACAGGCACTTTTAAAGACAAAAGCCACAGGATTAGCATAAGACCCCAGGTTCCCCAGGATTGGCTCAGTTTACTACACGGAGAAGTTTATAACACTCTTTGTAAAACAGTTGGCTCAGGGCAAGTCTAGGGGGAGTGGTAACCCTGGAGGGGAGTTTACATAGTTACAGGCTTGTGATTGATTAACATTTGGCCTAGTTTGCTGGGCTCACCAGATGGTCCTTATCTCGAGCCCCCTAAACCGAGAATTTTTACACAGGAATGCAGAGGAACATACTCTTTGTTCCTTATCTTGGGTCCCATTTGGCCATTTGGGGAATTTACTTGTTAGTTTTTTTTTATTTACGACTACAGAGCTTGTCCCAGGGCCGACATCTAGACTCCGAAACTTTTTATTTATCTCCAGGGAGGGGAAGGGTCAGTGCTAGCTCAAGCAAGTTTACAGAAGCAAAACCAGCAGTTAGCAATTGTAAAATGTAACTCTAATTTTTAATCTTTCACACAATCATCTGACTTGTGGAGCTCTTACAAGGACCAGATGAAAGAATGTACCCAGTGAAGGACTTAGCACACAACACCTCATGAAGGACTCATCACATAGCTCTATCCCACACACTGTCATTAGAATTAGGGTGATTTCATCAGGATCACCATTCTTTCAGAAACACATCACAAACTACACAAAGTTCACATCTAATGATTTAGAGGGGTGGGTTTTATTGGGTAGGTAGAGTTGGCCACAGGAATTGCACTGAAAGGTTGGGGATACTGTCCTTAGATCTTTTGCTCAAAGCTAGAGCTCTACCACTTTGAGCCACAGCTCAGAGTTTCACAGATTTCTTGCCAGCACTGGGTTTTAAACCCACCAGTGTCAGATCTCAGTCCCCCAGGATCTTGGATGATAGGGTGAGTGGGCCAGCAGCATCTGGTTCTGTGGATCTGAGTTGCAACAGTTTATCGCTGGCTAAGTCAGGTTAGATGGCAGCTGTCAGCACCAGACTCCTGGCTTGCTCTGTGATGAAGTATTTGCAGTCCTATCTTTATATAGTTGCAGTCAGAACATTCTAACTTTTTTTGGTGCCATTCCTGGGTCTTGAGTAAGAGTCTAGACTCAGTCCCTAAGCTTTTATGCTCAAAGCTAGTGCTCAGCTGGTTGAGCAACAGCATGACTTATGGATTTTTCTGTGCATGTGGCAGTGAGGAATCGAACCCAGGGCTTTATTCATATTAGGCAAGCACTCTAATACCGAGCCCCAGTAGTGACAAGTGTATAAACAGATAAATGTGTAGATTAGTACATAGATAGATAGATAGATAGACAGACAAACAGACAGACAGATAGATGTAGAGGCATGAAACAAGAGAGAGATGTCTGTATACTATGAAAATGCATATATGATATTACTACCTATTATTGGCAATTAAATTATGCCTTCCCTTTTTAAGTATCATGATCGCATACATAATAAAGTATTAATTGAAAATTAGTCATGGTAGTATAAATGTTGTGTAAAATTTTATGATATAATCAAACACTAACTACTTATTTAGTTGTTACTTTTATAACATTCTATTTGTATGGATGTACTTGAGAATGGGTTTCTTAGAATCTCCGCCATTCATTAGTGGCAATCCCAGGATACGACCTCCACACCTAAGTTGCCAGTTTCGTCTATGGCTTCCTTAATAGTCCGCCAAACATCAGCAATACAAGGTCAAGTACTTTTTCTTTGCCTTGTCATTTACATCCAGGATGGTCACAATCCAAAGGAAAAAAAAGTAAAACCAACTTCTTGAAGTTCTCAGTTTTATGCTTCTCCTTTTTTTTTTTTTTGCCAGCCCTAAAATTTGAACTCAGGCCCTAGGATCCAAGGGTTGGCTGTGGCAGAGGTGCCAAGACCTGAGAGCAAGCCCTGTGCTCGTCTAATAATAATAATAATAATAATAATAATAATAATAAAATAATAATGCCCTGGTTTGGAATTTGCACTATTTTTCTGGCAGGCCTTGTATTTGAACTCAGGGTCTGGATAACTTTGTGGCACTGTGGATGAAGGGGAAAGGCTCACCATCCTTGAAGACAAGAAATTCAGACCAGTACCCAGAGCCTGAAATGAAACCCCAGCACTGGAAAAAGTAATATTAATATATCAGATCTATTTACATACATGGGTTTAGTGCATATTATGTTTATTACCCTTATTTATTTAGTATTATTACACATATAACAGTTCTTTTATCACATCATATCACATAGGATATATTTGCATATGGATTATACATCATACTGAGACCCAGGACTTTCACAGAAAAGGAAAAAAAAAGTGTCAAATTGGCTTCTTCCTCCACGAATAAATTTTTGGACATGCTGGGATTTCAACTTATGGCCTACAATGGCCAATCCATAAATGGGGTCACACTTTTAGCACACCAGCCTCTAGCAAATTGAGCTGCCAGAAAGTTCTGAGGACATGTGATCAAGTCACAGTAGTACCCAATATAGATAGATAGATAGAATTGATCGATAGATAGAATTGATTGATAGATAGATAGATATGTAGGTAGATAGATAGATAGACTTGTATATATATATATATATATATATATATATATATATAATATATATATATATATATATATGAAGAGAGAGAGGGAAGGTGAGGATATTAAATTATATATAGAAAACCAATTATTAGTTATCAAATTATGACTCCATTTAATGAAGTATCACGTTTGAATATTTATAAAAGCCTTAATTAAAAATTAGTCAATATCCTTCCATTAGGGGAATCATACCATGGTGCTAGAATGGAAGATATAAATCCAATAATTTTTATGTGGCATTCTAAAAAAGAATCATGAATTAATTGCAAATTTAATTATTACTTTTATAACATTCCATTAGCATTCACATGAATAGGAATGAGTTTGTCAGGATCACCTTCAATTTGTGGGTTGCAGTCTTGGCATTCGAACTCCAGGCTTGGGTAGTTTACTTATAATGCAAACCATTGGAATGACAGCGTGAAGATTTCAGATTGTTATGATTACAAAAAAGAACAAGAAGAAAAGGAACCCAGGATCCAGGGGCTCCTGCCTGTAATCCTAACTTGTCAGGAGGCTGAGATATAGAGAATGCCAATTTGAATTCAACCGGGACAGGAAAGTCCAAGACATTCTTATTTCTAAAAGATCACAGGAAAAAAACAAGCAAATGTGAATTGGGCTGGCTCAAGGGCAGAGCATTACCTTTGAACAAAGGAGCTCAGGGACAGGGTCTAGGCTTATAGTACAAACCCAGGACTGTCCCCCCTCCCAAAAAGAGGCAATAACTCCATGTCTCTGTGTATGGATGGGTGATGGATGGATGATGGGCATTCAGCAGGTTGCCCATGCCCAGCCCTCCAACCTGGGCAAGCTGGGACAAGACTTGAATTGTACTAAGTCTGAGCCGGCAACTTGAACATAGCATCTTTTTCTGCCATTTAATAACTGAAGCCCGATGGGACACCTAGCAGCAAGCCACTGCCTCCAGGGAGACCACAGTACCTATACTGTAGGAGTTGTCAAAGTTTCTGGCTCCATATTCTCTATCCCTCTGTAGAATGTGAGACTAGACCTCTGGGGCATGGTGGCTATCACTTATTTATCATTCCTCATTGCTGAGTCACAGGCTGGTCCCAAATCATGGCAAAGATATGAAATAGTCAGCAATAACTATGCCGAAAGGGGTATGCCAATCAATCTCACCCTCATAATTCCTGTTAGAAGTGAGCCTTGGTCTGTGAATGTGGCTTAGTGGTAGAGTGCTTACCTAGCATGCACTAAGCTCTGGGTTTGATTGCTCATTACCACACAAACAGAAAAAGCCAAAAGTGGCACTGTGGCTTAAGTGATAGAGTGCTAGCCTTGAGGAAAAGAAGCTGAGAAATATGCCCAGAACCTGAGTTCAAGCCCAAAGACTGGCAAAAAAGTGAGCCTCGTGAGACATATTCTTCTGGGACTCAGAGGAAGACCGAGGTTATAGGTAAGAGGTAGGGTAGACGGCAGTTGCTGATGGCTCACCACTGTAAGCTACTCAAGAGGCTGAGATCTAAGGGTCCCAATTGTAAGCAGGAAAGTCTATATGAGACACTTTTCTCCAATTAAACATCCAAAAAGCCAGAAGTAGAGCTGTGGCCCAAGTAGTAGAGTGCTAGCATTGAGCACAAAAGCTCAGGGATAGGATAGCATCCAGGCCATGAATTCATACCCTAGGACTGGCATGAACATGTGCACACATACACACACACACACACACACACACACACACACACACACACACACACCAAGATAGAGCATTTGCCAGTCAGCCTGCAAAAGTGTCATCTCTAGCAACTCAATATTAGAAAAAGGGAGAAGGGAAGGAAAGACTTGCTCCACGAGGTGATATAACCAGTGCAAAATTAAACAGGAGTTCTAAGATGTGGATTCAGGAAAGAGGGTCTCAGGCAGAAGGTCCAACATGGACAAAGGTCCTGAGGCGTGTGTAGAGCAGATGGTGTGGGTGGGATGAAGGTTCTGTGGCTTCAGACAAGTCTGGGAGGACATTCAAGGCTGGGTCAATGTTTGTACTTGAGTCACAGGTAGGGTACATGGTCGGGCCCCAGAATGGGGCCCAGGGGGAAGATTAGCTTGCTTTTTACCAGGTACCTCAGCCATTTCCTGTGGCTGGAAGGTTATTTTTCACAACTCTTGACCATCAGACCTCCTTTGCATGGAGGAGTCAAGGCAAACACAGGGAACAAACTTACTTAAGAAAAGCTTCTAGCCCAATGCCACCAGTGGCTCAACCCCTGTAAATCCTAGCTACTAAGGAGATTGAGATAGAGATCGTGGCTCAAGCCAGCTCAGGGGAGGAAAGTTAGTGAGACTCTTCTTGCTAATTAACTGCCAAATGCCAGAAATGGAGCTGTGGCTCTAGTGGTAGAGTGCTAACCTTGAGGTAAAATCTTAAGAGACCAGAGGCCATGCCTTGAGTTCAACCCTGCGTACTGGCACAGATAAAATACAGAAAAGTTTTCAGGAGCTCCTAGTCTATTGGGGTGAAAGGCTAGATCAGCCAGGCACCGGTGGCTCACACCTGTCCTCCTAGCTCCTTAGGAAGCTGAGATGTAAGGACCACAGTCCAAAGCCAGCCCAAGTAGGAATTCGGGAGACTCTGATCTCCAAGGAAACTCAAGAAAACTGGAAGTCTGTAGCTCAAGTGGTAAGCTAAAGAGCTTGGGGACAGCGCCCAGGCCCAGAGTTCAAGCCCCATGACCAACACCTGGCCTGCTTGGACCTTCTGCTGTTGCTCTAGGCCACTGGGGGTCTCCCAATGTCTAGGTGTCCTACAAGTCTTGAGAGCAGACTGTTTGGAGGCCATTACCTATAGAGCAAGCCACAGTACCAGAGAAGGGTTGAGCCTTGGGGTAGGGAGATAATCAGAATGGCATCTGTCATGGGTGTAATGTGGATCTGAGCAGTAAATTGACATCTCAGTCCACGGTTCTGGACCAGGAGGGCAGAAGCTGCAAGATATCACACCAGGTAATGCCCACTCATGCGGGTATCACAAGAGTGTGAATTTGTCAGGCACACCTTGGGCAGGTGTTGACTTGGGCTTATGAAAGAATTGTAGGCTCAGGAATTCGCAGCTGGCTGGTTGCTGCTTGTAGCAGTCGCTGGCCCTGGAGTCCCAGGGCTCAGAGGCCTGCTTTGCTCACCAGTGCTAGGGGGCAGGTGAAGGTCTGCAATTGTGGGCCGACTACAAACAAACATCAGTAGTGTCCTTCCCATGGTCATGTGGGCCCGTACATGGATGTATCTCTTGAGAGTTTACTGTGACTATGCCTCATGACTGCCTCCAGTTCTAGTTTAGCTCATCATAACCACCTTCCTGTGTGTGTATTTTGTGAGTGTGCACATAAGCATCTTGGGACTAGGGCCTGACTCCAGGGCCTGGGCTCTGTCCCTCACTTTTCTCATTCAGGGCTAGTGCTCTACCAGTTAAGCCACAGCTTTTCTTCCAGCGTTTGGGTGGTTATTTGCAGAAGAGAGTCTCACAGACTTTTCTAGCTGGGCTGCCTCTGAATGCCAATCCTCATATCTCAGACTCCTGAGGAGCTAGGAATATGAGAGCATGAGCTATTACCATCTGGCCACAGTTTCTTTCTTGGCTAAAACAGACTATTTCTCTCAAGCTGAGCACCCAACTATAGCTACCCCTCCTAACCCTGGCTTCAGATGAAACATACCCTCCTCCCCTGAGGAAAAAGAAATGGGATCAGGTTTGAGCTTTATGTTCTTCACACAGTCAGGGACTGCTGGGAGTTGAAGTGGAGGTCAGAGATCTAGGCCAGGGCAAGAAGACAGCTGTTAGAACAGAAGAGATTATGAAAACACAGCCTTGCAGCTGGGTGCCAGTGGCTCATACCTATAATCCTAGCTACTCAAGGCTGAGACCTGAGGATCAATCAAGATTCAAAACTAGCCTGGGCAGACTCTTATCTCCAATGAATCACCAAAAAGATGGGTAGCAGAGCTACTGTAGTTCAAGTAGTACAGCACCAACCTTGTGCAAACAAGCTAAAGCATACCACTGAGGCTCTGAGTTTAAGCCCTGGTAAACACACACACACACACACACACACACACACACACACACATCCTTAGTAGGTGCCAGTGGCTCATACCAGCAATCCTACATACTTAAGTGGCTGAGCTCTTAGGGTGGCAACTTGAAGCCAACCCAAGCAGGAAAATATGTGAGACACTTCTGTCTACTAAACTACTAAAAAGATGAAAGGTGAGCTGTAGTTCAAGTGTTAGAGTGTTAGCCTTGAACAAAGAAAGCTCAAGGACAGCGCCAACATCTGAGTTCCAGCTCTAAGATTTTTTTAAAGACACCCCGCACCCCAATCAGGCCATAAATCCAGAATTTGGTCATTCTAGATCTCACTTCCACTCCTGCCACTTCCACAGTACAAGTGGCCTGTGTGTGGCCAGCACTGGGTTAAGAAGTGAACTTACACAAGGGGGACATCGCCAGGTCAAGGATAATGCCCCAGAACATTGAGGTACTGACCAAACCAGTCTCTCATCCCCTAGTTACTTGGCCCTAGAGCTCAAAAGCTGTGCCTCTGTATTCTGGACACCCGGAATTGTCTAGAAGGACCTGAGAGGCCCTGCAAGGACCAGAAGATAGACTTGCCTGCGACAAGACATCGACCAATACTTCCAAGCCACCTTGGCCTCACCTACCATGTAGACCCTGATCATCTTTGCTGGGTCAGCCTTCAGTCAGCCATCAAGCTTGAGTTGGCCAGCGCCACTGGCAACCACCCTTCCTCCACTCCACTGCCAGCCTGCTGGGAGTAGGATGTGCAGCCAGAGGCCCAGGTGAAGAAAAGGACAGGACATCGCATGATGACTGACTCTGCCACCCCAGAGGCAGGGGAGAACATATGCTAGCTGGCCCTGCTGACCCAGAATCCTCTGGAAGCGGACAAAGATATGGATAGTCGAACTTGGGCCCCAAAGAAAAGCTGGAATATTCAGGTCTCTGGCAATTTAGGACTCATTATAGATCCTGATGTGGGCTAAAGGCAAGATTGCCATGGAGTAGGGGCACCATACAAGTTCAGTAATAGGCAGACAGGCACTCAGGAAGTAGACAGAGAAAGATGAGGGAAACACACACACACACACACACACACACACACACACACACACACACACACACACCCCGGGTAGCCCAAGGCCTTAGCAGTCCCTGACACATGAATATCCCAATCCCCGAGAAGATGGCACTATTGGCCTCAGACCAAGTGTAGACAAAACTCAGAGCCTCTCACACATCTGGAATGGCTCCTAACACAGCATAGCATTTCCTACTGTACACAACGCTATGAAGAAAACTCAGCCACCTTATTTTTGGTTGTCGGTCATAGGGTTTGAACTTTGGGCCTGCACACAGTCCCTCAGCTCTTCAGCTGAAGGTATGCGCCACTTCCGGTTTTCTGGTGGATCACTGAAGATAGTCTCACAGACTTTCTTGCCCAAGCTAACTTTGAACTGTGATCCTCAGATCTCAGCCTCCTGAGTAGCTAGGATGACAGTTGTGAGCCACTGGCATCGGCCAGATTCAGCCACCTTCTTTTTTTTTTTTTTTTTTTTTTTAATTTAATTTTATTTTATTTGAGAACATACTGTACAGAGGGGTTACAATTACATGGGCAGGATTCAGCCACCTTCTTACATAGAGTACTTTCCCTGATGATGATTTTTGCTCCAGGCCAGTGCTCTACCACTTGAGCCATGGCCCACTTCCAGTTGGAGGTTGGAGATGAGACTCTCATGGGACTTTCCTGTCTCAGCTGAGAAATAAGATCGTCTGGATCATAGCCTCCCAAGTAGCCAGGATGACAGGTGTGAGCCACCAGCACAGGGCTTATGGTCTCTCATTCTTTAGAATTTCCACCTATTCCTCCTCTAGACAGTACCACCTAGACACTCTTTAACCTCCCTCAGGGACAGCAAAGTGAGGCTCGGAATATGTGTAGGACCATGGGCATTAAAGGGTTTCCTTCACATCACTACCCCTCTCTAAACTCCCATCCACCTCCTCTTGATGGCCTGGTCATCTGGGGCAGATCAGACCCACTAGGAAAACTGGGGGCTGCCCTGTATCTGACACCACTACCAACCTGTACCTGAGGATTTCTGGGGCCAGCTACTCCATATCCAGGTGGAAGACATTAGGAGGGTTCCTGGTATCCAGGTCCAGGGGTGCCCAGGGCAGAAGGACTGTCCAAATCCCCTCTGTCAAAGGAGACACAAAGAATTGATGGATCTACTAAGAGCTACAGGGCATGGTCATCCACCTGTCACCCAGATCCCTTGGAGTGCTGTTATATGTTGACAGTCCTGGGCCTTGACCTCGGGGCCCAGGCACTGTCCCACTGCTACTTTTGCTCGAGGCATGTGCTCTTCCACCTGAGCCATGGTGCCACTTCCAGCTTTTTCTGTGTATGCAGGACCTAGGAATCAAACCCAGGGTTTCCTGTGTGGTAGGCGAGCTCACTACTGTTAAGAGACAATCCCAACCCTAGATAGCTGTTTTTTGTGACACCTTGGGCCTGTCTCGGGATAGACTTGCACATCTTTACTGAGTTTTTCACCACTAGCCCTGGCTGGAAATGAACATGCTCAGCTATGTTGTCCTTTATCTACAGCATCTTTGCTCTCTGTGCTTCCTGTCAGATCCTCCTTGTTAAGTAAGACCCCCTTTCCAGTGCTGCCTCTAAGAAGCCTGCTCCAATCACCCTGGCAGAGAAGGATCTTCTCTGCTCTGCAGGCTGCTGGCCTTGTCAAGCTCTGCCTACCAGCTGGTGTGTGTTCAGAGAGCACAAATGGGAAGATATGGCTTTTACCACCCAATTTCTGAAGGCTCTGATACACTACCCAGAGACCGGTGCTCTATCACACTCCGGAAGAGAGCCCTCGAGGATCAGGCAGTCTGTGGGCAACACATGAGACCATTTCCTTATGTGGGCTTGAACTGAGGATCTGGGAGCTGTCTCTCTGAGTTTTTGTGCTCAATGCTGGTGCTCTATCACTTGAGCCACAGCTCCACTTCTAACTTTTTGGTGGTTCCATGGAGAGTAGAGTCTTATTGGCTTTCCAGCTTATGGCTGGCTTTGATCTTTGATCCTCAGATCTCTGCCTCCCGAGGAGCCAGGATGTCAGGCATGAGCCTGAGCCAGAGGTGACAGGCACCAGAGCCTTTCTTTTGAGCTTCTGTTTATCTCATGTCAACTAGCAAGCCCTAGTTAAAATAGTCATTTACAGGGGATCAAGTTTTTCTCCTAGGTCAGTTAATCCAAGGAAATAAAGTGTCTTTGGTAAAGGCTACTCCGAGTTGGCCTAGGTGAGTGTGTGTGAGAGAGTATGAGTTTCAGAGATACTTACCCCTATATCCGCAGTGCCTCATCCTCCCAGTGGTGAGTAAAATCAGGATCCCCATCCCAAGGAGGGAAGGTAGGGGATAGTACTTAAGGTCATATCAAGAGGCATGATGTGAATTCTATCCTGCAGCTCAAGCCGGGAGAGATAATAGACAGAAGGAGAGGTTTAGAGGAACATCAAGGGAAGCCCCTTACCTTTGGATACAAGTACCAGAGAGAAGACTGAATCCATCCTTTTTGGTAGTAACATAACAGGTGCCCACTATTCATTTATTTTATTTTTTGTGAGTCCTAGGGCTGGAATTCAGGGCCTCGGTGTCATCCCTGAGTTTCTTTTACTCAAGGCTGAGGCTCTACCACTTGAGCCACAGCACCACATCTGGCTTTTTTCTGATGCGGGGGAGGTGGTTTATGGGAGATAAGAATATCACAGACTCTCCTGCCTGGGCTGGCTCTGAGTCACGACCATCAGACATCATCCAGAATGAGCAAGACCACCAGCACCTGTTCACCACCATCCATTTATAATCCCCTAGGGCCAGTCCCAGGCCACCCACACTGCACCCTCCATGTTGCTATCACCAACCCATTGTGACATCACACACCTCTTGTAAACTCATCACCAGTGTGGCATCACCAATTGTGATATCAAAACATTATTAAGTCATCATTTTGCAACATCACATTGCCATTGTGATGTCACTGTTCCATTGTGTTTTCAAAAACCTACTGTGTCCTTATAGCATTTTAGAAAATTCATAGCCTTTTATACTTGTCTTCTTCTGTGAACTCATATCCTCATTGTGAAATAGTAGCACCTGAAATTGGACATGTGATTATGAGATGTGACTTCACAAAATTATTTGATTTCATCACCAATGTGACATCACAAACCCCAATGACACATACCATATTTTTCTTTTTTTTCTTCTGTGAGTTTTTTTTTTTTTTTGCAAATACAGTGTACAGAAGGATTACAGTTACATGAGCAAGGTAATGAGCACATATACTATCAAACATTGCTGCCTTGACATCATAGTCTCATTTTCATGTCATAGACCCATTTTGAATGCCTATTCTTTGATTTCATTCTATCTCAAATGTGCCATCTGCGTTGATATCAGGAAACCGTTGATATCAGTGAACTCATAACCTTTGTGACATCTAAATCTCTTTGTCACAGCACATTACCTTTGTTATATCACTAACCCAATGTGACATCAAATACCTCTCCTGTTCTCATAATTTTGTGACATGCCATTGTGATATCTTAGGCCCTTTGTGAGTTGAAAATCTGTGTTCGACCTCATATTTCAGATATGACATGAGATATCTAAAATCCAGTGTAACATCATCATATCACACTGCTGGACATCATAACCACTGTGTCACTTTGTGACATCTCAGACCTGCTAGTTCTTCACCTTTTTGACTACATATGCTTTGCTGACATCAGAATCTCTTTCCACACTCATATACTCAGGGTGTGTTAATGACAATTGAGATCCCACATGCCATTGTGCCATCACCAACCCTTTGGGACATCTCAAATCTATTGCGACCTCCTCATCAGTATTGCATCACCAATTGTGACATCAAAACATTCTTATAACAGGATGGTGAGATATCACATTGTCATTGTGAAATCACTGTCCCATTGGGTTTTCACCTAATATGACCTCATACTATGGAGCTTCTTCTATCACCTGGTATCCTCATATAGAATTATGAGTCATTTTAATTTGATATATCATTCTGATATTACAAACAAACTGTGACATCACAAAACCATTGTGACCTCATCACCAATGTGACATCAAAAACCCAATGGGATATCTCATTTCCATTGTGACATTATGGATCACATTGTGCCATCCCAAACCTATTATGACCTCTTACCACCTTTGAAAGCACACATGGCCCCTGTGACATCACAGAATTTTTTGTATCCATATCCTCATGGGGAACTGATGAAAACTGACATCAGATATACCATTGAAACATAACAAATCCTTTCTGACATAATCATAATTGTGACATCATGTTGCCATTATGACACCATCAGCTCATTTTGACATGAAAAACTACAATGACATCATATCATTGCAACATCATATTGTCATTCTGATGTCATAGACAGAAACGTTGTGTTTGCGGTATTATGTTATTTGATTCTATTTCTAATGTGGCATGTCCGTTGATACCAGAAATCCATTGTGAGTTCATGACCATTGTGATATCATGATGCCTTACTAGCATCACATTGCCAGTGTGATGTCACATTGCCAAATGGATGTCAAAAAGGGATTTTGATGTGACAATGGTTATGACATCACAATGAGTTTCCGATATCACCCACATGACACATTTCAAATACAATGAAATCACAGATGTGGCATTCATAATGTGACAATGATGTCACAATGACAATGGCAAATGCTATACTGTCATTATCATTTTGTGATGTCACCATAAGCTAAAGATGTCATAACAACAATATAAGGTCACACTGGTTATGATGTCACACAGGGTTTATTATCTTACAATGGTTATGAGGTCACAATGTGTTTCTGATATCAACTGATATGCCACATTTGAAATGGAATGAAATCACAAGATTATACATTCACAATGTGTCTATGACAGCAAAATGGCAATGCGATGTCATAATGCTATGATGTCACTGTATTTTGGTGATGTCACAATGAGCTGATGGTGTCATAATGACAGTCTGATGTCACATTTCTGATGATGTCACAAAGGGTTTATGACGTCACGATGGCATGTCAGATCTTAATTGCCATTAGTTTATAGTGAGGATATGAGAATGAAGTCACAATGACATATACAAATGAACTGTGATGAAACAAAGGCCATGTTTTTTGTCAAAAGTCCTAAGGTTCCTAACAGGTTCTGTTTGTCAAAGTGTTAATGATATAAAAATGGGTTAGTGATGTCAAAACTAGTTTGCAATATCACATCTTATTTCAATTTTCAATTGCTACAAGTTCACAATGATACAAGTTCATGGAAGGAGCTTGATGTCTGAAAGGCCATAATTTTCTAAGATGTGATGAGATCATAATAGGTTTATGAAAACATGATGGTTCAGTAATATCACAATTGCTATATGATGTCAAATTATAATGTCATAAGAGCGTTGTTATGTCGCAATTAGTTGGTGATGCCATAAGAGTGATGAGTTCAAAATAGTTTTGTGATGTCGCAGTAGTGTGGTGATGTGACAATGGCATTCCAGACCTTAATTGTCATTAACTCATAATGAGTATATGAGTTTAGAATGGGATTGTGAGGATTGCAAAGTCATTTGTTGGCACAAATGTGATGAAGTCAGAACAGATTTGTGATTGACAATGTGACACAATGGTCATTACATCTAGCAGTGTGATGTCACAATATTCATAATATCACAGTATATTGCTAATATTTAATGTTGTACCTGAAATAATATGAGGTTGAATATAGATTGAGCTCTCAATGGGCCTAACACAGTGGCAACATGTCACAAAACTTATGAGGACAGGACATGTTTGAGTTGTCGCAGTTGTCACAATGGCAATGTTATATCACAAAGGGGTTGTCATGTCACAATGGTTATGAAGTCAAAATGTGTATTTGATATGAACCCACATTTGAAATACAACGAAATCACATAATAGGCCTTCATAATGTATATATGTTGTCACAATGACAATGTGGTGTCATAGTGGTATGATGTCATTACAGATTTGTGATGTCCCAATGACCTGATGTTGTCATAATGACAATGTGATGTCACACCAATGATTATATTGTAAATGCTTTGTGATATTACAATGGCATATCTGATCTCAATTGATATTTCACAATGAGGATATAGATACACAAAGGGACTGTGATGTCACAAAGGCCATGTGTTTTTTCAAAGGTGCTAAAGATGTCATAATGGGTTTGGGAGGTATCAAGGTGATTGTAATGTCACAATAGCAATGTGACATCACAATGATATTGTGATGTCACATTGGTGATGAGGTCACAATGGACAAGACAGGTTTGTGATGTCAGAACAGGTTAATGATATCACAATGGCACTTTGATGTCACAAAGGGAGTTTCATGTCACAATGGCTTTGAGGTCACAATGGATTTCTGATATCCACCAATATTGCTAGCTTGTAATAGAATGAAATCACAGAATAGGAATTCACAATAGGTCTACAATGTCACTATGGCATATAATGTCATAATATTATGATATTTAATTTAGTGATGTCAAAATGGCATGTCTAATCTTATTGGTAATTAAATTACAATGAGGATGCAAAAAGTTGCTATGTGCTGAGTCCTTCAAGGGGAACATTGTGCTGAATCCATTACACAGGGTTCTTTTTGCTTCTTTTTTTAAGTGTGCTGTGTGCTGTCATCCCAAAAGATTCAATGTTCTGAGTCCTTGAGAGGACAATCTCACACACACACACACACACACACATACACAAAACACACACACACACACACACACACACACACAAACATGGAGCATTACTTGCACTTGCTTGGTGTGTGGGGTGGATGGACAAGAGTCTCCCCCAGTGGTTGGGCTTGGGGTATCTTGAGCTGCTGGGGTTGTGGGGAAGCCTTGAGCTGAGGTGAGGGTGCTTCTGCCATGGCCTCGTAGCCCTAGGGCAGAGTCAGAGCAGCACAAAGCCAGGGGTGGGAGCATGCTGGATGTGGGGAGGGTGTGTGACTGAGGGGAGGACAGGGCATGGTTGAAGGGGCACATAGTTGCTGCATCCAGAGGCACATGGGAGCTGGCATACTTGCGCAGCAGGGGCTGGCAGCCTGGGTGAGAAGTGGGGGCAGAGAGAGAGCAGAGAAGAGCAGGCACATGCACCAGGGGTGGCAGCATCAATGGCTGGCCTCTGCTGCTGTAGGAGCACAGGTCTTGGCCAGGAGCAGAGAGGACACAAAGCCAGTGCAGCAGCCACATCCCTCTCTCAGCCCCAGGGAGGCTCAGAGGCCAGGTAGGCCCTGAGTCCAAGGCCCCTGCACCAGGAGCTCAGCTGTGGAGGGGGCAAGCTCAGCCCTGCCACCTGCCCTCCCCTGCCCTGGCCCCTTCTCCTGCCCTCCCCGTGGCACGACATTTGAAACATGTTGCTGCCAGCTTGGACCCGTGACGTCTTTTGGAGTCATCAAGCGATGGTGCACCCTTGGCCTCCTTGTGGACCCTGACCGGGTCCCAGTCTCCAGTGGAAGCCCCGCGGGTCTGCAACTCATGACCTCAACCTACCCCCCAACCCCCACGGACCCAGACCCATGAGTCCTTCCCCCCACTTGTGCCCCAAATGTGCCTCCCCAGCACCAGGAGGCCAGCCCTGACTCTGCCACAAATGCACCCCAGGAGTAGCGGGTTGGGGAGTGGATGTTGATCCTGGGATCCCACCCCCATCCCTAGTGGCCAGTGTCTCAGGAAAAGGGCAGATGCAGGGATGGGTGAAGAGGGGACGCCAATGAGCCCCTGGCCTAGAGCAGTGAGAGCCACAGAGACATGCATCTGCACTCTTCCTCTCCCTGGGGGGAACCTGGTGGCTTTAATCAGAGGTGGGGAGCAACACCTCCACACCTGCCTTCTTGCTATTTTTCTATTTTTCTGTCAGTGGGGGGTGTTGGATTCAGAAGATAGCGCCCCACTTCTGTGTGAGCCCTTGTCTTTTGTGCTCGATCACCCTTTCTCCTGAGGAGGGTCCCAGAAGAGCCTACTAGGGAGGTGAGGCCACTAGGGGTCAGATAGAAAGTGAATGCCTGGGAAGAACACGCCCCTCCAACACATGTACATCCTGCCTGTCCCCCATCCCCTCTCCTGCTGTCAACAGCATTCACAGGGTGATCACATTTCCCAGCTCTGCCACCATCTGCTGGTGCTCCAGGTCCATCTGGTTTCCTCATCCTCCCCAAGAACCCACCAAGTCACCCAGAAGCATCTAGGCTGGAAGTAGGAAGTTTGTCCATGTATGTAGCCTTTAGGACCCCATCCATTTCCCCAACACTGCCCCCACCCCAGGTCAGACACTTCTCTGGGGACACAATGACCTCCTGCTTGTTTTCAGTCCAGGCTCTGAAGAGCCACTTGTCTCAGGACTCCTTCATCCAGATTCCTGGCCTAGAGTTTTGGTGAATGGGGATTCAAGGCTGGTTATTCCCAAGGGAAAGTGTCTGGCCCTGGAGAAAGGGAGAGGCAGGGTGGTTTAGCATGATTAGAGCTGTGCTTCCTTGTGTCGAGCCCCTGGTTCTGACAAGGGAACTCCCGTGCTCCACCTTGTACATTGCCCCAGATGAGGAACTAACAAACTCAGGAAGGGCACTACTCTGAGTCTGTGTGTGTGTGTGTGTGTGTGTATGTGTGTGTGTGTGTGTGTGTATGTGTGCGCGCGCGCACATGCATGCGCGTGTGTGCATGAAAGAGAGAGAGAGAGAGAGAGCCCTACTGTGCTCAGGTGAGTGATCCGTTGGCAAATTATAGGTGCTGCATGAATGAGTCTACAGTCACTTTTCTGGATGTGTGTGTGTGTGTGTGTGTGTGTGTGTGTGTGTTTGTTGTTCTTTTTCATCAATGCCAAGTATGAAACCAGCCATAATTTTTGTTTTCACCTTCACTGTTTCATGGCTCCTTTGGGGAAGATTTCAGTAGCAATTTCTCTTCCCCCTTTCCTATACCCCACAGTAGCTGCTTGGCCTGTGTGGGTCTCCCCTAGCAGGCCTGTGTGAACTACAGACCAAAGTGGACACCTTCTTACTTAAGCCTGAAGGCTTGTGAGACAAGTGTGACCATAGCCGCACTCTTCCAACCAGACAGCCTGCTCTCGTTTGTATAGCTGTAGCTAATTCAAGGGTTGGGAATGTGTCTGCCAAACGTAATTAGGGAAGAGATGGAGGGGGGGAGTAGGGCAGGGGCTGTGAAGTTAGGAGGGTCTGGGAAGTGGTGAACGGTGTGACATTGCAGATGGTTCACCACTACTGAGGATGAGAGGCCAACCTTACCCAGGGCATTGATGGTGTCCATGGGCATCTGGGCAGGGGGCTCTGGGACCCCACTGGTGGCGTAGATTCTCTCTCAGGGGGTATGCACTGGTGGGAAGTCCTCCCTGGAGTTCTGCAGACTCTAATCTGTGTCCTGCCTGTGCTGTTTCCAGCTGGGCAGTGGTAGGCAAGTGCATCCCCCTGCTGGAACCTGCTCGGTATCAGGCCATGGCAGTTAGCTAGGGATTGCTGAATGTCAGTTTCTGTAACCTGCTGTGGGCTATTTTGAAAGAAAAGGGGACCGTTAACTTTGGAACCGTTTAAGTTTGATTGGGACAACTGAAATGCCACGTTTTCCAGGGTTTTTTCTTGAAGCTGGCAATTTCCAATAACGCCTGGGATTATGGGTCAAATTAGAGGGACCATTTCAGCCAACAATCAATGACGTTCAAAGAATCACAAGCAGAGTTCCCAAGCCAGATGGTCTCCTGCTATGAATGCCGTGCCTTGATTGCTTTTATTGGGCAGTTGTTGATTCTCCTCTGACTCCCTCTAGCGTGACCACCACAGTTGAGTGAAGGGTTAAAGTACTTGAGGCAGTGACCATATGTTGCTTGTTTCAGAGCAGAGCAACACGTGGTGCTAAACCACCTGGTTGTGTGCCTTTATAAGACTTGTAAATCCTTAGCTCGGGGCTCTCCTCCTGGGCTCCTCTGTGCCAGAGTGTAGGACGAGGCTCGAGCTGCAGCCCATTTAAATAAAACAGCTGTAGAGTCTGACATTCGGTGGTCTTCTTGGTGGGGGTCCTGCTACCTGGACATAACATTGAGGATGTCATGGGGAGCAGAGATTGCGACCTCACCATACCTAGCCTGCTAGCTGTGAGTAGAGAGGATTCTCAGCACCTGCATTGGTGTCTGGGAGATTCAGAAACCCAAGATGCCTCGAGGATCCTTCCTCTGCAACATGAAACTTGGGGGCCAGATGTGGTGGGCCATCCTGGCTGGCCCCAGGGGTGGGAGAGTAGGCCGCTTGAGCCTGGCCTTCAGCTCATGGCACCCTCATTCACTCCTGAGTGGGGAATTGAGTGCCACAGAGCTGGTCAGCCGCTGGCCAGAGATCTTTGAGAAGATAGGCATCCCAGAGGCCCCAGAATCCAGCGAGTGCACCATGGATCATGTCTTTAGAACCAAAACAGTTAAGTTCCCTGGCACCAAGAGGGTGGGAAGAGGGAGGAGGAAGAACTGTGGGAGAGCTACATCAGGCTTTGCCCCACCCACCAGGATGCTTACCTGAATGGAATGGGACTATTCTGTAGTATTTTTGTAGACAGATAGCCATTTATTTATCCAACAAAGAGTTACAGTGTGTGCCAGGTTCCGGAGGGGTCATAGACAATGAGAATTTCCAGTGCTGGTTCCACAGCACATGAAGAAACCTTGGTTTGAGCTGGATGCTGGTGCTTCATGCCTGTCATCCTAGCTACATAGGAGGCTGTGATGGGAGGATTGATGCTTGAGGCCCAGGCAGGAAAGCCTGTAAGACTCTTATCTCCAACTAACTACCAAAAAGGAAACACCAGAAGTGGATATGTGGCTCAAGCCATAGTCTGTTGGCCTTGAGTAAAAAGGCTCAGGGACAGCACCTAGGCTCCGAGTTCAAGGCCCAGGAGTGAGAGAAAGGAAGGAAAGAGAGAAAGAGGAGGGAAGTCCGGATGGTGAAAAAGAGGAAAGGAAGGAAGAAGGGAGAACATGTGAGCCTTGGTTTGGAGTCCCTGGATCAAGGGAGCCAACCATTCACAATCTATGTGGGGACAATTTCAGAGCCTAAAGCCAGTATGTAGGACCAAGCTACTGACACCTCAGCAACTTTCTGACATCCAGGAGCTGTGTAGTAGCCGACTGCAGAGGGAAGCAGCCTCGGGTAGACACTAGGAATCAGGGCAGGTCACCAGGTTTCAATCATCCCTGGTGCCAATGAGTTTATTTTCTGGTCAGATAAGTCCAAGGGCTAGGGAGGTAGTGGTGTGAGGGAGTGTTGGGGGGAGGCAAGGGATAAGCAGGAAGATGAAGAGGGAGGACGATCACATGTCAGGAGTGTCAGGAGATTGGAGCCATGATTTCAGCTGACATCCTAGATCAAAAGTCATAGAGCCTTTGACCCAGCCACACTGCTATTAAGAGTCCTGGCACATTGGGTTCACCATTGACCACCTGGCTATCGTCCACTGCAGGATGCCTGTGCAGTACATCCTTGGGGACTGGGACTTTCCAGGGCTCAATCTGAAGTTGACACCCCCCCCACCTGTTCTTTCCTCCACCAGAGACAGAAGTAAACTGGCCACTAGCACAGGACATCCAGGGAATGAGGGTGGGAGTAAGGACCCTTGTTGCCCCAGACTTCCTCTAGCAGGCGCTAGGACCCCGTGATTGCCATTCTCAGAGGCAGAGATGGGTCTCTTTGCTGGCTCAGCCTTTAGTCTAGATGGCAGATCTGGGATTCAGAGAGGTCAGACTGAAGGTGGGGCAGGTTTGGATAGAGGCTGGTGGGAAAACCAGAGGCACTGGTCTCTGAGCAGGGTTGTTTCTTTGAGGACACTCACAACCCAGGAACATTCCTGGGATAGATCAGCCCTTTTCTCCTTCCTGAGAGGGACCTGGAGCCCTTAAATCTGTGTCCCTTGGCCGAGAAATCCTTTCATTCCCACATCCTGTGGTTGGATAACTAGACCTCACCTCCCTACCCAGTGTAGAGGCAGGACAGTGAGAGATCTTGAGTCTTTGATAAGGCCAGGGAATCCTGAATATGCGATTGTACTTGAACATCCTAAACTGGTGCATGGTAAGTCCCATCTAAGATTACCATGATGTAGGACATAGAATCTAGAGAATCAGAGCAGGATGGGGTCTGTTCTGGGAGTCTTGAGTATTATGGGTGAGCTTTCAGCTCTTGTATGCCCACTTGCTTCCCTTTCGTGGGTGGGTCTTTGTTAGAAAAAGCTTGAAACTAGGGACTGGGTCCTATCCCTTGTCATTTATACTCAAAGCTAGCACTCTACCATTTGAGCCACAGCTCCACTTCCAACAGGTTTGGGTATTCATAATTGGAGATAAAGAGTTCTCATGGACTTTGTTGCCAAGGGTGTCATCCAACTGCAGTCCTCAGATCTCAGTCTCCTGAGGGGATAGGATGACAGGCATGGGAAAGTATCTTTGGCCGGGTGACACTAGCTCATGACTGTCATCCTAGGTACTCAGGAGGTGAGGTCTGAGGATCAGGGGTCAAAGCCAGCCTGGGCAGGAAAAACCCTGAAGCTCTTATCTCCAACGAACAGCCAGAAAAGCAGAAGTGGTGTTGTGTTGTGGCTTAAGTAGTAGAGTGTTTGCCTTGAGTTGAAATGCTCAGGGACAGCACCCAGGCCTAGGGTTCAAGCCCCACAACTGAAAAAAGAAAGAAAGCAAAACATATTTGCCTGCAAAAGATGGTCCAGGTGTGGGAGGGAAGAAGAGGGGGGTGCTGTGTTTGGGAGACAAGGTGCTCATCCCACTGTACAGACATTTCTAAGAACTTCCCAAATTTACCCCAGCTTGAAGCCACAGCTTCAAGAGGACGTGGCTTGTGGCAGGCAGGGAGTAGGCGAATGGGTGCAGGGGTGGGATTGCTGTGTCTGTATTCTCTCCAATAAAGGATGGATTTGGATGCTTGGTGACAAAGTCTGAAGTGAAGGGTTGCAAGAAGTTTGTGGCCTTATGAGATGGTTTTCCTCTGGGTATGTGAAGGTGGCTGAAACCGGAAGTCGCCAGTGGCTCACAACTGTCATCCTAGCTACTCAGAAGGCTGAGATGTGAAGACCATGGTTCAGTGGCAGCTTGGGCAGAAAAATCTGTGAGACTTGATGTCCAATGGACCTCCAGAGAACAGGAAGTGATGCTGTGGCTTAAGTGGGAGAGTGCTCACCTTCAGGTGAAAAGCTGAGGGACCTGGCCCAGAGTTCAAACCCCGTGACCAACAACGAAAAAAGAGGTGACTAAGATTTCTGCATAGCAGTGCGTACAGTATGAAATGCCATGCTGGTCTATGAGACATTCCAGATATGTGAGAGACTCAATGTTTTATCTACACTGGGTCTGAGGTTGGTAGAGCCACCTTGGGTTGGGATGTCATCCTAATGGAATGAGTTCATGGTTCTGTTCTCAGGGACTGCTGAAGCCTTGGTCTGTCCCTATGTGTGTGTGTGTGTGTGTGTGTGTGTGTGTGTGTGTGTGTGTGTGTGTGTGTGTCTGTGTCTGTGTCTGTGTCTGTGTCTGTGTCTCTATCTGTGTGTGTTTGTAGGTAGAAGAAGTGGGCCTTGAACTCAGGGCATAGGTGTTGTTCCTGACCTTCTGAGTTGAAAGCTAGTGCTCTGACACTTGAGCCACAGGTCCATCTCTATCTATTTGGTAGTTCACTGTAGATAAGAGCCTCAGAGCCTTTCCTGCATGGGCTGACTTTGATCTGTGATCCTCAAACCACAACCTCCTGAGTAGGTAGGATGACAGACAAGAACCACTTGTGCCAGATTTGTGTGTGTATATGTGTGTGTGTGTGTGTGTGTGTGTGTGTGTGTGTGTGTGTGTAAAAGTGGGTTGTAACAAGGAGCGCTGGACCCTTTCCTAACTTCTAACTGCTACCTTTGGGGGGTGCATGGATGTTGTGTCTTAGGTTTGGGGCCTGGAAGGGTGAAATGCTTAAATTATAAGACCAAGGGATCGGTGTTCCCTGGAGCTGTCTACTCCCTTGTCCCTGGTTGGTGGCAGAGGGAGCTTGGGAGGACCTGGGGATGGGACCCACAGGGGGTGGCTCCTCAGGGGGACAGAGGGCATGGCCAGCACTTAGTCAGGATGCCAAATCTGTTAGTATGGAGCTCACTGGATGGGTCAGACTCTGGGTCTTCTCATCATGAGGTCTGATGTGTGAGGCCAGCCCAATTTTAGATCTTGACCTATGATCCTCAGATCTCAGCCTCCTGAGTAGCTAGGATTATAGACATGAACCTCTGGCACAGGGCCTCTGATTCTTTTTGGTATATTAACGTTTGAATTCAAGGCCTTAGGCTTGCCAGTCAGGTATTCTACCATGAAAGCCAAGCCTTTCTGTCTTGGGCAGTTCTGAGATCGAGACTCAATATATGCTCAGGCTGGGCTGGATCACGATCCTCCTGTGACAGGTGTTGGCCACCATGACTGGTTCTCTATGCTAGAAAGGCTAGAAAGGTAGCACCACGTTTAGTCATCAGTTTAGATGGATTGTCCCAAACTCTTAGTCCACAGCAGCTGATTCTTGACCACAGTTGAAGCTCTGGGCCTTGACCATAGGACCTCAGTGTCCTCCTGGGACAGTTGTGAGGAAACAGGGGATCACTATAGGGGGATCACTGGAGCAGGGCCAGGCATAGAAAGAGCGGTCGCCAGATATGGTTCTTGGAAATTCTGTGAGCATATGACAGGAAGATACCCTTTAAGGGCTCAGATGAGGCCTGTTATTTATAGTGCAACAGGTATGGGATTATGAAAGAAAATATGGCTCTCTTTCATCCTTACCCTATCCCCATGAGGAAGGGGATCCTTCACTGTGTTCAGTTTTGCAGCTGGGGAAAATGAGGCATGAAGAAGCTGGGTGACCTATTCATGACCCCCAGTTCAGAGGAAGCTCAGCCTGACTTCTTTGCCATGCTCCCTATGACAATGGCTGCTATTCAGTCCACTTGTTGTGGTGGAAAGTCCACTTCTTGTCAGTCCTGGGGCTTGAACTCTGGGCCTGGGAGCTGTCCCCAAGCTCCTCAGTTCAAGGCAGGTGCTCTAACACTTGAGCCCTCAGCAGCACTTCTGGATTTCTGGTGGCTCTTTGGAGATAAGAGTCTCACAGACCATTCCTGCCTGTGCTGGCTAAAAGCCATGATCCTCATACCTCAGCTTCCTGTACAGCATTATGCCTGTGCCATTGGCATCAGGCATAAGTCCAAATCTTTCTTCCTTTTTTTTTTCTTTCTTTCTTTCTTTCTTCCTTCCTTCCTTTCTTTCTTCCTTCCTTCCTTTCTTTCTTTCTTTCTTTCTTTCTTTCTTTCTTTCTTTCTTTCTTTCTTTCTTTCTTTCTTTCTTTCTTTCTTTCTTTCTTTCTTTCTTTCTTTCTTTCTTTCTTTCTTTCTTTCTCTCTCTCTCTCTCTCCCTCTCTGTCTCTGTCTCTCTCTCTGTCTCTGTCTCTGTCTCTCTCTTTCAGGAACTGGTTTAATGGGTCCTGGAGGAGGTGGCTCAGTGTCTCCATGTGGCAGGGACCCATGGTGACCCTCTCATTCTGGAGGTAGGCTGTGGATCAGGAGCTGTCTTGCTCAGCCTGTTGAAATGGCTCCCTGAGTTAAGCCCCTCTGTGCCTGGGCTAGAAGTTGACGGTTATTCATTGTCCATCCATCCTCTGAGTACTTCCCCACTACCCTCTGCTAAGACAGTTAAAGGAAAGTGGATGAAGAGGCATCATGTCCAACCACCCAGCACGATCCTGGGCCTCTGATCCTCACCACCATCTATCTGGCCAGACCCCGGTTATAAGAAAATGAATTCACTCTGTCTACTTCACTTTGTTGGGGTGTGTCATTTCAGGGAGGGGGCGGTGTGCAGAGGAAAGAATCCAGACCTGACGGTTCTTGGGGTACATTTGTTCTTGTGACAGAGCCAAGTCATTGCTATGGATAAGGAAGTAGCCGCCATCAAACTGATCAGGAATAATGCTCAAAGGTAAGTAGGCAGGCTGTTGAAGTATCAAATCCACCCATGATTACTTTCCACTCACAATAATGGGGATGCAGTGCAGGTGGCCGGCACTGGCCCTAGGAGAATATAAATGGATGGTAGCGTTCACCTGCTAGTGGCTCCCACCCATCATTCTGGTTATTCAGGAGGCTGAGGTCTGATGGTCATGACTAAGGGCCAGCACAGGCAGGAGAGTCTGTGATATTCTTATCTCCCCCAAACTACCTCCCACCATACCAGAAAAAGACAGATATGGTGCTATGGCTCAAGTGGTAGTGCCTCAGCCTTGAGTGAAAGAAGCTCAGGGACGACACCGAAGCCCTGAATCCAAGCCCTAGGACTCACAAAAAATAATAAAATAAATGAATAGTGGGCACCTGTTATCTTACTACCAAAAAGAAAGGATTCAGTCTTCTCTCTGGTAATTGTAGCAAAAGTAAGGGGCTTCCTTTGATGCCCCTCTAAACCTCCCCTTCTCTCCATTAGCTCTACAGGCTTCAGTTTCAGGATAGAATTCAGATCATCCCACTCAATGTGACCTTATGTACCCTCCCCTATCCACCTTCCTTGGGGTGGGGATCCTGGATGTACTCACCACTGGGAGGATGAGGCACTGCAGAGATGGGGGTAAGTATTCCCAAAACTCACACACACACACACACACACACACACACACACACACACACACACACTCACCTAGGCCAAATCAGACTAGCCTTTTCCAAAGGCACTTTATCTCCTTGGATTAACTGACTGAGCAGAGGAACTTGATCCCTTGTAAATGACTATTTTAACTAGGGCTTGCTTGTTGGCACGAGATAAACAAAGAAAGTGCCTGGTGCCCATCACCTCTGGCTCAGGTTCACGTCTGACACCCTGGCTACTTAGGAGCAAAGATCTGAGGATCAAAGATCAAAGCCAACCATAATCTGGAAAGCTGGTGAGAATCTACTCTCCATGGAACCACCAAAAAGTTAGAAGTGGAGCTGTGGCTCAAGTTGTGGAGCACCAGCCTTGAGCATAAAACTCAGAGAGACCGCTCCCAGAACATGAGTTCAAGCCCACACACAAAAAAGGCTCCATCTTGTCACCCCCAGACTGCCTGGGCCTTAAGTGCCCTCTCACAGAGTGTGATACAGCATCTGTCCTGGGTAGTGTATCAGAGCCTTCAGAAATTGGGTGGGGGAAGCCAGGCCTACTACTTCGTCTGCTCTTAACCCACACCAGCTGGAAGGCAGAGCATGAGAAGGCAGGCACCCTGCAGAGCAGAGAAGATCTTGCTCTGCCAGGGCGATTGGAGCGTGTTTTTTAGAAGTAGCACTTGAAAGGGAGTATTGCTTAACAAGGAGAATGTGACAGGAAGCACAGAGAGCAAAGATGCTGTAGATAAATTACAACATAATTGAGCATGTTTATTTCCAGCCAGGGCTGCTGGTGAGAAACTAAATATTGATGTACAAGACTATCCCGAGACAGGCCTGAGGGTTCACAAAAAAACAGCTATACAGGGTTGGGATTGTGTCTTAGCAGTAGTGGGCTTGCCTAGCACACAAAAAACCCTGGGTTCGATTCTTAGGTCCCACATACACAAAAAAAGCCGGAAGCGGCAACATGGCTCAGGGGGAAGAGTGCTTGCCTCAGTCAAAAGAAGCTCCTAGACAGTGCCCAGGCCCTGAAGTCAAGCCCCAGGAATGTGAAAATAAAATAGCACTCCTATGGACCTTGGTGACAGGTGGTTGGCTATGCCCTGTAGCTCTTAGTTGATCCATCCATGCTTAGTGTCTCCTTCTTTGACAGAGGGGAGCTGGACATTTCATCTGCCCTGGACACCCCTGGAGGTGGTTATCAGCAACACTCCCAACATCTTCCACCGGGACATGGAGTAGCTGGTCGCAGAAATCCTCAGGTACAAGTTGGATGGGGTGTGGGGGATACAAAGCAGCCCCCAGAAGCCCTAGCGGGTCTGACCTGTCCCAGAGGACCAGTCCATCCAGAGGAGGCAGATGGGAGCTTAGAGAGGAGTAGAGATGTGGAGGGGGCTCTTTAATGCCCATGGCCCTAACCAGATTCCAAGCCTCCCTTTGCTTTTTGTGAGGGAGATAGAAGGGTGTCTAGGTGGTAGTGTATAGAGGAGAACTAGATGGAAATTCTAAAGACTGAGACACCATAACCCTTGTGCTGGTGTCTCACGCCTGTCATTCTGGCTACTCGGGAGGCTGAGATCCAGAGGATCTCGTTTCCCAGCCCAAGCAGGAAAGTACCATGAGAGTGTCATCCCCAATCTCCAAACAGAAATGGCGCCATGGCTCAAAAGGTACAGAACTGGCCTTGAGCAAAAATCATCATCAGGGACAGTTCCCAAGCCCTGAGTTCAAGCCCTTCAACAACAACAAAAAAAAACATTAAAAAAAAAAACCAGATAGACACCCCTTGCTTGCAAGTGATGATAAAGCAATGGGGGTACTGTGGTTATGAGACCAGATGCTAGCCTAAGTGTACAGAAATTTCTAAGAACTCTCCAGGGTTGCCCCAGTGTGAAGTCACAGCAGGGTGGGCGTTGCCTTACCAACAACTCCAGAGGCCGTGGCCTGTCTTAGGCAGGGAGTGGGCTAATGGGAGCAAGGATGGAAAGGTAGTGTCAATTATATTCTCTCCATCCATGGAAATATAGTTTTGGATGCTGGTGTCAAAGTCTGAAGTGAAGAGTTGCATGTGGTTTGTAGCCTGACAGGTTGAGTTTCACCTGCTATAAGAAGGTAACTGAAGCCGGGTGCTGCCAGTGGCTCACAATTGTCATCCTAGCTATTCAGGAGGCTGAGATCTGAGGCTTGCAGTTCAAAGCCAGCTTGGGCAGGAAAGTCTGTGAGATTTTATCTCCAATGAACCACCAGAAAACCAGAGGTGGTGCTGTGGCTCCAGTGGTAGAGCTCGCACTTTCAGCTGAAGAGCTGAGGGACTGCGTGCAGGCCCATAGTTCAAACCCCTGAGCGACAACCAAAAATAAGGTGGATGAGTTTTCTGCATTGAGTTGTGTACAGTAGGAAATGCCATGCTATGTTATGAGCCATTCCAGACGTGTGAGAGGCTGAGATTTGTCTACAGTTGGTCTGAGGATGGTAGTGCCATCTTCTTGGGATTTGGGATGTTCCGGTGCTCAGGGACTGATGAGGCCTTGGGCTACCCCTGTGTGTGTGTGTGTGTGTGTGTGTGTGTGTGTGTGTGTGTCCCTCATCTTTCTCTGTCCCCTTCCTGGGTGCCTTTCTTCTTCTTCCTGACCTCGGATGTTGCCCCTCTTCCATTACAACCTTCCCTTTAGCCTCCTGTCAGGGTCTACAATGAGTCCTAAATTGCCAGAGACCTGCATATTCTAGCTTTTCATTGGGGCCCAAGTCCGGTGGTCCATATCTCTGGCCACCGCCAGGGGATTCTGGGTCAGCAGGGCCGGCTGGCATAGGTTCTCCCTTACATCTAGAGGGGTGGGGTTCAGTCATGGGATGTCTTGTCCTTTTCCTCAGCTGGGTCTCTGGGTGCATGTCCCTACCAGCAGGCTGGCAGTGGAGTGGGGGAAGGGTGGTTGCCAACTTGAGCTTGATAGCTGACTGAAGGCTGCCCAAGCAAGAAGGATCTTGGATTGCATGGGAGGTGAGACCCGGGTGGCTTGGAAGTCTGTTGTTGTCTAGGAAATGTCAACGAACATTATCACAGCAAATCTATCTTCCAGCCCCAGCTGGACCTCTTAGGTCTTCTAGACAATTCCGGATACCCAGAATACAGAGGCACAGAATTAAGATTCAAGGGCCAGGGAACTGGGGGATGAGAGACTGGTATGGCCAGTACCTCAATGTTCTGGGGCATTAGCCTTGACCTGGTTATGCCCTCCTTGCGTAAGTTCACTTCTTAACCCGTGGCTGGCCACACATGGGCCATTTGTGGCAGTGCTATGAAAGTGGCAGGAGCGAAAGTGAGATCTAAGATGACCACAATCTGGATTTATGGTCTGTGGGGGTGGGGATGGCAAAGGGTGTCTATTAAAAAAAAAGAAAAACATCTCAGAGCTGGAACTCAGGGCCTGGGCACTGTCCCTGAGCTAACACTCTACCACTTGAATCACAGATCACTTTTCACCTTCTTTAGTAGTTAGTGGAGAGAAGAGTCTCATGGACTTTACTGCTTGGGCTGGCTTCAAGCTGCCATTCTAAGAGCTCAGCCTCTTGAGTCGCTGGGATTGCTGATATGAGCAATTGGCTCCTGTTAAGGATGATAGTGGATGCATCTGCTTGCATTCGTGTTCGCATGCATGTGTGCATGTGTGTGTGCATATGTGTGTTTGTTTACTAGGACTTGAACTCAGAGCCTAGGTGATATCCTTTAGCTTGTTTGCACAAGGTTGGTGCTGTACCACTTGAACTAGGGTAGCTCTGCTTCCCAGCTTTTGGTGATTCATTGGAAAGAAGAGTCTGCCTAGGCTAGATTTGAATCTTGATTGATCCTCAGGTGTCAGCATTGAGTAGCTAGGATTATAGGCATGAGCCACTGGCAGCCAGTTGCAAGAATATCTTTTCATACGCTCTTCTGTTCTAATAGCTGTCTACTTGCCCTGGCCTAGATCTCTGACCTCCACTTCAGCTCCCAGCATCCCCTGACTGTGTGGAGAACATAAAGCTCAAACCTGATCCCATTTCTTTGTCCTCATGGGAGGGTATGTTTCTTCTGTAGCCTGGGGAAGGAGGGTAGCTGTAGATGGGTGCTCAGCTGGGGGAGGGGTAGTCTGTTTTAGCCAAGAAGGAAAGTGTGGCCAGATGCTAATAGCTCATGCCCACCTATTCCAAGCTCCTCAGGAGTCTGAGATCTGAGGATTGCCATTCAGAGGCAGACCAGCTAGAAAAGTCTGTGAGACTCTCTTCTGCAACTAGCCACCGAAAAGCTGGAAGAATTGCTGTGGCTCAAGTGGTAGAGTGCTAGTCCTGAAAGAAAAAGGTGAGGGACAGTGTCCAGGCCCTGAGTTCAAGCCCTAGTACCAAGATGTGTGCACGTATGTGCAAGCATACATACACATACAGACATACACACACACAGACACAGACACACACACACACAAACACACACACACACAGAAAAAGGTGGTAATGATGAGCTCAGCTAGAAAACTGGGGGCAGTCCTGAGGCATAGTCATAGTAAACTCTCAAGGCAGATCAAGTAGTTTCTCCCTAAGTCATTCTTGGGCTGAGGGGTCTGGGTCATGGCAGTAAGTTCCATGGAACCTGCCCCTCCATCCATTCACGGGGCCTCAGGACCAAGGGAAGGACACTATGGATGCTGGTTTGTAGTCGGCCCATGATTGCCCCATACACTGGCGAGGAAAGTAAGGCTCCGAGCCCTGTGACTCCTGGGATAGAGACTGCTACCAGCAGCAGCCTGCTAGCTGTGGATACCTGAGACTACAAGTCTTTCATGAGCCCAACTCAGCATCCACCCAAGGTGTGCCTGACAGATTCACATTCTTGTGATACTCGAGTGAGTGGGCATTACCTGCTGTGCCATCTTGCAGCTCCTGCCCCTCCTGGCCCAGAACCATGGTCTGAAATGTCGATTTATTGCTCAGATCCACAATGCAGCCATGACAGGTGCCATTCTGATGAACAGATTAATGACTTCCATGCTCCAAGGCTCGAACCTTCTCTGATACTGTAGCTTGCTCTGTAGGCAAAGGCCTCCAAAGAGGCTAGTCTCAAGATTTGTAGGATACCTAGACATTGGAAGAGCCTCAGTGGCTCACTGGAAAGTACTCTGCCTAGAGCCACAGAGTGAGGTCCAAGCAGGCAAGGTGTTGGTCATGGGACTTGAACTCTGGGCCTGGGGGCTGTCCCCCAGCTGTTCGGCTTACCACTTGAGCCACAGCACCACTTCTGGTTTTCTGGAGGTTCCTTGAAAATAAGAGTCTCCTAGACCTTCCTGCTTGGGCTGGCTTTGAACCGTGATCCTTACATCTCAGCCTCCTGAGGAGCTAGGAGGACAGGTGTGAGCCACCAGTGCCCGGATGATCTGGCCTTTCACCACAGTAGACTAGGAGCTTCTGAAAGCTTTTCTTTATTTTTTTAGGTGCAAGTACTGGGGCTTGAACTCAGGGGTTAGGCTCTGGTCTCTTAATTTTTTTCCTCAAGGTTAGCACTCTGCCACTGGTGCCACAGCTCCATTTCTGGCTTCTGATAGTTCATCATCAAGAAGAGTCTCACTAACTTTCCTCCCCTGAGCTGGCTTGACCCACGATCTCTAACTCAGTCTCCTGAGTAGCTAGGATTTACAGGGGTTGAGCCACTGGTGGCATTGGGCTAGAAGCTTTTCTTAAGCAAGTGTTCTTCCCTGCCTTTGACCTGACTCCTACATGCAAAGGAGGTCTGACGGTCAGGAGCTGTGAAAAATAAGCTTCCAGCCACAGGAAATGTCTGGGGTCTCTGGTAAAAAGCCAACTAATCTTCTCCCTGGGCCCCATTCTGGGACCCCACCCTCTGCCCTACCTGTGACTCAGGTACAAACCTTGACCCAGCCTTGAATGTCCTCCCAGACTTGTCTGAAGCCACAAAACCTTCATTCCACCCACACCCATCTACTCTACACCTCAGGACCTTTGCCCATGCTGTACCTTCTGCCTGAGGCTCTCTGTCCTGAATCCACATCTTAGAACTCCTGTGGAATTTTGGCATTGGTTATATCACCTCGTGGAGCAAGTCTTTCCTTCCCTTCTCCCTCTTTTTTTTAATATTGAGTTTCTAGAGATGGGACTTGTGCAGACCGACTGGCAAATGCTCTATCTTGTTGTGTGTGTGTGAGTGTGTGTGTGTGTGTGTGTGTGTGTGCATGTGTGTGCCAGTACTGGGGTTTGAATTCATGGCCTGGACACTATCCAGTCCCTGAGATTTTGTGCTCAAGGCTAGCGCTCTACTACTTGAACCACAGTTCTACTTCTGGCTTTTTGGGTATTTAATTAGAGAAAAGTTTCTCATATAGACTTTCTTGCTTCCAATTGAGATCCTCAGATCTCAGCCTCCTGAGTAGCTAAGATTACAGGGGTGAGCCACCAGCACCTGTCCTCTACTCTACCTCTTATCTATAACTTCAGCCCTCCTCTGAGTCCCAGAGCAAAATATCACACCAGGATGACTTTTTTCTTTTTGACAGTCTTGGGGATTGACCTCAGGGCTCCACATACCCCTGAGCTTCATTTGCTCAAGGCTATCACTCTATCACTTAAGATACCATACCACTTTTGGCTTTTTCTGTTTCTGTGGTACTGAGCAATTGAACCCAGGGTTTGTGCATGCGGGCTAGGTAAGCACTCTACCACTAAGCCACAATCTCAGCCCAAGGCTCCCTTCTAACGGGAGTTATGAGGGTGGGGTTTATTGGCTTACCCCCTTTGGTGTAGAAATCTCTATTTCATATCTTTGCCATTATTTGGGACCAGCCTTTGACTCGGCAATGAAGAATGATAAATGAGTGATAGCCACAAGCCCCAGAAGTCTAGGCTCACATCCTACAGAAGGATAGAGAATATGGAGCCAGAACCTTTGACAACTCTTACAGCCTAGGAACTGTGCTTTCCCTGGAGGCAGTGGCTGGCTGTATGGTGTCCCGATGGGACACCTCGGCCAGAACATAAGACTTCAGTTCTTAAATGGCAGAGAAGGATGCTTTGTTCATGTTGCCCACTCAGACTTTGTATTCTCTGGGGGCTTGTCCCAGCTTGCCCAGGTTGGGGGGCTGGGCATGGGCAACCTGCTGAATACCCATTGTCCATACACAGATACATGGAGTTATTGTCTCCTTTTTTATTTTTGGCAGGTCCAGGGTTGTACTATGAGCCTAGGCTCTGTCCCTGAGCACCTTGTGCTCGAGAGTAGTGTTCTACCCTTGAGCCACAGCCCTATGCATGGGGTTTTTTTTCCTGTGATCTCTTAGAAAGAAGAGTGTCATGGACTTTCACACCCTGGCTGAATTCAAATAGGCATTCTCTACATCTTGGCCTCCTGAGGAGCTAGGATTACAGACAGGAGCCACTGGCACCTTGCTTACTTTTCTTCTTTTTATTTTTTTAAATCGTAACAATCTGAAATCTTCACGGTGTCATTCCAATGGTTTACATTCTAATTAAATGACCCAGGCCTGGAGTTTGAATGCTAGGACTGCCATCCACAAATGGAGGGAGAGCCAGACAAACTCATTCCTGTTCATGTGAATGCTTATGGAGTGTTTTTAAAGGAACAATAAATGTGCAGTGGATTCATTACCCTATTTTAAATGACCACACAAAAATTATTGGATTTATGTCTTCCATTCTAACACCATGGTATAATTAAGGATATTGATTAATTTTTAATTAATGCTTTTACAAGTATTCAACCCGGATACTTCATTAAATGGAGGCAAATTTTAATAACTAATAATTGGTAATAACTTATAATTTAATATCCTCACAGTCCCAATCTCTGTATATGTATATATATGTGTATATGTTTATAACTATCTTTCTATCTACTTCAATCTACACATTTATCAATGTATATACATTGATAATATATATAATAATAATGGTAATAGTGTATATATATACATTGATAAATATATACATATATACATACATACATATATATATATACATATATATATATATATATATATATATATATATATATATATATATACGGGGCACTACTGTGGCTTGATCACAGGTCCTCAGAACTTCCTGGCAGCTCAGTTTGCAGGAGGCTGGTCTGCTAAGACTGTGACCCTATTTATGGATTGGGCATTGTAGGTTGTGAGATGAAATCATAGCATGGCCAAAAATTTATTCGTGGAGTAAGAAGCCAATTTTGACACATTATTTACCTTCTCTGTGAAAGTCCTTGGTCTCAGTATGATGTATAATCCATATGCAACTATATCCTATGTGATATGATTTAATAAAAGAAATGTGACATGTGTATATACTAAATACTAAATAAATAAGGGTAATAAATGTCATATGCAGTAACCCATGTATGTAAATAGATCTCATATATTAATATTACTTTTTCCAGTGCTGGTGCTTCAATTCAAGCCCTGGGAACTGGTCTGAATTTCTCATCTTCAAGGACGGTGAGCCTTTCCTCTTCACCCTGACCCTGGGTTCAAATCCCAGCCCTACTAGAAAAATGGTGCAAATACCAAACCAGGGTCTTATTATTATTATTATTGTTGTTGTTGTTATTATTTTGGCTAAGCACGGGGCTTGAACTCAGGTCTTGACATCTCTGCCACAGCTGGTGGTGGCATCCTAGGACCCGAGTTCAAATCTCGGGGTGGCAAAAAAAAATAAAAAAAACTGTAAAAGAGAAGCATAAAACTGAAAAGTTCAAGGAGGTAGTTTTACTTTATTTTCCCTTGTATTGTGACCACCCTGGGTCTAAATGACAATGCCCAAAAAGTGTACATTATCTTGCATTGCTGATGTTTGGCGGGGTATTAGGGAAGCCATAGCCAAAACCAGCAACTTAGGCCTGGAGGTCGAATCCCAGGACTGCCACTAATGAATGGAGATTCTCAGAAACCTATTCCCATATATATCCATAGGAATGGAATGTTATAAAAGTAACAATTAAATTAGTAGTTAGCATACGATATTATAAAATTATACACAATTATACCATATTGACTAATTTTCAATGAATACTTTATTATGTATTCAATCATGATACTTAAAAAAGGAAGGGATAATTTAATTGCCAATAATCGGTAGTAATATTGTATATGCAAATTCATAATATACAGACATCTCTCTCTTGTTTTATACATATGCATCTATTTGTCTATCTACCAATCTATACATTTATCTGTTCATACAATTGTCACTCATGAGGCTTAATGATATAATGTTCGCCTAGTAAGTACAAAGCCCTGTGTTCGATTCCCTTCTACTGTGTACACAAAAAAATCCAGAAGTCGTGCTGTCACCCAAGCAGTCGAGCACTAGCTTTGAGCATAAAAACTTAGGGAATGTGTCTAGACCCTTACTCTAGACTGGCACCAAAAAAAAAAAAGATAGAATGTTCTGACTGTAATGATGTAAGTATAGGACTACAAATACCTCATTACAAGTATAGGACTACAAATACCTCATCACAGAGCAAGCTGGGAGTCTGGTGCTGACAGCTGCGATCTAACCTGACAAAATGTCCCATGATACTAATATCTTATATTCACCACTTAGAAACTTGAAGTGGAAGCTGGGCATCGGTGACTCACGCCTGTCATCCTAGCTACTCAGGAGGCTGAGAGATGATGATCATGGTGTAAAGCCAGCCTGGGCAGGAGATTCCTTGAGCTGAAGAGCTCAGAGACAGCACGGATGCCCAGACTTGAACTCCTCCTACTTACAAGAAAGAAGGAAACCTGAAGTGGAGTGCTGGGACCTTGTGTTAGGGGTAGAGTGTTTTGCATGTTTGAATCCTTAGTACCACATCCCTAGAAAAAGTCTGAAGTGGCTCTCTGGCTCAAGTGGTAGAGTGCTATCCTTGAACAGGTGAAACAGGTACAATGCTCATGTCCTGAATTCAAGCTCTAGGACTAGTTTATGCACACACACACACACACACACACACACACACACACACACACACACACACACACACAGAGCAGAAGTGAAGTTGTGACACAAAATGGTAAAGCACATGAATTCTGCTCTGAGCTCATGGTCATCACCCTGGCCCTGTGTTCAACCCCAAAACCTAGCCACCCAGGGCCTGACTAGGAGAGGACAAAGGTTTCAACACCTGATAAGCTGCAGCAGACCTAGATGACAGGAAGCATTGTGATTTTGCACAAGTGCTTAGATTTAGCAAACATCCAGAATCTTAGGGAGGCACCACCATTGCAAATTAGGAATCTTTTCATTAGGTTCAGCTCCCTAGTTGTCTGCCAGAAGGACTCTTGAATTAATTGTAGCAGTTTGTCCCAACATTGGAACATTTTCTCACAAAGACAAGACAAGTGCAGGGAACTTGGCCTGCCACAGGAGGTGGCACAAATGAAGACTTCCTGTCAAAACAGAACACTTGGGAGAGAGTTAGATTGGGGTACAAAGAGGCCTTTTTCTCCTGGCCTTCAGAGCCCATCCATACTTATCCTCACTAATTGCCCAGGATAAATTGTTACATAGCTGTACAGGAGTCGAGCTTTTTGTCTGCCTGTTCCAATAGTGAGGCAGACCTCCTCCAGCAGGCTGGGGTGTGCAGAAACCCACAGGGTACCCTGGGAACAGTGAAGGGAACCCCGGAACATACACTGTCTTGAAAACACTGTCTGTGCTATGAAATCATTCTATTCAAAGCAAATTTCCTAGCTGTGTGCCTTTCTTCATAGCGACCTTGGATGTTCACCGATAGAAATACGTTCATACACACACAGACACATGGAATTAATGGCTCTTTTTTGTGGCTTTTTAATGGCTTTTTTAATGGCTTTTTTTAAGCTTGAACTGTGAGCCTAGACATTGTCACTGAGCCCCTTTTGCTGAAGGAAGCACTTTATTGTCTTAAACCGTGATTACCCTAGGCTGGGGTACAGCATTTACACCCACAGATGATCCGGGGATCCTAGGACCCGAGTTCAACTCCCAACAACTGGCAAAAATACGTCAAACCAAAAAAAAACCCAAAAAAAGGAGGAAGAAAAAACCAAAAAGTTTTACACAACCATTTTATCTCTTTTTCCTTGGCACTGTGACCATCCTGGGTCTCAATGACTCAGCTGGAAAATTGTATGTCACCTTGCATGGCCTAAGGCTCCTAGGCTGTCAGTGAAGCCTGAGCCCAACAGAGACACCTGGGCCCTGAGTTCCATGATCCTGGGACTGCCACCTATACACGGCTGAAGATCCTAGGACACTCGTTTCTATCTATAGGAACACTAATAGAATGTTTGACAAATACTAATTTAATTACTAATTAGCTAGTCTTTCTAGTATAAGATTGTATGCAATAAATATGTCATTGATTAATTTAACTAGTACCTTATTAAGTCTTCTACCATGAGTAATTAATGGAGGCATAGTTTTAGAACAAATAATTGGTAGCAATAGAATATATAAAAATAAGATATAGAGAGACATCAATTTATATAGTTATACACTAGAATCTACATAAATATCTGTCTCTCTATATATACATTTATTTATAGATGAATATACATATGTAAATACACACACACAGCAATCTACACACAGCAATCTACACATCTATCTGTTTATATATTGGCCACTCCTAGGCCTTGATCACAGGTCCTCAAATTTGCTCACCAACTTCACTTGCATCAGACTGTTGTGCTAACATTAACCCATTCATGAAGTACGCCTTCTAGGCCTGGAGTACAAATCACAGAACTGCCAAAAACTTAATCCTGGTGGAAGAAGCCAATTGTCTCACTTGTTTTCCTTATCGGCGAAAGTCCTGGATTTCAGGAATGATGAATAATGCAAATCTATGTCCAATGTAATATGATGTAAAAAATGTTATATGTGTAATCATACTCATTAAATTCATAAAAATAAATAAAACACAAAATAAAATGAATAACTACACTAACCACAATATGCAGTAAATGTGCAAGTAAATATAAATCATGTATTTAAAATGTATACGAATATTATTTTTTTTCGAGTGCTAGGACTTGAACTCAGGCCCTGAGAACAGGCTTGACTTTCTTGTCCTCTAGCACCGTGAGCTTCCTGTTCCCCCACAATGCTGCAGATTTACCCAGACCCTGAGTTCAAATCCCAGGCCTGGCAGAAAAAATGGCGTGAATTCCAGGCCAAGGATCCTCAATGATTTTTAAATATTTTTAATATATTTATTTATTTATTCATTTATTTTTGTTTTGTCAAGCTCAGGGCTTGAACTCAGGTAGTGGCAACTCTGCCTCAGCTTTGATCACTTTAGGCTGGGGTGTAGCCACTGTACCCACAGCTGAACCTGAGTTCCTGGGTCCAAAAGACTGACAGGAAAAAAAAAATGAAAAGACAGATAAAAATCCGGCAACTTGCAGATGGCTCCGGTTTTACATTTGCTTTTTTTGCAAGGTAACCATCCTGGATTTGAATGACATGACTAAAAATTGTTTGTAACCTGGCGTTTCTGAAGGTTGGCGGGCTACCAGGGAAGCCATAGGCCAACTCGGCAACATAAGCCCTGTGTTAGAAGCCCATTCCTGTCCCTTACCAATGGAGGGAAATCCAAAAAGTCTCTTTCCTATTCATAGGAATACTGATGGAAGGTTGTGAATGTCAAGGTTGAATTAGTTGTTCCTGAAAGATACTACTATTAAACAGAGTGATTTTAGGATGTCGATGGATTTTAATGAATATTTTGACACATTAACATAATACTTTTAATACCATGGATGGAATAGTTTCAAGACAGAGGTTGATTTAATTAAAAATTCATTAAGGATGGAAACAGTCATATTAATTACATGGAGGCATAATAAATACCCAAGTGTTGGTAAGAATGTAGTCTATATAACTGAAGAATATAGAAACCTTTGACCCTCTATAAAGATCTATATTTATTTGTTTTGTTTTTTGTTTCAGGGCTTTTTTGTTAGAATATGCTACAGAGGAGTTACAATTACATGGTCAAGATAAGGAGTACATTTCGTACCAAGCATTGTTGCCTCCTCTTTGTTTCCTCTTCCCATGCCTTCACATACTACCCCCTTCCCCGCACCAGGTCCCCCCCCCCCGTACCAAAGTTGTAAAGTTCGGTTTTCGACATAACAAATTGTACATCTCATTGTTGCAATGGGTCCACCTGTATCATTTTTCCTCCACAAATTATACCAACATCAAATACAGCGAAAGCAGGGGTGATACCATGGGGTACGGACATACAATGCAACATAGAAATCATCTTATAAATATGTTAGAAACAATTGCATGAAAGGAAACAAAACAAAAAAAAACATTTGAATACTTATCTTGGGGTTCATTCCCCTAACATCAACTTCATTTGACCTTTTCTGCTTGACTCAGACATATACCAGTTATTGCATATACGGGAACCATGGTACCTATGTTTCTTTGGGCGTGGCTTACTTCACTTAATATAATTTTTTCCAAATCTTTTTTTCTTTGAAATTGCTCAGTGTCAGGTAGGTTGTATAATTCGGGTGCAAATCTATATACTATGTAATAGGATGTCATAAAGGTAAGAAATATCATAGGTGGAATAATTCTCACTACAATAAATGAAAAACAATAATAAATGATTGAAAAATAAATGATTGAATTAGTAGTGAATCATTCTGGGATAAAATTAGACGGAATAATTGTAGGAGGTAGATTAAGTTTAATTAATATTTTATTAATCATTTACAGAATAAAAATTACATAGAGATATGATTAAATACTTAATAATTGATAGTAACACATGATGCATAATTTAACTATATATAGACAGCTGTCTCATTCTATAAAATATGTAATTATATGTATGGATGTATGTACATATATGATAAACAATAACAGGATATTGAGTAATTATTAATTAATGATTTATTAATTATTCAACTGGAACACATCATTAAATGGAGACATAATTTAATACCTAATAATTGCTAGTAATATTATTTATAATTTAATAATATACAGACATCGCTGTGTGTATATAATATTTATATAGAGCAATCTCTAAGTATACCTTGTTCACTCCTGGTTTCGGTGGTTGAGTGCTCGCCTAGCAAGCACCATGCCCTTGGTTCGATTCCTCAGTGCCACATAAACAGAATACCGGGAAGTTCTGAGGTCTTTCAATCAATTGAGTGCTAGCCTGGAGCACAAATTCTTAGGGACAGTGTCTAATCCCCTACTCAAGTCCCAGGACTGCTGCCACAAATGCTAGGAGTCTGGTGCTGACAGCTGCCACCTAACCTGACTTAGCCAGATGTAAACACTGCAACCCAGCTCCATGGAACCAGACACAACTGGCTCACCCCCATCATCCTAGCTGCTCAGGGGCTTTAATACCCAGTTCTGGCAGGAATTCTGTGAGACTCTTTAAAATGTGGCTCCAAGTGGTAGAGCTCCGGCCTTGAACAAATGTTATTAAAGTAAAATCTCCATGTTTTGAGTTCAAGCCATATGCTTAATCCCCTCCGCAAAAAAACCCACCACTATAAACCATTAGATGTGAACTTGTGTGAAATGTTCCTCAAAGAATGGTGATAGTGATGAAAGCACACTAATTCAAATAACAGCTTGTGGAATAGAGCTATGTGCGGAGTCCTTCATAAGGTGCTCTGTGCTGAGTCCTGCACATGGTGCTATGTACTAAGTCATTCACAGGGTGCAGTGTGCTGAGTCCTGCATTGGGTGCTCTATGCTGGGTCTTTCATAGGATGCTGCGTGTTGAGTCATGAAAAGAGTGCCATGTGCTGTGTCCTTCACAGGTGCATTCTTTCATTGGGTCCTTGTAAGAGCTACACACTGAGATGATTATGCAGACAAGAATATTGAGGCTCAGATATGTCCCCACGGCAGGGACAAAATTATGTATTACTGAAGACTAGTGAGTTGTCTCTTTCAGACAATTTTTTTTCTTTCTGTTTTTTCACAGTCATGAACCTTGAGCTCGGGGCCTAGGCGCTGACCCTTACCTCTTGGGCACATGCCTAGCACTCCACCACATGGAGCCAAGGAACCCCTTGCAGCAGAGTGCCACTTGGGGTCGATAGCTGAGGTTTGTCATCCAGGCTTCTCAAGAAGCTGAGATGTGAGGATCTGAGTTTCAAACTATCCCAGACAGAAAAGGTCCCACGAGACTATTATCTCCAATTCACCACTAAGAAACCTGAAGTTGAAGCTGGGTGCTTGTCGCTTATGCCTGTCATACTAGCTACTCAGGAGAATGAGATCTGAGTATCATGGTTCAAATCTAGCCTGGGGAGGAAAGTCTTTGAGACACTTAGCTCCAATGGACCACCAGAAAACATGAAGTGGTGCTTTGGCTCAAGTGGTAGGGCACAAGACTTGAGCTGAAGAGCTCAGGGACAGCACCCAGACCCAGACTTCAACTTCTACAACTAACAACAACAAAAAAGACAGAAGCAAACTAACAAACCTGAAGTAGAGGGCTGGGAATGTGCCTTAGGGGTAGAGTGCTTTGCATCTATGAAACCCTGGACTTTATTTCTCAGGACCACAACACTAGAAAAAGGCTGCAGTGGCTCTGTGGCTCAATTGGGAGAGGGCTATCCTTGTACAAGAGAAACTAGGTACAGTGCTGAGTTCCAGCTCCAGGACTGGTATATGCACACTCACACAGACACATACACACACACACACACACACACACACACACACATGAACACACACACACACACACACAGACCAGAAGTGAAGTTGTGACACAAAATGTAAAAGCATTGGTTTTCTGCACTGAGCTCATGGCCAGCACCAGGCCCTGTGTTCAACCCCAAAATCTAGCCACACGGCCTAACTAGGAGAGGTCAAAAGTTTCAATATCTGATGAGCTTCACCAGCCCTAGATGACAGGAAGCTTTGAGATATCCGACATGTGCTTGGATTTCCCAAGCTTCCAGAAACCTAGGAGAGGCATCATAGGCCCATCATCTCCAACAATGAAACATTTCATTAGGTTCAGTGCCCTAGTTATCTGCCAGAAGGACTCCTGAATTATATTGATCACTGTATCTGAACACAGGAATATAGTCTCACAAAGGCAGGATAAGTGCACAGGACTTGGCCTGCCATGGGAGGTGGCACAAATGAAGGCTTCCTGTCAAAACAGGGCACTGGGGAGAGAGATCGCTTGGGATACAAAGAAGCCTTTTTCTCTTGGCCTTCAAAGTCTGCCCACACTCATCATCACTAACTGACACAGATGGAGTTGTTTGTTAAACAGCTGAACAGGAGTGAGGCCATTGTCTGCATATCCAGACAATGAGAGAGACTTCTTCCAGCAGGCCTGGGATGCAGAGAAACCCTCAGGCTACAATGGGAACAGTGAGGTGAGCCCCGGAACATGCACTGTCATGAAAGCAATCTCTGTGTTATGAAATCATTGAATTGAAAACAAATTTTCTGGATTGGTGCAATTCATAATAGCTACTCTGGAGATTCACCTACAGGAATACATCCATATACACAGAGACATGGAGGTACAGGCTCTTTTCAAAGGGCAGGTCCTGGGGTTGATCTATGAGCCTATGCATTGTCCCTGAGCTCTTTTGCTCAAGGGTATTGCATTAACATTGAATCACAGCCCCACTTCTGGGTTTTTCTGTGATCTCTTAGAAATAACAGTGGCATGGACTTTCCTATGCTGGCTGGATTCAAACTCAGATTCTGTACATCTCAGCCTCCTGAGTCAGCCACCACTGGCTCTTGCCATTCTTTTCTTCTTCATTTTTTAATCAGTACAATCTGGCTTCTTAACAGGGTCATTCCAGTAGTTTGAATTTATAAGTAAGCTATTCCAATGTTCTTTATAGCTGCTTTCTCTGAGAAGCATTTTCTCTCATCTTCTCTTCTGGTCACAGGTTTGAAGCCAAAAGTGAGAAATGAGTGGTCACAGGATTTGGCAGCTAATTTCCACATTACATGCCAGCTTTGTCACTTAGCCTTGAGCTGCAGTGAATTTACTCTCTAAGGATGAGAGAACCGAAAGCTGGAGCAATCCTCATACTGTCTGCATTGCTCCTTTTGCCTATAAAATGACCTAATAATTATGAGTTTTGTGTGTCTCCAATCTTAATTATCTAGAACACACTAGAAGCATCTGCATGTTTCTGTTTTTCTCTAGTACCTCCTGAGATTTAGACTAAGGTTTTGTGTAGAGGGGCTCCTCAGTGAATCCCTGAGAAAGCTGCTTGCAGTCTCCTGGGGAGATCACAATTCAAAGTCAGCCCGAGCAGAAAAGTCTGTGAGATTCTTATCGCCAATAAACCACCAGAAAACCAGAAGTGGAGCAGTGTCCAAGAGGGTAAAGCTCCAGCTTTGAGAAAGCCGAGCAGGAGACACAGGCCAGACCAGGCAAGAAAGCCTGGGAGGCACTTATGTCTAATTAATGACCAGATGGCTGGAAGTGGAGCTGTGGAGGTCGAAAAGCCTCAGCCTTATACGAAACAGCTGAGGAATGCATTGGGCCCTATGTTTAAGCACTGGGATAGCTTCTCTATTCAAAAAGAGAAGGCCAAGTTTATGTTTCAGTGCACTACCTACTTATTTGTGTATATTACCTCCCTGAGTGCAAACAGACCATATGCAATGCTTCTCCTTTTATTTACTGGTTCATTTTTCAGATATGCTCGTTGCACATACTGCACCATTCTCTTCATTTCAGGCCCATGGCTTTTCTCTTCCAGGGTTCCAGGCCTGTGTCCTTATATGATGCACACTTAAGCTCTCAGCAGTCTTCATTTACATTTTATTATGAGGCCAATGCAGGAACAACCACAAAATCAGGCAGGGGAAGAGAAGATAAGGTTTTGTAGAAATCACTAGTATTCAGAAAATTAAATTTGGGATGTAAAATGGTAGCATACTTATGTTAAAAACTACCATGAAGAAAAAGATGGGGATGCGGACTTGGATTACTGAAAGAGTGCTTGCCAAGCATGCAAGAAGCCCTGGGTTTGATTACTGAGTATCACATACACAGAAAAAGCCAGAATTGGTGCTGTGGCTAGACCTGGCAAACAGAAACCTACGTAGGTAGGTAGGTAGGTAGGTAGATAGATAGATAGATAGATAGATAGATAGATAGATAGATAGATAAATAGATAGATAGATAGATAGATAGATAGATAGATAGATAATAGAAAGAAAGATAAATAGAAAGAAAAATAGATAGATAAATAGATAGATAGATAGTTAGATAGAAATATGATAGATTAACCTGGTCTTGGATGTCAGGAGGAATGAAGGGAACAATTCCCAGTCATGATGCCTTCTGCAGGGTTACAGCCACCAGCATCGCCTTCACACAACCACAGAGCAGGAAGACTGTCTCTTTCCCACTTCTCAGGCAGCCAAATGTCCCAGAGCCAAGAGGGCAGAGCCAGGTTATAACTCAGGTGCTTGGAGACAGAAGAGAAAGGTCCGTGCTTCTCCTTGGACTGGGAATTTGCATGAATGATGTGCAGAATGAAGAAAGGAGAATGGACTGGCAGAGGTAGAAGAATGGTCTTTAAATCTGATATACGGAGAGTCAATACCCCACTCCTTAAGACCAGAGAGCAGGGTTTTTCTTCTCTGTTCCTCCCCTCTCCCCACTAAACTGACTCTCTATTGTTATCCTAAAGATAGCCTGAGGCTCTCTTCACCTGAGGGAGGAAGGTTAATTGGTCATTATTTGAAGAGGGTGAGAAAAGCCTGACCCTGGTGTAACTCTAATAAATGTTTCAGGGTTTCCCCCATTGCTGGCTTTTGCAGCTGACTTCCCTGTTGAGTGTGTACATTCTGCCTCCTAATCCTGCAGACCCAAGTCTCTTCACCTAACCTGACTTTTGCAACCATTTTCTGTCCTTCAATTACCATGTTACACTGGAGTTTTTCTGCAAACAGTGCTAGGGCTTGGATCCTGAGAACTTCATTTGAATCCAGGATGGTTCAATAATTTTTCTTTCCTGCTTCTATAGCTCGAGAACTCTAAGAACATTTAGAGTGCAAGTAACTTCTTATGACCCAGGGAAACACAGGAAGCTTTTGAACATCTGACCCTTCAGAATTGGAAGTCAGAGTGTCATAGACCTTTCTGCCCTGGCTGGCTTCACCCTGTGATCCTGAGACCTCAGCCTCGTGAGCTAGGGTGTTGGGCATGAGCTACTGGTGCTCTTCTAGGTTCATAAATGTAATAACATTGACAATACAAGTCAACTGCTTATCACATAGGGCTCGGGAAGCATATGAAGCCTTTCAACAATGGACCTTTAAGAACCATGTATGACACAAGGTTATAATGCTAGAGTCTAAGAGGCTGGGAATATAAATCTGCTACATTTGAACCTGGAGCTCTGACTCCAATTCTGTTGTACATCAGTGTTCTTTTTCCAGAGAATGTTCTCCTAATTAGCAAATAGGAAAATACTTTGATTAAACCTCACTTTTTTCCAGTTGTGTGTCTTGATCTCAAGTCTGGGCACTGTCCCTGAGCCCATCAACTCAAGTCGAACACTCTACCACTAGAGCCACAGCACCAGGTGGGGTCTTTTGGTGGTTCACTGGAGATGACAGTCTAACAGGTTTTCCTTGCCTAGGTTATCTTTGAACATCTCTCAGCCTCCTGAGAAGCTAGCATTTCAGGTGTGAGCACTGGCATCTGGCATATTGTTTTTGTCAGTCCTGGGGCTTTATCTTAGGGCCTTGGTACTATCTCTGTGCTTCTTTTTTTCAAGGTTAGCCACTTGAACCACTCCACAGCTTCTGGCTTTTCCTTAGTATGTGTCACTGAGGATTCAAACCCTGGCATTCATGCATGCTGAGGGAGCAAGCTCTTTACCACTAAGCCACATTTCTTGCCCCACCCTTAAAATTTTATCCTTCAATTTGCCTATCCTCAGGAAAAGGCTTCTGAGTATAAATCATCTTAAGAAATCTCTATAGGAAGATGTCCAAAGATAAGAAAAAACTCAGGGAGGATGTGAAGGGATGAGAAGGGGAAACAAAGGAGGAGGCTACAATGCTTCATAAGAAATGTACTCATTATCTTGCACATGTAATTGTAACCCCTCTCTACAGTATTTTCACAAAAAAAGAAAAAGAAAAAAAAGAAAAAGCTCATACTTGAATAGACTCTAAACATGTGAAGACTTTGACAAATGGTTCCATTCAATTATGTACTATGTTTCAACACTTAATAAAATATTAATGAAAAATGAGTCAATGTCCTAAATTATTGTGTATAATTTTATAATAGATGTGCAAAATGTAATAAATATTATGTGTATAATAATACTAAATACAATAATCAATAAATAAATGAATCAAATAAAAATAAAATAAAAATCAATAATAAAAATAATAATATGAAATTAACATATATGTAAGTATATATCATACATTCATTACACATGTATAGAAATATTTTTTCCCATTGCAGGGCCTTCATTCAGGCCCTGGGAACTCTAGCCTGAATTTCTTTTCCTCAAGGACAGTGAGCTTCGCCTTCACCCATGTTGCAAAAGAGTTACCTGGATGGTGAGCTCAAATCCTAGCAATAGCAGAAATACTGGCCCAGTTCCAAGACAGTGACTTAATTTTTTTTAATGGAAGCAGTTATGTTTATTCAGTTCCATACTGAACATTAAAAATAGGCAGTGTAGAATTTTGTACAGCTATTCAGATTTCCTTCGTTTACCTCCAAAGTGCTTCTCTGAAAAGTAATATGTTTCTTTTTTGTATGTTCTTTATTGTAAAAATGTTGTACAGAGGGGTCACAGTTACATAAGCAAGGTAATGAGTACATTTCCCATTGAGCATTGTTGCTTCCTCCTTTGTATTCCCCTTATCATCCCTTCCTCCCATCTTGACAACTAGCTCCCCCTGCCGAGGTCAGTGACTTAATTTTTCATTTTTGGTTGGCATGGGGTTTGAACTCAAGTAGTGGCAACTCTTCCTCACATTGCTACAGATTTACCAAGATCCTGAGTTCAAATCCCAGGCTAGGAAATAAAACTGGCAGAAATTCCAAAGCAAGGACCTTTATTTTTTTTTAATTTTGTTAATTAATTAATTTATTTGTTTATTTATTTATTTATTTTTTGGCCAACAATGGCCTTGAAAACAGGTCATGGAAACTGCCTCAGCTTGGATCTCCCTAGGCTGGGATGCAGTCTCCGGACCCATAGCCGATCCTGAGATCCTAGTCCCAGGGGGCTGTCAGGAAGAAAAGAAAAAGCTGGAAAACACAAAAAGTGGCGAGCTGCAGAGGACTGGGTTTTTATGATTTTTTTTCTTTACACAGTAACCATCCTGGGTCTGAATGGCACTGCTGTAAAGTGGACCTGACCTGCCATTGCTGTTGGCTGATGGGCTCTCAGGGAAGCCATAGGCCAACCTGTCAACATAGACCCTAGCTTCAAATCTCAGTCCTGACACCAATGGCAGAAGATCACAAGAGACTCATTCCTATGCATAGGAATACTGGTTGAAAGAGTAGTTCATGCCTTGGTCTAGTCTAAAATTGGATGCAATAATCCTAGAATGCTGATTGATCTTAATTAATAGTTTATTAAGCATGAAACGAATAATTTTCCTTCACTGGCAGTATAATAAATACCTAAGAGTTGGTAGGAACGTAGTAGGTGTCATTCAACCATAGATAGACGGCTCTGGCACTCTTTACTAATATATATTTATTTGTATACCACCGTCTGCCTATCCATGTATCGCTCTTTTGGCCAAACACAGGGTTCAATCTCAGCATGTGGGAACCCCCTCACAGCTTCATTGGCAAAAGGCTGCCATGCTCAAACTCACCCATTCATGAATTGGGCCTGCTAGGCCCTGAGTTCAGATACTAGCATTGCCAAGCATGATGGAGAACACATCTAAAATCTAGATGCTATATGATAGGATGTAAACAATGTAATGAATGGTATAAGTGTAATCAGAGTCAATATAATAAATGGTAAATAAATGAATAAAACAAGAAATAAAATGAATAGCCAGACCAAACACAATATGGAATGTACATCTGTATGGAAGTATAAATCCTACTCTTAAAATGTATATAAGGTGTATCTTTCCAGGACTGAAACTTGAATTCAGCCCTGCTATGAGGAGGGAATGGTGGGAGATCATGAGCTACTTAGTTCTGGACCTAGGAAGAGTCATGGTATGCTATCAATCTCATCCTTGAATGAGTAGTTCGTGCATGATGTGAGTAGGAAATGATAGGGAAGACTCATGGGGTATCAAATAATTATAAAGAAGAGTTGATGAAGGTGACAATAATCATCACAGTCATGAAATGGAGGCATCAGGAAAGATCCAAGAATCGGTAGTCCCATGGTAGATTGGATTCCATCACAGGACACCATCTCTCCTACCCTATACAAATATGTACTTATTTGCATACTACTTCAGCTTATGAATGGATGACTATTGTGTTCCCCACTCTTCCCCCCCTGAAGGGGGACATTTCAATCTCAGGTCCTGGGAATGGCCTAGCTCCTTCGTGGCTCACAGGCTGGTGTGCTCATGTGGACCAAATTTCCAATTGGAACTGCTAGGCCCCGAGTTCAGATCCCAGCCCTGCCAAAAGATTCATCTTGATAATAGAAGCCAATCATTGCACTTGTTTTCCTTTCCTGTGCAAGTCGTGGGTCTCAGCTAGGATGGAGAATGCATGGGCCACCCTGTGGCCATGGGAATAAGTTGTTATCCATGTCAGCCCTGTTATACCTGTCATCATATACCCAAGAAAATACACAATACATCCATGAATAACATACAAAAGAAAGAGAATAACTACACTCAATGCACGATGCAGTCCACACATGGATGTGAATATATATCTCATGATTCAATGATGCATTGAGGACTATTTTGGCCTCCTTGGGGCTCAATCTCAGTTCCTGGGAATGACCCAGCTCCTTAGTGGCTCACAGGCTGGTGTGCTCACCTGGACCCATTGTGCAGTTGGGCCTCCTAGGCTCTGATTTCAAATCCCAGCTCTGCCAAAAATTCACCTTGATGTGAGAAGCCAGTCGTTGCACCTGTTTTCCTGTGTTGTGCAAGTTCTGGGTCTCAGCTAGGATGGAGAATGCATAGGCAACTCTATACTCATTTGAATAGGTTGTAATCCAGTTCACCACAGTTATATCTGTCATCCTATACTCAAGAAAATACAAAATAGCCGGGCGCTGGTGGCTCACGCCTGTAATCCTAGCTACTCAGGAGGCTGAGATATGAGGATCGCGGTTCAAAGCCAGCCTGGGCAGGAGAGACCGTGAGACTCCTATCTCCAATAAACCACCAGAAAACCGGAAGTGGCACTGTAGCTCAAGTGGTAGAGCGCTCGCCTTGAGCTGAAGAGCTGAGGGACAACGCCCAGGCCCAGAGTTCAAGCCCCACGACCGAAAAAGAAAAAGAAAATACAAAATACATTAATGAATGAGAAACAAAATAAAGAGAGTGACTACACTGAATGCAAGATGATGCCCACCCATGTTTGGAAACATAGATCCTCTGTTTAATTATGAATTTATGACTATTTTGCCCCAGACCAAGGCTCGATCTCAGGTCCCTGGAATGATCTAGCTCCTTAGTGGATCACAGGCTGGTGTGTTCACCATGACCCATTCACCAATTGTGTCAGCTAGGCCTTGAGTTCAAATTCCACCACTGCCAAAAGATTCATTCTGATGTGAGAATCCAGTGGTTGCACATGTTTTCCTGTCCTGTGAATGTCCTGGGTCTCATCGAGGATGGAGAATGCTATATAGGCAACTCAGTAGCCATGACAATAGGTTGTCATCCATGTCAGCACAGTTATATCTGTCACCATACTCAATAAAATATACAATACATCCTTGAATAAGACACAAAATAAAAAGAATAAGTAAACTGAATGCAAGATGCATACCACACCTGTAGGTAAAGAGAGATCCTATCTTTAAAAAAGGTGGGCTTGCTGTGCTGGGGCTTCAAATCAGGCCTTGGACCAGGCCTGAAATTCTATACCTCAAGGATGGTGAGCTTTCCCTTCTCCCCCAGTGCAACAGAGCTGCCCAGACCTGAGTTCAAATCCAAGCACTGACAAAACATTCATGCTGATGTCAGAAGCCAGTTGTTGCACAAGTTTTCCTCTGCTGTGACTGTCCTGTATCTCAAATAGGATGGAGAATGCATAGGCAACCCCTTAACCATGGGAACAGGTTTTCATCCATGTTAGAACAGTTATACCTGTCACCATACTTAGTAAAATATGCAATGCCCCCAAGAATTATAGACAAAATAAGAAGAAGTGCACCGAACACAAGATGGTGTCCACACATGTATGTCAATATAGATCCTATGTTTAAGTAATGAATTTATGACTATAGTGGACCACCCTGGGGATCATTGTCATATACTAGGAATGTCTGAGCTCCTTAGTTGCTCACAGGTTGGTGTGTTCACCTTGACTTATTCTCCAATTGGTCCTGCTAGGCCCTGAGTTCAGATTCCAGCACTACCAACAAGTATATCATGGAGTAAGAAGCCAAGTGTGAAATTTGTTTACCTTTTCTCTGAGAATCCTGGGTGTCAGGCATGATGGAGAACATTTCTATAAATCTAGATGCTCTGTGATAGGATGTCATCAGTGTAATAAATGGAATGGGTTTCATCAAAGTACAATTGATGTTAAATAAATGAATAAAACAAAAAATACAAGGAACAACCACATCAGACTTGTATGGACTGAACATCTATAAGTAAGTATTAATCCTATCTATTAATCCTATCTTTACAATGATCACAAATAGTATGTTTTCCAGGATTGGGGTTGAATTCAGGCCTAGTGAACAGGCCTGACTTTCTTATCTTCAAGTACGGTAATCTTCCCCTTCATCCACATTGCTGCAGATTTACCCAGATCCTGAGTTCAAATCCAAAGCCTGAAAGAATGAATAGCAGGAATTGCAAGCCAATTAGCTGACTTTTTTTTATTTTTTATTATTTTTTTCTCAGCACAGGACTTGAATTCAGGTTGTGGTAACTCTGCCTCAGCTCTGATCACCCTAAGCTGCAGTGCACCCACTGGCCCCATAGCTGCTCCTGGGATCCTAAACCCCCAGCCCTTGCCTGGAAAAAAATGCACAGAAAAAATGTGGCCTTTTTATGTTTTCTTCCTTTACATGGTGACCCTCCTGGGTCTGAATGACACTGTTGCAAAGGGTACTTCACCTTGCATTGCTAAAGGCTGCCAGCCTATCGGAGAATCCATAGGGCTACGTGGCAACATAGGCCCTGATTTCGAATCCCCATTCTGACACCAACCAATGGCAGGAGATATTAAGAAACTGGTTCCCATCCATAGGAATAACAATGGAATGGTGTCAATGAATGATGCTCCTATAAAATTAGACAGCATTATTTCAGGAGGTTGATTAATTTTATTTAATATTTATGAAGCATTAAAAGAATATAATTACTTACAGTAATGCAATAAGTTCAGGACACTATTGATTTCATCAATATTTTAAGGATGTAAACAATAACATTAATTATATGGATCCATAATAAATACCCAGGAATTGGTAGGAATGTAATCTGTATAACTGAAAAATGTATAGATGTCTCTGGCACTCTATAAAGATATATATTTATTAGCATAAAGCCATCTGCATGTAAATCTGTTCTTATTTTGTTAACACCTGGGGCTCGATCTCAGATCCTGGAAACAGCCTATCAGCTCAATTTGCCCCAGGATGGCGTGATGACACTCACCCATTCATGAGTTTGGCCTTGTAGGCCATGAGTTCAGATGCCAGCACTACCAAACAATGAATCGCGGAATAAGCAGCTGATTGTGACACATGTTTTCCTTTTCTGTGAATGTCCTTGGTGTCAGGTATGAAGTGGAATACATATGTAGACCTATATCCTATTTAATCAATGTAATCAATGTTCTATGTGCCATAATAGTCAATGACATAAACAGTCAATACATGAATAAAACAAAAAATAAAATAACTATACTTAACACCTATGGAGCCAACATATTTATATAAATATAAATCATATAAATAAGTTGTACATGGATAGCATGTTTTCTAGTGGTGGGGATCTATTTCAGGACTAAGAATCAGACTTGAATGTCTTGACTTCAAGGAAACCAGCTTCCCTTTCCCACACAGTGCAACAGAGTTACCCAGATCATGAGTACAAATCCCTGTCCTGGCAGAAAAATGGAACCTTTATAGTATGTATGGCCCAATTCTTAGGTATTTCATTATGCCTCCATTATATGTATGTGATTGTTTAAATGCTTAATAAAGTATTAACTAAAATTTATCAGTGTCCTATAATATAATTGTGAATAATTTTATCCTAGAATCATTCAAGATCTGCTCATGCAATCATGACATATATCACATTCCATTGGTAATCATATGGATAGGAACAAGTTTCTTAATATCTCCTGCCATTTGGAGGTGGCAGGACCAGGATAGGAACTGTGGGCTCCAGCTCCCACGACTTCAACCCGTGGATAGGGAACTCACCAGTCTTTCCAAGAACATCAGCAAGACCAATGATGAGGCAGGCACCAGTGGCTCTCAGCAGTCCTCCTAGATACTTACCAGGCTGTGACAGGAGAATCATGGTCACCCTAGGTAGGAAAGTCCTTGAGACCCCTGTCCAACTTCATTGCCAACGAAGCCAGAAGCCCTGTGTCTCCAGTGTGGAGGCCAGCCTTGAGCAAAAGGAGTTCACAGACTGCCCAGATCCTGAGTTTAAGGTCTGGGACTGGAAACATACACAACAATCTGTGCAGCTTTTTGGCTAAAGCAGGTCACCCTCTTGTACCCAACTGAATTGGACAGAGTTCTCTGGGAAAAGGGCTGGGGGAGCCGCTGTCATCTTTACTCCACCCATGCTGCTTGCATCACAGAATTCCGGCCACACCCACATTCTTTCATGTTTCTTTCTGAACAATGGGATAAAAGAATGGTGGCTATGCCCACATTCTATGCTGCCAGGTAGCACAGGGATTCATTCTGTTGTTTGACACCACTACCAGCAATTAAGGAAGGCAGTGGTCGCTGAGTGGTGCACAAGAGAATTTGAGTATAGTGGGATATTGATACTCTGCCCGCGCCCTGGCTCCCTCCCCTGCTTCCCCGCAGTGCTTGGTTTCATACCTCAGGCAATGGCTTGCTGCCAGCTAGCCTAAGGCCTCCACCTGGTCCCTGCCCCAGGTCCTCTGCTCTGGGCCCATGTGTCTGCAATGCTGCTGCCATTGCTGCTTACCCCACCCGGAGCAGCCACCAACAGCTTCTCCCAGCAGCACAGGTATATGGCCACCCCAACACCATCCCTACCCCAGTTCAGACACCACCTAGGGGCATCATGATCCCCTGCGTGTTTCCTCTCCCCAGCTCTGAGGATCCACCTTTCTGTCTTGGGAATTTCTGATATAGTGACTCAATATATGCTCAGTCTGGGCTGAATCATGATCCTCCTATCTGTGACAGGTATGCTCCACCAGGCCTGGTCCTCTGTAGTTGGGATGGTAGGCATGTAGTGCCATGCTCAGTCATCGGTTCAGATGGATTAACCCAAACTCTTACTCCACAGCAGCCAATTTTTTTTTTTTGGTCGGCCGTGGAGCTTGAACTCTGGGCCTGGGTGCTGTCCTTCAGCTCTTCAGCTCAAGGCGAGCGCTCTACCATTTGAGCTACAGCGCCACTTCCGGATTTCTGGTGGTTTATTGGAGATAGGAGTCTCACGGTCTCTCCTGCACGGGCTGGCTTTGAACCGCTATCCTCAGATCTCAGCCTCCTGAGTAGCTAGGATTACAGGCGTGAGCCACCAGCGCCCGGCTACAGCAGCCAATTTTTGACCACAGGTGAAGCTCTGTGTAGGGCCCCAACCATAGGACCTCAGTCTCCTCACAAAACAATTGTGAGGAAACAAGGAATTTATACAGAGGGATTTCGAGCATGACTAGGCACAGAGGGAGTGGCCTTCAGAGAAACTTCTTGACAATTCTGGGAGCATATGACAGGAAGATACCAGAAAAGGGCTCAGGTGGGGCCTGTTATTATTCTTGCAACACCTCTGGGATTATGAAACAAAACATGGCTTTCTTTCATCATTACCCTATCCCTCATGAGGAAGGAGATCCTTCACTGTGTTGAGTTTTGAAGCTGGGGAAACCAAGGCATAGAGAAGCCAGGTGACCTACTTATGACCTCAAGTTCACAGGAAGCTCAGCCTGACTTCTCTGTGGTGCTCTCTAGGACAATGTGTGCTATTCAGTCCACTACTTGTAGTCAAAAGTCCACTTCTTGTCAGTCATGGCACTTGAACTCTAGGCCTAGGAGCTGTTCCCAAGCTCCTCAGCTCAAGGTTAGCACTCTACCACTTGAGCCCACAGCTTAACTTCCAGTTTTCTCATGGTTCTTTGGAGATAAGAGTCTCACAGTCGTTCCTGGCCGGGATGACTTTGAACCATGATTCTCAAATCTCAGCCTCCTGGCTAGTTAGGATTAGAGTTCTGAGCCACCAGCACTGACTTAAGTGTAATTATGACTTGTTTTCTCTCCATCACACAAAGGAACTGGTTGAATGGGTGCTGGAGGAGGAGGCCCAGCGTCCCCATGTGGCTGGAAACCAAGGTGACCCTCTCATTCCGGGGGTGGGCTTTGGGTCAGGAGCTGTCTCCCTCAGGCTGTTGAAACAATTCCATGATATAAGCCTCTCTGTGCCCTGGCTAGACCGTGATGGTTATTCATTGTCCATCCACCCTTACTGGACTTAGTATTGTTTTCAACATCATTTTGTAGCACCTAGCTAAAATTATGATACATAATTATGGAATGAAAATGTAATGCCATATTAATAAACTCATTTAGGGCACTGGGATTATGGTTTCATGGTACGGTGATTGCCTAGCATTTATGAAACCCTGGGTTCAATTTCTCAGTACCGCATAAACAGAAAAACACTGGAAGTGGTGCTGTGCCTCAAGTGGTAGAGTACTTACCTTGAGAATAAAAAGAAGCTGGGGAATAATTCCCTATCCCTGAGTTTAATCCCCTGGACTGGCAAAAACAAAACAAAAAACATTTAGTTAGTAAATGCAAATTAAAGAAACCATACTTGGAATATATAATTGCTCCTTCCATACTGACACCAGAAAATAGTCCCTAATTCATGTACTTTACTCATATTAGGATACTGTGTTCAAATAAAAAGTTTTGTTTATTAGGTCACAGCAATTAATGCCAGGAAAGTGCTTAGATGTCAGGTGAAGATTAATTCTGGAAATTCAACGATTCCAAGCTTTTGTGTGATCATTGCTAATCACAAAGAGAAGGGTAGTCAAAGTGTGATTTGGAAATCTTTTTGGTCAATCATGGCACCAAAAAGGCAGAGGCTAATTAACAGTTGTGACAGAAGAGAAGGAATAATTCCAGATGGAAGGAATAAAATGGTAGCTAAGGTATACCAGAAGCTGTTCTAGGGAACCATTTTTGATTATTGAAGAACTAGTTATCAACTAGGATTGTTCCTCATTGCCTATAGCATTATAAATCTTTTAGGACAGTTCTTAAGCTCTGTGTGATAAATGTATCTCCTTCTCTGCTGTTCTTTCATACCTGATCTCCTTTGCTTTCTAAAAAATCTCTGTCTTTCTGTATTTATCTATGAACATTTCCTGATACTACACATATACAGATGGCAGAAGATACTAATGTAAGGGTCCCATAGCTCATTAGTCATTAATGTAACAACATGGAAAAGGAGGACATATTTATTGCTAACTCAAATTTTCTGAAAAGCTGCAATGTCATCATTTGGTTCAAATTTCCATTCTTTGTCTGCATATTTGCACATAAATGCAAATGTGAGATGGGTACTGGTGGTTAACACCTGTAATCCTAGCTATTCAGGAGGTTGAGACCAGAGGATTTTGGTTCAAAGCCAGCCTGGTCAGAAAAATCCATAAGACTCTTATCTTCAATTAACCACCAGAAACCCAGAAGTGGTGCTGTAGCTTAAGTGGTAGAGTGCCCAGAATCAGATTTTAATCCCCAAGACCAACAAAAAATGTGAAATATGACTTTAAGTTTCCCCAAAAGGAAAGACAAGGTCAAAAATCTTCCCAAATAGAAGAAATAATTCCAAAATGATTCAATGCACCTACTTTTGCTGAGTTAAAATTTAAGTTATGGCTTCTTTGCTGTACATATTCTCTTATTTTAAAAATTGTCAAATATTAGTTTGACAATAAATTGCAACTAATAATTTTTTCTTTTCTTTTCTTTTTTTGGGGGGGTCCGGTTGTGGGGCCTGAACTCTGGGCCTACGCGCTGTCCCTCAGCTCTACAGCTCAAGGCTAGCACTCTACCACTTGAGCCACAGCTCCACTTCCGGCTTTTTTTCTTTTTGCTTATGTGGTGCTGAGGAATCGAACCCAGGGCCTCATGCATGCAAGGCAAGCACTCTACCACTGAACTACCATCCCAGCCCTCAATTATTATTTCTTGTTTCAAAAGATAAGTCCATACAGTTGATGTCACTTAGCTTTCTTACTATCTTCATTCAAAGCCAACCCAGGCAGGGGAGTCTGTCAAACTCTTATCTGTAATTAAACACCAAAAAGCCATAGGTGCATTTTGGCTCAAGCAGTAGAGTACTAGCTTTGGAGGCAGGTGGGCAGGAAAGACAACTGTTCAGGGACAGGGTATAACCTCTGGATTCAAGCCCCAGAACGAACACAAACTAAACAAACAAATAGGAAAGAAAAATAACCCCAAATATTTTTTTGGGACCATTTTTAAAGGAGTACTGGTCTGAGAAGAGGCTCCTTTTGCTGATTATATTTACTGGATCCTGCTTTTTCGGAATCCTTATCGCTCTGGAGAACTCAGGACCAGACTAAAGGAATTAATAACTGTCTCCTGCAGGAAGAGAATCATCTCAGGGGTGAAATATCCATCCATAAGACACTTTAAAATCTCCATGTCTTTGTTTCTTTGCTGTAGAACAATTTTAAAACAACGTTATTTCCTTTTGTTCTATATTGGCCTTCAAATGGCACATTATTTCTTTTTGTAATACTGTCAACTAGAAGTTTACAGAAAAGTTTTATATGAGTATACAATACACTCGAAAAAGTCAGTAACAGAGTTTCCTTCAAGCCTTGGGATTCTTTCTTGTACAGTAAAAAGGAAAGCACATGTTAACATGAACGTTGTCATCCTCTATGTTCATTTCCTCTCCTGGGAGTTTCCACATCCAGTAGCAGTTATTTCCACTAACAATTGATGGTGCTGCCTGAGGTATGATGAAAGTTTGCTAGGTTCACTGAAATAACACATGGACACCTTTGGACGTGAGTTAACACGTGCTTCAGAGACAACTTAGTAAAGAGAAAATATGAAATTTATGTTGCTTATAAATACATTATCAATGAGTACCTTGAGTTCAAACTTTGTAATTTCTCTGTATATTAAGGCGAATTTTTAATGGGAAGAAGGTTCTCAGGTCATTCTTTTTGTGAGTGTATGCGCTGCGCATTATTTCCCAAGTGTACATGAGTTAACATTAAGAGAAACAATAGCAATAATAGGAGAAAGAGAAGTTCTGTTTTTAAGTATAAGGGTTCAATACACTATAGAAGACTCTACAAATAAGACAACAATGAAACAATAAAGCCAAGTCCAGTATGTAGATTTATGGGAGTGATATACAGAAAGCATTATTCCTAAGTGGAACACAAAGTATGAGGCCACTCCCTTTCTAAATCACACTTACTACTCATGCAAATTTGTTAAAAGTAGAATGGAAGAATAATTCTTTTTCCAATGCAAGTCAGATATAAGAGCATGGACTTAACTGGGGAAAAAGTCCATCTTGAGAGAGCAGGGATTATACTAGCTGAACTGTTGGCTAAGATTACATTTCTTTTTCTTTACTTATATATATTTTTTGTTGGTGGTGGTGGTCTTGAACTCTGGGCCTGGGCACTTTCCCTCTGCTATTCAGCTCAATGCTCTACCACTTGAGCCACAGTGCCCCTTCCAGTTTTCTTGTAGTTAACTGGAGAAAAGAATCTCCGGGACTTTCCTACCTGGGCTGGCTTTGAAACCCGATCCTCAGATCTCACCGCCTCCCAGTTTAAGATGACATTTCTAACAGTGTACACTCAGTATATGCAATGTGTATATTCATCTACCTTCATGTGAATTCTTGAGTGAAAAATCTTGTATACAGCTTATACGTTACACTCCCAAAAATGTTTGTAGTTTAAAAGTTGATATTACTGGATAAATAAAACTTAAGAATGTGAAGGAGTCTGGGAAGTTCAGTTTGCATCCAGCCTGGGCAGAACACTCTTTGTGACACTACCTATAATTAACCAGCCAAAAGCTGGATTGGAAGAATGACTCAGGTGATGGAATACCAGTCATGAGCAAGACTGACGGATAAGAGCTTGGGGCTTTTGCAAACATACATACAAAAATACACATACACACAGAGGCACTTACATGTGCACACACGAATACACAAATGAAACAACTCTCAGAATATGTAGAAAAGTTAGAAAACAATAGAAAATATGTCCTGAGTAACACTAGAATCAAGTGATAATTTTTAAAATTAGAAAGTCCTCAAGTGAATTACCTTCAAAAAAGTTTTACATAGGTGGGTACCAGAGATAGTAAGAGAATCAAGTAATCATTATTAACGGGATCAGATCCATGGAGGAGTGAATCAGAGACCCCTGCAGGTGCATCTGAAAATGTTCATATCTTGTGTGAAATGTTAGAACATCTTTGAAAATAGTAGATAAACAGTATGAACAGTCATTCTCCTGGATAATATCACTGGAGTAGTTCAGAATTGCTAGTCTGTATCTAGATTAAATAAAACAAGAAACTATGGCAGGGCAATGTGATACAAGGCTAGAATTCTAGCACTCAGACTAAGACAGGAGATTAGAGAGTGCAATTAGATAGCGATAGCTTCCTTGAACCAGGTACTATAATTTTGTCTTGATAAAACAAACCATTCAAGAAAGGAATACACAGTTGGAAGATTGGGCTAATTTTGTTATTATGTTTTGAGAAGTCAAGTGTCCTTTTGCAATGCAACTCATATATAATCCCCAGTTGAGTTTTAAATATTCTCTTCATTACTAAACATTCCTAGGTGTAAAATGGCTCATGATTCCCACCCAAAATTTGAAAAAGTAAGTAATCATCATTCAGTTGGATTCCAAAGAAATGATGAAGGATTACAAAAGGTTAAGCCTGGAGAAATAGCAAATTTCATCTGTAAGACTTTGAAGATCTTGCCAAATTAGAATTTAGATTTAAAATAAATATTTTGGTTTTGTTTGTAATTTCATATTCTATAGGATAGTACAAAATTCTTTTTATGTAGATGGTTTAATTGGCAAATTCACAAATGATTCTGGCATTCTATTTGCCCAGAATATTCTTGCAAGAGAGTTATAATTAGAAATTAGTTAATAGATAAATCCAATAGTTCATGTATAAAATGAAAATGTGAATAATGTAGACAGAGTTGCCAACAAATGGATGGTATTAATTTATAAATTTAGAAAAAGAGCAATTTTTTGAGGCTTTGGTATAACATGGTATGAAGGGAATGATTCTGTGAGATCTTCTTTCTTCTACCTATATGTAACACAAGAAGCAATTTCCTTAATTACATGACTCTGTATGCAATGAGAAAAATGCTAGGTTTGGGGTTTGTTTTTATTTTTGTTTTGTTTTATTTGTTTGTCCTAGGGCTTGAACTCTGAGCCTGGAAACTGTCTCTGAGCCTGTTTTTGCTCAAGGCTCATGCCCTACCACTTCAACCTCAGTGCCACTTGTGTCTGGCTTTTTCTGAGAAGTTTATTGGAGATACGACTCTAATTTACCTTCCTGCCTGGGTGGGTTGGGAACTGCAATCTTCCAATCTTAGCATCCTGAATATCTATGATAGTTTAAAAAGTATAAATATAAATAATATTTGCAAGTGTTCTGATCTCAAGAATACCAGTGGGGGAAAAATTCATGCAAAAATTCATGCACCAGTTTATTGTGGTGTTCGCTCCAGAACAAGGAGGGCATCATATTAGCAGAGGTTTAGTATTTCTTTTCAAAAAAAAGATAAGCTATATTTTATGCAACTTATTTCTTAAGTTTAATTTTATTGTCAAAGTGATGTACAGTGGGGTCATAGTAATTGTAAATTAGTGCATAAATAACTTTTCAAACTTGTTACTCCCTTCCTCATTTTTCTTACAGTTTTTCTACACCCTAATAACCTCACAAGTTGTAATGTACATTTCCAACATGTTGTCTTGTGAGTATTGCTATTGCATTGGTTTGCCCTTTGTCCTTTGTCTCTCCATTTTGTTGTTCCCCTTCCCTTCCCTAATTCAGGTAAATGTATACACAATAAACAGGGTACCAAAATCAAGTACAGCGGGGGATAAACCACAGGAAAGCCCAAAGAAAATAGAAATCACATCGTACATTAAAAAAACAACAATCGCAAATAAAAATCTCTGTTTCCATATCTTGGAGTTCATTTTGCTCAACATCAGCTTATATGGTCATATATACACATAACAAAGCCACTGGAAAATAATAGTTTCGTGGACACAGTATCATGAAAACAACATGTTAACTATTTTTGATGGTAAAGGTGGAATTAGGATTGGTGAATTCGTGATTCTGATAAAGAAATTTCAAAAGAGTTTAAAAATTATGACAGGTTGTGTACTTGTTCAACCACTTGAACTTTACTTTCCACTTTGGAAAGTAGTATGGAAGTTCCTCAAAAGACTCCACATACATCTCCATTATTACCCAGCAATCCCACTTTTGGGTATTTACCCAAATGTTCACAAACAAGACCACACTAAAGCTACCAGTATGACTATGTTTATTGCAGCACTATTTACTGTAGCTAAGATATGGAACCAACCGAGATGCCCCTCAGTAGATGAGTGGATCAAGAAAATGTGGTATATACACACAATGGAATTCTATGCCTCCATCAGAAAGAATGACATTGCCCCATTTGTTAGGAAATGGAAAGATTTGGAAAAAATTATATTAAGTGAAGTAAGCCAGGCCCAAAGAAACATAGGTCCCATAGTTTCCCTTATTTGCAATATCTAGTGTATGTATGAGTCAAGCATAAAAGGTCAGATAAGGTGATGTTAGGAAAATGAACCCTAAGATATGTATTCAAATGATTTTTTTTCTTTCATGAGATTGTTTCTAACACATTTATAAGATAATTTCTTCATTGCTTTGTATGTCCCTCCCCCACAGTATAACCCCTGCTTTCACTGTATTTGATGTCGGTATAATTTGTGGAGGGGAAGGGGAAAAACAAATCTCTTAAATTGGGATACAGGTGGACCCATTGCAACAATGAGATGTACAATTCGTTATGCTGCAAATGAACTTTACAACTTTGGTGTGGGGGACGACGGGGAGCGGGGAGGATTTGGTGGGGGGCAGGGGGAGAATGGGAAGGGATTGGAAGGGGAAACAAAGGAGGAGGCTACAATGCTTAATAAGAAATGTACTCATTATCTTGCCCATGTAATTGTAACCCCTCTGTACAGTATTTTCAAAATAAAAAAAGAAAAAATATGACAGGTAAAGTTCAATTGTTCAAACTTTTTAATAACTTAGACTATTAAGAAAATTTAAAATTGCTTGGGAAAATAGGCTTTCATGCAAAGAAATCCATTGAGACTTAGCTGAGAGGGAGCAATGTGGGTGAAGATGGCTCATTTTCACTCTAAACAAACCTCAATAACCTTGCTATAAATACTGTAGGTTCCTTTGAGAATTGTCCTTATCCAGGAAATATACTCTCACTGTGTGAAACATGGTTCTATTGGAATTTAAATTCAAAGTTCTTAAAAAAAAATAAGACATCAAAATTTGTGAATTGACCTTTGATTATCAAACAATAATTCTCTGAAAAAGATAATTTGGGTCAAAATATTTAGGGAGAAAGTGCCCTCCACAATGAAAGAATGTATTGGATTTACACTTTTCTGTTTGCAATACTTTCCACAATGTCTTTGCACGTGAAGTACTGAAACACAGAAAAACATCAGACTGTATACTTCAAACCAATGATTTCACATTTCTAAGTAGCTCACAAAATATAATATCCTTATTAACATGACATAGTGAAGACTTCCCTTATTACATAAGCCAAAAAGTATTGGGATCAGAAAAGAATCGAGCAGGGTTGGGAAGGTGGCTCTGTGATATAGTGCTTGCCTTGCATGCATGAGGCCCTGGGTTCAATTCCTCAGCACCACATAAGCAAAAAGAAAAAAGCCGGAAGTGGTGCAGTGGCTAGAATGCTAGCCTTGAGCTGAAGAGCTGAGGGACAGCGCCCAGGCCCAGAGTTCAGGCCCCACGACCAGATCCCCCCCCCCGCCAAAAAAAAGAAAAGAATTGAGCAAATGGAAAAGGTAAGAAAAGACGTTCTTAGAAGTCCTAGCTAAGCATATTAGGCTTCAGCAGTGGAGGGAGGCAAAACTTTTTGATATAGATTGTGTTAATATTTTTGGTACCTAAAGTGATTTTACAGAGCCTATCTGGCTCACTACAATTCAGAACAGACTGAATGAGGACATGAAAATAAATTCCACATACAAATAAAAGAGTTTAAAAAGAGAAACCATGAAGATGTTGCAGTGTGGTAGGCCTTTTAGTCCTTCAGCTTCACTAGACTTGAAGCCAAGAAGCTGTCATTAATTGGAAATCAGGCAAGAGCTAAGAGGAGGACATCAAAGTAGGACAAAGAAGTATTGTCCATTGTAAGAGACACTGTCATACAAGGTATGGGTGATTTAAGTCTGGTCTTCTTCATGCACCTTGTTGAGCAAATGCAAGACCACGAGAAAAATAATCTATTGAAGTAATTTTACAAACAATAACTTCACTGTTCCTGATATGGTATCTAAGGAGAGTATTAAGAGAGAAGATAAAAGTGGAGTATACTTCGGTTTCCTCTAAGCATCTTGTTAGCAAAATATATCTTCGAGTTTAGAAGTGATTGAACCAAAAATTGGTGGAGTACTTATTTTTGTGGGCACTTTAGACACAGGAAGACTTTAAAGGTAAAAGAAAAAAGAAAAACGAATAGCTAAATATTTGTGATCACAGCTACTTGGACTGGTTTTTTGGAGACAAAGTTTTACATTAAAGTGTGTCCTCATTAACATAGATATTGGGTTTTCATGGCAACCAAATACAAGGGTGAAGTTTAATGGAATTGCTTATACAAGTAAACAGCATGATAGAAAAAAATGGCAAATAATATTTAGAGAATTACTTTGACCAATTACTTGCCAGAACAAAGAAGGAAAGATATAATTGAAAATCACTTGACTTAAAGTATGAAAAAAGAGTAGTGAAGAGAGATGAGAGAAAACATAGAGGAGTGTTTTGTCTCCAGTGGAGCAATGGGTTCTTGATCTTGTTTCTTCCATTCTATCTTCACAAGCAATCAAGTGTGTCTCAAGACTGGAGTTTCCAGTTCAGACAAAGAAAACTCACAGAAGAAAATATTTGCAGCAGATATAGGTGATTTATAACCTTAGACAATCTATTTAAATCTGTTCAAAATTCTCCCTTACCCCAAACTGCCCTTTTGAAGAGCTTCATTTGTTTTTCCCAAGAATTCCCTTCATTAACTATTTAAAATTTTGAGAGGCCATATTCATAATCTCTAGAGATTGCTGTTTGGTTGTGATTTTGTGTGTTTTTGTTTGTTGTTGTGTTTTTTTAACTGAATTTCAGAAGTTGGTGCAAGTATGTTACAATTAAATATGTCCATCTAATTGTCCAATGCTCCCGGATCTGAGTCACTCCTTCTATCATTCTCAACCAACTCCTTCTCCAAGATTTATTTCAAATTTACTACGTCCTTTATCACATGTGTACATTGAGTATTCTAGCTTGACTTGCCTTTTGTTCCATTTTTCTTTTTTTCTTTTTTTATTGTGAAAATACGGTACAGAAGGGTTACAATTACATGGGCAAGATAGTGAGTACATTTCTTATCAAGCATTGTAGCCTCCTCCTTTGTTTACCCTTCGCATCACTTCCCATCCTCCCTTTCCCCCCATCTAGTCCTCCCCCCCCAAGTTGTAAAGTTCGTTTTTGACATGACAACTTGTACTTCTCATTGTTGCAATAGGTCCACCTGTATCCTTATTTAAACGACTGTTTTTTTCCCCTTCCCCTCCACAAATTATACTGACATCAAATACAGTGAAAGCAGGGGTTATACTGTGGGGGAGGGACATACAAAGCAACAAAGAAATAATCTTATAATTGCGTTAGAAACAAATGCATGAAAGAAAAAAAAACATGTAAAATACATATCTTAGGGTTCATTTTCCTAACATCAACTTATCTGACCTTTTCTGCTTGACTCATACATATACTAGATATTGCAAATAAGGGAATTCATGGGACCTATGTTTCTTTGGGCTTGGCTTACTTCACTTAATATAATTTTTTCCAAGTCTTTCCATTTCCTAACAAATGGAGCAATGTCAGTCTTTCTGATGGAGGCTCTTGTTCCATTTTTCATTCATTCTATGTCTTTACAATTATTCCTCTCTGGTTTCAACTTCCTGATAGTCATTCTGTTAAACTGTCTGTTAATACTTTGAAAGGTTTATATACGTTCCATGGAGTTTCAATCTTGCATATACTTGAACTGATGTCAGCTTATATTTCCACATTTCATTCATCTGCAATAACAATTTGCAATACTGGATACATGAAGCACCTAGACATGATTTTATTCTCATCCATTTAGTACATTAATCTTCAGTCAACAAGAAAGTTTAAAAATGGCTTACAATGTCTTTCTAACTACCAGTTTTTATAAATGGCTTTGTACAATGTTTTGCGATTATTTTATTTTACATGGGATACTATTTTCTACGACCTACATGTTTTGCAAAAAGAAGAAAGCTACAATTTACCACTATAGAGGAATATGATGGAAATAGAAGACAGATTTTATTTCATCACCTCTTTGAAGAGTACCCATATTCAAGACTTAAAATCAAATTTCTTACTATGTTAGACAGATAGGGAAAAACATAAAACAACATATGATAAGGGAACTATTCGTGACTTTTTGAAATGTACCTTATGTGATTAGATTTATTTTATTAACTAATGTTTGGGTTTGAAATGTGGGTGGCTGATCTGTTTAACACATTTCTGGAAGGCACCTACTGGACAAGACAAATGGTGGGGGGGTATTATTTCTACACTTTAATGAATGGTTGAACCTGTTTGGCATTAGTGCTAGGTAAACAAATCAACTCTATTGTAATTTGCTCCCTACACATGAAAAACTTGTAATGTCACTAAGTATCATCTACTTGTCAAATGTTATTTTGGTGAATGATTTAAAAAAGTTTGTTTGAAAAGTAATATACTTTCAGGAGATTAAATGTAGGTTATCATTGGTTTGAGAATGACAACATTTTTATATTACCGAACCAAGTTTTAATGAAGTACCAATGTTTGAAGCACTAATGACCTTCTCAATTAATGTTTTACTGAATTATATTTGAATTCTAAGTCGTTTACCTAGCCTGGGTAGACCAATTATGGATCTATCGTTCCAGGAAATATTTTTTGGCCTACTTACTCTGGACTGAAATTTTTCATTAATCATTAGGGAAGGGGTATTAAAAATAATCTTGTGACATTTGTGATCTTGTTCACTCATATGGGCTGGTCATTTGTAAATTGAAAGTTTGAATTACTGTACTTTTTCTCAGATTTTGTGATATCATCTTTCATTTTAAGTTGCCTTGCACTTCACAATTGCTAACTGCTACTTTTTGTGTCTTAAGGAATTGGGGCCCTGAAATATTATAGGAAATGAGAAATTGAGATGGGTTTTCAATTACTTTTTTTTGGTATGTTGCATGGGCTTAGGTGAGGAGTCTTGCCCTTGTTATCTCATGATGGGGATAACTGGGACATGGGATCCTAGGACCTGTGGGTCCTGCAGAAGAATAATACATCTTAGAAATCATATCAGAAAAATTTGGGTATAATCAGTAGGAATGCTTCAGAAATATGGAGAAAAACAGTTTGGAACCAGAGAGTTAAAACGATAAAGAGAACAGCAGAGTAAAATCCCTTATAGATTAGAAGAAAACAACAAATTTTTTTACCATGTGAATTCAAAAGATCAAGAACACTTAGAACTTATCACAAGTTTATACCAAAGACATTGCATTGATACATTTTATACCCTAATATATATTCTAAACCTATTTATTTATATTCCAATCTATTTATTGGCATAAATATCAATTTATTTGTCAAATTATCAATTAATTTTAGTAAGATTTACTGTGTGAAATATAAAATCAGCACATATAAATATAAAATATATAACTATATATAATATAAGTAAACGTTTTGCATTGTTCTGTTATGGTTAGGGTATCAAAAGCAACTCTGTTTTAAAGTATTATTTCATTATCTGTACCTCAGTGTTTGGTAGAGTTAGACCTAATGCTTTATCATTTGTAGATGTACAGCCTAGAGGCAAGAGGAAACACTGTGATTAAATATTATCAATTTAAGGCCTAATATCTAGGAGAAACATATGGACTTCTCCTGGATCTATGGAAATATTTGGTGATAGAAAGTCAGTAGTGTGAGTTCCTGCCTGGTTGGATGGTAGACAGGCCAGGACACTAGGTAATCATGCATATGAACATTTTTTTCATCTTCTTGACTTTAGCTACATTTGAAATGGTAGGTATAATAAACAATTACATTTTTATAAAATACCTTCTAGTCTGAACAGTTCTGTCTGAACTGTTCATCTCTCTATGATCCCTTGTAACATTTTAGTTTTGTTCCAGTAAGACAATCTATGCTGTCAGGGTAAGATATTCTGGTTGGTCAGTTCCTACATGGAAGAAGGGTAAAGGGTCAGGTAGACATTTGTGCCAGTAAGACCTCATTTGGGAAGTTTTGAGCTGCAGAAATTTAGAAGTAGCTCTTAAGCGAGGCTTATATTAAACCCATTAGCTACACAAAGGTAACTCAGTTGATATATAAGTACTTGAAAAGCCATCACCTTTTTTTGGGTGGGGGTCTGGTCATGGGGCTTGAATTCTGGGCCTGGGCGCTGTCCCTCAGCTGTTCAGCTCAAGGCTAGCCCTCTACCACTTGAGCCACAGTGCCACAGGCTCCCAGCCCTAAATTATCCTGATTAATTTTCAGATAGAATCTGGATTCCTACTGTGTATGATCATGGGCACAGTCCATTTGATGTTATTCTTCCTGAAAATTAGAATAACAGGTGCCTGGCATAGTGTATAGATCTTTCTGTCCAGTCTGGGCTTTATCCACTAGCCTCACAACAGTAGACTCCCATATAGTCAGGATTTTCATAAGCTTATCATAACTGGCTTTAAAAAAATCTTTTCATTTCCTGCATGTTCTTGAATACTGAATTAATTTGTGTTTTCTTGAGTTGTTTTGTTTCATTTGAATGTATGTGTTGACTTATTCCTCACTTTTTCTTTTCTTTCACTCACGTTCTTACCTAAAATGCTGAGAAACCAATTCTTCTTTCTCAAGATAGTCAAGGTGAACATTATTTAGTCCAAAAGAATTTAAGTAATATTTAAACACCTTCATATCTATGAATGGTATACGAATGCTAAGCGCTGAGAAGGGTCTTCTTATTTTCACAGGCGTCTTTGGCATAAACAGACAGATCATGAATTATATGAAGATAATAAAACTACAGATGCCTGCCAGGAGGAGAAAAATCTATTACTAATTGTTTGATAGAGGCTTCCCTTCTCGTGAAATAAATATGCTGCTTGATGCAGGAATTCACAAAATCATATTGCTAGGAAGAACCTAAACAATCTCCTAACACTACAGAGTTGAGGGAAATGAACTGACCTCCTGCATAAATTACTTTTAGGTCAAATAAATTCAGGCTTCCAAAAAGAGAGTAGACTTTAGAGAAACATGATGAGTTGTATGTAAATAGGTGCTTAGCTGATTTTGTCAATTGGTGAACTAATACAGGGAAAGTACAGCAAGGTAAAAATATAAAGAACTCTACATTGAAATACTCATTTGTATGAGTGTGTGTGTGTGTCTGTGCGTGTGTGTGTGTGTGTGTGTGCACGTGCCTGTCACACACGTGCATGTGCATGTGCTCATGCATGCATTCATCATTCCTGAGGCTTGATAGTGCCTGGGCACTATCCTTAAGCTTCTGTGCCCAAGGATAGTGGTCTACCACTTTGAACAGTGGTCTTCAGATCTCAGCCTCCTGAGTAGCTAGCTAAGCTGATTCAGCCTCTGAGTAGCTAGCTAAATTCTTCTTGTACTCTATGGTTCATTGCTCTTTTATTCTTTCCTGAGGTAATCACAAGCCTAAGTCATAATATGTCTAATTGCTTTAAAAATACTATTACTGCTTGGCAGCAGGGGCTCCAATCTGTACTCTGAACTACTTAGGAGGCTTGAGAACAGAAACCTGGCCAAATTTTAGTGGACTTTCTTCTCAATCTATAGCTGGGTGCATTGGATCATTTCCACCATCCTGCAGTATCTAGAGACTAACATTGGAAGGACTGCAGGATTAAGGCCAGCTAAGGTAGGAAGCTAGAAAGTTGGTGTGCAACTCTGATGCCATTGACGATGGGAAGGCTAAAAGGACAGATCAGATGCATGTTCTTGTGGAAAGGGGAACCCTTATCCTAAAATTTACCACTGATATGACTCCAGCCTAGCAAGAACTATACCCCAAATTGAAATCCCCATAATAGCCCACAGCCAAAGTAGGTATATACATTAACATCCAAAAACGTATTACAATCTGTTCTTTGCTCAAATGCAATCTTTATCTGATTATCATATGATGTGAAAGAATAGTTTCTTTATTAACTTATGATATATTTTAAAAGACCTAGCAAATTCTTTCTCACGTATTAAGTGAAAAGAAATGGCAAATTGCCTCATTCCTTAAATATTTCACTACCACTAAAAATTCATCTAATGATTATTATACTAATATATTCTGATTTGTTACTTTATTTTGTAACAGTTTTTAAACTTTTGGCTTCTCTGCTGAAGTTTAAGTATTCAAATAGTATCATCAAAGTATATTCCTCGGGTACTTGGGGAAGTTTTTTACAAGGTTTTTAACCGATGGCTTCTACAAATTCTTAATTGGTATATTATTTGGTTTATTTTTAATTTCAATTTAATTTCATTGCAAAGGTAATGTACAGAGGGGTTACAGTTACATAAGTAAGGTTATGAGTACATTTTTTATGGAAAAAACATTGTTATCCACTCCATCGATTTTTTTTTGTACACTCAAACAACTACTGATGCTTTTGCTGTTGCTATTGATCAATGGATACTTTTGCTTTCTTTGTTCATGCATTTTTTTATTATAAAATTGATATACGGTGGGTTTACAGTTACTTAAATCAACTAAAGAGTAAACTTCATTTTATTTTCTATATTTCAAATTTTGAACTTAATTATTTTCTTTTTTTGGGGGTAATTCTTTTTTCAGAGTTGTAGGATTAGTTAATTTAATTTTGCATGATTTTTACACATGTAAATTATTCAGACACATATATGTTGCTTTAATAATATTTAACATGTGAATTTCTAAGATTATTTTCTTAATTTTATATGATTGGTGAATTTAAATAAATTTATTTTCTTAAAGTTCTAAACATTTTCCAGTTATATTTTTCAAGAAGCACAATCTTTATTAAGAAAGGCTTCATTTACCTGGTGACTTTTTTGTAAATATTTGTACTTGAATTAAAAAAAAAAGCTTAACCTGGGCATGGTTATTTGAGGCTTCCATTTTCTAGCTATGGTAGGAAATGCAAGTAAGGTTTGTAAATAGGGAGAGCCTGAGAAACTATGAGACCTTAGTACAAAAATATCCAGAGTGGGGCTGGGAGGGTGGCTCAGTGGTAGAGTGCTTGCCTTGCATGCATGAAGCCCTTGGATCGATTCCTCAGCACCACATAAGTAAAAAGAAGGAAGCTGGAAATGGTGCTGTGGCTGAATTGCTGAGGGACAGCACAAAGGCCCTGAATTCAGGCCCCACGACAGGACCCCCAAAAAATATGCAGAGTGAAATGAATAGAGATGTAGCCATCCCTAGCGCGATATAGAGCACCTGGTTATCATATTCTAAATCTTGAGTTAAAACTCCAATAACATCAATCTTTTGTAAAAAATAAAAGGATACATGTTTCAAAATGTTTATTGTTTAAAACTATTTGCAAAGGTTGTCATGTCTTCTATTTCTTAATTTTCAATTTACTTAATCTATAAGAATCCAGTTTATCGTGACTATTTTATTCTACTAAATTTTAAATAGTGCAAGCAATATTATGATTCAACATATTAACCAACATTTACTATTTGTGATAATTTACTCTGATAATATGATAATATCAATATTCCAAATGTGTGCATGTGTTGTGTGTGTATGTGTGTTTATGTGGTTTGTGTGTGTGTGTGTGCTTTGTGTGTACTTTGTAATGTTTAGGTGATCATTCTACTGTTTCACATATGCTGGGCCAAGTTTTTACCACTGAACTGTACTGTCTAGTCAAAATGTAAATATTGTTTTAAATTATGACTTTTAAATTTTCATGCCTAGTATGTTTTTTTTCAAAATTATATATGAAAAAATGTGATCCATATTCTATCCATGATAGCAATTTTTATTGTTTTTTATTGTTTTTTAGAATATTTCCACTGCTTTTCTACTTCCAAACTCTTGTGTTTGTTATTGATAAAGGTTTTAATTTGCTTCTTTTCTCTCTTCATTCTTTTTTGCCTTTAGAGTTTATCTAGTCTTTCTTTTATTTCTTTGGAAATTAGTGATCATATTCCTATTACAATTTCTTTATATTGTAACAGGTCTATACAATGCTTTATTTTCTATTTTATTTTTTCCCAATTTCTCTTACTCTTAGTCCACATTATTAGGTGGAATAAAAAGAAACTTGATTCAGAATACTTTGATTATTTTCCTCCTTCTCTTCTCTGAAGTCTTTCTGTTCTTTGAAACACAATAGCAATTACATATATCTCCTATGTGGTCCATCATTCTATTCTATCCCCTCTCACTCTCCTCTGTAGTACAGCTCAAGTCGTTATCATTCAACTTTATTATGCTATAGTGTTAACTAAATCTTAACTCATTCCTAAATTAATTTTAGATGCTTCAAGTATTCTCTAAAGACAATTTTCTATATATAGTATCTGGCGTCTTGTGTTTTCACAAGGTGCAAAATATGAGTGAGTATCGAACATCTAGATATCTCTGTAGAATGTTGGTCCACCTGTTCAATAAACTCATATGTAAATTCAAGGAATACAGGTCAGTCAAAACGTTTTTGTAAAATAGTGTAGCTTGAGCCCTCATACTAGATTAGAACCTTATTACCAGGTTTAATAGTGAAAGAACAGACACATAGAAGAGCATAACAGATTTATCAAAAATAAATTCTTAGTTTTATGGTCAATAGATTTTGAAGAGGATGCCACATCTTTATGAAATAAAAATAGAATCTTAAATGGGTGTATTGGCACTAAGCCTCTCTAGATTTAAAATGATCTTTGACTACGACCTCAAACCTTATACAAAAATTTAAAATAAAAAATGATTATCAACTAAATGTGAGATGTAAAAACGTATAAATGTACAAATTCATGACATTGGATCAGTAAAGGTTTCTAAAAATTTGACATGTAAAGCATTAGAGGCTAATGATAATCAAGAATTAACTGGTTAATATCAACTGATAACCTTTCATAATTCTATGAAAGTAATGAAAACATATCCAACAGATAGAGGACACATATTTGTTAATGCTGCAATGTTAATGCTACAACGATCCTGAGTCTAAAGTAATTCATATCTTCTAATTCTATATAAATTTTTTCCCGAAAAATAAATTTCTTAAAGAACGTATGTAAATTAGTAGTTAATAGGAGGAATATATGAAATAAGCTCCTCTTTAGTATCTAATAAAAAAGAAAACGAAAACTCACTAGTATGACCATAATATAAAAAGATGACACAAAATATAGTAATGCATTTGTGGAGAAATTGATATACTCCACATAGCACAATGATTTGTAAAATACTGCAATCATTTTAGCAAGCAATTTTTCAAGTCTTCATAAGATTAAAGAGAATTGTATATTATTCAGCCATTACACTTCTATGTATGTATTAAAGAGAAGTAAAAAAAAAATGTTTGGACAGGGAATATAGTTCATTGACAGTGCACTTGAATAGTATGTGTGAGACCCTGGAAATAATCCTCCAAAACAAATTTGAAAAGACACACTATAGAGGATATGCTGGACAAATTCCTGTAACTGAATTTTATATCTATTTTAATATCTGTTCTAAAATTTACAGCATTTCTAGTTGAAGAAATGTAAGTTTGTGAAACTTAGGCTTGGAAAACCTATGATTGTACAATTCACTTCCAAAGCACTAAAATGTATACAATAAAAGGAGATAATATATTGCATGTGAATTTCATGTCAGCAAAAAAAAAATTTGTTAAAAACACTTCACACAAATTGCAGAATACCTGAAAAGATGCTTTTGGTGTTGTGATTTCTGTTTATTTTGAGGGTTGTTTTTGGTCCTTTTTTTGAGTTTATGCAGAGATAACTCAATCAAAAAGTGTATGTGATAACTGGACTATCTAGGGATTATGCATCACTTAGAAGTAATTGATCACCTTTTCTGGAAGAAACTTTTAGCAAATGACAAAAGACCCAAATCTATGCATCTGCATTTTATGAAACCTATATGCTACTTGCTCAATCCAAATGCTTTTCTCTACTTTGCTAGGAAAAAAGTATTCTCAAGATAAGAGCCAACAGCAGTGAAAAGAAACAAAATACACAATCATGTTGAGTTATTTGTGAAAATAACAAATGAAATAAAACAATTCCACTTAAGCAACTCCAACGTTAGTATCTCTGAAGATGTTCCTGATTGCTAGCATCCATTGATTTTTTTGGAGTTTTAATTTCTATGAACATATGAAAACTAGAACATGAAAACAAATATAGTCTTAGAGCAAACCAGCCTTGGAATAATTTTCTTAATTGTTTTGAAATACAAAAGAATTGATACCATTGAGGAAATGATCCTTTCCTATAGAAATCATTTATAAATGTTTATCACTTATTGTAACTGAAATACAAAACAAGAGTAATTTTATATAATCATTACAAATATCATTTTATTACTATCATAAAGTAGAATAAAAGACCAGTCCAAATATATTATCATTATTCTTAATTTCTAATCATTACCTAGATATCTCTATCTAAATAGTCATGTCTTTAACATAGATGTTTCCTTACCAGAACTCTGTGCCGTTCCCACTCAGCTAGCTGAATTCAGAGTCTGCTGAGTGAGCCTACCACTCTCAACCAGAACTTCCCTATCTCCGGAAACATACAACAGAGAACAATCAGATCTCAGTGAATGGGGTGACATCTCCTCAACATTTGTTGACCCAGGGGCCTTCCAAGGAGGAAGAGAAGTCCAAGTAATTTTGGGGCAAGGGAAATCAGTCCCTAGAGGCCATCCCCTCAGACTGGCAGATTCTACCCCATACTTCCACCTCCCTGGGCCAAGACCTAAGGCTTGGATAAACCCCAAATGACAAACAGAACCCTCAACACAAAGACACAACTTACAAAGGCACATTGCAGCTTTGTAAATTGCCAACCAAAAAGTGCCAGTCTACAGACTTAGAGTTTCCCAAAAAAATGTCCATCCTAAACAGCAATCTACCCAGAGGGGCCTGGTGACGTCTACTCACAGACCCCATTGGCAATCTTATAGCATGTTTACCAAGACACCTTGCCAACCAGAGTATAAACCCCTCAGGAAATCAGAATTACAGATAGAGAACTTGCTGGCAACCAAATAGATACAACAGCAATGCCTTGACTTAAGAGCTGGGTTTTTTTAGATTCTGTGGTGGGGCGTCTAGAGGGTCCTATGAGGCACGTTCCAGATGAGCCCCCAGAAATATTGTATGGACTTGGGACCCCCAAAGACCACCGGAGACACTGACCAATGTGAACAGCAAAAGAGTCATTTATTTGCAAGCTTAAGCTTGGTCCCCCACACACCAGGTAACCGGTGATTCTAAGAGTCCCCGAGCACAAAATCAGCACAGCTTTTATAGTATTAAAAAAACAAGTTTAAGGAATTTCCACACAAATAGTTACATGATTATTTTGAGTCCACAATAACCGCTCTGCCCTTTTTCTGGACTATTAGTATGTTCTGTTCCTGGAATACTTGGGCAACTGCTCTGCTTTCTTAATGGTGGGCAGGGCTGGTGGCAGCCGGTGTTTTTTTTTTTCTTTCTCTTGAGGTTACTCTGAGGGAAGCCTAGCAAAAGATAGTGGGGTTAATCTCAAATTGGAGTTAGTTTAGCTCTTCAGCCTGAATAAACCATACCATACCACATACAAAGCTCGGTAAAACACAGGTCTAGTTTACACTGTTGGACAAATAAGAGGGTATGTCTAATGCTATTGCAGGTGTGTCTTAAGGTGTGTGGAGTTTTTCATCCTGATGATCTTGAAATGATGAAATAGATAAGAACAGAATTACCTGGGCAGATACGTGCTGATACCTATATTAAATCACAGCATAACAAAGAACAATATTTACAATGAAATATGTTGAAAAACAAGACACCGCAACCAAAATTATTTTTTTCCTGAATCAGTGTATTTTTTACACTATATATCACATGTACAAATTCCTCATTCCCTTCTGTCTCATTATGTTATCTTTCTTTTGTTTTTGTTTTCAGAACCATGGTATAACAGGCCATTTCTTATATTTTTGTCTTCTAGTCTTCAGAAAGTCTGCAGTTAAATAGTTAAATAGGTTTATGTTCCTTTTGTTCGAAAATAAAAAGCATATTGGTTGGGGTCTTCATCGTAATTTTGTTATGATCTCAAATACGTTTTATTTCTGGCATATCACCTGTATAATCTCATTTCAAACATTTCCAAAGGGCACTTTAGTGGAAGGAGGAAATTCAAAGTGGATTCTGGTAGAGAATTTCTGTTACAAAAATCTCTGGTACATATTAAGGTTAGCAAATCCAAAATTATTCATTAGAGAGATGAGTTGATACTCATCTTTTAACACACTAACACTCTTTTCTCAACGAAACCAGAGGATTTAAAATAACTAATATTTTTTGAAGTTAATGGGCACAAATGTGCACGAATTTTCTAGAAATAAAATGATCACTCATGAAACCTTACTGATATTTCAAAGAATGCTTTCCAATAAGAGGAATCACCTTCACACATTTTCACACAATATGTATCTACCGGGTAACAGAACCCCAAACTAGACTAAGGCATCTAAGAGCTATCTAATTGTTGTTGCCTTTTTGCAATACTGCTTTCCTATCATATTGATTAGTATGAATTCTATGGACAGTATAAAATCACATTTGTAACAAAAGTTACTAGATGGGACCTTCATGGATGAAGGTAGTGTGGGATTTCTGGTGGAGCCCTGGCAGGTGGATTGGTTTTCAGTGGAGCAAGGACTAGTCACTGAGGAGGAGGCTGTTTGGGGCAGAGCTTTGAGAAGAAAGCACAAGGCTACAAAGGAGGAGGTTATTTAGAGGAGGGGTGCAGTTAGAGCACTGTGAGCCCTTGTGGGATATGTAGGGTGAGGTTTCAAATAAGGCAGGGCAGGAAATGGAGGCAAGAGGCTGACAGAAGGTGGGGATTCTGGTGCAGGAATGCGGAGATATGAGGGTGAGGCTTTTCAGGGTCTGGCTTTGAGAGGGCAGGGTAACACTAGGAAGACGTGGGCTAGTAAGGGGTGGGGTTTCTGGTGGAGAATGGCAGGTTTTTGGGAAATGTATTAGGGTAGAGGTGGGGTTTCTGGTAGAGCAGAATGTAATCACAATGTATGGAGGTGTTTTTCAGTACCAGGGCTTTGTGAGAGCAGTGATAGGATCCAGTGCATTAGACTAGTTAGGATGCGGTTCCTGGTGCAGCCAGTCACCACTACGAAAAGAGGAGTAAGTTGGGTGGGGATTTTAGTCTTGGAAGGCAGGACATGGACTTTGGGCAGGGTTTCAGGTACGGCAAAGTAATCTTCCAAAAGGGACTATGGAGGGACAAGGAATTACAGTTGAGCCTGGTTTGGCTTCCAGAAGGAGGCCAACTGGTGCAGTGGTTTCCAGTGGAACAATGTGGGTGTCGAGAGATGGGACAATGTGGTGGGGGTTTTCTAGGCTTCCAGAAGGAGGCCAAATGGAGCAGTGGTTTCCAGTTGAACAATGTGGGTGTCCAGAAATGGCATAGTGTGCTGGGGGTTTCCTAGTAGGGTTTTTCAGGAGCAGGGCACGGTTTGGAGCCATGGGGCTAGTTGGAGGAGGGGCTTTGAGAAGGAGTGGAAGGGCTGCAATGGTGTAGGATAATTATGGGAAGGGTATCTGGTGTAGTAGGGTGTGGATCTGAGGGAGGAGCCAATAGGGGGTGGGTTTATCTGTGGAGCAAGGAGGGCATTGAGAGAGTAGATGTGGGAGGTGGAGAGGCTTGTGTTGGAGCAGGGCTGGCTTTCCAGGCAGGAGGTGGGCTGTGCAAGAAGCTTCTGGCCAAGTAAGGCGGGGCTTCAAGGGCAGTTATAGGGAGGTGAAGGGTTTTTGGTATAGCAGGATAGGCTTTGTGGGAAGAGGTAGGCTCAGGGCTGTGTTTGAGAGGTTAGGCCACTTAGAAGTAGGCTAGTTATGGGCTGAATTACTGATGAAACCATGAGGAGCTTGAGGGAGAAGGCTGGTTGTAGTTGGGGTATAAAAGGGATGGGAGGAGCTTGGAGGTACTAGAATATGGGAGCAATGGGACTATGAGGGACTAGAGTAGTTAGGGGCGGGGTATCTGGTGGATGAGGTGGGCATTGGAGGGACCACCCTGATGTAGGCTGGGTTCTTGGTGCAGTAAAGCAGGACATGGAAGGAGATATGGATGTGGCGTTGTTTCTGGTGTTGCAGAGCAGGGATTCCAGGAAAGGGTGGAGTGGAAGAGGGATTTCCCTATTGTAGAGGAGGGCTTTCAGGAAGGAGTCTGGTTTCAGTCAGGCCTTTGAAAGTTTATAGCAGGTCTACCAGGGGGTACGTTAGTTAAGGTTAGGCTTTTTAAAGAGGAAGCTTCCTGGAAGTGGGTTTCCAGTGGATCCAGTCAAGTTTTATGGGAAGGGGGAATAGGAAAGGGGCAATACTTAGTGAAGTGTGTGTCTACAAAAAATAAACAGTTACCACTAATAAATACCACATAAGAACATCATTTTCTGTCAGTGTAGACTTATATAACTTTTATGTATGTGAGAGTTACTGGAGAAAGTAACCAAGTAATAATTCCTTCCTAGTGAAAATTTTCCTTATTCCAGTCGAGTGAAAATAAAACCACAGGTCAAATCAGGCTCAGAGGCACACAGTAGACTAAGACAAATGAAGGACTAGAATTGATTCCCAAGCACCAACATTAAGTACCTCAAATAAAAGTTTAAAATGTCTCACTTGGTCATAATTGACAATATTGTCTTAAAATTGTGAATGAATAGAACTTTTACTTTGTCCACTTTGGAAATCCTAAAACTAAGTAAATAGTAATGTTTTAACTTTATACAATATTGGAAAGAATACAAAAATAATTAGGAAAATATAAAATTGTACGCAGAATGTTCGTTCTCCAGTATCAATTCTAATCTAAAAGAATCTAAAACCAGAAAATTGTCATATAGTGAGTTTGCAACATGGTTTCTTTTCAGTCATCAAAATGGTGACTTAAGCAATGTGACTTTATCACTGGATGCATCGATGTTAAAACATATCTAAGAATGTGAAACATTATTTTACAGACCCTGAAAAACTCAGAAGGATCTATGAAATGATGTTGGAATAAAGTTAATGACTAATTACAGTAGTAATTGCTCTTCATTAGGTAGGCCTATAAATACTTTCCAGAAAAAAAGGCTACATTGAAAAATAAAGAGTGAAAAGGAAGCAGGCAGGCAGACCATGAAGTAAATATTATCCAATGAACAACATCTATTGAATCTTGATTGCAATCTTCTTTTACTTAAGTTAGTTACTGACCTATGTTCTTCTCTAATGCCAAATAACATAGTCATGAAAATGCAGTAATCATTTCCAAGACATTAGACTTTGCAGAAAGAATTCAATGAATGTATTGCTAGAAAGTAAATATAGATGTCTGAGCAAAAGAGTGAAAAAAATATCCCCAATCTCTGGCCCTCCGCTGTGAGAAGGGTACAAGATGAAGCACAAGGAGAATGGACAGAAGTACAGTAGTGCATAGCAGTAGTTCCCAAGATGTAAAGATGAATGTAACAGAGAGAAAATCAACAAGAACATCACAGGACTTAGCATGGGAGAGAGAGACAAGAACAGTGAAAATGCAAGGAGAATTACAAAGGATGCCCTTGCATATGTGGCAGAAGAGTGCATGGCATTGAGGTCTAAACTATGTGAAGGTATTATAGGAAACTACCTGTACTCATATGGTGCCACAGAAGTGAAGAACTTACAATTCACAAGACATTGAATAATCATAAAGGTCTTGCTTCAGTAGTGCAGTTAAAACTTGATAAATTCTGTTTTGAAACACCTTACAAACTATAAAACCAAGACAAGAAGATTCAAATTGTATATAAGTGACTTGACTGTTTGCAACAATAGAGTGCAAAAAATCAAATCACATAATGTGGATGCAAAAGCATAACATTATTAAGATAATCTTTTTATTTTTGGGGGGTCCGGTCGTGGAGACTGAACTCTGGGCCTGGGCGCTGTCCCTCAGCTCTTCAGCTCAAGGCTAGTGCTCTACCACTTGAGTCACAGCGCCACATCTGGCTTTTTTCTTTTTGCTTATGTGGTGCTGAGGAATCGAACCCAGAGCCTTAGGCATGCAAGGCAAGTGCTCTACCACTGAGCCACCTTCCCAGCCCCTATTAAGATAATCTTTAAACAACACATTTTTTATGGGAATAGTCCTGATTATAAATGATTTGTTTTTCTTACAGGTTTAGGATGTACAAAATCAACAAAAAAACAAAAACAAAACAAAGCAAAAAAACAATACAGGATACCAGTGACTCATCCCTATTCCTAGATAGTCATGAGCCTGAGATTGGAAGATCATGGTTCACAGATGGCTGGATTAGCAATCCATGAGACATTTATGTTCAATTATTCAATCAATGCAGAGTGAAACCTTGGTTCAAATAGTACAGACTCAGTCAATTATGAGTGAAAAAACCAAGCAAGATTTTGAGGCTCCGAGTCAAGTTTAATTACTGTGTGTGCATGCATGCACGCTCACACATGCACACACACACACAAGCACACACACACACACACACACACACACACACACACACATAAATGGAATGAGAGAGGAAGAGGGAGAGAGAAAAAAGGAACATTAAGAGTTTAAGGATTATCCTAAGCATATATTAATTAATAAAATGAGGGAAATCATGGAACCTATGTTTCTTGGAGTCTGGCTTCCTTCACATAATATGATTGTTTTCCAAATCTTTCCATTTTTTTATGAAAGGGGCTTTGTCATTCTTTCTGATATAAGCAAAAAATTCTTTGTGTATGTATACCACATTTACTTGATGTATTCGTCTATGGAGGAGCATTTTGATTGGTTCTAAAAATGCTGCCAGAAACGTAGTTGTAGATTTAGTGTATTTTAGCTTGAGATCATTTCGACAAATGCCCAGGAGTGGGATTGCTGGTTCCAGAGCTATGTACATTTGACCTTACAAAATAATGCTAATTGAAATGAACTCCGACATGGAAAAAAGTCTTTTTTTTTTCAGATGTCAACCTTCATGTCGGTAAAGTAGAACATCTATGTCTTATTTTATTTCATTTGTCTTCTTTGTCTTTTGCCATTGGTTTATCCCTGGCAATCTCTGTCTTGATTCTGGTACCTTCAACTTTGTATATACGTTTATCTGATTTGGAGAAGGAAAGGGAAAAATTATAGTGTTAAAAGAAGTCCAAAGATTTCAACAATGATATTCAAAAGACACTATATCAGAAGTGAACTTTACAACTTTGGGGTGGGGGGGAGGTGTGAGGGATGGGAAAGGATAGGAGAAAAACAATGGAGTCGGTAACAATATTCAATAAGGAATGTACCTTACTAATGTAACTGTAACCACTCTGTACAGTATTTTTGAAATAAAATAAAATTTAAAAAGTGAACCTATACTTGAGAAAACATAGTTTTCAAAATAACACATCTGTCACAGTACTTGTGAGGGATTCTGAAGTCAAGCTGTTAGACTTGGAAAAGGATAGATTGGGAAGCCATCGCAAATAACAATCAAAAGGCTGAGAACTATGCTCTGGAAAGGTCAGAGAGTCAAGAGAAGACAAGGGTATGAGTTATTATCTCAAGACTATTTAAGTTCGAGCTGTTGGACACTAAAGGATTAAGATTTGGAGACAAGATGGATGTCTGTGTTATGGTTCTAAAGACTATTGCTCCTTTCTGCTCCCTAATAATAAGATTCAATTATCACTATGTATACAAACAATACCTCATCTTAATAGTTGAAACCACAAGCTAGATTGATGCCTTAGTTTGTGGACGTACCTATAGGCACTGACCACCTCCCTTGCAAGACCCTGCCTTTTTTCTTGACATTCTTCAGCCACTGGTTGTCTCATTTCTCATTGCCTATTTGGGTGGGATTTGAGACTCCTTCTTCTCCTTACCCAGCCACGAGGTCCCTGGGGCCAAACTCCACACCTCACAGACACTCCTCAGAACCCAGCTGCCTTTGGGACTGCTGCTTCCTGAGCCATTGGCCTACTGCGTCCTTCCTCCCTTCACTAGCCTCTGCCAGGGCCTCCCATACTCTCCCTACTACCCCCATCCACAACCCCCAACGGCCTTCCCTCCTCTCCACACAGCTCCCAGTGCCAACCCCAGCAGGTCCACTGCTCTGGGGAAGACAATTGTGGGCCTAGCCCAGCAGAATCAAAGGTTCCACGATGTGCAGCCGGCTTAGAAATGGAGACAGCATAGGTCTCTGATCAGTGTCTTTCACTTCACTTACACAAGTATTAGTTGTATTAATTTGATATTTAATTTTCGATTTTGTAACTTCTTACTAAGCCTTTGAAGAATAGCTGGTAGAAATATAGTCCCAAAATTCTAATTGTCTCTTGTTCAATTCAAGATTCAGAGATGTTTAAGTAGTTATAACCATCATGAACTCTCATTTCCATGGCAGAGTCTATTCAGAAAATAATTGCTTACGCATCTGTAAACAATTATTTACAAAACTTGAAAGTTTTAAAGTTTCAAATACTACAGGAAGATCTTTGATTCATGGTGAATGGATGTGAGTAGGTTGAGGTGTTGCATACATTCTTGTGTGTTTGTGTGTGTGGGCATGTGTGTGTGTGTGTGTGTGTAGAGGGGTGTATGTGTATGTGTATGTGTATCATTGAAATCAAGGATAAGGATGTTGAGCCTTGGTCTGAGCTTGTCTCCTTTTTCTGAGATATAATTATGGTATTTTTTGGTTGGTTGTATGATCTGATTGCTTGCCTTTGCCTGATGTGCACATTCCAGCTCAATTTTTCAATTAAAACTTTTTATTATTGAGCATATAAGGATCTGATATTGCTTTGTCTTTAGTCTGTCATCTAGGATCGTTTTTTCTTCTTCAAAAATTATCATTCAATATAAATTTTAACTCCTGACTGATTTTTTCCCTTTAATTTGCAATTGGAAATAAGCATTATAAGACCTTTGATATCTGTATTCATGAAGAAAAATCATTTTGAATTCTCTCTTTAATGTAATAACACCTGGACAGATTTATTTGCACCAATATCTTAAAATTTATTTTGTAGTTTTAGTTTAAAATACCTCCTCCATGTTTATAGAGTGGGGAGACAAAAAATTCCTAGTAACAATGATAACTGTTTTATTTGTTAAAATATTTGATAATTCATAATTTTGAATATGTCTAGTTTCAAATGAATGCATTTGTTCAATAGGTTTGCTTGATAGACCCATGCACAAAAATACCAGTACTAGGGGCTGAGGAGGTGGATCAGTGGTAGACAGCTTATCTTGAATGTACGAGACCCTAGGATTGATTCCACAGCACCACCTAAGCAGAAAAAGCTAGATGTGGTACTGTGGCTCGAGTGGTAGAGCACTAGTCTTGAGCTGAAATGCTGAAGGACAGTGACCAGGCCCAGAGTTCAACACCACAACAAATTAAATAAATAAATGAAACTCACACTCAAGTACATTAATTTCAAAGGTTGATTACCATTTTGGGTAGTGGCAGGGTGCCAAGATACAGCACCTGACAAATACTAAATACAGAAAGTAAAACATTAGCTCTGCCAACAAAATGTAGAATTGCCACTCAAAGAGAAACCAGTACTAAAAATGAAATACTTTTTATAACATTTCTTAAGAGATTATGGCTTTATGTTAATTATCAAATAAATTGACCTTCAAAAACTCCATTGGTGGGCCTGAGTCTTAAGGAAACCTACAAAAACTGGAGGAGAAAATCATCAATCTGTATTTTTTAAATTGTTATTGTTAAGGGAGTGTACATACAGATAAACATATTCTAAGTCAGGTAATGAGTTCATTTCTCGTTTGACAATCCCATTCCTCCTGTCCCTATCCACAGTGGTATAGCTCATTGTGAATACAGTATCACAGAGTAAAAATGCTGCTTTTGTTTCCCTGTTCTTCTTGAATATCTCTGACTCCCTCAATGCCCATAAATGGATAATAAAGAACAGAAAAATCGCTCTTGTTTCCAACTCGTGGAATACATTTCAATATAAACATCAGTAGTTTTATGAGAGTGTCAGGCTCTGTACACACATCTGAAACACATATACTTCCTGCACCCAGTCATAAATCCCACCGATTCTTTTTTTTTCTTAATTTAATTTTATTTGTGAACATACTGTACAGAGGGGTTACAATTACATGGGCAGGATAATGCATACATTTCTTACCAAGCATTGCAGCCTCCTCCTTGGTTTACCCTTCTCATCCCTTCCCAGCCGCCCCCCTCCCCCCCCAATCCCAATCGTTGTCCTCCCCCCACCACACCCACCCGCATCGACGTTGTAAAGTTCGTTTTGGACATGACAACATGTACTTCTCATTGTTGCAAGTGGTCCACATGTATCCTTAAACGACTTGTTTTTCCCCATCTCCTCCACAAGTTATACTGACATCAAATATAGTGAAAGCAGGGGTTATACTGTGGGGGAGGGACATACAAAGCAACAAAGAAATAATCTTATAAATACGTTAGAAACAAAGGCATGAAAGAAAAAAAACATTAAAATACATATCTAAGGGTTCATTTTCCTACCATCACTTTATCTGACCTTTTCCGCTTGACTCATACATATACTAGGTATTGCAAATAAGGGAAACCATGGGACCTATGTTTCTTTGGGCCTGGCTTTCTGTACTTAATATAATTTTTTCCAAGCCTTTCCATTTCCTAACAAATGGGGCAATGTCATTCTTTCTGATGGAGGCACAAAATCCCATTGTGTATATATACCACATTTTCTTGATCCATTCATATACTGAGGGGCATCTGGGTTGGTTCCATATCTTAGCTATGGTAAATAATGCTGCAATAAACATAGTTGTGCTGGTAGATTTAGTGTGGTCTCGTTTGTAAACATTTGGGTAAATGCACAAAAGTGGGACTGCTGGGTCATAGGGGAGCTCTATGTGAAGTCTTTTGAGGAACCTCCGTATTGCTTTCCAAAATGGTTGAAAAAGTTTACATTCCACCAACAATGCAGTAAGGTTCCCTTCTATCCACATCCCCTCCAGCATTTGTTGTTGTTAGAGTTCTTGATTTTTGCCATTCTAACTGGAGTGAGATGGTATCTCAATGTTGTTTTGATTTGCATTCCCTTTATGTCTAGGGATGTTGAGCATTTCTTCATTTGTGTATTGGCCATCCTTCTTTCTTCTTCAGAGAAGTTTATCTTTAAATCTTTGTCCCACTTATTTATTGGGCAGTTGTTTCTTTGAGGATTTGTTGTTGATGGATTTAATTTTTTAAGTTCCAAGTATAGTTTAGATATGAGACCCTTGTCTGTTGTATGGCTAGTGAAGATCTTCTCCCAATCCGTGGGCTTTCTATTGATCTTGCTAGCTATGTCCTTTGCCATGCAGAAGCTCTGCAACTGCATGCAATCCCATTTGTCCAACCTTTCTTTGATTTGTTGTGTTTCTAGGTCTCTATTCAGAAAATTTCGGCCTGAGCCAAGGAGACCTAGGGTTTCTGATATTCCATCCTGTAATGTTTTCAGAGTGTCTGCTTTGAGTTCAAGGTCTTTGATCCATTTGGAGTTGATTCTGGTGCAGGGTGATATATAAGGATCTAGCTTTAGTTTTCCAGAAGTAGTTAACCAATTTTGGCAGCACCATTTACTGAAGAGGCTGTCTTTCTTCCATTCTATTGTTTTAGCTCCCTTATCGAAGATTAGATGGCTGTAGGTCTGTAGGTTCATTTCTGGGTTTTCAATTCTATTCCATTGGTCCTGAGGTCTGTTCTTATGCCAATAACAATCTGTTTTGATTACTATGGCTTTATAGTAGAGTTTGAAATTTAGTATTGATATTCCTCCAGCAGTGTTCTTTCTGTTGAGGAGCTTTTTTGCTATTCGGGGTCTTGTATTGTTCCATATGAATTTTTGGATTGTGTCTTCTATTTCCTTGAAGAACCAGGTTGGAATTTCGATAGGTATCGCATTGAATTTGTAGATAGCCTTGGGAATTATTGCCATTTTCACGATGTTAATCTTTCCAATCCAGGAGCATGGGAGGTTTTGCCATTTTCTAAGTTCTGTTTTGATTTCCTTTTTCAAGATTTTAAAGTTTTCATCACAGAGGTCCTTTACTTCTTTGGTTAATTCCTAGGAATTTTATTGTTTGTGGGGCTATTACAAATGGAGCTGCTTTCCTAATTTCAGGGACACTTTTCTCATTGTTGGCCTACAGAAAAGCCATTGATTTGGGGGAATTAATTTTATACTCTGCTACTTTGCCAAAGTTTTGAATCAGCTTGAGTAATTTGGGAGTGGAGTCTAGGGGTTTATTTTAATACAAGATCAGGTCGTTTGCAAAGAGGGAGAGTTTTATTTCTTCTTTCCCTATTTGGATCCCCTTTATGCCTGCATCTTGACTAATTACTGTAGCTAGGCATCTAATATTAGATTAAAAAGAATTGGGGAGAGTGGCCATCCTTGTCTTGTTCCTGAGTTAACAGGAAATGGCTTTAGTTTTTCACCATTAAGTATAATGCTGGCTGTAGTTTTGTCATATACAGCCTTTATTGTACTGAGAAATGTTCCATGGATTCATAATTTTTCCAAAACCTTCATCATAAAGGGGTGTTGGAGCTTGTCAAATCCTTTTTCTGCATCTATTGAGATAACCATCTGGTTCTTATTCTTGCTCCTGTTGATGTGGTGAATAATATTAATTGATTTGTGTATATTGAACCAGCTTTGCATTTCTGAAATGAAACCTGTTTGATCGTGTTGTATGTTTTTGTGGATGAATTGTTGAAGTCGATTGGCCAAAATTTTGTTGAGAAGTTTTGCATCAATGTTCATCAAAGAAATGGGTCTATAGTTCTCTTTCTTTGATGAGTCCCTGCCTCGTTTTGGGATGAGGGTTATGATCGCTTCATAGAATGTGTTCGGTAGTGAACTTTCTCTTTCAACTTCATTGAAGAGTTGGAGGAGTATTGGTGTGAGTTCTGCTTTGAAGGCCTTGTAAAATTCTGCTGTGAAACCATCTGGTCCTTGACTTTTCTTAGCTGGGAGGTCTCTTATTGCTGTTGCTATTTCAATGCTTGATATGGGCCTGTTAAGCTGGTTTAACTCATCTTGGTTTAGTGTTGGCATATCAATATTTGCTAGGAAAAGGTCCATTTGTGTCAAGTTCTCAAACTCATTAGCATAAAGCTTTGAGAAGTATTCCCTTCTAATGTTCTGAATCTTGATTGTTTCCGTGGTGATGTTTCCATTCTCATCTCTGAGTTTATTAATTTGGGTGTGTTCTCTTCTTTTTCTCATAAGATTTGCTAAGGGTCTGTGAATTTTGTTAATTTTTTCGAAGAACCAACTCTTCGTTTTGTTGATTCTTTCTATAGCTTTTTTCGATTCTAATTCAGTTAATACTGATTTAATTTTAAATATTCCTTTCCATCTACTGGATTGGGGTTTATCTTGCTGCTCTTTTTCAAGGAGGTTTAGATGTGTCATTAAATTGTTGGTTTCAGATCTCTCCAATTTGTTGATGTAGGAGCTTAGAGCTATAAACTTGCCTCTGAGTACTGCCTTTGCTGTGTCCCAGAGGAGCTGGTAATTTATGTATTCATTTTTGTTAAATAGCATGAACATTTGAATTTCCTTTCTAATCTCTTCCATGACCCACTCGTGATTCAGCAGTGTGTTGTTCAGCCTCATGTGTTACCGGACTTTCTTTGGTGGCTTTTGGTGTTGAGTTCTAATTTTCTTCCTTTGTTGTCAGAGAGAATGCAAGGTAGAACTTCAATGTTTCTGAATTTAGACAAGTTTGCTTTGTGGCCTAAAATGTGGTCTACTTTAGAAAATGTTCCATGTGCTGCTGAGAAAAACGTGTATTCTGATGCTGCTGGGTGAAATGCTCGGTAGATATCTGTTAAATATAGTTGATCTATGAAGCTGTTTAGATCTGTAGTTTCTCTGTTGAGTTTTTGCCAAGTTGATCTATCTACTGGGGAGAGTGGTGTGTTAAAATCCCCAACAATTAATGTCTTTGGATCTATGTGGGATTTGAGGGAAAGTAGTGTTTCTTGGATAAATTAGGGTGCTCCACTGTTTGGCGAGTGGATATTTAGAATTGTAATATCCTCCTGAAAGAGAGATCCCTTAATTAGTACGTAGCGACCTTCTTTATCTCTTCTCACTAATTTTAATTTGAAGTCTATTTTACCTGATATTAGGATTGCAACTCCCGCCTCTTTATGGGGGCCGTTTGCTTGGTAGATTTTGTTCCAATCTTTAACATTGAAAATGTGTTTGGTATTACCGGCAAGATGTGACTCCTGAAGGCAGTAGAGAGAAGGATTTTCTTTTTTAATCCAACTAGACAGTCTATGTCGCTTAATTGGAGAATTAAGTCCATTAACGTTAAGAGATAAGACTGAAAGGTATTTGGTAGTACCTGCCATGTTATCCCCCTTCTTGGGGGCTGCAAAAATTGGGTTCTTCCTATGGTTTTTGATTCTCAGTTTGGTTACAGTTTCTGGGACTTTATCGTGGTCTTGGTTTTCTATGTGTAGGACATCTTTAAGAATCTTTTGTAGGGCTGGTTTGGTGGAGATGTATTGTTTCAATATTTCTTTGCTATGGAAGGTTTTTATTTGGTCTTCAGTTATGAAGGAGAGTTTAGCTGGGTACACTATTCTTGGTTGATAGTTGTTTGTTTTGAGGGCATGGCATACATCATTCCAGGCTCTTCTTGCTTTGATTGTCTCTGCTGAGAAATCTGTGGTGATTCTAATGGTTTTTCTTCATAGGTGATTAATCTTTTCTCCTTGACAGCTTTAAGGAACTTTTCCTTGGTCTGAGTTGATCCTGTGTGGATTATAATGTGACAGTGGGATGTCCAATTCTGGTCTGGTCTTTTTGGGTTTCTAAAAGCATCTTGTATCTGAATAGGCCTATCTTTTTGCATGTTTGGGAATTTCTCTGCTAGGATCCTGTTAAACAAATTTCCTAGACCAATGACTTCGGTTTCTAGGTGCTCCTCTACACCCATTATCCTTAGATTAGGCCTTCTGATGGTGTCTTCCAGGTGTTGGATAGATCTATCATATTTCTTGGACTTGTCTTGGATAGTTGTATGTTCTTTCTCTATAGTATCTAGGCTGTCTTCAATCCCTGAGATTTGATCGTCTGCATGGTCTAACCTGCTGTCAAGACAATCTACTTTGTTTTTTTATCTCTTTTCCTTCTAATTGGTCAGCTTTGATGGCTTCAAGTTCTTTGTTGAAGCTCTGTTTTAGGTCTTGTATGAATTTCTTTACTTCCATTATTTGGTGTTCAGTTTTTGTTCTCAAATCACTTAGTTGATTGGTTATGCTTTCTTTGGACTCCCATTTCTTCTGTTGGGTTCCATTCAGCATTCCCTTTGTGGTCTCCCTGACTTCCTTCAGCTCTTTGTTAATGGATTCCACGAATGCCTTTAGTGATCTTTGTGTATTCTCTTCCTGCTCTCTCAATTCCTGTATTACTCTTTGATTAGCTTCCTCCCGTTCGTGGGATTCCTGTAGTTCTCTTTGAGTGTTCTCAGCCTGTTCACGCCATTCCTACCTTTCTCTTTGAGTATTCTCAAGTTGTTCACGCAAATCCTGTATCAGTTTTTGAGTAGCTTCCTCACGCTTATGATATTCCTGTATAAACTTTTGGATTGCCTCCTCTCTCTCCCTATTACGCTCATACAGAGTCCTTTGTATGCTTTCAATCTTTTCATTTATCATGTTTGCCAGCAGTGTTTGCAGAGCTATTTGGGAATTCTCCTCTGGATTATTCATTATCTGTTCTGTCCCCTGATTATCAAGATTGGGAATTGAGATACCCTTACTTGCCATTTTTCTTGTGTTTTTCTGGCTTACTTTGCCCATTTGAGATGAAAATAGCACCAGTTTTGTGCTAGAACACTCTCTTAAAGCAAGCATCAACCAAACTCTGAATTTGCACAGTCAATAGTCTACAGATACAATCTAGTTCAACAGATAAATCTATTGAACATCACACAATTTTATGTTAATGGGCTACGAACCGCAAAGAAGAATTTGGAAAAACAGATATTATTAGGGTTACTTAGAGATGTGGGTCAAAAATAGGAATAGATTGATGTGGGAAGGCACAAGAAGAGTTAACTAAGTCCTAATTTCAAAGCAGGAAATAGGTTGGGTAGGATGAAAGTAGAGAGAGAGAGAAAAAGAAGAATGGGAAAGGGAAAAGAAAAGAAACCAGAAAAAATAGAAAAGTAAAAAATAATCATATTATGCAGACGCAAAAACAATCTATTTAGAGAAGAAGTGTATATATTGAGAGAAGAGGAAGGATAAATTAGATGTGAAAAACTTAAAAATAAAAATGCTTAAAATATGATATATGTATACAGTGGTAGTACTGCTATTACAGAATTTAAGTCTCAGAGGTTTTGAATTGAGTAATAAATTTGTGGATTAAGTGTGTACACAATGGGGATAGAGTCTAGTAGTCAACTACGGGTTTATCTGACATTGTGCAAGACAAGAATTAAGTCACATAAAGAATAACGAAAGAGAAGAAAAGGTGAAAAGGATAAGAAAGGAAGAAAAAAAGATCAGAAGTTCAGTAGAGCTAAACAAAAAACAAAAAGATAATTAAAAAAGAAAAATAAGAGAAAGAGAACAAAAAAGAAAGAAAAATGCACACACACATGTATCCCTAAAATAAAAATTATAAGAGAAAAAAAATGTTACTGGAAAACAATTTTTTTTTTCAAAAAAGGAAAAAATTAAAGTTTAAAAAAAGTTTTAGGAAAGAAAAAAATATTTTTTTATATAAGGTACCAAAAAAAAAAAAAAAAAAAAAGAAGAAGAAGAAGAAAAAAAGTTCTTTGATTTTTTTGGGAGGGGTGGGAAAAATCCTGTATCACCCTCGTGTCCGTAACCAGCCTCTTGTTGGAGTCTCTGGTCTACTTGTGGTCTTGTGGCTTGGTTGGTTTCTTAAGTCAGTTTGTTCGAACAGGCAGAAAACTGCTCTGCTTTACCCAGGATTTTGTCATCCTCCTCGCAGGCTAGTCCAATCACAAAAGAGGGGGATGCAGTGATGAGGCTAGGTTCTGGGTAGAGTTGAAGCCTTTCAACAAATAGTAGCTTTTCCCTGAGGCTATTTTGTGAAAACCTCACAGAGCCCAGCCTGGAGCCATTCTCAGGGTTTCTGTTTACTGAATTTCAATTGATTGTTGAGGCTGCGAGAGAGAAGGGCAGTCTCTGGCTCTGATTACCCAGTGAAGAAAGCCACTCCTAGGGCTGATGCCCGAGCTGGGTGACTTTTCCCTGGGTGGAACTGAGTCTGGCAGCTCATGCCACCGTTAAGTTCTTGTGACCTGCTAAATGACTCATTTTATTCCAAGGCTTGAGTTGGAGCTAGCAGCTCCGCCGAGCTTTGTCAGTGTCCAAGATGGAGATCTCCGGTACTGTGGGGGGGGGGGGGGCGGAGAGGGGTGGCCTTCCCTCCTCTGCTCCCTGAAAAGGAGTAAGGACATCAGGCTTCTACTCACGCCGAGTCTTGGTTCCTGGGTCATCTCTGGTGTGCAAACTGCAGGAAGAAGATGTCCACTCCTTGTCAGTTCTTGCTGGTGTTGAGTATAATCCACTCACCCGCTGCGTCTGGCTCCTTGGTCCTGGATTCTCTGTGGCTCAGCTATGGCTCCTGGGGTTTCTGCTGCCACCGCTGCCACCACAGCCGCAGCTGCTGACAAGAGCTCAGATCTGTCTCCTTGCCTGGATTTTCCCTCTCTGGCCTGACTCTCTGGCCTGTGATGGCACACTTGGTGTGATTCTCTGGCTTAGGACTGTTCACTGGAACTCTAAAACTGCTTTCTATGTGAGAGCTTTTTTAGACTCCAGCTTCTCCTCTGCCATCTTCCCGGAACTCCCTTTCCACCTGATTCGAAAGTCCAAAAAGTAATTCTTTTCACTTTCCACACAGGAAGAAGCTGAGATTCAGAAAGATTAAGTAACTTACTGGAAATACAAGGCTGAGCATAGTGGCTCACTCTTATACCTTACCTACTCCAGAGAGTAAGATCTGAACATCATAGTTTGAAACCAACCCAGGTTTACATATTCATTACATGTTTAGCACCAGTTAAACAGAAGAAAGCGAGAATTGTGTGTTTCAAGTGGTAGAGCTACAACGCAACCAGACTTGAATGGGAAAAGTAAAAGATAATGTAAATATGATGATTTTCAAGAACCAATGCTGTTTCATACATAATCTCAGACACCACACACACACACACACACACACACACACACACACACACACACACACACGTGCGTGCACCCACACATACACACCACAATCACACCCCTTAATGCCGATGTTAGTACTGAAATCCAAATAGTTTTTTTAATTATATATGTTTTATTTTTAGCTTTAGTGAGGTTTGATCTGATAGCTTCTATTGATGAGCCACAACTTAGAACTTTGTTCTAATTATACCCCTGTCTGTATTAAGAAAATTATTCTCCTAGTTAAGTATTCCTCCTTTTCCAGCAATGATGTTTTCTCTTCTTGGTCTATTTTCTTCTTTTGGGACTCAGTCTCTTAGACTTTTCTCTCTTGCATTGTCTGTAAGTTCATTGATCTCGTAGATCTTAGCCATCTTAATAACCTGGATAGAACCTGCCTTGGGAAAAGTGTTCTAAGCTCACTATTCAGTGGAGATTGTTAGTACTCACACATAATCACGTTCTCTTTAGAATTGGGAATTTGTTAGGTCCCGGAGTTCAGGTAAAGCACTCACTGTGTGCTATTTCATACTTTATGATTTAATGAATGCCTCCACCTATTGTCTACTTTAAGCATTGTGTGAAGAGAAAGATTGACCCTAAGAGACAGAAGCACTGTACTAACTGTTGCTGTCAAAACATAGAATTAGGGAAAGAAGTTCTGAAGGAACCATAGAGCCTAGAAACTGATTTCATAGAAACCCAAACTGCCTTTTATCTTATCTTCAATATAGAAAGTCAGAGACTGAAGTTATTTGTAAGCTCGATTTATATTCCTGAGCATGGGGCTCCCTTTCTCTTTGCCCTTCTGACCATTTACATCAGGGACAGGTGGGAAGATGTAACAAGAACACCTAGAGTTTGGGCCTGGGATTTTCGTGATCATAAACATTCCAGCACTTCCTGAATTGGACCTGAGGGGCAGAAGGAAGTACGGATAGGAATTCAGAAACTTACAATTACTTCTAAGTTTGCTATCTAAACTCATCCCTTCCCACCCCTCAGAATCCTATTTCCCAACTATGTAAACACCCTTACACTCTGTTCTCCAGGAGCATTTGAGTGTAGGGCATCTTCTGCTTCTTACGTATACTGCTTTATAAGTGGAGATTTTCTCCTAGGCTCAAAATTATTTCATTGATTGGGACATTGTGAAATATGCTAAACAGAGTGTTACCTGGAAGGAAGGTCCTAGAAGGCAAAGCATCTACTAGGACAATGGAAATCCATGGTTTGGCATGCTTAATATTTTAACTTGTGCACTGAACTAACAGGAGAAAATGACACAGTAGGAAATCTGCCAATTATTCCAAATAAAGAGATATGGTGAAGGTAAGGAAAAGACATTGATTTCATCATAGTCATGACAAGGCAAAACCTTAGCACACTATCAGAATACTAATCCATACTCACCTACTTTATTTTTTTTATTTTTATTTATTTTTTTGTCGGTCATGGGGCTTGAATTCTGGGCCTGGGCACTGTCCCTCAGCTCTTCAGCTCAAGGCAAGCACTCTACCACTTGAGCTACAGCGCCACTTCCCTCACCTAATTTCTTATTCACCCATATCTTTAGGTCTGAGTTATATGTAGGAGACCTCAGGACTTGCAGAACAGGAAGATCTCGGGGAGAGCCTAACATTGGTCTGCCATTTTGGAAAGAAAAATCTAGTTTGAGGAAAGCCCTTAGTAATATCCACAAATATGTGCATTTATCCTACTACACTTGATAAGTATACCCTCACTATATTATCTTTGGTTTGGTCACTTGCTGACATAGCAGCTGTCTGGTAGCTCCATTGTGACTTCACTGTATTCACCAGGAATGGAGAAGGAGAGACTGACCACAACATATTTGCATTTTTCTAAATGAGCAGTGAGTGGCAGGGGAGTATTTAAGAGGCTCCCCATGTTCTCAGTTAGCTAGTACCACCTAGATTACAGCTCAAATCTTGATAAACAGATAAAGAACATACATGTAACTTATTGTGCCAGATTCACAGCTAGAGAGGTAGATCAGAAAGTGGAAGGGCTTGGTGTGAAAGCCACAGATTGATATGAAGCAGAATTTAAAAGATGTGGAGATGAAGCGAGCTACGTGGAAGGGAAAGGAGAGGCAGCTGAAGCAGAAGAGCACCTAGAGAGAGAAGATAGAGCACGTTTGAGGCCACCTGGACATCCAGGTAACCCATTTGAGGTACAACATTCTGGTTGTGCAGAGCCACAGAGAGAAGTTGGAAGAACATCAGTGCTCTTGCCCATTTCTAGGGAGCTCCCAGAATGACAGGGTAAGAATTGGTATCTTCCCAGAGCACTGCTGCTGAGCACATCTCAGATCCCTTGCTACCATGATAATTGACATTGGAGAGGAGCAGCAAGAGTTGTATGAGGTGATTGCAACTCACTATGTGGAGGCTGTTCTGCAGCATTGTGGAGTGTGGTCTCTGAGGATGCTTAGGGCAAAGATCCTATAGCTGGTGTCAAAGAATGCAATCTACTTGGAGTAGGCATTTATAGATGGTACACGCCTGAACACAACAAGCTGATAATGAGCTGCTAGAGGTAGTTTCCCTAAAGATCTAACAGCCAAAACTGTATAGGCAAACCCAGAGCTCTGCACCACATCAGGCCACCATGCCAATTGCTTCTACCATAGTACTGGCTACCCAGTTTGCATACCCATGACCTTGTTATCCTGATTGTGCCCCACAATCCCTCACAACTTTTACTCTATCACTTTGTCTATGTTTCCTTTTCCTAAACAGTTCTGGATGCCTGCATTAGCTACCCCAACCTGTGCCAAACTGTTGCTTCTAACCAATTTCCTGACACTGGATCTCAGCAATTACACTCATAGTTAACCTTTACCTGGTATCCTAGTTTCTACTACCTAGTTTCTGCTACCCATAATTCATAACACTATGGTTCCAGCCATCTGAACCCTGACAACCCTGTCTCTGATACCCCATTCCCAAACAAAGCAAGGGAATAGTGGGCACAGATAGTTGAGTTGGATACTACTTTTGCAGGCACATTGGGACAAGTTATTCCTCAGGTATTTAACATGAGGGACTAAATGGTGGTGGAAAGCAAACAGATTACTCAGAGGTGACTAAAATCCAAGGACATGACATAACTTATTGGTAGGTAAAGAAGACTTTGCAGTGAAAGTTAATGAGAAAGAAAATTTTACCAAAAATATTGGGGATCACGTAGAAGTTGAGCTTACTCTTTTCTACTAGTGGTCTGAATTATTTTATGACATAGATATGTAATTATTTTGCATTTAAAAATTATTTGAAGATGCACATTTATGCGGTACTTATATTAATTGATGGAATAGTTGCAAAGGATCACATTAATTATATTCAATAGTTTATGCTCTATGATAGGCTCATGAGTCTTCCTTTGGCAATATGAATTGAGCTCTCAAACAACAAATGGAATTTCATTGTCAAATACTACAAGGAGATTACAGATGCTAGTACCAAAATGAAAGCGGGAACAATAAAGCTGAATAAAGCTACAAGTTTGAAGTGAGGGGGTCAGTGGTAAGGGCTATGATAAAATTCTTCACCGTGGAATCTTAGAAAAATAGAAGCTGTTTTCTTGAAATACTAGCTTTTAAAACATTCTTAGAAAGCAAAATATTGTTTTTTATTCTTGCTATTTGGAACCTCTTTAATGAATGGTATAACAAAAAATTATCAAAACATCTTTGAAAATTCAATGATGTGAATTATCACATTAACATTATGCTCAAAGTTGCCTTGACATGCAGGAAGGCTGTATTCCTTTTCTATTAAATTTATGGAATAAGCTTCCTTTTGAATGATTGGACAGTCCATGACACTTGTCCAAAAGCAAAAACTATACTGGAGAGAAAATAAAGAGGAGTAGTTCCTGGAAAATGGCGGAGAAAAGCTGGAGGTTAAACAAGCTCTCACATAGAAAGCAGTTTTAGTGTTCCAGTGAGCAGTCCTAGGCTGGAGAATTACACCAAGTGTGCCATCACAGTACAGAGAGTTTGGCCAGAGAGGGAAAATCCAGGCAAGGAGACAGATCTGAGCACTTGCTGGTAGCCGCGGCTGTGCTGGTGGCGGTGGCGGCAGATGCCGCCACTGCCATACCTACAACACAGAGAATCCTGGACAAAGGTGTCAGACACAGCAAGCTAGCAGATTCTACTCAACAAGAGCAAGAACTGACAAGGAGCAGATATCTTCATCCTACAGATCGCAGAGCAGAGACTACAAAGGATCCAAGACTCTGCTCCATGGAGGAGAAAGTCACTCAGCCCAGGCAGTGAAAACTCTGCCCCCAAAGGAGTATCTTTCTTCACTGGGTAAACAGAGCCAGAGGCTGCCCTCCCAATTGCAGCCTAGATAATCTATTGAAATTCAGTAAACATAAACCTTGAGGATGGCTCCAGGCTGTGCTCTGTGAATGTCCCAGAAGCTAGCCCCTCAGGGAAAAGCTAGTGTTTGCTGAAAGGCCTCAACTCTACCCAGAACTTAGCTTCATCACAGCATCTCCAAACTAGAGGAAACAGCCATCTTCCTCTTTTGTGACACTCAAAACAGATCTCCCTTCCACTGAACTATCCTGGGAGGAAGATCACAAAATTCTGGGTAAAGCAGAGCATTTTTCTGCCTGTACAAACAAACTGATTTAAAAAACCAATAAAGCCACAGGAAAACCAAACACCACAAGCAGACCAGAGACTCCACCAAGGGACTGGTTATGGACAAATGGGAGATATAGGATCTTCCCATTCACCCCCGTGCCCCCCCCCAAAAAATAAAAGAACCCTATTTTATCCCTATTGTTAATTATTAAATTTTTTAAAAAATTGTATTCTATTAATCTTTTTTTCCCCTCTTATAATTTTTATTTTAGGTGAATATGCGTTTGTATGTTCTTTTTTATTTTTATTTTATTTCTGCTGAACTTTTGGTCCTTTTTCTTTCTTTCTCATTCTTTTCATTTTTTCTTCTCTTTCATTTTTTTTGGGTGACTTAATTGCTATTCTGCTCATCTTCAGATATACCTGTCATCGATAATTAGACCTTATCCCTCCATGAGTACACACATAATCCACAAATTTATTACTTAATTCAAAACCTCTTAGGCTTAAATTCCTTAATAACAGTATTATCTCTTTATACATATATATTTTAAGTATTTTTATTTTTTAGTTTTTCATATCTCCTTTCTACTCCTCCCCTCCTGTCATCCTATCTGCATTTTTCTCTCAATATTACTTCATTAAACTTGCATAATTTTTGTGTTTCACTTTTTAAATTTAAATTTTTGTGTTTCCATTTTTTCTTTTCTCTTTTTTACTCTTCTATTTCTCCTATCATTCTGTCCAATCCATTTCCCTCTTTAAGATTAGGACTTTGTTAATTTTACTCTTTTTACCTTTCCACATCGCTCTAATCCTATTTTTCCCCACATTTCTCCCTAAACCTAGTAATTTCTGGTTTGCCAAATTCTACTTTGCTGTTCTTAGCCCATTAATAGATAGTTGTTTGACATTCAATAGATTGTATCTGTTGAAATAGATTGTACTGCAGACTTTTGACTGTACAACTACAGGACTTTGGTTGATGCTTGCCTTAAAATAATGTTCTAGCACAAAGCTGGTATTACTTTCATACTAAATTGAGGCATTCATGGAATCCATTAAAAGACAGCTGAAAGAAGTCAGGGAGACCAGAAAGGGAATGTTGAATGGAGCCAACAGAAGGCATGGAGGTCCAAGGAAACCATAACCAATCAACTAAGTGATTTGAGAATAAACACTGAACACCAAAATAAGGAAGTAAAGAAATTCATACAAGATCTAAAACAAAGCTCCAACAAAGAATTTGCAGCCATCAAAGCCAAGCAATTAGAAGCAAAAAAACTAAAAAAACAAAAAAGAAATTCTTGACAGTAGGTTAGACCATCCAGAATATTGAAACTCGGGGATTGGAGACAGCTTAGATATTATAGAGAAAGAATATACAACTATCCAAGACAAATCCAAGAAATATAATATACCTACTCAACATTTGGAAGACACCATCAGAAGGCCTAATCTGAAGATAACAAGTGTAGAGGAGCACCTAGAAACAGAGGTTAATGGTCTAGGAATTTGTTTCACAGGATCCTAGCAGAAAAGTCCCAAAGATGTAAAATAATAGGTCTATTCAAATACAAGAAGCTTTTAGAACTCCAAAAAGACCAGACCAGAACAGGACGTGGTATCACCACCTTATAATCCCCACAGGATCAATTCAGACAAAGGAAAAGATCCTCAAAATTGTGAAGGAGAAAAGATCAAACACCTATAAGGGAAACCAATAAGAATCACCTCAGATTTCTCAGCAGAGAAAATTAAAGCAGGAAGAACCTGGATTGATGTAGGCCATGCCCTAAAGAAAAACAACTATCAATCAAGCATACTGCACCCAGCTATACTCTCCTTCATAACTGAAGGTCAAATAAAAACCTTCCATACAAAAGAAAAACTGAAACAATATATCCCTACTAAACCAGCCTTACAAAAGATACTTAAAGATGTCTTACACAGAGAAAACCAACAGGACCATAATAAAGGCCAAGAAAACACACCCAAACTGAGAATCCAAGAACCATAGGAAGAACCCATTTGGTGCAGCCCTCAAGAAGGTGGATTAAATGGCAGGAACTCCCAAATACCTCTCAGTCCAATCTCCCAACATTAACAGAGTTAACTCTCCAATTAAGCAACATAGACTGTCTAGTTGGATTAATAAGAAAGTTCCTTCCATCTGCTCCCTTCAGGACTCACACCTGGCCCATAAAAACAAACACATTTTGAAAGTGAAAGGCTGGAGCAAAATCTATCAAGCAATCAGCCCCCCCAAAGAGGCAGAAGTTGCAAGCCTAATATCAGATAAAGTAGATTTCAAATTAAAATTAGTGAGAAGAGATAAAGTCACTACATACTAATTAAGGGATCTCTCTTTCAGGAGGATATTAAAATTCTAAATCTCTATTCACAAAAAAATGGAGCACCCAAAGTTATTCAAGAAACAGTACTTTCTCTCAAATCTCACATAGATCCAAAGACATTAATTGTTGGGGACTTTAACACACCACTCCCCCCACTAGATAGATCAACTAGGCAAAAACTCAACAGAGAAACTGTGGATATAAACAACTGCATAGATCACCTAGATTTAATTTTTCACCAAGCAGTATCAGAATACACGTTTTTCTCAGCAGCATATGGAACTTTTTCCAAAGTAGACCACATTTTAGGCCACAAAGCCAACTTTCTAATTCAAAAACATTGAAGTTATACCTTGGATTCTTTCAGTCCACAAGGGAATAAAATTAGAACTCAACACCAAAACCATCAAAGAAAGTCCTGTAACACATGGAGGTTGAAGAACACACCGTTGAATCACCAGTGGGTCATGGAAGAGATTAGAAACAAAATTCAAATGTTCATAATATTCAACAAAAATGAACACACAAATTACCAGCTCCTCTGGTACACAGGAAAGGCAGTACTCAGAGGTAAGTTTATAGCTCTGAGTACCTATATCAACAAATTGGAGAGATCTGAAACCAGCAATTTAATGAGAAATCTGAGCCTCCTTGAAAAAGAGCAGCAGGATAAACCCCAATCCAGCAGATGGAAAGAAATAATTAAAAGTAAATCAAAATTAAATGAATTAGAATCCATAAAAACATAGAAAGAATCAACAAAACAGAAGTGGTTCTTAAAAAATCAACAAATTGACAGATCCTTAGCAAATCCTGTTAGAAAGAGAAGAGAGGTGCTGGGAAGGAGGCTCAGTGGTAGAGGGCTTGCCTGGCATGCATGAGGCCCTGGGATCGATTCCTAAGCACCACAAAAACGAAAAGAAAAACGCCAGAAGTGGCGCTGTGGCTCAAGTTGTAGAGAACTAGCCTTGAGCTGAAGAGCTGAGGGACAGCAATGAATCTAGTATTAGAATGCCTAGCTACAGCAATAAGATAAGATGCAAATATAAAAGGGATCCAAACATGGAAAGAAGTAAAACTCTCCCTCTTTGCAGATGACATGATCTTATAATTAAAGAATCCCACAGACTCTACTCCCAAATTACTCAAGCTGATTAAAAATTTTGGCAAAGTAGCAGGGTATAAAATTAACCCTCAAAAATCAATGGCTTTTCTATATACCAACAATGAGAAAAGCATGGCTGAATTCAGTAAAGCAACACCATTAATAATAGCCCCACAAAAATGAAATACCTAGGAATTAACTAAACCAAAGAAGTGAAGGACCTTGATGATGAAAATTTTAAAAATCTGAAAAAGGAAATCAAAACAGAACTTAGAAAGTGGCAAAATCTCCCATACACCTGGATTGCAAAGATCAAAATCCTGAAAACAGCAACACTTCCCAAGGCTATCTACAAATTCAATGCAATACCTGTCAATATTCCATCCTCATTCTTCAAGGAAATAGAAGAGGCAATCCAAAAATTCATATGGAACAATAAAAGACCCCGAATAGCTATAACGATCCTCAACAGAAAGAATAGTGCTGGAGGAATATCAACACCAAATTTCAAACTCTAGTACAAAGCCATAGTAATCAAAACAGATTTGTACTGACACAAGAATAGACCTTAGAACCAATGGAATAGAATTGAAAACTCAGGAATGAACCTACAAACCTATAGCCATCTAATTTTTGATAAGGGAACTGAAAAAATAGAATGGAAGAAATACAGCCTCTTCAGTAAATGTTGCTGGCAAAATTAGTTAACTACTTGCAGACAATTAAGCTAGATCCTTATGTATCACCCTGCACCAGAATCAACTCCAAATGGATCAAAGACCTCGGAGTCAAACAGACACCCTGAAAACATTACAGGATGGAATAGGAGAAACCCTAGAACTCCTTGGCTCAGGCCGAAATTTTCTTAATAGAGACCCAGAAACACAACAAATCAAAGAAAGGTTGGACAAATGGGATTGCATAAAATTGCAGAGCCTCTGTATGGCAAAGGACATAGCTAGCAAGATCAATTGAAAGCCCACAGATTGGGAGATCTTCACTAGTCATTCAATAGACTAGGGTCTCATATATAAAATCTACTTGGAACTCAAAAATTAAATCCCTCAACAACAAATCCTCAAAGAAACAACTGACCCGAATATAAGTGGGCTAAAAATTTAAAGAGAAACTTCTCTGAAGAGGAAAGAAGGATGGCCAATAGACACATGAAGAAATGTTCAACTTCTCTAGTCATAAACGTAGTGCAAATCATACCAACATTGAGATATCACCTCTTCCCAGTGACAATGGCCATAATCAAGAACTCTAATAACAGCAGATGATGGAAGAGATGTCGGCAGAAGGGAACTTTACTGCATTGCTTGTGGGTATGTAAAATTGTTCAGCCCCTTTGGAAAGTAGTATGGAGTTCCTCAGAAGATTCCACATAGAGCTCCTCTATAACCCAGCAATCCCCCTTTTGGGCATTTACCCAAATGGTCCCAAAAAAGACCATACTAAAGCTACCAGCACAACTCTGTTTATTGCAGCATTATTTACCATAGCTAAGATATGGAACCAACCCAGATGCCCCTCAGTACATGAATGGATCATGTAAAAAATGACATTGTCCCATTTGTTTGGAAATGGAAAGACCTGGCAAAACATCATATTAAGTGAAGTAAGCCAGTCCCAAAGAAACATAGGTCCCATGGTTTCAGCCTTCTCCCACATGTTGTCAAATATTTAAGCGTTCAAAGATTTCCATTGATAATTCATTAAGCTGATTTCTAAGAAAATGTGCATTTCTGGAATTTTGTTTTCTATCTTGTTCTTACATGCATAGGCTTTCTATGATTTATTTGTTCTACAAGGAATTCTACTTTCTAATCTTTGTGTGATCAATTTTAGTCTCTCTGTTCAGTCTTTCTGACACTCTCTCTGGAGTCTCATTTGAGTCTGCCTCATAAAAAATATATTATTTATCAGCTAAATGACTTTCAGCTTCTGTTTTTTGCCTGACTTCATGTAGGCTGTGATAGCAGACCTGACTGGCTGTGTTTACTGGATTTTTTGTTTGTTTGTTTGTTTTGTGTGGTATTCTTTTTGTTTTAGAGGTCTAGTATTACTATTCAAGGTAGTAGCTTCTCTGGGTCCCAGTGATGCCCTGACCTAGAGTCAATATGTTTTTCTCCTAAATATTAAAAAAATAAAACCAACTGACTAAATTCCTGTTAATTGTCTCAAAATGAGGCAATCTGGCATACCTGCAAAGCCATCAATAACCCTCTGTAACAACTTATAGAAATTTTCTATCAAGATGGCTTTTCAAGGTTGACTGTGAAAAATGTTCATTTCCAATTCAGCACCATGAAGCAGATCACATCCCATGGAACAGACCTTTGGAAGGAAGGTCCCCTTCTTTAATTCTTTGATGATACATGAAACCATAATATTCTGCAGTTGTGGCCAGCCTGGAGCACATTTACCTAAGAATATTCTGTAGTGTAAAAGAGGACCAACTATGAAAATAAAAGTGAAAATACTTGTCTACTACAGACTGATTTATCTTGCTTTTATCTGTTGTTATTTTCATTACTTCAAACACATGGATAATTATATTGGGATTAGACAAGTGGCAAAGGATTAATGGAATAAACATTCAGTTTACTTTCATATATCCAATATAATGCACTTAACCCCTTATGGAAAATTAAATCTGACTATAGAAACAATGTCAGAAATATAAAATAAGCCTCAATATGAATAATCTGACACATATACACCATCATCTACTCAGAAATTCAGTCTCTCTTTAAATATTTATTTGGTACAAAATAAAAAAATTTAATTAATGAATGTGACTTTTAAGTATTATCTGAAATACTCCTCGTGTATATGATTGTATGTGTTTTAGATGTCACCTAGACAGGAATTAAACATGCATATAAAATTCAAATTTCCACAATTTAAGCTAGATTAGAGGAGTCATACCCTCCTGTAATTTTTGGTGTGAATTTTAATACAATGCTGAACCCTTCCATCTAATACCAAGAGTCATGTGCAATAATTTATTTTTTCATGTTAAGATGAGTGCTAAGTGTAGGATACACTTTGAATAATTACATTAATTTATTAAAATTAGTTTCATTTTTTCTTTTCTATATCTTCAGAAAGTAAAATTATATATTAAACATTCAATATGAAGTAATCAATAATAAGTAAACTATTTTTAAAATGATATATTATTAAGCTGTGATTTGAATTATAGTTCTAACAAATTGTGGTGTAAACAACGTTTAATAGAATTACAGGTAATATTTTTTAAACTTACCATCTTGTTAATGTTTTCTAATTGTGTCATATTTTTATTCTTGATCCCAGTCATTTCTTGTTTAGTTTTCTATTTTATCTGTATTGGTTTGCTGATTATGCATTTTGTTTTCCCTTTTTAATGACTGACATGAGGCTGAAATTCTGTATGCTAGTTTATTCCTTCCTATATTAAAGTCAAATTGCTGCTCTCCACAGCTGTTCTACTTTTCTTTCTATAGTACAAAATTTCCCCTAGTCCCACCGACTGTATTGCTGCTCTCATATATTTTATTTTATTTTATTTTTATTTAAATTTTATTGTCAAGATAATGTACAGAGGAGTTATAGTTACATAATTAAGCTAATGAATTAATTTCTTTTCTAACTTGTTACCCCTTCACCCATTTTTCTCCCTCCCAACGCACCTCCCAAGATCGTTTCCAACCTATTGTTTTGTGAGTATCACTGTTGCACAGGTTCCCCCTTTGTCCTTTGTCTCACTATTTTGTTTTTTTTCCTTCTCCTTCCCCAGTATAGATCAACATATTTACAATATCCAGGGTATCAAAATCAAATACAGTGACTACAGGGGATAAACCATAGGTGGGGAAAACACAAAAGGATAAAAATAAATCATGTAGTACATTAAGAACAACAACAACAAAGAACATGTCTTGGAGTTCATTTCACTTAGAATCACCTTATACGGTCATATGTACATAGCTATTGAGCTATTCTACTCATCTACTAAGATTATCCTTGATGTACACAATAATGCTCCCTATGACCCAGTAATCCCACTTCTGGGCATTTAACCAGATGACCACAAGCAAGGCCACACTAAAGCTATCAGCACAATTATGGTTATCACAGTAATATTTACCATACCTAAGATATGGAATCAACACTGATGCCCCTCAGTAGATGAAAGGATCAAGAAAATGAGACACACACACTCACATACACACATACACACACATACTATGCTTCCATCAGAAAGAAAGATACCACCTCATTTGTAAGGAAATGGAAGGTCTTGGAAAAAATCACATTAAGTGAAATAAGCCAGACATAAAGAAACATAGTTCCCATGGATTCCCTTATTTCTAATAATTAGTTACATTAAGGAAAATCTCATGTATTTTAATTTGACAGTTTTTCTATGCTGAGCGTACAACATTATTGCTATATTGTTTGTTATCATTTCTGCAAACAGGCAGGTATATTGAAAATATTACATTCATCTTATCCATTACTGAAAGAAGAACAACTAAAAGAGCAACCCCTACTAGGAAGAACAACTCCCACTTACTTAGCTTCATTCCTATGTAGGCCAGTGTTGTCCCCTGTATCCTCATATTGTACATTTCAACTCTATACCTCATACTGTATACCTAGTATCTTCTACATTGTCAATTAAATTCCCCAGAAGTTCCACTTTGCTTTACTTTGTTTTTAAAAAAAATTCTGTCTTAATATTTGAGGTTGGTGTGTGTGTGTGTGCGTGTGTGTGTTTACAAAGATCAGAACACAAAATTTTTCTTCATTTCCAATACATCTTTCAGGTCATTGTAAGTTGTGGCTAATGGGAGCAGTCTCTTGTTATTTTAAGATGAAACAGAAAAAGATATTTGTGCATGTATCACAGTTGCTTTATTAGTCTGTAGTTGAACACTAAATATTGACTTATATCTTGGCTGCTCTTGTGAATAATGTGAATAAAAATGAACTACAGATATATTTACGAGTTACCCAGAGAGAAATAATCACATGATTGATGGGTCAGATGATATCTCAACTTTGGATTTCTTTAGAAACTTGCATACTACTTTCTACAACGAGAATACTAACCTGTTTTTTGACCAATAGTGTAGAAAATTTCCATTTTTCCACACTATTACCAACATTATTACCTTTTATTCAAAGGTAATAAAGGGCAGGTTTTTACTATCTGCAGTACCCTATACTGGCCTTAGACTTAAATCCAACCTCCTAAATGCTTGGAATTACAAGCCTTTACCACCATAACTGGTTCCATTGATTTTTTGATGAGTTATAATAGTTATGAAGTTGTATCATAGTAATTTTGAATTATATTTCTCTAATGACTTCTTCTCAAAAAGCATTAAGTCAGCATAAAAGTTTTATCAAACACAACTTTGTAAACCCACAGGCAATTTTCATGGCTTTATGGAGAACATGTCTATTCAGACCTTTTGTCCATTTTGAATCCAGTTTCTGGTTAATCTCATCTTTAATCTTGCTAAACCAGATCAATAATTAATTTAAGGTAGTAGAAAAGAAAAAAAATGTAGCAACTCAAAATATTTTTCAGTTTTCAATAACATGATATTGCTTAAATCATTTTCTGTTAGCAATTGAAACTATATAACTCAATTTAGTTAGACCTGATACAAGGCTGTAGTTTATTTTGTATTGATTGTTCTTTCCAAAGCCTGTTTGTCTAATTTCCCTTGGTTTCTTTCAGTCTCAAGTAGCTCAGATTTCAAACTGAAGAATAAATGGAAGGAAGCAAAAAAAAAAAAAATACCGTTACTCTCATCTGATGATGCCTGTATAAGAATGAGGAAAGAGTTCATCCTTCTAAGGGCCTATGATAAGACAACAAAAAAAGAATTTATTCTATGCCTTCTTTATCTTTGCGATGTAACTTAAATGTTGTAAAACAAAATATACTGCTCAGATACTTTTATGTTTTATCAGTTTTACACATTTTCATATGGATTTCACCTCAGTCTACAACATTCCTTCATCATTCTGTACCTGATATTTTTACATTTTTACACTATCAAGACATAAGATAACCAGTTTGATTTAAAGCATGAGAAGTTATCCACCTGGCTTCCTTGGAAGCAGAGCATGATCAATAGATATTACTTCTGGTTGCTCACTACATGTAATGGTTTCTGTACTACTTATCACATTCTATTTAGTATTTAAAAAAGACTGCTGGCTAAACTCAAAGCTCATTCCTAGATGTTTATGTTAAGTATTTCACAAGTTTTATTCCCTTAATTGTTAAGATAACATTTGCTTTAATGCTAATGTTATTACCATTTTAGTGTTGGGAAAAATTGTAATTAAAGGCAATAAGTGCATGGCCTAAAGACACATACAGTGAGGAAGGAAATGAGTCAAAGTTTCAGAAAGTCTTTCAGCAATACACAAAAGGTAGATAAAAATCTCTCCATTCTATGACACTCTCAATTCAATATTCATATTGTCCAAGAAATAATAACATACTAAATATTGCCCATGGTGATTGTTTTATGTCACATTTGTATTCAACACAGATTTTGTTGGAGACATTGGGTTATCATGCACAGAACTGAGCTTATACATTGAGGTCCAAAGAGAGGCAAATTTCTTCTGTCCCACAATTCCAGTATCCTTTTTAAAAAGTACTAAAATTTTAAATATCATCACCTACTGTCTTATAAGTATCCAAAAATTTTAAAATCATAAATAATCACTCCAAAATGCTTTAAAATTGGAGATGCTAATAAATGCCCTGCTGAAGTAAATTTTCTTCTACTTTTAACGTTATTCTGAAAACCTTTGCTGGTTTGTCACACCTGTAATCCTAACTACTCGGGATATCTACTCACGAGCCTCAGATCTGTGGCTAACAGTTCTAAGCCAATCAGGGCAAAAGAAATTCATGAGATTCTTTTTCAAAAATTTTAATGAACTAGCAAAGGGCCAAGAATGGAGATGTAGCTCATTTAGTAGCTCACCAATCTAGAGAGAAAAGGCCTAGCAAGACTTTGAAGCCCTCATTTCAAACTCTGAGCACGCCAACACACATGCAAGTGCTTGAACACATGCGTGCATTCACACACATATTTATTCAAAATGCCTTCATAATGGAGTTTTTCATGAATTTCTTTGCTAACGATATTATATGAGTAAAATAAAGGAAATAAACTCTTCCATCTCAGAACATTTTTATACGTTCTTATTGTAAAAATACTGTACATAGGGGTAACACTTACATGAGCAAGGTAATGAGTATATTTCCTAACAAGTATTGTTACTTCCTCCTTTTTGTTCCCCTACCATCCCTTCCCTCCCACCTCCACAAGTCCATTAACCTCCTCCCTTTCCCCGCCTCAGTTGTAAAGTTCACTTTACAACATAGTTTCTTGTGCATCTCATTGTTACAATGGGTCAACCTGTATCCCTATTTAAGCATTTTGTTTTATTCCTTCCACTCAGAAAATTAGAGGAGAGTATATAAAAGATGTAGGCGCACCAACTCCAAATACAGTGAAAACAGGTGTTATAGCATGGGGGAGAAACATATAAAGAAACAAAAAAAAACCCCACACTGTACGTTATAAGTACATGAGAAAAAATAGCAAGAAAAAAACACTTGTGTCCCTAACTTAGGGTTCATTTCCGTTAACATAACCTTATCTGGTCATATACACATAACTTTTGACATTTTCTGCTTATCCCAGACATATATTAGTTATTGAAATTTAAAGAAACCATGGGACCTATGTTTCTTTGGACTTGGCTTACTTCACTTAATAATTTTTTTCCCTCATCTTTCCATTTCCTAACAAATTGGGTGATGGAATGCTTCATGAATTTGCCTGTTATCCTTGTGCAGGGGCCATGTTAATCTTCTCTGTACCATTCCAATGTTAGTGTATGTGATGCTGAATTGAGCACAGAACTCTTTTTTAAATATAAATTGTAAATGATTTTCTTAAACTAGACAATTCAACAAAAACTAAGTTTAAAAGAATTGTGAAATTTTAGAACCATGTACTTCTTACATAAGTACACATTTAAGAATAAAGTCAAGATTGACATGTGAAAAACAAAATAATTCCAGTTATTTGTTGTTCAAGAGATGTGTAGGAGGAGGAATTCAATTATTCTATACAAGGGACCTGTCATAATGAACACTGCAGCAAGTGTTAAGGTTTGTTAAAAGTTTTAATGTTTTAAATATATTTAATTTTGGGAATTTGCTTATATATGCCAAAACTGGGGCTGTTTGGCAGGCCATAATACTTTTCTATAAAGTATTTAAGATTTATGGTAGCAGATAAATACTACTAAGTATGTACATTTCAGTGTTTATAGAAACTTTACTAATGAGAAGTTGCAAAGTCTTTGTGTAAAGGAGCAGAATAAAGAGTTGACTATGTTAACTACACAGTTTCTGTTGAAACAGTAGGCCTTCCTTACTTTATATATTAGTGAGGAACAAATGATATTACAAGCCATATAGATGAACTATAAATTGTAATCTTAGTGGGTGATTTAAACACTACTCATAGCCTATAAAATTCTTGTTGAACATCATAATCTTAGCCAGTGTTAAATGTAAAGAAATATGACAATAATAAAATCTAATTTGTAGTACACTTCACATACTGAAAACACTGGTAATTGTTTTGTTTATTATTTTATTAATCATTAATATTAAATTATTGGTTTTCTTTATTTGTAGTATTTTTTCCTTGTTGTAATATAATAGAACTTTTTGTAAGTTGTCATTAGGAGGTACTTTGAGAAGGTTACTGGAATGGCCACACCATTTTTTATAGGTGCATGTGAATTTATAAACAGGAAAATTAAGAACAAAATATGTATTTAAAAAATGATCAAGTAGAGTCTAGTTCAGGAGTGTTGATAAATGTCCACACCTAAATTTTAGCCCTAGACTGAAGAGGAGTTCTTACAGAGTTGAGGCCACGAAAGTGAGGGACTGTGTTTTGTTTTGTTCTTTATTTTTATTTTGTTGGTCATGGCGCTTAATGTTTGGGGCTTAGGTGCTGTCCCTCAGCTCAAGGCTAGTGATACCACTTGAGCCACAGCACCACTTCCATCTTTTTCTGCTTATGTGATGCTGAGAAATCAAACCCAAGGCCTCATGCATGCAAGGCAGGCACTCTACCATTGAACCACCTTCCCAGTACCTGAGAGACTGGGTTTTAAAAAATCATCTAAACAACATTTGCTTTCTGCTTTGTGTTATATAATGAAATATATGAGTATCTTTTTATGTTTTTGTGCATTGTTATACTTTTAAATTTATACTAACTTCACCCATTTTATCCTTGTCAAAGTCATGAAATAACTCGAGAGTTTGCTTCTGTGAAGATTGTTTTTTTTTGGGGGGGGGGGAGGGGTCAGGTCGTGTGCCTGAACTCTGGGCCTGGGAGCTCTCCCTCAGCTCTTCAGCTCAAGTTTAACGCTCTACCACTTGATCCACAGTGCCTCTTCGGGCTTTTTTTTCTGCTTATGTGGTGCTGAGGAATCGAACCCAGGGCCTCATGCATACAAGGCAAGCGCTCTACCACTGAGCCACATTCCCATCCCTGTGAAGATTGTTTTTCATTTATAATTTCTTCTGAGTCATTTTTATTTTTTAACAAAATCACATTATATTTCATGTTGATGGGTATTTACACAGAGACAGGGACATAGAGGATTTAGTTTACCAAGTGAACATTAAAATTAAGCTCAAAAATAAAAATCAGTCTTAACACATATTTTCATATCTTTCCCCACATTCTCCCTAAAAGAAGACAATATTAAGAATGTCTGAGGGAGGCTTTTTAGCTCCAATTTTCTTGGGCTTCCTAGGTTTAGAATTCTTTTACCCTTCAGATTGTTTCTTGTTCCTCCCTTTTTTCTCCACTCCATTACTAGAGATTTTTCTCAGAGATGACTCCATCTCCAAATTTTCACTCTTCCTAGCTGTACAAATGAATTTGCAGATCAAGACTCTTAGATAGAAAGAATTTAAGAGCCTGAATCTAAGACACTTCTCTCATACACCATCCCTACAAAGACACAAGTACCAAAGCAGGATACATAGTTTCATTTTTTTCTACCAAGGCCAATGCCTGAAGTTGCTTGCTTCTGAGGGTGCCTGTTTGTGGCTCTTACTAATGTTGCAGATTAACTTTATACCTAGTTCCATTATCAGCTACCAAGGATGGCATGTTTAGACCATCCAGGAGGTTGGCTCAACAGGGCGTCTGGATGTGTCTCCTATGAGGGGCTCCTAGGATCCCTCATGAATGGCAAAGAAGATCTGTGTTGGAAATACCGGGAGCAATTAAGGTATCCTACAAACACCATCTCAGCAAGGCAAAGTTTACTCCTACAGAAGTCATCCTGTCGCATGTCCAAGTTGAAAAAGCACAGTGGATAGGCAGCCCACCACTGGCTCCCATGAATTTGAGCTTTGGGATCATCTTTCATGATGGCTCAAACTTTTGACCCCTTTCAAACTAGTCAAAAGCTGTAATAATCAACCAAATCCGAACACCTGGCCATATGAAAAATAACCAACTTTTACCCAGCTGGTGTTCTACTACTAGTGCCATGCCTCTAGCCCCTAGCACTTCTCTAAAATAGCATTGGTAAGGCTTTGACTACCTTTACAAGGGCAGTGCTTATATCAGTCAAGCACTTCAAGATTTAACTTCTACCATTCTCCCATCTGATTTTGCTTTCTTTTCTTCCAAACAATAATCATTGACTTTCCTATTCAGCAGTATCCAATAAGATATTTTGATTTAAAAAAGGGTTTGATTAAGGCAGTTTTTCAGTCAGTCACTGAACAAAACCTGTCATAGAAGAGATAAAGCACCCATGCACACATTTCTATGAAAACAATTACTAAAGAGGTAAATATTGACACCATGAATCATTGTTAAAATGCTTGCTCTGTCATCAAACTAGTAAAGGGTTCTGCCACCACACACAGAAACACAACCTTTTTTATAAGTGACTGGGGGCTGGTCTTGGGTTTGATCTCATGCTCTGGGCATGTCCCAGAGCAGTTTTACTCAAGGCTACCACTTTAGCCACAACTCCAGTAGTATCTTTTTTTGCACCTTTATTGGAAATAAAAGTCTCATCTTTCCTGTCTGGGTTGGCTTCAAACACAGATCCTTAGGATTCAGCCACCTGAGCATTTAGGATTATACTCACTATCATCTCAGTTTTTAGGTAATTTGTTTCCAGTATTCAATCCTTGTAAGTCTTTCTGTATCATTGGCCTCCAACCACCACACAGATTACCTTTGAAGTATATTTATTCTTTTATTTTTATATATTTATTGTAAAAGTACTGTACAGAGGGGTTAGTTACATGAGAAAGGTAAAGTATACATTTCCTATCAAGCATTGTTACCTCCTCCTTTATATGTCCCCTACCATCCCTAACCTCCTAGCTCCAAAACTACCCTGAACCCCGTCTAAATTCTAAAGTTTATTTTTCAACAGTGTCTTGTGCATCTCATTGTTACAATGGGTCAACCTGTATTCCCATTTTAGTATTCTGTTTTTTCCCTTTCCCTCCCCAAACTAGAGAAGTGTATATACAAGATGGAGGGCACCAACATTAAAAACATTGGAAACAGGGATTATGCCATTTTGGGGGGGGACAGAATACAAAGAAACATAAATCACATGGAAGATTATAAATATGTTATAAACCATAGCAAGAAATGAAAAAAATAAAAACACTTGTGCCCCTATGTTGGGGTTCATTTCCCTTATCACCATCTTATCTGGTCAAGTATTATATTTAGACCAAATTTTTCCCATTCAATCCTACCAGTGGCTCCTAGTTATTTTTACATGGTGGCATTTCCAATAAACAAATCCTGCTGGTAAATAAAAGCACATATTGGAATAATTCGATTATGGAGATCATAGATTGTGGAGATCAACACAATAAAACTAATTTAAGTTGCTTTTTCTGGTTTCTAGCTTTAAGCTCTTTGGGAAATTTTCAGGGTCTCCTAAGTAAATATGAAATTTGTAAATATGTCGTTTGTATTTGGAAATATGAAGTTTGAATGTCCCGCTAACTAAGAAGTCTCTCCCTACTTAATTTAAAGTGTTTGAGAATGGTCAGGTGTGGATTGGCCAATGGAACCAAAGCACAGATTCCACTCCAGTTGGCCAGTAACATCTCCAATGGTGGTCTCCTGGAATACCACCAGACTTTTCCCCTGGCTATGATTTGTACTTACTGCTCATCTCAAAGGGTTGGCATTCACTACATCCAGGTAAGTTTCCCAGAAATGTCCAATTTTCCCCAGGTAGGTGACCTGGAAAGAATGGACCTGATCAGTTTTAGGAGTTTTTAGAATAGACTCTTGCTTCTGAGAAGAGCAACAAGGTGATCCAAGTTGTCTCCGATCACATTTTGCTGACCTATCATGAATTTCATGTACATGGGGTCTGAGCTCCATGACAGCACAAATAGGACCTCTTGTGTGGCCTCCCTGCCACACAGTCATAGCAGTACTCAGTATGTGGAGAGAATCACCATAGTATTTACCTCACTATTGTCTCAATTTGAATCTGGGTAGACTCAAAATTGGAAGACATACACAGAGTGTCTGCTCCAAGATTGAATTTGCAATCATATCATAAGATTAACTAGAGGGTCCATTGAGGCCCTGGAATTAAGCATGATCACTTTAAGGGCATTAAGAGTGTTTGGAGTTCCCCAAGCAGGATGTTTTCACAAGTCAAACATTAGACATTTATCTGGACATTATGAAACTGAATCATGTTTTGACCAATTTTATCAGTAACACCCTCCTTACTAGAAGGCAATGCCCCTGCATACTAGAAGGGAAACTTGCATTCTTGTTAGATAGAAACCCCCAAAACTCCTGCCCTCTTGGTAGAAAACCCTTCCTCCTTCTTGGTAGGAAACCCTTTAGGTGTAACTTGCCTTTTTTTTTTTTGATCGGTTTGGAACGGAACTCTTTGCCTGGGTGCTGTCCCTCAGCTCTTCAGCTCAAGGCTAGTCCTCTAACACTTGAGCCACAACACCACTTACAGTTGTCTCAGTGGTTTATTGGTGATAAGAGTATCAGAGAATTTACCTGCCTTGCCTAGCTTTGAATGACCATCCTCAGATCTTAGCCTTCAGAGTAGCTAGGATTACAGGCGTCAGCCACCAGTGCCCATATTTTTTTCTTTTTCTTTTCTTTGTTCTTGGATTTGTCGATTGTGAGGCCTGAAATCTGGACCTGGACACTGTCCCTCAACTCTTCAGCTGGAGGATAGCTCTCTACCACTTGAGCCACAGTGCCTTTTCTGCTTACATGTTGCTGAGGTATCGAACCCAGGGGTTCAGGCATGCAAGGCAAGCACTCTACCACTAAACCACCTTCCCAGCTCTTCATCTGAGTTTTTAGTTAACTCACTTGCCAATGTTCAAACCTTCTGAAGTCTTTGTGCAGGGTCTGGGAAGGTGGTTCAGTGGTAGAGTGCTTGCCTTGCATGCCTGAGGCCATGGGTTCAATTCCTCAGCACCACATAAGCAAAAAAGAAAAAGCCAGAAGTGGCACTGTGGCTCAAGTGGTAGAGCGCTAGCCTTGAGCTGAAGAGCTGAGGGCCAGTGCCCAGGCCCAGAGTTTAGGCCCCATGACCGGACCTCCCCCTCTCCAAAAAAAAGGTCTTTGTGCAGCTTTGGTCTCCAATCACCACAGAAGCTCTTCCCTTGTCAGATAATGTTTCTAGAGCTAATTTTCTCATGCCATCCTACTAGAGCATTTAGTTTATGGGTTAAATTTTTTTTAGTATAATTAACAAATCTTTTTTTATTTTATTCTACTCCATATTTTATTTTTGCCAGTCCTGGGGCTCCCTGAGCTTCTTTTGCTCAAGGCTAGCACTCTACCAGTTGAACCACAGTGCCACTTCCAGCCTTTTCTCTTTATGTGGTTCCGAGGAATAAAACCCAGGGCTTCATGCATGCTGGACAAACAATTTACCACAAAGCCATATTCCCAACCCCCCAAATATTTTATTTATACTAATCATAAAAATAAAACTGATTCATAAGGTGTTGTCTGGTTTCAGGCTTTGAACTTTTTGGAAACTTAGGCGGGGGGGATCCTGAAAAGCACCTAAGTAATTAGGAAATACGAATGACCCTCTAGGGAAGGGGTCTCTCCTAACTAGTATAAAATGTTTGAGAATGGACAGGTGGATGAAATGCTAGGGTGAAAGGGATGGCCAGTTGAACCAAAGTACAGGTTCTACTCTAGTTGGCCAGGAAGGTCTACAACAATGGTCCTCCACAATACCATTAGACATTCCCCCTGGCTATATTTAGTGATTACTGCTCATCTCTTCAAGGTTTGGATTTCACTGCATCTTGATAAGTTTCTCAGAAATGCCAATTATCCCTCCCCATACCTAGAGAAGCAAGGGGTATAATTGGCTTGGGAATATAGGGTTTTTGTCTTACATCCATACTCTTGTGAACAGCAACAGCAGGGTCTTACAAGTTTCCCCAGGCCGTGTTTGACTGACAGATCATGCACTCCATGCCCTTGGGGATCTGAGGTTCATCATAGTAGGAAGTGGACCACTTGTTTTTCTGGTTTCTGTGCCACAGAACCTTAACAGTAATGGTGGGCAGAATATTTAACCCATTTCACCCAAGCTTTATTTTCGTCATCATAAGACTTGAGCTGAAGGGCTCAGGGACAGCACCCAGGCCCAGAGTTCAAGGCAAAGCCGTACTACTTGAGCCACAGCACCACTTCCAGTTGCTGGTAGTTAATTAGAGATAAGAGTCTCAAGGACTTTCCTGCCCGGGCTGGCTTTGAACTCTAATTCTCAGATCCTGAGTAGCTACTATTGCAGGTGCAAGCCACTGGCACCTGGCTTTTGACTTGAATTTTAAGTCTACTCAGAGAGTCTGCTTCTGAAAATAAGGTTCAATGTCAAACATCCTTGGATCAGCTAGAGGATCAATCCAGGCTTCAGAGGCAAAGTGGGCATCTGAGGGAGTTTAGTGAGTAGGACTTTTTTGAATTCCCCTTTCAGGATATAAGATTTAAAACACACACATGCAAGCACATATTCATAACAAGTTTTTGTTTGGACAAGTGCACATTATGGAGCTCCATAATGAAAATCATCCATTATTTAATAGTATTCTAAGAATTTGGTCAACATTCTCCCAATGGATTATCAGAAGCAGGTCCTTAGATCATTTTTCTTGGGTTCCTTAGGCCTAGAATTCTTATTCCGCATTTTAGCAGGTCTCTTGTGATTTCAGTTTTTGGTGCACTTAATCCTCCCTATTGTAAATTTCTTGTGCACCCTTCTCATATTTAACTTTCCGTTGCTGGAGATTTCTCAACAATAGATTCCTCCAGCTCCCACATTTTTATTCTTGGGCCAGAGAATGAAAACACACATTGAGACTCAAGTTCTGTTTGTGCCTAAGAAACACTCAGCCCATAAAAATTCCCAACCAACCAGGTGGTATGCTCTAGTCCAATTTTTCCTCTCATGGCTGATGCATGAGATTACTTTTTATTGAGGTGCTTCCTTGGGACCTTTCCTGAAATTGCGGATACACTTTCCATCCTTTACCACAACGGATGGTGTTTAACCCAACCTTGAGCTATCTCAACAAGTCAGGATGTGTCTCCTCCTGAGGGTCTCCCTACATCCCCCTTGCATAACATGGATCCTGGACTAGTCCCCACATTGTTGGGAATACTCCCCTACTGTAACCCAGTGTCCCAAGAAAGACCACCAAGTTGAAAGGAACTTAACATGGCAAAGTTTAGTTCTGTTAAAGGGCATGTTATTGGCAGGAAGCAACCACTCTGAGTAGGAAGTCTGCCCAGGTTATATTCCTAATGAGTTACTACTTCTGGTATTGATTACAAGTTTTGTTCACAATCTTGCTCTATTGGCTCTTTTGAAGCACAGCTGGTTATTTTGAAAGGGGTTAACAGTTTCAGAGCAATCCACTAAACCAGGACAACCAGGCCAGAAATTGTTAGAGAATTCTTACTCAGCTTGTGCTTTATGAGTTAAGCAATTCCTAAAGTCCCTAGAACGATTTTAGTAACAGCATATACTTTAGTTATATAGCTTTTTGGAAGATGATTATGCTTAGTCAATGCTTTCCCTCAATCCATCATTTTCAGAGAAAAAGATTATTCTAACTCCTACACAGTCCATTTCCAGACAGAATTTATTATAAGCAGTTCCCTTTTTGGAATGGAGGCTTATGAGCTTCCAGGTGAAAACAATCTTATTTGCATATTGCCTTGGTTCCCTTAGGCAAACTCGCCTCAGAAAGTGGTTATGAAACCAACAGCTATGTGTGACTGTTTTGTTATAAAGAACATGTCTTGTGCTTCTACAGCTAATAGAAAGAGGAAAGTCTGCTCTCTGGAAGCACGTAGCTATGGACTTAAGTACGCTTACTGAACGCTGAGCACAGAGCACAGATTGAGCTGCAGCATTTTCAGAGCCATAGATGAATCAATCACATACCAGCTGCTTGGCTGACCACAGGGCACACTTCTGATGCCACATTTCTGAGGTAAAGCAGTTCTAAGCTGCCAAGACATTATGGTAAGAAGAAACCTGAGGGGGAATTCTTGGTGGGAAGGAGAAGGTGAAAGTTTGGATTTAAGTTTTAGAAAATGCAAGCCACTTTCTAAATTGCTTGAGGCAATGAGCAGATCATCATAATTTTCTAGCCCTCTAGATGCAGAGTATGAGAACATTTCCCACATCTCACACTCAATCCCTCCTGCCTTGCAGTCTTCAATTCCCTCTTACAGGAGTTAAGCAATTTTTAAGAAAGCAAAATTCAGCGAACCTGATCTACCTTGTGAAGAAAACATATCCTCTGGCTTTAGAATAGATCAATTTCTATCTCAGAATAAAAGGAAGAAAAGAAAACATATTCTACAGAATTTAACACCTTAAACATGCTAGTTTGCTGCATTAGCTTTTCATTTATTAGAAAAAAGAAAAGAAAAAAAGAAATCTGAGAATTTCTGGAGCCTTTGCTAGGCTAATATCAGGTTCTTGCTGTTTTTTTTTTTGTTTGTTTGTTTTGGTTTTTTCCTAATACTCTAGAGATTCTAGTTAGAAGAATTGAGAAAATGCAGACATTAGCCTGGTTCAGATTAATCTGAAACCACAACACCTAAGTAATCAAAATCTAAATCTAGTCTCAAAGCTGAAGGTCAAGGCTTCCCTCCGCACAACATCCTCAGAGTAGCAGTATTGTCTATGTCTCAGGTTTGTTTTCTTTAAAGAATTAGAGAGCAGAACAGTTTTTAAAGCAGTTTTTCTTCAAAGCGAAAAGAGAGCAGTGCAACAGTCTCTTCCTCAAAGCAAAAACAGAGCAGTGAAACAGACTCCCCAGCGAAAAGAGGGACATAGTGTCTCATAATTGGTTTCCTAATCTCAGAGCATGAGTATGGAATTTTTCCTTATTGGATGCCCCATCTCAGAGCACAAGCATAGAAAACACTTTTGATTGGATGGGAAGTAGAGGGACACTCCCCAGACCATATTCAGAAAAAGCCATGTGTTAGCACCTAAAGCTTCATGGGAAAAGGGTGTGTATTTTTGCTGCATCATTCATTCACACCATGTTGGAGACAGTTCCAACCATTACCTTTTATCCATAACTACCCAGATGAATTGGTTCAACTCCCTCTGAGTGGCACATAAACACTTGTTACTCACAGGGCACTGTACATTGTGATGTCCCATCAAAACTATGTTCACAGAGAAATTGGATGTCTAAATTGCTGTTTTGAAGAAGCAAAGCCCTCTGACATAAACTTGCACACTTAACTTAAAATTTATTGTCTTTTTTCTACTCAGTAGCATTACTTACTTAAATAAGTGGATTTTTCATTTTGATATATCCACATAGGCATACAATGTACCATGATTATGCTTAACCCCTTCATAATTCTCTCCCCGGTTTTATTAATCATTTTAAGAATACAACATAGTAGTAATAAGTACATTTACAATATTGTACAATCTCAATGTCCATACACTTTACATCCTCCAAGATTCAAATTCTTTATTCATGAAAACAATTTTCCAATCTCCAATCTCTGCTTCAAGGTATACATCAAGAGGGGAGGGTTCCGGGAAGATGTCAGAGGAGAAGCTGGAGTCTAAGTAAGCTCTCGCATAGAAAGCAGTTTTAGAGTCCCAGTGAACAGTCCTAAGCCAGAGAATTACACCAAGTGTGCCATCAAAGGACAGAGAGTTAGGCCGGAGAGGGAAACCCAGGCAAGGAGACATTTCTGAGCTCTGGCCAGCAGCTACCGCGGCAGCACATGTGGCGGTGGAGGGCGAGCACAGGAGCCATACCTGAGCTACAGAGCGTCTGGGACAAAGGAGCCAGATTCAGCAGGCGAGCGGATTCTACTCAACACCAGCAAGAACCGACAAGGAGCAGACATCTTCATCCTGCAGTTCGCAGAACAGAGACGATCCTGGAACCAAGACTCGGCGTGAGTAGAAGCCTGACATCCTCACTCCTTCTCAGGGAGCAGAGGAGGGAAGGCCACCCCTCCCCCCCCCCCAGCACTGGAGATCTCCATCTTGGATACCGACAACTCAAGCCTTGGAATAAAACGAGTCATTTAGCAGGACATAGGAACTTAACGGCGGAGTGACCTGACAGACTCAGCTCCACCCAGGGAAAATTCACCCAGCTCAGGCGCCAGTCCTAGGCGTGGCTTTCTTCACTGGGTAATCAGAGCCAGAGGCTGCCTCTCCCTCTAGCAGCCTCGACAATCAATTGAAATTCAGTAAACAGAAACCCTGAGAATGGCTCCAGGCTGGGTTCTGTGAGGTTTTCACAAACTAGCCCTGGAAAAGCTACTGTCTGTTGAAAGGCCTCAACTCTACCCAGAACCTAGCCTCATCACTGCATCTCCCTCTTTTGTGATACTCAAAGCAGATCTGCCTCCCAATGAACTAGCCTGGGAGAAGGATCGCCAAATCCTGGGTAAAGGAGAGCATTTTCCTGCCTGTTCGAACAAACTGACTTAAGAAACCAACCAAGCCACAGGACCACAAGCAGACCAGAGACTCCAACAAGAGGCTGATTATGGACACAAGGGAGATACAGGATTTTTCCCACTCCTCCCAAAAAAATCAAAGAAGTTTTTTTTTTTTTCTCTTCTTCTTCTTTTTTTTTATTTTTTATTTTTGGTACATTATATAAATTTTTTTTCTTTTCTAAAACATTTTTAATCTTTAATGTTTTCCTTTTTTGAAAAAAAATTGTTTTCCAGAAACTTTTTTTTCCTCTTATAATTTTTATTTTATGGATATGTGAGTGTGCGTTTTTCTTACTTTTTTGGTTTTCTTTCTCTTTTTTTTCTTTTTTAATTATCTTTTTGTTTTTTGTTTAGCTCTACTGAACTTCTCATCTTTTACTTCTTCCTTTCTTATCCTTTTCACCTTTTCCTCTTTTTCGTTCTTCTTTATGTGACTTAATTATTGTCCTGCACATACTCAAATAAACCCGTAGTTGACAATTAGACCCTATCCCCCATTGTGTACACACTTAATCCACAAATTTATTACTCAAGTCAAAACTTCTTGGACTTAAATTCCTTAATAGCAGTACTACCTCTTTATACCTATATAATATTTTAAGCATTTTTATTTTTAAGTTTTTCACATCTCCTTTAAATCCCTCCCCTTCATCAATAAATTCACATTCTTATCTAAATAGATTGTTATCAAATATACATAATTTTATTAATTTTTACCTTTCTATATTTTCTGGTCTCTTTTCTTTTACCGTTCCCTTTCTTCTTTTTTTCTCTCTTTCTACTATCATCCTACCCAACCTATTTCCTGCTTTGAGATTAGGACTTAGTTAACTCTACCTGAGCCTCCCCACATCAATCTATTCCTAATTTTTTACCCACATCTCTCCCTAACCCTAATAATTTCTGGTCTTCCAAATTCTTCTTTGCGGTTCGTAGCCCATTAACGTATAGTTGTTTGATGTTGAATAGATGTATCTGTTGAACTAGATTGTATCTGTAGACTATTGACTGTGCAAATTCAGACTTGGGTTGATGCTTGCCTTAAGATAGTGTTCTAGCACAAAACTGGTGCTATTTTCATCTCAAATAGGCAAAGTAAGCCGGAAAAACACAAGAAAAATGGCAAATCCGGGAATCTCAATTCCCAATCTTGATAATCAGTGGACAGAACAGTTAATGAATAATCCAGAGGAGAATTCCCAAATAGCTCTACAAACACTGCTGGCAAACAAGATAAATGAAAAGATTGAAAGCATACAAAGGACTCTGTATGAGCGTGATAGGGAGAGAGAGGAGGCAATCCAAAAGTTCATACAGGAATATCATAAGCGTGAGGAAACTACTCAAAAACTGATACAGGATTTGCGTGAGCAACATGATAATACTCAAAGAGAAAGGTAGGAATGGCGTGAACAGGCTGAGAACACTCAAAGAGAACTACAGGAATCCCAGGAACAGGAGGAAGCTAATCAAAGAGTAATACAGGAATTGAGAGAGCAGGAAGGGAATACACAAAGATCACTAAAGGCATTCATGGAATCCATTAACAAAGAGCTGAAGGAAGTCAGGGAGACCACAAAGGGAATGCTGAATGGAAACCAACAGAAGGAATGGGAGTCCAAAGAAAGCATAACCAATCAACTAAATGATTTGAGAATAAACACTGAACATCAAATTGAGGAAGTAAACATCTAAAACAAAGCTTCAACAAAGAATTTGAAGCCATCAAAGCTGACCAATTAGAAGGAAAAGAGATAAAAAACAAAGTAGAAAGTCTTGACAGCAGGTTAGACCATGCAGAAGATCGAATCTCAGGGATTGAAGACAGTCTAGAGAAAGAACATACAACCATCCAAGACAAGTCCAAGAAATATGATGATAGATCTATCCAACACTTGGAAGACACCATCAGAAGGCCTAATCTAAGGATAATGGGTATAGAGAAACTCCTAGAAAGAGAAGTTAATGGCCTAGGAAATTTGTTTAACAGGATCCTAGCAGAGAAATTCCCAAACATGCAAAAAGATAGGCCTATTCAGACACAAGAAGCTTTTAGAACTCCAAACAGACCAGACCAGAATAGGACATCACACTGTCACATTATAATCCACACAGGATCAACTCAGACCAAGGAAAAGATCCTTAAAGCTGTCAAGGAGAAAAGATTAATCACCTATAAAGGAAAACAAATTAGAATCACCTCAGATTTCTCAGCAGAGACAATCAAAGCAAGAAGAGCCTGGAATGATGTATGCCATGCCCTAAAAACAAACAACTATCAACCAAGAATACTGTACCCAGCTAAACTCTCCTTCATAACTAAAGGCCAAATAAAAACTTTCCATAGCAAAGAAAAATTGAAACAATACATCTCCACCAAACCAGCCCTACAAAAGATTCTTAAAGATGTCCTACACATAGAAAACCAACAAGACCACAATAAAGGCAAAGAAACTGCACCCAAACTGAAAATCCAAGAACCATAGGAAGAACCCAATTTTCGCAGCCCCTAAGAAGGTGGATAACATGGCAGGAATACCCAAATACCTCTCAGTCCTTTCTTTTAACCTTAGCGGACTGAAATCTCCAATTAAGCAACATAGACGGTCTAGTTGGATTAAAAAACAATACCCTTCTATCTGCTGCCTTCAGGAGTCACATCTTGCCCGTAAAAACAAACACATTTTCAATGGTAAAGGTTGGAACAAAATCTACCAATTAACGGCCCCCATACACAAGAGGGAGTTGCAATGCTAATAACAGATAAAATAGACCTCAAATTAAAATTCGTGAGAAGAGATAAAGAAAGTCGCTACATACTAATTAAGGGATCTCTCTTTCAGGAGGATATTACAATTCTAAATATCTACTGGCCAAACAATGGGGCACCCAAATTTATCAAAGAAACACTACTTTCCCTCAAATCCCATATAGATCCAAAGACATTAAATTTTGGGGATTTTAACACACCACTCTCCCCACTAGATAGATCAACTCGGCAAAAACTCAACAGAGAAACTACAGATCTAAACAGCTTCATAGATCAACAATATTTAACAGATATCTACCGAACACTTCACCCAGCAGCATCAGAATACACGTTTTTCTCAGCAGCACATGGAACATTTTCTAAAATAGACCACATTTTAGGCCACAAAGCAAACTTGTCTAAATTCAGAAACATTGAAGTGATACCTTGCATTCTCTCTGACCACAAGGGAATAAAATTAGAACTCAAAACCAAAAGCCACCAAAGAAATTCCGGAATCACATGGAGGCTGAACAACACACTGCTGAATCACGAGTGGGTCATGGAAGAGATTAGAAAGGAAATTCAAATGTTCATGCAATTCAACAAAATGAACACAAAAATTACCAGCTCCTCTGGGACACAGCAAAAGCAGTACTCAGAGGCAAGTTTATAGTTCTGAGCTCCTACATCAACAAATTGGAGAGATCTGAAACCAACAATTTAATGACTCATCTAAACCTCCTTGAAAAAGAGCAGCAAGATAAACCCCAATCCAGTAGACGGAAAGAAATAATTAAAATTAAATCAGAATTAAATGAATTAGAATCCAAAAAAACTACAGAAAAAAATCAACAAAACAAAGAGTTGGTTCTTCGAAAAACTTAACAAAATTGACAGACCCTTAGCAAATCTTTTCAGAAAAAGAAGAGAACACACCCAAACAAATAAACCCAGAGATGAGAATGGAAACATCACCAAGGAAACAACCAAGATTCAGGACATTATAAGGGAATACTTCTCAAATCTTTATGCTAATGAGTTTGAGAACTTCACAGAAATGCACCTTTTCCTAGCAAATATTGAGATGCCAAAACTAAACCAAGATGAGTTAAACCAGCTAAACAGGCCCATATCAATCTTTGAAATAGAAACAGCAATAAGAGACCTTCCAGCTTAGAAAAGTCCAGAACCAGGTGGTTTCACAGAGGAATTTTATAAGGCCTTCAAAGCTGAGCTCACACCAATACTCCTCCAACTCTTCAATGAAATTGAAAGAGAAAGTTCACTACGGAACACATTCTATGAAGCCATCCTAAACCTCATGCCATAACCAGGCAGCCTCATCAAAGAAAGAGAACTATAGACCCATTTCTTTGATGAACATTGATGCAAAACTTCTGAACAAAATTTTGGCCAAACACCTTCAACAATTCATCCAAAAAATCATACACCAGGATCATACAGGTTTCATTTCAGGGATGCAAATCTGGTTCAATATACGCAAATCAATTAATATAATTCATCATGTCAACAGGAGCAAGAATAAGAACCAGATGGTTATGTCAATAGATGCAGAAAAAGCATTCGACAAGATCCAACACCCCTTTATGATGAAGGTTTTGGAAAAATTATGAATCCATGGAACATTCTTCAATACAATAAAGGCTGTATATGACAAACCTTCAGCCAGCATTATACTTAATGGTGAAAAACTAAATCCATTTCCTCTTAACTCAGGAACAAGACAAGGATGTCCACTCTCTCCACTTCTCTTCAATGTAGTATTAGATTGCCTAGCTACAGCAATAAGACAAGATGCAGACATAAAGGGGATCCAAAGAGGGAAAGAAGAAATAAAACTCTCCCTCTTTGCAGACGACATGATCTTGTATTTAAAGAATCCCATAGACTCCACTCCCAAATTACTCAATCTGATTCAAACTTTGGCAAAGTAGCAGGGTATAATATTAACCCCCCAAAATCAATGGCTTTTCTGTATGCCAACAATGAGAAAAGTGTGGCTAAAATTAGGAAAGCAACTCCATTTGAATAGCCCCACAAAAAATAAAATACCTAGGAATTAACTTAACCAAAGAAGTGAAGGACCTCTATGATGAAAACTTAAAATCTTAAAAAAGGAAATCAACACAGAACTTAAAAAATGGCAAAACCGAGAGTTCCGGGAAGATGGCGGAGGAGAAGCTGGAATCTGAACAAGCTCTTGCATAGAAAACAGTTTCAGAGTTCCAGTGAACAGTCCCAAGCCAGAGAATCACACCAAGTGTGCCATCACAGGACAGAGAGTTAGTCAAGAGAGGGGAAGCCAAGCAGACACATCTGAGCAGCTGCCGCTGCGGCGGCAGGGTCGCAGCGGCGACCACCGCCGCGGAGGCATACCTGAGACGCAGTCCGGGACGAAGGAGCCAGACGCAGCGGACGAGCGGATTCTACTCAACACCAGCAAGAACTGACAAGGAGCGGACAACTTCATCCTGCACTTTGCATACCAGAGACGACCCGGGATCCAAGACTCCGCGTGAGTAGAAGCCCCACTTCCTCACTCCTCTGGGAGCAGAGGAGGGAAGGCCACCCCTCCCCCACCAGCACCGGTGATCTCCATCTTGGATACCGACAAAGCTCGGAGGAGCGGCTAGCTCCAGCTCAGGCCTTGGAATAGAGCTAGTCATTTGGCAGGTCACAGGAACTTGGCGGCGAGGTGACCTCACAGACTCAGTTCCATCCAGGGAGGGGTCGCCCAGCTCAGGCACCAGCCACTGGAGTGGCTCTCCTCGCTGGGTGGCCAGAGCCAGAGGCTGCCCCTCCCTCTAGCAGCCACCACAATCAATTGAAAAACAGAAACACTGAGAATGGCTCCAGGCTGGGTGCTGTGAGTTTTTTTTCACAAAATAGCCCCAGGGAAAAGCTACTGTTCGTTGAAAGGCCTCAACTCTACCCAGAACCTAGCCTCATCACTGCATCCCCCTCTTTTGTGATTCTCAAAGCAGATCACCCTCCCAGTAAACTAACCTGGGAGGGGGATCTCAAAATCTTGGGTAAAGCAGAGCATTTTCCTGCCTGTTCCAACAAACTGACTTAAGAAACCAATCAAGCCACAGGACCTCAAGCTGACCAGAGACTCCAACCAGACTCTGGTTACAGACAAAAGGGAGATACAGGACTCTTCCCACCCCTCCAAAAAAAAAAAAAAAAAAATCAAAGAACTTTTTTTTTCTTCTTCTTCTTTTCTTTTTTTCTTTTTCTTGTTTTGTTTTTTTTCGTTTTTTGTTACCTTATATATATATAAAAAATTTTTTTTGCTTTTCTAAAACTTTTATTAATCTTTAATTTTTGCCTCTTCTGAAAAAATAATTGTTTTCCATTAACTTTTTTTTTTTCTCCTCTTATAATTTTTATTTTAGGAATACGTGAATGTGTGTTTTCTTTTCTTTTCTTGTCTTCTTTCTCTTTTTCTTTCATTCTTAATTATCTTTTTGTTTTTTTTTCTAGCTCTACTGAACTTCTGATCTTTTCTTCTCACTTTCCTATCCTTTCCATCTTTTCCTCTTTGTTCATCTTTATGTGACTTAACTCTTGTCCTGCACATCCTCAGATAAACCCGTAGTTAACCAGTAGACCCTATCCCCCATTGTGTACACACTTAATCCACAAACTTATTACTCAATTCAAAACCTCTGAGACTTAAATTCACTAATAGCAGTACTTTATACCTATACAATATTTTAAGCATTTTTTTAAAGTTTTTCTCATCTCCTCTATGTCCCTCCCTTTCTCTCAACATATTCATATTCCTCTATAAATAGATGGTCTTTTAATCTCTAAAATAACATTAATTTTTACGTTTCTATTTTTTTTCTGGTCTCTTTTCATTCCCCTTTCCCTTTCTTCTTTTTCTCTCTCTCTACTTACATCCTACCCAACCTATTTCCTGCATTGTGATTAGGACATAGTTAACTCTCCCTGTGCCTCCCCACACCAATCTATTCCTATTTTTTACCCACATCTCTTCCTAACCCTAATAATTTCTGGCTTTCCAAATTCTTCTCTGCGGTTCGAAGTTCTTTAACATATAGTTGTTTGATGTCGAATAGATGTATCTGTTGAACTAGATTGTATCTGTAGACTATTGACTGTACAAATGCAAACTTTGGTTGATGGTTGCCTTAAGATAGTGTTCTAGCACAAAACTGGTGCTATCTTCATCTCAAATGGGCAGAGTAAGCCGGAAAAACACAAGAAAAATGGCAAATTCGGGTATCTCAATTCCCAATCCTGATAATCAGGGGTTAGAACAGATAATGAATAATCCAGAGGAGAGTTCCCAAACAGCTCTACAAACACTGGTGGCAAACATGATAAATGAAAAGTTTGACAACGTACAAAGGACTCTGTATGAGCGTGATAGGGAGAGAGAGGAGGCATCCCAGAAGTTTATACAGGAATATCATAAGCGTGAGGAAGCTACTCAAAAACTGATACAGGATTTGCGTGAACAACTTGAGAATACTCAAAGAGAAAGGGAGGAATGGCGTGAGCAGGCTGAGAACACTCAAAGAGAACTGCAGGAATCCCACGAACGGGAGGAAGCTAATCAAAGAGTAGTACAGGAATTGAGAGACCAGGTAGAGAACACACAAAGATCACTAAAGGCATTCATGGAATCCATTAACAAAGAGCTGAAGGAAGTCAGGGAGACCACAAAGGGAATGCTGAATGGAACCCAACAGAAGGAATGGGAGCCCAAAGAAACCATAACCAATCAACTAAGTGATTTGAGGACAAACACTGAACACCAAATTAAGGAAGTAAAGAAATTCATACAAGACCTAAAACAGAGCTTCAACAAAGAACTTGAAGCCATCAAAGCTGACCAACTAGAAGGAAAAGAGATAAAAAACAAAGTAGAGAGTCTTGACAGCAGGTTAGACCATGCAGAAGATCGAATCTCAGGGATTGAAGACAGCCTAGATATTATAGAGAAAGAACATAAACCATCCAAGACAAGTCCAAGAAATATGATAGATCTATCCAACACCTGGAAGACACCATCAGAAGGCCTAATCTAAGGATAATGGGTGTAGAGGAACACCTAGAAACAGAAGTTAATGGTCTAGGAAATCTGTTTAACAGGATCCTAGCAGAGAACTTCCCAAACATGCAAAAAGATAGGCCTGTCCAGATACAAGAAGCCTTTAGAACCCCAAATAGACCAGACCAGAATAGGACATCCCACCGTCACATTATAATCCACACAGGATCAACTCAGAACAAGGAAAAGATCCTTAAAGCTGTCAGGGAGAAAAGGGTAATCACTTATAAAGGGAAACCAATTAGAATCACCTCAGATTTCTCAGCAGAGACAATCAAAGCAAGAAGAGCCTGGAATGATGTATGCCATGCCCTAAAAACAAACAACTATCAACCAAGAATACTGTACCCAGCTAAACTCTCCTTCATAACTGAAGGCCAAATAAAAACCTTCCATAGCAAAGAAAAATTGAAACAATACATCTCCACCAAACCAGCCCTACAAAAGATTCTTAAAGATGTCCTACACAAAGAAAACCAACAAGACCACAATAAAGGCCAAGAAACTGCACCCAATCTGAGAATCCAAGAACCATAGGAAGAACCCAGTTTTCGCAGCCCCCAAGAAGGTAGATAACATGGCAGGAACTCCCAAATACCTCTCAGTCCTATCTCTTAATGTTAACGGACTGAACTCTCCAATTAAGCGACATAGACTGTCTAGTTGGATTAAAAAACAAGACCCTTCTATCTGCTGCCTGCAGGAGTCACATCTTGCCCATAAAAACAAACACATTTTCAATGTTAAAGGCTGGAACAAAATCTACCAAGCAAACGGACCGCATAAACAGGCGGGAGTTGCAATCCTAATATCAGATAAAATAGACTTCAAATTAAAATTCATGAAAAGAGATAAAGAAGGTCGCTACATACTAATTAAAGGATCTCTCCCTCAGGAGGATATTACAATTCTAAATATCTATTCGCCAAACAATGGAGCACCCAAATTTATCAAAGAAACACTACTTTCCCTCAAATCCCATATAGATCCAAAGACATTAATCGTTGGGGATTTTAACACACCACTCTCCCCACTAGATAGATCAACTCGGCAAAAACTCAACAGAGAAACCGCAGATCTAAACAGCTGCATAGATCAACTAGACTTAACAGACATTTACCGAACATTTCACCCAGCAGCATCAGAATACACGTTTTTCTCAGCAGCACATGGAACGTTTTCTAAAATAGACCACATTTTAGGCCACAAAGCAAACTTGTCTAAATTCAGAAACATTGAAGTTATACCTTGCATTCTCTCTGACCACAAGGGAATAAAGTTAGAACTCAACACCAAAAGCCACCAAAGAAAGTCCGGTATCACATGGAGGCTGAACAACACACTGCTGAATCATGAGTGGGTCATGGAAGAGATTAGAAAGGAAATTCAAATGTTCATGCTATTCAACAAAAATGAACACACAAAATACCAGCTCCTCTGGGACACAGCAAAGGCAGTACTCAGAGGCAAGTTTATAGCTCTGAGCTCCTACATCAACAAATTGGAGAGATCTGAAACTAACAATTTAATGACACATCTAAACCTCCTTGAAAAAGAGCAGCAAGATAAACCCCAATCCAGTAGACGGAAAGAAATAATCAAAATTAAATCAGAATTAAATGAATTAGAATCCAAAAAAACTATAGAAAGAATCAACAAAACAAAGAGTTGGTTCTTCGAAAAACTTAACAAAATTGACAGACCCTTAGCAAATCTTATCAGAAAAAGAAGAGAACACACCCAAATTAATAAACTCAGAGATGAGAATGGAAACATCACCACGGAAACAAGCAAGATTCAGAACATTATAAGGGAATACTTCTCAAAACTTTATGCTAATAAGTTTGAGAACTTGACAGAAATGGACCTCTTCCTAGCAAATATTGACATGCCAAAACTAAACCAAGATGAGGTAAACTATCTTAACAGGCCCATATCAAGCATTGAAATAGAAACAGCAATAAGAGACCTCCCAGCTAAGAAAAGTCCAGGACCAGATGGTTTTACAGCGGAATTTTACAAGGCCTTCAAAGCAGAGCTCACACCAATTCTCCTCCAACTCTTCAATGAAATTGAAAGAGAAAGCTCACTACCGAACACATTCTATGAAGCCATCATAACCCTCATCCCAAAACCAGGTAGGGAATCATCAAAGAAAGAGAACTATAGACCCATTTCTTTGATGAACATTGATGCGAAACTTCTCAACAAAATTTTGGCCAATCGACTTCAACAATTCATCCAAAAAATCATACACCACGATCAAACAGGATTCATTTCAGGGATGCAAAGCTGGTTCAATATACGCAAATCAATTAATATTATTCATCACATCAACAGGAGCAAGAATAAGAACCACATGGTTATCTCAATAGACGCAGAAAAAGCATTTGACAAGATCCAACACCCCTTTATGATGAAGGTTTTGGAAAAATTAGGAATCCATGGAACATTCCTCAATACAATAAAGGCTGTATATGACAAACCTACAGCCAGCATTATACTCAATGGTGAAAAACTAAAGCCATTTCCTCTTAACTCAGGAACAAGACAAGGATGCCCACTCTCTCCACTTCTCTTCAATCTAGTATTAGAATGCCTAGCTACAGCAATAAGACAAGATGCAGACATAAAGGGGATCCAAATAGGGAAAGAAGAAATAAAACTCTCCCTCTTTGCAGATGACATGATCTTGTATTTAAAGAATCCCATAGACTCCACTCCCAAATTACTCAAGCTGATTCAAAACTTTGGCAAAGTAGCAGGTTATAAAATTAACCCCCAAAAATCAATGGCTTTTCTGTATGCCAACAATGAGAAAAGTGTGGCTGAAATTAGGAAAGCAACTCCATTTGTAATAGCCTCACAAAAAATAAAATACCTAGGAATTAACTTAACTAAAGAAGTGAAGGACCTCTATGATGAAAACTTTAAAATCTTGAAAAAGGAAATCAACACAGAATTTAAAAAATGGCAAAACCTCCCATGCTCCTGGATTAGAAAGATTAATATTGTGAAAATATCAATACTTGCCAAGGCTGTCCACAAATTCAACGTGATACCAATCAAAATTCCAACCTCATTCTTCAAGGAAATAGAAGAGGCAATCCAAAAATTCATATGGAACAATAAAAAACCCGAATAGCAAAAACGCTCCTCAACAGAAAGAACACTGCTGGAGGAATATCAATACCAAATTTCTAACCCTACTATAAAGCCATAGTAATCAAAACAGCTTGGTATTGGCATAAGGACAGACCTCAGTACCAATGGAATAAAATTGAAAACCGAGAAATGAAAATACAGACCTATAACCATCTAATCTTTGATAAGGGAGCTAAAACAATAGAATGGAAGAAAAACAGCCTCTTCAGTAAATGGTGCTGGCAAAACTGGTTAACTACATGTAGAAAACTAAAGCTAGATCCTTATATATCACCCTGCACCAGAATCAACTCCAAATGGATCAAAGACCTTGAACTCAAAGCAGACACTCTGAAAACATTACAGGATGGAATAGGAGAAACCCTGGGTCTCCTTGGCTCAGGCCGAAATTTTCTGAATAGAGACCCGGAAACACAACAAATCAAAGAAAGGCTGGACAAATGGGATTGTATAAGGTTGCAGAGCTTCTGCAGGGCAAATGACATAGCTAGCAAGATCAATAGAAAGCCCACGGACTGGGAGAAGATCTTTACTAGCCATACAACGGACAAGGGTCTCATATCTAAAATATACTTGGAACTCAAAAAATTAAACCACCCAACAACAAATCCTCAAAGAAACAACTGCCCAATAAGTAAGTGGGCGAAAGACTTAAAGAGAAGCTTCTCTGAAGAAGAAAGAAGGATGGCCAATAGACACATGAAGAAATGTTCAACATCCCTAGCCATAAAAGAAATGCAAATCAAAACAACATTGAGATATCACCTCACTCCAGTTAGAACAGCAAAAATCAAGAACTCTAACAACAACAGATGCTGGAGGGGATGTGGACAGAAAGGAACCTTACTTCATTGTTGGTGGGAATGTAAACTTGTTCAACCACTTTGGAAAGCAGTATGGAGGTTCCTCAAAAGACTCCACATAGAGCTCCCCAACGACCCAGCAATCCCACTTTTGGGCATTTACCCAAATGATCACAAACAAGGCCACACTAAAGCTACCAGCACAACTATGTTTATTGCAGCATTATTTACCATAGCTAAGACATGGAACCAACCCAGATGCCCCTCAGTAGATGAATGGATCAAGAAGATGTGGTATATATACACAATGGAATTCTATGCCTCCATCAGAAAGAATGACATTGCCCCATTTGTTAGGAAATGGAAAGGCTTGGAAAAAATTATATTAAGTGAAGTAAGCCAGGCCCAAAGAAACATAGGTCCCATGGTTTCCCTTATTTGCAATATCTAGTATAGGTATGAGTCAAGCAGAAAAAGTCAGATAATGTGATGTTAGGAAAACAAAACCTCAAATATGTATTTTAATGTTTTTGTTTCTTTCATGCATGTGTTTCTAATGCATTTATAAGATTATTTCTTTGTTGCTTTGTCTGTCCCTCCCCCACAGTGTAACCCCTGCTTTCACTATATTTGATGTCAGTATAACATGTGGAGGAGACGGGGACAAACAAGTCGTTTAAGGATTCAGGTGGACCTGTTGCAACAATGAGAAGTACAAAATGTCATGTCAAAACCAGCTTTACAATGTCGGTGGGGGGAGGGGAGGGGGGGTATGATTGGGTGGGAGGGAGGGGGGAGGCTGGGAAGGGAGGTGAAGGGTAAACAAAGGAGGAGGATGCAATGCTTGGTAAGAAATGTATGCATTATCCTGCCCATGTAATTGTAACCCCTCTGTACAGTATGTTCTCAAATAAAATAAAATAAAATTAAAAAAAAAAATAAAGAAAGAAAGTAATAAGCAAAAAAAAAAAAAAAAAAAAAAAAAAATGGCAAAACCTCCCATGCTCCTGGATTAGAAAGATTAATATTGTGAAAATATCAATACTTGCCAAGGCTGTCCACAAATTCAACGTGATACCAATCAAAATTCCAACCTCATTCTTCAAGGAAATAGAAGAGGCAATCCAAAAATTCATATGGAACAATAAAAAACCCGAATAGCAAAAACGCTCCTCAACAGAAAGAACACTGCTGGAGGAATATCAATACCAAATTTCTAACCCTACTATAAAGCCATAGTAATCAAAACAGCTTGGTATTGGCATAAGGACAGACCTCAGTACCAATGGAATAAAATTGAAAACCGAGAAATGAAAATACAGACCTATAACCATCTAATCTTTGATAAGGGAGCTAAAACAATAGAATGGAAGAAAAACAGCCTCTTCAGTAAATGGTGCTGGCAAAATTGGTTAACTATTTGTAGAAAATTAAGTTAGATCCTTATATATCACCCTGTACCAGATTCAACTCCAAATGGATTAAAGTCCTCGGAGTCAAAGCAGACACTCTGAAAACATTACAGGATGGAATAGGAGAAACCCTAGGTCTCCTTGGCGCAGGCTGAAATGTTCTGAATGGAGACCCAGAAACTCAAAAAATCAAAGAAAGATTGGACAAATGGGATTGCATGAATTTGCAGAGCTTCTGCATGGCAAAGGACATAACTAGCAAGATCAATAGAAAGCCCACGGATTGGGAGAAGATCTTTACTAGCCATACAACGGACAAGGGTCTCATATCTAAAATATACTTGGAACTCAAAAAATTAAATCCCCCAACAACAAATCCTCAAAGAAACAACTGCCCAATAAATAAGGGGGGGAAAGACTTAACGAGAAACTTCTCTGAAGAAGAAAGAAGGATAGCCAGTAGACACATGAAGAAATGCTCAACATCCCTAGCCATAAAAGAAATGCAAATCAAAGCAACATTGAGACACCACCTCACTCCAGTTAGAATGGCAAAAATCCAGAACTCTAACAACAACAGATGGTGGAGGGGATGTGGACAGAAGGGAACCTTACTGCATTGTTGGTGGGAATGTAAACTTGTTCAACCACTTTGTAAACCGTATGGAGGTTCCTCAAAAGACTTCACATAGAGCTCCTGTATGACCCAGTAATCCCACTTTTGGGCATTTACCCAAATGTTTACAACCAAGACCACACTAAAGCTACCAGCACAACTATGTTTATTGCAGTATTATTTACCATAGCTAAGATATGTAACGAAACCAGATGCCCCTCAGTAGATGAATGGATCAAGAAAATGTGGTATATATACACAATGGAATTCTATGCCTCCATCAGAAAGAATGACATTGTCCCATTTGTGAGGAAATGGAAAAACTTGGAAAAAATTAAGTGAAGTAAGCCAGGCCCAAAGAAACATAGGTCTCATGGTTTCCCTTATTTGCAATATCTAGTATATGTATGAGTCAAGCGGAAAAGTTCAGATAATGTGATGTTAGGAAAATGAACCCTTAGATATGTATTTTAATGTTTTTTTCTTTCATGCATATGTTTCTAACGCATTTATAAGATTACTTCTTTGTTGCTTTGTATGTCCCTCCCCCACAGTATAACCCCTGCTTTCACTATATTTGATGTCAGTATAACTTTTGGAAGAGATGGGGAAAAACAAGTCTTTTAAGGATACATGTGGACCTCTTGCTACAATGAGAGTACAAGTTGTCATGTCCAAAACGAGCTTTTCAACGTAGGTGCGGGGGGGGGGGGGGCAAGGCAGGGAGGATTGGGTGGGGGGCTGGGGGGGGAGACTGGGAAAGATGTGAAGGGTAAACAAAGGAGGAGGCTGCAATGCTTGGTAAGAAATGTATGGATTATCCTGCCCATATAATTGTAACCCCTCTGTATAGTATGTTCACAAATAAAATAAAATTAAATTAAAAAAAAAAGGTATACATCAAGTATGATTTTGCTTCTGGTCTCTATCAATTAGACTGTTCTATGTCACTACTGATATAAGTAGAATCATGTAATATTTGATCTTTTTATGACTGGCTTTTTTCACTTAACAATATTCCAAAGATTCATCCATAATATAGTGTATGTCACAACATAATTCTTTTTTTGGGGGGAGGTCAGGTCGTGGGGCCTGAACTCTGGGCCTGGACACTATCCCTCAGCTCTTCAGCTCAAGGCTAGCACTCTACCACTTGAGCCACAGCGCCACTTCTGGCTTTTTCCTTTTTTCTTATGTGGTGCTGAGGAATCGAACCCAGAGCCTTATGCATGCAAGGAAAGCGCTCAACCACTGAGCCACCTTCCCAGACCCATAATTCTTTTAAAAGTTGAAATAATATACCACTGTGTATATAAACCTCATTTGCTTTACCTATTCATTTTTTGATGGCCACTGGATTGCCTCCATGTTTTCAGTATTGTACAAAATGAATATGAGTGTACAAGATCTCTTCCAGACCGTGCTTTTAGATGTTTAGAGTATATGCCCAGAAATGGAGTTACTGTATCACATGAAAACTCTCTTTTTTTCTTTTTTATAAAATTTTTGTCATGGGGCTTGAACTCAGGGCCAAGTCACTGTCCCTGAACTTTTCCTCAAGGCTAGAGTTCTACCACTTTAAACCACAGATCCACTTCCAGTTTTCTGCCCAGGCCGGCTATGAACCGTGATCCTTGGATTTCAGCCTCCTGTCCTGAGTGGTTAGGATTACAGGTATGAATAATCCTGTTTTTAATTGTTTGAAAAGATGCCATTCTGTTTCCCAGAGAACGGTTCCAATTTTACCACACTTTTGTCAATATTGTTACTTTATTTTTTTTGTAGTTATCCTACGTAATTCATATGAAGTGGTAATTTTCTTCATTATTTTGACTTACACTTTCGTGGTGATTAGTGATGTTAAACACCTTTTTCATGGGCTTGTTAACATTTTGTCTTCTCTGGAGAAACATCTGAGTTCTTTGCACATTGTAAAATCAGGTTGTGTGTCGTTGCAATGATGTTTTTTATATATTGTTGATGTGAACCACTTATCAAATATATACTTGCAATAACTTTATTCCATTCTGTGTTGCTTTTTTTGTACACTGTTGGTTGCAACCTTTGGTGCATCCTGATTTATGTTTTCCTACAATGAATGACCATTCATTGATGTCAGTTTCCAGTATGTCTTCTGGTCCTGTAACTACGAACCATCATCATATCTTAGAAAATTCATGGCCTTTGGGATATCAAGTTCTTTCTATGAATGTGTTTCATTGTGAATTTGTAGCAATTGAAATTTGAAATAAGATGTAACATTACAAACTAGTTTTGACATCACTAACCCAGTTTTATATCATTAACATTTTGAAAACTGAAACCTGTTAGGAATTTTAGCACTTTTGACAAAACACATGTGTCATCACAGTTCATTTGTGTATGTCATTATGATTTCATTCTCATATCCTCACTATATACTAATGGCAATTAAGATCTGACATGCCATTTTGACATCACAAACCCTTTGTGACATCATATCCAATTTGATATCAGACTGTTGTTATGACACCATCAGCTCATTGTGACATCATCAAGCTACAGTGACATCATAGCATTGCCATTTTGCTGTCATAGACACACTGTGAATGTACTGTGAATGTATATCCTGTGATTTCATAATATTTCATATGTGGCATATCAGTTGATATCAGAAACACATTGTGACCTCATAACCATTGTAACATTATAAACCCTGTGTGACGTCATAACCAGTGTCATATCACATTGTTATTATGACATCTTTAGCTTATGGTGACATCACAAAATGACAATGACATTATAGCATTTGCCATTATGTCATGGTGATATCACAGTCACATTATGAATGCCTGATCTGAGATTTCATTGTATTTGAAATGGGGCATATGGGTTGATATCAGAAACTCATTGTGTTGTCATAACCATTGTCACATCAAAATTCCCTTTGTGACATCAATTTGGCAATGTGACATAACAAAGGAAATGTGATGCTACTAAGGCACCGTGATATCACAATGGTCATGAACTCACAATGGGTTTCTGATATCAACCCACATGCCACATTAGAAATAGAATCAAATAACATAATAGGCAAACACAACGTGTATATGACATCAGAATGACAATGTGATGTTACAATGCTATGATGTCATTGTAGTTTTACATGTCAAAATGAGCTGATGGTGTCATAATGGCAACATGATGTCACAATTATGATGATGTCAGAAAAGATTAGTTATGTTTCAATGGTATGTCTGATGTCAGGTGTCATTAGTTCCCCATGAGGATATGGATACAAAAAAAGTTCTGTGATGTCACAGAGGTCACGTGTGTTTTCAAAGGTGGTAAGAGGTCATAATAGTTTAGTGATGGCACGATGTGATCCATAATGTCACAATGGAAATGAGATGTCACAATGGAAATGAAAAGTCTTATTGGGTTTTTGATGTCACATTGGTGATGAGGTCACAATGGTTTTGTGATGTCAGATTATTTGTAATATCAGAATGATATATCCAATTTCAATTACTCATAATTCAATGTGAGGATACCAGGTGATAGAAGAAGCTTCATAGTATGAGGTCATAGCATGTGAAAACCCAATAGGACAGTGATTTTACAATGACAATGTGATGTCTCAACATCATGTTATAATCATGTTGTGAGGTCACAATTGGTGACACCATACTAATGAGGGGTCACAATAGATTTGAGATGTCCCAAGGGGTTGGTGATGTCACAATGGCATGTAGGATCTCAATTGTCATTAATTCATTATGTGTATATGAGTTTGGGAAGGGATCCTGATGTCACCAAAGTATATGTAGTCACAAAAGTGAAGAACTAACAGGTCTGAGATGTCCAAAGTCACACAATGGTTATGATGTCCAGTGGTGTGATATCATGATGTTACACTGGATTTTAGATATCTCATGTCATATCTGAAATATGAGGTCGAACACAGTATTTCAACTCACAAAGGGCCTAAGATACCACAATGGCATTTCACAAAAATTATGAGGACAGGAGAAGTATTTGATGTCACAGTGAGTTAGTGATATAACGAAGGCAATGTGCTGTGACAAAGAGATTTGATGTCACAAAAGTTATGAGTTCACAATGGTTTCCTGAAATCAACTCACATGACACATTTGAAATTGAATGAAATCAAAGAATAGGCATTCACAATGGGTCTATGACATCCAAATGACAATATGATGTCAAGGCAGCAATGTTTGATAGGATATGTACTCATTACCTTGCTAATGTAACTGCAACCCCTCTGTACACTATACTTACAATAAATAACACGCAGAAGAAAAAAGAAAAAATGGTATGGTTTCATTGGTGTTTGGTGATGTCACAATGAGATGATGATGTCATGATGACAATGTGATTTCACAGTCATAATTATTGCTCAAAGTATTTGTGATGATACAATGCTATGTGTGATCACAATTTTCATTAGTTCACTATGAGGATATGGCTACACAAAGGGTCTGTGATGCCACAGAGGTCATGTGTTTTCTTAAAGGTGCTAAGAGTTCACAATAGCTTTGTGATGTCACAATGTGATTGGGAAGGCACAACAGCAATGTGATGTCACAATGGGTTTGTGTTGTCACAGTGGTGATGAGGCCAAATGAATTTGTGATGTCACTATGAGTTTGTAATATCACAATGACATGTGTAATTTCAATTTCTACTAGTTCACAATGAGGATACAATTTCAAAGAAAAAAAATTTAAGCTCCAAAGACCTTGAATGCCTATTCTGTGATTTCATTCTATATCAAATGTGGCAGGTGAGTTGATATTAGAAATATATTGTGATCACATAACAATTATGACATCACAATACCTTGATGACACCATATTGGCATTATGATATCACTAACCCACTGTGACATCATCAAACTGTCCTATCCTCATAAATTTTTTGACATGCTGCCAGTGTGTTATCTTTGGCCTCTCTGAGTTCATAAATTGTTCAACTCATAATACTTCAGGTATGACATGTGATAGAAATCCAGTGTGACATCATGACCACTGTGACATCACACTGCCAGATGTCATGACCACTGAGTCACATTGTGACATCACAAACCTGTTACGACTCATTAAACTTGTGCCAATATATTCCTTTGGAGACATCATTAACCCTTGTGAATTTATATATTCATTTTCAATTAGAGATCTGGCATGAGACTATGACATCACCCACCATCCCATTGTGAAATCACAAACCTATGTGACCTCCTCACCTGTATAGCATCACCAACTGTTTGTGACTTCAAAAAAATACTATATCAGGTAATGGTAACATCACATTGTCAATGGGATTTTCACCATTGCATTTTCACCAATCTATTATTTCCTCATATTTTACAAAATTCATGGCCTTTCTGAATTCTAGCTCCTTATGTGAACTCGTATCTTAATTGTGATCTAGTAGAATGAAATTGGACATGTAATGGTGATATTACAAATTCATTGTGACATCACTATCCATGTGTGACCTTATCACCACGGTGATTTCACAAACCCATTGTGACATCACATTGCCACAGTGATATCATGATCACCTTGTGACATCCCAAACTTGTTGTGACCTCTTAGCACCTTTGAAAAAGCACATGGTGTTTGTGACATCACAGTCCCTTTGGGTAACCATGTCTTCATTGTGAACAAAGGACAACTGACATCAGGCATGCCATTGTACCATTACAAATGCTGTGTGACATCATCTCGAGTGAGATCACATTGTTATGATACCAACTGCCCATTGTGACATCCCAAAATGACAATGACATCATAGCATTATAACATCACATTTTCATTCCGAGGTAATAGAGACAATGTGATTGCCTATTCTGTGATTTCATTCTATCTCAAATGTGGCATATAGGTTGATTTCAGAAATCTATTGTGACCACATCACCATTGTGACTTTACAATCCCTTTTTGAATCATATTGATATTGTGATATTATTAATGCAATGTAACATCACAAACATGTCTTAACCTTACAAATTTTGTAATAAGCGACTACCTTGACCAGGGCTGGATGCCCAGAGCTAAATGCAGCCTCAACCATGAATCCTCAGACCTCCCAAGATCAATCCAGCCATTTTTTAACTGGTCTGCAAACAACCAGCCCCCAACATAATTAACTCCAAAGCTCTACACTTCAAAGGACAAGGCTTTTTCCTTTCTCTTCATCCTCCTTCTCTTCAGACCTGTCCTATCTTTCAGGTCTTTTCATTTTTTCCTTCAACCATTCCCTTCTTCTCTTCAGGCTGCTCTATTCTTGACAGACCTGCCCTGCCCTGTCCAGGTGGCCAGTTGCCGTCCTTCACCACCTGCTCTCCCTCAATTTCCTCTCCTCCCAGGTCTTTACCCTCCTGCAGTCTCATCACTTCTTTCCTTCCAGGACTTTCCCCTTTTTCTCTCCCCTTCTGTTGCTCTGAACATGCATCCTATATATAGGCTGTACCCTTCCCCCACTGGAATATATTTCCTGCATAAGAGTTTTCAAACATAACTTCCCAAATGTCTATGCCAAATCATTTCTTGGCAGCTCACCATGTGGGGCTTGACATCCTATCTCCTTCAGCAGCATGTCCTTCCCCCTCCAGTGGCATGCACTCCCCTCTCCGGTGGTCTAGACTAGGAGGCTATGATGAATATTTGTTCCCGTGGATTATAAGGACACTGCTGGTTATTACAATGTCCTCATGGTGAACTAGGAGCACTTGAGATTGGACAAATAATTGTGATATTACAAACTCGTGACATAACTAACTCATTTTGACCTCATCACCACTGTGACATCACAAACCCATTGTGAAATCACATTGCTGTTTTGTCACTGGGATCACATTGTGACATCCCAAATCTATTATGACCTCTTATAACCTTTGAAAAATTACATAGTTTTGTGTCATCACAGTCCCTTTGTGTACCCAAATCCCCCCTGTGAAATATTAACAATTGAGAATCATACATGACATTTTAACATCAAAAACAGTTTGTGAGATCATCACAATTGTGACATCGCATTGAAGTTTTGACACCATCTGCTCATTGTAAAATCACAAAACGAAAATGATATGATAGAATTAGTACTTCACATTGTCATTGTGACATCATAGACACAGTATGAATGCCTTTTCTGATTTCATTCTATTTCAAATGTGGCCTGTAGGTTGATATCATAAACAAATCGTGAACTCATAACCATTGTGACATCACAATCCCTTTGTACATCACGTTGCCATTGTGATATCACTAACCCACTGTGACATCTCAAACCTATCCTGTCATCATAACTTTTGTGACATGCTGCAATTCTGATACCATAGGCCTTTTTGTCCTCATAATCTGTTGTCGACCTCGTTAGATTTCACATATGACATTTGATATCACAAATTCCCCGTGACATCATGACCATGGTGAGATCACACTGCCAGATATCATAACCATTGTGCCAAATACTGACTTCACAAACCTTTTAGGATTTCAATATATTTGTGACAACACATACTTTTGGAGAAGACGCAGTACTTTTGTGAACTCATATACTCATTGTAAGTTAAAGACAATTGAGAACCATCATGTAATTGTGACATGCCCAACACATTGCGACATCACCAATCTTTTGTGACTTCATCACGAATGTGGCATCATCAACTAATTGTGACACCAAAAGAATATTTTGACATGATGTAGTGAGTTGATATTGCCATGGTGATTTCACTGTCCCATTGTGTATTCACAAACCTAAAATGACCTCATAACATTTTTAAAAATTCATATCCATTAGGACTTCAAGCTCCTTCTGTGAACTTCATGCACATTATGAAATACTAGCAATTGAAATGGGACATGTGTTGGAGATATTACAAAACCATCATGATATCAAAAACCCATGGTGACCTCATCACAACTGTGTATCATAAAGCTATCATGACCCCTAAGTACCTTTGAAAACACACATGGCATTTGTGACATCACAGTCCATATGTGTACCCATATCCTCATTGTGTACACATGACAATTGAATTCATATATGCCATTGTAACATCACAAACCCTTTGTGACCCCATCACCACATATTCATTATGACATCATTACTTCCTTGCAACATCAACAATTTACAATGACCTCATAGCATTATGAATTATATTGTCATTGTGATGTTATAGACACATTGTAAATTTCTATTATCTTATTTCATTCTATTTCAAATGTGGCATGTGGGTTGATATCAGAAAACCATTGTGATCTCATAAATATATGGCATCATAATCACTTTGTGACATCACAGTGCCATGGTGATATTACTAACACACCATGGCATCACAAATCTGCCCTGTCCTCATAAGTCTTGAGATGTGCTGCAACTGTGATGTCTTAGGCCCTTTATAAGCGTGTAATCTGCTTTAATCCTTATAATATTTCAGTTATGATATGCGACATCAGAAATCCACTGTGACATCATGATCATTATGACATCAGACTGACAGACATCACGAACATTGTGTCACACTGTGACATCACAAGCCTCTTAGGACTTCATCACATTTGTGACAACACCTGCCTTTGGAGATGCCACAGTCTGTTTGTGAACTCTTATCCTCTGTGATTTCATGAAAAATGGGATCCTTTATACCATTTGGATATCACCAACCAATTATGACATCATAGACCTACGATTACCCCTTATGTATATGGCATCAGAAACTAACTGTGACATCAAAACATTTTGTGAAGTCACAATATGACACGATGATCATGACATCTGTCAGTGTTATATCACAATGGTCATGATGTCACAGTGGATTTCTGATATGTCATACATGAAATATGATGTTGAAAACAAATTATGAGGACAAAAGGTCTAAGATATCACAATGTCAGCATGTCTCAAATATATGAGGACAGGAGAAGTTTGTGATGTCACATTGTGTTAGTGATAGCACAATGGCACTGTGATGTCACTAAGTGATTATGATGTCAAAATGGTTATGTAGGCACAAATGTGCGTTTCTCATATCAATTCTCATACCACAGAATCGCAGAATAGGCATTCACAATATGTGTATGATGTTACAAAGAGAATTGTTGTCATAATGCAATATGTCATTGAGTTTGGTGATGTCACAATGAGCTGAGGTTTCCATAATGAAAAAGTGATGAGACACTGTTGAGGATGTCACAAACACTTTTTGATGTTATAGTGGCATGCCTGATCTCAATTGTCATTACTTAACAAGGATATGGATACACAAAGGGACTGTGATGCTGAAAAGGGCATGTGATTTTTCAAAGGAGCTAAGAGGTCATAATAGATTTGAGCTGTCACAATGGAATCATGATGTAACAATGACAATGTTGTCACAATGGCTTTGTGATGTCATGGCGGTGATGATGTCAAAATGGGTTTGTGATGTCACAATCAAATTTCCAATTTCAATTGCTACCAGTTCACAAGGAAGATACTGTATTAATCAGCAGGGTCCCAATAATATATAGGGTCCAATAATCAGCGTGGCCCCATCTCCTGGCAAGCTGGAGAGGACAAAGTATGCCACCAAAGAAGGTGGGGCATTCGCTGGGAGGGGCTGGTGCATTAATCTCCACGTGTTGAACTGTTAAGAATTTATTGGGCTGTGGGCAGTTTGGGATGTTACAGTTAAAAAATGTTAGGCAGTTGGAGTGGAGAAGGGGTACAGACTTTATATAAGCTGCTTGTTCAGAGCAATAGAAGGGGAGAGAAAAAGGGAAAAGTCCTGGAAGGAAAAAAGTGGTATGATAGCAGAAGGGGAAAAACCTGGGAGGAGAGGATGTTGAGGGAGAGCAGGATGTGAAGAATGGCAAAAGACAACCCAGGCAAAGCAGTTAAGGCCTGTGGAGAGTGGAGAGGCCTTAAGAGAAGAAGGAACTGGTAGAAGAGAAAAAGGGAAAGTCCTCGAAGGAAGTATAGGACTGTGAAGGAGAGACAAAGGGAAGGGGAAAAAAAGGCTTGCCCTTTGATATTTGGAGCTTTCGATATCATAATTTTGGGGGTTGATGGTTTGGAGAACATTTATTATATTAACTGTGTCTCAATGGATTCTCTTGAACTATAGAGTTCCTAATTTTTGGAGACCCCATTGACATAATCCATTTGGATGGCATCAGGCCTTGGCCCCAGAGAAAAATCCCCATAGGATAGAGTGTCAGCACTCAGGGTTGAGAGTCTACCTCGAGTGTCTGTCTTCAGAGGACCAACATGGACAAAAGTCATTTAGGTACCTCTAAGGATACGTCTGGGCAAGCTTGCCAGTCTGTTTTGAGGACCCCCTCTAGAGGTCAAGTGTGGCTTCCTTAGGAAGCCATCTGGGAACTCTTTGAGAGGCCGTGTAGGGCTTCCAAAGGAAGCCATCTGGAACCTCATCAAGAGTACATCTTCAACTTCCTTAAGAAGCCATCTGAGAAATACTCTGTAGGTCATCTGGGGCCTTCTCCAGGGGTCATCTTGGACTTTCTCCAGAGGTCATAGGGGGCTTCTTCAGAAGGCCACCTGAGACCTCTTCAAAAGTAGTCATTGGGGCTTCGTTAAGAGGCAATCTAGGACCACCTCTTGAGGTCATCTGGAGCTTCTTTGGGTGGTCATCTCGGGTTACCTTGATGAGAAATGTATGACTATCTTCGGACATCATCTGGGACTTCCTTGAGAAGCCATATAGGACCTTCTCTGGACGTAATCTGTGGCTTTCTAAAGAGGGTGATCTGGACCATCCTCTGGAGTTCATATGTGGCCTCTGTGAGTGGCCATCTTGGAGCAACACGAGAGGCAATCTCAGCCACATTGAGAGGACATCTGGGACCTCCCTGGGAGGTCATCTAACACTTCCTTGGGAAGCCATTTGAAACCTCCAAGAGAGGTCTTTTAGGGCCTCCTAGGAATGACATATGTGACATCCTCCACAGATCGTCTGTGGCCTCCTCAACAGACAATCTGGGACATTCTCTCTGTCATCTGGGACCTCCTGTAGAGGTCAACATTGAGAGGTGTAGGGAATGTGGGGTGTCTGTGGCTATTGGTCTGTCTGTGTATGCTGATAGTTCTGTGTCCTGTATGCACCTCTGTTTACTCCTTTTCTCAGGATGGGAGAATAAGGCCTAAAGGTGTCATATCCAAAACATATTCTCCTCCAGGTTTACAGAATTCCTCAGAGAAAGATGCACTGATGTACTGTCTCTCCTATTCTTTGCCATAAACACCTCTAATGTTGTCCTCCCATACCAAAAGTGGTTACTTGTACCAGTCTGAAGTGGTACAATGTGGTATGTTACCCTTATTACCTTTGAGACAGGAACTTGGAGTAGATGGTGGGCAAGCCCCATTTCCAATATATGTTCCCTTTACAACTAGTGACCTGTATAACTGGAAACAGCAAAATCCATCCTTTTCAGAAAAAAGGGGCTCATTACTTCATTAGAGACAGTAACTTTCACACACAAGCACATCTGGGATAAGGGTCAGCTAATTTTACAGGCACTTTTCACCTGGTAGAAAAGGGAGTGAATCCTGCTTCGTGACTTGAAGGTGGTCCTTCGACCAGAGAGTAGCCCCAATATTGAACCAGCAAGTCTTTCCACAGACTTACCCAAGCTGAGACTAACAGCAATTGAGGAATGGAGGTGCTTACCTATTATTGCCAGGTTCTGTTAGCAGGGATGCCACAGTGGCTAAAAAGCCAAATCATCAATCTAAGATGGGTGAGATGGTACAGTTCCCCAGTGAGTACCCTAATGCTTTTCTGAAACTTCTTCCAGAAGCCTATAGGACATATAGGCCCATAGATCTTGAAGCCCTGGAGAATGAAAGAGTCCTATATATGACCTTTGTTACCCATACAGCCCCAGATATTAGAAGAAAGCTTCAAAAGTCAGAAGCTTTTTAGGGAAAAGTTTATTCTAATTTGGAAGTAGTCTCCCAGAGGCTGTTTGTTAACAGAGATACCCGGGAAAAAGAGTCTAAGAAAAGGGTTTGAGTTTTGGTAGGAGCACCGGTATAGGGATCAAGAAACTCTTGGCAAAGACAGTACAATTCATTTGCAAATGGCAATAGGGAGCCTTTAGGACTACATCAGTGTGCTTATTGCAAAAAAAATGGACATTGGGAAAAGGAATGTCCAAGGAGGAGAAAGATAGAAAATGACAGGTTAATTAATCACATTAACCACATGGAAAATGTGTTCATATCTCTGGAGAAACATGCAAAGGAGCTTAGGGCTCTGAAATCGAACTATGTTCCATTTAAAAAGCAGCCCTCTGAACTTAAGAAATGTGGCAAAGAAAAAAATCCACCCTTCTATCTCCAAACATAGTTTTATAAAAGAGTGAATCTCCAATATGTGCCAGTCAAAACCACCAAGAGATTAAAAGCACATAGAAGAGCACATTGGAGAAAACAGAAAATTTTTTGATGTGAAGAAAAGATTTGAGGATATAAATTAGGAACTTGTGAGAGTCAAAAATGAGAAGAAAATCCTCAAAAGGATCCTAGAAAACACTCAGAATCAAATGAAATTCAAGTACATTAGCCTGGGTGAGTATGAGGCAAATTAGGGGTCCACAGATCAGAGGCAAACAGAAGCACAGGACAGCAATGCTGCCATCCTTGCTAACTACAAGTGAGGCCAAGAAGAGATCCTGATGCTGCATTAAGAAAACATTGCCATGAAAAAGGAGCTGGACCTGATATAAGAATGTTTTAGGCTGAAGTACATGTCGATTATAAGCTTTGAAGAGTGTCACCAGAAATTCAAAGCAACAGAGAAAGAAGGAAAGGGTAGTTAGCAGAGAAGATGGGAAAGTGCTGTGTCATAGAAGATGAAGCCAAGAAAAGTGAACAGGAAAATATCAGGCTCAAGAAAGAGATTGCTACTATTCAGAAAGAGTTAAAGGGCCACATGCTCTGACAGAGAGTGCCAAGGAAAGGGAAAGAGCATTAGGAACAAAAACAGAAGAGCTAAGCAAACAGTTGGAAGATCTGTCACAAAAATACACTAAATTGGAAAATTAGAAAGAGAAACTACTAGAATAAAAAGCCAGAAAGACTGCTGAGATCTTCACCATAAATGTAATTCAGAGGTTTCATGTCCCAATGGAACAGGTGGAGGTGGGAAAAATTACCTCTCAATAGCACCTTTATGAACTTAAGGGAGGAGCTGAAGAGCAAGCAAAGGTTTTGTGAGAAGGAGCAGCAGTTGGCCAGTCAAAGGAACTCTCCTGTGACCCTGCCAAAACACTTGCAGGTTAAGGAGCACATTGAGAAGGAGAGTGGGATCACATAAGCAAGTATGAGAGAAAAGAAGGAGAATAAAATGGAAGAAGACTCCAAGTTTCAGAGTACAATACAGGAAGTAAAGAAACTAGAGACCCTAACTGCGCAAGCTGGCTTTGAACCGTGGTCTTTACATCTTAGCTTTATGAGTAGCTAGTATGACAGTTGTGAGCCACAGCAGGCGCCAGATTCATCAATCTTCATATACCCAGAGGAAACCAAATTCATCAGGCCACAAACTTCTTGCAACTCTTTACTTCAGATTTTGACACCCAGCATCCAAATCCATCCTTCATTAGGGAGAATACAGACACAACAATCCCACCCATGCACCCATTTGCCCACTCCCTGCCTGCCATAGGCTTCAACCACTTGAGTTCTTCATAAGGCCCCATCCATTCTACTGTGGCTTCAAACTGGTGCAAACTTGTTGAGTTCTTAGAAATGTCTGTAAAGTGAGGCCAGCACCTGGTCTCTCAATCACTACACCCTCCCACAAACACCTCTACATCTTTGCAGGAAGATGTTTTACTTTCTTTTTTTCAATTGTGGGCTTGAACGCTGGGCCTGGGTGCTGCCCCTGAGCTCTTCAGCTCAAGGCAAGCACTCTACTACATGAGCCACAGCACCCCTTTCAGGTTTCTGATTGTTTGTTGGAGATAAGAGTCTCAGGGTCCTTCCTGCCCAGTCTGGCTTTGAGCTGTGATCCTCAGATCTCAACTCCTGAGTACTTAGGATGACAGCCATGAGCAACTGGCACCCAGCAAAACATATTTTTCAATGCCTGTCATCCTATCCTCTCAGAAGACTGAGATCTGAGGACTGCAGTTGGATGCCACCCTTGGTAGCATAGTGCATGAGAACTCTTTATCTCCAATTAAACACCCAAAAAACCTGGAAGTGGAGCTGTGGCTCAAGCAGTAGAGAGCTCACCTTGAGCTGAAGAGCTGAGGGATAGTGCCCAAGCCCAGAGTTCAAGCCCCATGCCTGACCAAAAAAGTATTCAGTTTTCACTAACAAGTAGGAACAAATATGAGAGATTGAATAGTAACTAGAGCATTATCATTATATTTATTTCTCAGTGATCATTCTTGTAATAATTAATGAGAGTTTTCCAGCCAGGTTAAACTTGAGAGTTAGTTAGGTAATGGATTAGATGGTAAGTAAATCTGAAATTGTTTTAGGGTACAGGGGTTCAGAAAAACGTAGGATCATTGGAAACTACAGTATTTTTCCTGATAAGAGAATTTGAGGACAAATAATACTTCATGTTAGGAAACAAGATAACTTCAGAGGTAGAGTCAGAAAATTTGTGGGAATTAGGACAAATTGAAATGCATTACCAGAGTGCAAACTGGAGTATCCATTAGAATGATTAAAAACTAGAGTTTTTTTCTTAAACATTAGAATTGGACTATCATTAGAGTGAAAGTTAGGTTTCAGTTCCAGCTGGAGTTAGAGTTAGCCTTAGGGAAATGGAAAGTTTAGGGCCAAACTGAAAGTAAAACTTCAAATAACAAGTCTAGTTAGAATTAGGATGAATGTGAAATAAGAAAGTGCTAATAATATTAAGATTAGGGTATGATCAGTGTGAGGGTTAGTCTCAATATTCCAGTTAGGGTTCGGATTACAAAAATGGCAAGATACTGAGTAAAACTACAAACTATTTTTAGAAAGATGAGTTGAATCAAAGTTAAGATGAACAAAAACTAATGGATTTGTATGGCTTTTAGAATCCAAAGGCTATTAGTTCTAGGGTTAGGGTTACTGTTCTAGTTCAGGTTAGACTTAGGCTTAGGGAAGGGTAAGCTTTACGGTAAAACTGAGTTTTCTGCGAATATTTTCAAGTAAAATAAGTTTGAGATTTAACAATAACTACAGAGTTTTACTAAGTTTCCTCTTTAAGGTTGAATTGAGTTAAATTTAGAGTTAGGTTTCTAGTAAGATTTATATATAGTTAGTGTTAGGTATTGAAGTATATTTTAAATAAACCTTCAACTTCTTTTTGGAGATATAGGAGTTCAGTGGAAACTGTGATAGTTTTTATGATATGAAGACTTGAGGTTAATGATTCATAATAGGGAACGATATCACAGTCCAAGTCAGGGAATCTGTAGGATTTGGAACAAACTGCAAATCATTTCAAGGACAATGAGTGTCTGTTAGAATGTGTCTAAACTCGAGTGTTTTCCATTAATTTTAGGATTGGGTTACTATTATCATCAAGATTACTCTTAGGGTTCTGTCCAAGATTAGAGTTAGGATTAGGGAAATGGAAGGTTGAGAAATTGAGTGACTTACTTTCTTTGTGTATATATATGCACTATTCTAAGGCTTGAACTCAAGGCTTGGCTTCTGCCCCTGAGCTTTTTGCTGTAGGCTAGCATTCTACCACTTAACTCATGATTCCACTTCCAGCTTTCTTTGACAGTGAATTGGAGATGAGAGTCTCACAGACGTTCCAATCTAAGCTGACATTGACCTGAGATCCCCAGATCTCTGCCTTCTGATATAAGGTAGGATTAATGCATGAGCTACTAATGCCAAGAAAAGTGCCCAAATTATACTTATTGTTTTTACTTGTGTTCGAGATTGAGACTTGAATTCATTATCTGACAGCTTTGCTCACTAAGTAGCACTCTGCCACTTGAGCCATATCTTCAAAAGTGATTATTTTAAATAGCTGGAAATCATTAAATTTTCTTCAAATGATATGTATCATTAGTGTTGTTCTAAAACTTATCCTAATCAAAAAGATTTATTGACCCTAGAGATTATCTGAGCAGATTCTCATGCTTTGCTTCTAATTGCATAACATTTTAGGGACATGATTTTTTAATTATTATTTTAAGTAGCAAAGCAGTTATCATTAAATGAAGCAGTTTATGTGTACAATATACCTTGATCAATGTCAACCCTTTCAACATTCTCATCCATCCCTCCCCTATACAGCTCTTCCTTCACTCTTCTTAATTTTGTAGGATATTTACTGGATTCCTCTCTGCATTTTACCCCTTTTCTCCTATTCAATCTTCTACCTTTTCCCACTTCACTCCTCTATTGACTACCCACTTCCATATGATCCAGCAATTCTACTCCTGGGCATTTACCCGAAAGATTACAAACCAGGATATAGTAACGTTTTCAGCACAACCATGCTTACAGAATCAGTCCAAATACTCCTCAAGAGAGAAATGAACCAAGTAAATGTAATACACCCCCACACACACTCATACACACACACACACACACACACACACAAACACACACACACACACACACACACACACACACACACACACACACACACACACACACACACACACACACTGGAAATTCTACTTACCCATCAGAAGAATATTGTACCATTTGTATCTCTCATTTCTCATTTCATCTGTCTGGTATCTCATTGCCATTGTATTGCCCCTGTACTGCAGTAACAGACACATGCAAACTGCTGTAAAAGATTTTCAGGTTATGGGCTAACCATAGATTCCTGAGTATGAGTTCTCTGCTCATTCTCTTTGTCTATTCATGCCTTTGAAGAATGATTGTACAGATTCATTTGAACCATTTGCTACACAGAAAAGAGATGAACCATACATATATATGTATGTATATATATATATGATTATATATATACACACACACATATATATATATACAAACATGAATATATGCACACATATGGATATATATTAAATACTTGAGTACATTTTATGTTTTCTAGAATTACGGAGCTAACAAACATCGCATGGATTTTCCTACCTTTTCAACTTTTTCAAAACCTAAAGAACTTTGTCTCTTTTGAATACCCAATTTTTAAGATAGTATCACCATCTCTGATCTGTCAGTGGCCTTGAAATTAGATGTTCAAATAGGACAAAGTTATTTAGGCTTTTTGGTGGAAGAGAGGACTATTGCTAGGGTTCTATTCAGGTGTTCTCTGCTTGCTAGATAGGACTTTAGTTGTATAGCAACAAGCAGTTCAATTACTTTTGCCATACTTCTGGTCCATTTTATTTACTTGAGGTCTTGAACTTTTTGCCCGGGTCTGATCTTAGATTGACTGAATGATCTTAGATTGCTTCTTATGTCTCCCACACAATTAGCTAGGATTACAGATGTGAACTACTATGGCCAGCTCATTTGTTGAGATGGCTGTCTTGGAAGTTATTTCTTTGGCCTGGCCTGAGACAAAGATCCTTGTCATTTCTGCTTCCCAATCAGCTGGGATTACAGATGGGGCTACTATACTTGGTGTACATGACACCTTCTGTTTTGTGTGTGTGTGTGTGTGTGTGTCGGTCGCGGGGCTTGAACTCTGGGCTCCAGCATTGTCCCTGCACTCTTCAGCTCAAGGGGAGTGCTCTACCGCTTGAGCCACAGCACTAGCATCGGTTTTATAGTGGTTTTATTGGAGATAAGAGTCTCACAGACTTTTTTTCTTGGACTGTCTTTGAACCGTGATCCTCAGATCTCAGCATCCTGAGTAGCTAGGATTACAGGCATGAGCCACCGATTCCCAGCACACCTTCTATTTTTTAAAAGAGGTTTCATTGTAAAAATGCTGTGTAGAGGGGTTATAGTTACATAAGCAAGTTAATGAGTACATTTTCTATCAAGCATTGTTACCTCCTCCTTTGTTTTTCCCCTCCTCTTCCCTCCCACCTCCACAAATACACTCCCCTCTACTCCCTTCCCCTCTTCCCCACCCATATTGTAAAGATACTTTTTCAACATAGTGTCTTGTGCATCTTATTGTTACAATGGGTCAGCCTGTATCACTATTTATCTATTTTGTTTTGTCCCTTGCCCTCCCCAAGCTAGAGAAGGGTGTATACAAGATGCAGGGCACCAACACTAAATACAGTGAAAACAAAGATTAAACCATGGGGGAGGAACATAAAAAGAAAAAAAACACATGGTAGATTATAAATCCTATCTTGGGGTTCATTTCGCTTAACAGCATCTTATCTGGTCATATGGACATAGCTTTTGAAATTTTATGCTTGTCCAAGACATATAATAGTTATTGCAAATAAGGAAAACCATAGGACCAATGTTTCTTTGGTTTTGGCTTACTTCACTTGATATAAAGTTTTCTAAGACCTCACTTAGAGCCACCCTATGATCCAGCAGTCCCCATTTTTGGGCATTTACCCAAATGATCACAAACAAGACCATACTAAGCTACCGGTACAACTATGTTTATTGCAGCATTATTTACCATAGCTAAGATATGGAACCAACCCAGATGCCCCTCAGTCGATGAATGGATCAAGAAAATGTGATACACACACACACACACACACACACACAAACACATACACACACTGGAATTCTATGCCTCCAATCAGAGAAAATGGCATCTCCCCATTTGCTAGGAAAGGGAAAGACGCAGAAACAATTATATTAAGTGATTAAGCCAGGCTTAAATAACCACAGGTCCCATGGTTAATCTTTCTTGGAGTAACTTTGGTACCATATAAGAGGATGTTATGTGAAATGAACCCCAAGATAGGGACCCAAATATTTTTTATTACATGCGATTCTTACCTCTATATAATCCCCCAAATAAAGTTGGAAGGGGAGCTGTCATTCAAATACAGAGCACAGACTTTGAGGGAAAAAGCCTAAGTAACAAGGTAAGGTCCTAAGTTGATTTCTTAGGTTGATTTCTTTTCCTTGAGGTTTTTATTAAATTGCTCCGGAAAATAATCAACGTTTTATTTATGTTTAGCATTACTATTAAAATCATGTTATATTTATTTATGTTATTCTTTATTTTCTTAAATTTTACTTACACTTTAATATCCAGTAATGGTAAGAGATGATTACTGTTTCACAAGTTTTTATGTCAGTTGAATATGGATGAGAAGTGCATACAAGGAGTTTGGACTGAAAATAGATATTTGCAAGGTCTTCACATAAGAAATGATAGTTGAAGGAGCTGTGGGCATGTATGAAATAAACTAAAGAAACCAGCAAGGAAAGATAAGGTATGATTCGGGAAAGCAAACAATTTTGGAAGAAAAACAAAGCAAGGAAAATATGTATCTTTTGGTAAGAACTTTGTAACCCATCTACACATTTAATTCCTTATTTCTAGTGGAAGGCATTTCAGTTAACTTTATTTTACAAAGTTAAACATGATAGATGTTTAATACTAACTGGCCTCTGTCTCAGGTAAGCAATTATTCTAGCCAGGTGCAAGGGCTCATGCCTATAATCCTAGCTACACAGAGAGCTGAAATATCTATATCATAGTTCAAAGCCAGTATGGAGAGGAAAATTGGTGAGACTTTACTGTGGCACTGTGGTTCAAAGTGGCAGCACTAGTCTTTAGTAATAAATGTCAGAGACAGAACCCAGGCCCTGAGTTCAAGCTCTCTGAAATTATTCTTAAAATACTTGTTCTCAGTATTTCTTCAATTTGTCTAGAAGAATGTTTTAACTTAGGGATTTTTTTATTGCATATTGTCAGAATTGATTTTTAAGATGTTCAGAGAAAAATTATTTATAGTAAGAACTGGTTTGTATTGCTTTGTATTACGTTTTGCTTCTATACCTATAGATCAGCTGGAAAGTAGATGGCCAAACCCCTCCTCCCTCCACCAAAGTTGTAAAGTTCATTTTTCCACATAATGACTTGTATATCTCATTGTTGCAATGTGTCCACCTGTACCCCTAGTTAAACGATTTGTTTATGCCCTTCCCCTACCCAAATTGTACCAACATCAAATACAGTGAAAGCAGGGGGAGAGACAAAAAAGCAATACAGATATCATCTTAAAAATATGTTAGAAACAACTGCATAAAATAAAAAAAATTGAATACATATCTTGGGGTTCATTTCCCTAGCACCATTTATCTGAACTTTTTTGCTTGCCTCAGACATATACTGGTTATTGCAAATAAGGGAAGCCATGGGACCTATGTTTCTTTGGGTCTGGCTTACTTCACTTAATATAATTTTTCCAAGTCTTTCCATTTCCTAACAAATGAGGCAATGTCATTCTTTCTGATGGAGGCATATAATTCCATTGTGTATATATACCACATTTTCTTGATCCATTCATCTACTGAGGGGCATCTGGGTTGGTTCCATATCATAGCTATGGTAAATAATTCTACAATAAGCATAGGTGTGCTGATAGCTTTACTATGATCTTGTTTGTGATCATGTGGGTAAATGCCCCAAAGTGGGATTGCTGGGTCATAGGGGAGCTCTATGTGGAGTCTTTTGATGAACCTCCATACTGCTTTCCAAAGTGATTGAACAAGTTTACACTCCCACCAACAATGCAGTAAGGTTTCCTTCTGTCCACATCCCCTCTGGCATCTGTTGTTATTAGAGTATTTGATTAAAGCCATTCTAATTGGGTAAGGTGGTACCTCAATGTTGTTTTTATTTGCAATTCTTTTATGGCTAGAGAGGTTGAGTATTACTTCATGTGTTTATTTGCCATCCTTCTTTCCCCTTCAGTGAAGTTTCTCTTTAAGTCTTTAGCCCACTTATTTAATGGGCAGTTGTTTCTCTGAAGATTTGTTGTTGAGGGATTTAATTTTCTGAGTTCCAGGTATATTTTAGATATGAGACCCTTATCCGTTGTATGGCTAGTGCAGATCTTCTCCCAATCCATGGGCTTTCTAGTGATCTGGCTAGCTATGTCCTTTGCCATGCAGAAGCTCTGCAATTTCATGAAATCCCATTTGTCCCATTTGTCTTTGATTTTTTGTATTTCTGGGTCTCTTTTAAGAAAATTTCGGCCTGTGCCAAGGAGACCTAGGGTTTCTCCTATTCCTTCCTGTAATGTTTTCAGAGTAAGACTTCAAAATTTAAAGTTTCAAGTATTACAAGAAGATCTTTGATTCATGTTGAATGGATGTGAGTAGCTTGAGCTGTTGCATAATTCGTGTGTGTGTGTGTGTTTGTGTGTGTGTGTGTGTGTGTGTGTGTGTGTGTGTGTGTGTGTGTTTGTAACGGGGGTTATGTGTATCATTGACATCAAGGATAAGGAACTTGGTTCCTTTTTCTGAGATATACATTATGATGTTTCTTTGTTGGTGGTAGACTCTGATTGCTTGCCTTTTCCTGATGTGAACATTCTAGCTCAATTTTTCAATTAAAGTTTCTTAATTATTATTGAACATATAATGCTCTAATATTGCTTTGTCTTTAGTCTGTCATCTAGGATCTTCTTTCTGCTTAAATATTAACATTCAATATGAATTTTACCTCCTGACTAATTTTCCCTTTTATTTTGCATTTTGAAATAAGAATTATAATATCTTTGATCTCTGTATTCATGAAGAAAAACCATTTTGAATTCTCTATTTAATGTAATAACACCTGGACAGATTTGTTAGCACCAAGACCTTAAATTTTCTTTTGTAGTTTTAGTTTAAAATAACCCTCCTCTATGTTTTTAGAATGGGTAGACAAAGAATTCCCACAATGCTTCACAACCTTTATCTTTCATTTTGTCTGTGCTTCCTTGACACTGCTAAATTGTTCTGGATACATGTATTAGCTACCCCAACCCCTGCAAAGCTGTTGCTGCTACCCAATTTACTGCCAACACAACTCAGCAATTACAGTCACAATTATCCTTTCCCTGGTATCCTATTCTCTGCTACTCATCTTGCTACCCATAATTCTTAACACCATGGTTCCAGCCACCTGATCTCTGACACCCCTGTCTCTGCTACCACATTGACAAACAAAGGAAAGCAAGAGTAGGCACAGACAGTCGACTTGGGTACTTTTCTTGCAGGCACAATGGGACGTTATTCCTCAGGTATTTAACATGAGGGACTAACTAGTGGTGGAAAGAAAAGACGTTACTCAGAGGGGACTAAAATCCAAGGATATCAACTTATAACTTGTTGCTAGGAAAAGCAGGCCCTAAGGTGAATGTTAATGAGAAAAGAAAATTTGACAAAATATTGGGGATGATATAAATAAAAATTTTAGCTTAATCTCTTCTACCAGTGATCTGAATTATTTTATGACATATATATGTAACTACTTTGCATTTTTAAAAGTATATTAAGATGCACATTTATGTGGTTCTTATATTAATTTATGGAATATTTTCATATGACCATGTTAATGATTCTCAATAGTTTATGCTTTATGAACTGCTCATGAGTCTGCCTTTGGCAATATGAATTGAGCTCTCTAACAATAAATGGAATTTCATTGTCAAATACTACAAGGATATTACTGAAGCAAATACCAAAATGAATGCTGGAACAAGAAAACTGAACAAATCTACAAGTTTGAAGGGAAGGGATCAGTGGTAAGGGCTACGATAAAAGAGAAATTCTTCACCATGTAATCTTTGTTGAATTACTTGCTTTTTTAACATTCTTAGAAAGCAGAACATGATTTTTGAATCTTGCCTTTTGGAACCGCTTTAATGAGTGGTTAAACAAAAAATTATTGAAATGACTGAAAATCCACTATTAGATTAACATTATACTCAAAGTTCCCTTGAGATGCAGGTAGGCTGGATTCCTTTTCTATTAAATTAATGGAATAATCTTCCTTTTGATTGGTTGGACAGTCCATGACAGTTGTTCCAAAACAAGAAAAGATACTGGAGAGAAAAAAAGAGGAAGGAGAGCCAAGGCTGCTGAAATTAGCATATTTCCCATTTGGACTTTAATGGGTTGTTACTACAAAGAATTAGAATTTCATCTTAAGATAATAATTTCAAAATGGATGTGCTAAAGGATAGCTTTGAAATGTAATATTTAATGCTTTTAGATTATGTGAAGACAAACGTTTACAGAAAACATTAAATTCCAGAAAAACTGTAATGTTCCAATAAACACCTAGGAGAAATATAATTTAAAAATTCATCTGTTCAAAGCAAATCCTGGCATGAAAGTCTGTGAGTCAGTTATCTCCAAACAGGAAGTGGCACTGTAACTCAATTGGGAGTGGGCTCCCCTTGAGCTAAAGAACTCTGGGATATGTTAATACCCAAGCCCTGAGTTCAAGGCCCATGACTGACAAAAAGAAATTTTAAAGAATTAAATCATTAGGGCTGGAAGAAGACTCAGTAGTAGAGTGCTTGTCTTGCATGCATGAGGTCCTAGGTTCAGTTCTTTAGCACCACATAAGCAGAAAAAACTGGAAGTGGCACTGTGGCTAAAGTGGTAGTGCGCTAGCCTTGAGCTGAACAGCTCAGGGACAGCACCCAGACCCAGAGTTCAGGCACCCCTACCAACAACATCATCAACAACAACAACAAATTAAAGCATCAAACAACCTGAAGATGTTGTCCAGAATAATGAATGCAGCATTATCCGTTGACATGACTTAGTGACTTGAAACCAAGTTTACCAGGGGAGATGGTGGGCATTTTGTGTGTGTGTCAAAACCTGCAAAATTGTTTTACACTTTCCCAGGGAGGGAGAAAGGAGGAAATGGGGGGGGGGGAGTGAGGTGTTTGGTGGACTTGCCTTTTGGTTCACTGATAGTTTTCTGGAGTCAAATTCAGAGAAATTCTGCTTGCAATCCTAGTTGCCTGGGCAATGAGGAAGCCATGTCCTGGAAGTGGTTTTGTCCTGTCCTTGGCCTAGTTCCAACCATCACTGGATAATCCAAGTCCCACTGGAAGACCAAGATGCCTTGAAGACTGCTGATCCATTGGGCAGGTGGACCTAACCACAGTCAGAATAGGCAGAAAATGCAATTCTTAGGGCAGCACTGGAAATCTACAGCAGGCAGAGATTTTTTTTTAATATATTTTTATTGTAAAAATACTGTACAGAGGGTTCAGAGTTACAGGACTAGGTAATGAGTACATTTCGTATACAGCATTGTTACCTCCTCCTTTGTTTTTCTACTACCATCCTTTCCTTCCCTACATCTCCAACTCCTCCCTCCTCGACCCCTGCCTGAGATTATAATTCATTTTCTGCACAGTGTCCTGTACATCTCATTGTCACAATGGTCAACCTGAATCCCCATTTAAGCATTCTGCTATATCCCTTCCACTCTACAAATTACAAATATATATATATATATTTTTTTTTTCTTCATGTGTCTAATGGACACTTTTTATTTCGTCTTCAAAGAAGTCTCTCTTTAAGTCTTCAGCCAACTTAGATATTGGACAGTTGTTCCTTTGAGGATGTGTTGTTGGGGTATTTATGATTTTGAGTCCTAAGTATATTTTATATATAAGACTTTGTCTGTTTTATGACTCATGAAGAACTTCTCCCAGTAAGTGGGCTTTTTATTGATCTTGCTGTCTATGAACTTTACCTTGCAGAAGCTCTGCTGTTTCATGCAATCCCATTTGTCCAACCTCTCTTTGATTTGTTTTGTTTCTGGTTCTCTATTAAGATATATATATATATATATATATATATATATATATATATATATGTCACCCTTCATGGTATATATGATATATAAATATATATATATGGATCTAGCTTTAGTTTTCTACAGGTGTATAACCATTTTACCAGCACCATTTACTGAAAACGCTGTCTTTCTTCCATTCTATTTTTTTAGCTCCCTTGTCAAAGATTAGGTGGCAATATGTCAGTGTGTTTATTTTTGAGTCTTCAGTCCTATTCCATTGGTCCTCAAAACTGTTCTTGTGCCAGTACCAAGCTCTTCTTATTATTGTGGCTTTTTAGTATAGTTTGAAATTTGGAACTGATATTGCTCCAGTGCTCTTCTTTCTGCTAAGAATTGATTAACCTACAGCCAGCATTATACTTAATGTTGAAAAGTTAAAGCCATTTCTTATTAATTCAGGAAAGAGATAAGGATGTCTGGTCTCTCCACTCCTCTTCAACTACTTAGTATTAGAATGCTAGCTGGGACAATAAGACAAGATGCAAATTTAAAGGGAATCCAAATAGGGAAAGATGAAGTAAAACATAAAAGATGACAAACGGAATAGAATTGAAAACACAGAAATGAACCTACAGTCCCATAGCCATCTAATTTTCGATAAGGGAGCTAAAAAATAGAATGGAAGAAAGACAGACTCTTCAGTAAATGGTGCTGGCAAAATTCATTAACTACTTGTAGAAAACTAAAGCTGGATCCTTATTTATCACCCTGCAACAGAATCAACTCCAAATGGATTAAAGACCTCGGAGTCAAAGCAGACACTCTGAAAATATTACAGGATGGAATAGGAGAAACCCTAGGTGTCCTTGGCACAGGCTGAAATTTTCTTAATAGAGACCTAGAAGCACAAAAAAAAAAAAATCAAAAAAAGGTTGGACAAATGGGATTGCATGCAATTGCAGAGCTTCTGCCTGGCCAAGGACATAGCTAGCCAGATCACTAGAAAGCCCACGGATTGGGAGAAGATATTCACTAGCCATACAATTTATAATGGTCTCATATCTAAAATATACTTGGAACTCAAAAAATTAAATCCCCGAACAACAAATCCTCAAAGAAACAACTGCCCAATAAATAAGTGGGCTAAAGACTTAAAGAGAAACTTCTCTGAAGAAGAAAGAAGGATGGCCAATAGACACATGAAGAAATGCTCAACCTCCCTACCCATAAAAGAAATGCAAATCATAGCAACATTGAGATACCACCTCACTCCAGTTAGAATGGCAAAAATCAAGAACTCTAACAACAACAGATGCTGGAGGGGATGTGGACAGAAGTGAACCTTACTTTACTGTTGGTGGGAATGTAAACTTGTTCAACCAGTTTGGAAAGTAGTATGGAGGTTCCTCAAAGACTTCACATAGAGCTCCCCTATGACCCAGCAATCCCACTTTGGGGCATTTACCCAAATGTTTACAAACAAGACCACACTAAATCTACCAGCACAACTATGTTTATTGCAGCATTATTTACCATAGCTAAGATATGGAACCAACCCAGATGCCCTTCAGTAGATGAATGGATCAAGAAAATGTGGTATATATACACAATGGAATTCTATGCCTCCATCAGAAAGAATGACATTGTCCCATTTGTTAGGAAATGTAAAAACTTGGAAAAAATTATATTAAGTGAAGTAAGCCAGGCAAAAAGAAACATAGGTCCCATGGTTTCCCTTATTTGCAATATCTAACATATGTATGAGTCAAGCGGAAAAAGTCAGATAATGTGATGTTAGGAAAATGAATCCTTAGATAGGTATTTTAATGTTTTTTTTTTCTTTCATGCATGTGTTTCTAACGCATTTATAAGATTATTTCTTTGTTGCTTTGTATGTCCCTCCCCCACAGTATAACCCCCGCTTTCACTATATTTGATGTCAGTATAACTTGTGGAGGAGATGGGGAAAAACAAGTAGTTTAAGGATTCAGGTGGACCTGTTGCAACAATGAGAAGTACAAATTGTCATGTTAAAACGAGCTTTACAATGTCGGTGGCGGGGGGAGGGGGGGAAGTATTGGGTGGGGGGGAGGGAGGAGGCTGGGAAGGGAGGTGAAGGGTAAACAACGGAGGAGGCTGCAATGCTTGATAAGAAATGTATGCATTATCTTGCCCATGTAATTGTAACCCCTCTGTACAGTATGTTCACAAATAAAATAAAATTTAGAAAAAAAATGGGTACTCCATCACTTTTTGGTTCAATCACTTCTAACCTCAAAGATATACTTTGCTAACAAGATGCTTAGAAGAAACCGAAGAATACTTCACTTTTATCTTCTCTCTTAAGACTCTCTTTAGATACCATATCAGGATCAGTGAAGTTATTCTTTCAAAAATTATTTCAATAGATTATCTTTCTCTTGGGTTTGCTCAGAAGGATGTATGGAAAAGAATAGAGTTAAATGATCCATACCTTGGATGACAGTGTCTGTTACAAAAGGACAATGCTCCTATGTCTTATGTCTCTGTCCTTCTCTTAGCCCTTGTGTGATTTCCAACTAATCACAGATTCTTGGCTTCAAGTCTAGTGAAGGTGAAGGACTATAAGTCCTTCCCCACTGCTACATCTTCACGGTTTCTCTTTTAAAACTCTTTTATTTGGATGTGGAATTTATTTTCATGTCTTCATTCAATCCATTCTAAATTGTAGTGAGCTAAATAGGCTCTAAAATCACTTTAGGTAGCAAAAATATTAAGACAATATATCAAAAAGTTTGGCCTCCTTCCACTGCTGAAGCCAATATGCTTAGCTAGGGCTTCTAAGAATGCGTTTTCTGGCCTTTTAACTTTGCTCAATTCTTTTCTGATCCCAAAACATTTTGGCTTATGTAATAAGAGAAGTCTTCACTATCTCATGTTAATAAGGATATTATATTTTTGAGCTACTAAGAAATGTGAAATCATTGGTTTCAAGTATCCAATCAGGTATTTTTCTGTAGTTCAGTGCTTCACATGCAAAGACATTGTAGAACACATTACAAACATTTTTGAGTGCACTTTTTCCCTAAATATTTTGACCCAAATTATCTTTTTCAGAGAATTACTGTTTGGTAATTAAAGTCAATACACAAATTTTGATTTTTTTTTAAGAACATTGAATTTAAATTCCACTACAACCTTGTTTGACACAGTGAGTAGATTTCCTGGGTAAGGACAATTCTCAAGGGAACCTACAGGACTTATAACAAGGGTTCTGAGGTTTGTTTGTTTAGTATGAAAATGAGCCATCTTCACCCACTTTGCTCCCTCTCAGCTAAGTCTCCATTGATTACTTTGCATGAAAGCCTATTTTCCCAAGAAATTTTAAATTTTCATAATAGGCTAAGTTGTTAAAAAGTTTGAACAAATTAAAATTTACCTGTCATAATTTTTTGGGGGTGTCCAGTCGTGGGGCCTGAACTCTGGGCCTGGACACTGACCCTCAGCTCTTGAGCTCAAGGCTAGCGCTCTACCACCTGAGCCACAGCACCACTTCCGGCTTATTTTTCTTTTTGCTTATGTGGTGCTGAGGAATCGAACCCAGGGCCTCAGGCATGCAAGGCAAGTGCTCTTACCACTGAGCCACCTTCCCAGAAAAACCTGTCATAATTTTAAAACTCTTTTGAAATTCCTTTATTAGAAACACAAGTTCATCAATCCTAACTCCACCTTTAATATCAAAAACAGTTAACATGTTGTTTTCATGATATAGTGTCCATGAAACTACTATTTTCCAGTGGCTTTGTTATGCATATATATAACCTTATAATCTGATGCTAAGCAAAATGAACTCCAAGATATGGAAACAGAGAGTATTATTTGCGATTGTTGTTTTTAATGTACTATGTGATTTCCATTTTCTTTTGGGGTTTTCCCCTATGCTGTTTTCCCTGCTGTATTTGATTTTGGTAGCCTGTGTATTGTGTATATATTTACCTTAATTAGGGAAGGGAAGAGGAACAACAAATGGTGAGACAAAGGACAAAGGCAAACCAATGCAATAGCAATACTCACAAGACAATACGTTGGAAATGTACATTACAACTTGTGAGGGGTACTGGGGTGAAGGAAAACTGTGAAGAAAATGAGGGAGGGGGTAACAAGTTTGAAGAGTTATGTATTCACTACCTTAAAATTACTGTAACCCCACTGTACATCACTTTGACAATAAAATTAAATTTTAAAAATAAGCTGCATGAAATAAAATTTCACTGTATTGGTAAAGTACATATTATTCTTTATGTAGTAACTTTTTAAAAATCCATACTGTTTGGTGTCTAATTTGAATTAATTACCCCTTTTTAATCAGAGGACCATCAACTTGAATGCTATCCGACTAGACAATATTTTCACAATATACTTACCAATATTTTGAAAAAAGAATAAATATAGTACTTTCTCATACTAAAAGCGAAAACAGTTTAATTCTATGGAAACAAATAACTTGTAAAAGTAAATAAGTTGTTAAGAAGACAGAATATATGTGTTTGTCAACATTCGAATGACTAGTAATTACTCATTTTCAAATTCTGAAGATTCCGTGCCTGAGAGATTCAAAACAATACCGGCTTGCATGTTATGTAATTCTGCAATAGATACATTTTCCAATGGGGTGTTACAGATTGAGAGACAACAGAAAAATAACCATGTTCTGGTAGAGGATAAAACTATGTAGCATCGGTAATAATTAATTCTTCAAGAGTAAGCAATGGTTTATCACAATAAGCTATTATTTTTATGACCACCAATACCAATATTTATGATATAGAGTCATCCTAGCCCAAAATTCTCCAACTTTTAGGGTGCATCTCAAACTTCCCTTAATTCATATGATGAATAGCTTATCTCTATTGTGAAAAAATACAATGCTGCTAATGTGATGCCATTCATGTTCTGGTAAGAACACCAAAATAAACTGGGTTGCATCATTTTCCCCCCACTGGTATATTTGAGATCAGAACACTTGCAAATATTATTTATATTTATAATTTTTAGTTATCTTTTAAATTCTGGATGCTAAGATCGGAAGATTACAGTTGAAAGCCCACCCAGGCAAGAATATTCCCTAGATTCTTATCTCCAATAAACTTCTCAGCAAAAGCCAGACGCAAGTGGCACTGAGGTTGAAGTGGTAGGGCACGAGCCTTGAGCATAAACAGGCTCAGAGACAGTGTCCAGGCCCAGAGTAAAAGCGCTAGGACAAACCAACAAAACAAAAACAAAAATAAAATCAAACCCCAAACGTAACAATTTTCTCAGTGTATACAGTAGCAAATAATTAAGGAAATTGCTTCCTGTGTTACATACAGGTAGAAGAAAGAAGATGTCACACGATTATTCTCTTCATCCCATGTTATACCAAAGACTCCAAAAATTGCTCTTATTCTAAATTTATAAATTAATATCATCAATTTGTTGGCAACTCTGTCTACAACATTCACATTATATTTCATACATGAACTGTTGGAATTATCTATTAACCAAGTTCTTGGAAGAATATTCTAGGCACATAGAATGCAAAATCATTTGTGAATGTCAATTAAACCCTCTAATTAAAAACAATTTTGTAGAATCCTATAGAATATAAAATTACAATCAAAACCAAAATATTTTAAATCTAAATTCTAATTTAGCAAGATCTTCAAAATCCTTCATTAGACGAACTTTGCTATTTTTCCAAGCTTAAGCTTGTGTAATTCTTCATCATTTCTTTGGGTTAGAACAGAATGCTGATAACTTATTTTTTCAAATTTTGGATGGGAATCATGAGTCATTTTGCATCTAAGAATGTTCTGTAATGAAGAGAGAATTTAAAACACAAGTGAGGATTAATTATGAGTTGCATTTCAACAGGAAATTTGACTTCTCAAAACATAATGACAAAATTAGCCCTAATGTCCAACTATGTATTCCTTTCTTGTTTCTTTTTGTTTTATTAAGACAAAATTACCTGGTCCAGGGAACATATCACTACGTAATTCCATTCTCTAATCTCCTGTCTTAATCTTAGTGCTAGAATTCTAAGCTTGTATCACATTGCCCTGCCATAGTTTCTTGGTTTACTTAATCTAGATACAGACTACCAATTCTGAACTTCTTCAGTGATATTATACACCAGAGTGACTGCTTAGACTTTATCTACTATTTTCAAAGATGTTCTAAAATTTGATGCAGGGTATGAACATTTTCAGATGCACCTGCCAGATCTCTGATTCATTCCTCCATGGATCTGATCCCTTTAATAATGATTATTGATTCTTACTATCTCTGATCCCTACCAAAGTAATATTCTCAAACTTATTTGAAGGAAGTTCATTTGAGGTCTTTCAAATATTAAAAATTATCACTTGATTCTAGTCTTGTTCAGGACATATATTTATTGTTTTCTAACTTTTCTACACATTCTGAGAGTTGTTTCATTTGTGTATTTGTGTGTGCACATATAAGTGCCTCTGGGTGTATGTGTATGTTTGTATGTATATATGCAAAAGCCTCAAGCTCTTATTCAGCAATCTTGCTCATGACTGGTATTCCATCAATTGAGCCATTCTTCCAATCCAGATTTTGACTGCTTAATTTTATATACTGTTGCAAAGAGTGTTCTGCCCAGGCTGGATGCCAATTGAACTTCCCAGACTCCTTTACATTCTTAGGTTTTATTTCTCCAGGAGTATCAACTTTTAAACGACAAACATTTTTGTGAGGGTAATGTCTAAGCTGTAGCCCAGATTTTTAACTCAAGAATTCTTTTTTTTTGTTTTGGTGGGGTGTCTGGTCATGGCGCCTGAACTCTGGGCCTGAGCTCTGTCCCTCAGCTGTTCAGCTCAAGGCTAGCACTCTACCACTTGAGTCACAGCACTAATTTCGGCTTTTTTCTTCTTTGCTTAAGTGGTGCTGAGGAATCGAACCAAGGGCCTCATGCATGCGAGGCAAGCGCTGTACCTCTGAGACACCTCCTCAGCCTTAACTAAAGAATTCTTATAAAGATAGATGAACAGACACATTACATATCTTGAGTGTACACTGTTAGGAATGTGATCGTAAGCTGGGTCATGGTGAGATATGAGGATTGAGGTTTAAAGCCAGCCCCGGTAGGAAAGTCCCAGAGACTCTTTTCTCAAATTAACTAAAAGAAAATTAGAATTGGCAATGTGGATCAAGTGGTAGAGCATTAGCTTGAGCTGAATAGCAGAGAGACAGCTCGCAGGCCCAGAGTTCAAGTGCCAAGACCACTGCCAACAAATATATATGTGTGTGTGTGTGTGTGTGTGTGTGTGTGTGTGTGTGTGTGTGTGTGTGTCTGTGTGTCTGTGTGTCTGTGTGTCTGTGTGTCTGTGTGTGTGTGTAAAGAAAAAAAAAAGAAATGAGATCTTAACCAAGAGTTTATTGCTAGCATAATCCCTGCTCTCACAAGATGGACACTTTTCCAGTTAAATCCATGGTTTTATATCTGACTTGCATTGAAAACAGAATTATTCTTCCATTCTACTTTCCACAAAGTTGTATGATTAGCAAGCATGATTTAGAATGGGAGTGGCCTCATACTTCAGGTTCCACATAGCAGTCTTGCTTTCTGTATATCACTCTCATAAATCTACATACTGGACTTGGCTTTATTGTTTCAATGTTGCTTATTTGTAGTCTTCTATATTGTATGGAACCCTTATACTTAAAAACAGAACTTCTCTTTCTCCTATTATTGCTATTGTTTCCTTACTGTTAGCTCATGTACACTTGGGAAATAATGAACAGCACATACACTCACAAAAAGAATGTTCTGAAAACCGTCTTCCCATTTAAAATTCGCCTTAACTTACAGAGAACTTACAAAGTTTGAACTCAATGTACTCATGTATAATATATTTAAAGCAATATAAATTTCATATTTTCTCTTTACTAAATTGTCTCTGAAACACGTTTTACCTCAGGTCCATAGGTGTTCTAGTCTTATTGCAGTGAAGCCAGAAAACATTCATTATACCTCAAGCAGCACCATCGATTGTTACTGGAAGTAACTGTTACTGGATATGGAAACTGACCCCAGGAGAGGAATGGAACATAGAGGAAAAACAAAGTTCAAGTTACCTTGTGCTTTCCTTTTTACTGTACTAGAAAAGTATCCCAAGGCTTGAAGGAAACTCTGTCCCTGGCTTTTTGAGTGTGTTCTTTACTCATATAAATTTTTTCTGTAAACTTCTAGTTCATAGTGTTACAAAAAGAAATAATGTACCATTTGAAGGCCAGTATAGAACAAAAGGAAATAACGTTGTTTTAAAAGTGTTCTCCTGCAAAGGAACAAAGACATAGAGGTTTTAAAGTGTCTTATAGATGGATATTTTACCCCTGAGATGATTCTCGATGCAGGAGTCAGTTATCAATTCCTTTGGTCTGGTCCTGAGTTCTCCAGAGTAATAAGGATTCCAAAAAAGCAGGATCCAGTCAATATGATCAGCAAAAGAAGCCTCTTCTCTGACCAGTACACCTTTAAGGAGGGCCCCAAAGAAAAATCTGGGATTTTTGTTTGCTTGTTTGTTTAGTTTGTGCTGGTTCTGGGGCTTGAACCCAGAGGCTGGATCCTGTCCCTCAACAGTTGTCTTTCCTGCCCACCTGCCCCCAAAGCTAGTAATCTACTGTTTGAGCCAAAACTCCACTTCTGGTATTTTGGTGTTCAATTTGCGGTAAGAGTTTGACAGACTCTCCTGCCTGGTTTGGCTTTGAATTAAGATAGTAAGAAAGCTGAGTGACATCAACTGTATAGACTTCTCTTTTGAAACAAAAAATATTAGATGAAGTTTATTGTAAAGTTAGTATTTGACAATTTATAAAGGAAGAGAATATGTCTAGCAAAGAAGCCATAACTTAAATAACTCAGCAAAAGTAGGTGCACTGAATCATTTTGAAATTATTTTTTTCTGCTTGGGAAGATTATTGATCTTGTCCTTCCTTTTGGGGAAACTTAAGGTAATATTTGCACTTTTTGTTGGTTGTGGGGCTTGAACTCTGATCCTGGGCGCACTCCCTCACCTCTTCTGCACAAATTGAGTGCTCTACCGCTTAAGCTACAGCACCACTTCCTGGTTTCTGGTGATTAATTGAAGATAAGTGTCTCATGGACATTCCTGACCAGTCTGTCTTTGAACCACAATCCTCTGGTTTCCTGAATAGCTAGGATTACAGGCGTGATCCACCAGCACCCAGCTCACATTTGCATTTATGTGCAATGAATGACACTATGTAGACAAATAATGGAAATTTGAATCAAATGATGGCATTGCAGTTTTTCAGAAAATTTGAGGTAACAATAAATATGTCCTCCTTTTCTATGTTGTTTCATTAATGACTCATGAGCTATGGGACCCTTAATTAGCATTCTCTGCTGTCTGAGTAGGTGTATTTAGTATCAGGAAGTGTTCATAGAGAAATATAGAAAGACTGAGATTTTTAGAAAGCAAAGAAGTTAAGGTAAGAAAAAACAGCACAGAAGGAGATACATGTATTACACAGAGATTAAAAAGTAGCCTAAGAGATTTAGAATGCTAAAGGTAATGAGGAATAAGAGTATTTGATAACTATTTGTTCAATAACCAAAAATCGTTCTCTATAAACGTTTTTGGCATACATTAGTAACTATCATTTATTCATTAACTCTGGAGTTATTCCTTCTCTTCTGTCACAACTGTTAATTTGCCTCTGCCATTGTGGTGCCATGAATAACCAAAAAGAGTTCCAAATCTCACTTAGACTACCCTTCTCATTGTGATTAGCAGAGACCATTCAAAAACCTGGAATCTTTGAATTTCCAGAATTAATCTTCACCTGTCATCTAAGCACATTCAAGACATTAATTGCTGTAACCTAATGAACAAAACTTTTTTTCAACACAATATCCTAATATTAGAAAAAGTACATGAATTATGGACTATTGTCAGGTGTCAGTATGGCAGGAGCAATTATATATTCCAAGTATGGGTTCTTTGTTTTGCATTTCCTAATTAAATGTTTTTTGGTTTGGGTTTTTTTTTTTTTTTTTGCTTTTTTGCTCAAGGCAATCACTGTACCACTTGAGGCACAACACCATTTCCAGTGTTTTTCTGTTTATGTGGTACTGAGGAATTGAATTCAGGGTTTCATGCATGCTAGGCAATCATCATATCATGAAGCCACATTCCCAGAGCCCTAAATGACTTTCTTAAGTTGACATTACATTTTCATTCAGTAACTATGTACCATAATATTGGCCAGGTGTTAGAAAATAATGTAGAAAAGAATACAATATAATAAATCCAGTAAGGCTAGATGGAAAATGAATAACCTTGACAGACTTGCAAGGTCTCAGAGGGCTTATCTCATGGAGATGTATCAACACGCAGAAAGAGACAGCTCCCGACCAACAGCCCAGCTCCAGAATGAGTGGGCCATCTTGGGTTCCAGCTACCTGGGGACCAGCCCACCTCCTACAGCACCCATTCTACCCGTGCCTGAGAGCGACAGTGTGAGAGAGAGAGAGAGAGAGAGGGAGAGAGAGAGAAAATCAGAATTACACTTAAATCGGGTGCCAGTGGCATAAAACTCTAATCCTAACTACACTGGAGGCTGAGATATGAGGATCATGGTTAATAGACAGCCCTGGGAGGAACGTGTTTGAGAATCTTATATAGAACCACCAGAAAACTGGAAGTGGCACTGTGGGATCAAGTGATAAAGCGCTAACCTTGAGCTGAGGAGCTCGGGAACAGTGCCCAATCCTAGAGTTCAAGAACCACGACTGAAAGAAGTGGACTTCCCACCACAAGAAGTGGACTGAATAGCACCCATTGTCCTAGGGAGCATGGTAGAGAAGTCAGGCCGAGCTTCCTGTGAACTTGAGGTCATAAGTAGGTCACCTGGCTTCTGTGTGCCTCGGTTTCCCCAGCTGCAAAACTGAACAAAGTGAAGGATCCCCTTCCTCATTGTTATAGGGTAATAATGAAAGAGAGCGATGTTTCGGTTCATAATCCCACACCTGTTGCATGATTAATAACAGGCCCCACCTGAGCCCTTTCTGGTATCTTCCTGTCATATGCTCACAGAACTGCCAAAACCTTATCTGAAGGCAGTTCCCTCTCTTTTCCAGAGATGGCTCTGTATAAATCCCTTGTTTCCTCACAACTGTCCTGTGACGAGACTGAGGTCCAATGGTTGAGGCCCTACCAAGAGCTTCACGTGTGGTCAAAAATCCGCTGCTATGGACTGAGTTTAGGATAATCCATCTACACCGATGACTGAGCATGACACCACATGTCTACCATCCCAATTACAGAGGACCAGGCCTGGTGGAGCATACCTTTCATAGCAGGACCGTGATCCAGCCCAGCCTGAGAATATTTTTAGTTTCTATCTCAGAAATCCTCAAGACAGAAAGGTGGCTCATCAGCGCCGTGGAGAGGAAACAAGCAGGGGGGTCATGGTGCCCCCAGAGGGGTGTTTGACCCAGGGTAGGTTGTTGTTGGGACAGAAACTCACCTGTGCTGCTGGGAGAAGCTGTTGGCAGCTGCTTCAATTGGGGCAGCAGCGATGGCACCAGCATTGTGGACACATGGGCCCAGAGCAGAAGACTAGGGGCAGGCACCAGGTCGGGGATTTAGGCCGGCTGGCAGCTAGACATTGATTGAGGTTTGAAACCTGGCACTGCGTGAAGGGAGGGGAGGGGTCAGGTGGGGGTGGGAGCATCAATTTTCTACTATACTCCAAAGTCACCTCTAGTCTCTTCCTCAGGACTCAACCCCTTCTACCTTCCTGAACTGCTGGTAGTGGTGTAAACTAACAGAGGGAATCCCAGTGCTACCTGGCAGCATGGAATGTGGGCATGGCCACCATTCTTGTATCCCATTGGTCAGAAAGAATGGGGGTGTGGCCAGAATCCTGTGAAGCAAGCAGCATGGGCAGAGTCAAGATGACAGTGGTTCTCCCAGCCTTTTTCCCAGGAAATTCTGTCCAATTCAGTTAGAGAGAAGAGGGTGACCTGCTTTAACTGGATGGCTACACAGATTGTTGTTTAGTTCTGTTTGTTGCCAGTCCCAGACTTTGAACTTAGGATCTGGGCACAGTTCATGAGCTGCTTTTGATCAAGGCTAGTCCTCTACACTAGAGCCACAAGGTTTCTGGCTTTGTTGGCACTGAAGTTGGACAGGGGTCTCAAGGATTTTCCTGCTTAGGGTGACTGTGACCATGATCCTCCTATCACAGCCCTGTAAGTATCAAGGAGGACTGCTGAGAGCCACTGGTGCCTGCCTAATCATTGTTCTTGTTGATGTTCTTGGACAGACTGGTGAGTTCCCGATCCTCGGGTTGAAGTGGTGGGAGCTGGAGCCCACAATTCAAATCCTGGTCGTGCAACCTCCAAATGGTAGGAGATCCTAAGAAACTTGTTCCTATCCATATGATTACCAATGTAATGTGATGTAAGTCATGATTGAATGAACAGTTCTTGAATGATTCTAGGATAAAATTATACACAATTATATTACACGACACTGATTGATTTTAGTTAATATTTTATTAAGCATTTAAGCAATCACATTCATTAAATGGAGGCATAATGAAATACCTAAGAATTGGGCCTCAAATACTATAAAGGTGACATTTTTCTACCAGGACTGGGATTGGAACTCATAGTCTGGGTAACTCTGTTGCACTGTGTGGGAAGAGGAAGCTTGCTTCCTTAAAGTCAAGAAATTCAAGTCTGTTCCTTAGGCTTGAAATCGATCACCAGCACTAGAAAACACCCTATTCATGCACAATTTACATATATGTTTTATATTTTTATACATATGTTGACTCCGTATTGCATTCAGTGTAGTTATTTTATTTTTTGTTTTATTCATGCATTGACCATTTATTGTATTGACTATTATAGCACATAAAACATTGACTACATAGGATATAGGTCTACATATGTATTCCACTTCATACCTGACACACAGAAGATTCACAGTAAAGGAAACCATGTGTCACCATCATCTTCTTACTCCACGATTCATTGTTTGGGAGCACTGACATCTGAATTCATGGCCTACAAGGCCAAATTCATGAATGGGTGAGTGCAAACATGCCATCCTGTGGGAAATTGAGGTGCGGGTTGTTCCCAGGACCTTAGAACCCCAGGGGTTAACCAAAGAAGAACAGATTGACATGTAGATGGCAGTATGCTAATATATATATGTGTGTGTGTGTGTGTGTGTGTGTGTGTGTGTGTGTGTGTATGTGTGTTATAGAGTGCCAGAGATGTTTATACATTATTCAGTTATATAGACTATATTCCTACCAATTCCTGGGTATTTATTATGCGTCCATGTTATTAATAATATTGTTTTCATCCTTAAAATATTGATGAAAGGACTCAGTGTCCTGAAATTATTGTGTTCCTGTAAATAATAATATTCTTTTAATGCTTCATAAATATTAAATAAAATCAATCAGCCTTCTGAAATGATGCTGTTTAATTTTATAGGATCATCATTCATGATCAACTCATTCAACTGTGACATTGACAAAATTCCAGTGTTATTCCTTTGGATGGGAACCAGTTTCTTAGTACCTCCTGCCATTGGTTGGTGTCAGTATGGGGATTCAAAATGAGGGCCTATGTTGCCACGTGGGCCTATGTCTTTCTCGATTGTCTGCCAGCCTTCAGAAATGCAAGGTGAAGTACCCTTTGCAACAGTGTCATTCAGACCCAGAAGGGTCACTGTGCAAAGGAAGAAAACATAAAAGGGCACATTTTTTCTGTGCATTGTTTTCCCTGCAACACGTGGGGGTGTAGAATCCCAGAAGCACCTGTGTGTCCAGTGGCTGCACCCCATCCTAGTGTGATCAAAGCTGAGGCAGAGTTGCCACGACCTGAGTTCAAGCCCCATGCTGAGAAAAAAATTAATTTCCTAGCTTGCAATTCACACAGTTTATTCTTACAGGCTTTGGATTTTAACTCAGGCTCTGGGTAAATCTGCAGAAATATGCATAAAGGGGAATATCACCTTTCATGAAGATAAAAAAGTCAGGTCTGTTCACTAGTCCTGAATTCAAGACCCAGACTTGGAAAACATAGTATTTCTATATATTGTAAAGATAGAATTTATACTTACCTATAGATGTTCAGTCCATACATGTTTGGTGGGGTTGTTCCCTGTATCTTCTGTTTTATTCATTTATGCACTCAATGTGTTTATTACATTGATGACAACCTATCACAGAACATCTAGATTTGTAGAAATGTTCTCTCTCATGCCTTACCCCCAGGATTCCCAGAGAAAAGGAAAAAAAGTTTCACAGTCTCCTTCTTACTCCACGATCCACTTGTTGATAGTGCTGGTATCTGAACTCAGGGCAGAGCAAAACAAATTGGCCAATCAGTCAAGGTGATCATATGAACCTGTGAGCAACTAAGGAGTGTGGCCAATCCCAGAATCTGACATTGATCCCCAGGGTGGTCCACTATAGTCAGAAATTCATAATTTAAACAAAGGATCTATATTGACATATATGTTTGGTTAGCATCTTGGGTTCAGTGCATTTATTCTCATTATTTTGTCTCTAATTCATGGAGGTATTGTGTATTTTAATAAGTATGGTGACTGCTATGACAGTGCTGACATGGATGAGAACCTGTTACCAAGGTTACAGTGTTGTCCATGCATTCTCCATCATATTTGTGACCCAGGACTTTCACAGGAGAGGATAAAAGGCACAACGACTGGCTTCTGACATCAGTATGAATCTTTTGTGAGTGCTGGGATTTTTAGTTTCTGACATGAGTATGAATCTTTTGTCAGTGGTGGGATTTTTAGCTCAGGTCTGGGTAACTCTGTTGCACTGTGGGAGAAGGGGAAGCTCACCATCTTTGAAGAGTAGAATGTCAGGCCTGGTGCAGGGCCTGATTTGAAGCCCAGCACTGGACAAAATAACAAGCCCACCTTTTTAAAACATAGGATTTTTCTTCATTTACAGGTGTGGTATGCATCTTGCATTCAGTGTAGTTATTCTTTCTATTTTGTGTCTTATTCATTGATGTATTGTGTATTTCCTTGAGTATAGGATGACAAACATAACTGTGGTGAACTGGATGACAACCTATTCCCATGACTATAGAGTTGCATATACATTCTCCTTCCTAGCTGAGCCCCAGAACTTGCACAGTACAGGAAAACAGGTGCAACGACTGGCTTCTTACAGCAGGGTGAATTTTTGGCAGTGCTGGGATTCAAATTTTGGACCTAGGAGGCTCAACTGCCCAATTGGTCCACGTAATCACACCAGACTGTGAGCCACTAAGGAGCTGGGCCATTCCCAGGAACTGAGATCGAGCCCCAGGGAGGCCAAAATAGTCCTCAATGATCATTGAAGCATGGGATGTATATTCACATCTGTGTGTGGACTGCATCGTGCATTGAGTGTAGTTATTCTCTTTATTTTGTATGCTATTCATGGGTGCATTGTGTATTTTCTTGAGTGTATGATGACAGGAATAACTGGGCTGAAATGGATAATAATTTATTCCCATGGCCACAGGGTGGCTCAAGCATTGTCCATCCTAGCTGAGATCCAGGACTTTCACAGAAAGAAAACAGGTGCAATGATTGACTTCTGACATCAAGATAAATATTTTGGCAGGTCGGGTAATCTGAACTCAGTGTCTAGCAGGACCAAGTGGTGAATTTGTCCACATGAGCACACCAGTCTTTGGAACCTGCGATTGAGCCCCCCTCCCAGGGGAGAGCGGGTAGCACAACAGTCATCCATTCATAAGCTGAAGGTAGTATGCAAATAAGTACACATTTGTATAGAGTAGGAGAGATGGTAACCTGTGGTGGAATCCAGTCTGCATGAATACAGATTCTTGGATCTTTACTGATGCCTCCATTTCATGACTGTGATGATTATTGTCATGCTTCATCAACTTCTTTACAAATAATCGATACTCCATGAGTCTTGCCTATCATTTCCTACTCGCATCATGCACAAACTACTCATTCAAGGATGAGATCAATCACATTCCATGACTCTTCCCAGGCCAGAAACTAGTACCTCAAGATCTCCTGCCATTCCCTCCGCATAGGGGGACTGAATTCAAGCCTCAGGCGTAGAAAAGATTCTCCTTATATAATTTTTTTGGGGGCCACTTGTGGGCCTAAACTCTGGGCCTGGGCGCTGTCCCTCAGCTCATCATCTCAAGGTTAGTGCTCTACCACTTGAGCCACAGCGCCACTGCAGGCTTTTTTTTCTGCTTATGTGGTGCTGAGGAATTGTTCCCAGGGCCTCATGCATGCAAGGCAGGAGCTGTACCACTGAGCCACCTTCCCAGCCCTCCTTATATATATTTTAAAGATAGTATTTATACTTCCTTACAGATGTTCAGTCCATATTGTGTTTGGTGTGGTTATTTATTTTATTTCTTGTGTCATTCATTTATTTAGAATTTATTTTATTGACTCTGATGACACCTACACCATTTATTACATTGTTTACATCCTGTCACATAACATCTAGATGTTAGATGTGTTGTCCATTATGCCTGGCAGTGCCAGGATCTGAACTTAGTGCCTAGCAGGCCCAATTCAAGATTGGGTGAGTTTGAGCATGGCAGCCTCTAGCCAATGAAGATGTCAAGTGGTTCCCAGGATCTGAGATCGACCCCCAGGTTTGGCCAAAACAGGGATACATGGATAGGCAGAGGGAGGTATACAAATAAATATATATAATTTTAAAGAGTTCCATAGCCGTCTATGTATGATAGAATGACACCCACTATGTTCCTACCAACTCTTAGATATTTATTAAACCGCCATTGAAGGAATATTGCTCTTTTCATGCTTAATAAACTATTAATTAAGCTCAATCAGCATTCTAGGATTACTGCATCCAACTTTAGAGAAGACCGATGAATAAACTACTCTTTCAATAGTATTCCTATGCATAAGAATGAGTCTCTTGTGATCTCCTGTGATTGATGTCAGAACTACGAATTCACCCAGGGACTATGTTGACAGGTTGGCCTATGGCTTCACTGATAGCCCACCAGCCACCAGCAATGGCAGCTCAAGTCCATATTGCAGCTTTGTCATTCAGACACAGGATGGTCACTGTCCAAAGAAAAAAATCGTAAAACTTCAGCTCTCTGCAGGTCACCACTTTTTGTGCTTTCCAATAATTTTTTCTTCCTGAAAGCCCTCTGGGCCCAGGAACCCATGATCGGCTATGGGTCCAGAGACTGTACCCCAGCTAAGGCATATCTAAGCTGAAGTAGAATTTCCACGACCTGTGTTCAAGCCCCATGCTTGGCCAAAATCAATATATATATATATACATATATACATATACATATATATATGTATATATATATATGTATATGTATATATGTATATATGTATAATTATTTAACTAAATTAAAAAAATAAAGCTCCCTAGTTTGGAATTTCTGCAAGTTTTCATTTCTTGCCTGGGATTTGAACTCAGGGTCTTGGTAAATCTGTAGCAATGTGAGCGAAGAGTTGCCATTACTTGAGTTCAAACCTTGTGCCAACCAAAAATGAAAAACTAAGTCACTGACCTCAGCAGGGGGATGTAGTTGTGGAGATGGGAGGGAAGGGATGATAGGGGAAAAACACAGGAGGAGTAAACAATGATCAATAGGAAATGTACTCATTACCTTGCTCCTGGAACTGTAACCCCTCTGTAGAACATTTTTACAATAAAAAACATACAAAAAAAGAGAAACAATGTAGTTCTCAGAGAAGCACTTTGTAAGTAAGGGCAGGATGTTTGAATAGCTGTACAAAACTCTACACTATTTTTTTAATGCTCAGTATGGAACTGAATAATCATAACTGCTTCCATTAAAAAAATTAAGTCACTGTCTTGGAACTGGGGCCAGTATTTCTGCCATTGCTAGTTTTTGAGCTCACCATCCAGGTAACTCTTTTGTACCATGGGTAAATGTGAAGCTCATTGTCCTTGAGGAAAAGAAATTCAGGATAGAGTTCCCAGAGCCTGAATGATGGCCCTGCAATGGAAGAAATATTTCTATACATGTGTAATACATGATATATACTTATATATGTATGTTAATTTCATATTATAATTTTATTATTGATTTTGTATTGCATTTTTCTTTGATTCATTTATTGATTATTGTATTTAGTATTATTATACACATAATATTATATTTTGCACATCTATTATAAAATTATACACAAAAATTTAGGACATTGACTCATTTTTCATTAACATTATATTAAGTGTTGAAACATGATACATAATTAAATGGAAACATTTGTCACAGTCTTCACATGTTTAGAGTCTCTCCCAAGTATGAGCGTGGAGTTCACGCACCAAGACTGGGCAAAAAAAATTGAGCCTGGTGAGACATATTTTCTCGGACTCAGAGGAGGGCCGAGGTTATAGGTCAGAGGTAGGGTAGAGGGCAGTGCTGGTGGCTCACCCCTGTAAGCTACTCAGGAGGAAGGATCCTAATTGCAAGCAGAAAAGTCAATTTAAGAAACTTTTCTCCAATTAAACACCCAAAAAGCCAGAAGAAGAGCTGTTGTTCAAGTAGTACAGTGCTAGCCTGGAGCACAAAACCTCAGGGATAGGATAGCATCCAGGCCCTGAATTCAAACCCCAGGATTGGCACACACACACACACACACACACACACGCGCGCACACACACACACACACACACACACACACACACACACACATACACCAATATAGAGCATTTGCCAGTCAGTCTGCACAAATTCCATCTCTAGCAACTCAATATAAAAAAAAAAAAAAAGATGGAGATGGGAAGGACAGACTTTCTCCAGGATGTGATACACCCAGTGCCAAAATTTCACAGTAGTTCTAATATGTGGGTACAGGACAGAGAGCCTCAGGCAGAAAGTATAGCATGGGCAAAGGTCCTGAGGTGTGTTGTAGTGCAGGTGGTATGAATGGTATGAAGGTTTTATGGCTTCAGAAAAGTCTGGCAGGATATTCAAGTCTGGGTCAACGTTGACTTGAGTCACAGGGCAGAGGGTGGGGTCCCAGAATAGCGCTCAGGGTGACGATTAGCTTTTCTTTTCATCAGGGACCCAAAGGCATTTCCTGTGGCTGGAAACCTGTTTTCACAACTCCTGACCCTCAGGCCTCCTTTGAATGGAGGAGTCAGGGCAAACACAGGGAAAAACTCCTGCTTTAGAAAAGCTTCTAGCCCAATGCCACCAGTTCTCAACCCCTGTAAATCCTAGCTACTCAGGAGACTGAGATATAGATCGAGGGTCAAGCGAGCTCAGGAGAGGAAGTCAATGAGACTCTTCTTGCCAATTAACTACCAAAATCCAGAAATGGAGCTGTGGCACAAATCTAAAGTGGTAACCTTGAAGGAAAAAGTTTAGAGACCAGAGCCCAGACCCTGAGTTCAAGCCCCAAAACTAGCACAGGAAAATTAAAGAAAAGATTTCAGGGGCTCCTAGTCCACTGTGGTGTAAGGCCAGATCATCCAGGCACAGGTGGCTCACACCTGTCCTCCTAGCTCCTCAGGAGGCTTAGATGTGAGGATCACGTTTCAAAGCCAGCCCAGGCAGGAAAGTCTGGGAGATTCCACTATACTCAGATAGAATACAGAGTATTATGTCAATCCTCTTGTATTTGCTTAAATTCCATGTATGAACTAAGAAATTATCTATTTTAGAAAAAGTTAAGGGGGTTGCAAGAGGAAGACTCTACTGGTGTGAATACCTTTAATTCTAGCTACTCAGGAGGCTCAGATCTGTGTATTCAGGTTCAAAGCCAGCCCAGGCAGTCTTTTCTGGGGTTGCTCAGCACCACACCCTGCTTCAGGTCTAGGGTAGTTCACCACCTTTGCCACCATGGGCTGCTTATGAAAACCAGTATGGAGAGGTGCCACACCCACTACGGGTCTAGAGTTGTTTGCTGCCACTGTTGATGCCACTGCTGCTGCCACAGCTGTTGCCACTACCCCAGCTGCTGCCACTGCCCCAGGATCAGTTGGGCTACTTATGCAAGGCAGGCACCCCACCACAAGTCAGGTGTTAACCACTGCTGCTGTCTCAGGTTAGGCTGGGCCACTTATGCAGGCCAGTATGGAGAGGCACAAACCACCACGGGTCTGGACTTGTTCACTGTAGCTGTCCCCACCTCAGCCACCTCTGCCGCCCCAGGCTGGTCTGGGCAAGTGCCAAGAGGCATTGTGCTCCAATTCTGGGTGGTTTGCCAGCACTGACAGCTGCTGCTGCTGTTCCAGGTTAGGCTAGGCTATTTACACCAGCAGGACAGAGGTGCCACCCTGAGAGACTAGGGTCGTTTGCCACTGTTGACAGCTGCTACTGCTCCTGACTGGGCTGAGCTAATTGTACCAGGCAGGCAGAGGCACTGTACCAGAGAGGGTGAGGGGAGTCTTTGTTCCAGCTCTGCCTTCTGAGATTTCTGTTTGTATATTCTGGGTTGGCCCAGCTCTTGGGAGTCTCCTGGGAGACTTGGGATGCTTGTGGGTGTGTGGTCCTCAGAGGGTCCAGACCCGGGGCACTTAAGCAGCTTGGCACAAAACCCGGTCACTTAAGCTGCGCAACGTGGAGCACCGTCACCAACAAAGGGTGGGGGAAGGGTCTTCCCACTTTACTGTCTCTGTAGGTTTTTCCCTTTTCTTTTTGCACTTCCTTTATCTCTCTGAGTAATTGCCTTTCTTTGTGGGTCACTTGGAGAAACAGAGCATTGAAATCCAAACTCAGTATTTGGTTGGAGAGAGCTGTGGTGTTTCCCTGCTGTTCCATCACTTTCTTGGTCCCTCCCCTTCAGTTGGACTTTTTCTTATCCGGCCGTTGGGCCTTGGTTACCAAAGGATAGGTACATAAAAGAATATGTTGTAAAACCTGCAGATTGTAGTTAGACATTTCTGTTAATATAGCCTTCCTAATTTTAGGAACCCAAGGGGGTGTTCTACACTAAAGTATTTCAAGGGATTGAATCCATTAACATAAGGGCTACATCTTGCTCAAAGGAGAGTGAAGTGGAGGAGGCTTACCTAGCCATTGCCAGTTTCTGTATTTAATTTAGTTAAAGTTTCCTTTAAGGTCATATTCATTCTTTCTAGTGGTTGAACTCTGAGGCTTATAAATGGATTGTAACTTCCAATTTATTCCTAGGGCATTAGTTAATAATTGAGAACTTGAGCCTGATATTTTCCTTTTCACTTTTCTTGGCCTCATCTTCTATGACACAGCACATCCCCATCTTCTCTGCTAACTACCCTTCCCTTCTTTCTCTTTTGCTTTGAATTTCTGGTGACACACTTCAAAGCTTATAATTGACATGTACTTCAGCCTAATACATTCTTATATGAGGCCCAGCTCCTTTTTCATGGCAATGATTTCTTAATGCAGCATCAGGATCTCTTCTTGGCCTCACTTGTGGTTAGCAAGGATGGCAAAATTGCTGTCCTGTGCTTCTGTTTGCCTCTGACCTGTGGTCCCCTAATTTGCCTCATGCTCACCCAGGCTAATGTACTTGAATTTCATTTGACTTTGAGTGTTTTCTAGGTTCCTTTTGAGGATTTTCTTCTCATTTTTGACTCTCACAAGTTCCTAATTTATATCTTCAAATCTTTTCTTCACGTCAAATAATTCTCTCTGTTTTCTCCAATGTGCTTTTCTATGTGCTTTTAATCTCTTGGTGGGTTTTGACTGGCATATATTGGAGACACAGTCTTTTATAAGACTATGTTTTGAGATAGAAGGGTGGAATTTTTTCTTTGCCACATTTCTGAAGTTCAGAGGGCTGCTTTTTAAATTGAATATAGTTGGAATTCAGAGGCCCAACCTCCTTTGCATGTTTCTCCAGAGATATGAACACATTTTCCAGGTGGTTAATGTGATTAATTAACCTGTCATTTTCTATCTTTCTCCTCCTTGGACATTTCTTTTCCCAATGTCCATTTTGTTTGCAATAAGCACACTGATGTATTCTTAGAGGTTCCCTATTGCCATTTGGAAATGAATTGTACTGTCTTTGCCAAGAGTTTCTTGATCCCTATTCTGGTGCTCCTACCAAAACTCAAACCCTCTTCTTAGACTCTTTTTCCCGTGTATCTCTGTTAACAAACACCCTCTGGGCAACTACTTCCAATACTTAGAATACTTCCAATACTTAGAATAAACTTTTTCCCTCAAAACCTTCTGACTTTTGAAGCTTTCTTCTAATATTTGGGGCTGCCTGGGTAACAAAGGCCATATTTAGGGCTCTTTCATTCTCCAGGGCTTCAAGATCTATAGGCCTATATGTCCTATAGGCTTCTGGGAGAAGTTTCAGAAAAGCATTAGGGTACTCACTGGGGAACTGTACCATCTCACCCACCTTAGATTGATGATTTGGATTTTTAGACACTGCGGTATCCCTGCTAACAGAACCTGATAATAATAGGTAAGCACTTCCATACCTCAATTGCTGTTAGTCTCAGCTTGGGTAAGTCTATGGAAAGACTTTCTTGATCAATAGTGGGGCTACTCTCTGGTCGAAGGACCACCTTCAAGTCACCAAGCAAGATTCACTCCCTTTTCTACCAGGTGAAATGTGCCTGTAAAATTTGTTGACACTCATCCCAGATGTGCTTGTGTGTGAAAATTACTGTCTCTAATGAAGTAATGAGCTCCTTTTTTTCTGAAAAGGATGGATTTTGCTGTTTCCAGTTATACAGGTCACTAGTTGTAAAGGGAACATATACTAGAAATAGGGTTTGCCCACCATCTCCTCCATGTTCCTGTCTCAAAGGTAATAAGGGTAACATACCACATTATACCACCTCAGACTAGTACAAGTAACCACTTTTGGTATGGGAAGACTTAACATTAGAGGTGCTGATGGCAAAGAATAGGAGAGAGAGTACATCAGTGCATCTTCCTCTGAGGAATTCTGTAAACCTGGGGGAGAATATTTTTTGGATATGACAACCTAAGACCTTGTTCTACCATTCTGAGAAAAGGAGTAAACAGGTGTATCCATTTAAACAATTTTTTCCCTTCCCCTCCCCAAATTATACCAACATCAAATACAGTGAAAACAGGGGTTATACCGTGGGGGAGGGACATAGAAAGAAACAAAAAAATCCTCTTATAAATATGTTAGAAACATAGCAAGAAAGATAAACCATTTGAGTCCTTATCTTGGGGCTCATTTCACTTAAAATCAACTTATCTGACTGTTTCTGCTTGTCTCACAGTAAAAACCTGGAAAAGGAAATCAAAACAGAACTTTCAAAGTGGAAAAACCTCCCATGCTCCTGGACTGGGAGGATCAACATCGTGAAAATGGCAATACTTCCCAAGGCTATCTACAAATTCAATAAGACACCAACCTCATTCTTCAAGGAAATAGAAGAGGCAATCCAAAAATTCATATGGAGCAATAAAAGACCCCGAATAGCAAAAACGATCCATAATAGAAAAGCGCTGGAGGAATATCAATACCAAATTTCAAACTCTGCTACAAAGCCATAGTAATCAAATCATCTTGGTACTGGCACAAGTACAGACCTCAGGACCAATGGAATAGAATTGAAAACCCAGAACTGAACCTATGGCCATCTAATCTTTGATAAGGGAGCTAAAAATTAGAATGGAAGAAAGACAGCCTCTTCAGTAAATGGTGATGGAAAAATTGGTTAATCACTTGTACAAAACTAAAGGATTTAATTTTTTGAGTTCTAAGTTTATTTTAGATATGAAGCCCTTGTCCATTATATGGCTAGTGAAGATTTTCTCCCAATTCATGCGTTTTCTATTGATATTGCTTGCTGTGTCCTTTGCAATGCAGAAGCTCTGAATTTTCATTGAATCCCGTTTGTCCAAGCTTTCTTTGATTTATTGTGTTTCTGGATCCTTATTAAGAAAATTTCAGCCTGTGGAGTATAGAGTTTCTCCTATTTTTTCCTGTAATATCTTTAAGGTCTTTGATCCATTTGGAGTTGATTATGGTGCAGTATGATATATAAGGATCTAGCATTAGTTTTATACAGGTGTTTAACCAGTTTTGCTAGTACTATTTACTGAAGAGGTTGTCTTTCTTCCATTCTATTTTTTTAGCTCCCTTATCAAAGATGAAGTGACTGTAGGTGTGGGGACTCATTTCTAGGTTTTCACTTCTATTCCATTTTTCCTCGGGTCAGTTCTTTTGCCAGTCCCCAGCTGTTTCGATTACTATAGATTTGTAGTAGAGTTTGAAATTTGGTATTAATATTCCTCCTTACTTTCTACTAAGGATTATTTTTGCTATAAGGGTCTTTTATTGTTCCATATGAATTCTTGGATTTCTTCTTCTATTTCATTAAAAAATGAAGTTTGCGTATTGGTAGGTATCACATTGAATTTGTAGATAGCAATAGTGCCAAAGGCTATCTACAAAGATTTCTTATCTTTGTCTTACCTACTCAGTCTGAGATTTCATTTCCTAATAAGCTCAATTCTGATATGTGGCCTGTCTTAGAAGAAGAGATGGTCCATCTGTGTGTTCAAATCACAGTTGCTTTAGGATGTTGAGATTTGGACCTAGTTTTAAGAAATAAAACTGTGGGGTTGGAAGGTGGCCCAGTAGTAGAGTGCTTGCCTCAAATTCATGAGGCCCTAGGTTTGATTCCTCAGCACCCACATAAGCAGAAAAGGCTGGAACTGGGGCTGTTGCTCCAGTGGTAGAGCTCTTGCTTCGATATGAAGTGCTGATGGCCAGTGCCCAGGCCCAGAGTTGAGGCCTCATGACCAACAAAGAAGAAGGAGAAGAAGAAGGAGGAGGAGAAGGAGGAGGAGGAGGAGGAGGAAAAGGAGGAGGAGAAGGAGGAGGAGGAGGAGGAGGAGGAGGAAGAGAAGAAGAAGAAAAGAAATAAAATGTGAAGATAGTGTGTACGTATGGTTACCAAGTTTCCATCAAATTAAGGAAATGCCAAAGGAGATAAAGCACAAGAACTAAAGAAACTATGATCATTCAGAACTTGAACTTTACAGAAAAAAATATGTAAACCAAGAATTGAACCAACAGTTGATTTTAGAAAAGGAAATCTGTGTTTTGTTTTGTTTCATTTTTCAGTCATGGGGCCTGAACTCTGGACCTGGGTGCTGTCCCTCAGCTCTTCAGCTCAAGGCTAGTAGTGCTCTACCACTTGAGCCACAGTGCCACATTCAGCTTTGTCTGCTTATGTGGTGCTGAGGAATCGAATGCATGCAAGGCGAGCACTCTACCACTCCCAGCCTCAAAATCTGCATTGTTGTTAAAAACTTGTCTTTCTAAACTGAAATTACATCTTTGTATGCAGCCCTGAAAGCAGAATCAATTCCAAATGGATCAAAGCCTCAAGGTAAAAGCAGATACCCAGAAAATATTACAGGGAAGAATACGACAAACACAAGGGTTCCTTGCCACAGGTTTAAACTTCCTTAATACAGTTCCAGAATCACAACGAATCAAAGATTGGATAAATTAGACTCTACTAAACTGTAGAGCTTCTGCACGGGAAAGGACATACCTAGCAAGATGAATAGAAAGCCTACAGACTGGAAGATCTTCATTAGCCATATTGTATGGTGAGTCACTCTATAAGCCACATTTAGGTATGGAACAATGGAGTCTTTATTACACAGTTAGCAGGCTGCAGGCCACCCATTGTTACAAAAGGCTGTCGCCCCCAAATACACAAAACACAGTTAGGAAACAGGTCAGAGAGGAAACAAAGAACAAAATGGTGGGGGGGGGTGAGGAGGACTGGGTAGGGGACGGGGGGGAGGATGGGAAGGGGAAACAAAGAAGGAGGTAAAATGCTTGATAAGAAATGTACTCATTATCTTGCCCATGTAATTGTAACCCTTCTGTACAATATTTTCACAATAGAAAAAAAAACAAAAAAAAAATACCAACCAACAAGCCAATTCAGCTCCACTGGAAAGATGAATTGGGAAGCCATGATGACTGGAGATGAGTCAGGAGTCAGGAGAAATTACCAGTCCCAGGCACTGGACTGACAGATTCAGTAACTTGTGGAACTGTCCCCTGCTTAGACACTATTTAGGGCCGGGCCAGACCACACCAGCTGCCATTACACCATGCCACATGTGTCTCTGTGAACATGTCTGTCTGTGAACATTTCAGCCAAGTGCCCGTCTCTGCCTACAGGGCATACCCACTACCTGGGAAGCAGATGAACGGTAGAGGCCTTTCCTTCCCCCATCATGAAGACAAGATGCCAGTCCATGTGGCCAATATGGCTCCTGCCAGACTTGCCCCTTTACTTCATTCATTCCCTTTTTATTCTTGTATACATGAAACCAAATCAGTGATTTTTCTGTAAGAGATCCAAACTTTTGCCTGGCCTGTTTCCTTTGTAATTTAAGGACTCTCCAACAGTTAAAGTTGGCTCCATATGGATGGCATCCATATAGACAGGGGGCTTGAACTTTGTAAACCTTACCCTGCCTAACCTGGGAAAGAAGGTTCAAATTCATTTCCCGCAGAAAGAATGTCCCACAACCAAAGTCTTACTTTTGGCAGATCCAAAGCAGTTTTTTACTGGAAAGCAGTTATGGTAATGGAGTCAGGCAAGAGTCCAGTCCACTTTCCCCCTAACTAAGGTGGTCAGGATGATGTAGTCTCCTCTAGGTGATGTAATGCTGTCTTTGAACTTTATCTAAACAGGAATCTCTAGATTAGAAGAGATGGGCTGCGAAAAAATTAGAATGGAAGAAAGACAGCCTCCAGTAAATGGTGCTGGAAAAATTGGTTAATCACCTTTAGAAAACTAAAGCTAGATCCTTATATATCATCCTGCACCACAATTAACTTCAAATGGAAAAAAGACCACAGAGTCAAAACAGACACCCTGAAAACATTACAGGAATAGGAGAAGCCCTAGGTCCTGAATACTGTTCCTCAGCTCTGCAGCTCAAGGCTAGCACTCTACCACTTTGAACCCCAAAGCAACTCTGCTTGCATTTCCAGAACTCTGCAGTCTGATTAGAGGTGACAGTCTCACCAGGACCTTTCTCTACCCTGGCTGGATTTAGACTACAGCTTGTAGATCAATGAGTCTTACAAAAGGCCACTTCACTCCAATTAAAAGCAATAAAGGTGCTCGTTAGAAATAGTTTTCTAAAACATGGTCTTACCTGGATCTTATTATGGGCCAAAAGTTATATCTGACCAACTTTTAAAAATCCTCACTCCTTGTTGTGGGTCTGCTGGGAACTGTTACAAAAACCTATAAGAGCAAACTGAAATTGCAAGTAAGCAATTATTTTAGTAATCCTAATTTTCCCTTTATGCACTTAAAGGCAAATGTTAAGAACAATTTTACTTTCAAATTTATGTCCAGGAACACATTTCTATTTTTATTTTTGTTTTTCGCTAGTCCTGGCCCTTGAGCTTCTTTCAGTCTAGGCTAGTACTCTACTACTTGAGCCCCATCATTGCTTCTGGCTTTTTCTGTATATGTGGTATGGAGAAATTAAACTCAGGGTTTCATGCATGCTAGGCAAGCACTCTACCACTAAGCCACCTTTCCAGCCAATCCATTCCTAGTTTTTTAAGCCATTTATTCATCTATGCTTTAACATTTTATACATTAGTTTTATTGCATTTTGAAAAAATCCCTTGAAATCTTGAGGCTAGGTACCACTGATTGCCTCTTGGCTGCTTGTTTTATATCCAATTGCAGAATATCACTGAAAGCAAATCACTTTATTCAGATAAACTTTTAACCCTCTTTGTAAGCATTTTCCAATTATAATACATCCTAGGGGCAGTTTTAGCAATACCAATCACATAATCACATCACTCATTTTACCATCATGTTTCCAGTGTCTATCTGCAAGGAAAAGGGACATGACAAAGATAGGCCACTCAGACCCTCCTAAGGAATGGTCATGCACCCAATCCAACTCTCTAGGGTTAGATGAACTGCCTTTCTGCCAGCTTTACCTCTTCCACCATATGTGGAATCCCTCCAGGGTCTGTCCCACCATGCATGACCGGATGAACTGCACTTCTGCTTGTTCACCCCTCACTTCTAAAGATAGGGAAAAACTTAGATCGCAACAGAGACCTTTTAATTTCTCTTGGTTCTTGAATGAAATACAGTTTTAGACAGAACAGGTAAAGTCTTTGACAGTGTTAAACCTTTATATTTAAATTTCTAATATTTATTCCCAAATTTTAGCAGAGGGGACTAAATCCCAAGTAGTCAATGCCTTTTTGTTATGCCAGATAATTTGATTACAGTGTAAACAGCCTTTGCATTGTAAAAATACCAAATTTAAAAATACAGATTTTTTGATTTTCAAATTTAAGAATTCATAGAAAGTCTTTTAACTAAAGTTCCTCTTTAAAACAATACAATAACCATTTAAGACATTTGGCATCCAAATCTGATGACCTTCCTTAGAGTTTAACCTCATCCAAAAAATTTTTTACAGCATGCGGATGATTTGCATCTTGAACACGTTCACATACTCACACACACCATAAAGCACACAAAAATGAAAATCAGTCTTACAGTTTCCAGAATTTTTAGATAAAAATATCTTAACTTAAATCTTAGTTAACAAAGTACCATTGCTGAACTTCATTTTCTCAGGGGTTGGGTGTTGAGCAAGGCATTTTACCAATTGGCCTTGTGAATAACTTCAGTTGGTGGAAGGCTGGGTGATGGTCAACTGAAACTGGTCTGACTCTGTCTTTTCTCCAATTTTTTTAGACAAGAGCACGTTACAATCTTATTTTTACTGTTAAGACCAGCCAAATGTCCAAATGAGGCTCACAGCTGTCTATGCCCTCATCTTCTCTACAGGGCGATGCAGTCTAAAACTTGTAGGGGACCACACAAGTGCTGCAAACTTGCATGTCCCAACTCTTGACTGTTCCAACAGAGGGACAAAATGTAGCACGTCTGTGACCAGACCCCAGGCAAAGCTGGAACTTTTATTTCCCGAGAGATGTCCAAATGGACAACAAAAAACCCCAACAGAATATGGACTATGTTTTTTTCAGAGAATTGTGAGTTTGGGTGTTAAGGGGAGCTGATTTTGGTGACCAGGAGTCCCAAAATTACTCTCTGAACCTAGAAGAGAAGGGTTAACTTAAAGTATCTCTCCTGCAGTCAGTTCCCTTAAGGGATGGCCAATCTACTTAGGAGAGAGTGCAGAAGTGATCTTGGGAAACAGTAATGCCCTGGCTTTTCCCTGAAAATAAGAAAAGTGATCTAAAAGCATTTCCAAAATGTATGGAAACAGAAGTTTGATGCATTTCTGTAAAAAGAAAACAATCAGGTGATTTCAGAATAAACTTAAACAGAAGTTGTTTCCTACTTTTCCTGCTTGAGCAAAATAAGCCTTCCCCTTGGAATTTTGTCAGCACTAAGTTTGAGAGGAGATCTTCCACCTCATCCCGAGATTTCTCCAACATCTGGGACTGGAGTTGGAGACATAGGTTTGACAGGAAATTTTCCACCTCATCCTGACATTTCTCCCATGCTTGTGGTTCTCAGACATTTAGACAGAAATGACAAGCAAAACAGACACAGACAGTTGACCAAACAAACAAACCAAATGGTCAGACAGATATAAGCAAACAGCACCAGAAGGCACCTCCAACAGTCAGACAATTAAGACAACTCAACTGAGGTTAAGAACCAGAATCTGCCTCCATAGGAGGTGAGAGGAGTCCTAATCTCCTCCAGGACTGGGAGATCTGCCGTGTGCTGCCTCCCTTTTGCCTCTTCCACTACAACTGGCCAGGCTTTTCAACTTGCTGCTAGAGGTTTTTGAGGCCTAAGTTCCTGCTAGGAACTTCTCTCTATGGCCATCCCCTAGGGAAGGGCCCTTCTGGATGCCAATCCAAATTCCCTGAGCTCAAGGCCTGGGATCCTGGATCTCCATCTATTATATCTCAGATCCAAAAAAGACTCCACACACCCAGTTAAAGGAGCTAAGAACTTTATTACTACCACATAGGACCACTTCCAACAACCGGAAAAGTAGGAGAACAACCTTGAGATAAGGGTAGGGTGCCTTTTTATAGGGGTAGGTTACATAAAGTTACATAGATGAAACATGCAAGGCAGGTTTGCCATATTTTTCTTTGCTTACAGTTATATGACCTTTGAATTAATTTGTTCATTATGGTAAATATCATATGTAATAATTTGCAATAGGCCACTAGCAGTGGGAACACTAGGCGGTGGTCTTCAATTCGTGGGCTTAAGGCACTGTTACTGAGGCAAGCAAGCAAGTTTACAGAAGCAAAACATAGCAAAAACATAGCCTTGAGTCACAGGAGCATAGGCAAAACATAATCTTGACTTGGTCAACATGATCAATACTATCAAAGCTATTGACACTATTACAGAAATTATTTTTATTATAAACTCCTGACTAACACAGCAACTTAGTGCAGCTGATGAGAAGCCTCAAAGCTATCAGTAGCCTTCTGCAAAGCTGCCGGCTTGGTAAACTTGAGTGAGGGAGCGATGTTCTTTTGCTTTTTAGCAAGAATGGGTAAGTGACAAAAGCTGAATACTGGTCAGCCTTTGTCTGTGGTATTTCTTTACCAAGAGGTTTTTTTTCCTTTTATCAATAATTTTGTTTTGTTTTCTGATTTCACATTTTTGTACCTATGGCTATTCTTTTCCCAGTTAAAAGGGGAGTCAGAGGAAGGACTGAGGCCAGACAATAGGAAGAAATTTTTGCCAGTGCATAGTAACTCAGATATTACAGAAAACCAAAGATCTGGTGTTTTAATGCATTATGCTGTTCACATTGTAATCAAGTTATCTGACTTATTACAAGTGTAAAGGATTATTTTAAAGAGGAATGTTAGTTAAATTTCAAGTTTTACTAACACCAAAACTTGCTGACTTTTCTTGGGGAGTTTAAAACTTAACTCATTCTTTTTTTTACACCATGATGACAGGCAGTAACGTATCTGTAGAACAAACTCAAGTCTATTTCAGGGGCTCCACAGAGCAAGGGCACCTGGGTCTGAGGAACGTCTCTCAGAGATCTTTCCCTGGTTGCATCGATGTGGACTATCCCCTGACACAGGAGTCAGGTCATGACAGGGGTCCTCCTGTCTGAGCGAGAATAGGATCTTTCTGGGACCTCCAGATGAAGTGGACTGACCCCCTGGACAAATCACAGATGCTAACCAGTATCTAAACAGGTGTAGTTTATTCAATTGACCCACTGACCAGGGCTAACTCATCTCTGGAATGAGCAGCCTCGAACTGAATTAGTTCAGTGTTTATAAAGGCAAAAAATGCATTCTTAGAGCAGATACAAGCAAGCTGGGGTACAGAAGCAGAACTTAGCAGTTATTTTGCAAGCACATAAATCACAAACATTCCTGAAACAATTATAACCATAAATACCCCGCTAGCAATTTTTTGAACTAAAGCAATGGACAGTTCCTGGTTTCAGGGCCAGGTGTTTACAGTAGAAGGGGCAGCCAGGGGCAAACAGGCCAGTTATACTACAAGGGGCAGAAGGAGTAAAATGGCCTTGTCCTTTCCTCAGAGCTACTTGTTCCCATTCAAACCTGCCTTGCAAAGTTTGGCCCTAATTCTTAAAAATCAATAATTTAGTTCCGTTGATAATTTCATATTTTACATTCCTTTTGAAGGGGAGGGTCATCACAGTGCATTGATTAACCCCCTAAATGGCTTGAATCACCAGCCTCTGAGTAGCCTCTAAGCATACTATATATGGAAGGTTAAGGCCTATCTTCCCTAGATGGAAAAGTTCTGCTGTCCATTTAAGGTTTGGCATATTCATGGTGGGAGAGAGTGATGCCCCCCTCCCCCTCAGGTGATAGGCATACCTGGATCCTTAGAGACAGGGGTGGGCCCTTGGCTGATAGGTTATTGAACCCTTCAGTTCAGTGTCTGGAACTGGGGTGTGCTGTGACTCATCTCCCTGGTGGGGGACCCCATGCCATGTGTATCTCCATGTTTCTGTCTTGTCTCTGGTCTCTTGGCTTGTCTCTAGTCATCATGGTATCCCAATTCAGCTCTCCATCAGAGAGCTGATTTGTTTTTGTTCTTTACTCTCTATCCTGTTTCCCAGCCATGTTAAGTGTATTTGTGGATTGAAGGCCTTCATTATACAGTTAGCAGTCTGTAGACAGTGCATTATAACAAAAACTCCAAGATTCTACCTCTCAAAAGTAGTTTCTCTGAATTTTCTGATAATTTTCTTTACAGCATCTAAGATCCTTCCTGTAGACTTTTCTTCCAAAGAAACCTGTGCTAGTGTTTAATTTATCTCTTGCCTATTTTCTGTGGCTTTTAGGGGCCTAGTAGCTATATATATATATATATATATATATATATATATATTCTTTTGCTTGTTCTCATTACTCCAGTGATGATACTAGCTGAAAACTTGCAGCTTGTGGAATCATATGTGCTACAAAGAGCAGTCTTACTCAAAAAAGTGATTCCCAAACCTAAGCATGTGTTAACATAGGACCTATTAGAAGTTCAAAAATTCTCATAAGCCCCAGACCCATTGAACCTGAGGCTACATTTAACAAAATTCCCAAATAATTTATATGCACATTATTCATGAAATAATGCTAGTACTACTTACTGAAAAGGCTGTCTGAAGCTACATTTAACAAAATTCCCAAATAATTTATATGCACATTGTTCATGAAGTAATGCTAGTACTACTTACTGAAAAGGCTGTCTTTCTTCCATTCTATTTTTTTTAGCTCCCTTATCCAAGATTAGATGGCTATAGACTGTAGGTTCATTTCTGGGATTTCAATTCTATTTCATTGGTCCTGAGGTTTGTTCTTGTGCCAGTAACAAACTGTTTTGATTATTATTGCTTTGTAGTCGAGTTTGAATTTGGTACTGATATGTCTCTAGCACTGTTTTTTCTGTTAAGGATGATTTTTGCTATTTTTGTTCTTTTATTGTTCCATATAAATTTTTTGGATTGCCTCTTCTATTTCCTTGAAGAACCAGGTTGGAATATTGATAGGTATTGCACTGAACTTGTAGATAGCCTTGGGAAGTATTGCCATTTTCACGATGTTGATCCTTCTAATCCAGGAGTATGGGAGGTTTTGCCACTTTATTTAAGATATGGAAACAACCCAGATGCCCCTCAGTAGATGAATGGATCAAGAAAATGTGGTATATATACACAATGAAATTTTATGCCTCCATCAGAAAGAATGACATTGTCCCATTTCTTAGAAAATGGAAAGACTTGGAAAAACTATTAAGTATAGTAAGCCAGGCCCAAAGAAACTTAGGTCTCATGGTTTCCCTTATTTGCAATAACTAATATACGTATGAGACAAGCAGAAACGGTCAGATAAGTTGATGTTAGGTGAAATTAACCCCAAGATAAGTATTCAAATGCTTTTTTCTTTAATGCTATTGCTTCTAACATATTTATAAGATGATTTCTTTGTTGTTTTGTATGTCCCTCCCCCACGGTATAACCCCTTATTTCACTATATTTGATGTCGGTATAATTTGTGGAGGGGAAAGGGAAAAACAAATTGTTTAAATAGGGATACAGATGGGCCCATTGCAACAGTGAGATGTACAAGTCATTGTGGCGAAATACAAACTTTACAACTTTGGCAGGAGTGGTGGTGGTGAGGAGGGAAGTGAAGGGAAGGGGAAACAAAGGAAGAGGCAACAATCCTTGATAAGGAATGTACTCATTATCTTGCCCATTTAATTGTAACTCCTTTATATGGTTTTTTCACAATATAAATAAATAAATAAAGCAATGCTATAGTCTATATCTTAAGTGTCCACCTAACACCTATGTTTGAAAGATTCAGCCCTTAGCTTCTCAGAGATGGTGCAAATGAGAATATAAGGCCTAGTGGGAGGTCTTCTGGTTATTTAGGGTGTGTCCTAGGAGGTCTTCTGGTTATCTAGGTGGTATCCTTGAAGTGAGAAATAGGACCCCAGGATTTTCTTGACCATGAATGTGTGTGTGTGTGTGCATGTGCGCTTACGCATCTTGGAACTAGGATTTGATCTCAGGGCCTGGTCTCTGTCCCTCACTTTTTCAATTCAGTCTAGTACTCTACCACTTGAGCCACAGTTTTTCTTCCAGCCTTTTTGTGGTTATTTGCAGAAGAGAGTCTCACAGACTTTTCTAGCTGGGCTGCCTCTGAGTGGCAATCCTCAGATCTCAGCTTCCTGAGGAGCTAGGAATATGAGAGCACGAACTATTAGCATCTGGTCACACTTTCCTTCTTGGCTAACAAAGACTACCTCTCTCCCAGCCGAGCACCCATCTATAGCTACCCCTCCAACCCAAGGCTTCAGAAGAAATATAACCTCCTTCCCTGAGAATAAAGAAATGGGATCAGGTTTGAGCTTTATGTTCTCCACAAAATCAGGGCCTGGTGGGAGCTTATGTGGAGGTCACAGATACTTGCCAGGGCAAGTAGACAGCTGTTAGAACAGAAGAGAGTATGAAAAGACATCCTTGCAGCTGGATGCCAGTAGCTCATGCCTATAATCCTAGCTACTCTAAGTTGAGACCTGAGGATCAATCAAGATTCAAAGCTAGCTTGGGCAGACTCTTATCTTCAATGAATCACCAAAAAGATGGGAAGCAGAGCTACTGCATTTCAAGTGGTACAGCACCAACCATGTGCAAACAAGCTAAAGGATACCACCTAGTTTCTGAGTTCAAGCCCCGGTACACACACACACACACACACACATCTTTAGCAGATGCCAGTGGCTCATACCAGCAATCCTAGCTACTCAATAGGCTGAGATCTTAGGATGGCAACTTAAAGCCAGCCCAGGCAGGAAAGTATGTGAGACACTTCTGTCTACTAAACTACTAAAAAAGATGAAAAATGAGCTATGGTTCAGTGTTAAAGTGTTAGATTTGAGCAAAGGAATCTCAGGGACAGTGCCAAGCTCTGAGTTCCAGCTCTAAGATATTTTTAAAGACAACCCCACCGCAATCAGGCCATAGATACAGATTTTGGTCATCCTAGATCTCACTTCTGCTCCAGCCACTTTCACAGCACAAGTGGCTGGTGTGTGGCCAGTACTGGGCAAAGAAGAAAATTACACAAGGGGGACATAGCCAGGTCAAGGCTAATGCCCCAGAACATTGAGGTACTGGCCATACCAGTCTCTCATCCCCCAGTTCCCTGGCCCTGGAATCTAAAGTGTGTACCTTTGTATTGTGGGCATCTGTAATTGTATAAAAGGACCCAGGGACCAGTGCTATATCACACTCCATGAAAGTGCACACGAGGCCCAGGCAATCTGGGGAAAACAAATTGGACCATTTCTTTGTGTGGGCTTGAACTGAGGATCTGGGAGCTGTCTCACTGGGTTTTCATGCTCAAGGCTGGTGTCTTACCACTTGAGCCACAGCTCAACCTCTAATGTTTTGATGGTTCTATGGAGAATAAAGTCTCACTGAATTTCCAGCTTATTGATGGCTTCAATCTATCTTTGATCCTTAGAAATTTGCCTCCCGATTAGCCAGAATGTCATGAGTGAGACTGAACCAGAAGTGACAGGCATCAGAACCTTTCCTTTGAGGTTCTGTTTATCTCGTGTCAACTAACAAGCCCTAGCTAAAATAGTCATTTATAGGGGATAAAGTTCCTCTCCTAGGTCAGTTAATCAAAGGAGATAAAATGTCTTTGGAAAAGGCTAGTCTGAGTTGGCTTACGGGAGAATGTGTGTGCGAGAGTATGAGTTTCAGGGATACCTACCCCCATCTCTCCAGTGCTTCATTCTCCAAGTGGTGAGTACATCCAGGATCACCACCCCAAAGAAGGCGGGTAGAGGAAGGTACGTAAGGTCACATAAAGTGGAATGATCTGAATTCTATCCTGCAACTGAAGCCAAGAGATATAATAGAGAGAAGGAGAAGTTTAGAGAAACATCAAGGGAAGCCCCTTACCTTTGGCTACAAGTACCAGAGAGAAGAATGAATCCATCCTTTTTGGTAGTAAGATAACAGGTGCCCACTATTTATTTATTTTACTTTTGTAAGTCCCAGGGCTTGGATTCAGGGCATCGGTGTCATCCCTGACCTTCTTTTCCTCAAGGTTGAGGTTCTACTACTTTAGCCACAGAACACATCTGGCACTTTTTGTGGTGGGGGCAGTGGTTTATGGGAGATAAGAATCTCACAGACTCTCCTGCCTGGGCTGGCTCTGAGTCACAACCATGCGACCTCAACCTCCCCAATAGCCAGGATGATGGGCTACAGCTACTGGCACCTGACTGCCACCATCCATTTACAATCCCCTAGAACCTGGCCACCCACACTGCACCCCCTTTGCTGTGAGTGGGAAGCAAACATGGGTGGTTTTGATACTTCAACAGCCTCCCTACCTTGAGCATTGTTCTGGGTCAGTCTAATGGCAGCTTCTACCTTGTCCACAGCAATAACTTGGCTCTGTCACAAGAACAAATGCCCCCAGGAGGTGTTAGGTCTGGGGTCTTTCCTCTGCACACCACCTACCCTCCCTGAAAATGACACACCCCAAAAAAGCAAAGTAGAAAGAGCGAATTCATTTTCTTAGAATCAGGGTCTGGTCAGATAGGTAGGGGTGAGGATCACAGGCTGTGTGGTTGGACAATGCAACACCTCCTCATTCACGTTCTTTTGTTAGCAGAGGGTAGTGAGAAAGGACTCACCAGATGGACTGACAATGAATAACCATCATGGTCTAGCCTGGGCACAGAGGGGCTTACCTCAGGGAGCAAGTTCAACAGGCTGAGCAAGAAAGCTCCAGACTCACAGCTTACCTCCAGAATGAGAGGGCCACCTTGGGTCCCAGCCACATGGGGATACTGGGCCACCTCCTCCAGCACACATTCAACAAGTTCCTGAGAGAGAGAGAGAGAAAGAGAGAGAGAGAGAGAGAGAGAGAGAGAGAGAGAGAGAGAGAGAATTACACTTAAGCCGGGGTGCCAGTGGCACAGGCCTATAAGGGTAACTACACAGGAGGCTGTGCTAGTGATATCACAATGGCACTGTGATGGCACAAAGTGATTATGATGTCAAAATGGTTATTTAGGCACAAAAATGTGTTTCTGATAGCAACTCTCATGCCACATATGAAATACAATGAAATCATAGAATAGGCATTCACAATGTGTCTATGATGTCAAAATGAGAATTGTTGTCATAATACGATTATGTCATTGAGTTTGGTTATGTCACAATGAGATGATGCGCTTATAATGAAAATGTGATGTCACACTGTTGAGGATGTCACAAACACTTTTTGATGTTATAATGGCATGTCTGCTTTCAATTGTCATTAGTTAACAACAAGGATATGGGTACACAAAGGGACTGATGTTGAAAAGGGCATGTGATTTTTCAAAGGAGCTAATAGGTCATAATAGATTTGAGATGTCACAATGGAATCATGATGTCACAATGACGATGTTGTCACCATGGGTTTGTGATGTCGTGGTGGTGATGATGTCAAAATGTGTTTGTGATGTCACAACGAGTTTGTAATATCACAATCAAATTTCCAATTTCAATTGCTACTAGTTCACAAGGAGGATACTGTAATAATCAGCAGGGCCCTGATAATCTACAGGCTTGGATAATCAGTGTGGCCCCATCTCCTGGCCAGATGGTGAGGCATTCTGTGGGAGGGGCTGGGGCATTAATCATCACGTGCTGAGCTGTGAAGAAGTGATTTGGCTGTGGGCAGTTTGGAATTTGACAGTTGAAAACTGTTAGGCAGTTGGAGTAGAGAAGGGGTACAGACTTTATATAGGCTGCTGGTTCAGAGCAATAAAAGGAGAGAGAAAAAAGGGGAAAGTCCTGTAAGGAAGGAAGTGGTGTGATAGCAGAAGGAGAAAGTCCTGGGAGGAGAGGAAGTTGAGGGAGGTCAGGAGGTAAAGGATGGCAACTGACGACCCAGTCAAAGCAGTTCAGGCCTCTGGAGAGTGAAGAGGCCTGAAGAGAAGAAGGAACCGGTAGAAGGGAAAAAGGGAAAGACCTCGAAGGAAGTATAGTTCTGTAGTGGAGAGACAAAAGGAAGGGTAAAAAAAAGCTTGCCCTTTGATATTTGGAGTTTTGGATATCATAATTTTGGGGGTTGGTAGTTTGGAGAACTATGTGTCTCTATGGATTCTCTTGAACTATAGAGGTCTTAATTTTTGGAGACCCCCATCGAGATAATCCATTTGGATGGCATCAGGCCTTGGCCTCAGGGAAAAATCCCCATAGGTGAGAGTGTCAGCCCTCAGGGTTGAGAGTCTACCTCGAGTGTTTGTCTCTGGAGGAGAATCATGGACAAAAGTCATTTAGGGGCCTCTAGGGGTGTGTCTGGGCAAGCTTGCCAGCCTGTTTTGGGGATCCCCTCTGGAGGTCATCTGCTGCTTCCTTGGGAAGCCATCTGGGAACTCCTTGAGAGGTCATGCAGAGCTTCTTTGGGGAACCATCTGGAACCTCCTTGAGAGGTCATGTAGGCCATCCTTGGGAAGCCATCTGGAACCTCATCAAGAATACATCTGCAACTTCATTGAGAAGCCATCTGAGACCTACCCTGGAGGTCATCTGGAGCCTTCTCCCGGGGCCATCTTGGACTTTCTCCAGAGGTCATTTGGGGCTTCCTCAGGAGGTCATCTGAGACCCCTGTAAAAGTAGTGATTGGGAAATAAGGGAAACCACGGACATAAGTTTCTTTGGGCCTGGCTTACTTCACTTAATATAATTTTTTCCAAGTCTTTGCATTTCCTAACAAATGGGGCAAAGTCATTCTTTTTGATGGAGGCATAGAATTCCATTGTGTATATAAACCACATTTTCTTGATCCATTCATCTACTGAGGGGCATCTGTGTTGGGGCTTCCTTAAGAGGCAATCTAGGACCACCACCTGAGGTCATCTGGAGCTTCTTTTGAAGGTCATCTCAGTTTACCTTGATAAGAAATCTATGACTGTCTTCGGACATCATCTGGGACTTCCTTGAGAAGCCCTATAGGACCTTCTCTGGAGGTCATCTGTGGCTTTCTCAAGAGGGTTATCTGGAACCTCCTCTGGAGTTCATATGTGGCCTCCTTGAGTGGCCATCTGGGAGCTACTCATGAGGTAATGTCAACCTTATTGAGAGGACATCTGGAACCTCCTTTGGAGGTCATCTGACACTTCCTTGGGAAGCCATTTGGAACATCCATGAGAGGTCATCTAGGGCTTCCTAGGGAGGACATATGTGACATCCTCCAGAGGTCATCTGCGACCTCCTCAAGAGGCAATTTGGAATGTCCTCTCTGTCATCTGGGACCTACTATAGAGGTCAACATTGAGAGGTTTGGGGCATGTAGATTAAGTGTCTGTGGCTATTGTTCTGTGTGTGCATGCTGATAGTTCTATCTGTGTCCTGTATGCACTTCTGTTTACTCCTTTTATCAGGATGGGAGAACAAGGCCTAAATTTGTCATATCCAAAAAATATTCTCCCCCAGAGTTACAGAATCCCTCAGAGGAAGATGCACTGATGTACTCTTTCTCCTATTCTTTGCCAACAGCACCTCTAATGTTACGTCCTCCCATGCCAAAATTGGTTACTTGTACCATCCTGAGGTGGAACAGTGTGGTATGTTACCCTTATTACCCTTGAGACAGGAACAGGGAGGAGATGGTGGGCAGGCCCCCATTTTAATATATGGTCTCTTTACAACTAGTGACCTGTATTACTGGAAACAGCAAAATCCATCCTTTTCAGAAAAAAAATAACCAGGGCTCATTACCTCATTATAGGCAGTAATTTTCACACACAAGCACAACTGCGATGAGTGTCAGCAAACTTTACAGATGCTTTTCACCTGGTAGAAAAGGGAGTGAACCCTGCTCGGTAAATTGAATGTGGTCCCTGGACCGGACAGTAGCTCCACTATTGAACCAGACCATTTGGATCAAGTCTTTCCCCAGACTTATCCAAGCTGAGACTAACAGCAATCGAGGTATGGAGGTGCTTATCAATTATTGCCAGGTTTGGTTAGCAGGGATACCGCAGAGGCTAGAAAGCCAGAAAGGTGAGTGAGATGGGAGAGTTCCCCAATGAGTACCCTAATGCTTTTCTGAAACTTCTCCCAGAAGCCTATAGGACTATAGGCCTATAGATCTTGAAGCCCTGGAGAATCAAAGAGCCCTAAATATGGCCTTTGTTAGTCAGCCTCATATCTTAGAAGAAAGCTTCAAAAGTTATAAGGTTTTGAGGGAAAGGTGTATTTTGAGTTGAAAGTGGTTGCCCAGTGGGTGTTTGATAACAGAGGTACCCTGGAAAAAAAAAGAGTAAGAAGGGGGTTTGAGTTTTGTTAGGAGCACCAGAATAGGGATCAAGAAACCTTGGCAAAGACAGTACAATTCATTTGCAAATAGCAGTAGGGAACCTCTAGGACTAGGTCAGTGTGCTTATGGCAAGCAAAATGGACATTGGAAAAAGGAATGTCCAGGGGGGAGAAAGATTCAAAAGGACAGGTTATGTAATCCCATTAACACCTGGAAAATGTGTTCGTATCTCTGGAGAAACATGCAAAGGAGCTTGTGGCTCTGAATTCCAACTGTGTTCAATTTAAAAACAGCCCTATAAACTTAAGAAGAAATGTGGCAAACAAAAAATTTACACACTTCTATCTCAAAATACAGGTTATAAAATACTGAATCTCCAATATGTGCCAAACAAAACCCACTAAGAGGTTAAAAGCAAATATAAGAGCACACTGGAGAAACCAGAGAATTATTGACATGAAGAAAAGTTTTGAAGATATAAATTACGAACTTGTGAGAGTAAAAAATGAGAAGAAAATCCTCAAAAGGAACCTAGAAAATAGTCAGAATCAAATGAAATTCAAGTACATTAGCCTGAGTGAGCATGAGGCAAGTTAGGGGACCACAGGTCAGAGGCCAACAGAAGCACAAGACAGCAATGCTTCCATCCTTGCTAACCACAACTGAGGCCAAGAAGAGATCCTGATGCTTCATTAAGAAATAGTGGACATAATAAATGAGCTGGACCTGATATAAGAATGTATTAGGTTGAAGTACATGTTGATTATAAGCTTTGAAGAGTGTCACCAGATATTAAAACAACAGAGAAAGAAGATGAGAGTAGTTATAGAGAAAAATGAGGAAGTGCTATGTCATAGAAGATAAGGCCAAGAAAAGTGAACAGGAAATATCAGGCTCAAGAAAGAGATTGTTACTCTTCAGTAAGAGTTCAAGGACCACATGGTCTGATAAAGAATGCCGGGGAAAGGAAAAGAGCATTAGGAAGAAAAACAGAAGAGCTAAACAAACAGTTGAAAGATCTGTCACAAAAATACACTGACGTGGAAAACTAGAAAGAGAAACTACTAGAGTAAAAGGCCAAAAAGACTGCTGAGATCTTCACCATAAATGTAATGCAGAAACATCATGTCCCAATGGAACAGGTGGAGGTGGGAAAAATTACCTCTCAATAACACCTTTGTGAACTTAAGGGAGGAGCTGAAGAGCAAGCAAAGGGGTTGTGAGGAGGAACAGCAGTTGTCCAGTCAAAGGAACTCTCATGTGACCCTGCCAAAACACTTGCAGGTTAAGGAGCACATTGAGAAGGAGAGTGGGATCATGAAAGGAAGTTTGAGAGAAAAGGAGCAGAATAAAATGGAAGAAGTCTCCCAGGTTCAGAGTACTCTACAGGAATTAAAGAAACTAGAGACCCTAAGATACAGAGAAACATCTGAGCTGATTAGGTAGCTTGGGAGACCACTCTAAAACCAGCGAGGTCTCTAGAGCTACTAGTTGTTAAGATTAAAGGAAGAAGCAAAAACAGTGGTAATAAGTGTGCAAATTTTGAAACTAAACTTGGGAAAAATGCATACAGGCTTTCTGTCAGTTTACATGTAGATATTTGCACCAAGGTAAATTGCCCGAGGCCACTGCCTAAGACAGTTCTGAAAACCAGTGGGGCCTCAGCCTGATAATCCTTTGTAATGTGTGTAGGTAATTTCCAACAGGTAAAAGCTGAAAAGCTGGAACATATGGAAAGAATTCATATGTGAGGAACATCAGATGGTGAATTTGGGCAAATGGACTTCACAGAGGTAAAGCCTGGCAAGTATGGGTATTGGTATCTATTATAATAGTGGACACTTTTTCAGGCTGAGCTGAGGCATGTAATAATTCCTTGATTTGACTTACCCTTAGCTGTGGGGTCCAAAGTTGGCCCTGCATTCATGGCCCAAGTTCTCAATTATTAACTAATGCTCTAGGATGTTACAATCCATATATAGACCTCAGAGTTCAAGGCACTAGAAAGAATGAATATGACCTTAAAGGAAACTTTAACTAAATTAAATACAGAGACTGGCCATGGCTACGTAAGTCTCCTTCACTTTGCTCTTCTTCGAGCAAGATGTAGCCCTTATGTTAAAGAATTTAATCCCTTTGAAATACCTTATGGTAGACCACCCCCTTTGTTCCCTAATCTTGTGAAGGCTATATTAACAGAAATGTCTAACTACAAACTGCTGGCTTTACAACATATTCTTTTATGTACCTATCATTTGGTAACCAAGGCCCACTTGCCGCCTAAGAAAAATTTCACCTGAAAAGAAGGGGCCAAGTTGGCAATGGAACAGCAGGGAAACACCACAGCTCTCTCCAACCAAATAGTGTGTTTGGCTTTCAATGCTCTGTTTCACCAAGTGACACCCCCACCCAAAAAAGCAATTGCTCAGAGAAATATAGGAAGTGAAAAAAGAAAAAGGAAAAACCTACACAGACAGTAAAGTGGGAAGATCCTTCCCCCACGCCTTGTTGGTGATGGAGCTCTGTGCTGAGCAGCGTAAGTTGTGGGGATTCGTGCCAGGTTGCTTAAATATCCCGGCTCTGGACCCTCTGAAGACCACACACTGGCAAGCATCCCAAGGCTCCCAGAAGACTCCCAAGGTACGGTGCCAACCCAGAGAATACAAACAGAAATCTCAAATGCATAGCTGGCATGAAGACTTCCCTCACTGGCCCTGGCACAGCACCTCTGACTGGTTGGTGCAAGCAGCCCAATCCAGTCAGGAACAGCAGCAGCTGTCAGCAGTGGTGAATGACCCTAGACTCACACTGTGTTACCTCAGTCCTGCTGGTGTAAACAGCCTAGCCTAACCTGGAGCAGCAGCAGCAGCTGGCAGTGGCGGCAAACCACCAAGACTCCGGGCACAATGCCTCTTGGCACTAGCCCACAGGAACAGCCCAGACCAGCCCAGGGCGGCAGCGGTAGCTGGGGCGGGGACAGCTGCAGTGAACAACTCCAGACCCGTGGTGGTTTGTGCCTCTCCATACTGGTCCGCATAAGCAGCCCAGCCAAGCCAGAGGCAGCAGCAGTGTCTAACACCTGACTCGTAGTGGAGTGCCTGGCTTGCATATGTGGCCCAGCTGATCCTGGGCAGTGGCAGCAGCTCAGGCAGTGGCATCAGCTGTGGCAGCAGTAGCTGCATCGACAGCGGCAGTAAACAACTACAGACGTGTAGTGGGGTGCGACGTCTCTCCATACTGGCTTGCATAAGCAGAAGGTGGTGAACAGTCCCAGACTTGAGGCAGGGTGTGGTGCTGAATTACCCCAGAAAATCCTCATGAACATTCCTGCCTGGGATGGCTTTAAAACACAGATGTGAGCCTCCTAAGTAGCTAGAATTACAGGAATTCGCACCAGCAGGGTCTTATTCTTGCAAACTCCCTTACTTTTTCTCAAATAGATCATTTGTTAGTTCATACAAGGAATTTAAGCAAATGCTTGATAAGGAATGTACTCATCATCTTGCCCATGTAATTGTAACCCCTCTGTACAGTATTTTCACAATAAAAAAATAAATTAAAAAATTGAAAAATTAAAAAATTAAAAAAAGCAAACAAGAGGATCGACATAATACTCTGTATTCTATCTGACCATACTGGAATCAAACTAGTTCTCTCAATAACAAGGCATAAAGTAGAAAAAACTTAAACATATGGAAATTAAACAACAATCTGTTGAACAATAGATAGGTTACAGAAGAAATTAAAGAAAAAAGTAAAAAGTTCCTACAATTCAATGAAAATGAAAATACATTACGAAGAAACCTATGGGACCCAGCGAAAGGAGTCCTGAGGGGCAAATTTATTGCACTCAGCATGCATATCAAGACCAATAGAAAGCCTACGGATTGGGAGATCTTCACTAGCCATACAGTGGACAAGGGTCTCATATTTAAAATATACTTGAAACTCAAAAAATTAAATACCCCAATAACAAATCCTCAAAGAAACAACTGCCCAATAAATAAGTGGGCTAAAGACTTAAACAGAAACTTCTCTGAAGAGGAAAGATGGATGGCCAATAGACACATGAAGAAATGCTCAACCTCCCTAGCCATAAAAGAAATGCAAATCAAAACAACATTAAGATACCACCTCACCCCAGTTATAATGGCTAAAATCAAGACCTCTAATAACAACAGATGCTGGAGGGGATGTGGACAGAAGGGAACCTTACTAATTGTTGGTGGGAGTGTAAACTTGTTCAACCAGTTTGGAAAGTAGTATGGAGATTCCTCAAAAGACTCCACATAGAGCTCCCCTATGACCCAGCAATCCACTTTTGGGTGTTTACCCAAATGATCACAAACAAGACCACACTAAAGATACCATCACGACTATGTTTATTGCAGCATTATTTACCATAACTAAGATATGGAACCAACCCAGATGCCCCTCAGTAGATGAATGGATCAAGAAAATGTGGTATATATACACAATGGAATTCTATGCCTCCATCAGAAAGAATGACATTGCTCCATTTGTTAGGAAATGGAAAGACTTGGAAAAAATTATATTAAGTGAAGTAAGCCAGGCCCAAAGAAACATAAGTTCATGGTTTCCCTTTTTTGCAATATCTAGTATATGTCTGAGTCAAGCAGAAAAGGTCAGATATGGTGATGTTAGGGAAATGAACCCTAAGATATATATTCAGATTTTTTTTCTTTCATGTGATTGTTTCTAACAAATTTATAAGATTATTTCTTTGTTGCTTTGTATGTCCCTCCCCCACAGTATAATCCCTGCTTTCACTGTATTTGATGTCGGTATAATTTGTGGAGGGGAAGGGGAAAAACAAATAATTTAAATAGGGATACAGGTGGACCTATTGCAACAATGAGATGTACAAGTCGTTATGTCGAAAACTAACTTTACAACTTTGGTGGGGGGGGAGAGGGAGAGGGGAGGATTGGGTGGGGGAGCAGGAGGAGGATGGGGATGGATGGGAAGGGGAAACAAAGAGGAGGCTACAATGCTTGATAAGGAATGTACTCATCATCTTGCCCATGTAATTGTAACCCCTCTGTACAGTATTTTCACAATAAAAAATAAATTAAAAAATTAAAAAAGAAAACATAGACCAAGTAAACAATGTTATGATGCAACTAAAACTGCTAGAGAAACAAGAAAAAATTGAACTAAATTTGCTAGACAGAAAAAGATAAGTGAAATAAGAGCTGAAATTAATGAGATACAAAGAAAATTAAAAATAAAATTAATAAAACAAAAAGCTGTTTAAAAAATATCTCAATAAAGCTGACAGACCACTGGCAAGAGTAATGAACAAACGAGAGGAGACCCAAATCAATAATATCAGAAATACCACAGGAAAAATTACAACAAACATCCAAGATATCCAATCATAAAGAAATAATTCCAGACTCTAATCACAAAGGAAGGAAAACCTAGCAGAGATGGATGAATTTCTATCGAAATACAAATTGCTATCTCCTCCCTTTCCATTTCAGACAGGCTTCTCCACCATGTATGGTGGGGGCAGCAGTCCGGTAAATAAACTTCTTTTCCTGCCTGAATAGCTTGTGGTGTTCTCTTCATCCACTACCTAATGAAATCTACCTATTTAATATACCTTACATATGATGCCGTGACTCAGATGGGGTTTTTGAGTTGGAAATGTTAGAATTTCCCAACCACCCCTCTTCTGCGAACCAAACTGCCTGGGACATCACGTGAGACTTTTCACCAATACCATTGCTGGCCTTCATATCCACGTCCACACCACTTCTCTACTCTGGTGAGTGCAAATACTCTCTATGGCTCTCTGTTGCTCAATCTCTGTTCAGATGTGGTGTCATGCCAGAGAGCTCCTATGTTATTTAGCCAAACGGCTGGTAACCTCCGATGCTGAGGATTCTTGGTTGGGTGCTTGGCCATTTCTCTCTTTAGGGCTCTGGGGGAAGTCGGAATGCTGCTTCTGCCTGGTCAGCTTTCCATCACTCTCCAGACTGACTCTCCTACACATTCAATGGGGTGCTGCCAGTCATTCTCCAGCTGTGAAACCCCTCTGAAATGCCTCCAGCACTCCCTGGATAGACAGAGCACGTAATATTTTTATGCTGTTCTCAGATTTAGATAATTTTTGCCTCTGCAATTTTGGTACATGTTCAGAAGTCTGTTTACTTTCAGGCTCTCTCTGCTCTCTGCTATTCATGTTCAACTTTCTATATCTCTCCCTTTCTTTTCTAAATTTTTTTGGATTGTGTCCTGAAGAATGTGACATGGCCTGGGTCCCAGGGAGCCCCTCTAACTTCCCTCTCAAAGGCTAGCCAAACTAGGCTTGATTTTTCTTCAGCCTTTCTTTGCATTTTTTCAGAAATTTGCCATCTTGAGTTCACCATCTTGGCCACATGATGTTAAGGGTTTGGCCCCATCCAACCCTTACCCTTCCACCAAGCTTACTACTTATCCATCCATCTATTCTAATGTGCCTTGCTAACAAGTTGCTCTTTTCACAGACCCTGTTAACTGAGGTCCAACCATGTGATGTGCTTTGTTAGCAAAGATGTTTATACGTTGTTGTCAAATATTTTAGGTTTTGAGTTTTGCCTATTTTGTTTTGTGTTGTGTAGTTTAGTACTAAGTACGCGATTCCAAAATATTGGGTATATCTGTGCTAAGATTCTCACATTTAATGAGTTTTGTCATTGCAGAATATTTGATCAATTCTTGATAAGGACCAGGTAAGCTCTACTTATTCTATTTGATCTCCTTGTTGCTTTAATTGGAAATAACAAAGGGCTTTTGTGGCAAAGATTGCAGTTCAAACCAGCCCGAGCTGAAAAATCCCTCAGACTCCATCTCCCAACTAACCTGCAAAGAGCCAGGATGGAAGCATGGCTTGAGCCTCTTATCTCTAACCAGCAAACACTGCAAGTGGTACTATAACTCAAAGTGGTAGAGTGCTAGCCTTGAGCAGAAGTGCTCAGGGACAGTGGCCAGCCTTTTGTTCAAACCTCCTTGAATACCAACTGGGACAAACCATCTCAGCAATGAGCACGTAGACTCAGCCAGTCTGGGGAGCAAGGGAACATGGGGAGGAGTAAGGAGATGCTATCACATTATCCACTTTGTGCCTGTCCTTTCAAAATTAACCAGAGCCAGAAGGTCAATAGAAGTAAGAAGACTGCCCATCTAATATCCATACCTGTCTACCTTTCAACTGGACAGGAATCTATATTCTTGCCTTTGTCACTTGACTAGGGATATTTCTACCAACATTTTCAGCCTCAAGTCCTTCCTCTTGCCATTTATTTGCTCTCCAGTATTTTTTCAGTCTCTGAATGCCTCATGAGACTTCTCCAGACTTCATCCAAGAGACTTGCCTCCTCCAGATTGCATCTAAGGACTCAATGCCCAAGTGAGAGCTGTTGCCTGCTGCCTTCTCCCAGAGGGGACCACATCTCAGCCTTTTACCCCTACTGTCAATGGCCCTTGCAAACAGGAAGTGGCCAGAGAGAATCTTCACCCTTTTTTTTAATTATTGAAAGGCTGAAATGTAAAGTCTCAACAGGGGCACCTCCCTCCCTCTTGGCTAACTTTCCGCCCAGTAACTGTCAGACCTGGAAGCCATCACCTTCCCTTCCTGCTAGGTAACATGCTGAGCCACCTCTGGTCACATGCCTCCCATCTGACCTTAGGAGGGCCACGGACCCTGAGGTCACATCCAAATCCAGTGTGGCCACACCAGGGGACTCAGCACCATTAAATTATAAGACCAAGGGATCTTTGTGCCCTGGAACTGTCTACTCCCTCGGGCCTGGTTGGTGGCATAGAGAGCTTGGGAGGACCTGGGGATGGGGCCGCAGGGGGGGGCTCCCCAAGGGGACAGAGAGCATGGCCAGCACTTAGTAAGGGTACAAGCCCTGTTAGTATGGAACATATTGGTATGGGTCAGACTCTGGGTCTTCTCATCATGACGTCTGATGGGCAAGGCCAACCCTATTTTAAATCTTGCCCTCTGATCTTCAGATCTCAGCCTCCTGAGTAGATTGGATTATAGGCATGAGCCTCTGGCACTAAGCCTCTGATTCTTTTTGGTATATTAGGGTTTGAACTCAAAACCTTAGGCTTGCCAATCAGGTCTTCTACCATCGGAGCCAAGCCTTTCTCTCGTGGGCATTTCCAAGAGAGAGACTCAATATAAGATCAGGTGAGGCTGGATCACGGTCCTCCTGTGACAGGCGTGCACCACCACCTGGTCCTCTGTAGCTGGGATCCTAGACATGTAGCACCATGCTCAGTCATCAGTTTATATGGATTTCCCAAACTTTTAGTCCAAGGCAGCCGATTCTTGACCACAATTAAAGCTCTGGGTTGGGCCTGGAACCATCGGACCTGAGCCTCCTCACAGGACAGTTGTGAGGAAACAAGGGATCAATGCAGGGGGATTTCTGGGCCAGGACCAGGCATAGAGGGAATGGTCATCAGATAAAGTTCTTGGCAATTCTGTGAGCATATGACAGGAAGATACCTGGAAAGGATTCAGATGGGGCCGGTTATTTATCGTGCCACAGGTATGGGATTATGAAACAAAACATGGCTCTCTTTCATCCTTACCCTATCCCCATGAGGAGGGGATCCTTCACTGTTCAGTTTGCAGCTGGGGAAAATGAGGCATGGAGAAGGTGGGTGAACTACTCATGACCCCCAGCTGACAGGAAACTCAGCCTGTGTGCTCAGCCATGCTCCCTAGGACAATGGGTGTTCTTCAGTCCACTATCTTGTGGTGGGAAATCAACATATTGTCAGTCGTGGGGCTTGAAATCTGGACCTTAGCTCTGTCCCCGAGCTCCTCAGATCAAGGCTCACAAATATCTCCTCTCCTCATAACATTTGTGACATGCTGACATTGTGATATCAGACCTTTTTGCCCTCATAATTTGTTTTCAACCTCATATTTCATGTATGACATTAGATACTAGAAATCCACTGTGACATCATGACCATTGTGACATCACACTGACAGATATAATGAACATCGTGTCACATTGTGGCATCACAAAAGGTTTTGATGTCACAATTAATTGATGATGACCTACAGGTAAGGGGTCACAGTAGGTCTATGATGTCACAGTTGGTTGGTGATATCCAAATGGCATAAAGGATCTCATTTATCATGACATCACAGAGAATATGAGTTCCAAAACGGACTGTGATATCTCCAAAGGCATGTGTTGTCACAAATGTGATGAAGTCCTAAGAAGATTGTAATGTCACAGTGTGACACAATATTTATGATGTCTGTCAGTATGATGTCACAATGATCATGATGTCACAGTGGATTTCTAATATCACATATCATAACTGAAATATTATAAGGTTGAAAATAGATTACGAACTCATAAAGGGCCTAAGACATCACAATTGCAGCACATCACAAGACATGAGGACAGGACAAGTTTGTGATGTCAGTGTGTTAGTGATACCACCATGGAACTGTGATATAACAAAGTGATTATGATGCCACATATTTATGAGATCACAATGGTTTTCTGATATCAACCCACAGGCCACATCATTTGAAATAGAATGAAATAGAATAGACATTTACAATGTATCAATGACATCACAATGACAATATAATGTCATAATGCTATGAGGTCATTTTAAATTGGTGATGTTGCAAGGAGATAATAGTGTCATAATGCATATATCTTCTCAGTCTGATGATGGGGTAACAAAGGTTTGTGATCTTACAATGGCATATATGAATACAATTGTCATGTGTTCACAATGAGGATATGGGTACACAAAGGGACTGTAATGTCACAAATGTCATGTGTGTTTTCAAAGCTACTTAGGGGCCATGATAGCTTCATGATACACAGTTGTGATGAGTTCACAATAGGTTTTTGATGTCATGATGATTTGTAATATCTTAAACACATGTCCAATTTCAATTGCTATTTCACAATGTGCATACAAGTTCACAGAAGGAGCTTGAAGTCCTAATGAAATACAATGAAATCACAGAAAAGGCATTCATAATGTGTCTATGATGTCACATGACAATGTGAAGTTATAATTCTATCATATTATTTTAGTTTTGTGATTTCAGAATGAGCAGATGGTGTCAAAACTACAATGTGATGTCACAATTGTGATGATCTCACAAACTTTTTGATGTTAAAATGTCATGTCTGATTCTCAATTGTCAATATTTCATGGTGGGGATTCAGGTACAAAAAGGGACTATGATGTCACAAACCTATGTATTTTTTTCAAAGGTTATAAGAGGTCATAATAGTTTTGGGATGTCACAATGTGATCCTGGTGTCAAAAACAGCAATGTGATGTCACAATGGGTTTGTGATGTCACAGTATTGGTGAGGTCACAATGGGTTAGTTATATCATGAGTTTGTAATATCACAAATTTGTCCAATTTCAATTTCTCTTAGTTCACCATGATACACTTAATAACCAGCAGTGCCCCTATCATCCATGGGAACAGATAGTCATCAAGGCCTCCTGGTCTGGACCACCGGAGAGGGGGGTGCATGCAGCTAAAGGGGCAGCACATGCTGCTGAAGGAGATAGGTTGTCAAGCCCCACATGGTGAGATGCCATGAAGTGATTGGGCACGGACATTTGGGAAGTGATGATTGAAAACTGTTATGCAGGAAACATACTGCAGTGGGGGTAGGTACAGCCTATACATGGGCGGCATGTTCAGAGCAACAGAAGGGGAGAGAAAAGGGGGAAAGGCCTGGAAGGAAAGAAGTGAAGAGACGGCAGGAGGATAAAAACCTGGGAGGAGAGGAAATTGAGGGAGACCAAGAGGTGAAGAACGGCAACTGGCCACCTGGACAAGGCATGGCAGGTCTGTCAAGAGTAGAGCAGCCTGAAGAAAAGAAGGGAATGGTGGAAGGAAAAAAAATGAAAAGACCTGAAAGGTAGGAAAGGTCTGTAGAGAAGGAGGATGAAGAGAAAGAAAAAAACCTTGTCCTTTGAAGTGTGGAGCTTTGGAAATCATTATTTTGGGGGTTGCTTGTTTGCAGACCAGATAACAAATGGCTGGGCTGCTCTCTGGAGGTCTGAGGGTTCATGGTTGAAGCTGTATTTAGCTGTGGGCATCCAGCCCAGGTCAAGGTAGACACTTGTTACAAAATTTATGAGGACAAGAGAGGTTTGTGATATTACATTGCATTAATAATATCACAATGTCAATATGAGGTCACAAAGGGATTCTAATGTCACAATGGTGATGTGGTCACAATGGGTTTCTGAGATCAACCTATATGCCACATTAGAGATATAATGAAATCACAGAATAGGCAATCACATTGTCTCTATGACCTAACAATGAAAATGTGATGTCATAATGCTATGACGTCATTGTCATTTTGGGATGTCACAATGATTTGATGGTATCCTAACAACAATGTGATCTCACTCTGGAGATGATGTGACAAAGTGTTTTTAATGTTACAATGGCATGTCTGATGTCAGTTGTCCTTCGTTCACAATGAGGATATGGTTACCCAAAGGGACTGTGATGTCACAAGTACCATGTGCTTTTTCAAAAGTGCTAAGAGGTCACAACAGGTTTGGGATGTCACAAGGTGACCGAGATATCACTGTGGCAATGTGATGTCACAGTGGTGATAAGGTCACACTTGGATAATGGTGTCACAATGAATTTGTAATATCACCATTACATGTCCAATTTCATTCTACTAGATCACAATGAAGATACTAGTTCACATAAGGAGCTAGAAGTCAGAAAGGCCATGAATTTTGTAAAATATTATGAGGAAATAATTGGTTGGTGAAAATGTAATGGTGAAAATCCCATTGGTAATGTGATGTTACCATTACATGGGATAGTATTTTTTTGAAGTCACAAATAGTTTTTGATGCCATACAGGTGATGAGGTCACATAGGTTTGTGATTTCCCAATGAGATGGTGATGTCAAAATCTCATGCCAGATCTCTAATTGACAATGAATATATAAGTTCAGAAGAGTTAATGATGTATCCAAAGGCATATGTTGGCACAAGTGTCATGAGTCGTAACAGGTTTGTGATGTCACAATGTGACTCAGTGGTCATGATATCTGGCAGTGTGATGTCACAGTGGTCATGATGTCACAGTGGATTTCTGATATCACATGCTATACCTGAAGTATTATGAGTTGAACAATTTATGAACTCAGAGAGGCCGAAGAGATCACACTGGAAGCATGTCAAAAATTTATGAGAATAGGACAGTTTGTGATGTCACAGTGGGTTAGTGATATCATAATTGCAATATGGTGTCATCAAGGTATTGTGATATCATAATGGTTATGTGGTCACAATGTATTTCTGATATCAACCCACCTGCCACATTTGAAATAGAATGAAATCAAAGACATCACAATGACCATGTGATATCATAATGCTATGATGTCATTGTTTTATGATGTCATGATGGGCTGATGTTGTCATAATGACAATGTGATATTACACCAGTGATGATGTCACAAAGGTATTGCGATGTTAAAATGGCATGTCTCATCTCAATTGTCATTAGCTCAAAATAAGCGTGTGGATACCAAAAGGCCTGTGATTTCGCAAAGGCCATGCTTTCTTTCAAAGCTTCTGAGGTCATAATAGGTTTAGGATGTCACAATGTGATCATAGAGGTACAGTGCCAATGTGATATCCCAATGAGTTTGTGATGTCACCATGGTGCTTAGGTCACAATGGGTTAGTGATGTCTCATCAAGTTCGTAAAATAACAATGTCATATACAATTTCAATTTCTTCTAATTCACTATGAGGATACTGTAATAACCAGTGGGGCCAGAATTATCTGTGGGAGCTGATAATCATTGTAAATTCTTGGCCTGGCCCACCAGAGAGTGTGGGGAATGCCGCCAAAGGTGAAGTGTCAAGCCTCACATGGTGATGTGTCATGAAGTGATTGAGCATTGGGCAGTTTGGGAAGTGATGGTTGAAAACTGTTAGGCAGAAGACCAGTTGGAATGAAGAGGGGGTAAACCTATATATAGGTTGCATTTTCAGAGCATTGGAAGGGGAAATAAAAATGGGTGCTACCTGGATGGAATAAAGGGAAAAACCTGAGAAGAGAGGAAGTTGATGGAGAGCAGAAGGTTGGCAAGTGGTCACTGGGGCAGAGTAGGGCAGGCCTGTGGAGAGTGGAGAGGCCTGAAGAAAAGAAGCAAGTGATGGAAGGGATAAAGGGAAAGACCAGGAAGGAAGGACAGCTCTGTAGTGAAGGAGGGAGGAATGGAAAAGTAAAAAGCCTTGCCCATTGAGGTTTGGAGCTTTGGATATAATTTTTTGGTTGATGGTTTGCAGACCAATTAAAAAGGGTGGGGTTGCCCATTGAAGTTCTGAGGTTGGTCAAGGATGCTCTTGTACCTGAGTATCCAGTCCAGGATAAGGTAATCACAGTCCCCTTTCTATTGTAAATTGGTTTATTATATTAATTGTGACTCAATGGCTTGTCTCCTTGCCTTAGGGGTCATAAGTACATGAGTTCACAGAAAAACCTTGAAATCTCAAAGGCTATGAATTTTCTAAGATGTGATGTCGCCATAATAGGTTTGTAAAAACACAATGGAACAATGATGTCGCAACGGCAATACTACAATATAATGTCAAAATAATGATTTGATATCACAATTAGTTGTTGATGCCATTCTCATGATGTGCACAATAAATTTGTGATGTCACAATGGGTTCAGGATGTCAGAGTGGCATGACAAATCTCAATTGTCATTAATTGGCAATGAATATATGAGTTCAAAAAGGGACTGTAATGTCTCCAAAAGCATGCGTTGTCACAAATGTGATGCTGTTCTAACAATTTTGTGATGTCACAATGTGACACAATATTCATGAAATCTGGCAATATGATGTCACAGGGGATTTCTGATATCACATGTCATACCAGAAATTTGAGATTGCAAACAGACTATGAGCTCACAAAGGGCCTAATATATAACGAGGGCAGCATGGCACAAAACTTATAAGGACAGGACTGGTTTGTGATGGCACAGCAAGTTAATAATATCACAATGGCAATGTTATGTCACAATGTATTGTGATATCACAATGGTTATATTGTCAAAATGTGTTTCTGAAATAGAATGAATTCATACAATAGGCATTTACACTGTTACGTCTATGATGTAACAATGTCACTGTGATTTATACTGCTATGATGCCATTGTTGTTTGGTGATGTCACAATGAGCTGATGGTGTCATAATGACAATTTGATGTCACTGCTGATTTATGATGTTACAATGGTTATGAGTTCACATTATATTTCTGATATCAACACACATGTCAAATTTGAAAAAGAATGAAATAGCCTTGAACTGGTGGCTCACACCTGTAATACTAGCTACTCAGGAGGTTGAGATTTGAGGATCGCAGTTCAAAGCCAGCTCAGGCAGGAAAGTTCATGAGACTCATCTCCAATAAAAACGACTAGAAAACCAGAAGTGGTGCTGTGGCTCAAGCGATAGAGTGCTCACCTAGAGCAGAAGAGCAGGGACAAAAACCAAGCCCAGAGTTCAAGCCTCACAACCAGAAAAAAAAAACAATTAAAAATAGGCATTCACAATCTATCTGTAACATCACAATGACAATGTGATCTCATAATGCTATCTTGTCATTGTACTTTTGTGATGTCAAAAGTAGTTGACGCTGTCATAATGAAAATGTTATGCAACACTGGTGATGCCACAAAGGGTTCATGATATTACAATGGCATGTCTGATACCAATTGGAAGTTCATAATGAGGGTATAGTTACACAAAGGGACTGTGATGCCACAAAGGCCATATGTTTTTTTTCAAAGGGCTAAGAGGTCCTAATAAGTTTGGGATGTCAGAATGTGATAGTGATGTCAAATGGCAATGAAGGTTCTCAATGGGTTTGGATGTCAAATTGGTAATGAAATCAAATAGTTTTGTGAAGTCACATCTCATAATCACATGTCCAATTTCAGTTGCTACTATTTCACAATGAGGATATGAGTTCACAGAAGAAGACAAGTATAAAAGGCCATGAATTTTCTAAAATGATATGAAGACATATTAGGTCTTAGAAAACACAATGGAACAGTGATATAATAATGGCAATGTGATGTTGCAATATGATATCTTAATAAGGTTTTGATATCACAATTGGTGATGCCACACTAGTGATGTTTACAAGAGGTGTGTGATGTCAAAATGGGTTGGTGATATCAAAATGACACATGTGATCTCAATTGTCATTAACTCACAATGAGTATATAGCTCATAAAGGGACTGTGGTATCTCCAAAGGCATGCGTTGTCACAAAAGTGATGAAGTCCTAACAGGTGTGTGTTGCCAGAATGTGACAAAATGCTCTTAACATCTATCAGTGTGATGTCACTATGATCTAAATGTCACACTGGATTCGGGTATCACCATTTCATACTTGGATTGGGTATGAGAGGATTGGAATTTCACAGTGGGTTAGTGATATTACTATGGAAATGTGGAGTCACAAAGGGATTGTGCTACTACAATGGCTATTAGATCACAATGTGTTTCTACTATAATAGGTTTGTGCTGTCACAATTTTTTTGGGAGGGGGTTTGTAATGTCTTGTGTTTTTTTTTTTTTTTGTGTGTGTGAGAATACCGTACAGAGAAGTTACAATTACATGGGCAAGATAACGAGTAAATTTCTTATCAAGCATTATTGCCTCCTCGTTGTTTCTCCTTCCCAACTCTTCTCATACTCTTCCCCTCTCCCAACCCAATCCTCCTGACACCCCCCCCCCCCACCAAAGTTTTTAAGTTTGTTTTTCGACAAAACGACTTGTACATCTCATTGTTGCAATGGGTCCTCCTGTATCCCTAGTTAAAAGATTTGTTATTTTTTCCCCTCCCCTCCACAAACTCTACCAACATCAAATACAGTGAAAGTATGGGTTACACTGTGGGGGAGGGACATACAAAGAAACATAGAAATCATCTTGTAAATATGATAGAAAAATTGCATGAAAGGAAAAAAAACAAAAAAAAATGAATATTTATCTTAGGGTTCATTCCAGTAACATCAACTTATCTGACCTTTTCTGCTTGACTCAGGCATATACTAGTTATTGCAAATAAGGGAAACCATGGGACCTATGTTTCTTTGGGCTTGGCTTACTTCACTTAATATAATTTTTTCCAAGTCTTTCTATGTCCTAACAAATGGGGCAATGACAATGTCATTCTTTCTGATGGAGGCAAAGAATTCCATTGTATATACATAACACATTTTCCTGATCCATTCATTTACTGAGGGGCATCTGGGTTGGTTCCATATCTTAGATATGGTAAATAATGCTGCAATAATCATAGTCGTGCTGGTAGCTTTAGTGTGGTCTTGTTTGTGTCACAACTGGCTGGAAATGTCACAATGGCATGCTGGATCTCAAATGTCATTAATTCACAATGAAGATACGAGTTCACAAAGGGACTGTGTTTGCTCCAATGTCACGTTTTGGCACAAATGTGATGAAGTCCTAACAGATTTGTGAGTTCACAATGTGACACCATGGTCTTGATGTCTATCAATATGATGTCACAATGGTCATGATGTCAGTCAATTTCTGATAGATATCATATGTCATACCTGAATTATTATGAGATTGAAAACAGATTCTAAGCGTACTGAAGGACTAAAATATCCTAATGGCTGCATATCACACAAGTTATGACTAAAAACTCATGGTCTTTGGAGCTTAAGATTCTTTCTTTGAAATTGTATCCTCATTGTGAACTAGTAGAAATTAAAATTGGACATGTCATGGTGATATTACAAACTCATGTTGACAACACAAACTCATTGTGACCTCATCACTACTGTGACATCACAACCCCATTGTGACATCACATTGCTGTTGTGCCTTCACAATCACATTGTGACATCACAAATCTATTGTGAGCTCTAAGCACTTTTAAAGAAACACATAACCTCTGTGGCATCACAGACCTTTGTGTAGCCATATCCTCATAGTGAACTAATGAAAATTGTGATCACACATAGTATTGTATCATCACAAATACTTTCTGCAATAATTATGACTGTGAAATCACATTATCATCATAACACCATCATCCCATTGTGACATCACCAAACCCCAATGACACCATACCATTTTTCTCTTTTTTTCTTCTGTGTCTTTTTTATTATAAGTATAGTGTACAGAGGGATTACAGTAACATGAGCAAGGTAATGAGTTCATATACTATCAAACATTGCTCTATTGACATCACTTTGTCATTTTGATGTCATAGACCCATTGTGAATGCCTATTCTTTGATTTCATTCTATTTCAAATGTGCCATGTGGGTTTATATCAGGAAACGACTGTGAACTCATAACCTTTGTGACATCAAAATCTCTTTGTCCCAGCACATTGCCTTTGTTATATCACTAACACTGTGACATCAAATACCTCTCCTGTCCTCATAACTTTTGTGACATGCTATTGTGATATCTTAGGCCCTTGTGAGTTGAAAATCTGTGTTTGACCTCATATTTCAGATATGACATGAGATATCTAAAATGCAGTGTAACATACTGATATCACACTGCTGGACATCATAACCATTGTGTCATTTTTGTGACATCTCAGACCTTTCAGTTCTTCACCTTTTTGGCTACATATATATTAGTGGCATCAGAATCCCTTCCCAAACTCATATACTCATGGTGAGTTAATGACAATTGAGATCCCATATGCCATTGTGACATCACGAACTCCTTGGGACATCTCCAATCTATTACGACCTCCTCATCAGTATGGCGTCACCAATTGTGACATCAAAACATTATTATAAAAAGATGTTGAGTCATCACATTGTGTTTGTGAAATCACTGTCCCATTGGGTTTTCTCATAATATGACCCCATACTATGAAGCTTCTTCTATCTCCTGGTATCCTCAGATTGAATTCTAAGTAATTGAAATTGGATATATCATTCTGATATTACAAACAAACTGTGACATCACAAAATCGTTGTGATCTCATCACCACCACGGTGACATCAAAAAACACAATGGAACATCTCATTTCCATTGTGACATTATGAATCACATTGTGCCATTCCACTGAGGACCTCTTACCACCTTTGAAAACACACATGGCCTCTGTGACATCACAGAAACATTTTTTTTTAATTTAATTTTATTTTATTTGAGAACATACTGTACAGAGGGGTTACAATTACATGGGCAGGATAATGCATACATTTCTCACCAAGCATTGCAGCCTCCTCCTTTGTTTACCCTTCACCTCCCTTCCCACCCTCTCCCCTCCCCCCCACCCAATCATACCCCCCCTCCCCCCCCACCGACATTGTAAAGCTGGTTTTGACATGACATTTTGTACTTCTCATTGTTGCAACAGGTCCACCTGAATCCTTAAATGACTTGTTTGTCCCCGTCTCCTCCACATGTTATACTGACATCAAATATAGTGAAAGCGGGGGTTACACTGTGGGGGAGGGACATACAAAGCAACAAAGAAATAATCTTATAAATGCGTTAGAAATACATGCATGAAAGAAACAAAAACATTAAAGTACATATTTCAGGGTTCGTTTTCCTAACATCACATTATCTGACTTTTTCCGCTTGACTCATACCTATACTAGATATTGCAAATAAGGGAAACCATGGGACCTATGTTTCTTTGGGCCTGGCTTACTTCACTTAATATAATTTTTTCCAAGCCTTTCCATTTCCTAACAAATGGGGAAATGTCATTCTTTCTGATGGAGGCATAGAATTCCGTTGTGTATATATACCACATCTTCTTGATCCATTCATCTACTGAGGGGCATCTGGGTTGGTTCCATATCTTAGCTATGGTAAATAATGCTGCAATAAACATAGTTGTGCTGGTAGCTTTAGTGTGGCCTTGTTTGTGATCATTTGGGTAAATGCCCAAAAGTGGGATTGCTGGGTCATTGGGGAGCTCTATGTGGAGTCTTTTGAGGAACCTCCAGAAACATTTTTGTATCCATATCCTTATGGGGAACTAATGACAACTGACAGACATACCATTGAAACATAACAAATTCTTTCTGACTTCATCATAATTGTGACATCATGTTGCCATTATGACACCATCAGCTCATTTTGACATATAAAACTACAATGACATCACAGCATTGTAACATTACATTGTCATTCTGATGTCATACACACATTGTGCTTGCCTATTATGTTTTTCATTCTATTTTTAATGTGGCATGTCGGTTGATATCAGAAACCCATTGTGAGTTCATGACCATTGTGATATCATGATGCCTTAGTAGCATTACATTGCCATTGTGATGTCACATTGCCAGATTGATGTCACAAAGGGATTTTGATGTGACAATGGTTATGACATCCCAATGAGTTTCTGATATCAACCCACATGCCACATTTCAAATACAATGATTAGGCATTCATAATGTGACTATGATTTCACAATGACATAATGTCAAATGCTATAATGTCATAAGCTAATGATGTTATAACAACATTGTGATGTCACACTGGTTATGACATCATACAGAGTTTGTAATGTTACAATGGTTATGAGGTCACAATGTGTCTATGACAGCAAAATGGCAATGTGATGTCATAATGCTATGATGTCACTGTAGCTTGGTAATGTCACAATGAGCTGATGATGTCATAACAACAGTCAGATTTCACACTCATAATGATGTCACAAAGGGCTTGTGATGTCACAATGGCATGTCAGATCTTAATTGCCATTAATTTATGTAATGTTTGTGAAAGTATGTAATATCACAATTGCAATATGATGTCAAATTATGTCATAATAGTGTTGTTATATCACAATTAGTTGGTGATGCCATAATAGAGATGAGTTCAAAATAGTTTTGTGATGTTGCAGTAGAATGGTGATGTGACAATGGCATTCCAGACCTCAATTGTCATTAACTCACAATGAGTATATAAATTTAGAACGGGCTTGTGACGATTCCAAAGCATTTGTTGGCACAAATGTGATGAAGTCAGAACAGATTTGTGATATGACAATGTGACACAATGGTCATTAAATCTAGTAGTGTGATGTCACAATGTTCATGATGTCACAGTATATTGCTAATATTTTATGTCATACCTGAAATAATATGTCAAAAATAGATTGAGCTCTCAATGGGTCTGGATAAATCTGCAGCACTGTGGGGGAAGGGAAAGCTCACAGTTCTGGAAAACAAAAAAGACAGGCCAGTTCCCAGGAGCTGAATTCAAGCCCTAGCACTCGACAAAATAACATTCGAATACATTTTAAATACATGATGTCTATTTATATGCACATGTTTACTGCATTCATTTTATTTTGTGTTTTATTTAATTATTATATATTTTAGATAGTATAATTACATGTATATATTTTTATATCCTATTACATAGGACATAGATTTGCCTATGTATTATACATCATTCCTGAAACCCAGGAATTTCACTTACAAGGAAAACAAGCGGGACAATTGGCTTCTTCCACCAGGATTACGTTTTTGGCAGTTCTGTGATTTGAGCTCCGGGCCTAGAAGGCCCAATTCATGAATGGGTTAATGTTAGTACACCATTCTGATGCCAGTGGAGTTGTCGGGAAAATTTGAGGACCTGAGATCAAGCCCTAGGAGTGGCCAATATGTAAATAGATAGATGTGTAGATTGCAGTGTGTTTGCATGTGTATTTACATATGTATATGCATCCATAAATAAATTTATAGATTGTTCCTATAGATAGGAATGAGTAGGTGGCAGTCCCAGGATCGAACTCAGAGCTTAGGTTTCTGGGTTGGGCTCAGGCTTCACTGACAGCCCACCATCCTTCTGCTCTGCAAGGTCACATACAATTTTCAAGCCGAGTCATTGAGGCCTAGGATGGTCACAGTACAAAGGAATCAAAGGTAAAACTGTTGTGTAAAACTTCCTGGTTTAGTTTTTCCTCCTCCATCTTGGTTGGTTTGTTTTTTTTTGCCAGAGCTGGGAGTTGAACTCAGGTCTTAGGATCCACGGATCATCTGTGGGTGTAAAAGCTGCACCCCAGCCTAGGGTAATCAAGGCTGAGGCAGAGTTGTGACGACCTGAGTTCAAGCTCTGTGCCTGCCCCCACAAAATGTTAAAGTCCTGGCTAAGAATTTGGGCCATTTTATCAGCCATACCTGGCATTTGAACTCAGGGACTGGATAACTCTATTGTGCTCTGGGTGAAGTGGAAGCTAACCTCCTGGAAGAAAAAAAAATTCAGGATCAATTCCCAGGGCGTGAATTCCAGCCCCAGAACTGGCAAAAATGATATTCATATACATGTATAATATATATCATATATATGTATTTGTATAGATATTACACATTTTACCTAGGACACAATATTACCACAGAAAGGAAAACAGGTCTACATTGGCTTCTTACTCTACCTATTGCCTTCGGCATTGCTGAGATTTGAATTCTGGGCCTGGAATGCCCAATTCATCAAGGGGTCTGTGTAAGCATAGCAGCCTCAAACAAATTCACTGCCAGGCAGTTCCCAGGACCTTAATTCTAGACCCAGGAGTGGCTAATATATAAATAGATAGGTATGTATATTGCTACGAATACATATACATCTCTCTATATATGTATATTCCACTGTATATATAAATATTTACTTGCACTCTAAATGTTCTTAGAGCTCCTGAGCTATAGAAGAAGGAAAGAAACATCATTGACCCATCCTGGGTTCAAATGAAGTTCTCAGAATCCATGCCCTCGCCCTGTTAGCAGGATGAACTCCAGTGTAACACTGTATTTGAAGGACAGAAAACAGTTTCAAAACCCAGGCTAGGTAAGGAGACCTAGGTAAGGATTAGGAGGAAGAATGTACACACTCAACAGGGAAGTGAGTTGCAAAACCACTTTATTCATTCCAGGCACAGCCAGCAATGAAGGGAAACCTGAAATATTTGTTAGAGTTACACCAGGGTCATGCTTTTCTCAGCCTCTTCAAACAATGACTAATTCACCTTTGTTCCTCAGGTGAAGGGAGCCTCACGTTATCTTTAGATTACCAATCGAGAGCCAGTTTAGTGGGGAAGAGGGGAGGAACAGAGTAGAAAATCCCTGATCTCTGGTCTTAGGGACTAGTTTTTGACTCTCCATCTGTCAGATATGAAGGCCCTTCTTCTAACTTTGCCAGTCCATTCTCCTTCCTTCCTTCTCCACATCATTAATGCAAATCCCCAGTTCAAGGAGAGGCAAAGTTATTTCTCTTCTGTCTCCAAGCAGCTGAATTAGAGCCTGGCTCTGCCCTCTTGTCTCTGGGGCCTTTGGCTACCTGAAAAGTGGGAAAAAGACAGGTTTCCTCCTCTGTGGTTGTGTGAAGGCGATGCTGGTGGCCTGGCACATTGCAGAAGGCCTCATTACTAGGAATTGTTCCCTTCTTTCCTGCTGATGTCCAAGACCAGATACATCTACCATTTTTCTATCTATGTATCTATGTATCTATCTATGTATCTATCTATGTATCTATCTATGTATCTATGTATCAATGTATCTATGTATCTACCTATCTATCTATCTATCTATCTATCTATCTATCTATCTATCTATCTATCTATCTATCTATCTATCTATCTATCTATCTATCTATCTATCTATCTATCTATCTATCTATCTATCTATCTAATCTACGTATCTATGTATCTATCTATGTATCTATGTATCTATGTATGTATGTATGTATCTATCTATCTATGTATCTATGTATGTATGTATCTATCTCTCTCTCTCTCTCTCTCTATCTAATCTATGTATCTATGTATCTATCTATGTATCTATCTCTGTATCTATGTACCTATCTATGTATCTATGTATGTATCTCTCTCTCTCTCTCTCTATCTATCTATCTATCTGCCTATCTACCTACCTACCTGCCTACCTACCTACCTACCTACCTACCTACCAACCTACCTACCAACCTACCTACCAACCTACTTACCTACCATCTTAGCTGTCTCTTTGACAATTCTTGGGCAGAACTCAAGATCTGAGCACTGTCTCTAACACTCTACTACTTGAGCCACAGGACCAATTCTGGCTTCTATCTGTGTATGTGCTACTGAGGAATTGAACCCAGGGCTTCTTGCATGCTAGGCAAACACTCTCTCACTAATCCACAATCCCTGCCCCCTCATCTTTTTTCTTAAAGGTAGTTTTACATAAGTATGCTAGCATTTTACGTCCCCAACTGTATTTTTTGAACACAGGTTATTCCTATAAACCCTGATCTTCTCTTCCCCTGCCTGATTTGTGATGGTTCCTGCATTGGCCTCATAATAAAATGTAAATAAAGGCTGCTGAGAGCTTTAGTGTGCATCATATAAGGACACAGGCCTGGAATCTGGGAAGAGAAAAAGATGGGGCTGAAATGAACAGAATGATGCAGTATGCGCAATGAGCATATCTGAAAAATAAATCAGTAAATAAAATCAGAAGCATTGCATACAGCCTGTTTGCAATCAGGGAGGTAATATACACCTGTAAGTAGGGCATTAATACATAAACTTGGTCTTTGCTTTTTGAAATTTTTTTGGTGGCCATCCCATGGCTTAAACTCAGGGTGTGATACCTTCCTCAGCTGTTTTGCTCAAGGCTGAGGCTCTACAACTGCCACAGCTCCACTGCCAGCCATCAGGTCGTTAACTGAACATAAGCGCCTCCCAGGCTTTCCTGCCTGGTCTGGCCTGTGTCTCTTATTTGGCCTTCTCTTGCAAAGCTGGAGCTCAACCCTCTAGGCCACTGCTCCACTTCTAGTTTTCTGGTGGTTTATTGGAGACAAGAGTCTCACAGACTTTCCTGCTAGGGCTGGCTTTCAATCATGATCTCCTGCGGAGACTTCAAGTGGTTTTCCTCAGGGATTCACCTAGGAGCCATTCCACACAAATCTTTCATCTAAATCTTGAGAGGTACTAGAGAAAAACAGAAACAGGAAGATGCTTCTAGTGTGTTCTAGATACTCAAGGTTGGAGACACAAAACACTCATAATTATTAGATCATTTTCTAGGCAAAAGGAGCAATGCAGACAGTATGAGGATCGTTCTAGCTTTCGGTCCTCATACCCTGAGACACTAAAATAACTGCATCTCAATGCTAAGTGACAGAACTGGCATGTCTTGTGGACATTTGCTCATAAATCTGTGACACTCAATTCTCACTTTTGGTTTCAAACCTGTGACCAGAGGGGATGATGAGTAGAGAAAATCCTTCTCAGAGAACGTAGCTATAAAGAACATTGGGTAGTTGACTTATAAGTCCAAACCATTGGAATAACCCTATTAAGAAGTCAGATTGTCCAGATTATAAAATGCAGAAGAAAAGAAAGAAGGTGCCTGTGTCTGCTGACTCTAATCCATGCTCCTCAGGAGGCTAAGATGTAGAGAATCTGAGTTCGAATCCAGCCAGCATAAGAAAGTCCATGGCACTGTAATTTCAAAGAGATCACAGAAAAACCCAGAAGTGGGGTGTGACTCCACCTTAATGCACTATCCTTGAGCAAAAGGAGCTCAGAGACAAGGCCTAGGCTCATAGTTCAACCCTCGGGCCTGCCCCCTCAAAAAGAACCTGCACCTCCATGTCTTTGTGTATGTATAGATATCTTCCTATAAGTAAAGCTCCCGAGTAGCTATGATACATGGCACCAAGGTAGGAAATTTGTATTCAATACAATGAGTTTATAACACAGAGATTGCTTTTATGACATTACATGTTCTAGGGCTCCCTTCACTGCTCCCAGTGTAGCCTGAGGGTTTCTCTGCATCCCAGGCCAGCTGGAAAAATTCTCTTTCATTGTCTGGACAGGCACACAAAAGGCCTCACTCATGTAGAGCTGTGTATCAAACAACTCCATCTGGGCCAATGAGTGAGGAAGAGTGTGGGTGGGCTCTGAAGGTCAGGAGAAAAATTCCTCTTTGTACAACAAGCTATCTCTCTTCCTAGTGCTGTTTTTTGACAGGAAGCCTTCATTTGTGCCAACTCCCATGGCAGGCCAAGTTCTGTGCACTCATCTTGCCTTTGTGAGACTATATTTCAAAGCTCAGGTACAGTGCTAAATATAATTCAGGAGTCCTTCTGGCAGACAATTAGGGCACTGAACTTAATGAAATGTTCCATTGAGGGCAATGATGGGCCTATGATGCCTTTTCTAATTTTCTGGAAGCTTTGAAATCCAAGCATATGTTGGACATCACAAAGCTTCCAGTCATCTAGAGCTGGTGAAGCTCATCTGATTTTGAAACATTTGACCTCTCTTAGTTGGGCCCTGGGTGACTAGGTTTTGGGGTTGAACACAGGGCCTGGGTGCTAGCAATGAGCTCAGAACAGAAGTCTAGTGCTTTACCATTTTGTGTCACAGCTTCACTTCTGCTTTGTGTGTGTGTGTGTGTGTGTGTGTGTGTGTATGCATATTCTAGTCATGAAGCTTGAACACAGGACATGAGCACTGTACCTAGTTTCTCTTCTACAAGGATTGCCCTCTCCTTCTTGAACCACAGAGGCACTTCAGGCTTTTTCCTAGTGATGTGGTCCTGAGAAATCAAGGACAGGGTTTCATATATGCAAAGCACTCTACCCCTAAGGCACATTCCCAGCCTTCTACTTCAGTTTGTTAGTGTGTATCTATCTTTTTTTATTATTGTCGGTTGTAGGAGTGGAAAGCTGGGCCTGGGGACTGTCTCTGAGCTCTTCAGCTCAAATCTTGTTGCTCTACCACTTGAGCCACAGAGCCACTTCTGTTATTCTTGTGGTTCATTGGATCTAAGTGTCTCAAGGACTTTCCTGTTGGGAGCTGACAGTAAAGCTCCAAGGTCATCTTGACTCTTGTACTCACTTAAAGGCATGTAAAAGGAACTGGCTTTCATGAATAACACCAGGTATCCGGGTTTGCCTTGCTATGTCTGTAAAATTTGTTTTACTTTCTATCAGTTGACCTTGTCTTGTTTCTTTCTACACCCTTGTTCTTATTAAAGACTTTTCTTGCTTTTCTACACTATGGTGACCTTAGGTTACCTCTTGACTTCTAATAGTATAAATAAGGAGAGTTAAAAATAAACGGGGCTGCAGTCTTGAGCTGCAGACCTCCCGACCCCATCCCTTGTCTTATGTCTTTATTTTTCCGTCCTTGCCCCCTAAATCAGGAGTCCCTTTCGTTGCCCGCTGGTTCTGGCAAGTGGCGCCCGAACAGGGACCCTAAAAACCTGGGATCAAGGCAGAGGACCCCGCTAAGGTAAGAGGACGCGTCCAGAAAAAAAGCGGGTGTAGCCGGGCGCTGGTGGCTCACACCTGTAATCCTAGCTACTCAGGAGGCTGAGATCTGAGGATCGCGGTTCAAAGCCAACCCGGGCAGGAGAGACTGTGAGACTCCTATCTCCAATAAACCACCAGATAACCGGAAGTGGTGCTGTAGCTCAAGTGGTAGAGTGCTCGCCTTGAGCTGAAGAGCTGAGGGACAGCGCCCAAGCCCAGATTTCAAGTCCCACGACCGACAAAAAAAAAAAAGAAAAAGAGCGGGTGATAGTATAGTCGGGAGTAAGAAATTATGGGGCAAGGAAACAGCCACACGTTATACGTGCAGGCTCTCAAGGGTATGCTTCACGCTCAAGGAGTAAAAGTTAGACAGAGTCAGTTAGAATGTTTCTTTCACTTTGTTGAGAAAGTATACCCCTGGTTCCCGGAGGAAGGAACCATTAGTTTTAAAACTTAAAAAAAAAATAATCTTTTTTTTTTTTTTTTGGAAAAAAGGATTCAGGGACACCATGATACAAATGGCCTGTAAGTTAAAACATTGCTGCTTTGTAATTGTCTGGTATCTGTGTAGCCTACAGGTTCAGTATTGGGGTTGACAAGAGTCTTGGCAGATGTGCTATAAGACAGCCAACGGGGCCGATGGGAGACGTCCCCCAAATCCCCATCAGGGTAAACTATCCACTAGTGCAGACATTTGGGCCAGTCTGTAGTCTGGCACCTTCTGTCTGACAGCCTACAACGCACATGCTGTAAATATGTTTTTTCTCAATGTTTGTGTATGTATTTTAAAATTGTTAAAATGTTTCTTCTCTCAGATTCATCCTGATGCGAGAGCCCGAAAAAAACTGGCTAACACCCCCTCAATATCTGTTTCCCTCTAGCTCCTTCTTTTTTACTTACACTTTAAACTGACCCCCTTTCTCCCATTCACTGCCACCTCCTCCACCCTCTCTGGATCCAGAAGTAGGGGAGTGATGGGTTGCAAAAAACCTGGAGGATCTAACAATAACTTAAAAGGGCTGACAGGGAAAACTCGCAGCCAGATAAAACTGCCACTGACCACCTACAAGTGACACCAGCAAGATCTTAGCCTCAGGCCTTGGCCCAGGGGGTCTGAGTATGGGGGAGAACCTGTCAGTCTGAGGGGACGGCCGCTAGGGACTTCTTTCCCTTGCCCCAAGATGACTGAAAATTCTCCTCCACCTTGAAAGGCCCCTGGGTCAATGTTTGCAGAAATCTAAAAAAAAAATCCTCGGGAGGTGAGTAGAGGGGGTCTGAGTCCCCTGGTAAGTGGGTTTGAGTCCCACTTGTAAATGGTGGTGAGATGTTGCCCCATTCACTGAGACCTGATTTTGTCTTTGTGGCCACTTGTTTGTCTTGTTTACTTTAGTGTGTTTGTTTGCTTTATGTTTTCTAAGGTAAAAAAGTTCTGGGTGAGCGTGACAGGCTCACTCAACAGACTTTGGATTCAGCTTGCTGAGTAAAAACAGCACAAAGTTCTGGTAGAGATAAAGATAAACTGGGGCCCATTTTATTAGTCCCAATTCAGCCTTTGGTTGTTGTCTTGTCTAGTTCTGTTTTAAAATTGGTACCAGTTTTAAATGTACGTACAACTGATTTTGATTTTGGCGTGCTTTAAGATCTGTGTGTGTTTTGTATGTGTTTGTGAACATGTTCAAGATAAAAATTATCAACATACTGTAACAATTGGGTGAGTTTAAGTATAAAATTCAAAAGGTTATGAGGTTTAAACTTTACCAAAAATTTTAAAAAATTTTCACATTGTTTTAAATGACTTTTTAAAGATTCTTTAACTTAAAAAAAATCTGGTATTTTAAAATACATAAGGCTGTTTTCACTGTAATCAAGTTATCTGGCTTAACAAAACTGCATTGGCTGTTTAAAATTTAGTTCTCTTGACTAAAATTTGGGGATAAATATTAAAAGTTTAAATATAAAAGTTTGTTTAACACTGTAAAAGACATTACCTGTTCTGTCTGTCTAAAACTGTGTATTTTCATTTAAAAACCAAGAGATAAAAAACAAACTTTAAAGCCAACAAAAGACCTATCTTTAGGGGTAAGGGGTACACAGGTAAAAGTACAGTTCAGCTGGTCATACATGGTGGGACAGGCCATGGGAGGAGTCCACACATGGTAAAAGAGGACAAGCTGACACAAACACAGTTCATCTTACCCTAAAGAGAGAGATTAGGTGCGTGCCCATTTCCACAGGAGGGGCCAAGTGGCCCAAATTTGTTCTGTCCTTTTTCTCTACAGATAAATACTAAAAACATGATGATAAAAATTAGTGATGTGATAATCTGATTAGTATTGCTAAAACTGCCCCTTGGACTTAAAAAGAGGGTTAAAAAATGTTTTTGTGTAATGTGATTTGCTTTCTATAATGTTTTATAATTGGGATATGTTTTTATTTTTTTATTTTTTTTTAAATTTGTTTTTGTTTTTGTTTTTGATTTTTGGGTCTGGTCGTGGGGCCTGAGTGCTGTCCCTCAGCTCTTCAGCCTAAGGCTAGCGCTCTAGCTCTACCACTTGAGCCACAGTGCCACTTCCGGCTTTTTTATGTTCTGCTTATGTGGTGCTGAGGAATTGAACCCAGGGCCTCATGCATGCAAGGCAAGCGCTCTACCACTGAGCCACCTTCCCAGCCCTGGGATATGTTTTTAAAAAGTCATAAATGTGTTAAGTTTAACTTCTTGGTAGAGAGATGGTGATTGTAATTCTTACATTAAAAAAAAATTTGAGTTTAAAAGTTTTAATGTGTATCTGTTTTAAAACAAACAGCCAAGAGACATGAGTGACACTTGGCCTCAAGATTTTAAGGGATTTTTTTTAATGTAACTAAAAACTAAAATATAAAATAATAAAAGAGATTAATAGGAGGCTTAAAAAATAGGAATGGATTTTTGGATATAAAGTTTAAAAGTAAAATTGTTCTTAACATTTGCCTCAAAGTAAAAAAATTAGGATTACCAAAATAATTGCTTAATTGCTATTCCAGTTTGCTCTTATAGGTTTTTTAAGTTTCCAGCAAGCCAAGAACAAAGCACAGAGGATTCTTATAAGTTTGTCGGATGTAACTTTGGCTCTTAACAAGTTTCAGGTAAGAGCATGCTTAATAGCTACTTCTATGTTGACCACCTTGTTGCTTTTAATTGGAGTAAAGTGGCCTTTTATAAGACTCATTGATTTACAAACTGGTTCAAAGCCAGCCCGGGCACAAAAAGGTCCCTGTGAGACTGTCACCTCTACTCAGCCAGCAGTGCTAAAATAAACAAGCAGAGTTGCTTTGGGACTCATAGTGACAGAGTGCTAGCCTTGAGTTGTAGAGCTGAGGGACAGCACTCAGGCCCCGAGTTCAAGTCCAGTGACCAGCTAAGAAAAATAGAAATGAGGCATTTATCTCAGTGTAAAAAAAACACTCCTGGGACAAGAGCACTGGAGGAGCATCCAGAGGCAGTTTTGTTATCCACTGCTTGGATAACAAAAATGTCAGATCCTAGAGTCATTTGTGTGTGGCCCTTCAAGAATTGGTCAGAGCCAGGAGGTCATGGGAAGATAGTTTGTAAGCATGCCTTATGTCCATGACTATCGACCTTGTAGTGACAGGAACTTGTCAGTAATCTGTGATAGTACTAAAAAAGCTAAAGTTATAAAAATGTGGGGGATGGTTTAAATCCCAACCCTTTTATGTGCCAAAATCCCTAATTGACAGTAACTTTTGAGCTAATACCAGCTACATAAAATTTATCTGCTCAAGAATAAAGTTTGTAAACCTGAGAGTGTGTTTCTATTAACATCTGTCTAAAGGCCTGCACAGGTGACTTAGACATTGTTAGAGTCACTAGAGGTCATATTCCTAAAGATGCTTTTACAAACCAGAGTGTAAAACAAGCTACACTGCTGTAGCCAGAGAAAAGTCTATGCATTCGTCAAAAGTTAAAATATTGTTCTTAATGACATCTAACCCTGGTAACCTCTTTGTAAAATAGACTAAGGTTATAGGTTCCTGGCTAGGTAGGACAACACCCCTGAGTCAGCTTGAAGAAGTTACAGAAGATGAATCTTCGCCCATCATCACCTTTTTAAAACAAGGGACCAGAGTCATAAAAAAAAAGATGACAAAATACACACACACACACACACACACACACACACACACACACACACACACACAAAAGACATGGAAAATAGTAGTACAGGCCTGAACCCTCTATATCTGCCTAAAAAATCAGCCTTATTAAAAGAACTATCTAGTTTAAAAAGTTGTCATCTTGGTAAATTGTCCTGGGCTATTGTCTATATAGTCTTAAAAACTAGTGGGCCCACAACCTGCCAAGCCTACATATTACTTTTATCCTTAACCAAAAATTTACAGCCCAGCACAAGGTGTAACACAGTCCCTTGGAGCCACTGAGAGACCCTGCTGCTGCTGCTGCTACAGCCTGACAGTCACCTGGAAAAAATTTACATCGTTATCCTGACCACCTCCACTGTAAAAAAAGTAGACTAAACTCCTGCCTGATTCCATCTTTTGGATGGCTTTGCTTTGTCCATGTTACCATATGCCTACTCTAATTTTATTATGGCTACTCCTCTTGCTGGGGAGACTAACAAACATTGTATTGCCCATTCCCTACACTGCTTTGCCACTATGGGACTTCCTAAACATAGTAAAACTGATAATGGTCTGGGATATGTCAGACAAGCTTTTCAAAATTTTTGTAAATCTTATCAGATTATTCACACAAAGGTATTACCTATAATCCTCAAGGTCAAAAAATTGTTAAACGAGCTAATGGTTTACTCAAACATGAAATTTTTAAATTAAAAGCTGGGGAATTATACCCCATCTCTCCTGTTAATATTCTTTCTCATGCTTTGTTTGTACTAAATTTTTTAAACTTAGAATGTAATGGCCTTACCACAGCACAGCGTTTTTGGGAAAAAAGAGAGCAAAGAGCTTTTGCTCAAGTAAAGTGAAAGGATCCTTTAACAGGTGCTTGGCATGGGCCTGATCTGGTTTTAACATGGGGGTCGAGGACATGTTTCTGTTTTCTCGCAGGAAGAAAATGACACCCGCTGGTTGCCTGAACGCTGCGTTAGGATTGTGGAGACTCATTCAGATGACACAAATGTTGACACATTGGGCTTATGTGCCAGATCCCCTGATTGTGCACCCTACAACTTGGGAGGGAGTTAAAGTATTCATTCACGTAAATAGATCAGCATTCAATACAGCCCCCGATCCCTTCATCTAGCACACCAAGATGAGAGATATCTCAGCTTCAGATATTGGAACTCCTTTTTGCTTTACCACCAGCTCTAAAGGGTCCATTCCAGGCTGTGTTATAATGCTATCCATGACTCATAAAATTTGATTCCCAGACAAAAATCAAATGTACAATATACAGATGATATCTTTGCCAACTGGGCACTTAGTTTATACAAATTCTGCTCCATCCTTTAGGATACCCCATTACATTAATTCTTCACAAGTAGTAAAATCTACAGGAGAGCCTCATCCAAATAGGTGTAGGCATGTACAGCCATTTGTTACCAATATTTCTGAAACTAATTCTCAATTAATGGACTGGTCTGGAGCTAATCTTACTAATAAGTACAATCTTGGACTGTGGTGGATAAATGGACATCCTCAACATCATGTTTGGATGCTGGTAGCTACACTCAACAACATAACCTGGCCCAATTCATCCCTTTTAAAAAAATATTATAAATTGTGTATCACCACCCCATGTCATTATGTATGGACCATTTAATATCTCTGTAGGAGCTAATTATTTTAATGTTACCTGTTCTAATTGTTCTTTTATTAATTGCTTGTATAACAACATAACTAAATTCATACTTATTGTTAGACAACCATCTTTTGTTATGCTTCCTGTAAATATTTCTAAAACTTGGCATAAAGATTTTAGTATTCAGGTGTTAAAACAATTGAAAAAACTAATGCGCCCTCTTCAATTTGTTGGGCTACTTGTAGCTGATGTTTTGGCCTTTACTTCGTTAGCTGCCTCTACAGCGGCAGCTGCTGTGACACTAACACAAAATGTACAAACTGCCTATTATCTTAATCAGCTTGCTGATAATACTACACAAGCCTTACCTCTGGACTCTAAAGTGACAAAAACTGTTAAAAAAAACTGTTTAAACAATTTCAATGCTATATCCCTTCCCTGACTTATGTTAAAGGATTGCTAATGACATTGCTTGGCCTAAAAATGCTTTTGTTAATGGTTTTCTATGCCTTCCTTGTATTACATACACTACAAAACTCTCTTATGAGTTTAGCCAGCCAGCTACATAAAATCAAGCTCCAAATAAATGAATTCCCCCCGAGAAAAACTACAGCTAGAGACGGGTAAGAGGGGGGTGCCAGTCTGACCAACCTAAGACAGGGCCTTCAGCTTTGCTCTGAAGAAGTTCCCAAAGACGGGTAAGACAGACAAGGTGATCCACCCAACCTAAGACAGGCGGGTTCGCTTCTTCACAAAAGAGATGAGGGAGATGTTGGGAGCCGCCAGTAAAACTCCAAGGTCATCTTGACCCTTGTACTCACTTAAAGTCATGTACAAGGAACTGGCTTTCATGAATAACACCAAGTGTCCGGGTTTGCCTTGCTATGTCTGTAAAATTTGTTTTACTTTCTATCAGTTGACCTTGTCTTGTTTCTTTCTACACTCTTGTTTTTATTAAAGACTTTTCTTGCTTTTCTACACTATGGTGACCTTAGGTTACCTCTTGACTTCTAATAGTATAAATAAGGAGAGTTAAAAATAAACGGGGCTGCAGTCTTGAGCTGCAGACCTCCCGACCCCATCCTTTGTCTTATGTCTTTATTTTTCCATCCTCGCCCCCTAAATCAGGAGTCCCTTTCGTTGCCGGCTGGTTCCAGCCCTTTCCTGCCCAGGCTAGCTTTGAGCCATGATCCTCAGATCTCATCCTCCTGAGTAGCTAGGATGATCAGCATGAGCCACAAGCACCCAGCTATCACTTCAGGTTTCTTAGTGGTGAATTGGAGATAATAGTCTCGTGGGACCTTTTGTGTCTGAGATAGTTTGGAACCCAGATCCTCAGATCTCCGCTTCCTGAGAAGGCAGGATGACAGACCTCTGCTATAGAACCCTAGGCCGTGACACGCTGTTGCAAGAGGTTCCTTGGCTCCACGTGGTGAAGTGCTATCCATGAGCCCAAGAGGTAAGGGTCAGTGCTTAGGCCCTGAGTTCAAGGTTCACAAGTGAGAAAAAAACAAAACAAAACAAAACAATTGTCTGCAGGAGACAACTCACTAGTCTTCAGTAATACATAATTTTGTCCCTCCCATGGGGACATATCTGAGTGTCAATGTTCTTGTCTGCATAATCATCTCAGTTGTGGAGTTCATACAAGGACAAGATGAAAGAATGCACCCTTTGATGGACAAAACATATAACACCCTTTTTTTATTCTGTCATGAGGCTTGAATTCTTGGCCTGAGATCTGTCCCTCAGATCTTCAGCTCAAGGCTAGTGTTCTACCATTTGAGTTACAGCACCACTTCCGGTTTTCTTGTGGTTTATTGGAGAAAAGGTTTTCACCGACTTTCCTGCCTGGGCTGGCTTTGAACCGCGATCCTCAGATCTCAGCCTCCTGAGTAGCTAGGAGGACATGCATGAGCCACCGGTGCCTGGCTCCACATAACCCTCTTTACAGGGTTCAGCACACAGCATCTTGTGAAAGACTCAGCACCCAGCACCCAATGCAGGACTCAACACACAGAACCCACTGAAGGACTCAGCACATAACATCATGTGCAGGATTCAGCACACGGCACCCTGTGAGGGACTCAGAACCCCAGGAAGGACTCATCACATAGCTGTATCCCACAAGCTGTCATTAGTATTAGGGTGCTTTCATCAGTATCACCATTCTTTCAGAAACACATCACAAACTGCACAAAGTTCACATCTAATAATTTAGAGGGCTGTTATTTGGGGGAGGTAGTCACCCACAGGGATTGCACTAAAATGTTGGGGGTACTATCCTAAGATCTTTTGCTCAAGGCTAGAGCTCTACCATTTTGAGCCACAGCTCAGAGTTTCACAGACATCCTGCCAGGGCTGGGTTTTAAAACTACCAGTGTCAGGTCTCAGCCCCCAAGTATCTTGGAAGACAGGGGTGAGCAAGCCAGCAGCATCTGGTTCCATAGCGCTTGGTTGCAGTGGTATACATCTGGCTATTCAGATTATATTGCAGCTGTCAGCACCAGACACCCAGCTTGCTCTGTGATGAGGTATTTGAAGTCATATTCTTATAGAGTTGCAGTCACAACATTCAATCTTTTTTGGTGCCCGTCCTAGGTCTTGAGTAAGGCTCTAGACACAGTCCCTAAGATTTTATGCTCAAAGCTAGTGCTCGACTGCTTGAGCGACAGCACAACTTCTGTATTTTTATGTGCATGTGGTAGTGCGGAATCGAATCCAGGGCTTTGTATGTGCTAGCCATCACTATAGCACTGAGCCACAGGAGTGACGTGAATAAACAGATAAATGTGTAGATTGGCATATATATGTGTCTACATATATATGTAGATGTATAAATATATGTATAAAACAAGAGAAAGATGACTGTATATTATGAAATTACATAAATTATATTACTGCCAATTATTGAAAAATTATTCCTTCCATTTTTAAGTATCATGGTTGAATACATAATAAAGTATTAATTGAAAAATTAGTCAATGTAGTGTAATTGTTGTGTATAATTTTATAGTATACTCATATACTAACTACTAATTTAATTGTTAATTTTATAACATTTGTAAGGATGTATATTATAGTGCGTTTCTTAGAATCTCCTGCCAATCATTAGTGGCAGTCCCAAGATTTGACTTCCAGGCTTAACTTGAGGTTTTGGCTATGGCTACCATAATAGCCAGCCAAACATCAGCATGTGAGGTCATGTACACTTTCTGGGCCTTGTCATTTAGACCCTGGATGGTCACAATGCAAAGCAAAAAAATGTAAAATCACCTTCTTTAACTTCTCCATTTTATCCTTCTCCTTTTTATTTTTAGTTTTTCTTAACCCCGAGATTTGAACTTGGGTCCTAGGATCCCAAGCTCAACTGTGGCAGAGATGCCAAGACCTGAGTTCAAGCCGCATGTTTGGCAAAAAAAATAATAATAAAGTAAAGCCCTGGCTTGGAATTTTTTTTGAATTTTTTGGAATTTTTCTGGCTGGCATAGGATTTGAACTCAGGGTCTGGGTAACTCTGTGGGATTGTGGGTGAAGGGGAAGCTCTCGGTCCTTGAAGACAAGAAATTCAGACGAATTCCCAGGGCCTGATTTGAAGCCCCAGCACTGGAAAAAATAATATTCATATATGATCACTGTTTACATACATGGGTTTAGTAAGTATGACATTTATTACCCTTATTTATTTATTATTATTACACATATAACATTTCATTTATTACATCCTATCACACAAGATATATTTGCATATGGATTATACATCATACTGAGACTCAGGATTTTTTTCAGGAAAAAAATGTGTCCAAAGTGGTTTCTTACTCCACGAATAAATTTTTGGTGATGCTGGGATTTCAACTCACAGCCTACAATGGCCAACCCATATGTGGGGTCACATTCTTAGCACACCAGCCTCTGGCAAACTGAGCTACCAGGAAGTTCTAAGGACCTGTGATCAAGCCACATTAGTGCCCTATATATATATTGATGGATATGTAGAAGGCTGTATATATACATATATAATCACACACACACACACATATATATATATATATATATATATATATATATATACAGAGAGAGAGAATGTGAGGATATCATTAAATTATATAAATATAGTTACCAATTATTAGTTATTAAATTATGTCTTCATTTAATGAAAATTAATTTAATAAATTAAATAAATTAAATTCATTTAATAAAAATGAGTCAATATCCTTCCATTAGGGGAATCATACCATGGTGCTAGAATGGAAGATATAAATCCAATAATTTTTGTGTGGCATTCTAAAATAAAATCATGAATTAACTGCAAAATTAATTATTTTGATAACATTTCATTAGCATTCACATAAATAGGAACTAGTCTGTCAGGATCTCTCTCCATTTGTGGGTGGCAGTCCTCGCATTTGAACTCCAGGGCTAGGTCGTTTATTTCCAATGAAAACCATTGGAATAATACTGTGAAGATTTCAGATTGTCACGATGGAAAAAAGAACAAGAAGAAAAGAAAGCCAGGTGTCAGTGGTTCCTGCTTGTAATACTAGCTCCTCAGGAGGCTGAGATGTATAGAATGCCAATCTGAATTTAGCAAAGGCAGGAAAGTCCATGACACTCTTATTTCTAAGAGATCACAGGAAAATATCCCCATGGGTTGGGGCTGTGGCTCAAGGGCAGAGGACTAGCCTTGAGCAAGAGGAGATTAGGGATAGGGCCTAGGCTCATATTTCAACCTCGGACCTGCCAAAGAAAAAAAAAAAGAAGGCAATAACTCCATGTTTCTGAGTATGGATGGATGATGTATGGATGTCACAAAGGATTTACAATATAATGATCAGTGTGATATCACATTGTCATTATGACATCAGCTCATTGTGACATCACAAATATGTACTGACTTCATATCACTATGATATCACATTGTCATTGTGACATCATATATACATTATGAATGCCTATTATTTGATTTCATTATATTTCAAATGTGGCATGTGGGTTCATATCAAAAACACATTTTGACTTCATAATCATTGTGACATCACAATCCCTTTGTGACATAACATTGCCATTGTGACATACATACATATACTTATATATATATATATATATATATATATATATATATATATATATATATATATATATATATATATATATATATATACATAGGTAGGTAGGTAGGTATTTTTATTTTGTCAAGCACAGGGCTTGAAGTCAGGGTGTGGCAACTCGGCCTCAGCTTTGATCACTCTAAGTTGGGTTGCAGCCAATGGACCCACAGCCGAACCTGGGTTTCTGGGCCTCAAAGTCTGACAGGAAAAAATAAATAAAATGACACAGAAAAAAAACCCAGCAACTTGCTGATGGCTGCTGGTTTTACATTTGTTTTCTTTTCATGGTGACCATCCTGGGTCTGAATTACATGACTGAAAAGTGTTGGTAACCTGGTATTGCTGAAGGCTGGTGGGCTTCCAGGGAAGCCATAGGCCAACCCAACAACATAGGCCCTGTTTTTGAAGCTGGGTCCTGACCCCTATGAATAGAGGTAGATCCTAAGATTTTAGTTCATATTCATAGGAATAGCGATGGAAGGTTATGAATGTCAAGGTTGACTTAGTTGTTCCTGAATGATACTAATGATAAAATTAGAGAGTGATTTTAGTAGGCCAATGGATTTAATGAATATTTTTGACACATTGAAAGAATACTATTAATTACCTGGACACAATATTTTCGGGACAATGGTTGATTTAATTAATAATTCATTAAGGATGAAAACAATCATACTAATTACATGGACGCATAATAAATACCAAAGAATTGGGAGGAATGTAGCCAATATAACAGAATAATATATAGAAATCTCTGGCACTCTATAAATATCTATATGTATTTGTGTACTATCATCTACATGTCAATCTGTTATTTTGTCTATCCCTGGGGCTGGATCTCAGGTGCTGGGAGCTGCTTGTCAGCTTCATATGACGCAGGCTGGCATGCTGACACTCACCCATTCATGAATTGGGCCTTGTAGGCTGTGAGTTTCGATGCCAGCACTTACAAAAATTGAATCGTGCAGTAAGAAGCCCATGATTACACATGGTTTCCTTTTCTGTGAAAGTCCTGGGTGTCAGGTGTGAAGTTTCATACATAGACAAATGTATAATCTATGTAATAAATATAGTAAAAATTCCATGTGTTATAGAAGTCAATAAAATAAATGGTTAATGAATAAAACAAAAAATAAAATGAGTAACTACAGTAAGCGCAATTTGCAGTCAACATATGGGGCTCCATCTCAGGGCTTGGGCACTGCCTGACAGCTGAATTGGCTAGAGGCTGCTGCGCTGGCAGTCACCCATTCATAAATTGAGCCTTCTAGGCCCTGAGTGTAGATCCCAGCACTGCCAAAAATGTAATCGTGGAGGGAAAACTCGAGCATGACACATAAGTTTTCCTTTTCTGTGAAAGTGCTTGGTGTCAGGTAGGATGTATAACTTGGGTGCAAATCTATATACTATGTAATAGGATGTAATAAAGGTAAAAAATGTCATAGGTGAAAGAATTGTCACTACAATAAATGATAAACAGATTAAATTAGTAGTGAATTATTCTAGAATAAAAATTAGACACAATAAGTATAGGATGTGCATTAAGTTTAATTAATATTTTATTAAGTATTAACAAAACAAATATTACATGGAGACATAATTAAATAACTAATAATTGGTAGTAGCACATGATGCAGAATTTAATATCAGCCTCATTCTATGAAATATGAAATATGTATGGATATATGTACATATGTGATAAAATAATAAGATATTGAGTAATTATTAATTAATGCTTTATTAATTGTTAACTGGGACACATCATTAAATGGAGATATAATTTAATACCTAATAATTGGTATTAATATCTATAATGTAATAATATGTAGAAATCTCTTTTTGTGTATATACTATTTATATACAACAATCTCTATTTATATCTCATTCACTCCTGGAGCTCAGTGGTTGAGTGCTTACTTAGTAAGCATGAAGCCCTGGGTTCGATTCCTCAGTGCCACATAAACAGAAAACCCAGAAGTTCTATTGCCTTTGAATCAATTGAGTGCTAGCTTTGATCACAAACGCTTAGGGAGAGTGTCTAAGCTCTTACTCAAGCCCCAGGACTGATGCCAAAAACAGTAGTATGTTCTAACTGCAATTATAGAAGGACAGAACTTCAAATACCTCATAACAGAGCAAGCTAGAAGTCTGGTGCTGACAGCTGCCACCTAACATGACTTACCCACATGTAAACCGCTGTAACCCAGCTCCACGGGTTACCCATGTCATCGTGGCATATGCCTATCATCCTAGCTGCTTGGGGGCTTTAAAACCAGTCCTGACAGGAAGTCTGCGAGACACTGCAAAATGTGGGGCCAAGTGGTAGAGCTCTAGCCTTGAGTAAATATTATTAGAACAGTATCCCCATGCTTTGAGCTCCACCCGCAGGGTAGTCTCACTCCACAAATAAAAACACCCCACTAAACCATTAGATATGAAATTGTGTGGTTTGTGCAATGTTCCTCAAAGAATGGTGACACTGATGAAAGCACCCTAACTCTAATGACAGCTTGTGGAATAGAGCTATGTGCTGAGTCCTTCATAGGGTGCTCCGTGCTGAGTCCTGCACAGGGTGCTATGTGCTGAGTCCTTCAGAGGATGCAGTGTCCTGAGTCCGACATTGGGTGTTGGGTGCTGAGTCTTTCATAAGATGCTGTGTGCAAAGAGTGCCATGTGTTGTATCTTTCACCGGGTGCATTTTAACATCTTGTCCTTGTAAGAGCTCCACAACTACGATGATTATGCCGACAAGAATATTAGGGCTCAGATAGGTCCCCATGGCAGGGACGAAATTATGTATTACTGAAGACTATGAGTTGTCTCCTGCAGACAATTGTCATGAACCTTGAACGTGGGGTTTAGGCGATGACCCTTACCTATTGGGCTCATGGCTAGCACTCCACAACGTGGAGCCATGGACCCTCTTGCAGCAAAGGTCGTGGTCAAGGGGTTGGTAGCTGAAGTCTATCATCCTGCCTTCTCAGGAAGCTGAGATCTGAGGATCTGGGTTCTAAACTATCCCAGACACGAAAGGTCCCATGAGACTATTATCTCTAATTCACCACTAATCACCTGAAGTGGAAGCTGCGTGCTTGTTGCTCATGCCTGTCATCCTAGCTACTCAGGAGGATGAGATCTGAGGATCATGGTTCAAAGCTAGCCTGGGCAGGAAAGTCCTTGAAACACTTAGCTCCAATGGACCACCAGAAAACCTGAAGTGGTGCTGTTGCTCAAGTAGTAGATCACAAGACTTGAGCTGAAGAGCTCAGGGACAACACCCAGGCCCAACTCTTACAACCGACAACAACAACAACAATAAAAAAGACAGAAATAAACTAACAAAACTGAAGTAGAGGGCTGGGAATGTGCCTTAGGGATAGAGTACTTTGCATATATGAAACCTTGGCCTTGATTTCTTAGGACAACTTCACTAGAAAATGTCTGAAGTGGCTCTGTGGCTCAAGTGGGAGAGGGATATCCTTTTACAAGAGAAACTAGGTACAGTGCTCTAGGTAGTGCACTGTACTATGAGCTTAGGTGTTGTCCCTGAGCTCCTTTTGCTCAAGGGTAGTGCATTAAGCTTGACAGCCTCACTTCTGGGTTTTTCTGTGATTTAGAAATACCTGTGCCATGGACTTTCCTACATTGGCTGGATTCAAACTAATATTCTCTACATCTTAGCCTCCTGAGGAGCTGGGATTACAGTCAGCAGCCACTGGTACTTTCTTTCTTTACTTCTTCATTTTTTACTCTTGACAATCTGACTTCTTAACAGGGTCATTCCAATGGTTCGAATTTATAAGCAAAGTACACAATGCTTATTTTCTCTCCTCATCTTACCATCTGGTCACAGGTTTGAGACCAAAATTGAGAAATGAGTGTCACAGGATTTGGGAGCAAATATCCACAGGACATGCCAGTTCTGTCACTTAGCATTGAGCTGCTGTGAATTTACTGTCTCAGGATGAGAGGACTGAAAGCTGAAGCAATCCACATACTGTCTGCATTGCTCCTTTTCCCTATAAAATGATCTAATAATTATGAGTGTTTTGAGTCTACAACCTTAATATCTAGAACACACTAGTAGTATCTTCATGTTTCCTAGTACCACTCGAGATTTATACTTAGGGTTTGTGTGGAGTGGCTCCTCTGTGAATCCCTGAGGAAAGCCACTTGAAACCTCCTCAGGAGATCGTCATTTAACCTGGCCGAGCAGGAAAGTCTGTCAGACTTCAATAAACCTCCAGAGAACCAGAATTTGAGCAGTGGCCCAGAGGGTAGAGCTCCAGCTTTGAGAGAGAAAGCCTAGCAGGAGATGCAAGCCAGACCAGGCAGGAAATCCTGGGAGTTGCTTATGTCCAATTAATGACCAGATAGCTGGAAGTGGAGCTGTGGTGGTGGTAGAGCCTCAGCCTTGTGCAAAACAGCTCAGGAACACATCAGGCCCTGAGTTTAATCCCTGGGATGGCTTCAAAAAATTTCAAAAAGAGAAGGCCAAGTTTATGTATCAGTGCCCTACCTACTTATGTGTGTATTTATATTACCTCCCCGAGTGCAAACAGACCTATGCAATGCTTCTGCTTTTATTTACTGGTTTATTTTTCAGATAATCTAGTTGCTCATACTGAATCATACTCTTCATTTCAGGCCCATAGCTTTTCTCTTCTAGGGTTGCAGGCCTGTTTCCTTATATGATGCACACTGAAGCTCTCAGCAGCCTTTATTTACATTTTATTATGAGGCTAAGGCAGGAACAGTCTCTAATTAGGCAGGAGAAGAGAACATCAGGTTTCGTATAAGTAACTCCTATTCAGAAAATTAAACTTGAGAACATAAAATGGTAGCATACTTATGTAAAAACTACCATTAAAAATGATGAAGGGGCTGGGAATGTGGATTAGTGAGAGAGTGCTTGCCTAGCATGCAAGACACACTGGGTTCTATTCCTCAGGCACACATACACAGACAAAGCCAGAATTGGTGCTATGGCTCAAGAAGCAGTGTGCTAGAGACAGTGCCTAGGCCTTGAGTTCAACCCAACAACTGGCAAAGAGATAGCTAGGTAGGTAGGTAGGTAGGCAGGTAGGTAGGTAGGTAGAGAGAAAGAAGGAAAGAAAGAGCAAAAGAGCGAAAGAGCAGGAAAGACAAGAGCGAAAGAGCAGAAAGAAGAAAGAAAGAAAGAAAGAAAGAAAGAAAGACAGAAAGAAAGAAAGAAAGAAAGAAAGAAAGAAAGAAAGAAAGAAAGAAAGAAAGAAAGAAAGAAAGAAAGAAAGAAAGAAAGAAAGAAAGAAAGAAAGAAAGAAAGAAAGAGAAGAAAGAAAGAAAGAAAGAAAGAAAGAAAGAAAGAAAGAAAGAAAGAAAGAAAGAAAGAAAGAAAGAAAGAAAGAAAGGAAGAAAGAAGCAATGAAACAAAGAAATAAAGAAATAAAGTTGATAGATGAATTTGGTCTTTGACCTCAGAAGGAAAGAAAGGAACACTTCCCAGTCATGAGGCCTTCTGCAGTGTGTCAGGACACCAACATCACCTTCACCCAAACACAGAGCAGGAAGAGTGTCTCTATCCCACTTCTCAGGCAGACAAGAGCCCCAGAGTCAAGAGGGCAGAGCCAGGTTCTAACTCAGGTGCTTGGAGACAGAAGAGAAAGGGCTCTGCCTTTTCTTGGACTGGGAATTTGCATTAATGATGTGGAGAATGAAAGGAGAATGGACTGGCAGAGATAGAAGGGCCTTCAAATCTGACAGAGGAGAGTCAAAAACTCACTCCCTAAGACCAGAGAGCAGGGTTTTTCTACTCTGTTCTTTTCCTCTCCCAATTAAACTGGCTCTCTATTGGTAACCAAAGATAGCCTGAGGCTCTCTTCTTCACCTGAGGAAGGAAAGTTAATTAGTCATTGCTTGAAGCGGCTGAGAAAAGCCTGACCCTGGTGTACCTCTAACAAATATTTCAGCTTTCCCCCCCATTGCTTGCTATGCCTGGAATGAATGAAATGGTTTTGCAGCTCACTTCCCTGTTGAGTATGTACATTCTTCCTCCTAATCCTGCAGGGCTAGGTCTCTGCACCTAGCCTGGCTTTTGCAACTGTTTTCTGTCCTTCAAATACAGCGTTGCACTGGAGTTCATCCTGCTAACAGGGCTAGGGCTTGGATCCTGAGAACTTCATTTGAACCCCAGATGGGTCAATAATGTTTCTGTCCTGCTTCTATAGCTCAAGAACTCTAACAACATTTACAGTTAAAGTAGCTTCTCATCACCAAGGGAAACACAGGAAGCTCTTGAACATCTGACCTTTAAGAAGTGATCGTCAGAGTGTCATAGACTTTCCTACCCTGGCTGATTTCACCCTGTAATCCTGAGACCTCAGCCTCCTCAGTTAGGGTGACGGGCATGACCTCTTGGTTCTCTGCTAGGTTCAGAACTGTAATGACATTGACAATACAAGTCAAATGCTTTTCACAAAAGGCTTGGGGAGCATATTAAGCCTTTCAACAATGGACCTTTCAGAACCCTGTAGGACACAAGTTTATAATGCTAGAGTCTGAGAGGCTGGGCATATGGATCTGCTACACTTGAACCTTGAGCCTTGACTCCAATTCTGGTGTACATCAACGTTCATTTTCCAGAAAATCTTCTCATAATTAGCAATTAGGAAAAGTACTTTGATTATCCCTCTCTCTATTTCCAGTTTCATGTCTCAAACTGGAGCTGGGCTCTGTCCCTGAGCCCTTCAACTAAAGGTGAACATTCTACCACTTGACCCTCAGTGCCACATGGAATCTCTTGGTGGTTCATTGGAGTTAAGAGTCTAACAGGCTTTCCTTCCCTAGGCTGGCTTCAAATTGTGGTCTTCAGATCTCAGCCCCCTGAGAAGATAGGGTTCCAGGTGAGAGCCACCGGAATCTGGCCTATTGCTTTTGCCAGACCTGGGGCTTGAACTTAGGGCTGGGTACTGTCTCTGAGCTCCTTTTTCTCAAGCCTAGTACTCTACCACTTGAGCCACTCCACAGCTTCTAGCTTTTTCTGAGTATGTGGCAATGAGGATTCAAACCTGGTTTCATGCATGCTGAGCAAGCTCTCTACCACTAAGCCACATTCCCAGCACCAACCTTACAATTTTAACGTTCCACTTGTCTATCCTCAGAAAAAGGCTTCTGAATATAAATCATCTAATGAAATCCCTATAGGAAGTTGTCCAAATATAAATAAGATAAAGCTCATACTGGGGATAGACTCCAAATATGTGATGGCTATGACAAATGGCTCCATTTAATTATGTATCATGTTTCAACACTTAATAAGTATTAATGAAAAAGAGTCAGTGTCCTAAATTATTTTGTATAATTTTATATTAGATGTGCAAAACGTAATAAATAGTATGTGTATAATAGTACTAAATACAATAAACAATAAAATGAATAAAATAAAAATAAAATTAATACAAAATCAATAATAATAATCATAATATGAAATAAACATATATATGTACCTATATATCATATATTACACATGTATACAAATTTGTTTTTCCATTCCAGGACCTTAATTCAGGCCCTGGGAACTCTAGCTTGAATTTCTTTTCCTCAAAGACAGTGAGTTTCCCCTTCACAAATGGTGTAAAAGAGTTACCAGGATGGTGAACTCAATTCCCATCAATGGCAAAAATACTGGTCCCAGTTCTGAGACAGTGACTTAATATTTGTAATGGAAGCAGTTATGTTTATTCAGCTCCATAATGAACATTAAAAAATATCAGTGTAGAATTTTGTACAGCTATTCAGACATCCTTCCCTTACCCCCAAAGTGCTTCTTGAGCACTACATTATTTTTTGTATGTTTTCTATTGTAAAAATGTTGTACAGAGGGCTCACAGTTGCATTAGCAAAGTAATGAGTACATTTCCTTTGGAGCATTGTTGCTTCCTCCTTTGTTTTCCCCCTACCACCCCTTACTTCCCATCTCCACAACTACATTTTCCTGCCGAGCAGTGACTTAATTATTTATTTTTGGTTTGGCATGGGGTTTGAACTCAAGTAGTGGCAACTGTGTACATTCCCTCACATTGCTACGGATTTACCAAGACCCTGAGTTCAAATCCCAGGCTAGGAAAGAAAACTGGCAGAAATTCCAAATCAGGGAATCTTCTTTTTAAAAATTTAGTTAATTAATTAATTAATTAAAGCAACCACGGGGCTTGAACTCAGGTCGTGGCAACTCTGCCTCAGCTTTGTTCTCCCGTGCCTGGGGTGCAGTCTCGGGACCCATAACCAATCCTGGGGCTAGACCCAGAGGTCTTGCAGGAAGAAAAAAAAGTGGGACAGCACAAAAAGTGGGGAGCTGTATAGGGCTTGGTATTTTACAATTTTTTCTTGGCACGGTGACCATGTTGGGTCTGAATGACACAGTTGCAAAGTGGACCTGGCCTTCCAGTGCTGATGGCTGACAGGCTATCAGGGAAGCCATAAGTCAACAAGTCAACATAGGCCCTGGGTTCAAATCCTGGTCCTGACACCAACCATTGGCAAGAGATCACAAAAGACTCGTTCCTATGCATAAGAATACTGATTGAAAGAGTAGTTCATGCATTTGTCTAGTCTAAAATTGGATGCAATAATCCTAGGATGCTGATTGATCTTCATTAATAGTCTATTAAGCATGAAAAGAATGTTATTTCAATTATCAATATAATAAATACCTAAGATTTGGTAGGAACGTAGCAAATGTCATTTAATCATAGATAGATGGCTCTGGAACTCCATAACAATATATATTTATTTGTATACCACCCTCTCCCTATCCATGTATCACTGTTTTGGCCAAACCTGGGGCTCAATCTCAGCACCTGGGAACCACCTGTCAGCTGGGCTGGGAAGGTGGCTCAGTTTTAGAGCGCTTGCCTTGCATGCATGAGGCCCTGGGTTCGATTCCTCAGCACCACATAAGCAAAAAGAAAAAAGGGAGAAGTGGCACTGTGGCTCAAGTGGTAGAGAGCTAGTCTTGAGCTAAAGAGCTGAGGGACAGTGCCCAGGCCCAGAGTTCAGGACCCATGACCATACCCTCCCCCCTCAAAAAAAAGAGTTTCATTCTGTCGTCAGAAACCAGTCATTGCACATGTTTTCCTCTCCTCTCCTGTGAAAGTCCCGGGTCTCAACTAGGATGGAGAATGCATAGGCAAACCTATAACCTTGGGAACAGATTGTCTTCCATGTAAGCTCAGTTATAGCTGTCACCATACTCAGTAAAATACACAATACCCCCATGAATTAGAGACAAAATAAGGAGAAGAAATGCACTGAATGCAAGATGCTGTCCACACATATATGTAAACATAGACCCTATGTTTAAATTATGAATTTATGAATATCTGGCCCTCATTGGGGCTCGATGTCAGGTCCTGAGAATGGCTTATCTCCTCCCTTGCTCATAGGCTGGTGTCCTCACCTAGACCCTTTCCCCAGTTGGGACTGCAAGGCTCTGAGTTCAAATCACAACACTGCCAAAAGATGAATCCTGATGTGAGAAGCCCATCGATTCACCTATCCTGTGAAAGTCCTGAGTCTCAGCTATGATGGAGAATGCATAGGAAACCCTATAGCCATGGCAGTAGGTGTCATCCATGTAAGCACTGTCATATCTGTCACCATGCTCAGTAAAATACACAATACTTCCATGAATAAGACAGAAAATAAGTAGAAGAAGTACAACAAAGGCAAGATGCTGTCCACACATGTATGTAAATATAGATCCTGTGTTTAAATAATGAAATTATGACTACCATGGCCCACCCTGGGGATCAATGTCAGATCCTGGGAATGGCCTAACTTCTTAGTCGCTCACAGACTGGTGTGTTCACCTTGAACTATTCGCCAATTGGTCCTGCTAAGCCCTGAGTTCAGATCCCAGCACTACCAACAATTGGATAATGTTGTAAGAAGCTGAGTGTGAATTTTTTTTTTCTCTGAGAGTCCAGGGTGTCAGGCACGCTGGAGAACATGGTCTAGAAATCTAGATGCCATGTAATAGCATGTCATCAATGTAATAAACGGAATGGGTGTCATCATAGTAAAATCAACAGTAAATAAATGAAGAAAACAAAAAATAGAAGGAACAACCACACTAAATTTGTATGGACTGAACATCCATAGGTACAAATCCTGTTTTTACAATGTATATAAATAGTATCTTTTCCAGGGCTGAGGCTTGAATTTAGGCTTAGAGTACAATCCTGACTTTCTTATCTTCAAGTATGGTGAGCTTCCCCTTCTTCCACAGAGCTGCACATGTACCCAGACCCTGAGTTCAAATCCAAAGCCTGGCAGAAAAAAACGGGTTGAATTGCAAGCCAGGGAGCTAATTTCTTTTAATATTTTTTTTGGCTCAACAAGGGGCTTGAACTCAGGTCGTGGCAACTCTGCCTCAGCTTTGATCACCCAAAGCTAGGGTGCAGCCACTGGACCCACAGCTGATTCTGTGATCCTAGATCCCCACGCCTTGTGTGGGAAAAAAATGCATAGAAAAAAATGCAGCGAGATGGCTTTTTTACCTTTTCTTCCTTTGCACGATGACCTTCCTGGGTCTGAATGACACTGTTGCAAAGGTACTTCACCTTGCATTGCTAAAGGTTGGCAGACTATTTGGGAAGTCATAGACCCACGTGGCAATGTAGGCCTTGATTTTGAATCCCCCTCCTGACACCAACCAATGGCATAGGAAATAACAGTGGAATGATAACAATATTATGGTTGAATGAGTTGATTGTGAATGATGCTCCTACAAAATTAGACAGCATGATTTCAGGAAACTGATTTTATTTAATGTTTATGAAGTATTAAAAGAATACTATTGCTTACAGGAATGCAATAATTTCAGCACCCTGATTGATTTACTTAATAGTTTGTTAAGGATGAAAACAATAATATTAATTACATGGAGGCATAATAAATACCCAAGAATTGGTAGGAATGTAGTCTATCTAACTAAATATTGGATAGACATCTCTGGCACTCTGTAAATATATTTATTTATTAGTGTACTACCATCTGCATGTCAATCTATTCTTATTTTGTCAACCACTGGGGCTCGATCTCAGGCCCTGGGAACTGCCTGTCAGCTCAATTTTTTAGAATGGCATGCTGACACTCACCCATTCATGAATTGGGCCTTGGAGGCTGTCAGTTCAGATGCCAGCACTTCTAAAAAATGAATCATGGAGTAAGAAGCTGATGGTGACACGTTTTCCTTTTAAGTGAAAGTCCTGGGTGTCAGGTATGAAGTGGAATACATATGCAGAACTATATCTATGTAATCAATGTTCTATATTTCATAAAAGTCAAAAAATGAATAGTCAATACATGAATAAAAAAATAAAATGAATAATTACACTGAATGCACTATGAAGTCAACATATGTGTGTAAATATAAATCACATATTTAAAATGTACACAAATAGGATGGTTTCCAGTGGTGAGGATTGATTTCAGGCCTAAGGAACAGACTTGAATTTCTTGACTTCAAGGAGGCAAGCTTCCCCTTCCTACACAGTCCAAAAGTGTGACCCAGACAATGAGTTCACATCCCATTCCTGGAAGAAAAAATGCCACCTTTATACTATGTGATGTGAAATTTTTAGGTATTTCATTATGCCTCCATTTAATGAATGTAATTTTTAAATGCTTCATAAAGTATTCATTAAAATTGACCAGTGTACCATAATGTAATTGTGTATAATTTTATCCTGGAATCATTCAAAAACTGCCCATTCAATCATGATATACATCACATTCCATTGGTAATCATATGGATAGGAATGAGTTTCTTAGGATCTCCTGCCATTTGGAGGTGGCAGGACCAGGAATCAAACTGTGGGTTCCAGCTCCTACCAATTAAACCCGAGGATAGAGAACTCACCGATCTGTCCGAGAATATCAGCAAGACCAATGATTAGGCAGGCACCAGTGGCTCTCAGCAGTCCTCCTTCATACTTACAAGGCTGTGATGGGAGGATCATGGTCAGTCACCCTGGCAGGAAAGTTGTTAAGACCCCTGTCCAATTATGCCAACAAAACCAGAAATAGAGCTGTGTGGCTCCAGTGGTAGACGGGTAGCCTTGAGCAAAAGCAGCTCACGGACTGTGCCTAGATCCTGAGTTGAAGGTCCAAGAGTGGCAACAAACAGACATACAGAAAAATCTGTGCAGCCATCCCGCTAAAGCAGGTCACCCTCTTGTCTCCAACTGGATTGGACAGAGTTTTCTGGGAAAGGCACTGCTGTCATCTTGACTCCACCCATTCTGCCTGGATCACAGGATCCAGACCCCCATTCTTTCATTGTTCTTTCTGTCCAATGGGATACAAGAATGGTGGCCACACTCATATTCCATTCTGCCCTGTAGCACCAGGATTCCCTCTGTTGGTTGACACCACTACCAGCAGTTGAGGGAGGTAGAGGTGACTGAGTGGTGAGCAAGAGATTTGAGGCCTAGGAGCAGAGGCCTTGCTCAGCCCCACCACATGCCCGCCTGTGCCCCAGCCCTCTACCACCCGTCCCCGCGGTGCAGCATTTCAAACCTTGTGCTGCCTGCTCAGACCTGTGGTGTCTCTTGTAGGCCTCAGGCAATTGTGTAATAGTGCACCAGTGGCTGGCTTGCGGCTCTGTTCTGGTCCTGGCCACCCTGTACTTTGCTCCGGGCCTGAGTGCCCACCATGCCTCTGCCATCGCTGCTCGCCAGAGCAGCTGCCAACAGCTTCTCCCTGCAGCACATGTGAGTGGCTGCCACCCTCCCCGCGACCCTATATTCCCCTTTTCCCCCCTCCTGACCCAGACCCGCACCTCCCTGGTGCCCCACATTCTGGCCAAAATGCGTCCCAGGGTGGAGGTGGGTGTTGACCCGAGGATCCCACCCCCATCCCTAGTGGCCAGTGTCCCAGGAAAATGGGAGATGCAGGATTGGGTGAGGAGTGGGCACCACAGAGCCCCTGACTTGGAGCAGTGGGAGTCACACAGCTGCACATCTGCACTCTTCCTATCCCTGGTGGGAACCTGGTGGCTTTAGTCAGAGGGGAACAGCACCTCCATACCTGCCTTCTGGTGTCTTTTCGTGGGGGTGGAGGGTGTTGGATGCAGATGATAGAACCCCCTTGCTGTGTGAGCCCTTGTCTTCTGTGCTTGGTCACACTTTTCAACTGAAGAGGGTCCCAGAAAAGCCCAGTAGGGAGGTGAGGGTGCTGGGGGTCAGAACAGAAGGTGAATATCTGGGAGGAACACCCACAGACACACACAAACATTGCACCCGGCCTGTCTCCACCCCCCCCAGCTGTCAACAATTCTCATAGGCTGATCATATTTTCCAGCTCTGCCAGGTTCTGCTGGTGCTCCCGGGCCATCTGGTCTCCAACAAACTCAGGAGAGGCACTGCTCTGAATCTCTATGTGTGTGTGTGTGTGTGTGTGTGTGAGAGAGAGAGAGAGAGAGAGAGAGAGAGAGAGAGAGAGAGAGAGAGAGAGAGAGAGAGACAGAGAGAGACAGAGAGAGAGACAGAGTCAGAGACAGAGACAGACTGACAGAGACAGAGAAAGAGACAGAGAGACAAAGAGAGACAGAAAGACAGAGATAGACAGAGAGAGAGACAGAGAGATCATCTTTCTCCTTGTACAGCTTGACTGTACTCAGGTGAGTGATAAGTTGGCAAATTACAGGTGCTGCATGGATGAGTGTTGTCACTGATCTGGATGTGTGTGTGTGTGTGTGTGTGTGTGTGTGTGTGTGTGTGTGTGCGTGCGTGCGCATGCGTGTGTAGGAGTGGGTTGTAACAAGGAGGCTGGATGCTTTGGTAACTTCTACCTGCTATCTTTGGGGCGGGGGGGTGCATGGGTTTCACAGCTGAAGTCTGGGGGCCTGGAAGGGTGAGACGTTTGTAGGGGACTCAGCACATTTAAAGTACAAGAACAAGGGATCTCTTTTACCTGGAGCTGTGTACTCTCGGGTCTGGTAGTTGGCAGTGGGGAGCTCGGGAAGACCTGGGAGTGGCCCGCAGTGGGTGGCTTCCCAGGGGTACAGAGAGCATGGCCAACACTTAGTAAGGATAAGAGCCCTGCTAGTATGGAGCACAACAACATAGGTCAGACTCCGGGTCTTGTCATCATGATGTCTGATGGGCAAGGCCAACCCTATTTTGAATCTTGAGCTGTGATATTCAGATCACAGCCTCCTGAGTATCTAGGATTATAGGCATGAGCTTTGGGCAGTGGGCCTCTGGCTCTTAGGTATGTTAGGGATTGACCTCAAGGCCTTAGGCTTGCAAGTCAGGTCTTCTACCATGCAAGACAAGCTTTTCTGTCTTGGGTATTTCTGAGATGAAGACTTAATATATGCTAAGGCTGGGCTGGATTGCGGTCCTCCTATCTGTGACATGTGTGTGCCAGCAGGCCCTGTCTTCAGTAGTTGGGATGGTAGACATGTGGTGCTACACTCAGTCATTGGTTTAGATGGATTGTCGCAAATTCAGTCCATGGCAGCCGATTCTTAACCACAGGTTAAGCTCTGGGTTGGGCCCCCACCATTGGATTTCAATCTCCTCATGGGACAGTTGTGAGGAAACAAGGGATTAATACAGAGAGATCGCTGGAGCACGGCCAGGCACAGAGGGAGCAGCCCTCAGATACGGTTCTCAGCAGTTCTGTGAGCATATGACAGAAAGATACCCGGAAAGAGCTCAAATGGTGTGTGTTAATGGTGAGACAGGCATGGGATTATGAACAAAACATGGGTCTCTTTCATTATGACCCTATCACTATGAGGAAGTGGATCCTTCACTTTGTTCAGTTTTGCAGATGTGGAAACTGAGGCACAGAGAAGCTGGGTGACTTACATGACTCCCACCTGACAGGAAGCTCAGCCTGACTTGCTGAGGCAGGTTCCCTAGGACAATGGGTGCTATTCACCACACTTCTTGTGGTAGGAAGTCCACTTCTTTTCAGTCGTGGGGCTTGAACTAAGAGCCTGGGTGCTGTCCCCGAGCTCCTCAACACAAGGCTAGCACTCTACCACTTGAGTCACAAGGCCACTTCCAATTTTCTTGTGGTTCTTTGGAGATAAGAGTCTCACAGTCGTTCCTGCCCGAGTTGGCTATGAACCATGATCCTCATATCTCAGCCTCCTGTGTACTTAGGGTTATAGGCCTGAACCAATGGCACCTGCCTTAAGTGTATTTCTGAACTTCTTTCTCTTTTTCTCTCTCAGGAACTGATTGAATAGGTGCTGGAGGAGGTGGCGCAGTGTCCCCATGTGGCTGGAACCAAGGTGGTCCTCTCATTCTGGAGGTGGGCTGTGGGTCAGGAGCTGTCTCGCTCAGTCTGTTGTATGAGCTCCATGAGGTAAGCCCCTCTGTGCCTGGTTAGACCATGACAGTTATTCATTGTCCATCTAGCCTTACTTGACACAGTATTGTGTTCAATGTCCTTTTCTAGCAAAAATTTCTGGCCAAAATTATGATACATAGTTACAGAATGAAAATGTAATGCCATCCTAAGAAAGTCATTTAGGGCTCTGGGATTGTGGCTTCATGGTATGGTGATTGCTTAGCATGCCTGAAACCCTGGGTTCAATACTTCAGTACCACATAAACAGAAAAAGAAACACTGGAAATGGTGCTGTGCATCAAGTGGTAGAGGATTAGCCTTGAGAAAAAAAAATCTGAGGAATAATTCCCTATCCCTGAGTTTAAGCCCCACTACTGACAAAACAACAACAACAACAACAGCAACAAATATTTACCTAGTAAATGCAAAATAAAGAACCTATACTTGGAACATATAATTACTCCTTCCATAATGATACCTGACAATAGTCCCTAATTCATGTACTTTACCTATATTAGGATAATGTGTTGAAAAAAAGTTTTCTTTATAAGGTCATGGCAATTAACGCCAAGAATGTGCTTAGATGTCACATGAAGATTAACTCTGGAAATTCAAAGATTCCAGGCTTTTGAGTGACCACTGCTAATCAAAATGAGAAGGGTAGTCTAAGTGAGATTTGGAAACCTGTTTGGCCAGTCATGGCACCAAGAAAGCAGAGGCTAATTAATAGTTGTGACAGAAGAGAAGGAATAACTCCAGATGGAAGGAATAAATGATAGTAACTATGGTATAACAGAAACCGTTCTAGGGAACCATTTTTGGTTATTGAAGAACTAGTTAGCAACTAGGCTTATTCCTCTTTGCCTTTAGCATTCTAAATCTCTTAGGCTAATTCTTAATCTGTGTGATAAATGTATCTCCTTCTATGCTGTTCTTTCATACCTGATATCCTTTGCTGTCTAAAAACCTCTTTCCGTATTTCTCTATGAACATTTCCTGATACTGAGTACACCTACACAGATGGAAGAGAATGCTAATGTAAGGGTCCCATAGCTCATGAGTCATTAATGTAACAACATGGAAAAGTAGGACATATTTATTGCTACCTCAATTAATCTGAAAGGCTGCAATGTCACATACTTTGGTTCAGATTTCCATTCTTTGTATTTTGTCTTTTGTCTAGTGTCATTAACTGCACTAAACACAAATATGAGCCGGGTGCTGGTGGCTCATGCCTGTAATCCTAGCTATTCAGGAAGTTGAGACCAGAGGATTGTGGTTAAAACCAGCCTAGTCAGGAACGTCCATGAAATCCTTATCTGCATTAAACCACCAGAAACCCAGAAGTGATGCTGTAGCTAATGTGGTAGAGCGCTCAACTTGAGTTGAAGATCTGAAGGACAGTGCCCAGGATCAGAGTTCAAGCCCCACAACTAACAAAAAGTGCAAATATGACTTTAAGTTTCCCCAAAAGGAATGATGAAGTAAATATTAATCTTTCCAAGCAGCGATAATAATTCCAAAATGATTCAGTGCACCTACTTTTGCGAGTTACTTAAGTTATGTCTTCTTTGCTGAACATATTCTCTTCTTTTAAAAATTGTGAAATATTAGCTTAATAATAATCTTCATCTAATATTTCTTAGTTCGAAAGAGAAGTCCATTTTACTATCTTAGTTCAAAGCCAACCCAGGAGGCAGAGTCTGTAATTAAACACCGAAAAAGCTATAAGTGGAGTTCTGGCTCAAGCAGTAGAGTACCAGCTTTGGAGGCAGGTGGGCAGGAAAGATAACTGTAGAGAGACAGGGTCCAGCCTCTGAGTTCAAGCTCCAGAACCAGCACAAACTAAACAAACAAGCAAACAAAACAAACCCCAAGTATTTCTTTGAAGGAGTACTGGTCTGAGGAGAGGCTCCTTTTGCTGATCATACTCACTGGATCCTGCTTTTTTGAAATCCTTCTTGCTATTGAAAACTCAGGACCAGACGAAAGGAATTGATAACTGACTGCTGCAACAAGAGAATCATCTCAGGAGTGAAACATCCATTTATAAGACACTTTAAACCTCCATATTTTGGTTTCTTTGCAGTATAACACTTTTTTTTGAGGGGAGGTCCAGTCATAGGGCCTGAACTCTGGGCCTGGGCGCTGTCCCTCAAGTCTTCAGCTCAAGGCTAGTGCTCTATCACTTGAGCCACAGTGCCACTTCCAGTATTATGGTATTTATTGGAAAAAAAGTGTCTCCAGGACTTTCCTACCTGGGATGGCTTTGAACCCCTGTCCTCAGATCTCACCAGCACTTGGCTTACGATCACATTTCTAGCAGTGTACACTCAGGATATGTAATGTGTATGTTCATCTATCTTTATATGAATTCTTGAGTTAAAAATCTGGGCTACAGCTTACACTTTACACTCACAAAAATATTTGTAGTTTAAAAGTTGATACTCCTGGAAAAATAAAACCTAAGTATGTAAAGGAGTCTGGGAAGTTCATTTTGCATCCAGCCTGGGCAGAACAGGCTTTGAGACACTACCTATAATTAACCAGCCAAAAGCTGGCATATCAGTCATGATCAAGATTGCTGAATAAGAGCTTGAGACTTTTGCATACATACATACAAACATACACAGACACACATAGGCACTTATATGTGCACACACAAATACAAAATGAAACTATTCTCACAATATGTAGAAAAGTTAGAAAACAATAGAAAATAACTCCTGAGTAAGACTAGAATTAAGTGATAATTTTTAATATTAGAAAGCCCTCAAATGCACTATCTTCAAAAAAGTTGAGAATATTACATAGGTAGGGACCAGAGATAGTAAGAGAGTCAAGTAATCATTATTAATGGGATCAGATCCATGGAGGAAGGAATCAGAGACCCCTGCAGGTACATCTGAAAATGTTCATATCCTGTGTCAAATGTAAGAACATCTTTGAAAATAATACATAAACAGTCTGAGCAGTCAGTCTAGTGGATAAGATCATAAGAGAAGTTTAGAATTGCTAGTCTGTTTCTAGATTAAATAAACCAACAAACTATGGCAGAGCAATGTGATACAAGCTTGGAATTCTAGCACTCAGACTAAAACAGGAGTTTAGAGAGTGGAATTACATATCGATACCTTCCCTGGACGAGGTAGTATAATTTTGTCTCACAGCAGTTAAAAGATGTTTTTGTGAAATTAATGTGATACATTTTGTTGGTGTTGGTGTTGTTGTTGTTGTTTGCAAGACATAGGCATTGTCCCTAAGCCTTTTTCTGCTCAAGGACAGTACACTACAACTGGAGGCCCAGAGCTAATTTATGTTTTTAAGAATCTAACAAGTACTTTTCTGTCTGGGCTAGTTTCAAACAGAATTTGAAGATCTCATTACACAGAATAGGTTGAATTATAATAGTGAGTCACTGCCACTTGTTTTGATGTATTTTTTAATTTCAATTATGTTTTAAGATTTTTGTTTCACCATAGTGTATATCTTTCTACAAGTAAATTTAGACATATGTATATATTTCTGATGACAAATAATCTCTAAAAATGTATGTCACTCGAAACATAACATATAAATATATATGCATATATGTGTGTATATGTATATATATATATATATATATATATATATATATATATCTGAAGACAGACTCCCTCTAAAATTTTTTCTACTGTTTTTGACCTTTTTCATTTCAAAGATATACAGTCTATTTTTCGAAAAGTTTCCTAGCATAAAATAATTAATATTTCAATAGAAAGTAGAGTTTATTACCTTCAAGGGAATTTTAGATATACACATGATATTGTAATAATATTTACAGTATATTACTTGAAAAAGTTCTGTCCAAACTCTTAAATATTTTTGTGTAGTGAGGGGGAAAGAGGAAGTTAATTTATACTGGTTAGGAATTTGCAATGCTTCAAAAATATATTCCATAATTTGTTATCAGCACATAGTCAAGCTACCTGATATGGTTTAGTTTTTTTTTGTTTCTTTATTTGTTCAAAATTTTAATACGGATGTATGCACAGTGGTAACATTAAAATTATTAATTAAAAGAAAAATAATCGCAAAATCATAGACACATCTCAGACTTCCAATGATTAGCACTATGATGCTAATAATAATTTTGTTGAAGATGATGATGATGACCACAGTGTAGCCTGATAATGACAATGTTGTGATTGAAAAGGAAAAAAAAAACTTTAGACATCTTTGAAGGTAGATTTCCCACACTGAATACATAGTTATAAACAGTGTTGGATTACATACAAAAAGAATAACAAGAGGAGAGTTTCAATATCAATAAATAAAATCACAGAAGCAGATACAGACAGTAAAAAAACACTAACGTTATTCCTGGAGTTTCTGTAATGTGTACTCACTTTTCTTGGTGGTATTTTTTTCTAATAAATAAAATTGTTTATTTCCACATTTTGATGGACTAAGCTATAGTTTTCAACTAAGTGTGATTAGTTCAAATAATATTCTCATATAGATAGTATTCAAACCAATGTTTCCAATGATATATTGAGTATGTTCTTCAGTACAGCTGTAAACACATGACCCAATTTACATAATACCACTTACATATCTGTAGTTACCATAAAAGGACACAGGCCCTAGAGCCCGTAGTTAAAATTTATTTTTATTTCTGCATGAAACTATTTGTGAATTTATACCAACAAATTGAATTTGACTCTTTATTTATAAGCTAAGGTGGAAAATGTAAGGACTCTTCACTTATCTTTTTTCTTGCTCCAGAAGTCAAGAAATATATTCTTCAATATTTCTGGTAGATTACCTCCATTTACAGATGAGAAATGTAAGGCCAACAGTCAATATAATGAGTAAATAATGATACTGGAATTTGTATCTGAGCTCTTCACTCTGTGTGCTTACAAGGAGAATAACTTGGTGATTGAGAGGACCAATATGAAAAGACTATGTGGAAAAATCATACCTTGTAAACGGTTGTTTTAGGACTAGGGGATCAGTAATGAGTATTTGAAACAGGCCGGTGTCAGGAGCATAAAAGGGAGTACATAGAAATTGTATTAGTGACAGAAACAGAAAATCTTGATCATTCATCTTATCTAATGGCAGGGAGTAGAAGGGTAAGAAGAAATCTAAAGTGCATCCACATCTCTGGCTAGCATTTGTGTTAATTATATTCTTGGTGATAAGGACTACAAGTGGAAATGATAGATTTAGAGGAAAAAACTCTCAGAAAATTCTAAAGTTTATGTTAAACAGATGCAAAGATAGGTCTGTTTAGATATCATCAAAATATCCACGACCATGAATATGAATAAATAATAAAATCAGGGGTATTATTAAAGGGAAGAGGAAAAGGAAAATTCTGACACATGTGTGAGCAATGTGAGCAACAGTGTAGACAAGATTAGAAGAAAGAGATAAATAAGGAACCAAAAAAGTAATAAACACAGATTTACAGAAGTAAAGGAAGGAAAGAATTTGCAGGAATGTATTGAAGGAAATATGCTATTTGGATTTGAAAAGTAAAGGACATAGACAAGTTCAAAAAGAACAGTGTTTTGGTGAAAGTCATATTGATAAAATTTTGAGATATGAATGTGAAGACATGAAATTCTGGATCCATGAATTCAACAGATCCTGTTGATTTTAAATGCAGGCAACAAATGCTTTTATCCTGACCTTAGAAGAATTATACAGATATAACTCTCATTAACTACTTAGAGGTATTCTGTGAATATTTTTGAAGACTTTGTTTAGCCAGGTGAATAAAGATTGAACTACAGCACAGGCAAGCCTAATTTGTGTTACAGTTCCAAGGAGTGACCCATGTATCCACACCAGTTTGGGATTTTATTGAAATGTTTTTAGATGTGTTTGGATATCTTATCAGCCTAGTCATTATAAATGTAGGACAATAGCACCAAATATTAGGTTAACATACAGCTTTACTGATGTGACTGAAGACTCCTCGAATTGATTCTTCTTTAGAATAAAAAATACCTCAATAGCCATTGACAAATCATAACTGTCATATACTCTACTTAAATCTAATTTTTTGTTAGGAATATCTCCATGCTGTAATAACCCTGTCAATCAACCTGCCACAAATTCTTATATGTAGGAAGTGATCTTATAAACTTCAAGTTTTTATTGAATGGAAGAGTTCAGACATTACCCTCACCATTAGGATTAAATGCCTAAAAAGATTAGACATTTTGTGTTAATGCCTTTCTTTTATTTTTTCATATACATTGGCAAGTGGGGAAGGATTCTGATGTAACAATGATAAAATTTTGACTTGTATAAGCGCAGCATCTAGGATCTAGTGTTAATTCAGATACTTACTAATTAGCTCCATATTTTGTAGATATTTATATTTCTCCTGGGAAAATTAATGAGCTCCAAGAAAATGCCCCTAAGGAGCCTTTCAATTCCAATATCACTGTTTGTCTCATCCTCGAATGTGGGCATAGGGTTATACTGTGGAACTTTTCTCCTCAGAGAGTGAGTACTACCCTATTGCTTAACATGGACAAAGTACCTTGATAAATAGACTGGGTGTGTGCAAACAAGAACTGGTAGTTGAACAATGTTCTTAGCAGTTTGTAAAGATGAAATGGAAATAGAGCAACCATGATCTCAAAAGGAATGTGCAAAGAAGACAAAGGCAAATAGTAGAATGTGCCAAGGAAATGCTGAAGTATAATTTCATGTGCTCAGGTGTGAAGATGTGTTCAAAGTACTGCTTCAGAGAATGTAGTTGAATATCATGGGGGAAAAACTGTTTTAAACTATTCTGGGATAATTGTACAAGTAGAAGCCCCTAACTCTGTCTGTAATCAGTCACAACATCATTAAATTAGAGACTATTTTCCAAGTGCAACGTGAGAAAAAGAGGGCTCATCACAGTTAGTGTTCAGGTTGAAGTAATGGAAATCACATAAGTTTTCTTATAAATCTTCATTTATTTTTGGAGCATTAAAGTAGGGAAAAGCCAAGTAAATATATTGCATGTTCCTAAATTAAATGGGATGTATCATTGTTCTCTCTTTTAACTTGGAAGTTGTAGATTATATCTTTTCATACTCTAACTTGGGACAGTGATTTGCTCTCAGTTATTTCTTCTCTTCCCCTTCTTTTGCCCATCCGCTCACATAATTTTTATTTAAAGAGACATACTTGAGCTTGCATTTCTAAATTCTTCAAAATTATCTAAATTTCTTCATACTTCTGGCAGCCTCTTAAATCTTTCTCAAGGAAATATTTTGTCACTACCATTTTTATCCTATATGATATCTTCCTGCCTAATTCAGTACAAAATATACATTAGACTCATCCAGATATCTCAACACTTGTACCAACATAAAATACTATCTTACTTAGAAATTATGATTTTAGGGGCTGGGAAGGTGGCTCAGTGGTAGAGCGCTTGCCTTGCATGCTCGAGGCCCTGGGTTCGATTCCTCAGCACCACATAAGCAAAAAGAAAAAAGCCGGAAGTGGTTCTGTGGCTCAACTGGTAGAGTGCTAGCTTTGAGCTGAAGAGCTGAAGGACAGCACCCAGGCCGAGAGTTCAGGCCCCACGACTGGACCCTCCCCCCAAAAAAAAGAAATTATGATTTTAGTATATCTGGGGAGGTGGCGTCTGTCATTTTTGAATGACCCTAAGTGATACTTACATGAAATCATGTTTTAAACCAATATGCCACTCAGAAGATGAATGAATCAATAAAATCGATGAAATCGATATTACACACACACACACACACACACACACACACGGTGCAATTTTATGCTTCTAATTTATAAGGAAATGGAAAGACTTAAAAAAATCCTACTAAGTAAAATAAGTAAGACACAAAGAAACAGATTCCATGTAGGAAATGTCTAGGATGGTCCTAGCAGATGAGCAGAATGGCTGAAGAGCTATGTATATATGACCATATAAGTGGATGCTGAGCAAAATGAACTAGACATTGAAACAGAGGTTTTCCTTTGTGGTTGTTGTTTTTAATGTACTATGTGATTTCTTTTTTCTTTTGTGTTTTCACCTGTGGTTTATCCCCTGATGCCTATGATTTCAGTATCTTGTGTGTTGTATACATATTTATCTTACTTTGGCAAGGAAAGAGTAACAACAAAATGGTGACACAAAGGACAAAGGAAAACCAATACAATAGCAATACTCACAAGACAACATGTTGGAAATTTACAACTTGTGAGGGGTATCGTGAATGAAAAGTGTGAGAAAAATGAGGGAGGGGGTAAAAAGTTCGACATGTTATGTATTCACTACAGTACAATTACTGAAACGCCTTCTATATATTAAATTGACAATTAAATTAAATTTAAAAATAAGCTACATAAAATATAATTTCACTGTATTGGTATAGTAAATATTATTCTATGTATATTACCTTTAAAAAATGAACAATATTTGGCTTCTAATTTGAATTAATTGCTCCTTTCTTTATCAGATGGTCATCAACTGGAATGTTATCAACCTATACAAAATTTTCAGAATATACTTGCCATTATTTTGAAAAAACATTATGTTAGTATTGTCTCATACTAAATAGAAAATCGTTCAATTCTCTGGAAACTCCTAACTTTTAAAACTGAATTTTTGTTCAGAGGAGAGAATATATGTTTTCTTCAAAATTCCTATGACTGCTAACTACTCATTTTCAAATTCTGAACATGCCATACCAGAGACATTTAAAACAGTGCCTATATGCATTTTATTTAATTCTGCAATAGATGCAGTTTCTAATGAGGAGTTACATAATTAAAGGTCAAAAGAAAAACTAGCCACATTCTGGTAGAAGATAAAACTATGAAGTGTCTATAATAATTAATTCCTTTAGAGTAAAAATTTGTTCATCAGAGTAAGCTATTATTTCTATGACAATCAATCCCAACATTTTATGCATTGAAGTCATTCTAGCCCAACATTTTCCAACTTGTAAGGTGCACCTTAAAATTCCCTAAATTCACAGCATGACTAGCTTAACACTATTGTGAAAAAAATTCTACACTTCTACTAATGTAATGCCCTTTCTATTGTTCTAAGAACACTGCACTAAACTTTGCTGCATCATTTTCCCCCAAGTGGTATTCTTGAGATCAGAAAATTTGCAAATATTCTTTATACTTATCTTTTTATCTATAATAGATATTCAGGAGGCTAAGATCTGAATATTATGGTTCAAAGCACAACCAGGCAGGAAGATTTCTTAGATTCTTATCTCCAATAAACTGCTCAGGAAAAGCCAGATACAAGTAGCACTGAGGTTCAAGTGGTAGATCAGTAATCTTGACCAAAAACAGGCTCAGGGACAGTGCCCAGCCCCAGAGGTCAAGCCCTAGGACAAACAAAACAACAAAAACAAAATGAAAAAAAAAAAAACCCGAAACCTAGCATATTTCTCATTGTATACAGAGGTACGTAATTGATGAAATTTCTACGAACTTTACAACTTTGTGTGGGGGGAAAGGAGAAGATTGGGTGGGGGGCGGGGGAGGAAGGGAAGTGATGGGAAGGGAAAACAAAGGAGGAGGCTACAATGCTTGATAAGAAATGTACTCATGATCTTGCCCATGTAATTGTAACCCCTCTGTACGGTATTTTCACAATAAAAAAAGAAATTTCTTCCTGTGTTATGTATAGTTAGAAGAAAAAAGATGTCTCACAATAACTCTCTTCATACCATGTTACACCAAAATCTCAAAATATTGCTCTTTTTGTAAATTTATAAATTACTATCACTCATTTGTTGACAACTCTTTCTAGATTATTCATATTATCATGTTATACATGAACTGTTGGAATTATCTATTAACTAAGTCCTAATTATAACTCTCTTGAAAGAATATTCTAGACAAATAGAATGCCAGAATCATTTGTGAATTTGTAAATTAAAACTTCTACTTAAAATGAATTTTGTAATATTCTGTAGAATATGAAATTACAAACAAAATATTTATTTTGAATCTAAATTCTCATTTAGCCAGGTCTACAATGTCGTACATTAGATATCTTTTCTATTTCTCCAGGCTTAAGCTTTTGTAATCCTTCATCATTTCTTTGGAATCCAACAGAATGATGCTTACTTTTTCAAATTTTTGGTTCGGAGTCATTAGCTATTTTGCATCTAGGAATATTCTGTAATGAAGAGAGCATGTACAACATGACTGAGGATGATATATGAGTTGCATTTCAATAGGAAACTTGACTTCTCAAAAACATAATCACAAAATTACCCCAAACTTCCAACTGTGAATTCCTTTCTTGTCCTTTGGTTTGTTTTATTGAGCAAAATTATAGTACCTAGCCCAAGGAAGGTATCACTATGCAATCCACTCTCTAATCTCCAGTCCTAATCTGAGTGCTAGAATTTCAGGTTTGTATCACATTGCCCTGCCATAGGTTGTTGGTTTATTTAATCTAGAATACTAGTAATTCTGAACTTCTCCGATGATCTTATCCTCTAGACTGACTGCTCAAACTGTTGATATACAATTTTCAAAAATGTCCTAACATTTGACATAGGATATGAACATTTTCAGATGCTCCTGCAGGTGTCTCTGATTCCTTCCTCCATGGATCTGATCCCTTTTTTAATGATTACTTGACTCTCTTACTATCTCTGGTCCCTACCTATGTAATATTCTCAAGCTTTTGGGGGGAAAGTTCACTTGAATACTTTCTAATATTAAAAATTATCACTTGATACTAGTCTTACTCAGGACATATTTTCTATTATTTTCTAACTTTTCTACATATTCTGAGAGTTGTTTCATATGTGTGTTTGTTCATATAAGTGCTTCTGTGTGTATGTGAATGTTTGTATGTATGTATGCAAAAACCTCAACCTCTTATTCAGCAATCTTGCTCATAACTAGTATTACATCACTTGAGCCATTTTTCCAATGCAACTTTTGGCTGGTTAATTATAGGTATTGTTGCAAAGACTATTCTGCCCAGGCTGGATGCAAACTGAATTTCCCAGGCTCTTTTACATTCTTAGTTTTTATTTTTTCCATGAGTATCAAGTTTTAAACTAGAAATACTTTGTTCATGTAAAGTCTAAGCTGTAGCCCAGATTTTTAACTCAAGAATTCATATAAAGATAGATGAATATACACATTACATATCCCGAGTTTACACTCCTAGAAATGTGATCTTGAGCTGGGTACTGGTGGCTCATGCCTATAATCCTCTCAGGAGGCTGAGATCTGAGGATTGCAGTTCAAATGCAGCACAAGTAGGAATGTTTTCTGAGGCACTTATCTCTAATTAACCACCAGAAAAAGGAATTGACACTGTGGCTCAAGTGGTAGAGCTCTAGCCATGAGTTGAAGAGTGGAGGGACATCACCCAGGCCCAGAATTCAAGACCTATAACCATCAAAGAAATAAAGAAAAAGAAATGTGATCTTAGCCACCAGTTCATTGCTAGTATAATTCCTGCTCTGTCAACATAGCCTGTTTTTTCAATTAAGTCCATGCTCTTATATCTGATTTCTTTGGAACCAGAATAATTCTTCCCTTCTACTTTTTACAAATTTGCATGATTAGCTACCATGATTTAGATTAAGTAGAAAACAAGAGTGGTCTCATCATTCATGTTCCACTTAGTAATAATGCTCTCTATATCCCATAGATCTACATACTGGAATGGCTTTAATGTTTCAAAGTTTTCTTATTTGCAGAGTCTTCTGTAGTGTATTGAACCATTATACTTAAGCAAAAACTTCTTTTTCTTCTATTATTCCTATTGTTTCTCCTAATGTTAACTTATGTGCACTTGGGAAATAATGCACAACACACACACTCACAAAAATATGTTTCTGAGAACCTTCCCACGTAAAATTGGTCTTAATTAAAGTGCACATAGGAAATTTGAACTTAAACTACTCCACGATGTTTTTTTCATGTTTTTTTTTTATTATAAAATGGTGTAAACAGGGGTTAGAGTTACATAAGTAAATAAATGAGTACTATATCTATCAAGCTCTGTTACCTCCTCTTTTGTTTTTCACCTTCCATTCCTTTCCTCCCCACCGCCCCAACTCCCTTCTCCCCTGCTCAAGTTGTAAAGTTCATTTTCTACATAGTGCCTTGTACAACTCATTGTTACAATGGGTCATACTGTATTCTTTTTTCACCTTTTTGTTATTTCCCCTCCTCTCCCATTAGAAAAATGTATATGCAAGATGTAGGTCGCCGACATCAAATATAGTGAAAACAGGGTTATACCATGGAGGAAGAAAAAAATCACATAGTAGATGTTAGATACATTAAAAACAATAGCAAGAACGAAAAAGCAAGTTGTGTCCATATCTTGGGGTACATTTCACTTAACATCATCTTATACAGCCATGTGTACATGGATAATGTTTTATAAAACATTTAAATTACATATTTTCTCATTACGAATTTATCTCTGAAATACGTTACCTCATGTCCAAAGATGTGCTTGTGCTATTTAAATGAAGCCAGAAAATATTCATTTTACCTGGGGCATTATCACAGATTGTTACAGGAAGTATGTGGAAGGAACTGTTACTGCAAGTGGAAACTGATCCCAAGAGAGGAATTGAACATAGAGAAATGACAAACTTCAAGTTAATTTGTGCTGTCCTTTTTTACTATACAAGAAAATAATCCAAGGCCTGAAGGAAACTCTGTCCCTGATCTTTTGTAGTGTGTCCTTTACTCATATAAAACTTGTTTGTAAACTTCCAGTTGAGAGTATAACAAAAGGAAACAATATGCCATTTATAGGCAAGCATAGAATAAAAGAAATTAACTTTATTTTAAAAGTGTCCTATTGCAAAGAAAGAAAGACATGCAGGTTTTAAAGTGTCCTATGCACGGATATTTCTCTCTTGAGATGGTTCTCCTATTGCAGGAGTCAGTTATCCATTTCTTTAGTCTGGTCCTGAGTTCTCCATAGCAATAAGGATTCCAAAAATCAGGATCCAGAGAGCATGATCATCAAAAGGAGCCTCTTCTCAAACCAGTGCTTTAAGGATGGTCCCAAAGATATATGTGGGTTTTTTCATTTTCTTGTTTGTTTGTTTAGTTTGTGCTGGTTCTGGGGCTTGAATACAGAGGGTGGACACTGTCCCTGTACATTTGTCTTTCCTGCACACCTGTACCCTAACTTAGTACTCTACTCTTTGAGCCAAAACTCCACTTCTGGTTTTTTTAGTGTTTAATTACAGATAAGAGTTTAACAGACTCTCCTGCCTGGGTTGACTTTGAACTGAGACAGTAAGAAAGCCAAGTGACATCAACTGTATGGACTTCTCTTTTGAAACAAGAAATATAATAAAGCTAATATTTGACAATTTTTAAAAGAAGAGAATATGTCCAGCAAAGAAGCCATAACTTAAATAACTCAGCAAAAGTAGGTGCACTGAATCAGTTTGTAATTATTTTTTCTGTTTGGGAAGATTACTATTGACTTCGTTGTTCCTTTTGGGAATACTCAAAGTCCTATTTGCAGTTTTTTTGTTGATCATGGGGCTTTAACTCTGATCCTGGGCTCTGTCCCTCAGCTCTTCAGCTCAAATTGAGCGCTCTGCCACTTTAGGTACAGCACCACTTCGGGATTTCTGGTGGTTAATTAAAGATAAGGGTCTCATGGACTTTCCTGACTAGGCTGGCTTTGAACCACAATCCTCTAGTCTCATATTCCTGAGTAGCTAGGATTACAGGTTTGAGCCACCAGCTTCCAGCTTATATTTGCATTGATGTGCACTTAATGACACTATGTAGACAAAGAATCGATTTTTCAATCAATGATGACATTGCAGCTTTTCAGAAAAATTGAGGTAGCAATAAATATATCCTCCTTTACCATGTTGTTACATTAATGACTCATGTGTTTTGGGACTCTTACATTAGCATCCTCTGCTGTCTGTGTATGTGGACTTTCTATCAGAAATTGTTGATAGAGAAATAAAAAAGACTAAGATTTTTAGAAAGCAAAGGAAGTAAGATATGAAAGAATAACATAGAAGGATATACAATTTATCACACAGAGATTAAGAACTAGCCTAAGTGACTAGAATGCTAAAGGCAATGAGGAATAAGCATAGTTGATAACTAGTTATTCAATAACCAAAAATGGTTCCCTAGAACAGTTTGTGGTATAACTTAGTTAATATTATCATTTATTCTTTCCATGGGGAGTTATTGCTTCTCTTTTGTCAAAGCTATTAATTATCCTATGCCTTTTTGATGCCGTTACTTACCAAAAAGTTTTCCAAATCTCACATAGACTACCCTTCTAATTGTGATTAGAAGTGACCACTCAAAATCCTGGAATCTTTGAATTTCTAGGATTAATCTTCACCTGATATCTAATCACATTCTTGGCATTAGTTGCCATGACCTGTTAACAGAACATTTTTTTTGTTTGTTTGGTTTTGTTTTTTGGGGGTCCAGTTGTGGAGCCTCAAATCTGGGCCTAGGCGTTGTCTCTCAGTTCTTCAGCTCATGGCTAGTGCGCTACTACTTTTGCCACAGTGACACTTCCGACTGTTTTCTTTTTGCTTATGTGGTGCTGAGGAATTGAACCCAGGGCCTCATGCGTGCAAGGCAAGCGCTCTACTGCTGAGGAACCTTCCCTGCCCTTTTTAAAAAAATACTATTCTAATATAGATAAAAGAAATGAATTACAGACTATTGCTAGGTATCAGTTGGAATGAGCAATTTTATATTCCAAATATGGGTTATTTGTTTTTCATTTACTAGCTAAATGACTTTTTTGACAGTCTTGGGGCTTGAACTGAGGTACAAGGAACTGTTCCTGAGCTTTTTTTTTTTTTTTCTGAATGCTAACACTTTACCACTTGAGGCACAGCTCAATTTTCAGTGTTTTCTTTTTTCTATTTATGTGGGACTGAGGAATTAAACCTAGGGTTTGATTCATGCTAAGCAATAACTGTTCCATTTAGCCACATTCCCAAAGCCCTAAATAACTTTCTTACTTTTTTATATTAATACGTTTTCTTATTGTGAATATACCGTACAAAGGGGTTACAATTACATGAGCAAGGTAAAGAGTACATTTCTTAGCAAGCATTGTTGCCTCCTCCTTCCCCTTACCATTCCTGCCCACTGATTCTCCATCCTTCCACCGCCAAAGTTGTAAAGTTCGTTTTTCAACATAATGTTTTATATATCTCATTGTCACAATGGGACTTGGTTAAGATGACATTATTTTTTCATTCCATTGCTATGTATTATAATTTAGGCCAGGTGGTAGAAAAGGAAGTGGAAAACAATACTAAGTCCAGTAAAGCTGACATTCTTATCACATCACTAAGGAAGTACAGTGTTAAGACCTGCTGGACTCATAAGGCTGTTGCATGTGACATTATTATGTAAACCATTATTGACCATCATCTCCGACATCCCTAATATTCTGCTTCCACTTTCAAGGTCACGAGCCAAATATCTAAGTCTTTTTATTGATAGGGTGTGTTTCCTACTAAGGAAGAGGAGGATGTGGAAGGTGATGGTGGAAAAATATGTATATTGGCTCCCTGTCCACATTTTTTTGCATTTTTAAAAAGTGCTACTGATGAACTCCCACTTACATCTAATTGACTATACTGTCTGCACAAGATTCAGATAAATGATGACATTTATTGTGGTGGATAATCACATATATTAACAAAATCCATTTCTGGAAAAAAAAAGATACTAGGTAAGAAAGTATAAAGTATTGTCTATAAAATGGTTTCTTTTCTTGGAGAACAAAAGGTAGAATTGAAATACTTACTCCAACTTTCTTTGAGATTTTATGCTGTCTCAGGATCAAATGTTCTCTAATTCCTGTAACATCCAAGCATAAAAGACATGATTTGAAGATCTCAGTAATTTTAGAAACAAAGGAACATAATAGCTTCCTTCCTGCAGAGACTTGTGATAGCAAGTATGATGGATTGTAGTGTAGCTCTCTTTTTTTTTCCCTCTTTATAACAAGTGTTGCATATCTGGGCATTTTACTGTATGTCCTGCATCAGCTTCCTGTAGATGAAATTTACCTCTACTCTGCAATGTCAAGATGGGTCATGTTACTTACTTCAGTTTACAAAAATGAAACAGAAGTGATGAAAGACTATTTCTAGGGGAAGATTTCTGTCTCTTTGTGTTTAATAGCTGACTTGTTTTCCCTTAGCTATAAAAATAGAATATTTTCAGAAGGAGTCTTCTTTCAACTTATATACTGGAAGAATATAACATGTGAAATTGAGGCAAAACTCAAATACAGCCTCATACATATAACGCAGGCAGAATTAAGCTAATATTAGAATATGATTGTAAGATGTTAGTTTCCTACCATTCTTGTATACCTTTATGATAGTTGACTATAGCACGTCAGAATCTAACCAATACTAAACAAGAACTAAGCAAATATATAACATTTCCTGTTCGAAATTATTACAATTTTTATAAATAAGGATTCTCCATGTGATCACTTATGAGGTTATTTTTTTTCTATAGATGGGGCTAATCACTCTAAACCATTGTATATAATATCCACAATCATTATCCAGACCTTGTGATTGAGATGAGGAAGAACAAAATATCTAGATTCTATTTCTCTTTTCCTCTTCTGCTTTTTCTAGTGTGAAGTCTCATCCTTTCTCCAAATTCTTCTATTAATAAAGGAAGAATGACACGTTGTGAATATCAAGCAAAAGGCTTCAAATCAAAAATTTCATTCTTTTAGAATTAGATGAATAAATAAGAGTGCCTCAAGGAAGAAAAAAAACATGATGTTTTTCTCTTTCTGGCTTCCACCATAGAGTCTGAACATGACTCTAAATATCTAATAAAACATTTGCCTGGGCTAACTTTTTAAAAAATATAGTTTGTTAAAGAAAAATTTTAAAACTAAAAAAAATAAATTTTAAATAAATAGTAATTTGTGGTTTGCTTTTGAGAGGCATGAAATAAAACTGCATTAACACTGTGTGAGTTAAGAGGCTAAATTCTATCAGAATCGAAACATAATGAAAAATAGATGATTTTAAGGTAAATAGCTTGTAGGTACATTTTTAATGTGACATACCTACAGAGACATATATTTTCTTTTCCTCTCCACACTGATTCAACTTCAATAAGCAGTTCATGTAATTCAAATAGCTCTGTTTCAGAAATAGATTAGACACAAAATGTTACAAAAAGAGAACCAGAATTGGGTGGTGCATTCTTTAAAAATAGCAGTCAAATAAATATTAACCATAATTCCAAAATAATAACAATCAACTCCTCTTGAAAAGAGAAGATTGTAGCAGAATGTATAAAAAGTGATAGTGCCAGAACTGTTTCAGGAGCTGCTCTCTTGCATTTAAGATTTCTAGTACAGGACACTGTTTTAATCAGGATTAATTGCTTTCAGGAACTAACTTTTTTTCTAGTTATATTTCATTGAAGAAATATGTTGTTCAAAATTAATGAACGGATAACAAGTTATAATAGAAAAAAGTGCTAGACATTCATTGTGGTTGGCAGTAAAATACCTTCCAATAATGTCTCTCATCCCACAAATGTCTAATCCCTCAAATGTAGATATGCACTATATATATGTGTGTGTGTGTGTGTGTGTGTGTGTGTGTATGTGTGTGTGTGTGTGTGTGTGTGTGTGTGTGTATACATTTGTAAAATATTCATCTCTCATTACCCAAGGAACACGAATTTGAATAATTACCAGACGGGGGAAGTATAACTCAAATGGGTACTTAAAATCCCAGCTGTAGTTCAAAGGAGAAATGATCAGGTAAGAACCATCAGAAAGATGTAAAGATACTACATTAGAAGATAAAGGAAAAGACAACAACCCAGATCCTGAATTTCTGAAAAGCGGAACAGGTTGTAAATGCCTTTCCAGTAGAATCATCTAAAAAATCTTTTAGCCCTGTAGGTGGCTTGATTTTAATGTGGTGAGACTTCTTTTAGATTTCTGTCCTTTAGAACTGTAAAATGATGAATACGGATTATTCAAGCCAATTAACTTGTAGAAATTTGTTACAGCAGATTTGGTTTAGTACACTAACTCAGCTATAGCCTTTTCCTGATGCAACTATAGAGACATCACATATCCTAGTTTCTGAGAATAAGAAAAATTTGCCACTGGCTTTGTACATATGTATGAAGGATATACTACTAAGGGCCTTGCATTAATGAAGTCTTCAAATTCTAAATAATATTTAAATAAGAAACTCCCTATCTTTATTTTCACGTTTGGGGATCAAAGTACTAAAGTTATGTATAAGGCTAGGGTAAGAATATGGAAATGAAATCTGTCTCCTAATATTATAAAGATAATTTATGTCATTTTGAGTTACAGTTTCTAAAGTATTATAGAATAAAGTAAAACAGAAACAGAAACTCAATTTTCCATCCTTCCTAACTTTCCAACAGAAATTAGAGAATCCAGTAAAGATATAGCAATCCCAGGATGGTATAGGATGATATAGGATCACTAGACAGTGACAAAGAAGATAACAAAAATGGGTCCCCTGGAACCATGGGTAACAAAATCTACACCTACAGGTTGTGATATAGCTACAAAATAGTTTCCACTATGCTAAGTCTTTGATATTTGATGTTTGTTTTCACAACAACTTTCCTCTCTTAGAAAATGACTCTTTATTAATACTCAAGGGTTTGCAGCTTATAACCCAGCAAAAAATAATGCTTCTAAATGTAAACAAGCATGATTCTAAGAGTAACCAAGGCTACTTGTGTTGCTATAGCTGATAAATAAGAATGTTGTTGGGGAATAGTCAAACAATCTTGAACTTTTTCGTATCTTTCCTCTTCTCCAACACGAATCATCCTAGTCAAGATATGTAAAACATTAATAGAGGATTTTAATATTTTTTTCTTGTTCACACTAAAACAAATACACTTTTCCTCTTTCCAAGCCTGACTTTGAAAGAGTTAGACCATCACAATTATTTTTTTTTTTTGGGTCCGGTCATGGGGCCTGAACTCTGGGCCTGGGCGCTGTCCCTCAGCTCTTCAGCTCAAGGCTAGCGCTCTACTACTTGAGCCACAGTGCCACTTCTGGCTTTTTTCTTTTTGCTTATGTGGTGCTGAGGAATAGAACCCAGGGCCTCAGGCATGCAAGGCAAGCGCTCTACCACTGAGCCACCTTCCCAGCCCAATCACAATTATTTTACATACAAAAGTTTATTGCTTTGGCTTAGGTGTTTTCCTGCCTTTGGGTATTGCTCCTTATTATTTTGGTAATTACATAGAAAAAACAAGACAAAGCCATTATGCTTATGTTGAATTATTCAAAGTGAAGCTGTCTTCAAACACAGTTTTCTGTTCCTTTCTTCACTGCTAATTAAAGTTTAATTATTGCTCTTTAATGATTAAAAAAACGTGATACTTTAAGGTATATTCTCATGGAAACTGATTAAAACAGGAGTGTCTGCGATTACTTTTTAAATATTTTCAAGTATGTTCCTTGGCTATTTTTAATGATAATGCTCTAGTTACTATTCAGTCTCACATTTTTGCTTCTACTTGTTAGTAAAAACTGAATTTTTTTTTGGTCGGTCATGGGGCTTGAACAATGGGCTAGGGCGCTATCCCTCAGCTCTTCAGCTCAAGGCGAGTGCTCCACTGCTTCAGCCACAGTGCCACTTCCGATTTTCTAGTGGTTTATTGGAGATAAGCGTCTCACAGACTTTCTTTGCCCAGGCTGGCTTTGAACCGTGATCCTCAGATCTAAGCCTACTGAGTAGCTAGGATTACAGGCATGAGCCACCGGCGCCTGGCTTGAAAACTGAATTTTATACTAGAAACTTTCCTACTCATAACAATAATCATAATCAGAGCAAAATACTGACCCTAATCTTAATCCAAATTATATATCAATACTAACATTAACACAAGCAAACTAGTTTTCACTCATCCTAATTGATTCAAATAAGCCTTGTAAACATAGGTTTCAATTTTTTTCCCAATATCTTAGTCATTTTCTAACCATTATGTAATCTTAACTGGAACATTGAGAATAACCATAAGCCTAAGTGTAAGTAGATTCTAATATTAATAGTAATTCTCTAGTTCACATTCGTTCTAATTCTTACCTGGTTTAATCTGAAATTTACCTTCAATTTTACCCTCATTTTTTTTCTCCTACACTCTCACCCTAACCATGGCTAGAATCCTAACCATAACCTTGACACTAATGGTATCCCAAATCTAAAATTTATGAAAAATGCTTGTTTTGTGTCATCCTAACTGAAATTCCACTTGTAATTCTTGAAATAAATTGCAGGTTTTCCTAAACCCTATAGATTTTCTCACTCTTAACTTTGAACCTATCTTGTTCCATATGAGGAGTCATTATACCCATTTATCTCAAATCCTGATATTATGAAATACATTGTACTTCCATTATCCCAGCTTTTCTTGAATTCCTAGAACCTAAAATAAGTTCAAATTTACTTCACATTTAACCCATTCCTTTTTTTTCTTTTTGTTGGGCATGTGGTTTGGTCTCTGGGCCTGGGCACGATCCCTGAGCACTAGGCATGGGCAAGGTCCCTGAGTTCTTTAGCTCAAGGTGTGCACTTTACCACTTGAGCCACAGGACCACTTTCAGGTTTTCTCGTGGTTAATTGCACATAAGAGTCTCACAGACTTTCCTGCCAGGGCTGGCTTTGAACTGCAGTCCTCAGAAATCAGATTCCTGAGCAGCTGTGATAATAAGTGCAAGCCACCAGTTTAACCAAATTCTTTACTCTTTCCTCAACCCCCTTTAATCAGAAACCTAATACTAATCACAATCTGAATTAACAACAAATGGTTAATGTAAGGAAAATTGTCTGGATTCCATTCAATCACACATTTTATTGCTTCTGCTTCTTAGTGGAAAACTAAATTTTAGCCTAATGCTATCCTTTGCTAACCCTAATAAGAACTAAAACAGCAATTCACAATTTAAACCAAATCATATCTGAATGTTAAAAGTAACACAGACGTTGGTTTTCATTCATTCTACCTTTGATATCATTCATTCTTCTTAAAATATATTGCAGTTTTACACAATACCTTACATCTTTTTCTCATCCTAACCCCAGCTCTACCTGAAACAGCTTGCTGAATCCTAAACCTACAGGTAACTGAATGAAAATGTTAATAGCAAGCCTCTATTTCACATTTATCCCAAATCTTGCTAGGCATGTAGGTCAAAATTTTACTTGCACTTTTACTTGCATTTTGAACCTAAAGTTTTTAAGTGTTTTTCTATTTCCTGTCAGGTTTTATTTTACATTTTTTTTTAAATTTTCGTTATTGTAAAGAGGCTTACAGAGGGATTATAGTTATATGTGTAAAGTAATGAGTACACTTCTTGTTGAACATTGTTACCCTCTTCTTTGTTGTTCTTGCACTATACCTTCCCTCTCCCACCTCTCTCACTCCTCTGTCCCCATGGTGTAAAGTTCATTTTCAATATAGTGTGTTGTGAGTATCATTGTTGCAATGGGTCATCTTGTGTTGAACCTAAATTTTCTTTTTCTCTAACCCTAATTCTAATTCTGTCTGAGATCCTAACCCTAACCTTAATAAAAATAATAGCCCAATTCAGAAGATAAAAAAAAATATTCAAGTTTTTATTCATCCTGTTAATCCACTGTACATATTGAATTAAATTGCAGTTCACCTTAAATCTTCCAATTTAGATTATATGTGCATATTTAAAAATGTAATTTTATGTAAAAAACAGCAAACTTTGGAGGAAGGAGTAATGAAAAGGAAATAGAGGGAGTATAATCAAATGCTTTAAATATATTTTGGAAAGAGCACAAGGAAACTGCCGCTTCTGACAATTAATAACCATTAACAAAATAACTAAAAATTAATAAGTAAATAACACACTGCCATCTAGTGTTCTTTAAGAGAGCCATAATATGTCTTGTGAATAAAATACTTGTGTTAGATAAACTTGGTTCATGCATAATTCATATTGCTACTGGCCAATTATTTAACTTAATCAATAAAAATATATCAAATAAAATTCCATGATAAAAATATAAATCAGTTAGTAATTGAGAAAAAGTAGTCATGACTTTTAATAAACTAAATTTCTATTTCCCTACAAAGCAATGATTTAGGCTTACTAATCTAGTATTTCTAGTAAGTTTAGAGAACATGATTGGCAAAAATACAGCTAAATGTACATCTTGTTTCTTGAATGGGTGATGTTTTAAACATTGTCTTTTATTCAAATGAATACATATGTTTACTTTTCAAAATAAATGCAATTTTATCTCCTTTTTTCTCCCTGCAATTAAATGTATTACTATATTCAGGTATTTAAAAGCTAAATTTTCTGTTTGTTATGTAACCTTACATATTCAGAATGACATGGTTTTTCTATTCGTAAATGTCTAACCTCTGGGATTTTTGCATCAGTAACATAACTTATCTAATGAGGTTGTTGTGAAGGCTCCAGTAAACAGTGTGGTAAAAAACATTTCCTGAATTCTAAATTTTAAATCTAATCTTTCTTAGGTTTTGATTATATCATTCATTGTCTCTTCAAAGCAATTAACCTAAAATAAATACTACTTTTTAAACATTTCACTCACATTGTAAATAATTTTAACATAGTGCACACAGAGTCTAATTATTTCAATCTTACCATATTTGATGATCTTAGTGTGATGAATGTTGAGAGTAGAAGGTCCTTATACTCAATAATATTTTTGTTTAATTTAAATCAAATCATTTATCTGGATTTCTAATTTGGAGGTTAATGACATGGAAACAGGAAAATAATAAGAAAAATAATTACTTTGGGAGCATTTTCTTCTTAAAATTATGCAGCAAAAATATCTTAAAATATCTTAAATATATATTATATATATTAAATATATTAAAATATATTTTAATAAAATGTTTCAATCCTTAGGTAAAGTGCATTATACTTTAATATAAAGTTTATCTCAAAACAGAAATTCTGCAACTAATCTAAACTAATTTTGTTTTCATGAACAAAATGCTGTGACTTCTAGTCTTGTTATGTGATTTTAATTATATTTTTAGTTGTGACATGATTCCTATTTACACTTAATACTAACTTCTGTAAGCATACAAATCATGCCTGTACACACTAACTTATGTAAGATAATATTCAAAAATTATCTTTTTTCCTGTCTCCAAAAGGGCAGGATGAGGTGCTGAAGTATATTAAATAAAAGCATTCTAAAAGAGATTCTTTATGAAATGGAAATTTGTAACGTGAGGATGGGATCATGAGCTCTTTCTACTTGGCTAACAGGAATTCTCATTTCTACAGTACTTTCTAACCTTTTAGTCACACAGGGTAATCCACAAAATTTGAAGTGCATATGAAGGAAATACATTTCTAAAAGATGTGACAACCCTGCTCAAAAGTTCGGCCTCATCACTAGTTCTTTGTATTTGCTGGCTTATCTAATTCTCTATCATATATTTCATATTATTAAGCATATTAGTAATTCAGCTGTAAATACATAGCAGGAGACTCCTGAAATCACAGTTATTGATCTCCAATTCCTCCCTTTGGCCTTCAATATACCAATTAATTCTCAAAGTAGTCATTTAAGATGTTAGTTTATTTTTCTCTTTTTAAGTACAGATTAAGCTAGTGTTTTTTCTCAGTAAAAAGTGATGAGTGGTATCAGAGCTCTGATATGAGCACCTTCTCCTTAACAAGTATTGCTCTATGGGCTGTAAATATGGAAGCCACACTAAAATTTTCTCTACACACACAGACACAAACACAGACACACACAGACACAGACACAGAAACAGACACACACACACACACACACACACACACACACACACACACACACAGCTACCACCCAGACACATCAGAGGTCAGTTCAGTTACTTTGTAATGATAGTTGATTGATGTTTGCTCCATTGGTTTTTCTTTTCTTGAAGATCTTGCCTGGACCTAAATGTTTCTCTGAAATCAAGTCCCTTGCTCTTAGTATACTTTGTCTATATATTCATTGTATGTTCCTGGCTGTTTCAGGCCAATTAACAGTGTTCGGAATACAGTATTCTCAAACTTGACATTCAAGGCAAACTCCATGAATTCATACTACTATTCCAAAATACTAAAATTTATTGGATCTAGAAACCAAAATATACCCACCTTTTTATATTATTAAGAATTGACATCATGAAAGTAGAAGAACATTGATCAGGAACTGAGGTAAGGGAACAGGAGTTTGTGGGAAAATGTAGAACACTGGATGTGTGTTAGAGATACAAAATCATCTTCTGTAGACTCATTTATTGTAAACTTGTCTCTCCTGATCACAACTTCTCTTATGAATTTCTATAGTATCTTCGAATAAATCACATGATTTGCAAATATTTATCATCTTAAGAAAAGACAGTCTGTTTCTACATTTGTCTTTCTATGTGACAAACCCTTATTTTTTGTTTCTCTACTGAATAAATGTATTCCTGGAAACAGGATATTGACAGCAAATCTGGTGGTCATTTTAACTTTTTAAATTTGAAATATAACTAAACTTTGTTGTGACTAGTCATTTTTTAAAAATCAGTAATATTCATGAACACTAATATTTTGGTGCCTTTAAGTAAATTGAGACTTGATGTAATACGGTAGTTCTGGTTTCTAATTGACTCAACCATTAGATGATTCATATATAAACATGTGCATTGCACTGTTTTATTTAATATATAAAATAGTCCCCAAAGATTTACTTTAAAGTGTAAAGGGGGGCTTGTCTTCATGTTCCACACATTTTATTTATTTCAGTAAAAGTCCTAGAAATACATGATGTTTACTGGAGCAATATAAAAGATGAGAACATAGTTCTAAAGAAAATGGATTTATTGATTAAAACAGAAACGAATAAAATTGTCAGGTGTTTTGCTTGAGACTGCATAAATTTCATATCAATGTAGCTTAAGATGGGACTCAGAGGAAAATTCATATTAATATTACTTTTCTGCTTGATTCACACTTATACTAGTTATTGCAATAAGGGAAATGGTATTTTCACAATAAAAAATCTGTAAGTAAAAAATATTACTGAGATTTATATCACATCATAAGCAGTATAGTTATTTTAAGGAATTGGTCATTCAAAGCCCTAGAAACCTAATGGATGAAGAATGGAATTGAAAATAGCAGAGAAAAACAATTCAACATGCAGATATTATGATTTTATAATTTTTAATATGAAAGAAATTAATCTTTTGCCTTTCTGAAGAAGTTTAGCCAGTTATATCAATGTAAGGCATCAGTTGTAATGAGTCTAAAGTCTTTTCCTCCAAGATATCCAAGAGTACTATATTCATCCTCTGAAGAGTAAAGAAGGAATTATTTTAATTAGCTTTGCTTAATATTAATTTACTTGTAGTAAATAGGTTAAAATGTCTGCTATCTTTCTTTCAGTGTAATAACATGCATTTAATATTATTACTGTCTCTTCATACAAGCCTGAAATGACTATGTCAATTTAACATAAACAAAAAACGAAAATAACCTGATACCACCATCACAAATCCTAAATTATGTGAAAAAAATCAATAATAAATAAAATAAATCTCAGGAAGAGGAAAACCAATGGCACAATAACAACAGAAAATTACCCTAGCTATCTCTAATGAAACAGATCTTTAGAGTCCTAGAGGGTACTCCACTTCTAGAGGGCCACACCAAATCAGCTATAATTACATATAGATATATAATTCAAAAGAAGATTTTGTATGACTTCCAAGCAAACAGAAATCTTTGAAAAGGTGCCCAGCCAGGCAGGTGCCTGCTGTGAAGGTGGTGGCCAATATATTGAAAAGTACAGCTGCAGTGCGGAAATAAAAGGTCCACATGGGAAAAAAGCAGGAACAGAAGTGTACAATGGAGACAGCCAAATCCATACGCAGAGACAATTCAAGATACCACTGTAGAGCCCGAATTGTCACTGGAGCCACAAGTATTAACATCACATCTTCCCATAATTGATTTCTACTCCTACACTTAATGGTCTAGACAAAAACCTAATTCCAGAAAAACAAATCACAACAGAAGATCAAAACAACACCTGGCAATTCAACCAAGAACATAAAAAGTCACCTCTTAAGATCATAGATGCCCCAAAAGAAATCCCCCAAGTGAACATAACAAATCAGAAATATACAAGAAAAGTGATGTCAAAGTAGTATAATTCACTCAGTAAATAACCACGCATTAGAACAGACCATTAAGGACGTAGAAGATAGTTTTCAAAATTCATTACAAATACTGCTGAAAAATGTGATTAATGAAAAGATACAAAACCAACTATAGATAAGATAAGACCAACTATAGATTAGCAAAATAACTCATGGAGACTACAAACAGAGAAATAAATTCTGAAAAGGCAAGGGAGTCCAAGGAAAAAATGGATGCCTAGTTAAAAGATATGAGAGAAGACAGCTAAAAAAACAAACCTTCCAACCGCCCCGCCACCCAAAGAAAGGATGTAAGGAAAGTCCATACCAAAGCTTTAATAAACAGATAGAAGCCAGAAAAAAATGACCAATTAGAAGACAGTTAAATCAAAAACAAAGTAAAATGTCTCCACAGCAAATAGATGACATAGAAGATAATCTCAGGGGTCAAAGACCAAATAGGTCTAATAGGAAAGAAGAAGTAAGCATTTAGAACAAATCCAAAGAATAAGAAATGATCTTGCAAGAACTTCAAGACTGAGAAGATCAAATTTGGGTTAGATTGGTATCAAGGAGAACAGCAGGACACAAAATGGATGGGAAACATGAAAAATTTTAAAGAATTCTAGCAAAGAACATTCCAAACATCCAAAGAGATAGGTTCATTCAGAGAAGAGAAGCCTTTAGAACACCAAGCAGAGAATTCTAGAAAAGAACAACCCACCACCACATCATAATCCATTAGAGGAGCATTAGAAATCAAGAAAAGGATTCTTAAATCTGCCATAGAGAAGATTGATTATTTATAAAGGATATACAGTCAGAATAACTACAGATTTCTTAGCTGATATGGTAAAAACAAAAAGAAGAGGTCAGCATGATATATAACACACATTAAGGCCAAACTATTATGGACCATGAATATGGTCCCAAGCCAAATATTCCTTTACAGTTAAAGGATATATAAAAATATTTCATGACAAAGAAAACTTGAAACAATGTATCTCCACCAAATCAGAAGGATGGAAATTAATCAAAGATATCCTCCACAGAAAAGATCAAGAAGAACAAGAACTGGTTATATGACATGCTCCCTACCAGAGAACAATGTAAATATATTGAGTAGATGATTCACAGCTCCTAACAGCTCCTAAGAGGACTCACCCAAATAGATAAAATTAGAGGAAAAAATGAGACCACAACATAAATTAGCAAAATTGAGATGGTTATATGAGAGTACTTGAAAACCATATGATCAAACAGTGTTCATCCTAGGATACAATTGGATTCAATATACTTGTCAATAAACATAACAGAGATCATCAGCAGAAGCAGTGAAAAGAACCACATGATCGTCTATGTGGATGTAGAAATAGCTTTTAAAAAGATCCAATACCCCTTTATGGTTAAAAGATCTGAGAATCTAGGAACACATGGAACTTTCCACAGTATAATAGTGTATGTATATGACTAAGAGAGAATAAGCACATACCTAACAGTGGAGGCATGAAGACACTAAAATCTGGAATGAGAAAAAGATGACCACTCGCTTTACTACTCTTCAATATAGTAGTGGACTTTCTAGTAAGGGCAATAGGCAAGAGAAAAACAAAAAGGGGATCCAAATAGGGAAGAAGAAAACCTATCCCTTTTCACATATGAAATGATCCTGTATTTAAACGACCCTGTAGCTTTCTCAATCAAGTTAGTAAAGGTGATGCTAACCTTCAGCAATGAAGCAGGATATAAAAAACACAAGAATCAGTAGTTTTCCTATGTTACCAACAATGGGAAGATCCAGACTGAAATCCAAAAAACAACCCACATATATATTAGCCTCAAAATCAAATCAAATTTAGGAAAAACAAAACAACAACAAAACTAGGAATTAATTAATTTAACTAAAAATGTTAAGGACCTCTACTGTGAAAACTTTAAAAATCTAAAAACGAAAAATTGAGGGAGATTCAAGGAAATGGAAAATATTTCAATGCTCCTGGTTGGAAAAATTAACATTCTGGAAACTGCAATACTGACTGCCCCCAAATAATTGGCAATGTGATACCCATCAAAATCCCAACAATATTCTTCAAATCAGTAGAGAAATTAATCTGAATTTAATATGGTATTACATATTACAGCATGCTTAGAAATGAACTCATGGGCATATAGTCATGTTACACACACACACACACACACACACACACAATGGAATTCTATTCACCCATCAAAAAGGATGACTTTTCACCAGTCATAAGGAAAATGAAAGGCTTGAGAAAATTATACTAAGAGAAAGGAATGCACACTCAGAGCAATAAAGGTTTCATAGATTCATTCATTTATGGTCGCTCAAAGCTGCCTATATATCTACAAGTAAACAAGACAGATTCTACCCCGTCCCAGTTAAATGGCCATTATCAAGAAAATTAACAATAGCAAATGCTGACGTGGATGTAGCCAAAAGGAAACTCCTTTACACTGTTGGTGGGAAATTACACATGTTCAACCCCTCTGGAATGCAGTATACAGATTCCTCAATATTCTAAACATAGATCTCCCTTAAGAACCAGTAATTACCATGATGGGCAGTAGTCCAATAAATAAAAAAACTAACTCACATTAACTATGCCAGCATGACCATGTTCAGGGCCCAGAACCAGAATTCAAGGACTGGAAAAAAAGTTACTACTGCTGGTGTTTGTTTCCACAAATATGAACTTTTTGACCAAAGATACCAAATAATTCTATTTGCAGCAGCTAGGACAGGTGGACCCTTTTAACAATGAGATATACTAGATGTTAAGTAGAAAAACAAAATTTATAAATTTGGCTCCGGGTGGGGAGGAGGGTCAGGAGGGGAAGATGGGAAGGGATAGTAAGGGGAAACAAAGGAGGAGGTAACAATGCTTGATAAGAAATGTACTCATTACCTTACCCATGTAATTGTAACCCCTCTGTACGGTATTTTCACAAAAAAACCTTAAAACTTACTAAGGATATTTGTAAAATATATAATGAAGGAAGAATTTTCATCCTTTACAAAAATCTATGCTAAACTATTGATATTTTACTGTACTTTTCCTAAAACCAGTATGATTTAGTTTAATATTTGTCAGGTCAAGTTTTTCTATATTCTACTGGAGATTTAATTTTTCATGTATGTATGTATATGTATATTTACCTGTATCTGTATATGTATCTATCTATGTATGTTCCAATGTGGATCATCAGACTTGAAACTTGGCTTTGTTTTGCTGTTCAGCAATTAACGTAGTGGGCTCATTCTGTGACAATATCTGTGCTCATTCTCATCATTCCTTTATTTCACACACTATCAGGCTTCTAAAATCAGCTTCATTTCCTGGAGAAGATTACCAATCAGTCCAACCAATATTCACCCAGGGTTTTAATAAAGCAAGCCTTAAGGAAGGAAATTAACATGAAGTGACAACTACAGAATTTCTACAGAGACCTGACATCTTTCACATTTCTGCCTTCTTCCTTATACTTAAGAAAGCATTGACTAACACTATAAATATACTGCATTTATAACTTAGGGTTCAGTTTTTTTTTCCAAACTGAAGCCTTCTTTTCCATGATTTTTGACATGGAGATTTTTTTATTTTGGTCGATCGTGAGGTTTGAACTCTAGGCCTGGGCCCTATCCCTCAGCTCTTCAGCTCAAGGCAAGCTCTCTACCACTTGAGCTACAGCGCCACTTCCGGTTTTCTCGTGGTTTATTGGAGATAGGAATCTCACGGTCTCTCCTGCCGGGACTGGCTTTGAACCGCGATCCTCAGATCTCAGCCTCTTGAGAAGTTAGGATTACAGGTGTGATCCACCATCGTCCAGCTGGGAGATTTTTTTGATTGTGATGGGTTTCCATCCCAAAAAAGCTATGTGTATCAAGAAAGCCAACGTTTCCAGCTCAGAGTACTAAACAAAAGAGGGAGAAAATTAAGGTTAGCTCTAATGTTTAGCACAGATATAGGTAATATCAAGATATTTTGAAATTGTATACTTTTACTGAATAAAGTGGCTCAAAGCTATAATATTATTTACTTGGAAAACAGAGATTAGAGAATTCCAGTTCCAGGCAAGCCCAGACACACAAAGAAGTTTCAGAAACTCTAACCATTTGCTGGGTGCAATGTTTTATGCTTGTGTTAGGAGGACCACAGTTCAAGAAGGCCAAGGCATAGCCATACTACCTCAAAATAATCAATCCAATTATAATCTGCAAGTTTGGTAGTAGTAGAGATGTTTTTTTCACAAGTACAGGGTTTTGGGTTTAATCCTCCAGTACCCCCAGGAATTTAAGTGTGTGCCAGGGTAAGAATTTGGCATGTCTAAAGTCAAGACTTCATACTCATTTTACAAGCTCTAATGAAACCTTTACCTCTTTTGCTATTTTTTAAAAGTATAACCATAACTTACATGTCCAAAACAATTTCCTATGAGATTTTATTCTATGCATTAAGTAATACATTATGTGTTGGTTACTGTCCCACTGAAATCATGCTAAAGAACAAAAACCCATTGTCTTAGAAAGTGACTGGATATGGAAACAGAATCTCAAAGGTAGCATGTAAGTTGAAAACTCCTCCAAGAGATGTAAAAGTTTTGGGTCTTCGTCTGTCCTGCGGAATATGGACTAGTTGCTAGGAAAGGTAAGTGCTCTGCTCGCCAATTGCCCAGCCTCCCTTAGCCTTGGAGACAGACACAGCAGGGAGTCAAATCAAGCAGGAACTTGTTTATTACCACACAGCAAGCAAAAAACCATGCGGCATGGAAGGGGAGGAAAAGGAACCAACCAATCATTGCAGAGTTCACCCTATCATGCATGGTGCTATTGATGATTTCTCCATTGCCATTGCTGATCACTGCCCAGGTTACCTGTTGAGGTTGATGTGGATTCTGCAGGGTCATTGCTGGGACTGGGAGTGTCAGGACAGCCAACAGCTGGAGTATCACCATCTGCAATTGTTAAGGAAAATAAGAGTTTCTCCAGGGCTGGTTGCCCTTGGGGATGGTTAGTAGTTATCATTTTAGCTTTCCCATTTTAAACACGAGCCACGACCACCATAGCCATTTTCTTTCCTTGTTGTTTAGTTTATCCTTGGGCATCCTCGTGTATAGAGGTAATGGGTAAAAACTTAAGGTTCCTGGCCGGGATCCAAATGGGGGCTGTCTACTCTATGGGAAAAATGCATCCAAATCCCTTGCCCATGGTCTCTAGGGGGTCAGGTCCTCTTCATTGTTGTGTCAGAGGGTCCTTCCACCTGACTTTCCCTTGGGGCTTAGGGTTTAATTGTCCCCAGTGCTTCTGAAATCTGGATTCATTTGCATCTTTGAAAAATTTAAAAATGTTAATGGTAAATAAAGCTATCTGTAACTGTATATGGATGTTAACTCCCCCTTTTTGTTTTAATAATTGTTCCTTAAGACATTGGTGCTTTCTTTCTATAATTGCTTGTTCTGGGGGATTATAGGGAATTCCTGTAGTTTGATTAATATGCCATCTGTCAAAAAACTGACATTGCTATACTAACAAAACAGGGTTCATTATCGGTTTAAACTTGTGGTAGTAGACCCAAGGAGGCAAACCATTGAAGAAAAGGTGTTTGTGAATGTTTAGTTCTTTTCTCCTCTATGTGCTGTGGTCCAACATGTTCATGAATAGGTATTTATAGAAACAAAAATATATTTAATCTTACCAAAGCCTGGGAAACGAGTAAAATCTGTTTGCTAGAGGATGTTGGGTTTGAGGACTCTGGGTTTTAACCCTGGTGGTTGTAAAGGGAGTACTTTTAAGAAGGGTTAGCATGTTTTGCAGGTATGTCCTATCCTTTTGAGGTCCTTTACAGGAAACTGAGGGAATTTATGTTGAAGACCTCTCCAATTGATGTGGATTAAATCATGTAAACAGGTGGCCTCTTGTAACATTAATGCTTGTGGGCCAGTAGCTAACTGGTCTGCCCAATTATTGCCCATGGATAAAAACCCAGGAAGTTTTGAATGCCCTCTCAATGTTGAATATGAATAGGGTCTCCCTGTCCTTCTAATAGGCCCTTAAAGGTAACCATAAGGGGGAAAATAGGGTTTCCATCCCACTTAATATGTGTCTAGGGAATATGAGGGAGCAAGATAATTACATATAGGCCATCAGAATACAAATTAAAGGGTTTTTGAATGTCCTGAAGGGCCATTATTACAGTGAACATTTCTTTATATTGTGCCGACCCTTGACAAGGTTGAAATCTTTGTTGGCTCAGAGTCTTTTGTTGCTCATCAAACGGTGCATAGGCAGAGCCTGTTTTATACCTCCATCAGTAAAAACATGGAGGATGCCAGGAAAAGGTGTAGAAGAAAATAGAGAAGGCATTTTGAGGGGAAGTCACCATAACATGACTGGATAGCCCATAATGGCAGTCAATATGGCTTAGAAACCCCTTTAGGGAGAGAGCAAGATGAGCATTGGCTCGAGTGAGCCACTCAACGTCTGTCATTCGAAAAAGAAAAACAATGGTGTGAGGGTCAAGGGTATATTTCCTTTGGGCTTGGGTCCTTCCCTTGATAATAGCATCGGCAATTTGTTTTGCCTAAGAGTACATCCAAAGTGTGCCCACCAGGGGAGTGTGAACCCACTCTAATGGCTCCCCCCTTTGAGTTAAAATTGCAGAAATCAATGTGTCACCCACAAACAACCAGTGGTAAATGGGCTCAAGAATAGAATACCTCTTCAGGGAAACTTCATCCAGGGCTTTTTGGAACTGTAAAAATATTGCCCGATACCTGCTTGTAATTGTAATAACTTCTTGGGGCATCATGTCTTTTAGTAAGTCAAATAAGTTCACAAGACAATCTTTAGGGATGGGAACCCATGGTAACAGCTAATTGATTTCTCCTAAAAGACTTTGAAGTTGGGCTAGGGTCAGAGAGGCTGGAATATCCAGCAAAGATTTATGGGGGCTGACCTGAGACCAGGTAAGGTGGGATCCGAGCAGCTTAAAAGGAGGTACTTTTTATTTTATTGAGGGCTATAGTAAAACCTCCCTTTTTTAATATGACAAGAGCCTGGGCAGGAAGGCCCTCCAGGTGGACCGGGTCTTGGTGCCTCCGAGTAATATCATCCTTGTAGGCATAGGCAAGGGAGGCATCTGAACCCAGCACAGGCCCTAAAATTGTGACCAAGTATTGTTGGCAAAAGGCCAGGCTATTGGCCATTCCCTGTTGCAACACCGTCCATTTGAACCTCCAATCATGCTGGGAAAAATTAAGAGAAGGGATGAAGAAGGCAAACTTCTTGCAGTCATCCAGTTGCAGTGGGATAGAGAAAAAAAAAAAAAAACAATCTTTAATATCAATCACAACCAAGGCATATTCTGAAGGTATAGCAGGAGTCCAGGGCATAGCTCATAGGGGCGTTCCTACTAGTTCCATCTTTTCATTTACTTTACATAGATCTTGGAGCATGTGCCAGGCCCTGGATGCTTTTTGGATAACAAATACGGGTGTTCCAAGGACTCATAGAAGGATGTATGTGCCCAATGTTTATCCGTTCCTCCACCAAAAGGTGGAGGGCCACAAGTTTAAGTTTTGTCAATGGCCACTGCTCCACCCAAATAGAGATTCCCAGCTTCCACCTAATGGGAGGTACTTGGGGGGAAGTGGCCTTTAGGTTTGGGGGTGCAACCAAGTGGGTACCATATGTTCCTCTCTATAATTATGAAAGTTAAAAAAATCTTTTTCCTTAAGTCCCTCTAGATCCCATTTAAGCCTTTGTGCTTCTTCTCCATCCAGGATATCATCATAGAATGCTCGATGGTCTGTAGTGACCATAGAATCCATTTGTCTTAGCATGTCTTGCCCTAGTAAATTGGTGGTAAGTTTTTTTCTTTTTTTGCCACTAAAGGGCATATCTTTCCCTTCTCTCTATCTGGGCTAGTCCATTTCATAAGGGCAACCATCTCTTTGGACTGGGAGTTGCCCCGTACCCCCAATATTGGGGACCTAGGTGCAAGCTTCCAGTCCAAGGGCACTTCCTCCTCCCTGAGTACGGTTCGGACTGCCCCCATGTCAATTAGGCATGAAACCGCTTCCTGCCTATAAAAATACTCATTTTAGGACTGAGTCTTTTTACCAGGGGGACAGTCCAATGGGCCTGGGTTGTCTTGCCATGAGGCTGCCTGGACCTTACAGCAGAGGGGGTTCCTCCATGAATTAAAAGGGTTGGAGGATGCCCCTCCTCTAGTTTAAAGGCTTCCCATCTAAATCAAATTTGAATCGACGATCCTTTTCCCCATGGTACCCCTTCCTGCACCCCCCAGGGTGTAGGGGACAGTTTAGACTCCCTCTGCTGGTTGGCGGGGGATTGTTGTGAACAGTCCCTCTTAAAGTGCCCCTCTTGCCCACATTTAAAACAAGTCCCTCTCCCCAATGGTCTTGGAGTTCCTTGGCTCTTGGTAGCCAGTGCCTGGGTGATAGCCTCAGTCATTACAGGTTTCTGAGCCTATAAAACTAAAGCTAGTGATTGGGATGGTACTGTTGCATTCCCACATCTTGAGAGGCCACCACCCATCTGCTCAGAGAACTCTCTCTCAATCCAGCGCAGGCCACGCGGTGGTCTGCATTCATCCCTTCCCAAACCATTAGCTTTACAAATTGATCCCGGAGGTTCCCTGCTGTCAGCCTTGTTGAACACTCTGTTGGACGGGGTCTATAAAATGAGGTAGAGGTTCACTGTTTTTGTCTCTCCTGCTATGTGGGATTCAGTGGGCCCTTCATCCAGTTTGTACCATGTGGCAAGTCCTGCCTGCCTCACTTGGTCACAGTACGTGCCAGGTATTGCAGCCTTTTGGATGCCAGTGAAGTACCTTCCCCTGCTCCTGTTAATATGGCATAAATAATAGGTATTGCAGGTTGAGCCTGCTGGTTATTTTCTGCCTTAAAGAAGGCACACCACTTGATAAACTGAGAACTGGTGAGGACTGCTTTGGCCACATCCATCCAGTCCTTAGGGACACATGTGTGATAAGCAATGTCCTGTCATAGGGTCTGGGCCCAAGGAGAGTTCAGGTCATCCTCCACCACCACCTTCTGGAGGTCTTTAAGATCCTTAGCTTCCCATGGATACAATTCCAAGGGTCTGTTAGCTCTTGGTGCAAGATTGACCGGATACTCTTTGGGAAGCAAATCCTGTGGCCCAGGGTCCAGGCTCCCCTGTGGCCCTTCCTTTACAAGGTAGGCCTCCACATAGGTTACTTCCCTGGCCCTCGGCCCCTCTGTGGAATTTCGGTCATCGGGATCCATCTCACAGGTCCCTCCGTAGGGTGTTGTCCATTCCCCAATTTTGGAGGCATAAGGTGGGGGCCTAGGACTGTCAGGGGCACCCGAGTCGGGGGAGGGAAGTAACCTTCATACTCGTGTTGACTTCCACTGAGTGTGCTTATGTCTGATAAGTGCATTCTCAGTCAAATTTGACCATTCCTTTTCTTCTTCACTTCCCAAGTTCTCCTTTTGTGAGAGAGAATTACCCATACTTAATGGTTTCACTTACCCTGAGAGACTGCTTAGCTTCGAGCGATATATTTTCCTTTCATGCTCAATGTTAAGCACCAGATGTTGGGTTTTCATTCATCCCATGGAAGACGGACGGACTGCTAGGAAAGCTACATGTGCCACTTGCCTGTTCCCCAGCTTCTCTTAGCTTCAGAGACAGATGCAGCAGGGAGTCAAGTCAAGCAGGAACTCATTTATTACCACACAGCAAGCACTTTTTAAAGCAAAAAAACATGTGGCATGGAAGGGGAGGAAAAGGAACCAACCAATCAATGTAGAGGTCACCCTATCGTGCACTTAAGCTTTCTATACTTTCCCTGCTGTCCCTGCTTTTTATACACTGATGTCACTTCGCCTGATTGTGGTATCCAGTCAGACTTTAACATAAACAACTCGGACTCTGCCCACTCAACTTCTTCTCAGCAATATCTTTGCTGCCCATGTGTCCCACACAGAAGGCCTTGAATTTGCCAAGGAAAGAAGACTCAGAAGCCAAATCTGATATTGGAGTTATAGATCCACCAACTCAGAGGCAATGTATTTACAGTGTTAATGCCAAACAATCTGTGGTAGTTTATTATTAAAATTACTAGCAAATATGGGGAATCTATAAAATCTGAAAAGTCATTGAATATTGGGGTTCATGATTCGTCTTTATAACCTAGTGATTAAGAAGGATGAGACTTGGGGGATAATGGTTTTCAGGCTGGTAGGAAGTTCATGAGGTTCTATCTTCAATTAACTATAAAAATTTCTATGCTGGAGGGATGGTTCAAATGATAGACTGACTACCGTTAGCAAACAAACTGAGAGCATGAGGTATGTTCAAGCCCCAAACTGGGAGAAAATAAAGGTCCTTAGGAGAATACCATGAGAAGCAGAATTATGAACAGGAAAGCAGAAACAATAGAAATAAACTTAGTGATATAGACAAAGCTTCCCAATGTAAAATATGGCATAAATTGTAATATTTAGGGTTTTCCTTCCTATACAGAAAAATAAATGGTATTTTTACTTGACGAAACTAAAATGTAAAACTGTATGGAATAAATAATCACATTACGTTTATGTTTCTGTAATTTAACATGTTTTCCTACAAATTTCTAGAATAGTGTAGTTTTGGAAATCAATACATGTTGCATTTTAATATAGGATTACATATCCTTGCAAGTGTTGTCTAAAATTGATCGACACTGAAATTATTGCCATTGAGATCTTTCTCAAGATTCCCAATGTTTATACTTTCAGCTGACCTTCCACAAAACTCATACCCGAAACATTACTTTTTAGTTTGTTCATGCAATCATAGGAACATAAATATATGTCTGAAAATGTTAATTACCTTTATTTGCTGTCATTAATTTAGTATAACAAATACAATTAAGTGAATACCCTGAGGGAAGTAAGATACTTCCTTCTAAATACAGATTTGCAGACACACACACACACACACACACACACACACACAATCACCACTCTGACTCAGGTTAGGTTCCTGACATTGGGTATCAGACCATGATCTAATAATCAAACTTTCCTGCCTAGACATAAAATATATTCATAATTCCACACATAAACAAACACCAGATCATTCAAAATAATGAGAATATTTAACAGAACCAATAAGCTCTTCAGCCATCTTCTCCCTGATTTCATTCATTCATGATGATGCATTTTCATATCATATTTAAAAATCTTTTTGAGTCTTTCTGATTAGCAGAACAACATATGCTATCATATAATACCAAATGTAGGTAAAATTACTTGTCCCTATGTAAGCTTTAATATATCTTATCACAGACTTCTTTTTTCTTCTTTCAGATTCTGTTTCTGGCATTTTGCCCTAATTTCTAATATTAAATTACAAAGGATATTCCTAATTCCTTAATTCATACTTCCTAAAAGTTATGCTATGGAGTTGAATCTGATTTGTTTGCTTACTCAAAATTAAATTTTCTTAACAACTTGCATTATTATTTATGTTATTCCTAAGCCATTTGAAATATCAAATAGAACTGGAAATTGCCCTCAGCAATGCTTTGTGAACGGCATTAATGTTTGGGGAGGGATGAAGGACTTGAATTATCTAGAGTGCCTTAAAATTGGCACTGTTATGCAAAGGGCTCATCATTTAGTCATCTTTTAAAGTGTGGTCTTCTTATCTCATATAAGAATATGTAAGTATGCTTTTCATCACATTCTTGCCTCAAAAGCAGTAGAATTATTTTCTTTGTACAGTTGGTGTCCAGCTGCAACTGTAGTGAAACCTAAAAACAACTGCAGAGCTGTATTGGCCTCTCTAGATTTTGTAATTTTCTTCCAGTAGCCCTTGTGATTTGAGCCCAGATTCATGGGATAGGCACATAATCCACAATTGCAAAGCAGCACAATCAACTTCAATTTGTTTTTATTGTTTCTTGTTTTTCTTATTGTTGGTCTTTTAAGGAGCTAGGGGATCTTCATTTCTCATTGTTGTTGATGTGAGTTAAATTTTCCAGATTTTTCAAATGCAATAAAGAGATATAAAGGAGACATATTTAATCACAAAATGCAGCTAAACCTTTGCATGATTTTTTTTATTCTAGTCCTGCTTTCATTTATCTTCAAATAACTTTGAGATGAGCCAAGCATATGTGTTAATTGACATGTATCAAGCATACAGAACTCTGGAATCATTGGATATTGATTTTTATATCAACTTCACTTAAAAAGAAATTTATCATTTGCTTCATATCTTAAGTAATCTACTTAAAGAAGTTTTATTAATTTTATCAACAGATCTCATAATCTATAGAATTGATTCATTGAATAAGTATTTGATTCCTTATTTCCACTGAATTAATATTATATTTATTTTACTTTTTTACCCATGAAATAATAACATTCTTGAGGATAAAACATGCCTATCTTTCATTTTGTTTGCCAAAATGAAACTATTAGACATTTTGAAAATTTAACTTTAATCTGAACCTTCAAATTTCACTAGGACTATAATTGTGTTACTTACAAATTTAATATTAAAATAAAATCATTATTAAATAGAAAGCAAGATTATGTTATCAGACCTTAATCCCTGAATTAACTTCATAATAAAAAACATTTATATTTATATAACAAGATATAAATACTGAAACAAACTATGATATATGGAAACAGAGAAGTCCTTTTTTGTTTTGTGATTGTTGTTGTTTATAGTTTGTGATAATTATTTCTTCTTTACTTTATGCTTGGTATATTCATTGTACATCTTCAGGAATGTGAGGGGTGGGCACAGAGCTTTACGGAAAATTGTGAAAAATTGCAGCAGTGGAGTTCATTGAACACTGATGAAAGTGAACTATTTAACACATGGGTGGAGACAGGAGAGTTGGACTGGGAACAATTAAGGGAACTGAAGACATTTCACAAAAGGAAATGTACTCATTACCTAACTCTTGTAATTGTAATCCATCTATAAATCGCCTTAATAAGAACAACAGAGTAAATTTATTTTAAAAAGGCAAACAAAATGTTGTTTCTTAGAATCTTAGGAGTTTGTTTTGTTCTCTGGTTTGAGCTGGTTGAGATTATCTCTGAAAATAGCTACGTTGACATTCATTGAGTGAATTTGTGAGCTAATAGTAGGTAAAAGTCAATTATGATTGTATGGTTTTTTAAGACTCTGATTCATTTATTTCTTCAATCTAATATGTATTATTTCTGTCTACTGTTTTTTGGTTTGGCTTGTTCTGTTTTTTAAGGACCTAGTGGTGCATCATTAGTGCTGATTCAAGATTGTTCTAATTTTCTGATGTACATACTCAAAGCTATATATTTTCCTGAGTATCAGCTGTGCTGTTGTGTCCCAGAGGTGGTAGTATTTTGTGTGTTCACTTATATTGAATTCCATAAAAGTTGTTACTTCCCTCCGTATGTCTTCAGTGACTCACTGATTACTTAGCAATGTGTTATTCAGTCTGTGAGTTTCAGAATTTTTTGTGATGCTTTTTGATGTCGAGATCTAATGTGGCCCCATTGTGATCTGCCAGGATACAAAGACTTATTTCATTTTTATTTTTGAATTCTGACAGATTTTTTTTTTGGAGGGGTCCAGTCATGGGGCCTGAACTCTGAGCCAGGGCACTGTCCCTCAGCTCTTCAACTCCAGGCTAGCGCTCTACCACTTGAGCCACAGCGCCACTTCCGGCTTTTTCCTTTTTGCTTATATGGTGGAGAGGAATTGAACGCAGGGCCTCAGGCATGCAAGGCAAGCTGTCTACCACTGAGCAATCTTCCCAGCCCTTTCACAGATTTTTCTTGTGATATAAAATATGATCTATTTTGGAGAACATTCCATGGACTGCTGAGAGGAATATATATTAAGACACTGCTAGGTCAAATATTCTGTAGATATCTGTTAGTTATAGCTTGTCAATGCAGTTATTTAACCCTGAAGTTTCTTTGCTAATTTTTTACCTGTATGGCCTGTCCAGAGGTAAGAATGTTGTGTTCAATCAACCAACAATATATCTGGATATGCGTGGTTTTAGGGTAAGTAGTATTTGTCTAATGAATTTGGGAGCTCTAGGATTCAGGACATTGATATTTAGAATTGTTATATCCCTCTGATGGAGAGTTTTCTTTATCAATATTTAATGTCCTTCTTTGTTTCTTTTTACTTTCATACCACTTTTAATGTAAAGCCTATTTTATCTAATATTACTACAGCTACTCTGGCCTGTTTATGAGGTCCATTTTTAATTTGTAAAGATAATGTACAGAAAGGTTACAATTACTTAAGTCAGATAATGACCACATTTCTTTTTGAACAGTGTCACCTCTTCCCTCATGTTCTCCCAGTTTTTCCCTTTCAAGCTCCCTCTCCCATAAGTTGTATAGTTCATTTACAATGTAGTGTCTATTGAGTAGCACTGCTGCATTTGTTAACCCTTTGTCCCACCTTTTCTGTGCTCTCTTGCCATTTCTAAACTTACACATAAAACAAAGGTGCACAAATTAAAAAAAAAAAAAAAAACATGAGACCACAGAAGGAAAAGCAAAATAATAAAAAACTATCATTTCTTGGAGACCATTTTAATAAACATTATTTTATATGATAATATTTATATAGCTATTGAGCCTTTGTGATCCTCTCCACAGGGCATCCTCCTTTGATCTCACTGTATAAAAGTTTAGAATCCCATATAATTTATCATGTCCAATTGCAATGTTTTCTCTTTTACCATCCACATGTCTTTACTTGTAGAAATAAAGGCACATTCTAATGCAACACATGAGGGAAATCAGGCAGCATATATTTCTTTTAGTCTTTCTTCACTTAATATAAGTTTGTTCAAAGTCTTTCCTTTTCCTTATGAATAGTGTAAGATCATTCTTTCTGGATCAATAGAATTGCATCATACTGAAGCGTTTCTTCAGGCAAAGGAGAAAGTTAGCAGGATATATAGTAAGAAAATGGAATGGAAGAAGAATTTTACTAACTAAGCATCAGACAAGGGTATTCATAGCTAACACATATTTAGATATCAAAAAGTTAAACCCAATAAAAATAGACTCTCAAATAAACAAGAACCCAATCAATATATGGGATAAAGATTTAAAGATAACTTCTTAGAAGAAGAAGCAAGAATGACAAATAGATACATCTATCTCCATAAAAGAAATGCAAATTTAACCAACACTGAGATTCATCTCACCCCTGTTACAATGTCATTATGAAAAACTGAACAATCACAGATACTGATATGGATGTGGCCCAAAGGAAACTCTATTACACTGTTGATGGGAATGTAATCTTGTTCAACCACTTTGGAAAACACTATGGAAATTGCTCTCACAAGTGAATAGAGAGCTACCTACCTATGATCCAGCAACTCCCCTTATGGCCATTTATCCAATAGAGCAGAAACAAGGCCACACTGAAGCTACCAGCACAATCATGTTCATTATTGCATTATTTTCTGTAGCCAACATATGGAATCAGCCCAGATACCTCTCATTGTAAAAAGAGGTCGAGAATTATATATGTATATATAAATTATATATATATATATATATAATCTTATTGATCCCAATTTACAAGTATATGTATGCATATATGTATATAAACATACATATATACATATATACAACATATATATATATATATATACATACATACATAATGGAATTCTTCTCATCCTCAGAAAGAATAATATTGCACCATTCTTAAGGAAAATGAAACACTTGGGAATAATATTAAGTAAAATAAAGCAGACTCAGAGAAACTTAGCTTGCACGATTTTCCTCATTTGTGTTAGATAGAAGGTGCCTAAAAATGTAAAAGTAAACACACTGGATGGTATTCAAGGAGGTACAAATGAATTATCTGAAGTGGCAGAGTCAACGGAGACTAAAAATACTATAATTCTCTTAAAAGACTAAGTCAAAGCCCAACAAAATAAATACCAGTAAACGTGTACTGCAAGAGAGGACAATGGGGGGCAATATGAGATCGGTAGGAAATTGAAGGGGAAAAGGATGTAATACAGGCAAGAATCCATTGTATACTTCCCAGAATTGAAATATGCAAAGCAAGGCGTAGTGTGAAATAGGGGGTGAAGATATTGATGTGGTAACACAATTCCAGGTGCTTCATACACATAAACTGCTTTGTTAAATGGCAAGTAATTCCAGAACATAATATTGAGATACATAAGAATCAGGGTTGATTGGGATGGGTGGATGAAAATGTTGAATGGGGTGACATTGATCAAGATGTATCCATACACTGTTTCAGTGAATACCAACTATTTTTACAGATAAAGATAATAAAAATATTCAAAAAATTAATTATGATAGTTGAATATAGAGTTGAACCTCAATTAGATTCCTATTTAAAAATTTTGGGGTTGTTGCCAGTTGTGGGGCCTGAACTCCGGGCCTGGGCGCTATCCCTCATCTCTTCAGCTCAAGGCTAGTGCTCTACCACTTGAGACACAGCATCTCTTCGAATTTTTTTTTTGCTTATATGGTGCTGAGGACCTCATGCATGCAAGGCAAGTGCTCTACTACTGAGCCACCTTCCCAGCCCTTAAAATATTTTAAACCTGGAGATATGGAGAATAAAATTCAAATAATAAAAATTTATTAATCTTTTTATCTGAATTTGTGAAATTTAAATCAAAACTGCTTTGCTTTTTGTCAGCCCCTGGGCTGTTAGAATATTTCAAAGTAAGTGGCTTAAAAACATCAGGAGTATATTATCCATACTCTAGAAGCTTAAACATTGATTATAAAAGTGGTAATTCAAAGCAATTCTTTGTCTAATGGGGGTCCATTTTCTGGTTCATTATAATCTATTTTCTGGACGTTCACATCGCAGAGTAGTTATACTGGGCTTCTTTTATCAGGATCATTACTGCAGGGTAATCTCTGAAACGTTCATTCTACTGTGACCAGGCAGAGGAATAGAATTTCAACATGTTTACCTGGAAGGAGTTACATCATCCAATACGCTTTGCAACTTTTTCTTTAACTCAGTGTGGTATATCATTTGGATATTATTTCATAGAAAATAATAACTTAAGGACAAGCTTATATCATGTGAATTATGTGAATGATTATTCTTACAATGGGGATAATTATAGTGATGACAAAGTGAAGTATGATTGTTTAGTGGCTCTTGAATCACATCATAGGTAAACATGTAAACGTGGTACAGCCTAAGGCCCTTCTGATGTATTTGAACAATCTCTGATGTGTTAATTGCTTTCAAAAATATTCGTTTAGCCAACAAATACAGATCTCCTTTGATTTTAATTAAGGTCTGCTATTAGAACTCTCACAGACACCAAAATCAGAGTATGCTAATATCTCTCATAAAATACAAAATAAAATTGTTACAATTAATAAAATATGAAGACTGTAATATTAATAGAATTGTACATACTAGTATTCGCGTTATATAATATATTGGCATCCTTTGGATACCTCAATTTTTAAAATACTTATAACTAAGTGAATTGTTTACAAATAATTATTTGATTATGTGTAGAAATTGAGAAAAATTTGCATACATATTTACTATAGATGCAAACAGATACACCTGGTTATTTCTGATCCTTCATTTGTTGGTTTCATTCATGCATGGGGAACATGCAAATGAAAATTGCAAAATTGCATTGACTAAAGTGTTAATTACATGAAGTTTATGTTGGGCTAAATACCTGATTTTATAAATTGAATCGTTTTTGTCCCTTCCTTCCTCCGCCCCTTCCTTTGTTCCTTCGTTCCTTCATTCCTTCCTTTTTTCCTTCCTTCCTTCTTTCCCTCCTCCCTCATTGCCTCCTTCCTTACCCCTCTCTCTCTTTTTCTTTCTTTCTCTCACTTTCTCTCTCTTTGTTTCTCTTTCTTTCTTTCTTTCTGTCCTTTCTTTCTTCCTTCCTTCCTTCCTTCCTTCCTTCCTTTCTTCTTTCCTTTCTTCCTTCCTTCCTTCCTTTCTTCCTTCCTTCCTTGCTTCCTTCCTTCCTTCCTTTGTTCCTTCCTTCCTTCCTTTCTTTCTTTCTTTCTTTCTTTCTTTCTTTCTTTCTTTCTTTCTTTCTTTCTTTCTTTCTTTCTTTCTTTCTTTCTTTCTTTCTTTCTTTCTTTCTTTCTTTCTTTCTTTCTTTCTTTCTTTCTTTCGTTCTTTCAATCTTTCTTTTTCTTCCATTCTTCCTTTCTTCTTTTACTCAGAACATATCTTACGGCTATAGAAAAAACACCAACTGTTTTACTTCAAGGTGTTATGAGTAATTATGAATAGTCTAGAATAATATTAATTTTAATAACCTATGTTATATCTTAAGAGAAATTGTACTAAAAACAACTTCACGAAAGTTGCAGGATATGTAACAAATATCACTTTCCATGATATTGTTTATTTCCTCAAAGTAAAATAAGAATTTAGGCATAATATTGTGTGTGTGTTGTTTTTGTGATTTGAATTCTCAAGGATATTGGTTTAACGTTTGAGCAACAACTCCACTTCTGGCTTTGTGTGTGTATGTGTGTGTGTGTGTGCATGTATGTGTGTGTGTGTGTGTGTGTGTGTGTGTGTGTTGATGTGTGTGTGATTAATTGAGATGCGACTCATGAACTTTCTTTCCAAGGCTGGCTTTTTAAAACTTTTTAAATTTTTTTTATTGTGAAAATAGGAGTTACAATTACATGGGCATGGTAATGAGTATATTTCTTATCAAGCATTGTTGTCTCATCCTTTTTTTCTACTTCTCAACCTTTTTCATCTCCCCCCTTCCTGCCCCATCCACCCCCTGTCAAAGTTGTAAAGTTCATTTTTCTACATAATGACTTGTAAATCTCATTGTTGCAATGGGTCCACCTGTATCTTTATTTAAACCATATGATTTTTCCCTTGCTCTCCACAAATCATACCAACATCAAATACAATGCAAGCAGGGGTTGCAAGTGGGGGAGGGTCACGTTTGTGACAAGCAGAATAGGTCAGATAAGTTGATGTTAGGTGAAATGAACCTCACGATAAGTATTTACATGTTTTTTTTTCTTTCTTGCAATTGTTTCTAACATATTTATAAGATGATTTCTTTGTTGCCAAGGCTGGCTTTGAACCCCAGGTCCCTGAGTAGCGAGGATTACAAGCTAGAGAAACCCATATTAAGCACAGATATACCTAAGAATAAAATATATTTCTTATCATTTTAATTTTAGAGGCTCAATTTAACAAAGTAACATTTAGATATTTATTTAGTTATTAAAGCTGAACATGCACTGTGAAAAATAGTTTTCATTTTTATAAAAAAATACACTCAAAGGTTTAAATGTCAGAATCTTTGCACAAATCGAAATACTCTATTATTCAAAGTGACAAAGGGATCCTTAATCAAATTTCTCACTTAAGCTAAAAGCAATAGGCTCTGTCAGGGTGAATGAAGCAATTTTTCATTAAATTAAATATTATCTACTGTACTCACATGATTTTTTCTTCTTTTAAACCTAAGCGGTTTTGACATAATGTATAGATTCATACGTTTTTTGGGTATATAAATATTTTAGTTACTAGTCATGTATTTCTGAAATTTGATTACTAAGACATTTCAGGGAAAAACTGAATTTCATGTACTATGTCAACTGTGATTTTTAGAAATTGAATCAATCTCAATATGATATAAAGCAAGATATTCCATGGCTCATGCAATTATTCCTAGAATTGAATATAACTTGTTTTTGAATGGTAGGAAATTCATATTATAACTACTCTATAGAATAATTAAAAAATAAATGATCGTGATAGTATTTATTTTTTCTTCCACTAGAAAGAAAGAACCTCACAATAGATGACAAAAACTTGAATGGAAATGTCATAAATTTATGAAAAATTCAAGTTATTATGAGTTAGATGAAATAGTCATTTTTGAAGGTCAAAAAATGAAATCTCTTGAAGCTTTCTTATCTGTTAAATAAAATGTATTTGCACTCAAAATATTTCATTCATCTCTTCAGTAATGGTATAATCAACCTCCTCGATTTCAAAAAGCTTCTCTGATTAATTCAAGTAAATAATTAGGAACAGAAGTTATCACAATTTATAGAAATATCTACCCATAACTCTAGAAATTAAAACTGAAATCATAAAGTGTTGGGATTAATAATTAGCTTTCACTATGTTGCCATAAAAAGGTGAACCCTCTCACGTAGGCATAGTTGTAGAGATTTGGTCATTGAGAACTTATGATCAAAGAGAATGTTAAGATCAAAGTCCTTTCCTCTTCTTCCTTCTTTTACTTCTCTGTCTCCTTCTCCTTTTGCTTTTCCTTCTCCCTCTCCCTCTTCCCCTCCTCATGTTTCTCTCTTTCCCCACTCTTATTCCTACTTTTCTTTACTTCCTGGCTTCCATGAATACACATACTCCATCACATGTTCCTGACATGGGGTACCGTGCCACCACCAACCGAAAGCAATGAGGATAAGAAATATAAACTGAAATGTGTAAAATCAGAAGACAAGATTAATCTCTCCCCCTTTTAAGTTAATTTTATAAAGTATTTTGTCATATTAATAGGAGACTGACACAGCATGCTCACATTTATTATAAGGGATAAGATTTACTGGAAAAAATCTGACCAATATCGCCCTAATGAAATGATTGATTAAATTAATATTATATTAAGACAAATCTAGTTTAAAATATCAGATATACTTCAATAAGAGGCAAAAAAATCACCTCCATGTTTTCCTATGAGAAGACAGCAGAATAAAATCTGTTCCTTAAGGAAATTGGCCTATAATTGACTGCATTGTCAATTTCATAAATGATGTAAGAAGACTGTAGAACAAATTACAACCTAAACTGCATGTATTAAAATTTACTTCGTCCCATGTATTCTATCTATGTCTGGTTCACAAAATGACTTACATTTTATCATATTTTTAATTAACTTTAAGTAGTTGTATGGGAGTTGCTGTTTGACAAAGCAGCTAATGAATAGTGTTTAGTGAGGTTTTTTTTTTTTTTTTCTTTTTTCTCTCCTGAGGTTTGAACTCTGGGTCTGAATTCTGTTCCTGAGTGCCTTTGGATGAATGCTTTAATTCTATCACTTGAGGCACAGCAGCACTTTCAGATTTTTCTGAGATTTAATTGGAAATATGAATCTCACAGTCTTTCTTGCCTGGACTGGCTTCAAACCTCAATCCTCAGCCTCCTGATTATATAGGATTACAGGTGTGAGCCACTAGTGCCGATTTAATACAATGCACCTTTTTTTTTTAACTCGTCCTGGGGCTTGAAATCAGGGCCTTGGCAATGTCCTTGAGTTTCTTTTCCTCATTCTAGTCTTCTATGACTTGTGTCATAGTGCCAATTCCAGATTTTTTGTTTATGTAGTATTGAGGAATCAAACCCAGGGCTTCACACATGCAAGGCAAGCAGTCTACCACTAAGCCACATTCCCAGCCCTATACAATGCTTCTTGATAATCATTATCCCTCATCCTTCACAATCCTATCTCATCCCTCAATTTACATAATTTTGTAGAATATTCACTGACTCACAATAGCATGTATAGTCACTCAGAAAATATACCACGGATCATATTTTCTTGATAGTCTTAATCATCAACATACTAAAGTTATGCATTATAGAATTCTGTGATTTTAAATTCTATATTATCACTTAGATTCACCCACTACTATTCTAAAAATTTTCCTAAGGTTAATGCAAATGCAATTTTTAATTTTTTGATAAAGTAAAATGATTCTTAGAATGTTGAAGAGTTGGAGTAAGAATATTACCTTCAGTTCTAGAACATTTTATCCTTACTACCCTCTCAAAATATTCCCATATTTATTATTAGTCACTTCCTGTCAACATTCCAACATACCTCTCTTGAGCAGCTATTATTTCATATTCTTCCTCTACAGATGTGCCAATTTTAAAAAGCTCATATAATTAGAAAATGTAGTCTATTTTGTCCATTTTCCCCATGTAATATTACTGTTTTTACAGTAAGTCCATGTAAACTTTTCTCATGGATAGAGCATATGTATAATAGAATAACATCCTCAATGGGCATTTAAATTCTTTATTACATGTTATTGTAAAAGGTTTTGCTCTGTATATTCTGGTACATGTGTCTCATTGGACATATGTTGAAATCTATTTTGTATATAACATTATGATTCAAAATGCTGGATCACAGAGGCAACTCTATATATAATATCTTAAAGATTGCCAGTATGTTCAACAAACTGACTATATCATTTTAAATGTCAAACACCAATGTATAAGGTTTCCAATTTCTACATAATTGTTGTGCAGGGCTATCTTATTGTTTCTATTTCCACTAATCTCTATCTGTATGCAATTTCTATGTATGTTATGATCTTTCCATATGTTACTTGGTTGTTATTATAGTACTATAGAGATATGTATTTGGATTTTTTATAACTTATTCAGGATGGTTAAAGTTTTTCATTGGCATTAATATGCTATTAATATATTTCTGATTCAAGTCTCTTTAAATAAATTTATATGTATACACACTATATGTACATATGCATAAATTCATACTTATATGTGTATATATACTAATACCTATATAAGGATATACAGATGTGTATATACATGTATATAGACATATATGTATATTATTATTTTCATTTGTTTGTAAGTTATCATTTTACTTTATTTGCCAAATACGTCCTTTATTGATTTTACTTCATTTTATTTTATGGTTGATGTTGTACAGAGAAGCCAATTGAGTTGCTGGTGGCTCACCCCTGTAATCCTAGCTACTCAGGAGGCTGAGATCTGAGTATCATGTTTCAAAGCCAGCCTGTGCATGAAAAGTCCATGAGACTCTTATCTCCAATAAACCACCAGAAAACCTGAAGTGGCCCTATGGCTCAAGTGGTAGAACTCTAGCCTTGAGTTGAAGAGCTGAGGGACAGCACCCAGGCCCAGAATTCAAGGCCCACAACCCCCACAATCACCACACCATGACCAACAACAAAAAGAATACTGACTGAAAAATCAATAGTATTAAGCAGTCTTAAAGATAGGCTCAAGTCTAAAATTTTAGAATAATCTTAGATGTCAGCATTGTTCTAGTCCAATGAGCTAAGAGCCCTCAGAAGGTTGAACGAATTTCTTAGTTTATTTACACAATCACTGTAAGTATGTATTTTCTCATCTCTTTCTTTCATTTCACAAGAGAATCTGTATTTATCCTTTATGCCAAAGATCTTCTTAAGATATAGGATGTTAGGCAGAAAAAATTAGATGTATATTTAAAGATTTTCATCTCTTAAGAGACTAAAGAGCTCAGAAGACATTTCGCTATTACTGGCATATTTCAGATGACTTAAATGTTTTGGTTCTTAAACTAAGTGAAATACGTGTAAAATATTAGTTTTTCCAAACAATGATTATGGCTAATACTTTTCTGCTCCAATGAGTTGAAACTTCTGACAAGATTGGAGGGCATATCGATTTCAGGGGAGAAGTGTTAATGTTAGAATGCCAAGGGAGATTCCTAAAACAGCACTGCCTATCACATATCTGTTAGTTATACTTGTGGCATATAAGTGTATATACCTACAAATATGATTTGAATAAGGAATGTGTGATTTACACAATTCATTCAATAACAACTAAAACCAGAAAACACTTCTATTTATTTATATAAACTAGTATATCTAATGAGGATTTAAAAATTTTTAGAATATATATTTTAAGATTTATTTCAAAGTACTGTTTATTTTTAATGGTTTATTTTTAATTGTCAGTTTCGAGGCTTGAAATCTGGACCTGGACACTGTCCCTCAGTTCTTCAGCTCAAGATTACTGCTCTACCACTTGAGCCACTCCAGTTTTCTTTTGTCTCATTGGAGATAATATACTCACAGACTTTCCTGCGTAGGCTGGCCTTGAGCCATGATTCTCAGTTCTCAACCTCGATTCTCAGTTCTCAACCTCCTTAGTAGCTAGGGTTACAAGCATGAGCAACTATATCCATTAATTTCTGCATGTAACATTTCTTTTTAGTGAGAATGCTCAAAAACTTACCTTCTCATTGTGATGAAATATCTATTCTTAACTATGATCACTTTTCTTCTTGTAGTATAAAATTAATATATTAACATTTAGTCATGGAAGTCTGCTAATTAAAGTTACATAAAACATTCATTGTAAAGTGAAAGAAATTCATGGTTCTGTTTCTTGTTTTAAGTAAACCATTCTGCGTTTTGTTTTCAATTATATTTCTTTGGAAATGTGTAATATTCATTGATTTAACTGTTAAAATTGATAGCAATTACATTATATCAAGTTGATTCAAACTTGTATTTGAAAATTGCACCCTTACCACAAATATACTTCCACTTTCCTCTATCACATAATTAAAATAACAGTAAAGCAAAGATTGGCGTTAGCCATTCATGTGTAGAATCCTAGAAACTCAGGAGTCTAAGACCTGAATACTTTAGTTCAATGTCAGTCCAAACAGACAAAAATGTGAGAAAACTTATCTCCAATTATCCAGCAAGAAGCAGAAGGTGAGAATGTGGCTCAAGGAATAGAGTAAAAAATTAGAGCAAAAAAATAGAGCAAACAAAAAGCTATGAGCAAAAAATTCAAGGAAGACCATAAAACATTGAGTTCCAGCCTTAAAAATGGCATATACACACAAGACAACAACAAAAAGTAATATGAACATGAATAATGAAGACAAAATAGTAGAAAAGATCATGAGAAATATGTAAACATCTGGAAGACAGAAATCATTTGACAGAATTTTGATTAATGAAAGGGAAAAGTGGCAGTCTCATTTGTACAATCTCATTGTAGTCATTTTTATTGAAACCTGGCTATTGGGTAACCTGTGAAAGAGTAGATTGGATTACCTGACTTAGCAGACCTTGCTTGTGACTATGCACCATCCCACTATGCAAAATCTAAAATAATGCTTGGTAATTTAAATAAAACCTCATGTTAGAGACTGTTTGGCCCACATAGACTGAGGTCCTTATATTGAGGCTTCAGACCAGTGCTTTTGTTTATAACCACTCCTGTTTTAACAAGTTGGGACAAATAGAAGTAGTGGGTTTAATTATAAAAGGGAAGCATGCTACAGACTTATTTTTGTTGCTAAGGCTCTAACCATTTTAGATTATTTTTCAGGCCAAGCCACCCTTGAGTAATTATCTCTTACCTATGGCTTCCACAAACGTGAGATAGCAGGAAATTTCATTATATCTAGCTTTCTTTGTTTTTGTAGTTCCTCACGAATTTCTGTTTTTCAGAACTGGCCCTCATATCAGTCTCCTAAATCTCCGCCTTCTAATTAGCAAGGTATATTTCATCTCAAGCTTGGACCCACATTATTTTCAATGTAAACATTCAATATTGACTTCTGTTTTCTAGATATTAAATTCTATAGAGGTTAGTATGGATCTTTATGATCTTATAAGAACATAGATAAATCCCTTGAATACTTTTTCCAATTTATTTAAATATTTCTATTATGACATCACAAATAGGACATTAGTATGTCTCAAGTATCTTATGCAGACCAGTTAATTTAATTATTTTGTGCACATATTAAGTCCAATATAATTTTATCAAATCTATATTAATATCCAGTATTTACAGATACGTTTCTTTACCAAAAATAATTGTCTCATGTTTGCCTTTTATAATTAAACCCACCACTTGTCTTTTTTCCATCTGAAACCTCTTTTATCCTGGCAACCAACATATTTTTTTCTCCAACATTTAGATCATGCAATAAATAAACCTGATTGCCATCAAATCTATGGTAGATTATTCCCAGTTATTGTATGCCTTAATTTTTTATTGCATTAACTCGAGTTGCCTTTTAGTTCTGTTATTAGAGAATGTAGCACAATTCGTTTCCCATTCACTTGAAGAAAGCCTGAATTGATTTCCTTTTCTTTGACTAGAGGAAATAATGCTGCTATAATCCTCTGTGTTTTGGCGTTTGGGTGAATGTTATATTTTATTTCTATGAGGTAAAGCCTGGAAAGATCAATTCCTGTGCTATACAGTGGGTATTTGCTTATTTCATATGCTAAGAACTTGTCAAATGTTTTCAGAAGTGGATTTCCCATTTGACATTTCTGCCAGGATCCATTTTCTCTGTTTTTTGATAACATTTAGTATGGTCATTATTGTATTATGTGAAGTAATTCTTATACATGTTTTATGATGTCATTTTGGTTTTAATGTGCATTTATTTGGCGACTGATGATGATTTTCTTGTGCTTATTTTTCACAAGATATACTTTGCTGGTTTCTAATTGATGTTCTTTTTAACATTAGGTTTTGAGAGTTCTATGTAGAATCTAGATTTGAGGCATTCTTCAGGTATAAGATTTATACATATTTTATCCTTGACTATGGATACACCTCATCATCATTATAATCATCACAATCATCATCATCATCACTATCATTATTACTACTATTACCTTTCTACATGTATGTAGGTCCTGGGGCTTGAACTCAGGGTCCCTGAAATTTCTGGCAATTTAATAAAAGTTTAACATTTCAGTCACACCTCACTTCTGGCTTTTTGCTGATTAATCAGAAATAATATTCTCAAGGACTTTATTTTGTGGGGGGCTGGCTTCATATAGCAAAACTTAAATCACAGGCTAGCAAGTAGCTAGGATGAGACACATGAGCCACCTGCTTCCAACTTCTATTCACTACTTGTATATGAGCTTTCACAGACCAAAATATTTTACACTTTCATTAAGTTCTACTATATTGTTTTCCTTGCCTATAATTTTAATGCCAAATTTAAGAAAGTTTCATCTCCAAAATTGTCAAGACATCTTTCTTTGTTTTACATTTGCATCACTAGTTTTGTTTTATATGCCATGTTTTAATCCTGCTTGACGTTAATATTTGAATAAATTGTTATGTTTAAGTCAATGTTTACTTTTTAATTCTCCCCAATATTGTCTAACCTCTCACCACTTATTAAAAAGAATGTCATTTTACAAATGTTTGGTTTTACCTCTTATTAAATATTCCTTGATAATATTTATGTGGAGCTAATCTGGTGCTGTACAGACCCATTGAGCTGTACATTTTTTCTCTACAAATATAACAATTTTATACTAACAGCTTTAATATTGGACAGAGAAATATATTCTAGTTTATTTTCCTTTGTGAATGAGTCACAGTGCTTGTCAGGTGTTTTTAGAAGTTGTCATAAACATAAATAAAACTGTGAAGCTGGACGATGTTGGCTCATGATTGTAATCCTAGCTGCAGAGGAGGCTGTGATCTGAGGATTGTGGTTCAAAACCAGCTGGATTGGGAATGTCCGTAAGACTCTTATGTCCAATTAACAACCAGAAAACCAGCAGTGCCAGAGTTTCTCAATGGGTAGAGCACTCATTTGAGCTGAAAAGCATTGGGTCAGTGCCCAGGACCAGATTTCAAAACCCACGAACGACCAACAAATAGGGGAGGAGACAATTTATATTTGGCTCAATTGTATCCTCCAATCCACAAAAATTATATGTCTCCATTTATTTTGATTTTTCTTTTTTTTTTAATTTATTTTATTTTATTTGTGAACATACTGTACAGAGGGGTTACAATTACATGGGCAGGATAATGGGTACATTTCTTACCAAGCATTGCAGCCTCCTCCTTTGTTTATCCTTCACATCTCTTCCCACCCTGCCCCCCTCCCCCCCAGTCCCAATACTTCCCCCCTCCCCCCGCACCAACATTGTAAAGCTCGTTTTCGACATGACAAGTTGTACTTCCCATTGTTGCAACAGGTCCACCTGTATCCTTAAACGACTTGTTTTTCCCCATCTCCTCCACAAGTTATACTGACATCAAATATAGAGAAAGCAGGGGTTATACTGTGGGGGAGGGACATACAAAGCAACAAAGAAATAATCTTATAAATGCATTAGAAACACATGCATGAAAGAAGAAAACATTAAAATACATATCTAAGGGTTCATTTTCCTAGCATCACATTATCTGACCTTTTCTGATTGACTCATACATATACTAGATATTGCAAATAAGGGAAACCATGGGGTCTACGTTTCCTTGGGCCTGGCTTACTTCACTTAATATAATTTTTTCCAAGCCTTTCCATTTCCTAACGAATGGGGCAATGTCATTCTTTCTGATGGAGGCATAGAATTCCATTGTGTATATATACCACATTTTCTTGATCCAGTCATCTACTGAGGGGCATCTGGGTTGGTATCTTAGCTATGGTAAATAATGCTGCAATAAACATAGTTGTGCTGGTAGCTTTAGTGTGGTCTTCTTTGTAAACATTTTGGTAAATGCCCAAAAGTGGGATTGCTGGGTCATAGGGGAATTCTATGTGGAGTCTTTTGAGGAACCTCCATACTGCTTTCCAAAGTGGTTGAACAAGTTTACATTCCCACCAACAATGAAGTAAGGTTCCCTTCTGTCCACATCCCCTCCAGCATCTGTTGTTGTTAGAGTTCTTGATTTTTGCCATTCTAATTAGAGTGAGGTGGTATCTCAATGTTGTTTTGATTTGCATTTCTTTTATGGCTAGGGAGGTTGAGTATTTCTTCATGTGTCTATTGGCCATCCTTCTTTCTTCTTCAGAGAAGTTTCTCTTTAAGTCTTTCGCCCACTTGTTTATTGGGCAGTTGTTTCTTTGAGGATTTGTTGTTGGGGGATTTAGTTTTTTGAGTTCCAAGTATATTTTAGATATGAGACCCTTGTCCGTTGTATGGCTAGTAAAGATCTTCTCCCAATCCGTGGGCTTTCTATTGATCTTGCTAGCTATGTCCTTTGCCATGCAGAAGCTCTGCAACTTTATGCAATCCCATTTGTCCAACCTTTATTTGATTTGTTGTGTTTCTGGGTCTCTATTCAGAAAATTTCGGCCTGAGACAAGGATACCTAGGGTTTCTCCTATTCCATCCTGTAATGTTTTCAGAGTGTCTGCTTTGACTTGGAGGTCTTTGATCCATTTGGTGTTGATTCTGGTGCAGGGTGATATATAAGGATCTAGCTTTAGTTTTCTACATGTAGTTAACCAATTTTGCCAGCACCATTTACTGAAGAGGCTGTCATTGTTCCATTCTATTGTTTTAGCTCCCTTATCGAAGATTAGATGGCCATAGGTCTGTAGGTTCATTTCTGGGTTTTCAATTTTATTCCATTGGTCCTGAGGTCTGTTCTTATGCCAATACCAAGCTGTTTTGATTACTATGGCTTTATAGTAGAGTTTGAAATTTGGTATTGATATTCCTCCAGCAGTGTTCTTTCGGTTGAGAAGCATTTTTGCTATTTGGGGTCTTTTATTGTTCCATATGAATTTTTGGATTGCCTCTTCTATTTCCTTGAAGAATGAGATTGGAGTTTGGATAGGTATCAGGTTGAATTTGCAGATAGCCTTGGGAAGTACTGCCATTTTCACGATGTTAATCTTTCCAATCCAGGAGCATGGGAGGTTTTGCCATTTTTTAAGTTCTGTGTTGATTTCCTTTTTCAAGATTTTAATGTTTTCATTATAGAAGTCCTTCACTACTTTGGTTAAGTTAATTCCTAGGTATTTTATTTTTTGTGGGGCTATTACGAATGGAATTGCTTTCCTAATTTCAGCCACACTTTTCTCATTATTGGCACACAGAAAGGCCATTGATTTTTGGTGGTTGATTTTATACCCTGCTACTTTGCCAAAGTTTTGAATCAGCTTGAGTAATTTGGGAGTGGAGTCTATGGGATTCTTTAAATACAAGATCATGTCGTCTACAAAGAGGGAGAGTTTTATTTCTTCTTTCCCTATTTGTATCCCCTTTATGTCTGCATCTTGTCTTATTGCTGTAGCTAGGCATTCTAATACTAGATTGAAGAGAAGTGGAGAGAGTGGGCATCCTTGTCTTGTTCCTGAGTTAAGAGGAAATGACTTTGGTTTTTCACCATTAAGTATGATGCTGGGTGTAGGTTTGTCATATACAGCCTTTATTGTATTGAGGAATGTTGCATGGATTCCTAATTTTTCCAAAAACTTCATCATAAAGGGGTGTTGAATCTTGTTGAATGCTTTTTCTGCATCTATTGAGATAACCATGTGGTTCTTATTCTTGCTCCTGTTGTTGTGATAAATAATATTGATTCATTTGCGTATATTAAACCAGCTTTGCATCCCTGAAATGAATCTTGTTTGATCATGGTGTATGATTTTTTGGATGAATTGTTGAAGTCGGTTGGCCAATATTTTGTTGAGAAGTTTTGCATCAAATGTTCGTCAAAGAAATGGGTCTATAGTTCTCTTTCTTTGATGAGTCCCTGCCTGGTTTTGGGATGAGGGTTATGATGGCTCATAGAATGTGTTCGGTAGTGAACTTTCTCTTTCAATTTCATTGAAGAGTTGGAGGAGTATTGGTGTGAGCTCTGCTTGGAAGGCCTTGTAGAATTCCGCTGTAAAACCATGTGGTCTTGGATCTATATGGGATTTGAGGGAAAGTAGTGTTTCTTTGATAAATTTGGGTGCTCCATTGTTTGGCGAATAGATATTTAGAATTGTAATATCCTCCTGAAGGAGAGATCCTTTAATTAGTATGTAGCGACCTTCTTTATCTCTTCTCACGAATTTTAATTTGAAGTCTATTTTATGTGATATTAGGATTGCAACTCCTGCCTGTTTATGGGGTCCGTTTGCTTGGTAGATTTGTTCCAGCCTTTAACATTGAAAATGTGTTTGTTTTTACGGGCAAAATGTGACTCCTGCAGGCAGCAGATAGAAGGGTCTTGTTTTTTATTCCAACTAGACAGTCTATGTCGCTTAATTGGAGAGTTCAGTCCGTTAACATTAAGAGATAGGACTGAGAGTTATTTGGGAGTTCCTGCCATGTTATCTACTTTCTTGGGGGCTGCGACAACTGGGTTCTTCCTATGGTTCTTGGATTCTCAGTTTGGGTGCAGTTTCTTGGCCTTTATTGCAGTCTTGTTGGTTTTCTATGTGTAGGACATCTTTAAGAAGGTTTTGTAGGGCTGGTTTGGTGGAGATGTATTGTTTCAATTTTTCTTTGCTATGGAAGGTTTTTATTTGGCCTTCAGTTATGAAGGAGAGTTTAGCTGGGTACAGTATTCTTGGTTGATAGTTGTTTGTTTTTAGGGCATGGCATACATCATTCCAGGCTCTTCTTGCTTTGATTGTCTCTGCTGAGAAATCTGAGGTGATTCTAATTGGTTTCCCTTTATAAGTGATTACCCTTTTCTCTCTGACAGCTTTAAGGATCTTTTCCTTGTTCTGAGTTGATCCTGTGTGGATTATAATGTGGCGGTGGGATGTCCTATTCTGGTCTGGTCTATTTGGGGTTCTAAAGGCTTCTTGTATCTGGACAGGCCTATCTTTTTGCATGTTTGGGAAGTTCTCTGCCAGGATCCTGTTAAACAGATTTCCTAGACCATTAACTTCTGTTTCTAGGTGCTCCTCTACACCCATTATCCTTAGATTAGGCCTTCTGATGGTGTCTTGCAGGTGTTGGATAGATCTATCATATTTCTTGGACTTGTCTTGGATGGTTGTGTGTTCTTTCTCTATAATATCTAGGCTGTCTTCAATCCCTGAGATTCGATCTTCTGCATGGTCTAACCTGCTGTCAAGACTCTCTACTTTGTTTTTTATCTCTTTTCCTTCTAGTTGGTCAGCTTTGATGGCTTCAAGTTCTTTGTTGAAGCTCTGTTTTAGGTCTTGTATGAATTTCTTTACTTCCTTAATTTGGTGTTCAGTGTTTGTCCTCAAATCACTTAGTTGATTGGTTATGGTTTCTTTGGGCTCCCATTCCTTCTGTTGGGTTCCATTCAGCATTCCCTTTGTGGTCTCCCTGACTTCCTTCAGCTCTTTGTTAATGGATTCCATGAATGCCTTTAGTGATCCTTGTGTGTTCTCTACCTGGTCTCTCAATTCCTGTATTACTCTTTGATTAGCTTCCTCCCGTTTGTGGGATTCCTGCAGATCTCTTTGAGTGTTCTCAGCCTGCTCACGCCATTCCTCTCTTTCTCTTTGAGTATTCTCAAGTTGTTCACGCAAATCCTGTATCAGTTTTTGAGTAGCTTCCTCATGCTTATGATATTCCTGTATAAACTTCTGGGATGCCTCCTCTCTCTCCCTTTCACGCTCATACAGAGTCCTTTGTACGTTGTCAAATTTTCATTTATCATGTTTGCCAGCAGTGTTTGTAGAGCTGTTTAGGAATTCTCCTCTGGATTATTCATTATCTGTTCTAACCCCTGATTATCAGGATTGGGAATTGAGATACCCGAATTTGCCATTTTTCTTGTGTTTTTCCGGCTTACTCTGCCCATTTGAGATGAAGATAGCACCAGTTTTGTGCTAGAACACTATCTTAAGGCAACCATCAACCAAAGTTTGCATTTGTACAGTCAATAGTCTACAGATACAATCTAGTTCAACAGATACATCTATTCGACATCAAACAACTATATGTTAAAGGACTTCGAACCGCAGAGAAGAATTTGGAAAACCAGAAATTATTAGGGTTAGGGAGAGATGTGGGTAAAAAATAGGAATAGATTGGTGTGGGGAGGCACAGGGAGAGTTAACTATGTCCTAATCACAATGCAGGAAATAGGTTGGGTAGGATGTAAGTAGAGAGAGAGAGAAAACGAAGAAAGGGAAAGGGGAATGAAAAGAGACCAGAAAATAAAATAGAAAAGTAAAAATTAATGTTATTTTAGAGATTAAAAGATCATCTATTTATAGAGGAATATGAATATGTTGAGAGAAAGGGAGGGACATAGAGGAGATGAAAAAACTTTAAAAAATTGCTTAAAATATTATATAGGTATAAAGAGGTAGTACTGCTATTAATGAATTTAAGTCTCAGAGGTTTTGAATTGAGTAATAAGTTTGTGGATTAAGTGTGTACACAATGGGGGATAGGGTCTACTGGTTAACTACGGGTTTATCTGAGGATGTGCAGGACAAGAGTTAAGTCACATAAAGATGAACAAAGAGGAAAAGATGGAAAGGATAGGAAAGTGAGAAGAAAAGATCAGGAGTTCAGTAGAGCTAGAAAAAAAAAACAAAAAGATAATTAAGAATGAAAGAAAAAGAGAAAGAAGACAAGAAAAGAAAAGAAAACACACATTCACGTATTCCTAAAATAAAAATTATAAGAGGAGAAAAAAAAAAAAGTTAATGGAAAACAATTATTTTTTCAGAAGAGGCAAAAATTAAAGATTAATAAAAGTTTTAGAAAAGCAAAAAAAATTTTATATATATATAAAGTAACAAAAAATGAAAAAAAACAAAACAAGAAAAAGAAAAAAAAGAAAAGAAGAAGAAGAAAAAAAAAGTTCTTTTATTGATTTTTTTTTTAATTTTTTTTTTGGGAGGGGTGGGAAGAGTCCTGTATCTCCCTTTTGTCTGTAATCAGAGTCTGGTTGGAGTCTCTGGTCAGCTTGAGGTCCTGTGGCTTGATTGGTTTCTTAAGTCAGTTTGTTGGAACAGGCAGAAAAATGCTCTGCTTTACCCAAGATTTTGAGATCCCCCTCCCAGGTTAGTTTACTGGGAGGGTGATCTGCTTTGAGAATCACAAAAGAGGGGGATCCAGTGATGAGGCTAGGTTCTGGGTAGAGTTGAGGCCTTTCAACGAACAGTAGCTTTTCCCTGGGGCTATTTTGTGAAAAAAAAACTCACAGCACCCAGCCTGGAGCCATTCTCAGGGTTTCTGTTTTTCAATTGATTGTGGTGGCTGCTAGAGGGCGGGGCATCCTCTGGCTCTGGTTACCCGGTGAGGAGAGCCACTCCAATGGCTGGCGCCTGAGCTGGGTGACTTTTCCCTGGATGGAACTGAGTCTGTGAGGTCACTTCACCGTTAAGTTCTTGTGACCTGCTAAATGACTCGTTTTATTCCAAGGCCTGAGCTGGAGCTAGCCGCTCCTCCGAGCTTTGTCGGTATCCAAGATGGAGATCACCGGTGCTGGGGGGGAGGGGTGGCCTTCCCTCCTCTGCTCTCAGAGAAGGAGTGAGGAAGTGGGGCTTCTACTCACGCGGAGTCTTGGATACGGGGTCGTCTCTGGTCTGCAAAGTGCAGGATGAAGTTGTCTGCTCCTTGTCGGTTCTTGCTGGTGTTGAGTAGAATCCGCTTGTCCGCTGCGTCTGGCTCCTTCATCCCGGACTGCGTCTCAGGTATGCCTCCGCGGCGGTGGTCGCCGCTGCGACCCTGCCGCCGCAGCGGCAGCTGCTCAGATGTGTCTACTTGCCTTCCCCTCTCTTGACTAACTCTCTGTCCTGTGATGGCACACTTGGTGTGATTCTCTGGCTTGGGACTGTTCACTGGAACTCTGAAACTGTTTTCTATGCAAGAGCTTGTTCAGATTCCAGCTTCTCCTCCGCCATCTTCCCGGAACCTGTTTAGGTGATTTTTTAAAACACAGTCTCTCAGGTGCTGGGAAGGTGGCTCATTGGTAGAGTGCCTGCCTTGAATGCATGAGGCCCTGGGTTTGATTCCTCAGCATGACATAAGCAGAAAAAGATGGAAGTGTGTTGTGGCTCACGTGGTACCGCTAGCCTGGAGCTGAGGGAGAGCACCTAGAGCCCAGAGTTCAAGCCCCATGACCAGAAAAATCAAAATATAAAACAAAACAAAACACAGTCTCTCACTTTTGTGGCCTCAACTCTGTAATACCACTGCTTCAGCCTAGGGTTAAGATTTTAGGTGTGGATATTTATCAACACTCCTGATTCAGACTCTACTTAATCATTTTTAATAAATATTTTGTTCTTAATCTTCCTCTTTGTAAATTCACATGCCCTATAAAAAATGGTTTGGCCATCCCAGTAACCTTCTCAAAGTACCTCCTAATGACGACTTTTAATAAGTTGTATTATAGTACAAGGAAACAATGCTACATAAAGGAAAACCAATAAGAAAATATTAATGATTAAAATAAAAACTAAAATAATTATCAGTTTTTTCAGTATTTGAAGGGTACTACCTATTAGATTTTACTATTTTCTCATATTCCTGTACATTGAAAATGGGCTAAGATTATGATATTCAACAAGAGGTTTTTAGGTTATGAGTAATCTTTAAAGTTACCCACTAAGATTACTATTTCTGGCACATCTAATCATTTGTATATGACTTATATCATCATTTGTTCCTCGCTATCATATAAAATAAGGAAGCCAGGGGCTGGGAAGGTAGCTCAGTGGTAGAGCGCTTGCCTTGCATGCATGAGGCCCTGGGTTCGATTCCTCAGCACCACATAAGCAAAAAGAAAAAAGCCGGAAGTGGCACTGTGGCTCAAGTGGTAGAGCGCTAGCCTTGAGCTGAAGAGCTGAGGGAGAGCGCCCAGGCCCATAGTTCAGTCCCCACAACCGGACCCCCAAAAAATTAAAAAAACATAAAATAAAATAAGGAAGCCCTATAGTTTTAACAGAAACTGAAGTTAACAAAGTCTTAACTCTTTATTCTGCTCCTTTACACAAAGACTTGGCAACCTCTCATTAGTAATGTTTCTAGAAACTCTGAAATATACATACATAGTAGCATATGTCTGTTACCATAAATCTTAAATACTTTATCGAAAAGTTTTATTACCTGTCAAACAGTCCTAGTTTTAGCATATATAAGCAAATTCGCAAAATCAAATATATTTAAACCATTAAAACTTTTAACAAAACTCAACACTTGCTGCAGTGTTCATTAGACAGGTGCCTTGTATAGAATAATTGAATTCCTCCTCCTACACATCTCTTGAACAACAAATATCTGGAATTATTTTGTTTTTGACATGTCAATCTTGACTTTATTCTTAAATGTGTGCTTATGTAAGAAGTACATGGCTCTAAAATTTCATGAAAATTTTTTTAAACTTACTTTTTGTTGAATTGTCTAGTTTAAGAAAATCAATTACACTTTATATATACAACATGTTCTATGCTCCATTCAGCATCATGTACTCTAACATTGGAATGATACAGAGAAGATTTGAATGGCCCCTGCGCAAGGATGACAGGCAAATTCCTGTACCATTCCATACTTTTACAACAACAGATGCTGGAGGGGATGTGGCCACAAGGGAACTGTACTGCACTCTTGGTGGGAGTATAAACTTGTTCAACCACTTTGGAAAGTAGTATGGAGGTTCCTCAAAAGACTCCACATAGAACTCCCCTATGACACAGCAATCCCACTTTTGGGCATTTACCCAAAATATCACAAACAAGACGGTACTAAAACTACCAGCACAATTATATTTATTGCAGCATTGTTTAAGATAGCTAAGATATAGGACCAACCCCGATGCCCCTCATCAGATAAATAGATCAAGAAAATGTGCTATTTATACCAATGAAATTCTATGCCTCCATAAGAAAGAATGGCATCGCCCAATTTGTTAGAAAATAGAAAGACTTAAAAAAATTATTAAGTGAAGTAAGCCAAGTCCAAAGAAACATAGGTCCTAGGGTTTCCCTAATTTTTAATAACTAATATATGTCTGGGATAAGCAGAAAAGGTCAAATCTATGCACATATGATCAGAAAAGATGTTGTTAAGGGAAATGAACCCCCAAAATAGGAACACAAGTGTTTTGCTTTTTCTTTCTTGCTATTTTTTTAACGTACTTATAACAGGCTATGTGATTTTTTTGTTTCTTTATATGTTCCTCCCCCATGCTATAACCCCTGTTTTCACTGTATTTGAATTTGGTGTGCCCACCTCTTGCATATACACTCCTGTAATTTGGGGAGGGGAAGGAAAAACCAAAATGCTTAAATAGGGATTCAGGTTGACCCATTGTAACAATGAGATGCACCAGACACTATGTTGAAAACTGAACTTTACAATTTAGGCAGGGGAAGGGGGGAGGGGAGTGTACTTGTAGAGGTGGGAGGGAAGGGACGGTAGAGGGAAAATAAAGGAGGAGGTAACAATGCTTGTTAGGAAATGTACTCATTACTTGCTCACGTAAATGTGACCGCTCTGTACAGTATTTTTAAAATAAAAAATATGAAAATGTTCTGAGATGAAAGAGTTTATTTCCTTTATTTTACTCATATAATATGGCTGTTGCAACAATGAGAAGTACAAGTTGTCATGTCCAAAAGCTTTACAACGTCGGGAATGGGGGGGAAGGAGAAGGATTGGGATTGGGGGGGAAGGGGGAGGCTGGGAAGGGATGTGAAGGGTAAACCAAAGGAGGAGGCTGCAATGCTTGGTAAGAAATGTACGCATTATCCTGCCCATGTAATTGTAACCCCTCTGTACAGTATGTTCACAAATAAAATAAAATTAAATTTAAAAAAAAATTAAATTAAATTAAAAAAAAAGAAATCAATGCAAAACACTGATATGAAGGTATTTTGAATAAATGTGTATATGTGCACATGCACGTGTTCTCATGCACTTGCATGTATGTTGTTGTGCTCACAGTTTGAAAAAAGGGCTTCAAAGTCTTGCTAGGCCTTTCCTCTCTAGATAGGTGAGCTACTATATGAGCTACATTTCCATTGCTGGCCCTTTGTTAACTGATTGAAATTTTTGAAAAATAATCTCATGAATTTATTTTGCCCTAATTGGCTTCCACTGTTATACACAGGTCTCTGGCTCCTGAGTAAATATGCCGAGTAGTTAAGATTACAGGTGTGACCAAACAGCACAAGGCTTTCAGAATAATTTTAAAAGTAGAAGAAAGTTTACTTCACGGGGGCCTGTTTTATCATCTCCTACTTTTAAAGCATTTTGGAGTGATTATTTGTGTATTTTTTTCGTTTTTTGGATTCTTAAGAAAGTAAGTGATGATATTTAAAAGTTTAGTACATTTTAAACGGAACCTGGAAAAATGGGACAGAATATATTTGTCTCTCTTATAAGCTCAGCTCTGTGCATGATAACCCAATGTCACCAACACAGTCTGTGTTGAAGAAATAATGTAACAGAAAACAATCACCATGGGCAATAATTGCTATGGTATTATTTCTTGGACAATATGAACATTGAATAGAGAGTGTAAGAGAATGGAGAGATTTTACCTACCTTTTGTGTATTGCTGAAAGACTTTTGGAAACTTTGACTCATTTCCTTCCTCACAGTGTGTGTTTGGGCCATGCACTTACTGCCTTTAATTACAATTTTTCTCAACACTAAAATGGTAATAACATGCTAGAAAATGTTATCTAAAGAATTAAGGAAAATAAAACTTGTGAAATACTTAACATAAACTTCCATGAATGAGTTTTGAGTTTAGCCAGCAATTTTTTTAAATACTAAAAAGAATGTGATAAGTATTACAGAAACCATTGCATATAGTGAGCAAACAGAAGTAATGTTATCTATTGACCATGCTCTTCTTCCAAGGAAGCCAGGTGGATTATTTCTCATGCTGTAAATCAAACTTGTTTTCTTATGTCTTGATAGTGTAAAAATATAAGGACAAAATAATGAAGGAATGTTGTAGACTCAGGTGAAGTCCATATGAAAATGTGCAAAACTGATAAAACATAAAAGTATCTGAGCATTATATTGTGTTTTACATCATTTAAGTTACATTGCAAAGTTAAGAAAGACCTAGAAAAATGGATTCTCTTTTTGATGTCCTATCATAGGTCCTTGGATGAACTCTTTCCTCATTCTTGTAAAGGCATCATCAGATGAGGGGAACTATATTATTTTTTGTTTGCTTCTGTCCATTTATTCTTCATTTGAAATCTGAACTACTTGAGACTGAAAGAAAACAAGGAAATTAGACACTCACTCTTTGGAAAGAACAATCAATGTGAAATGAATAAAATGCATACAGCCTTGTAAAAGGTCTGACTAAAGTGAGTTATATAGTCTCAAGCATAAACAGAAAATGATTAAGCAATATCATGTTATTTAAAATTGAAAATGTTAAGAGTTGCTTAATATTGTTCCTTTCTAAGACCTTGAGTTAATTATTGATTTTTGTATAGAAAGATTAAAGATGAGATTAACAAGAAACTTGATTAAAAGTGGAGAAAAGTTCTGAATAGACATGTTCTCCTTAAAGCCCTGAAAATTTCCAGTGGGTTTACAAAGTTCTTTAATACCACTTCTATGCTGATTTAATTCTTTTTGAGCAGAAGTCATTAGAGAAATGTAATTCAAAATTACTATGATACTACTTCGTAATTATTATAACTTTTATCAAAAAAATTAAAGGAATCAGGTGTGATGGTAAAGGCTTTTAATTCCAAGCATTTAGGAGGTTGGATTTAAGTCTAAGGCCAGTCTGGAATACTGAAGATAATAAAAAACCTGCCCTTTATTACCTTTTAACAAAGGTAATAATGCTGAGAGTGTGGAGAAAAGGAAATTTTCTGCACTCTTCAACAAAATGCAGGTTAGTATTCTCCTTGTAGAAAGTAATATGCAGCTTTCTAAAGAACTCCAAAGTTGAAATATCATCTGCCCCACCAATCATGTGATTATTTCTCTATGAGTAACTCAAATATATCTGCAGTTCATTGTACTCATCATTCACAACAACAGCCAAGATATAAATCGAAGTTCAGTGTTCAACTACAGACTAATAAATCAACTGTGGTACATGCACAAATATCTTTTTCTGTTTCATCCTTAAAATAGCAAGAGACTTCTCCCATTAGCCACAACTTACAATGACCTGAAAGATGTATTCTAAATGAAGAAAAATATTGTCTTCTGATCTTTATAAACACACACACACACACACACACACACACACACACACATACACACACACACACACACACAAACCAACATCAAACATTAAGAGAGAAATTTTTAAAAAGTAAAGCAACGTGGAATTGCTGGGGCATTAAGGTCACAATGTAGAAGATAGTAGATATACAGGAAGAACTGGTATAGAATTGTAATGTACAACATGAGGATACAGGAGACAACACTGGCCTTATATGGTTTCCCTTATTTGCAATATCTAGTATATGTCTAAGTCAAGCAGAAAAGGTCAGATAAGGTGATGTTAGGGAAATGAACCCTAAGATATGTATTCAATTTTTTTTCTTTCATGCGATTGTTTCTAACACATTTATAAGACTATTTATTTGTTGCATTGTATGTCCCTCCCCCACAGTACAACCCCTGCTTTCACTCTATTTGATGTCAGTATCATTTGTGGAGGGGAATGGGAAAAACAAATCGTTTAAATAGGGATACAGGTGGACCCATTTCAACAATGAAATGTACAAGTCGTTATGTCGAAAATGAACTTTATAATTTGGTGGGGGGGGGAAGAAGGGAAGATTGGGTGGGGGGCGGGGGGACGATGGGAAGGGATGGGAAGGGGAAACAAAGGAGGAGGCTACAATGCTTGATAAGAAATGTACTCATTATCTTGCCCATTTAATTGTAACCCCTCTGTACATTATTTTCACAGTAAAAAAAAAAGGAATGAAGCTAAGTAAGTAGGAGTTGTTCTTCCGAGTAGGGGTTGCTCTTTGTGTTGTGCTTCCTTCGGTAATGGATAAGATGAACATAATTCTTTAAATATACCTGCCTGTTTGCAGAAATAATAACAAACAAGATACCAATAATGTTGCATGCTCAATATAGAACAAAATGTCAAATTAAAATACATGATATTATCCTTGGTGTAAACTAATTATTGCAAATAAAGGAAACCATGGGACCTTTGTTCCTTTGTCTAGTTTACTTCACTTAATATGATATTTTTCCAAGATCTTCCATTTCCTTAAAAATGAGATGGTACCTTTCTTTCTGATGAAAGCATAGTATTGCATGTACATATATCTCTCTGTTGTGTGTGTGCGTGTTTGTGTGTGTGTGTGTGTGTGTGTGTTTCACTTTCTTGATCTGTTCATCTACTCAGGGGCATCTTGGTTGATTCCATATCTTAACTAGGATAAATAATACTGTGATAAAACATAATTGGGCTGGTAGCTTTAGTGTGGCCTTGTTTGTGGTCACTAGGGTAAATGCCCAGAAGTGGGATTACTAGGTAATAGGGGAACATTATTGTGTACATCAAGGATAATATTAATAGTTGAGCAGAATAGCTCAATAGCTATGTACATATGACTCTATAAGGTGATTCAAAGTTAAATGAACATTTGTTGATTTAACGTTTTGTTGTTCTTAATATACTACGTGATTTGTTTTTATCCTTTTGTGTTTTCCCCACCTATGGTTTATTGCCTGAAGACACTGTATTTTAATCTGATGCCCTGGGTATTGTAAATATGTTGATCTGAACTTGGGAATGGAAAGAGAAAAAAAAATGGTGAGACAAAGGCCAAAAGAGTAACCTATGCAACTGTGATACTCACAAGACAATATGTTGGAAATAATCTTGGGGGGAGGGTGTTGAGAGGGAAGAGGGAAAAAAAATTGGAGAAGGGATAACAAGTTAGAAAAGAAATGAATTCCTTACCTTACTTGTGTAAGTATAACCACTCTGTACTTTACCTTAAAAATAGAATTTAAATAAAAAATAAGATATATGAGACCAGCAATACAGGAGATAGGAGAGGGGGGAAATACTGTAGTATAGTGCAGTAAAACAGCAGTGGAGTCCAGAAATTTTACTTTTACATAAGAAGTAATAAACTAGCACACAGATTTTCAGCCTCATGCCAGTCATTAAAAAGGGAAAACAAATGCACAATCAGCAAACCAATAGAGATAAAATAGAAAGCTAAGCAAGTTGAATGGATGACTTGGACCAAAAATAACAAATGACACAATTAGGTAACAAATAACAAGCTGGTAAGTTTAAAAAAATATTACCCATAATTCAAATAAATGTTGTTTACATCACAATTTGTTAGCACTATAATACAAATCACAGTTAAATAATATATCATTTTTATAATGTTATTTATTTTTGATTTCTTAATATTGAATGTTTAATACATAATTTTAATTTTAGCAGCTATAGCAAAGAAGAAAGTGAAATTAATTTTAATGATATATATTTTTTTTGTGAGGGGAGATCTATTTTATATTTCCCCGTTTGTATAGCTTAGTTTGTAACTTTGTACAATTTCTATAGTCAGTCTCAGTGATTCTTTTGTCACTGCTTATTTCATTTTTTAATATATTTTTTGTTTTATTTTTTATTTTACTTTTTTATTTTTTGTGAACATACTGTACAGAGGGGTTACAATTACATGGGCAAGATAATGAGTACAATTCTTATCAAGCATTGCAGCCTCCTCTTTGTTTACCCTTCACATCCCTTCCCAGACTCCTCCCGCCCCCCAAAACCCTCCCCCCCATCCCTGTGACACCAAAGTTTTAAGTTCGTTTTCTACATGACAACTTGTACTTCTCATTGTTGCAATGGGTCCACCTGTATCCTTAAACGACTTATTTTTCCCCATCTCCTCCACAAATTATACCGACATCAAATATAGTGAAAGCAGGGGTTATATTGTGGGGGAGGGACATACAAACAACAAAGAAATAATCTTATAAATGCGTTAGAAGAAAATGCATGAAAGAAAAATACCTTTAAATACATATCTAAGTGTTCATTTTTCTAACATCACCTTATCTGACCTTTTCCTCTTGACTCATACATATACTAGATATTGCAAATAAGGGAAACCATGGGACCTATGTTTCTTTGGGCCTGGCTTACTTCACTTAATATAATTTTTTCCAAGCCTTTCCATTTCCTAACAAATGGGGAAATGTCATTCTTTCTTTTTTTTTTTTTTTTTTTTTTTTTTTTTTTAATTTAATTTAATTTTATTTGTGAACATACTGTACAGAGGAGTTACAGTTACATGGGCAGGATAATGTGTACATTTCTTACCAAGCATTGCAGCCTCCTCCTTTGTTTATCCTTCACATCCCTTCCCAGCCTCCCCCCTCCCCCCCTAATCCCAATCCTTCTCCTTCCTCCCTCCCCCCAGCCCCCCCCCCACCAACATTGTAAAGTTCGTTTTGGACATGACAACTTGTACTTCTCATTGTTGCAACAGGTCCACCTGTATCCTTAAACAACTGGTTTTTCCCCATCTCCTCCACAAGTTATACTGACATCAAATATAGTGAAAGCAAGGGTTATACTGTGGGGGAGGGACATACAAAGCAACAAAGAGATAATCTTATAAATGTGTTAGAAACACATGCATGAAAGAAAAAAACATTAAAATACACATCTAAGGGTTCATTTTCCTGACATCACATTATCTGACCTTTTCCGCTTGACTCATACATATACTAGATATTACAAATAAGGGAAACCATGGGACCTACGTTTCTTTGGGCCTGGCTTACTTCACTTAATATAATTTTTTCCAAGTTTTTCCATTTCCTAACAAATGGGGCAATGTCATTCTTTCTGATGGAGGCATAGAATTCCATTGTGTATATATACCACATTTTCTTGATCCATTCATCTACTGAGGGGCATCTGGGTTGGTTCCATATCTTAGCTATGGTAAATAATGCTGCAATAAACATAGTTGTGCTGGTAGCTTTAGTGTGGTCTTGTTTGTAAACATTAGGGTAAATGCCCAAAAGTGGGATTGCTGGGTCATAGGGGAGCTCTATGTGGAGTCTTTTGAGGAACCTCCATACTGCTTTCCAAAGTGGTTGAACAAGTTTACATTCCCACCAACAATGAATTAAGGTTCCTTTCTGTCCACATCCCCTCCAGCATCTGTTGTTGTTAGAGTTCTTGATTTTTGCCGTTCTCACTGGAGTGAGGTGATATCTCAATGTTGTTTTGATTTGCATTTCTTTTATGGCTAGGGATGTTGAACATTTCTTCATGTGTCTATTGGCCATCCTTCTTTCTTCTTCAGAGAAGTTTCTCTTTAAGTCTTTTGCCCACTTATTTATTGGGCAGTTGTTTCTTTGAGGATTTGTTGTTGGGGGGTTTAATTTTTTGAGTTCCAAGTATATTTTAGATATGAGACCCTTGTCCGTTGTATGGCTAGTAAAGATCTTCTCCCAATCCGTGGGCTTTCTATTGATCTTGCTAGCTATGTCATTTGCCCTGCAGAAGCTCTGCAACTTTATGCAATCCCATTTGTCCAACCTTTCTTTGATTTGTTGTGTTTCCAGGTCTCTATTCAGAAAATTTCGGCCTGAGCCAAGGAGACCTAGGGTTTCTCCTATTCCATCCTGTAATGTTTTCAGAGTGTCTGCTTTGAGTTCAAGGTCTTTGATCCATTTGGAGTTGATTCTGGTGCAGGGTGATATATAAGGATCTAGCTTAAGTTTTCTACATGTAGTTAACCAATTTTGCCAGCACCATTTACTGAAGAGGTTGTCTTTCTTCCATTCTATTGTTTTAGCTCCCTTATCGAAGATTAGATGGCTATAGGTCTGTGGGTTCATTTCTGGGTTTTCAATTCTATTCCATTGGTCCTGAGGTCTGTTCTTATGCCAATACCAAGCTGTTTTGATTACTATGGCTTTATAGTAGAGTTTGAAGTTTGGTATTGATATTCCTCCAGCAGTGTTCTTTCCATTCAGGAGCGTTTTTGCTATTCGGGGTCTTTTATTGTTCCATATGAATTTTTGGATTGCCTCTTCTATTTCCTTGAAGAATGAGGGTGGAATTTTGATAGGTATTGCGTTGAATTTGTAGATAGCCTTGGGAAGTATTGCCATTTTCACGATGTTAATCTTTCCAATCCAGGAGCATGGGAAGTTTTGCCATTTTTTAAGTTCTGTGTTGATTTCCTTTTTCAAGATTTTAAAGTTTTCATCATAGAGGTCCTTCACTTCTTTAGTTAAGTTAATTCCTAGGTATTTTATTTTTTGTGGGGCTATTACAAATGGAGTTGCTTTCCTAATTTCAGCCACACTTTTCTCATTGTTGGCATACAGAAAAGCCATTGATTTTTGGGGGTTAATTTTATAACCTGCTACTTTGCCGAAGTTTTGAATCAGCTTGAGTAATTTGGGAGTGGAGTCTATGGGATTCTTTAAATACAAGATCATGTCATCTGCAAAGAGGGAGAGTTTTATTTCTTCTTTCCCTATTTGGATCCCCTTTATGTCTGCATCTTGTCTTATTGCTGTAGCTAGGCATTCTAATACTAGATTGAAGAGAAGTGGAGAGAGTGGGCATCCTTGTCTTGTTCCTGAGTTAAGAGGAAATGGCTTTAGTTTTTCACCATTGAGTATAATGCTGGCTGTAGGTTTGTCATATACAGCCTTTATCGTATTGAGGAATGTTCCATGGATTCCTAATTTTTCCAAAACCTTCATCATAAAGGGGTGTTGGATCTTGTCGAATGCTTTTTCTGCATCTATTGAGATAACCATGTGGTTCTTATTCTTGCTCCTGTTGATGTGATGAATAATATTAATTGATTTGCGTATATTGAACCAGCTTTGCATCCCTGAAATGAATCCTGTTTGATCGTGGTGTATGATTTTTTGGATGAATTGTTGAAGTCGATTGGCCAAAATTTTGTTGAGAAGTTTTGCATCAATGTTCATCAAAGAAATGGGTCTATAGTTCTCTTTCTTTGATGAGTCCCTGCCTGGTTTTGGGATGAGGGTTATGATGGCTTCATAGAATGTGTTCGGTAGTGAGCTTTCTCTTTCAATTTCATTGAAGAGTTGGAGGAGTATTGGTGTGAGCTCTGCTTTGAAGGCCTTGTAAAATTCCGCTGTAAAACCATCTGGTCCTGGACTTTTCTTAGCTGGGAGGTCTCTTATTGCTGTTTCTATTTCAATGCTTGATATGGGCCTGTTAAGCTGGTTTAACTCATCTTGGTTTAGTTTTGGCATGTCAATATTTGCTAGGAAAAGGTCCATTTCTGTCAAGTTCTCAAACTTATTAGCATAAAGTTTTGAGAAGTATTCCCTTATACTGTTCTGAATCTTGGTTGTTTCCGTGGTGATGTTTCCATTTTCATCTCTGAGTTTATTAATTTGGGTGTGTTCTCTTCTTTTTCTGATAAGATTTGCTAAGGGTCTGTCAATTTTGTTAAGTTTTTCGAAGAACCAACTCTTTGTTTTGTTGATTCTTTCTATAGTTTTTTTGGATTCTAATTCATTTAATTCTGATTTAATTTTGATTATTTCTTTCCGTCTACTGGATTGGGGTTTATCTTGCTGCTCTTTTTCAAGGAGGTTTAGATGTGTCATTAAATTGCTAGTTTCAGATTTCTCCAATTTGTTGATATGGGAGCTCAGAGCTATAAACTTGCCTCTGAGTACTGCCTTTGCTGTGTCCCAGAGGAGCTGGTAATTTGTGTGTTCATTTTTGTTGAATAGCATGAACATTTGAATTTCCTTTCTAATCTCTTCCATTACCCACTCTTGATTCAGCAGTGTGTTGTTCAGCCTCCATGTGATACTGGACTTTCTTTGGTGGCTTTTGGTGTTGAGTTCTAATTTTATTCCCTTGTGGTCAGAGAGAATGCAAGGTATAACTTCAATGTTTCTGAATTTAGACAAGTTTGCTTTGTGGCCTAAAATGTGGTCTATTTTAGAAAACGTTCCATGTGCTGCTGAGAAAAACGTGTATTCTGATGCTGCTGGGTGAAATGTTCGGTAGATGTCTGTTAAGTCTAGTTGATCTATGCAGCTGTTTAGATCTGCGGTTTCTCTGTTGAGTTTTTGCCGAGTTGATCTATCTAGTGGGGAGAGTGGTGTGTTAAAATCCCCAACAATTAATGTCTTTGGATCTATATGGGATTTGAGGGAAAGTAGTGTTTCTTTGATAAATTTGGGTGCTCCATTGTTTGGCGAATAGATATTTAGAATTGTAATATCCTCCTGAAGGAGAGATCCTTTAATTAGTATGTAGCGACCTTCTTTATCTCTTCTCACGAATTTTAATTTGAAGTCTATTTTATCTGATATTAAGATTGCAACTCCCGCCTGTTTATGGGGGCCGTTTGCTTGGTAGATTTTGTTCCAGCCTTTAACATTGAAAATGTGTTTGTTTTTACGGGCAAGATGTGACTCCTGCAGGCAGCAGATAGAAGGGTCTTGTTTTTTAATCCAACTAGACAGTCTATGTCGCTTAATTGGAGAGTTCAGTCCGTTAACATTAAGAGATAGGACTGAGAGGTCTTTGGGAGTTCCTGCCATGTTATCCACCTTCTTGGGGGCTGCGAAAACTATGTTCTTCCTATGGTTCTTGGATTCTCAGTTTGGGTGCAGTTTCTTGGCCTTTGTTGCGGTCTTGTTGGTTTTCTATGTGTAGGACATCTTTAAGAATCTTTTGTAGGGCTGGTTTGGTGGAGATGTATTGTTTCAATTTTTCTTTGCTATGGAAGGTTTTTATTTGGCCTTCAGTTATGAAGGAGAGTTTAGCTGGGTACAGTATTCTTGGTTGATAGTTGTTTGTTTTTAGGGCATGGCATACATCATTCCAGGCTCTTCTTGCTTTGATTGTCTCTGCTGAGAAATCTGAGGTGATTCTAATTGGTTTCCCTTTATAAGTGATTACCCTTTTCTCTCTGACAGCTTTAAGGATCTTTTCCTTGTTCTGAGTTGATCCTGTGTGGATTATAATGTGACGGTGGGATGTCCTATTCTGGTCTGGTCTATTTGGGGTTCTAAAAGCTTCTTGTATCTGAATAGGCCTATCTTTTTGTATGTTTGGGAAGTTCTCTGCTAGGATCCTGTTAAACAAATTTCCTAGACCATTAACTTCTGTTTCTAGGTGCTCCTCTACACCCATTATCCTTAGATTAGGCCTTCTGATGGTGTCTTCTAGGTGTTGAATAGATCTATCATACTTCTTGGACTTGTCTTGGATGGTTGTATGTTCTTTCTCTATAATATCTAGGCTGTCTTCAATCCCTGAGATTCGATCTTCTGCATGGTCTAACCTACTGTCAAGACTCTCTACTTTGTTTTTTATCTCTTTTCCTTCTAATTGGTCAGCTTTGATGGCTTCAAGTTCTTTGTTGAAGCTCTGTTTTAGGTCTTGTATGAATTTCTTTACTTCCTTAATTTGGTGTTCAGTGTTTGTTCTCAAATCACTTAGTTGATTGGTTATGATTTCTTTGGACTCCCATTCCTTCTGTTGGGTTCCATTCAGCATTCCCTTTGTGGTCTCCCTGACTTCCTTCAGCTCTTTGTTAATGGATTCCATGAATGCCTTTAGTGATCTTTGTGTGTTCTCTACCTGGTCTCTCAATTCCTGAATTACTCTTTGATTAGCTTCCTCCCGTTTGTGGGATTCCTGCAGTTCTCTTTCCTCCCGTTCCTGGGATTCCTGCAGTTCTCTTTGAGTGTTCTCAGCCTGCTCACGCCATTCCTCCCTTTCTCTTTGAGTATTCTCAAGTTGTTCACGCAAATCCTGTATCAGTTTTTGAGTAGCTTCCTCACGCTTATGATATTCCTGCATAAACTTTTGGGATGCCTCCTCTCTCTCCCTATCACGCTCATACAGAGTCCTTTGTAAGTTGTCAAACTTCTCATTTATCATATTTGCCACCAGTGTTTGTAGAGCTATTTGGGAACTCTCCTCTGGATTGTTCATTATCTGATCTGACCCCTGATTATCAAGATTGGGAATTGAGATACCTGGATTTGCCATTTTTCTTGTGTTTTTTCGGCTTACTCTGCCCATTTGAGATGAAAATAGCACCAGTTTTGTGCTAGAACACTATCTTAAGGCAACCATCAACCAACGTTTGCATTTATACAGTCAATAGTCTACAGATACAATCTAGTTCAACAGATACATCTATTCAACATCAAACAACTATATGTTAATGGGCTTCGAACCGCAGAGAAGAATTTGGGAAACCAGAAATTTTTAGGGTTAGGGAGAGATGTGGGTAAAAATTAGGAATAGATTGGTGTGGGGAGGCACAGGGAGAGTTAACTATGTCCTAATCTCAATGCAGGAAATAGGTTGGGTAGGATGCAAGTAGAGAGGGAGAGAAAAAGAAGAAAGGTAAAGGGAAATGAAAAGAGACCAGAAAAAAAATTAGAAACGTAAAAATTTATATAGTTATGGAGATTGAAAGACCATCTATTTAGAGAGGAATGTGAATGTAATGAGAAAACAGGAGGGAGATAGAGGAGATGTGAAAAACTTAAAAAATGCTTAAAATATTATATAGGTATAAAGAGGTAGTACTGCTATTAAGGAATTTAAGTCTCAGAGGTTTTGGATTGAGTAATAAATTTGTGGATTAAGTGTGTACACAATGGGGGATAGGGTCTACTAGTTAACTATGGGTTTATCAGGATGTGCAGGACAAGAGTTAAGGCACATACAGAAGAACAAAAGAAAGGAAAAGGTGAAAAGGATAAGAAAGGGAGAAAAAAAAAGATCAGAAGTTCAGTAGAGCTAGACAAAAAACAAAAAGATAATTAAGAAAGAAAGAAATAAAAAGAGAGAAGACAAGAAAAGAAAGGAAAACGTACATTCACGTATTCCTAAAATAAAAATTATAAGAGGAAAAAAAAGTTACTGGAAAACAATTATTTTTTCAAAAAAGGCAAAAATTAAAGATTAATAAAAGTTTTAGAAAAGGAAAAAAAAATTTTATATATATAAGGTACCAAAAAAAAAAAAAAAAAAAGAAAAAAGAAAAGAAGAAAAAAAAAGTTCTTTGATTTTTTTTTTGATTTTTTTTTTTGGGAGGTTTGGGAAGAATCCTGTATCTCCCTTTTGTCTGTTACCAGCCTCTTGTTGGAGTCTCTGGTCAGCTTGAGGTCCTGTGGCTTGATTGGTTTCTTAAGTCAGTTTGTTCGAACAGGCAGAAAAATGCTCTGCTTTACCCAAGATTTTGAGATCCCCCTCCCAGGTTAGTTTAATGGGAGGGTGATCTGCTTTGAGAATCACAAAAGAGGGGTGATGAGGCTAGGTTCTGGTAGAGTTGAGGCCTTTCAACAAACAGTAGCTTTTCCCTGGGGCTATTTTGTGAAAAATTCACAGAGCCCACCCTGGAGCCATTCTCAGGGTTTCTGTTTTTCAATTGATTGTGGAGGCTGCTAGAGGGAGGGGCAGCCTCTGGCTCTGGTTACCCAGTGAGGAAAGCCACTCCAATGGCTGGTGCCTGAGCTGGGTGACTTTTCCCTGGATGGAGCTGAGTCTGGCAGGTCACTTCGCCGTTAAGTTCTTGTGACCTGTTAAATGACTCGTTTTATTCCAAGGCCTGAGTTGGAGCTAGCAGCTCCTCTGAGCTTTGTCGGTATCCAAGATGGAGATCACCGGTGCTGGGGGGGGAGGGGTGGCCTTCCCTCCTCTGCTCCCTGAGAAGGAGTGAGGAAGTGGGGCTACTCACGCCGAGTCTTGGATCCTGGGTCGTCTCTGGTCTGCAAAGTGCAGGATGAAGTTGTCCGCTCCTTGTCGGTTCTTGCTGGTGTTGAGTAGAATCCTCTCGCCCTCTGCGTCTGGCTCCTTCGTCCCGGACTCTCTGTGTGAGCGCTCAGGTATGGCCGCGGCTGCGGTAGCCGCTGCGACCCTGCCGCCGCCGCCGCGGCTGCTGGCAGGCGGTCAGATGTGTCTCCTTGTCTTGGCTTCCCCTCTCTTGTCTAACTCTCTGTCCTGTGATGGCACACTTGGTGTGATTCTCTGGCTTAGGACTGTTCACTGGAACTCTAAAACTGCTTTCTATGCGAGAGCTTGTTCAGATTCCAGCTTCTCCTCCGCCATCTTCCCGGAACCGGTCGAAATGTCATTCTTTCTGATTGAGGCATAGAATTCCATTGTATATATATACCACATTTTCTTGATCCATTCATCTACTGAGGGGCATCTGGGTTGATTCCATACGGAAAGAAATAATTAAAATTATATCAGAATTAAATGAATTAGAATCCAAAAAAAAACTATAGAAAGAATCAACAAAACAAAGAGTTGGTTCTTCGAAAAAATTAACAAAATTGACAGACCCTTAGCAAATCTTATCAGAAAAAGAAGAGAACCCACCCAAATAAATAAACTCAGAGATGAGAATGGAAACATCACCATGGAAACAACCAAGATTCAGAACATTATAAGGGAATACTTCTCAAAATTTTGTGCTAATAGGTTTGAGAACTTGACAGAAATGGACCTTTTCCTAGCAAATATTGACATGCCAAAACTAAACCAAGATGAGTTAAACCATCTTAACAGGCCCATATCAAGCATTGAAATAGAAACAGCAATAAGAGACCTCCCATATAAGAAAAGTCCAGGTCCAGATGGTTTACAGCAGAATTCTACAAGACCATTAAAAGCAGAGCTCACAGCAATACTACACCAACTCTTCAACGAAATTGAAAGAGAAAGTTTACTACCGAACACATTCTATGAAGCCATAATAACCCTCATCCCAAAACCAGGCAGGGACTCATCAAAGAAAGAGAACTATAGACCTATTTCTTTTATTAACATTGATGCAAAACTTCTCAACAAAATTTTGGCCAATCGACTTCAACAATTCATCCAAAAAATCACACACCATGATCAAACAGGATTCATTTCAGGGATGCAAAGCTATTTTAATATACACAAATCAATTAATATTATTCATCACATCAACAGGAGCAAGAATAAGAACCACATGGTTATCTCAATAGATGCAGAAAAAGCATTCGACAAGATCCAACACCCCTTTATGATGAAGGTTTTGGAAAAATTAGGAATCCATGGAACATTCCTCAATACAATAAAGGCTGTATATGACAAACCTACAGCCAGCATTATACTTAATGGTGAAAAACTAAAGCCATTCCCTCTTAACCCATGAACAAGACAAGGATGTCCACTCTCTCCACTTCTCTTCAATCTAGTATTAGAATGCCTAGCTACAGCAATAAGACAATATTTAATGATATATTTCATGTATTGTAAAATTGAGAAACATTAGAATTTAAACAAATAATTTATCATTATTGTTTTATTTCTGTGAGTTAATGTAATAATTCAAAGTTTATTCTACACTTAACACTCATCTTAACATCAAATTATAAATTATTGCACGTGACTCAGTTTTAGGTGGAACGATTCAGCACTGTGGTAAAATTCACACCACACAATACACGAGGGAATGAACCCTCTCATCTAGTTTAAGTTGTGGAAATTTGATTTCTACATGAATGTTAAATTCCTGTCTAGGTGACATCTGTACAAGTGTGTATAGAATTATATGCATGAGGAGTACTTCAGATGATACTTAAAATTTATATTCATTAATTAAATTTTTATTATTTTGTACCAAATAAATATTTATAGAGAGACTGAATTTCTGAGTAGATGATGGTGTATGTGGGCCAGATTATGCATATTGAGGCTTATTTTATGTTCCTGATATTGTTTCTACAGTTAGATTTAATTTTTCATAACTGGTTTGTGTATTATATTGGATATATGAAAGTAATTCTTTGCCATTAATCCTTTGCCAGTTGTCTAATACTAATATAATTTATCCATTTGTTAGAAGTAATTGAAATAACAACATATATAAGCAAGATAAATCAGTCTGAAGTAGAAAAGTATTTTCACCTTTATTTTGATAGCTGGTCCTCTTTTACACTACAGAATATTCTTGGGAAAATGTGCTCCAGGCTGGCCACAAGTGCAGAATATTATGGTTTGATCTATCATAAGAGAAGGAAGGATGGGCAACATCCCTTCCAAAAGTCTGCTCCCAGAGATGTGATCTGCTTTATGGTAGTTACTTGAAAATGAACATTTTTCAAAGTCAACTTTGAAAAGCCATCTTGATAGACCATTTCTGTAAGTGGATTACTACAGAGTTGTTCATGGCTTTGTAAGGTGGCAGATTGCCTCATTTTGAGACAATTTAACAGGAATTTAGTCACCTGTTTTTGAATCTTTCAGGGAAAAACCAATTGACGCTAGGCCAGGGAATCACTGGGGCCCAGAGAAGCTAATACCTTGAATAGTAATCCTAGACCTCTAAAACAAAACACATACACGCACACACACACACACACACACACACACACACACACACACACACACACACAAATCAAACAATCAAAGAAACAAAAAATTCCAGTTAGTACAGCCAGTCAGGGCTGCTATCACAGCCTAATTGAAGTCAGGCAAAAAAAGAGAAGCTGAGAGTTATTTAGCTGATAACCAATATATTTTTTATGAGGCCGACTGAAATGAGACCCCAGAGAGAGGGTCACGAAGACTGATCAGAGAGACTAAAATTGGTCACACAAAGATTGGAAAATAAAATTCCTCGCAGAAGAAATAAATCACAGTAAGCCTGCGCATATAAGAACAAGACAGTAAACCAAATTCCAGAAATGCACATTTTCTTAGAGGTCAGCTTAATGAATTAGCAATGGAAATATGTGAATTCTTAAATATTTGATCACATGTGTAAGAAGGCTGAGGAGAAAGAAAATGCCATCACTCTGTTAGGAAGTCCAGCATCGCATTAGGAAGTAATCAAGCACAGATTTCTAATAAAAAGAGTAAATAATTATTGCAAATGAGGGCTTCGTTTTGATCTAAAAGTTCTTGATTTAGGTGCTAGCAATTACCATATAATTGATCCAGTCCCACAGCTGAGTTAATACTGACCACAGTATCCCCACATGAAGAAAAAGAGAAAATTTACAAATGTCTGATGAAATGAATAGAGGGTGAAGTGTTCTAATAATGATATCTGAAGTTTAGAAACAGGTGATGAGGTGGATTTTCTATTCTAAAAGTCCCCCATTTTTAGCCTGGTGCCAGTGGCTCACAGCTGTAATCCTATCTACTCAGGAAGCTAAGATCTGAGGACGGCGGTTCAAAGCCAACCTGGGCAGGAAAGTTCCTGAGACCCTTATCTCCATTTAACAACCAGAAAAACAGAAGTGGCACTGTGGCTCAAGAGGTGGAGCACTCACCTTGACTTGAAGAGAGGGACAGTGTCCAAGCCCATACTTCAAGCCCGTCAACCAACAACAAAAATCTCTCTTTTCTTTGACTGACTACATCTTTTCCTAACATTCAACAAAGAAGCCATTTTATCAAGCACTACATTTAAGTCCTATTCTAGCTACTGCAAATAGAATGATTTGGTATCCTATGACAAAAGGTTCATATTTGTGGAAAAAAATACCAGCAGTGGTAACTCTGGGCCTGGACCCTGAACATGGTTATACTGGTAGCTTTCATGTGAGCTTGTTTGTTATTTATTGGATTACTGCCAATGAGGGTAATTACTGGGTCTAAATGCAGATCTATGTTTAGTATTTTCAAGAAACTCCGTACTGCATTCCACAGTGGTTGGAACAAGTTTAGTTTCCCACCAACAGTGTAATAGAGTTCCCAACTGGTTATATCCATGCCAGCATTTTCTATTGCTAGTTTTCTTGATAATGGCCATTCTAATTGGGATGAGGTAGAATCTGTCTTGTTTAGTTGTAGATTTGTGAGCACCTTCTAGCTATCATGAATGAATCCATGAAATCTATATTGCTCAGAGTCTGCATTCCTTTCTCTTTTCTCTTAGTATAATTTTCCCAAGCCTTTCATTTTCCTTAATACTGGTGAAAAGTCATCCTTTCTGATGGGTGAATAGAATTCCAGTGTGTTTGTGTGTGTGTGTGTGTGTGTGTGTGTGTGTGTGTGTGTGTGTGTGTGTGTGTGTGTGTGATGATTATAGGCCCATGAGTTCATTTCTATGTCTTCTGTTTCATGTGTACTTTTGTAATTCCATATTGAATTTGGATTGCTTTCTTTACTGCATTGAAAAATATTGTTAAGATTTTGATGAGTATTGCATGGTCAATTGTTTGGGGCAGTATTGCAGTTTTTGCCACTTTAATTCTTCCAACCAGGAACATTGAAAGATTTTCCATATCCTTGAATCGCCTTTAACTTCCCTTTTTAGATTTTGATGTTTTCACAGTAGAGTTCCTTCACATTTTTAGTTAAATTAATTAATTCCTAGTTTAGTTGTTGTTTTGTTTTGTTTAGATTAGATTTGATTTTGAGGCTAATACATATGAGGTTGTATTTTGGATTTCAGGTTGCTTCTTCCCATTGTTGGTAACACAGAAAAACTACTGATTTCTTGTGGATTTTATACCGTGCTACATAGCTGAAGGTAAGCATCACCTTTACTAACTTGAAGGAAGAAGCTATAAGGACTTTTAAATACAGGATCATTTCATCTGTAAAAAGGGATAGTTTTACTTCTTCCCTATTTGTATCCCCCTTTTTTTTCTCTTTCCAATTGCTCTTGCTAGAAAGTCCGCTACCATTTTGAAGAGTAGTAGAGAGTGGACATCCTTGTCTCATTCATGATTTTAATGTCTTAATGCTTCCACCGTTAGGTAAATGCTAATTATCTCTATCATAACCATACACTGTATTATATTGAGGAGTGTTCCATGCATTCCTAGCTTCTCAGACTTTTTTAATCCTAAAGGGGTATTGGAGGTTTTTAAAAGCTATTTCTATATCCATATAGATGATCATGTGTTTCTCACCCCTGCTTCTGCTGATAGTTTGTGCTATGGTTATTGACAAGAATATTGAATCAAATTGTATCCTAGGATGAATCTTATTTGATCATACCATATGGCTTTTTTGTTAGTTACTGAAATTGGCTGGTGAGAATTTTATTAAGAAGTTCTGTATTCATGCTTATCAAAGAGTTTTCTTTCTTTGGTGAGTCCCTATGTGATTTGGGGAAGTGTCTAATTCTATCTTCATAGAATGTGTTTGATAATTCCATTTCCCTTTCCATTCCATTGAAGAGTTAGACCTGCGTATTGTAAGTTTTTTATAGGCTTTAATTTCATTGTAAATTCATTGAGTCCTAGCTTTTTCTGGAAGTGGTTTATTGACATTTAATTTTCATTACTTCTTATGTGTAACTTCTTGCCTCAGATTCCGTATAGGAAAGCATCAATTTCTCCAGGATTCTCCAGATTATTGGCATAAGGTTTTCCAAGTACTCTCTTATAACATTCTCAATTTTGCTTATATCTGTTGTGCTGTCTCATTCTTGTCTCTAATTTTCTCTATTTGAGCGAATCCTCTTATTTTTTTATTATGAAAGTGATATACAGAGGGGTCGTTATAGTTACATAAGTAATGAGTACATTTTTTTGTGTTAACCCTTCCCTATTTTTTCCTGCTTCCCCCAACCCTCACATCCCACTCCCCCAAAGTTGTAAAGTTCATTTCTAACATAGTGTCTAGTGTACATCACTATTGCTTTGGCTAATCTTTGTCCCACCATTTCTGTGATTTCTCTCCCCTTCCCCAAATCAGATAAACATGTTTAAGACAAAGGGTACAGAAATAAAAAAACAGTGAGTACAAGGAATAATCCAAAGGGTAAAAATTAAATAGAAATAACCAAAAACAGCTCACTATACAATCATCTTGTACCCATTTCTTGGAGCTCATTTCAATAAGCATCATTTTATATGTGATATGCATATTGCTTTTGAGCTATTGTGAATATTGTAGACATATTCTAGTGTTTCCAAAGGAGTGAAAATCGGTGGCCTATGATTCTTTGGGTCTTGCTTGTTTGACTTATTATATTTTCGAAGTGATTGCATTTCCTTACAAATGGGGCAATGCCATTCATTCTGATGGAAGCGTAGAGTTTTGTTGTGAAAGTATATGACATTTTCTTGATCCCTCATTGCGGGCTCATAGGGGAGCTCTATTGAGGAACCTCCATACTTCTTTACAGGGTATTTGAACAAGTTTACATTTCCACCAATACTGTAGTAATGTTCCTTTTTGCCCACATCCCCACTAGCCCAGCATCTGTTATTTTTAGTTTTCTTCATAAAGGTCACTGTAACTGGGGTGAAGTGGAAGCTCAATGTTGCTTTGATTCGCACTTCTTTTATGGCCAGAAATGTTGCATATTTCTTCATGCGTCTATTGGCCATGCATATTTCTTCTTCAGAGAATCTCTCTTTAAATCTTTATCCCACTTATTAAGAGAGTTGTTATTTCTTTGAGGATTTGTTTTTATTGGGGGGGGGAGTTAACTTTTGGGGCTCTAAATATATTTGAGATATGAGGCCATAGTGTGTTGCAGAGCAAGTAAAGGTCTCCCAATCTGCTGACTTTTTTATTTACTTATTTATATAAGTTCTCTTCTTAGTCAGATTTGGTATGGTTGTGTCAAGTCTGTTAATTTATTTAAAAAACCAACTCTTTTTTTTTATTCTTTCTATGTTTATTTTGTCTTTATTTATTTATTTCTGATTTTTAAAAATTTGTTTCTGTCTCCTGCTTTGAGTTAGGGCTTGCTCCTGTTTTCAAGGAGTTTGCGGTACATAATTAAAATATTTATTTGAGATTTTCCCAAATGCGTGATGTAGGCACTCAGAGCTATAAGTTTTCCTCTAAGTACTGCATTTCCTGTGTCCCAGAGAAGCTAGTATTTTGTGTGTTCATTTTTGTTAAATTCCAGAAACTTTCAGTTGTTTTCTAATCCTCTCAGTGTCCCACTGGTCATTCAGCAACGTGTTATTCAGTCTTCATGGGTTTGACAATTTTTTTTGCTTTAGCTGTTTAATTCTGTTTATTATGTTTCAGTCTGACAAGATATGGGAATTCAATTAATTTTTCTTTCAATTTGGACAGAATTTCTGAATGACATAGGATATGTTCTATTGTGGAGAATCTTCCATGAACTGCTGTGAAGAATGTATATTCTGACGATGAATGTATATTCTGTAGATGTCTGTTAGGGCTAGGTGGTCAATGTAGTTATTTAGGTCTGCTGTTTCTTGGTTGAGTTTTTCCTGGATAGGTCATTCATGGATGACAATGATGTGTTGAGATGTGTTTTTAGGTTAAGTAGTATTTGGTTGATGATGTGGAATGCTCCAGGATTCAGGGCATTGATATTTAGACTTGTTATATCCTCCTAATTAAGCGTTGTCTTTATCAATATCTAATGTCTCTTTGTACTAATTTTTATTTAATTCTATTTTATCTTATGTTAGTAATTCTACTGCATCCTGTTTATGGCGTCCATTTACTTGAAAATTTTCCTTCTAGCCTTTCAGTTTGAGTATGTGTTTGTTTTTGTCAATAAAATATTTCTCTTGTAGATGCTAGATGGATGCGACTTGTGTTTTGATACTACTATTTAATCTATGTCTTCTATTTGGAAATTTAAGTCCATTGATGTAGAGAGTTAAGACTGAGAATTGCCTGATAAGTCCTGCTATGTTATACATCTGCTGTTAGGAGCTGTGCCTCATCTACTCTTAATATATTTACTTTGTTCTCTGATAGGGAGCATTTTACATAATCAGTTCCTGTTCTTCTTTATATTCTCTATGTAGGATATATTTGATTAACTTCTATCCTGCTGATTTGGTGGAGATACATTGTTTTAAGTTGCTTTGTAATGAAATATTTTTACATTTCCTTTAAATGTAAAGGAGTTTGGCCTGGGACCGTATTAATGATTGGTAGTTGTTTACCTTTAATGTTTGTCATATATCATGCCAGGCTCTCCTTTTTGCCATATCAGCTAAAAAATCTGTATTTAATCTGACTGTATATTCTTTATAAATAATCAGTCTTTTCTCTGTAGCGGCCTTAAGAATCCTTTCCTTGATCCTTAATGATTCTCTAATGGATTATGATGTAGTGGTTGATTGTTCAGTTCTAGAATTCTCTGTTTGGTGTTCTAAAGTTTTCTCTTTTCTGAATGAGCCTATCTCTTTGGATATTTGGCATGTTCTCTGCTATATTTCTGTAACATGTTTCCCATCCATTTAGTTTCCTGCTCTTCTCCTTCTTGATACCTATCTACTCGAAATTTGATTTCTATATGATTCTTGTACTTCTGGCAATATCATTTCTTATTTCTTGTATTTGTTCTAAATGATAATTTCCTCTTTCCTATTAAACTTATTCTGTCTTTGCCCCTGAGATTATCTTCTATGTCATTTATTTGCTGTGGAGACTTTCTATTTTGTTTTCGATTTCCCTGTCTTCAAATTTGTCCTTTTTTAGGGCTTCTATCTCTTTATTAAAGATTTGTTTTAGGTCTTGTATGGAATTTCTGTACATTGTTTCTTTGGGTGAGGGGGTTGCAAAGGTTGTTTTCTTACCTGTGCCTTCTCGGATATCTTTTAACTAGGCATCCATTTTTATTTTGGACTCCCTTTACTTCTCAGAATTTATTTATCTTTGTTTCTTATCTCCACGAATTATTTTGCTAATCTTTGTTTGGTCTCATCTTGTTCACAAATTTCCTTGTATAAGTTTTCTATCTTTTCATTAATCACACTTTCAGCAGCATTTGTAATGTATTTTGATATATCTTCTAAGTCCTTGATTTGCTATTCTAATGCCTGGTTATTTACTGTGTGAATTGAAGTACCTTGACATAATTTTTCTTGTATTTTTTTCTGATTGGTTGTGTCCATTTGGAGGTTTTCTCTTGAGGAAACTATGATGTTAATAATTGACTCTCTATGTTCTTGGTTGATTTGCCAGGTGTTGGTTTGGTCTTCTGTTTTGATTTGTTTTTCTGGAATTAGGTTTATGTCTATACAATTAAGTGTAGCAATATAAATCAATTATGGTGAGATGTTGTGACGTTAATACTTATGGTTCCAGTGACAGTTCGGACTGTCCAATGGTATGTTGAATTGTCTCTGTGTATGGATGTGGCTTTCTCTGATGTACACTTCTGTTTCTACTTTTTTCCATGTGGCCCTTTTAATTCTACAGTGCAGATGTCTTTTGAATATGTTGGCCAATACAGTCACAGCAGTCACCTGCCTGCCTGGGCACGTTTTCATAGATTTCTGTTTTCCAGTGAAGATAGTATAAAATGTTCTTATGAATTTTATGTCTATAATTATATCTACAATTACATCTGTATATCTATAATTATAGTTGTCTTGGTGTGACCCTCTAGAAATGGAGTACTGGCCAGGACTCTAAATCTCTGTTTCATTAGAGAGAGCTAGGGAAATTTTCTGTTGTTATTCTGCCATTGTTTTTCCTCATATCAGGTTATTTTTGTTTTTGTGCTTGTGTTATTTTGAAGTAGTTATTTCAGGCTTCTATGAAGAGACACAAAGAGACAGAAATATTTGTTATTACATTGAGAGAAATAAAGAAGACATTTTAACCTATTTGCTACAATTAAATTAATATTAAGCAAAGCTAATGAAAATAATCACTTCTTACTCTACAGAGGACGAGTATAGTACTCGCGAATATCTTGGAGGAAAAGACTTTAGACTCATTACAATTGATACCTTATATTGAAATTACTGGCTAAACATTCTTCTTCAGAAATGCAAAAGCTCCATTTCTTTCATATTAATATTATAAAATCATAATACCTGCATGTTGAATTGTTTTCCTCTGCTATTTTCAATTCCATTCTTCATCCATTACATATCTTTGAATGACCAATTCCTTAAAATACCTACATTTCTTATATTGTGTTATAAATCTCAGTAATATTAATACGAATTTATCTCTGAGCCTCATCTTGAGCTACATTCATATGTAATTCATGCAGTCTCAAGCACGAAACCTATTTTACTTATTGTATGTTTTAATCAATAAATGCATTCTCTTTAGAAATATGTTCTCATCTTTTATATTGCTCCAGTAAACATCATGTGTCTAGTACTTTTAATGAAATATAAGGTTTGGAATTGGAAGCCACCCCTCCCCCATTATCACTTTAAAGTAAACCCCTGGAGACTATTTTACATATAAAAATATAAAAGTGCCATGCACATATTTATATATATAAATAATATAATGGTTAAGACAATAAGACACAAGGACTCCCACATCAATTCTCAATTGACTTAAAGGCACCAAAACATTGTGTTCATGAATATCACTATTATTAAAAAATGACTACTCAATACAAAGTTTATATTATATTTGAAGTTTACAAAAAGAAAATTACACCCAGATTTGCTGTCAATATCCTGTTTCCAGGAATACATTTTTTCAGCAAACAGGGAAATAAAAATAAGGGTTTGACACAGAATGTAAGATGTAGAAGTAGACTGTCTTTCCTTAAGATGATAAGTACCTGCAAACCATGTGATATATTCAAAGATACTATAAAAATTCATAAGAGGATTCATGATCAGAAATGATAGGTAAGCAAAGTAACTGGAAAACTGTATATATAAATTGAGCTTTCAATATAAGATGGCAAGTTTTCGATAAATGGGCTTATAGAAAGTGATTCTGTATTTCTAACTCACATACAATATTCTGCATTTTCCCACATATTCCCGTTCTCTTACCTCAGTTCCTGATCAATATTCTTCTATTTCATGATGTCAATTCCTACTAAAATAACAAGGTGGATGTTTTTTTGGTCTCTAGATCCAATACATTTGAGTATTTTGGATTAGTATGAATTCATGGAGTTTGACTTGAATGTCAAGATTGTAGATATTGTATTCAGGTTACTGTTAATTGGCCTGAAGCATACAAAGACACACAGTATACTAAAAAGAAGGGACTTGATCTCAGGGAAACATACAGGTCCAGGCAAGATCCTGAAGCAAAGAAAAATCAATGGAGCAAACACCAATCAACTATAATTACAAAAGAATGGAACTGATCTGTGATGTTTCTGGGTGGCAGCTGTGTGTGTTTGCATGTGTGTGTGTGTGTGTGTGTGTGTGTGTGTGTGTGTGTGTGTGTAGAGAGAGAGAGAGTGAGAGAGAGAATTTTAGTATGGCTTCCATAGTTATAGTCCATAGAGCATTACTTATTAGGGAGGAGGTGCTCATATCAGAGCTCTGATACCATTGTCATCACTTTTTACTGCGAAAAACACTTGCTTAATCTCTAATTAAATAGGGAAAATAAACTAACATCTAACGTGATTGTTTTGATAATTAATTAGTATATTGAAGGCCAAAGGGAGCAATTGGAGATTAGTTTAAACTTTTCCCTCTGTTCTAAATATTACACAGCAATAGATGTGATTTCAGGAGTCTCTTGCAATGTACTGACAGCTGAATTATTAATATGCTTAATAATAGGAAACATATGATGGAGAAATAGATCAGCCAGCAAGCACAAAGTACTAGTGATAAGAGCAAACTTTTGAGCAGGTTGCTACATATTTTGGGAATGTAATTCGTTCATATGAACTTCAAATTTTGTGGCTTTCCCTGTGTGATTAAATGGTAGGAAAGTACTGTAGGAAAATACTGTACTGTTCAGCCAAGTAAAAAATGCTCATGATCCCATCCTCATGTTACAAATTTCCATTCCATACAGACTCTCTTTTAGAGTGCTTTCATTTAATATACTGCAGCACCTCATCTTTCCCTGTGGGAGACAGGAAAAAAGATAATTTTGTTTGAATACTAAATTACATAAATTAGTGGGTACAGGCATGATTTGTAAAATTATAGAAGTTTGTAATAAATGTAAGTAGGGAACATGCCACAAACAAAAAATATAATTAAAATCGCATGACAAGACTAGAAGTCACAGCATTTTGTGCAGGAAAACATACATTAGATTAGTTGCAGAATTTCTAATTTGAGATACATTTTATATTAAAGCGTAATTCCCTTTACCTAAGGATTGAAACATTTTATTGAAAAATATATTTCTTGGAGATATTTTTGCTTCATAATTTTAGGTATACAGGTGAACCCATTGCAACAATGAGATGGACAAGTCATTATGTCGAAAAACGAACTTTACAACTTTGGGTAGGGGGGTGGAGATGGGAAGGTATGGGAAGGGAAAACAAAAGAGGAGACAACAATGCTTGATAAGAAATGTACTCATTACCTTGCCCATGTAATTGGAACCCCTCTGTACGGTATTTTCACAATAAAAAAAAAAAGAAAATAATTTTAAGAAGGAAACAATCCCAAAGTAAAAGTTTTTCTTATTATTTTCCTATTTCCATGTGATTTACCTCCAAATTAGAAATCCAGATATATGATTTAATTTAATTTAACCGAAACTATTATTGAGTATAAGGTTCTTATACTCTCTAAATTCGTCACACTAAGATCATCAAATATGGTGACTTTGAAATGATTAGTCTCTTTTTGAACTATGTTAACATTATTTACAATGTGAGTGAAATGTTTAAAAATAGTATTTATTTTAGTTTAATTACTTTGAAGAGACAAGAACTGATATAATAAAAGGCTAAAAATGATTAGTTTTTAAATTTAGAATTTAAGAAATGTTTTTGAACACACTGGTTACTGGAGCCTTCACAACACCCTTATGAGATAATTTATATTGATGAAGCAAAAATCCTAGCACTTAGACATTTACAAATACAAAAATCATGTCATTCTGAATATTTAAATCATATATTAAACAGAACACTTAGCATTCAAATATCTGAATATAGTAATACATTGAATTGCAGTGTAAGTACTTGTTCTGAAAGGAGATAAAATTGCATTTATTTTTAACAGTAAACCTAAGTATACATTTGAATAAATGACAATGTTTAAAATATCACTCATGCAAGACAAAAGATGTACAGTTCGTTGGTTTTCATGCCAATTATGTTCTCTAAACTTACTAGAAATACTAGATTAGTAACCCTAAATCATTGCTTAGTAGGGAAATAGAAATTTAGTTTCCTAAAACTCATTACTATAACTTTTTCTCAAGCAATTTCTAAGTAATTGTTTATAGAATCTTATTTGATTTTTATTCATTAAGTTAAATAATTAGCCAATAACAATATAAATTATGCATGAACAAAGTTTATCTAGCACATGTATTTCTTTCAAAAGACAAATGGCACTCTTAAAGAACACTGGAAGGGGACTGGGAAGGTGGCTCAGTGGTAGAGCGCTTGCCTTGCATGCTTGAGGCCCTGGGTTCAATTCCTCAGCACCACATGAGCAAAAAGAAAAAAGCCCGAAGTGGCGCTGTGGCTCAAGTGGTAGAGTGCTAACCTTGAGCTGAAGAGCTGAGGGACAGCGCCCAGGCCCAGAGTTCAGGCCCCACCACCAGACTCCCCCCCAAAAAAAAAGAACACTGGAAGGCAGTGTTATGTATTTATTAATTTTTAGTTATTTTGTTAATGGTTAATTTTCAGAAGTGGCATTTGCATTATGCTCTTTCCATAATATATTTAAAACTTTTGATTATATTCCCTCTATTTCCTTTTTATTATTATATTCTCCAAAGATCTTCTGCATTTCACATCAAATTACATCTTTTTATATGCACATATAATCTAATTTGGAAAATTTAATGTGAACTGCAACTTAATTCAAGATGTACAGTGGATGAACAGGATGAACAAAACCTTTAGTATTTTCAGTTAACTTCTGAATTGAGCTATCATTATTATTTTGGTTAGGGTTAGGATCCCAGACAGAATTAGAATTAGGGTTAGAGTAATAGAAAATTTAGGTTCAACAAAGGATGACCCATTGAAACAATGATACTGACAACACACTCTATTGAAAATGAACTTTACACCATTGGGAGGGAAGATTGAGGGAGGTGGGAGAGGGAAAGGATAGTGGGACAACTACAAAGAAGGGGGTAACAATGCTCTACAAGAAAAGAATGAATTACCTTACACATGTAATTGTAATCCCTTTGTAAGCCTCTTTACAATATAATAAGGTTTAAAAATTAATGAAAAATAAAACCAGACATAGAAATGTAAAAGGAAAGTAAAAATAGAAAATGAAATAGAAAAATGAAATAGAAAAACACTTTAAAACTTTAAAAATTTAGATTCAAAATGCAAGTAAAATTTAGACCTACACGCTGAGCAAGAGATATGATATTTGTGAAATAGAGGATTGCTATTATCATTATGATTCAGTTATACGTAGGCTAAGGATTAGGCAAGGCGTTCCAGTTAGAGCTGGGGTTAGGATAAGAAAAAAGATGTAAGATATTGTGTAAAACTGCAACATATTTTAAGAAGAATGAATGGCATCAAAGTTAAAATGAATGAAAACCAGTGTCGGTGTAATTTTAAACATTCAGATATAATTTGGTTTAAACTGTGAGTTACTGTTTTAGTTCTTGTTAGGATTAGGGAAGAATAAGCTTTAAGGTAAAATTTACTTTTCCACTAAGAAGTAGAAGAAAAGTAAATATTAGTGACTCAATAGAATCCAAACAATTTTACTTACATTAACCATTTGTTGTCAACTCAGATTGTGATTAGGATTTGGTTTCTGGTTAAAGGGGGTTGAGGATAGAGTAAAGAAATGGATTAAACTTGTGGCTCACGCCTATTATCCTAGCTACTCAGGAAGCTCATTTCTGAGGATCACAGTTCAAAGCCATCCAAGGCAGGAAAGTCTGTGAGAATTTTATCTCCAATTAACCACCAGAAAACAATAAAGGGTTGCTGTGTCTCAAGAGGTAAAGTACACACCTTGAGTTAAAGAACTCAGGGATTGTGCCCATGCCTAGAACTCAGGGATAGTACCCAGGCCCAGAAATGATGCCCCACTACCAACAAAAAGAAAAAAAAGAATGGGATAAATGTTTAGTAAATCTGAACTTATTTTAGGTTCTAGGAATTCAGGAAAAGATATTAGAAATACATTGTACTTCCATTATCACAGATTTTCCTGAATGTTCCAGTTAGGGTTCAGATGAGAAAAATAACAAAATATTGAGCAAAACTACAAACTATTTTAAGAAAGATGAGTTGAATCAAAGAAGGGATTAATAAATCTAATATATTTGTGTGGCTTTTAGAATCCAAATGCAATTGGTTCTAGGGTTAGGATTACTTTTCTAATTTATGAACTAATGAATTAAAGGCACAATTCTTTCATTCTTACAAACCAAGATAGTCACGATTTTGAAAATAAATTCAATTTTCTACCTGAAAATGTGTCTTAAAATGTTTTCCAACCAGGATTAAAGAATAGTGAGCAGGGTGTCATTTATTAAAATTAGGTAAGTTGATGATAAAGCTTTCAAAAATATCCAAACACATGGGATAAAAACTGAGACATGTTATTGGGAAAACAGATATTCTACTTGCTCTAGCTGGGAAATTGTTTGTGTGTGTGTGTGTGTGTGTGTGAGTGTGTGTGTGTGTTTGTGTGTGTGTGTGTGTGTTTGTGTGTGTGTGTGTGTGTGTGCACCCACCACAGGTCTTCAACTTAGGCCTGGGTCTTGTCATCAGCTTATTCTGTGCAAATATGGCACTAAACCTCGTAGCCATAAGTTTTCTTCTGGCTTTTTAGTAGTTAATTTGAGATACATATCTCATGGATTTTCCTGTCAGGACTTAATCTCTGATCCCCAGCAATCATTGTGTTAGTGTTTCTATGGGTGCTACCACAAAGTGACAGTTCATTAAACTGGGAGCAATATGTAGTACTTTTACTAGATACAAAGTAACCAGTTCATTAATGTGGGACTAACAGGATCACATTAGATTGCCTTCAAACACATTGTTTCTAATGAGTTTAACTGAAGACCAAAACATAATCAAAACCTATTAGCCACAATGTATGAAGTAGCACATATTTATGATGTAGAATATGTACAATGAATTAAATCCTGAATCAAAAGTCTTTGCTGGGTTTGCAGCAAAGAAATAGTCATTGAAATGAAGTCCAGACTGGAGGCCTGTAGTGAGCAGCAGAGCATCTGCTTAGTGTGTGTCCAACCCCCAGGACCATAAAGAAGTAGAAGAGAGTGAAAGTATAGGAGAAAGAGGAAAGGAAAGGAGAAGGAAGTGGTAAGAAAGAAGGAAGGGTATAGCTGGAGGGAGAAAAGGAAGGGAGAGGGAAAATGTAGAGGGGAGGAGAGAAGCAAGAGGGTACATTACCCTGGGGAAGAGGAGCAGGAGAAGAGGCAGGAGGAGGAAGATAAATGCAATATAAAAACAAGAATTGTTGGAAAACATTTTGCATAAGTGATCTGCATGTGCATGGCAGGATTAATTTCTAATCAGAGAGAGATAGCACAGTGACAATATGCGTGTTACCTGTTGCTCGGTTGTTTTATTCATTCTTCAGTGAGGAATTCAGATGAAATCCTGAGTTTGGTGTTTTACAGAACACTTCAGGATTTCTTTTCAATGAATCAAACATGGGAAAGAACTAAATGCAACCTCCCTTAATTCAGAAAGAAAGTTTTAGTGGATGCTTTTCGTTTTTTTTGTCTTTTCTTTTTTCTTTTTTGCCAGTTGTTCAGTGCTCCAAGGCTGTGCCCTGGAGCCCTTTCCAAGTCCCCATGTGAGCATCCATTCCTGTCGTCTCTGTGGTTGTGGGTGCCTCCTCAGATCACCCGTTGAGAAGTGTGTCCCCTTCCCTTGCAGTGGATGTGCAGTGAGTGTATCTGTGTGCATACTCCCCACCATTGTCAGATGAACCCTGCCCACCTTGCCCATCTAACTTCCCATCTCAGTTTTTCCATTTCACCCAGGTGCTGGCAGCCATGGGGCTGGAATTGAGTCCACTGATGCCCTCCCCTCCAGTTGTGCTGGTACTGCTCTGCAGTGGTCCTGGGTGCAAGTGCCATACCAGGGTGACTCTGTTATGGGGTCACTGCCTGCACCCATGGGTGTGGGGTGGGGGGACACTATGTTTGTACACTGCACAGTCCATGTTAGAAGGAAGGTTGGGTGTGTAGCCAGCCACCTTGGGGCAAGTCAGCGCAACCTCATCAGTCTTTAAGTTCATATGGGGACTGGAGCCATGTGCTAGCCCCTCTGCCAGTGGGCTTGTGAAAGCTGCAGAAGCTCAGCAACCTGGATCCCCTTCAGTGTCTCTATGGACCTCCATTTTCTGGTCTCTGTGGACTCGGGTACAGGGCCATCCCTGCATATGCCCATCACTGCCACAGGGACCTGGATTTGCAGAGTATCAGCTGCAGCACCGGGAGCACGAAACCCCTTTGGCTTTGCTGTGTAGCGTCCTCTGTCGTCCTTCTGGTCCACATGGGCCCAGCTCTGGATGCCATTCCGAGGGCCCTCTTTTTGGAGGCAATGGGCTCACCCCCTACCATCGTTGGTCTCCAAAGAAGGGGAATGGATTTGGCCTTGGCAATGTAGACTGCACAGGTGGAAAGCAGGACTTGGAGTCTGCCCTGCTTATCCCCATGACTTTGGCACCTGAGTCTGGATTGCTTGGTTTGGTCAATGATGGAGCCTTGTTGGCTACAGCCTACTGCAACAAGTGCTGCACTTGCTGCAGCACCAATGCGGTGTCTTGGACCCCCTCAGGGACACCACATGGACATCTGATAGGTCTACATGGGCTGGGTGTGTGTTTCATCCAAGGACTTCATTAGGAAGTGCTACTCCCCTTCATGGTACTGTAAGCAAGAGGTGCCACATATAATTTCTACTTTCTAACATTTTCCTTCACTGAGATAAACAGAACTGTGAAATATAAATAAGTTATATAAAAACAACATATATAACCTATATCACTTCAACCTGTTAAAACATTGTAATATTTTTTATTCAGTAGGAATTCTGTCTGTAATTACTTATTTTACTTTTGAATGTAACTAATATATTTTGTGTGTATTTTAGTATTGTAGTATAACTTCATTTGCACTACTTACATACAAATTTTTTTCAAATTCTGAGATTTAATCATGTGTTTTTTGGATAAGAGTTTTGTTGTACTTTTATTTCCATTTGCCATTATAGCCTTATAAATACAAATAATAAAATCTATTCTTGCTAGTATCAAGTTTAATGATTTTAGAATAGAGACTCAAGGATATATCATTATGCATCATACAGTAATGTGTATCACTTTGTTTAAAACTGCCCCATAAAATAATAAGTAATTCAGGCAGCAGCCACTTCATCTGGCATGCTGGTCCCTCTGGTGAAGTAGGATCCCAGTGGGAGCCTGCCCAACTCGGGCCCTTGTTGGCACCTCGCCTGGGACTGTGGGGGAAGATCAGGATGCACCTGCTGTTGGGCTAGGGAAGCAACATTGAGGCTGCTGAATGAATGACACAGTGCCACTGACTCACATCTAGCACCCACCTGCCCCATGGGCTTGGGTCCTGAGGATCAGCCCCTGGGAGCACACACACAGCGTGGCCAACCTTGGAAGGATTGAAGACCGAAGAGAAGCCACTCTATGGATCAGCTTGTACAGTATTTATCCTTCGTGGAGCAGGGGATGATTCTGATCCACTGTGGGCACAGACAAAAAAGACAGGCCCAGGAGGGGTGATGCCAACTCTACAGCATGCTCAGGAAGCCCTTTATGCTCCTTGTCCATGGAGTAGCAGCCAGGGACACACACATCCGGTATTCCTGGCTGTTCTTTTGGGTTTGTATGTTAATTTATACAGAGAACCCCTCCCTCAGACAGCAGAGTTATATTCTGGGTTTTGTTAAACATTCTGCATCTGAGCATAACCAGTGTTTGGATTTTTTGTATTGTTTCTTATAAATGCGTTGTGAAATTTGTGTTTTATGTGTTGAGGTGTGGGAGGAGGAGACAGATTATGAACATAGTTTCCTACAAGCCTTTCATCTACAAAAGAAAACAGATAATCTCTAAAAATGCCTTTCAGGAAAGAAATTTGAGGGGGGGATAAAGGTTGTTTTCTCATGAGATCAAAATGTGCTATTTTTATATGCATATTTTATGGTTCAAAATACAATTAATTAATTTACTATCTAGTAACAGTTTTCCAGACCTAAGACTTAAGTGTCTTGGGAGCTAGAGGCAGGATTTTTTTTTTTTTAGTTTTATCCAAAGGGAGGGAAGAAAGTTAAAATCCATAGCTTACTCTGTAGACTCAAAGTGGTAATACAAAATGAGAATCACAATAAACTTCATTGCTATTCAAGGTCTTTTATTGTTCCATATGAATTTTTGGATTACTTCTATTTCATTGAAGAGTGAGATTGGGATATTGATAGGTATCACATTGAATTTGTATATACCTTTGTGAATATTGCCATTTACATGAGGTTAATCTTCCCAATCCAGGAGCATTGGAGGTTTCCCACTTCCTTAATCTTGCTTTTATTTTCTTTTTCAGGTTTTAAAATTTTCCATCATAGAAGTCCTTCATCTCTTAAGTTAACTCTTAGGTATTTTATTTTTTCTGCGGCTATTAAAAAGGAATTGCTTTCCTAATTTCAGCTGCACTCTTATCGTTTTTGGAATACAGTAAAGGCATTGAATTCTGTGGGTTAATTTTATACTATGCTAGTTTGCCAAAGTTTCTGATCAGCTCAAGTAATTTGGGAGTGGAGTCCATGCAGTTCTTTAAATACAAGATCATGTCATCTGCAAAGAGGGAGAGTTTTACTTCATCTTTCCCTATTTGGATTTCCTTTAAGTTTGCATCTTGTCTTATTGTCCCAACTATCATTCTAATACTAAGTTGAAGAGTAGTGGAGAGAGCAGACATTTTTATCTCAATCCTGAATTTATAAGAAATGGCTTTAACTTTTCACCATTAAGTATATGCTAGCTGTATGTTTGTCAATCCTTAGCAGAAAAAACAGCACTGGAGCAATATCATTTCCAAATTTCAAACTCTACTAAAAAACTATAGTAAAAGAACAGCATGACACAAAAACAGACCTGAGGACCAATGCAATAGGAATGAAGACTCAGAAATGAACCTACTGACCTATGGCCACCTAGTCTTTCACAAGGGAGCTAAAAAATAGAATGGAAGAAAGACAGCCTTTTGAGTAAATTGTGTGGGCAAAAGTGGTTAAACTCCACTAGAAAACTAAAGCTATCTCCCTGCACGAGAGTCAACTCCAAATGGATCAAGACCTCAAAATAAAAGAAGACACCAAGAGAACATTACATAAAGGAGTAGGAGAAACTCTAGGGCTTTTTAGCAAAGGCAGAAATTTTCTTAATAGAGAAACAGAAACAAAAGAAATCAAAGAAATATTGGACACATGACATTGCATGAAACATCAGAGCTTCTGCAAGGCAAAGGACATAGCTAGCAAGATAATAGAAAGCCTATGTTCTGGGAGAAGATCTTCACAAGTCATAAAATGGACCAGGTCTTATATCTAAAATATACTTAGGACTCAAGAAATTAAATCCCCGCAACAACAAATCCTCAAAGAAACAACTGCTCGATAACAAATTGGGCTAAAGACTTAAAGAGAGATTTCTCAGAAAAGGAAATAAAAATTGCCATTAGACACATGAAGAAATGCTCAACTTTTCTAGCTGTAAAAGAAATGCAAATCAAGACAACATTGAGGTTGCACCTCATTCTAGTTTGAATGAGTATAATCAAGAAATATAATAACAATAGTTGTTGGAGTGGATGTGGCTAAAAGGGAACCCTACTGCATTGTTGATGGGAGTGCAAACTTCTTTAACCTCATTGGAAAGCAGTATGGTAGTTCTTCAAAAGACTCCACATAGAGCTGCCCTATGACCCAGCAATCCCACTTTTGTGTATTTACCCAAATGATCACAAATTAGGTCATACCAAAGCTGCCAGAACAACCATGTTTATTGCAGCATTATTATTCACCATAGCTATGATATGGAACCAACCTCAATGCTCCTCAGTAGATGAATGGATCAAGAAAATGTGAGATATATATATATATATATATATATATATATATATATATATATGCAACTATACATATAGATGTATATCTATATACATATATGTAGATACATATATATGTATATCTATATACATATATCTATATCTATATATCTATAGATATAGATATATGTCCTTGGATTTTAGTCATCTCTGAGTAATGTCTTTTCTTTCCACTGCCAGTTAGTCCCTCATGTTAAATACCTGAGGAATTACTTGTCCCAATGTGCCTGCAAGAGGAGTATCCAAGTCGACTGTCTGTAACCACTCATCACTTACTTTGTTTGGGGATGGGGTATCAGAGACAGGGGTTTCAGGGATCAGGTGGCTGGAACCATGGTATTATGAATTATGGGTAGCAGAAAAGAGTAGTAGAGACTAGGATACCAGGGAAATGGTAATTGTGACTGTAATTGCTGAGTTGCAGTGGCAGGAAATTAGGTAGCAGCAACAGCTAATACAGGCATACAAAACTGTTTAGCAAGGACAAGAAAGCATCGAAAAAGTGAAAGAGTAAAAGTTGTGAGGGATTGTGGGGCACAATCAGGGTAACAAGGTCATGGGTGTGAAAATGAGTAGCCAGTACTATGGTAAAAGCAATTGGAATGGTGGACTGATGTGGTTCAAAGCTCTGGGTTTACCTTTCCAGTTTTGGCTGTTAGATCTTTAGGGAACTACCTCTAGCAGCTCATTATCAGCTTGTTGTGTTCAGGAACTTGCCATCTATAAATACCTACTCCAAGTAGATTGCATTCTTTGGCACCAGCTATATTATCTTTGCCCTAAGCATCCTGAGAGACCATACTTCACAATGCTGCAGAACAGGCTCCACATAGTGAGTTGCAATCACCTCAAATAACTCTTGCTGGTCTTCTCCAGTGTCAATTATCATGATAGAAAGGGATCTGAGATGTGCTCAGCAGCAGTGTTCTGAGAATCTGCCAATTCTTACCCTGGCATTCTGGGAGATCCCTAGAAATGGGCAAGAGCACTTGCTGATGCTCTTCCAACTTTTCTCTGTGGCTCTGGACAGCCAGACTGTTCTACCTCAGATGGGATACTTGGATGTCTAGGAGGCCTTAGACTAGCTCTATCTTCTCTCTCTAGGTGCTCATCATCTTCAGCTGCCTCTCCTTTTCCCTCCAGGTAATTCGCTTCATCTCCACTTCCTTTGAATTGTGCTTCATGTCAACCTGTGGCTATCACACCAAGCCCTTCCACTTTCTCATCTATCTCTCTAGCTGTGAATCTGGCACAACAAGCTACATGTACCTTTTTTTATCTGTTTATCAAGATTTGAGCTGGAATCCCACGTGGTACTAGCTAACTGAGAACATGGGGAGCACCTTAAATACTCCCATGCAATTCACTGCTCATTGAGAAAGATGCAAATGTGTTGTGGTCAGTCTCTCCTTCTCCATTTCTTGTTAAGTAGAATAAAGTGAAGTCACAATGGAGATACTAGACAGCTGCTATGTCAGCAAGTGACCCAACCAAAGATAATTTAGTAAAGGGATACTTATCAAATGTAGAAGGATAAATCCACATATTTATAGGATACTACTAAGGGCTTTCCTCAAACTAGTTATTTTATATCCCAATTGGTAGACCAATCTTAGGCTCTCCCCTAGATCTTCCTGATCTGAAGGCCTGAGGACTCCTACATACAACACAGACCTAATGACAAGGTTGAATAGAAAATAGGTGAGTATGGATTAGTATTCTGAAGGTGTGCTAAGCTGTTGTCTTGTCATGATTACCATTAAATCAATGTCCTTTCTCTGACCTTCACCATATCTCTTTATTTGGCATAATTGGTAGGTTTCTTAGTGTGTCATTTTGTCCTGTTAGTTCAGTGCACAGGTTAAAACATTAACATGCCAACCATGGGTTTCCATTATCCTATTAGACGTTTTGCCTTCCAGATAATTCTCTTCTTGTGCCCTCATATGCATATGCTCAGAGAAGTGAATATCTCACGAACCATGGAACATAGTTGCTCAATGATGATTAGCTAACACAGAGACTCAAGTAGTTTGGGTCTGGAGCCTTTCTGAGAGGCCTTGTACTATATACTGTGGGCAACATTAACAAATTCCTCAGAGCAATACGACTGGCAACAAGTGAACACTGACTACTACTCAGCCCTTACTAGTTCTACTCAAGCAGTTACCCTGCCCATAATTACCCTACACCTCTGTAGAACTTCCACTCCTTCTCAAAGTCCCTCTTCCAATTAACCCCATCGCTCCAAGCCCTGACCTACTCTAGAAAACCCCCACTAGACAACCCCACCACACTATCCCATCTCTCGACACCCACATTGCTCCACTGCAAACCACTGCATCTGTTGGCCTCCCTCTGGAAGCCTCACCAGGCTCAAATGTAAATCCCTGTCCCTTCATAGTCCCTTTTTGAAGGTTGCCTTGCCCCACTGGAAACCCTGTCCAAAGTCTAATGTCCTGCCTTGAAACACTAAAATCCCCACCCAACCTTACTCCTCTTTTCGAAGTGGTGACTGGCTACACCAGAAACCCTGTCCTAACTTGTCTAGTCCACTGGATCCTATCCCTGCTCTCACTAAGCTCTGGTTCTGAAAATCTCCTCCATACATTGTGACTACACCCTTCTCTGCAGGAAACCTCACTTCCACCCTAACATACTCCCCAAAGGCCTGCCATTGTCCACCAGAAACCCCGCCCCTTACTAGTCCATGTCTTCCTTTTACCACCCTGACCTCTCAAAGCCAGACCCTGAAAAGCCTCTCCCTCATAGCTCTGCATTCCTGCACCAGAATCCCCACCTTCTGTCAGCCTCTTGGCTACATTCACTGCCCTGCCTTATGGGAAACCTCATCCTACATATCCCACAAGGGCTCACAATTCTCCCCCAGAACCCTTCCTGTAAGTAACCTCCTCCTTTGTAGCTTTGTTCTTCCTTCTCAAAGCTCTGCCCCAATCAGCCTCCAGCCCTGTGACCCAGCCTTCTTACTAAAGTACCGCCTACTCTACAAGAGACCAGGCCCCTAACAAGTCTAGTACTTCCTGTCTCCTCCCTGCGGTCTCAAAGCCCTACACAGACCAGTCTCACCCTGCTCTACTACAGAGACTGTGCCAATACCAATTCCCCCTTTTAACCAGAGAGGGCTCCACCAGAAACCCACACCATCTCATCCATGAAGGTCCAATCTAGTAACTGTTATTACAAATGTGATTTTGTACTGGCCATAGAATTCATACTAATCAATATGATAAGAAAGCAGTATCGCAAAAAGGCAACAAAAATTAGACAGCTATTAGATGCCTTATTCTAGTTTGGGGTTCTGTTACCAGGCAGATACACATTGTGTGAAAATGTATGAAGGTGATTCCTCTTATTGGAAACCATTCTTTGAAGTATCAGTAAGGTTTCATGAATGATTATTTTATTTCTAGAAAATTCGTGCATATTTGTGCACATTAACTTTAAAAAATATTAGTTATTTTAAATCCTCTCTTTTCATTGAGGAAAGAGTATTAGATGACTTTCAACTCATCTCTATAATAAATAATTTTGGAGTTGCTTACCTTACTATGTACCAGAGTTTTTAGAAACAGAAATTCTCTACCAGGGGGCTGGGAAGGTGGCTCAGTGGTACAGTGCTTGCCTTGCATGCATGAGGCCCTGGGTTCGATTCCTCAGCACCGCATAAGCAAAAAAGAAAAAGCCGGAAGTGGCGCTGTGGCTCAAGTGGTAGAGCACTAGCCTTGAGCTGAAGAGCTGAGTTACAACGCCCAGGCCCAGAATTCAGGCCCCATGACTGGACCCTCCACCCCCCCAAAAAAAAAGAAAACAGAAATTCTCTGACAGATTCCACTTTGAATTTCCTCCTTCCACTAAAGTGTCCTTTGGAAAAGATTGAAGTGAGATTATACAGGTAAAATGCCAGAAATAAAAACGTATTTTAGATCATAACAAAATTATGATAAAGACCCCACCCAATGTGCTTTTAATTTTCCAGCAAAAGGAACTTAAGCCCATTTAACTGTAGACTTTCTGAAGACTAGAATACAAAAATATAAGAAATGCCCTGTTATACCATGGTTCTGAAAACAAAACCAAAATAAGGAAAGACAATATAATGACACAGAAGGGAATGAAGAACTTGTACATATGATATAGCGTGTAAAAAATACACTGAATCAAGTAAAAATTATTTTGGTCACCATGTCTGATTGTTCAATATATTTCATTGTAAATATTGTTCTTTGTTACCCTGTGACTTAATATTAAAAGTCTCAGCAGGCATCTGCCCAGGTAATTGTGTAGTTAGTCAATTTCATCATTGCAAGAACATCAGGATGAAAAACTCCACACACCTTAAGACACACCTGCAACAGCAGTAGACATACATTCCTATTAGTCCAACAGTGTAAGCCAGACCTGTGTTTTACCAAAGCCTTGTATGTGGTATGCTATGGTTTATTCAGGCTGATGAGCCAAAGTAACTCCAATTTGAGATTAACCCCACCATTTTGTGCTAGGATTCCCTCAGAGTAATCCCAAGAGAGAGAAAAAAAACCCCACAGGTTGCCACCAACCCTGCCCACCCTTAAGAAATCAAAACAGTTGCCCAAGTTTTCCAGGAACAGTACATACCAAAAGTTCAGAGAAAAGGCAGTGCGGTTCGGGTGGACTCAGACCAATCATGTAACTGCTTGTGTGGAAATTCCTTAAATTTGTTTGTTCAGTACTATAAAACTGTGCTAATTTTGTGCTCAGGGATTCTTAGCATCACCAGTTAGTGAGTGCACAGAGGACCAGCTTGAGCTTGCAAATAAAGGACTCTTATGCTGTTCATATTGGCCGTGGTCTCTGGGGGTCTTTCTGGGGTCTCAAGTCTGTACAACATTTCTGGGGGTTCATGTGGAATCCCCATCAAAACCATCCAGACGCCCCACCACAGAGACTCAAAAAAAAATAACAGCTGTTAAGTGAAGTCACTGCTGTTCTGTATATTTGGTTGCCTGCAATTTCTGTATCTGTAATTCTGGTTTCCCACAGGGTCTCTATTCTGGTTGGCAAGGCCTCTTGGTAGACACTCTATAAGACTGCCAACGGGGTCTGTGAGAAGATGTCCCCAGACCCCTCTTGGTAGATTGCTGTTTAGTACGAACATTTTTGGGAAATTTTCTGTCTGTAGTCTGGCACTTTCATGCAGACATTTTTTGGGAAGTTTTCCATCTCTATTGGGAAGTTTTCCATTTTGGGGAAAACTCTCCATTTGTAGTTTGGCACTTTCTGGTTTACAATTTACAATGATGTAGTGTGTCTTTGTAAGTTCTGTCTTTGTGTTGAGTGTTCTGTTTGTCATTTGGAGTTTATCTTAGCCTTTGGCCTTGGCCCAGGAGGGTCTGAATATGGGGGAGAATCTGTCCGTCTGAAGGGATGGCCGCTAGGGACTTATTTCCCTTGCCCCAAAATGACTGGTACTTCTCTTCCATTTTGGAAGGCCCCTGGGTCAACGAAGGTTGGTGAGACATCACCCCATTCACTGAGACCTGATTGTTCTCTGTTCTATGTTTCCTGAGGTAGGGAAGTTCTGGGTGAGAGTGGCAGGCTCATTCAGCAGACTCTGGATTCAGCTTGCTGAGTGAGAACGGCACAGAGTTCTGGTAGGGATAAACTCAGCCTTTGGGTGTTGAGTTGTCTAGTTCTGTTTTAGAATTGGTACGAGCTTTAATGTGGGTTTTTGGTTTTTGTGTTTTTGTTATTTATTTGAACATCTCTGGGGAAATGAAAGCTCCAGCCTCCAGCTGAGCTCAGTCACAGAGAAGGCTGTGTGGCTGGGTTTCACTTTTCACTTAGCTAGTATTGACAATGTAAAGTGCTCTTGTCTAAAATTGGATAAAAATCAGGCCAGTTTAGTTTCAGGTGACCCTCCCCCCAGCATTCATCCAACAGAAGGGATTCAAAAGATTAATTCGTGAAATGCCTTTGTAAACAAGCAAGCCCTGGAAAAATTAAGCTCAACAAAGACACTTAGTTTAAAAGAAATATTGTCTTAAATTTTTGTTTGAAAATTTTTGAAAATGTATGTACAAGTTGTGTTTATTTTTGCATGCTCAAAGATCTGTGTGAGTATTTTTTGTATATGTTTGGTAATATGTTGAAGATAGACATTTTCAGCATTCTGTAACAATTAGGTTAGTTTAAATTTAAAATTCAAAAGGTTATGAAGTTTGGACATTACCAAAAATTTAAAAAATTTTTCACTTTGTTTTAAATGGCTTTTTAAGGATTCATTAACTTGAAAATGTATTTTAGAATGCATAAGTCTCTTTACACTGTAATCAAGATTTCTGGCTTAACAACAAGGAGAAACTTATAAGACAAGAGAAGAACTATCTTTAGGAGTGAAGGGTGAACATGCAGAAGTGCAGTTCAGCTGGTCATGCACAGTGGAACCATGCATGGTGAAAGAGGGCAAGCTGGCACAAATGCAGTTCATCTAACCCTAAAGAGTCAGACTGGGTGCGTGCCCATTACACAGGAAGGGTTAAGTGGCTCATCTTTATTCTGTACCTTACCTTCAGATAGACACTGGAAACATGATGGTAAAACTGAATGATGTAATAATCTGATTAGCATTGCTAAAACTGTCCCTTGGATGTGTTAAAATTAAAATTAAGAAGGCCTTCAAAAAGGGTTAAAAAGTTTATTTATATAATGTGATTTGTTCTCAATGATATTCTGCTATTGGATATTTTTTAAGGCATAATGGTGTTAAGTCTAGCTTCTTGGTACAGTGATGGTGATTGTAATTTTTGCAATAAGAAAAAAATGTTATTTGAGTTTAAAAGTTTTAATGTGTATCTGTTTTAAAACAAGCAGCCAAAAGGAAATGAGTGACACCTAGCCTTGAGAGGTCAAGGGATTTTTCAAAATGCAACTAAAAACTAAAGTATAGAGTATTAAAATGGAGATTACAAATTAGGAATTGATTTCTGTATATAAGGTTTAAAAGTAAAAATGTTCTAATCATTTGCCTCAAAATGCTAAAGGGAAAAATTAGGATTACCAAAATAATTGCTTAATTCCTATTTCCTTCTGCTCTCATAGGTTTTTTTTTTTTTTTTTTTTTTTTGCAACAGGTTCTAGCAGGCCCACAAAACAGAGTGAGGATTCTTGTAAGTTTATCAGATGTAACTTTGGCTCTTAGTAATTTTCAGGTAAGCACATGCTTAAAAGACACTTCTATGTTGACCACCTTGTTGCTTTTAAGTGTATGAAAGTGGCCTTTTATGAGAATTGTTGATTTGCAAACTGGTTCCACTCCAGCCCAGGCAGAAAAGGGTCCTTGTGAAACTGTCACCTCTACTCAGCCAAAAGATGGCTGAAAGAGCAAGCAGAGTTACTTTAGGACTCAAAGTGGCAGAGTGATAGCCTTGAGCTGTAGAGCTGAGGGTCAGCACTCAGGCCCCGAGTTCAACTTCAGCAACTAACTAAGGGAAATGCCAATGAGGCATTTTTCCCAGTGTGGAGAAGACACTCCTGGGATGAAAATAATGGAGGAGCATCCAGAGACCATAAGCCACTGCTTGGATGGCAGAAATAATGTCAGATCCTAGAGTAATTTGTGCATGGCCTTTCAAAAATTGGTCAGAGCCAGGAGGTCATGAGAACAAAGTTTGTAAGCATGCCTACTGTTTATGCCTATCTACCTTGTAAGGGACAGGAACTCGTCAGTCATCTGTGATAGTACTAAAAAGATAAGGTTTTAAAATGTGGAAGATAGTTTAGATCCCAACCCCTGTATGTGCCAAAAGCTCTAATTGGCAGTAAATTTTGAGCTGATGCCACCTACATGAAATTCATCTGCTCAGGAAAAAAACTTTGTAAACCTGAGAGTGTGTTTCTATTGATATCTGTCTAAAGGCCTACATAGGTAAATGAGGCATTGTTAGGATTTCTAGAGATCACATTCCTATGCCATCTAGAAAGATCCTTTTGCAAACCAGAAGTCTAAATAAGCTCCACTGCTGTAGCCAGAAAAAAGGTCTGTGCATTTGTTAAAAGTTAAAATATTGTTCTTAATGACATTTAACCCTGATAACCTCTTTGTAAAATAGGCTATGGTTATAGGTTCCTGGCTAACTAGAATCAACATCCCTGATTCAGCTTGAAGAAGTGACAGAAGATGAATCTTTGCCCGTCATCCCCTTTTAAGAACAAGGGACCAGATTCACTTTATTAAAAATGTGACAAAACAGACAGAAGGAAAAGACATGGGAAATAATAGTACAGGCCTGAGCCCTCTATATCTGCCTAGAAAATCTTATCCTTATTAAAAGAACTATCTAATTTAAGGCACAAAGAAACACAGGTCCCATGGTTTCCCTTATTTGCAATATCTAGTATATGTATGAGTAAAGCGGAAAAAGACAGATAATGTGATGTTAGGAAAATGAATCCTTAGATAGATATTTTAATGTTTTTTTTTCTTTCATGCATGTGTTTCTAACGCATTTATAAGATTATTTCTTTGTTGCTTTGTATGTCCCTCCCCCACAGTATAACCCCCGCTTTCAATATATTTGATGTCAGTATAACTTGTGGAGGAGATGGGGAAAAACAAGTCGTTTAAGGATTCAGGTGGACCTGTTGCAACAGTGAGAAGTACAAATTGTCATGTTAAAAACGAGCTTTACAATGTCCATGGGGGGGGAGGGGGGAAGGATTGGGTGGGGGGGAGGGGGGAGGCTGGGAAGGGAGGTGAAGGATAAACAAAGGAGGAGGCTACAATGCTTGGTAAGAAATGTATGCATTATCTTGCCCATGTAATTGTAACCCCTCTGTACAGTATGTTCAGAAATAAAATTAAAAAAAAAATTATCATCTTGGTAAATTGTCCCGAGCTATTGTCTAAATAGTTTTAAAATCTATTGGGGTGACAGCCTGCCAATCCTATGCCTTGTGTCCTTAACCAGGTTGTGTAGGAATTTGCAGCTCAGCACGAGGTGTGACTGTCCCTCTGAGCCACTGAGAGACCCTGCTGCTGCTGCTGTTGCTGCTGCACACCCTAATGGGTAAAGTTCAAGGACAGCCTGATAGTCACCTGGAGGAAATCTACATCATCACCCAGACCACCTCCACCGCAGTAAAATAGACTGAACTCCTGCTTGATTCCATTACCTGAGAATGTTTCCCTGTTGAAATCTGCTACAAAATAAGATCTTGTGGGACATTATTTTGGTGATATCTAATATCTCTCTACTTCCACAGTGGATATAAGTGGCAAGGTTATTGTTGAATTGCCTTAGGCACTTCAGGGTCAAAGCCTCTTTTCATTCTGGTATGGTAATTACCTGCTTCTTCCTGGGTGTGTTTTAAAGATAAAGGAGGATTTTTTTTAAATCAATGGAGATAGTAAGAGGAATGAGACCCAGCCCTAATTTTAGCCTTAAAATCTATCAAGCTTTTCATCCTACTGGTGCCTTGAGGCTTTCTGAGATAACATGGTTCCACAAGTCAAAGGAAAAATGGGCAGTTTTAATCTCTAGCCACAAAGAAGGTCAAGGAATTGTAAAGAAGAGGAGGGTAGTACAGAAAGCATTAGGAAAGGAGTTGGGGAAAAATTGGTATCCTCTGGATAAGAAAGGATTTAAAAAGAAAGGATTGTCTTAAAATGTTTGTCAAGAAGACAAACCTCAGAAAGTTTAAGTATGTAGCAAATGGTATGAATATGTCTTAAAATTGGAGCATATGAGTACATCTGGTATAAAATTAAGTTAGCTGTGAGGTATGAAGTCAGGATTGCTGGAAGAAAATGTAAGGCCCTTTGGTAGTGTTAATTTTGTTACTCACATTTGGACATTGTAGACTGTTGGCCTTTGTAAAAGAGAGGATCAGCACAGTCCATCTATTAGTTCTGAGATCTCAATACCAAATTGTAAATATAGAAGACTGTGCCAATTAGGGACCATGATTGGTCCCCGATGCTCTAGAAGAGAAGAGAATGAAGAGCCAAAGTAACTCCAATTTGAGATTGACCCCACCATCTTGTGCTAGGCTTCCCTCAGAGTAACCCCAAGAGAGAGAAAAAAACACAGGTGCCCAAAACCCTGCCCACCCTTAAGAAATGAAAAGAGTTGCCCAAGTGTTCCAGGAACAGAACATACCAATAGTTCAGAAAAAGTGCAGTGCGGTTAGGGTGGAATCAAACCAATCATGTAACTACTTATGTGGAAGTTCCTTAAATTCTTTGTTCAATACTATAAAAGCTGTGCTGATTTTGTGCTCGGGGACTCTTAGCATCACCATTTACCAAGTTCACGGAGGACCAAGCTTGAGATTGCAAATAAACGACGCTTGCTGTTAGCATTTTTTCATGGACTCTGGTGGTTTTCCGGAGTTCCAAGTTCATACAACAGGGCTTGATACAAAATGTCTCTTCCCAGAGAATTAAATGATGGCATTTATGGCTAACATGATTTAGGGTCATTATTAACATCTAACACATGATGACGTTTTTATTTATACCTCTCTTTCTCCCTTTCTTTCTTCCTCCCTTTCTTTCTTTTCTTTTCCTTCCTTCCTTCCTTCCTCTCTTTCTTTTTTCTTTCTTTCTTTCTTTCTTCCCTTCTTTCTTTCTTTCTTTCTTTCTTTTTTTCTATATCTTTTTCTTTCTTTCTTTCTCTTTCTTTCTTTCTTTCTTTCTTTCTTTCTTTCTTTCTTTCTTTCTTTCTTTCTTTCTTTCTTTCTTTCTTTCTTTCTTTCTTTCTTTCTTTCTTCCCTCTTTTAGGAGATGAGTATGAATTGAGATATTTTGTTTGCTGAACAAGTATTCTACCATTAGAACAATCCTTTTTCAATTTAGTTACTTTGCTCATAAGTTATCAGTTTTGCTGAGGGCCGAACAGAGGCTAAGTTCCTCACCTCTGTCTGACAAGTAGCTAGGTTCATAAATGCATTCCAACATGCCAGGATTAAGGATGATATGAGAATCTTATTACTTTCCTTGCACAGTCATTCTGAACTGTGATCCTCTCAAATTCTACCTCTAGTTAGTGATGTGAGCTCCAATAGCCTGCCACCAGCATAGATTGTCTAAATGAATGGTTGAAGACAATTTCAGTTTAATCTTTTTTTTGACAGTCCAGGGGCTCTTATAACTTTATTTATGTACAATTTTTGTGTATATGTGCACATTAGCTTTAAAATGTGGCTTTTCTCCCCTTTTTTTTCTTTTTTTCTTTTTCTTGATCCTGGGGCTTAACTCCATGCCTGGGCGCTGTCCCTAGGCTGTTCAGATCAAGGCTAGCACTTTGCCACTTTAGCCACAGTGCCACTTCAGGTTTTCTGGTGGTTAATTGGAGGTAAGTGTGTCATGGATTTCCTGCCAGGTTTGTACTACCATCCTCAAATCTCAGCTTCTGATTAGCTAGAATTACAGGCATGTGCCACTGGCTCCCAGCTAAAATGTTACTTATTTTAAGTTCTGTGATTTAGTTGAGGGAGTAGCATGAGTGTGTAGAAAGGTAACATTCAAGTCATCTCTAAATAATTTCAGAGTGTCATTTTCATAATATTTATTGCAGTGATTAATAACAGAAGCTCCCAACGTAACAAAATGATCCTTCATTTTCTCCCTCCCATAGGCACTATTGGAAGAGAATATTATGTATGAGTCCAGCAATTTCTTCTAATTAAAGACCAATCTGCCTTAGTTTATGAAAAAATGTCCTTTTTCTGACTACAAATATAATGAAATCTGCAGTAGACTACAGAATTTTATACCACCACAGGCATTTTAATTCACAAGAAATTAAGATATCAAAATGTTTATATTTTTGGCAGTGGTGGGGCTTGAACTCAGGGTCTGGACACTGTCCCTGAGACTGTACTCAAGTTAGTGAGCACTCTACTAATTGAGCCACAGACCCACTTTTGTTTTTTTAGTTGTTAATTGGAGATAAGAGTCTTATGGGGACTTTTCTTCCTCGGCTGGCTTTGAACTGTGATCCTCAGATCTCAGCCTCATGAGTAGTTGGGATTTCCGGCATGAGACACTGGCATCTGGTTTCAAATACTCATTTTTAAAATGATGAACTGCTTGGTGCCTCTGGCACATATATAATCCTAGCTAATAGGATTACAGGTATGAGAAACTAACACTAGGTGTGTGTTGTTCATGTTGGGTTTTATTGGCATGTTTTAATATTGTTTGTTATACTACAATGCTCTTATTTTTATTTTCACCTAGGTGAGGGTGATAGGTGCTAACCAGTGTTGAACCTTATTTGGCTGAGAAAGAGCCATGTGCCAGTTCAATGGCAAGGAATTGAAATCCTCCTGCTCTCAGCTCCCATGGACCTGGGATGATAGACATATTCATCACACATAGCCAGAAGCTGGGGAGCACTGCAGGTAAAACTACACTGGTCTTGAATTGATATACCAAATAGCTAGCTTTACAGGAAACAATATTTTATTCCATTTCACTTTGAAGTAGTGTACGTACATACTTAGAGAGTACAATGATAACACACTACATGTTTAATATATAGAATAGTCAATATATTTAGCACGTTTATCTCCTAAAACATTGAAGCTAATGTATTTTGGTAACCTCCTGACTCTGCTAGTTATTCTGGAATATTCAAAAACATGAATACATTGATAATGTGCATTAAAAATGGGAAGTTAATAGAGTTAGAGACAATTTAGACTAAGTGTAATAAATATACATTTATCTATTGCAGTTCCGAAGAACTTTATCGCATATTCACCATGACAATACCACCATATATCCACCATGACAAGAATTTTCCATTTCACAACCTGCCATCTTTTATCTTTTTTACATTCTCCTTATAAGTATGAATGTTTTCTTGTTTTTATAATGTTTTGAAATTATTATATCATGGAATTAAAAATTTGTGGAGTCTACTAAAATTATCTCATTTTGTTTGCTTTTGGGATGCTAAAGTATTAAGACCAAGGTTTCTTGAAAGTTATGCTAGCAGACTATATCACTAACTTATATTCTAATTACATCTTATTATTTTATTTTGATATATGGCTTTGCTGTTGCTGTTTTTGTTTTTTGTTTGTTGTTTTGGTCATGGGGCTTGTACTCAGGGCCTGAACGCTGTCTCTGCACTGTTCAGTTCAAGGCGAGCACTCCACCACTTGAGCCAGAGCGCCACTTCTGGTTTTCTAGTGGTTTATTGGAGATAGAAGTCTCATGGGCTTTCATGCACGGGCTGGCTTTGAACCACGATCCTCAGATCTCAGCCTCCTAAATAGCTAAGATTACAGGCTTGAGCCACCAGCACCCGACTGCTGTTGCTGTATTATGGTGTAGAGTGTTGTGAGGCTCAACTGAAACTTTCAACCCCACTGCCTCCAGTAACAATGCTTTATCACCAGGTTCTGGAGGCTCATAATTATAACAATAGCTAATCAGGAGGTTGAGACCTGAGATTTAGTTCAGATAGCCTGAGCAGGAAATTGTGTGTCTTTCCTCTCCAGTTCACTACAAAAAGCTTGCAGCAGAACTGTGGCACAATTGGTAGCACTACAGTTAAGGGAAAGATACTTGTGATTGTCATATAGACTTGGAGTTCAAGTCCTAAAACACACATATGCACTGACACACATTTGCACACATACACACACACACACTCACACACAGTTGTACACACACAGAGTCACAGGCAATATTGTATCTTAAATTCTTATCCAGAGATTGGACAACAGCTCACTTATTTGTGAAGGTTTTTCTTGATTATTTTGAAGGAGGAGGATAGTTCATGAGACATCGGTGACAAGACTTTAGTGAGGAATACTTTATAAACGACTAGCTTATAAAAAGAACAGGAGCACGGTTTTTATCTTTAAATCTTACATTCCTTCAACTATAATTTTAAATAATAATCATTGAGGGGCTGGGAAGGTGGCTCAGTGCTAGAACGCTTGTCTTGCATGCATGAGGCCCTGGGTTCGATTCCTCAGCACCACATAAGCAAAAAAAAAAAAAAAAAAAAGCCAGAAGTGGTGCTGTGGCTCAAGTGGTAGATCACTAGCCTTGAGCTGAAGAGGTGAGAGACAGCGCCCAGGCCCAGAGTTCAGGCCCCACAACTGGACACCCCCCCAAAAAATAATAATCATTGAATTATGAGAAGACAATGCAGCACCTCTTCTCTTCTCCCCTTCCCCTCTGTCATAAAATATGACAAAAGTATCAAAAATAGTCTTTTATCTTAAAAGAATGTACACGTGTAAAAATGTCTGACTATATGTGTAAGGTTTTTTCAATATTTTTATGATTTTTCCCACTTCTAAGTACTTGCCTTTTTGGCAGATTATAGCACACAGGGGCTTCAAGATCAAACAGAAGATTAGGAAACATAAACCAAACAGTGTCCTAGGAAGTAGATGTCAGAAATAGATGCAAGAAGCACATGGCAAGCTGAGAGGGCCCTGAGAGGCAAAATGATTTTTGCAGGATGAGAGGAATAGTGACAAATAAGGCATGGATCTCACCTAGGAAAGCTTCCTTGAGGCTGAGACTGTGCTGGTTCCTGGGCCTAGCTGAGGGTGTTGGGATTTGACAATGTCCACATTTGTATAGAGTGATGTGGGAGAGGAAATTTCAGCCTCTAGTTTGTCTTTGGGATGGTCTTATGTGAGTAAGCAGCTTAGATCATTGGGTTCTGAGAGATGACACTACTTCCCTCACAATGGAATAGAATATGGAACTCTGAGCACCAGGCAACTGTTAACTACAGTCAGCTCAAGCCAGCTTAGGTTCAAGAGGGTCAGGTCTCAGGCATGAGTGGTGTGAGTGTCTTACTTGATGCTGCAGACATTGGATAAGTGCCAAACTACAAATCCAATGTCTCAGGCCTTTTTATAAGAAGAAACCAAGGGAATCACAAGGCAACTCAGGCCAGGTGTAACTATGACAGGAAACCTATTTGATCTCATTCTAGCCCACAGTACAGGCTTCTTCTTGTGTGCTTTTATATGTGTATACTGAGAAAATATTTACTGTGTACTTTTCAATCCACTCTATTACTCATTTTGAAGTGTACTCACATTTCCATGTTTCAAAGATGCATTCTTTTTACTACCTCAGTGTGACAATGAGTCTTCCCAAATCCTGAATGTGCCTTATAATATATGGAGCTTGGACTCAGGTTTATTGGAAATGCTGGTAATGGACCTGGTCCCGGCTTACCAGAAAGGTGATCTCTTCTATGTTGGAAACTTCCACCACCACTAAAGAGAGTGGGGAACAATGGAGCAGTTGCTGGATATTGTTTAAAAAGTGAGTGTTCCTCATTCAAACCCAGGACCTCTCTGAGACTGTTTCAGTGGGGTTTTATCACAGGAGCTTTGCTTGAGACAAAGAAGTGCACTCCCTGGATAACTCCTTAGGAGTGGCTTGCCAGAACATTTCATTTTCCTAAGAAGCTAGTGGAGCCTTAACAGTTTGCTTGCTGAGAAACTAGGATTAAAGGAATGAGCCAGTGTCACCCAACCTCCACCCTCACCTAGGAAATCACTATCTTGGAGGTCTTTGAAGGAATATAGATGGAAGAAAGAATGGAACTTGAACTTGTGGCCTGAATGCTATTCCGTTCGTATCACTCTGCCATTTAAGCCCCATGTCCAGTCTGGCCTTTGGCTGGTTAATTGAAGATAAGTGTCTTTAGAATTTTACAAACTAGACTGGGTTCAAACTGTGATCTTTAGATCTCACCCTTCTGATTAGTAGGATTAGAGGGATGAGCCATGGGACGTTTATTTGGACAGATGCTAATAAGCATCCTCACAGAATTTCCATGAAATTGTATAGACATACCTCCACTTTTTGTCTGTTATGTTTACATTACCATATGTGACTTAACCAGTACCATGTGTGTCCTGTTAGTTCAGAAAAAGAGAAGCATAGAGTTAGCTTCCTTCTCTCCTCCCATTGGTACAGATCCTTCCACCATAGCTGGGAGGAAGATGAACAAGATGAAGAAGTAAGTGGACGTTGGCACAAAGAGACGATCTGTCTTTGAAAACTAGGTATCTTTGAGGTTTCTGAATCAAAGTCAACTTCCTTCTTTGCACACCAGTTGTGATTTTTACCAGGGCGTTGAGGCTTGGCACTTCAGTGGATAGCAGATTACACAATGTGGATGTGGTTGTGGTTTTGGACTCTCATGGATGACAAGGAGGGCTATGTATAGCAAGTCAGATCAAGTGGGGAAACAACCTTCTCCTCCTATCATAGGGAGAATTTTGGATGATTATATTTAAGAAATTTCTACAAGTGGGTTGTGAGGAGCATCCTGCTTGCAGGAGTCTCTTCCTACAACATGCAAGTCCTGCCAGAAAGAGGCTATAGTACAAAGCTCAGGATGGGGAGGAAAGGCTCTCATTTTCCTTATCACCAGTCTGCCCATAGCATAGTTTGTTCCATCTTCCCTATGTGGATGGACTTCTACCTTGAAGATTTCTATGAGAACAAGAACCATGACACCCTGAAAGAACTTACACAGTATGTCAAGCTCAACATGCCCTCTTCAGACTTGCTCTTCTGCTTACATATTCTTCTGGACCAGCTAGAGGAACGCATGGCCCATGAGACCAGGAAAAAGTGGAAGAAGTCCTTCTTTAGATACCTCAGAGCTGGTGAGTATGGATGGAACCTGGGTCTCTAGGCATGGGCCGTATGGGCATAGAGCCCTTAGTACTCCCCAGGTTGGCAAAATATCCTTTTATGGATATTCTTTGCCAGGTAATATCTGTTCTCCTTTGAAAGAACTTGGAAGTAGCCACTCGTTAGAAACATCCTAACTTCTCATCAGTGTTCAGTCCAAGCTCAAGTTCTACAGCTCCCCCCATTAGATTCTCATGAAAGTTTAGTAACACCTTAACTTGAGTTCTAAGACTCCTGTACCTATTTCTATGCTCAGGTTTGCATCACAGCAGCTCCTGCAGATCTCCAGATAAAGAACTCATCAGTGATGTCGTTTATGATGACTCATGGAGATCAGAAGCCATTACTGATCTCTCCAGAAAGCATGTGGACATAGAGGGTATTTTTTAACATATAGAAAGGGCTAAGCACGTTTTGAGTCCTGTGGACATCCCACTGGTTCTGAACCCCACATGTGAAGCAGGTGTACCTGCACTTACCACCAAGGAAGAAGATGATCCAGAATGTCTTCCACTGATGTTCATAATCCACCTAGATTAGCTCCAAACAAGTCAAAAAGACATGTCTTGGTATGCAGGGTAAATGTGTGCTAATGGAAAATGACCCCAGTGTATCTTCAGGAAAACCAATAAGTGAGGTCCAAAATCTAGATTCAGTTGAGAAAAGGGATTCTTTCCTCACAGAATATCCTTACCAATCTGTCCTCCTGCAGGGGATCCAATTTCCAATTGAGAAATTAGAATCTGTCCTTCCTTGGACTCAGGAAGAAAATCCTGTCTTTAATGAGGAAGTAAATCCCTTTTAGGACTCTGAGGCAGAATTTCTTTCTGAAGGCAACTTAGAAGACAATCTAGATTTAGAGATTCCTTCCCCCATTCCTGGGAAAACCTGTATTTTTCTTTTTGTCCTGATAGTTATAAAATGCTCATTCTATTTATTTTTCTAAATTTATTAAAATGTTAGTGATTTTGATATATTCTAGAATTCATGAATCCTAAATATGTTTCTTTTTAAGCCTAGAATCTAAAGCATTGTGCATATGTGTTTTGTGGGGAGGGAACATAGAGTGACAGGGGGCTGTACAAAAGAGACTACTGCATATTAACAGAACTGTTAAATGCACAGGGGGCAGCAAGGAAGCTAGGCCATGCCTGTATGGGGAAACAAGGTGGCTACAAAAGGTCTATGACATAGCAGATTAGATGTCCTAGAAAGCTATTCTGTCAATTCAGACAAATGCCACAATACTTATAGTGGTATATAGGACAATCTTCCAACCGTGAGTTCAAATCTGCATACATTTCATTGTGCTTTGGGCACATATGGAAGAAAAATTACTCTCCAATAATATCATACAGTAATGTGAATCATTTTCTTTAAAACTGCTCCAGGGCTGAAAAGGTGGCTCAGAGATAGAGTGCTTGCCTTGCATACATGAGGCTCTGGGTTCAATTCCTCAGCACTACATAAGCAGAAAAAGCTGGAAGTGGCATTATGGCTCAAGTGGTAGAGCACTGGTCTTGAGCTGAAGAGCTTAGGGACAGTGCCCAGGCCCAGAGTTCAAGCCCCACAACTGTTAAAAAAAAAAAAACAAAAAAAAAACCCTGCTCCATTAAACAATTAATTAAATAATTAATAATTAATTCAGGCAGCAGCCACTTCATCTGGCATGCTGGTCCCTCTGGTGAAGTAGGATCCTAGTGGAAGCCTGCCCACCTCGGGCCCTTGTGAGCACCCCTCACCTGGGACTGTGGGAGAAGATCAGGGTGCACCTGCTGTTGGGCTAGGGCAGCAACCTAGGGCAGCAACCTGGCGGCTGCTGCATGAATGACACATTGTCACTGACTCACATCTAGCACTCCCTGCCCCTTGGGCCGGGTCCATGAGGATCAGCCGCTGGGAGCATAAGCACACTATGGGACAGAGTCCACCCACCTAGGAAGGAGTGCAGAGTGAACAGATACCACTCTGTGGATCAGTTTGTACAGTATTTATCAGCCGTGGAGGAGGGGTTGATTCTGCTCCGCTGTGGGGAAAAGAAAAAAAACAGGCCCAAGCGGGGTGATGCCAACTTTTGTACCCAAACTGGCAAGGAAACTTTCCTCCATGCATTCTCCAGCAGGCTTAGGAAGCCATTCCATGCTCCTTGTCCATGGAATAGCAGCCAGGGACACTCACATCCAATACTCCTGGATGCTCTTTTGGGTTTCTTTGTTAATTTATTCAGAGAGCCCCTCCCTCAGACAGCAGAGTTATATTCTGGGTTTTGTAAAATGTTCTGCATCTAAGCATTCCCAGTGTTTGATTTTTGTATTGTTTCTTGTAAATGCGTTTTGAAATTTGTGTTTTAGGTGTTGAAGTGCGGGAGGAGGAGCCAGATTATGAAAATAGTTTCCTACAAGCCTTTCATCTAAAAATGAAAACAGATTCTCTCTAAAAATGCCTTTCAGGAAATAAATTTGAGAGTGGAAAAAAGGCTGTTTTCTCATGAGATCACAATGTGAGATTTTTATATGCATGTTTTATGCGTTCAAAATACAAGTAATTCACTATCTAGGAACAATTGTCCAGACCTAAGAGTTAAGTGTCTTGGGAGTTAGAGGCAGAGTTTTTGAGCTTTATCCAAAGGGAGGGAAGAAAGTTAAAATCCATAGATTACTTTGTAGAATCAAAGTGGTAATACAAAATGAGAATCACTAAAAAAACCTCTGTGCTATTTGGGTTTTCTATTGTTCCATATGAATTTTTGGATTACTTCGATTTCATTGAAGAGTGAGATTGGGATATTGATAGGTATCACATTGAATTTGGATATAACCTTTGGCAGTATTGCCATTTTCATGATGTTTTTCCTCCCAATCCATGAGCATGGGTGGTTTCCCACTTCCTTAGTTCTGCTTTCATTTTCTTTTTCAGATTTTTAAAATTTCCGTCATAGAGGTCCTTCACCTCTTAACTCCTAGATATTTTATTCCTTGTGTGGCTTTTAAAAAGGGGTAGCTTTCCTAATATCACCCGCATTCTTATTGATATTGGAATATAGGAAAGCCATTGATTTCTGAGGGTGAGTTTTATACTTGGCTAGTTTGCCAAAGTTTCTGATCAGCTCAATAATTTGGGAGTGGAGTCCATGCAGTTCTTTAAATACAGGATCATATCATCTGCAAAGAGGGAGAGTTTTCCTTCATCTTTCCCTATTTAGATCCCTTTAAGTTTGCATCTTGTATTATTGCCCCAGCTAGCATTCTAATACTAAGTTGAAGAGTAGTGGAGAGAGCAGACATATTTATCTCATTCCTGAATTTATAAGAAATGGCTTTAATTTTTCACCATTAAGTATAATGCTAGCTGTGAGTTTGCCAATCCATAGCAGAAAGAACAGCACTGGAGCACTATCAGTTCCAAATTTCAAACTCTACTAAAAAGCCATAGTAAAAGGACAGCTTAGTACTGGCACAAGAATAGACCTGAGGATCAATGGAATAAGACTGAAGACTAAGAAATAAACCCACTGACCTATAGCCACCTAATCTTTGACAAGGGAGCTAAAAAATAGAATGGAAGAAAGACAGCCTTTTGATTAAGTAGTATTGACAAAATTGCTTCAACACCTTTAGAAAACTAAAGCTAGATCTGTATATATCACCCTGAATGAGAATCAACTCCAAATAGATCAAAGACCTCAAAACAAAAAGACACCATGAATACATTACATGAAAGAATAGGAGAAACTCTAGGGCTTTTTAGCACAAGCCGAAATTTTCTTAATAGAGAACAGGAAACAAAAAAAATCAAAGAAAGTTCGGACAATTGGGATTGCACGAAACATAAGAGCTTCTGCAAGGCAAAGGTCATAGCTAGCAAGATCAATAGAAAGCACACGTTCTGGGAGAAGATCTTCACGAGTCATAAAACGGACGAGGTCTTATATCTAAAATATACTTAGGACTCAAAAAATTAAATCACCTGACAACAAATCCTCAAAGAAACAACTACTCGATAACTAAGTGGGCTAAAGACTTAAAGAGAGACTTCTCTGAAGAGGAAATAAAAATGGCCATTCGACTCATGAAGAAATGCTCAACTTTTCTAGCCATAAAAAGGAGAGCCTGGCATAATATATGACAAACATTAAGGGTAAACAACTACCAATTGTGAATACGGTTCCAAGCCAAACTCTCCTTTACATTTAAAGGATATATAAAAATATTTCATGACAAAGAAAACTTAAAAGAACGTATCTCCACCAAATCAGCAGGGTAGAAGTTAATTAAATATACCCTATATAGAAAAGATCAAGAAGAACAGGAATTGGTTATATAAAATGCTCCCTACCAGAGAACAAGGTAAATATATTAACCGTAGATGAGGCACAGCTCCTAACAGCAGGGGTATAACATAGCAGGGCTTATCAGATATTTCTCAGTCTTAACTTTCATTATCAATGGAATTAAATTTCCAATTAGAAAACAGATCAGATAGTAGTATCAAAAAACAAGACATCCATCCAGTGTCCACAAGAGATACATTTTATTGACAAAAACAAACATACTCAAACTGAAAGGCTGAAGGGAAAATTTTCAAGTAAATGGACACCATAAACAGGCCACAGTAGAATTAATAAATGAAGATAAAATAGAATTCAAATTAAAATTATTAGGAAGAGTCATTACATGTTGATAAAGGCAACTCTCAATTAAGAGGATATAACAAGTGTAAATATCAATGCCCTGAACCTGGACCACCCTACATCATCAACCAAATACTACACAACCTAAAAACACATCTCAACCCATCATTGTCATCCATCGATTGGTTATACTGGAAAAACTCAACCAAGAAACTGAACTAAATAACTACACTGACCACCTACCCCTAACAGACACCTACAGAATATACATTCAGTATCAGTATATACATTCTTCACAGCAGGTCGTGGAAGATTCTCCAAAATAGAACCTATACTATGTCACACAGAAATTTTGTCCAAATTGAAAGAAAAATTAATTGAATTCACATATCTTTTCAGACCACAACAGAATAAACTTAAAATTAAACAGCTAAAGCAAAAAAAAAAAAAAAGGTCAAACCCATGAAGAGTGAACAACACACTGCTGTATGACCAGTAGCACACTGAAGAGATTAGAATAGAAATCTGAAAGTTTCTGGAATTTAACAAAAATGAACACACAAAATACCAGCTACTCTGGGACATATTAAATGCAATACTTAGTGGAAAATTTACAGCTTTGAATACCTACATCAAGCAATTGGGGAAATCTCAAATCAATATTTCATTTGATTTTAATTACAGTCTGCTATTAGGACTCCCACAGACACCAAAATCAGAGGATGCTAATTAATCTGATAAAATGCATAATAAATTTTTATAATTAATATAACATGAAGATTTTAATATTAATAACATTAAAAATACTTGTATTCACATTATATAATATATTGAAATCCTTTAGTTTTATCAATTTTTAAAATATTTATAACTAAATGTAAAGTGTTTATAAATAGTTATTTGATGATGTATAAAAAATGAGAAAAAGATTTGCATACATATTACTACAAATGCAAACAGATTCACCTAGTTATTTATGATCCTTCATTTGTTGGTTCATTCATGCATGGATAACATGCAAAGAAGTGAAAATTGCAAACTTGACTTTATTAAATTATTCATTACATGGAGTTTATGTTGGGCTAAATAGATTTTATGAATTAAATTGTTTTGTCCCATCTTTTCTCCCTCCCTTCCTTCCTTCCTTCCTTTCTTCTTTGCTTCCTCCTTCCTTCCCTCCATCCCTACCTCTCTCTTTCTCTACTTCCTTCCTTCCTTCCTTCCGTCCTTCCTTCCGTCCTTCCTTCCTTCCGTCCTTCCTTCCGTCCTTCCTTCCTTCCTTCCTCCCTTTCTTCCTTCCTTCCTTCCTTTCTTTCTTTCTTTCTTTCTTTCTTTCTTTTTCTTTCTTTCTTTCTTTCTTCTTTCGTCTTATATTCCTCTCTTCCTTTTACTCAGAATATTTCTTATGGCAATAGAAAAAATCCCAACTGTTGTACTCTAAGGTGTTATGAGTAATTATAAATATTAAGTAGATTAATATTGATTTTAATAATCTATGTTATATCTTAAGACAAATTATACTAAAAACAACTTTTCAAATGTTCCAAGATATGTAACAAATATTACTTTTCATGATATTGTTCATTTCTTCAAACTAAAATAAGCATTTAGACATAATATTGTGTGTGTGTGTGTGTGTGTGTTTTGTTCTTGTGATTTTAACTCAAGACCTATCCCTTAGTTGTTGTTATTTTCCTCAAGGGTATTGCTCTATCATTTGAGCCACAATTCTATTTCTGGTTTTTCTTCTGTGTGTGTGTGTGTGTGTGTGTGTGTGTGTGTGTGTGTGTGTGTTTGTGTGTGTGTGTTGTAATGTGTGTGTGTGATTAATTGAGATGTGTCTCACAAACTTTCTTGCCAAGGCTCTCTAAGATTAGGACTTGGTTAAATTCACTCTCCTTTTACCTCTCCACATCCCTTTAATCCTATTTTTGCCCACATTTCTCCCTAAAATTAATAATTTGTGGTTTGCCAAATTATTCTTTGCTGTTCTTAGCCCATTAAGCCATAGTTGTTTGATGTTGAATAAATTGTATCTGTTGAAAAAGATTGTATCTGCAGGCTTTTGTCTGTGCAATTACAGATCTTTGATGATACTTGCCTTAAAATTTTTTTCTAGCAAAAAATTGGTTTTACTTTCATACCAGCTGGGCAGAACAAACCGGAAAAACACAAGGAAAATTGCAAGTCCAGTTATCTGAACTCCCACTCAGGAAAATCATTTGACAGCATAGTTAATATATAATCTAGAAGAGAGTTCCCAAAAATCTCTACAAACGCTACTGGTAAACATGGTGAATGAAAAGGTTGAAAACCTGCAAAGGATTCAATGTGAGTGTGATAGGGAGAGAGAGAGAGAGACAAACCAAAGATTAATACTGGAATCTCATGAGAGTGAGGAAGCTCCTCAAAGATTGATACAGGAATTGCATGAGCAGGATGAGAACAGTCAAAGAGAAATACAGGAATTGCATGAGCAGGCTGAGAACAGTCAAAGAGAACTACAGGAAATGCATGAACATGAGGAAGCTAATCAAAGAGTAATACAGGACATGGGAGAGTAGGATGACAATAGACAAAGATGAACAGGTGGCATTCATTGAATCCATAAACAGAAAGCTGAAAGAATTCAGGGAGACCACAAAGGGAAAGCTGAATGGAGCCTAATAGAAGGAATGGGAGTACAAGGAAACCATAACCAATCCAGTACGTGATTTGAGAATAAACACAACACCAAATTAAGGAGGTAAAGAAGTTCATACAAGATCTAGAGCAAAGCTCCAACAAAGAATTTGAAGCCATCAGAGCTGACGAATTTGAAGGAAAGAAATAAAAAACAAAGTAGAAAGTCTCGACAGTAGGTTACACCATGCAGAGGAGCAAATTTGAGGGATTGAGGACAGCCAGTTTATTACAGAGAAAGAACATACAACTATCCAAGACAAATCCAAGAAATATGACAGATCTATTCAACATTTGGAAGACAATCTCTGAAGGCTTAATCTGAGGATAATGGGTGTAGAGGAGCACCTAGAGACAGAATTCAATGGTCTAGAAAATTTGGTTAACATGATCCTAGCAGAGAACTTCCCAAGCATGCAAAAAGATAGGCCTATTTAGATACAAGAAACTTTTAGAACCCCAAATAGACCAGACTAGGGCAGGATATCTCACCATTACATTATAATCCACACAGGATCAATTCCAAGGAAAAAATCCTTAAATCTATCAAGTAGAAAAGATCAACTACTTACAAAGGGAAACCAATTAGAATCAGCTCAGATTTCTCAGTGGAGACAAATCAAGAAGAGCCTGGAATGATGTAGGCCATGTCCTAAGGAAAAACAACTATCAATCAAGCATACTGTACCCAGCTAAGCTCTCCTTCATAACTGAAGATAAAATATAAAAGTTCCATAGCAAAGAAAAACTGAAACAATATATCTCCAACAAACCAGCCCAATAAAAAATACTTAACGATGTGCTACACATAGAAAACCAACAAGAACAAGACCACAATAAAGACCAAGAAACCGCGCCCAAATGGAGAATCCAAGAACTATAGGAAGAATCCAGTTACTCCAACCCCCAAGAAGTTGGATAGCATTGCAGGAACTCCCAAATACTTCTCAGTCCTAACTCTCAACATTAATGGACTTAACTCTCCAATTAAGTGAGAGACTGTCTAGTTGGATTAAAAAGCAAGATCCTACTATCTGCTGTTTTCAGGAGTCACACCTTGCTCATACAAACAAACACATTTTGAAAGTGAAAGGCTGGAACAAATTCTACCAAGCAAATGGTCCCCATAAAGAGGCTTGAATGGTAATCCTGATATCAGATAAAATAGACTTCAAATTACAATTAGTGAGAAGACATAAAGAAGGCCACTACATACTAATTAAGGGATCTCCCCTTCAGGAGGATATTACAATTCTAAATCTCTATTTGGCAAACGGATCACCCAGATTTATCCAAGAAACACTACTTTCCCTCAAATCTCACATAGATCCAAAGACATAAATTGTTGAAGAATTTAAGTCACTACTATACCCACGAGATAGATCAAATCAGCAAAAATTCAACAGAGAAACTGCAGATCTAAACAACTGCATAGATCAACTAGATATAACAGACATCTACCTCATATTTCACCCAGCAGCATCAGAATACACGTTTTTCTCAGCATCACAAGGAACAGTTTTCAAAATAGACCCCATTTTAGTTCATGAAGCAATCTTGTCCAAATTCAGAAACATTGAAGTTTTGCTGTGCATTCTCTCACACCACAAGGGAATAAAATTAGAACTCAAAACCAAAAGCCACCAAAGAAAGTCCTGTAACACATGGAGGCTGAACAACATACTGTTGAATCACCAGTGTGTCATGGAAGAGATTAGTAAGTAAATTCAAATATTCATGATATTCAACAAAAATGAACACACAAATGACCAGCTCTTCTGGGACAGAGCAAACGCAGTACTCAGAAGGAAGTTTATAGCTCTGAGTTCCTACATCAACAAATTGGAGACATCTTAAACCAACAATTTTATGAGATATCTGAACCTCCTTGAAATAGAACAAGATAAACCCCAACCCAGTAGATGGAAAGAAATACTTAAAATTAAATAGGAATTAAATGAATTAGAATTTTTAAAAAATCCATAGAAAGAATCCACAAAACAAAGACTTGTTTCTTCGAAAAAATTAACTAAACTGAAAGACCGTTAGCAAATCTTATCAAAAAAGAAAACACACCCAAATAAATAAATTCAGAGATGAGAATGGAAACATCACCACAGCAACAAGATTCAGAACATTATAAGGGAATGCTTCTCAAACCTTTATATTAATAAGTTTGAGAACTTGGCATAAATGGACCTTTTCCTAGCAAATATGGACATGCCAAAAAGGAACCAAGATGAGATAAACCATCTTAACAGCCCCATATCAAAGATTGAAATAGAAGCAGCAATAAGAGACCTCCTATCTAAGAAAAGCCCAGGAACAGATGGATTTACAGCGGAATTCTACAAGTCCTTCAAAGAAGAGCTCAAACCAATAATCCTCCAAATCTTCAATGAAATTGAAAGGGAAAATTCACTACCGAACTCATTCTATGAAGTTATAATAACCCTTATTCCAAAGACAGACAGGGACTCATCAAATAACAAGAACTATAGACCCATTTCTTTGATGAATTTTACGCAAAACTTCTTCACAAAATTTTGGCCAATCTACTTCAAAAATTCATCCAAAAAATCACGCATCACGATCTAACATGTTTCATTTCAGGGATGCAAAGTTGGTTCAATATACACAAATCAATTAATATAACTCATCACATCAACAAAGAGCAAAGATAAGAACCACATGGTTATCTCAACAGATGCAGAAAAAGCATTTGACAAGATCCATCAAACCCTTTATGATGATGGGTCTGAAAAAATTAGGAATCCAGGAAACATTACTCAATACAATAAAGGCTGTATATGACAAACCTACGGCCAGCATTATACTTAATGGTGGAAGAATAAAACCATTTCCTCTTAACTTTGGAATGAGACAAGGATGTCCACCCTCTACTTCTCTTCAACTTAGTATTAGAATGCTTAGCTACCGCAATGACAAGATGCAAACATAAAGGGGTTCCAAATCGGGAAAGATGAAATAAAACTCTTTGCAGATGACATAATTTTAAAGAATCGCACGGACTCCGCTTCCAACTTCCTGAAGCTGATTCAAAACTTTGGCAAAGAAGCAGGGTATAAAATTAACCCTCAAAAATCAATGGCTTATGTGTATGACAACAATGATTAAAGCGTGGGTGAAATCAGGAAGGCAAATCCATTCATAATAGTGCACAAAAAATAAAATATGTAGAAATTTACTTAAAGAAGTGAACGACCTTTATGATGAAAACTTTAAAAACCTGAAAAAGGAAATCAAAACAGAACTTAGGAAGTGGAAAAACCTTCCTTGCTCCTGGATTGGAAGGATCAACATCGTGAAAATGGCACTCCCTGCCAAGGCTATCTACAAATTCAATGCGATACCTATCAATATTCCAACCTCATTCTTCAACGAAATAGAAAAGGCACTCCAAAAATTCATATGGAACAATAAAAGACCCCGAATAGCTAAAACGATCCTCAACAGAAAGATCACCGCAGGAGGAATATCAATACCAAATTTCAAACTCTACTACAAAGCCATAGTAATCAAAACAGCTTGGTACTGACACAAGAACAGACCTCAGGACCAATGGAATAGAATTGAAAACTCAGAAATGAACTCACAGACCTATAGCCACTTAATCCTCGATAAGGGAACTAAAAAACTAGAGTGGAAGAAAGACGGCCTCTTCAGTAAATGGTGCTGAAAAAATTGATTAACTACTTGTAGAAAACTAAAGCCAGATCATTATATATCACCCTGCAGCAGAATCAACTACAAATGGATCAAAGACCTCGGGGTCAAAGCAGAAACTCTGAAAACATTACAGGACAGAATAAGAGCTACCCTAGGAGGTCTCCTAGGGTTATTATTTGTTATTATTTTCTTTCTTTTTATTTACTGTGAGAAAACCATACAGAGGAATTACAATTACATGGGCAAGATAACGGTACATTTCTTATCCAGCATTATTGCCTCCTCTTTGTTTCCCCTCCCCATCCGTTCCCATAGTGCCCCTACCTCCTCCAATCTGATCTTTACCCCCTCCCCCCGCCAAAGTTGTAAAGTTCGTTTTTCGACATAACCATTAATGTCTCTTCCCCACAGTATAACCCCTGCTTTCACTGTATTTGATGTTGGTATAATTTGTGGGGGGGAAGGACAAAAACAAATGGTGCTAAAGTCTTAAAGAGAAACTTCTCTGAAGAGGAAAGAAGAATGGCCAATAGACACATGAAGAAATACTCAACCTCCCTAGCCATAAAAGAAATGCAAACCAACACAACATTTAGATACCACCTCACCCAGTTAGAATGGGTATAATCAAGAACTCTATTAAGAACAGATGCTTCAGGGGATGTGTAGAGAAGGGAACCTTACTGCACTGTTGGTGGGAGTGTAAACAGGTTCAACCACTTTGGAAACTAGTATGGAGGTTCCTCAAAAGACTCCACATAGAGCTCCCCTATGACCCAGCAATCCCACTTTTGGGCATTTACCCAAATGTTCACAAACAAAGCTGTAAGCACAACCATGTTTATCGCAGATTTATTTAAAAATGGTAATATATGGAACCAACCGAGATGCCCCTCAGTAGATGAATGGATCAAGAAAATGTGGCATATATACAAAATGGAATTCTATGCCTCCATGCGAAATAATGAAATTGCCCCATTTGTTAGGAAGTGGAAAGACTTGGAAAAAATTAAGTGAAATAAGCCAGGCCCAAAGAAATGTAACTACCATGGTTTCCCTTATTTTCAGTAACTAATTTATGTCTGAGACCAGCAGAAATGGTCAGTTAACTTGATGTTAGGCGAAATGAACCCCAAGATAAGGATTCAATTTGTTTTCTTCCTTGCGATTGTTCCTAACATACCTATAAGATTATTTCTTTATTGCTTTGTATGTCCATTCCCCTCTGTATATCCCCTGCTTTCACTGTATTTGATGTTGGTAAAATTTGTGGAGGTGAGGGAAAAAAGAGATTGTTTAAATAAGGATACAGGTGGACCCATTGCAACAATGAGATGTACAAGATTTTATTTAAAAAAAATAAAATGTACAACTTTGGCTAGGGGGGGGGGATGAGGGGAAGATGGGAAGTGTTGGGAAGGGGAAACAAAGGAGTAGGCAACAATGTTTTATAAGAAATGTACTTGGGCTGGGAAGGTGGCTCAGTGGTAGAGCGCTTGCCTTGCATGCATGAAGCCCTGGGTTCGATTCCTCAGCACCACATAAGCAAAAAGAAAAAAAAGCCGGAAGTGGTGCTATGGCTCAAGTGGTAGGGCGCTAGCCTTGAGCTGAAGAGCTGAGGGACAGCGTCCAGGCCCAGAGTTCAAGCCCCATGACTGGACCCCCCTAAAAAAGAAATGTACTTATAACCTTGCCCATGTAATTGTAACCCCTATGTAATGTACTTTCACAATTAAAAAAAAAAGAGGCAAAAAATTACTTGTATGGTTTCTATGAAAAGACAGCAGAATACAATCTCTTCCTCAAGGAAACTGACCCATAACTGGCAGTACTGTCACTTTCATAAATGATGTAAGAAGACTGAAGAACAAATTTCTACTCAAACTTCCTGATGTAAAATTTACTTTGTCCCCTGTAAACAACCTTTCAATTCTATCTATGTCTTGCTCTCAAAATGATTCGTATTTTATTCTTATCATATTTTTTAATTAACTTTAAGTAGTTGAATGGGAATTGCAGTTTGACAAAGCAGTTTATGAATAGTGTTTAGTGCGTTTTTTTTTTTTCTTTTTTCTCTCCTGAGGTTTGAACTCTGTGTCTGAGCGCTGTCCCTGAGCTCCTTTGGATGAACACTAGAACTCTATCACTTGAGGCACAGCAGCAATTTCAGATTTTTCTGAGATTTAATTGGAGATAAGAATCTCACAGACTTTCCTGCTAGGGTTGGCTTCAAACCTCAATCATCAGCCTCCTGTGTATCTAGGAAAACAAGCGTGAGCCTCTAGTGCCTGGCTTAAAACAATGCATCTTTTTTATTTTTGGCTAGTCCTGGGGCTTGAACTCAAGGCCTTTGCAATGTCCTTGAGATTCTTTTCCTCATGTTAGCACTCTACGACTTGTGTCATAGTGCCAATTCCAGCTTTTTTTGTTTATGTAGTACTGAGGAATCAAACTCAGGGCTTCATACTTGCAAGGCTAACAGTCTACCACTAAGACACATTTCATGGCTAATACAATGCAACTTGAGGTCATTATCCCTCATCCCTCTCAATCCTATTTCATCCCTCAATTTACATAATTTTGTAGAATATTTACTGGTTCACAATGTCATACAGAGTCACTCAGAGGATATGTCACAGATAAAATTTTATTGGTAGTCTTATTCATCAACATACTAAACTCATTCATTACAGAGTTCTCTGATTTTAAATTCTAAATTATCACTCATATTCACCCACCACTATTCTAAAATTTTTCCCAAGGTTAGTGTAAATGCAATCTACAAATTCTTCAATAAAGTACAATGATTCATAGAATGTCTAAGAGTTGGACTATGAACATCTCCATCAGTTCTAGAACATTTTATCATCACTGCCCTCTCAAAATACTCCAATATTTAGTAGTAGTCACTTCCTGTCATCATTTGAAAATACCCTCCACTTGACCAAACATTACTTCATAGTCTACCACTACAGATGTGCCAATTTAAAAAAGCTCATATAATTAATACATGTCTTATCAAGCATTGTAGCCTCCTCCTTTGTTTGCCCTTCCCATCCCTTCCCATCCTCCCCCCGACCCCCACTCAATCTTCCCCGCACCCGCCTGCCCCCCCCCCCCCCCGCAAGAAAGTTGTAAAGTTCGTTTTTGACATAACGACTTGCACATCTCATTGTAAGTAGAAAATGTAGTATAGGGGTGGGAAGATGGCTCAGTGGTAGAGTGCTTGCCTTGCATGTAGGAGGCCCTGGGTTCGATTCCTCAGCACCAGATAAGCAAAAAGAAAAAAGACGCAAGTTGAGCTGTGGCTTAAGTGATAGAGCACTAGCCTTGAGCTGAAGAGCTGAGGGAGAACGCCCAGGCCCAGAGTTCATGCCCCACTACGGGACCCCCACCACCAAAAAAAAAAGAAAGAAAGAAAGTGTAGTCTCTTTTATCCATTTTTCACATGCAATATTAGTGTTTCCCAAGTAATTCCATGTAAATTTATTTCATGTTGTTTTACATGCATGTGTATAATTGTACTAAATCCTCAATGGGCATTTCAACAATTTATTATATTCTATTGTAAAAGGTTTTGCAATATCTATTCTTGTACATGTGTCTCATTTGACATAAGTTGAAATATGTTTTGTATATAAAATTATGATTGAAAATGCTGGATCATAGAGGCAACACTATGTATAATATCTTAAAGATTGCCAGTATGTTTAACAAACTGACTATATCACTTTAAGTGCCAAGCACCAATGTATAAGGATTCCAATTTCTACATAGTGGTTGTGCAGGGCTATCTTATTGATGTTTCTATTTCCATTAATCTCTATATGTATGCAATGTCTAGGCATGATATGATCTTTTCATGTTCTTTAGTTGTTGCTATATTATAACACACATGTGTATTTCAGTTTTTTTAATTTTATTTTATTTTATTTGAGAAGTTTTTTTATAACTTATTCAGGAAGGTTAAAGTTTTTTATTGGCATTAATATTTATAAGTATTTGACAATTTCTAAAAACACCTAACCAGCACTCTTTGACTCATTGACAAAGGAATATAAATGGAAATATATTTCTCTGTACAATATTAAAGCTGTTAGTGTAAAATTGTTATGTTTGTAAAGGAAAGATTACACAGCTCAATGGGTCTATAAGGCAGCAGATTGGATCGACGTAATCATTATCAAGGAATATTTAATAAGGAGTAAAATCAAATATTTGTGGAATGATATTCTTTTAATAAGCGGTGATAGGTTAGCCAGTATTGGGGAGAATTAAAAAATGAACATTGACTTAAACATAACAATTTATTCAAATATTAACTTCAAGCAGGATTAGAACGTGGCATATAAATCAAAAAGAGTGATGAAAATGTAAAGCAAAGAAAGATGTCTTGACAATTTTGGAAATGAAGTATTCTTAACTTAGGCATTAAACTTATAGGAAAGGAAACTTGATATAGTAGAACTCAATAAAAGTGTAAAATAAAATTTGGTCTGTGAAAGCTCATATACAAGTAGCTAATACAAATTGGGAGCAGAGGGCTCATGTATCTCATCCTAGCTACTTGGGAGTCTGTGATTTGAGTATTGCTGTTTGAAGCCAGCCCATAAAATAAAGTCCCTGAGAATCTTATCTCTGATTAATTTACAAAAATCAGTAGTGAGGCATGACTCAAAGGGTAAATTGTTAACAAAATGCAACAATTCTCAGGGACCCTGATTTCAAACCCCAGGACCATATATACATGTACAAAAGTAATAGTAGTAATACTAATAGTGATGATGATGATGATGGTATTGATGATGATAATGAAGGGTACCTAGAGTCAAGGATAAAATATTTGCAAATTCTGACTCTACATAGAACTCTCAAAACCTACTGTTAAAAAAAATTAGAAACCAGCAAAATACATCTTGTGAAAAATAAGCACAAGAAAATCATCATTAGTCATCAAATAAATGCACATTAAATCTAAAATGACATCATAAAATATGGATGAGAATTACTTCATGTAATACAATAATGACCATGCTAAATGCTATCAAGAAACAGAGAAACTGTGGATCATGGCAGGAATGTCAAATGGGAAAGCCACTTCTGAAAACATTGTGACAGGTTCCTAGAATATGAAATATGTAACCCATAGCATAGCATAGGAATTGAGCTCTTCAGGCTTTGTCTCACAGAAATAAAATGTAACATTCACCCCAAAACCAAAACACAGAGGTTTATAGCAGCATTATTTCTTCTAAAAAATGGAAATCAATTCAGGCTTTCTTCAGGTGAATGGGAAAAGAATTGTGCTACATTCTTTAATAACAGAACCAAAAGGCTACTCGAGTGAATACAATACAATATTAAGGCATACAATAATTGGGAATAATCTATCATATATGTGTATGCAATCTTAAAAACTTATTTATTGCATGATCTAGAAGTCAGAGAAAAAAAATGTGTTACCAGGATGAAACATGTTTGGGATGGGACAAAGAGAAGTAGTGGGTTTAATTATAAAAGAATAGCATGAGACATACTCATTTTTAGTAAAGAAAAGTATCTGTAAATATAGTATATTCATATAGAGTTGATAACATTATATTGGATTAAAAATGTGAACAAAATAATTAAAACAACTGAATGCTGCTTAAAGTACTTGTGAAATATTAATGTCTACTTGTGATGTCTTACAATAAAAATTTAAAGAAACTCGGAAAAGTATTCAAGGGATATCTCTGTGTTCTTATAACATCATAAAAATCCATACTAACCTCAATAGAATTTAATGATATCAAGAAAACAGAAGTCAATATTGAATGTTTACATTGAGAACTAGTCTGGGTCCAGCTTGAGATGAAATATACCTTGCTAATTAGAAAGCAGAGACTTAGAAGATTGATATCAGGGCCAATTTTTACAAAAGAAGCGAGAAATTACCAAACCAAAGTAAGCTAGATATAGTGTAATTTCCCTGTTACTCACGTTTGTGGAAGCCATAGGTAAGAGATCATTGCTCAAGGAAGGCTTGGCCTGAAAAATAATATAAAGTGGTTAGAGCCACAGCAACTTCAAGCACCAGTATTATCAAAGGAAAAAAAAGAAGAAAACAGAAAAAGGAAAGGAAAGGACAGAAAAGGAAACTATTTGCTCTTCATTCTTGTAGTTTCATGTCATTGGGTACAAGAATTGAGAATATTTTATTTACTGTTTGAGGATTCAGGCCTCTCTAATATGAAAGCATTTATTTCAAGTAATTATTGTATTACTATTGTTTATTAACTTATTATTAGGCCTTCTTGGAGATTGAACCCATGGCTTTGTATATATTAGTCTAGTTCTACAACTGAGCTGTACCCCAGCTCTCTTGTATAGTTTTGGAAATTGTTTATGAATTCTTCAGTAGTTAACTATTCTATTTTCCATCTTATCTTTTCTCTCCCTTTTCCTCTATGCATTTTAGATTATGTGTTGAAAACTTTCCTCAATTTTATCTTCTAAACATAGAATGTTGCTGTTGAGTTTACAGTGAAGTCGGTTGTTATATGACATATTTTAAAATTATATGCATATATATGTATTTCACATGTATGATTGATTCTTAGAGTTCATTGCAATAAGCATCACTTTATCTGGTCAAATGCACATAGCTATTGAGCCATTGTGATCCTATCCTAAGAAAAGCTTCCATTGTTCTTGACATGTGAATGTTTAGAGTGCTGTTAATCATATCCAAGTGCATTTATATGTCATTTATTATCTGTTGCATTACCTGGTAGATTTATGGATATATCTAGTTATTAGAAATGAGGAAAGCCATGCAGCATATACTTAATTGGATGTGGCTTATTTCATTTAATATCATTGTTTCCCAGTCTTTCCATTTCTTCAGGATTGGGGTAATGCCATTTTTTTCCAATGGAAGCACAGAATTCCATAATACAAGAGAATTGAAGCACCAGAAATTAATCCACACCAACAGGTATATAATCTTTGATAAGGAAGCCAGAAACACAGGATAGAAGAAAAACACCCTCTTCAAAAAGATGTGCTGGTAGAATTGGCTGTACACAGGCAACTGAAGTTATATCCTTATATATCCCCCTATACCAGAATCGATTCCAAATGGATCAAAGACCTCAATGTAAGTCCAGATACCTTGAAAACGTTAACAGGAGTAGTTAGGTGGAAACATGGGGGCTCCTTGGCACAGGTCAAAACTTCCAAAGTAAGTCTGGATAAATGGGATTACATCAAACCAAATCAATCATTTGTCAGACTCAAAAGCCATGGAAAAAAGATAGTGTAGCACAGATTTATTAGGAAGCAAAGCTACAGATGAGCGTCTCAGCCAATGCCTTTCTCCCTTTTCTAACTAGGTTATTTATAGTGGGTTTACATGAATGTAAGAGTTTTCTGGTGGGGATGAGTAAGAAAATAACTAATGCTAAAAGAGAGATAGTATGTGAACTGAGTTGTAGCTGGAGAAAGGGAGGGACTAAAGGGGGGATCTAGTTCAAATCCTTGGCTTGGTGCCAGTTTAGTAAGGTATAGCTGCACCAGGGAAGGGGGGTAAAACAGGAGTGGTTATTAAAAAAGCACTGGTCTGAAACCTCAAAATAAGGACCACAGTCTGTGTGGACCAAGCGGTCTCTAACATGAGGTTCTTTTTAAATTAACAAGCACGATTTTAGATTTTTGCAGAGTGGGATGATGCATAGTTACAGACGAAGTCTGATATGTCAGGTAATCCAGTCTGCTCTTTCACATGTTACCCAATAGCCAGGTTTCAGCACAAATGACTACAATGAGATTGTCCAAATTATACTGTGACTTTTACCTCTCATGAATCAAAATTCTGTCTAATAATTTCTGTCTTCCAGATGTTTTCACATTTCTCATGATATTTTCTACTATTTTGTCTTCATTATTAATGCTCATACTACTTTTTTGTTGTTGTCTTGTGTTCGTATGCCATTTTTAGGGCTTGAACACAATGTTTAATGGTCTCCCTTGTGTTTTTGCTCATAGCTGATGACACGCTATTCTTTGAGCCACATCCAGACCTTCTTCCTCCTGCTGGATAACTGGAGATAAGTTTTCATATTTTTGTCTGTTTGGACTGATATTGAGCTAAAATTTTCAGGTGTTAGCTTCCTGAGTTTCTATGATTCTACACATGAACAACTAACACCAAGCTTTGCTATACCATTATTTTAATTATGTCTTAGAAGAAAGTGGAAGAATATTGGTGTTAAGTGTGCAATTTTCAAATACAAGTTTGAATCTACTTGATATAATGTAACTGTTATCAATTTTAACAGTTAAATCAATGAATATTACACATTCTCAAAGAAATATAATTGAAAAAAATGCATAATTATTTTCTTTAAACAAGTAATGGAGCTATGAACTTCTTTCACTTTACAATTCATGTTTTATATAACTTTAATTAGCAGACTTCCATGACTAAAAGTAAATATATTAATTTTATACTACAAGAAGCAAAGTGATTATAGTTAAGAATAGATATTTCATCACAGCCAGAAGAAAAGTTTTTGAGCATTCTCCCTATAAAGAAATGTTACATGCAGAAATTAATGGATATGGTGTGGCTTGATCATTAAACAATATATAAATGAATGGGATTATCACTCCATACTTCATAAATGTGTAAAAAATAATTATGTTATTAGGCGCCAATGGCTCATGCTTATAACCCTAGCTACTGAGGAGGCTAAGAGGTGAGATTCATTGTTCAAAGCCAGCCTAGGCAGGAAAGACCGTGAGACACTTACCTCCAAAGACCCACCAGAAAACTGGCTGTGACTCAAGTGGTAGAGCACTAGTCTTGAGCTGAAGACCCGACGGACATCGTCCAGGTCAAGATTGCAAGCTCCATGACCGACAAAAATTAAAAATAAACAGTTACAAATAAACAAATATTTTGGCATAAATGTTAAAATATGTAGTATAAGACTTTTAGATCCTCACTAGATATACTAGTTGTCATTGAATCAATTGTGTAAATCACATATTTCTCACTCAATTAATATTTGTATGTTTATATACTTATATGCCATAAGTATAATTAACTGATACGTGATAGGCAGTGTTGTTTTAGGAATCTCCCTTGGCTTTCTAATATTAACTCTTCTACCCTAAAATAAATATGCCCTCCAACTTTGTAAGAGGTTTCATCTCATTGAAGCATAAAAGTATAAACCATAATCATTTTTTGGAACAACTGTAACATTTTGCATGCATTTCACTTAGTTTAAGAACCAAAACTTTCAAGTCATCTTAACTGTACAAGTAATAACAAAATGTCTTCTGATCTTTTCAGTCTCTTTTTTTTTTTTTTAATTTAATTTAATTTTATTTGTGAACATACTGTACAGAGGAGTTACAGTTACATGGGCAGGATAATGTGTACATTTCTTACCAAGCATTGCAGCCTCCTCCTTTGTTTATCCTTCACATCCCTTCCCAGCCTCCCCCCTCCCCCCCTAATCCCAATCCTTCTCCTTCCTCCCTCCCCCCAGCCCCCCCCCCCACCAACATTGTAAAGTTCGTTTTGGACATGACAACTTGTACTTCTCATTGTTGCAACAGGTCCACCTGTATCCTTAAACAACTGGTTTTTCCCCATCTCCTCCACAAGTTATACTGACATCAAATATAGTGAAAGCAAGGGTTATACTGTGGGGGAGGGACATACAAAGCAACAAAGAGATAATCTTATAAATGTGTTAGAAACACATGCATGAAAGAAAAAAACATTAAAATACACATCTAAGGGTTCATTTTCCTGACATCACATTATCTGACCTTTTCCACTTGACTCATACATATACTAGATATTACAAATAAGGGAAACCATGGGACCTACGTTTCTTTGGGCCTGGCTTACTTCACTTAATATAATTTTTTCCAAGTTTTTCCATTTCCTAACAAATGGGGCAATGTCATTCTTTCTGATGGAGGCATAGAATTCCATTGTGTATATATACCACATTTTCTTGATCCATTCATCTACTGAGGGGCATCTGGGTTGGTTCCATATCTTAGCTATGGTAAATAATGCTGCAATAAACATAGTTGTGCTGGTAGCTTTAGTGTGGTCTTGTTTGTAAACATTAGGGTAAATGCCCCAAAGTGGGATTGCTGGGTCATAGGGGAGCTCTATGTGGAGTCTTTTGAGGAACCTCCATACTGCTTTCCAAAGTGGTTGAACAAGTTTACATTCCCACCAACAATGAATTAAGGTTCCTTTCTGTCCACATCCCCTCCAGCATCTGTTGTTGTTAGAGTTCTTGATTTTTGCCGTTCTCACTGGAGTGAGGTGATATCTCAATGTTGTTTTGATTTGCATTTCTTTTATGGCTAGGGATGTTGAACATTTCTTCATGTGTCTATTGGCCATCCTTCTTTCTTCTTCAGAGAAGTTTCTCTTTAAGTCTTTCGCCCACTTATTTATTGGGCAGTTGTTTCTTTGAGGATTTGTTGTTGGGGGGTTTAATTTTTTGAGTTCCAAGTATATTTTAGATATGAGACCCTTGTCCGTTGTATGGCTAGTAAAGATCTTCTCCCAATCCGTGGGCTTTCTATTGATCTTGCTAGCTATGTCATTTGCCCTGCAGAAGCTCTGCAACTTTATGCAATCCCATTTGTCCAACCTTTCTTTGATTTGTTGTGTTTCCAGGTCTCTATTCAGAAAATTTCGGCCTGAGCCAAGGAGACCTAGGGTTTCTCCTATTCCATCCTGTAATGTTTTCAGAGTGTCTGCTTTGAGTTCAAGGTCTTTGATCCATTTGGAGTTGATTCTGGTGCAGGGTGATATATAAGGATCTAGCTTAAGTGTTCTACATGTAGTTAACCAATTTTGCCAGCACCATTTACTGAAGAGGTTGTCTTTCTTCCATTCTATTGTTTTAGCTCCCTTATCGAAGATTAGATGGCTATAGGTCTGTGGGTTCATTTCTGGGTTTTCAATTCTATTCCATTGGTCCTGAGGTCTGTTCTTATGCCAATACCAAGCTGTTTTGATTACTATGGCTTTATAGTAGAGTTTGAAGTTTGGTATTGATATTCCTCCAGCAGTGTTCTTTCCATTCAGGAGCGTTTTTGCTATTCGGGGTCTTTTATTGTTCCATATGAATTTTTGGATTGCCTCTTCTATTTCCTTGAAGAATGAGGGTGGAATTTTGATAGGTATTGCGTTGAATTTGTAGATAGCCTTGGGAAGTATTGCCATTTTCACGATGTTAATCTTTCCAATCCAGGAGCATGGGAGGTTTTGCCATTTTTTAAGTTCTGTGTTGATTTCCTTTTTCAAGATTTTAAAGTTTTCATCATAGAGGTCCTTCACTTCTTTAGTTAAGTTAATTCCTAGGTATTTTATTTTTTGTGGGGCTATTACAAATGGAGTTGCTTTCCTAATTTCAGCCACACTTTTCTCATTGTTGGCATACAGAAAAGCCATTGATTTTTGGGGGTTAATTTTATAACCTGCTACTTTGCCGAAGTTTTGAATCAGCTTGAGTAATTTGGGAGTGGAGTCTATGGGATTCTTTAAATACAAGATCATATCATCTGCAAAGAGGGAGAGTTTTATTTCTTCTTTCCCTATTTGGATCCCCTTTATGTCTGCATCTTGTCTTATTGCTGTAGCTAGGCATTCTAATACTAGATTGAAGAGAAGTGGAGAGAGTGGGCATCCTTGTCTTGTTCCTGAGTTAAGAGGAAATGGCTTTAGTTTTTCACCATTGAGTATAATGCTGGCTGTAGGTTTGTCATATACAGCCTTTATCGTATTGAGGAATGTTCCATGGATTCCTAATTTTTCCAAAACCTTCATCATAAAGGGGTGTTGGATCTTGTCGAATGCTTTTTCTGCATCTATTGAGATAACCATGTGGTTCTTATTCTTGCTCCTGTTCATGTGATGAATAATATTAATTGATTTGCGTATATTGAACCAGCTTTGCATCCCTGAAATGAATCCTGTTTGATCGTGGTGTATGATTTTTTGGATGAATTGTTGAAGTCGATTGGCCAAAATTTTGTTGAGAAGTTTTGCATCAATGTTCATCAAAGAAATGGGTCTATAGTTCTCTTTCTTTGATGAGTCCCTGCCTGGTTTTGGGATGAGGGTTATGATGGCTTCATAGAATGTGTTCGGTAGTGAGCTTTCTCTTTCAATTTCATTGAAGAGTTGGAGGAGTATTGGTGTGAGCTCTGCTTTGAAGGCCTTGTAAAATTCCGCTGTAAAACCATCTGGTCCTGGACTTTTCTTAGCTGGGAGGTCTCTTATTGCTGTTTCTATTTCAATGCTTGATATGGGCCTGTTAAGCTGGTTTAACTCATCTTGGTTTAGTTTTGGCATGTCAATATTTGCTAGGAAAAGGTCCATTTCTGTCAAGTTCTCAAACTTATTAGCATAAAGTTTTGAGAAGTATTCCCTTATAATGTTCTGAATCTTGGTTGTTTCCGTGGTGATGTTTCCATTTTCATCTCTGAGTTTATTAATTTGGGTGTGTTCTCTTCTTTTTCTGATAAGATTTGCTAAGGGTCTGTCAATTTTGTTAAGTTTTTCGAAGAACCAACTCTTTGTTTTGTTGATTCTTTCTATAGTTTTTTTGGATTCTAATTCATTTAATTCTGATTTAATTTTGATTATTTCTTTCCGTCTACTGGATTGGGGTTTATCTTGCTGCTCTTTTTCAAGGAGGTTTAGATGTGTCATTAAATTGCTAGTTTCAGATTTCTCCAATTTGTTGATATGGGAGCTCAGAGCTATAAACTTGCCTCTGAGTACTGCCTTTGCTGTGTCCCAGAGGAGCTGGTAATTTGTGTGTTCATTTTTATTGAATAGCATGAACATTTGAATTTCCTTTCTAATCTCTTCCATGACCCACTCTTGATTCAGCAGTGTGTTGTTCAGCCTCCATGTGATACTGGACTTTCTTTGGTGGCTTTTGGTGTTGAGTTCTAATTTTATTCCCTTGTGGTCAGAGAGAATGCAAGGTATAACTTCAATGTTTCTGAATTTAGACAAGTTTGCTTTGTGGCCTAAAATGTGGTCTATTTTAGAAAACCTTCCATGTGCTGCTGAGAAAAACGTGTATTCTGATGCTGCTGGGTGAAATGTTCGGTAGATGTCTGTTAAGTCTAGTTGATCTATGCAGCTGTTTAGATCTGCGGTTTCTCTGTTGAGTTTTTGCCGAGTTGATCTATCTAGTGGGGAGAGTGGTGTGTTAAAATCCCCAACAATTAATGTCTTTGGATCTATATGGGATTTGAGGGAAAGTAGTGTTTCTTTGATAAATTTGGGTGCTCCATTGTTTGGCGAATAGATATTTAGAATTGTAATATCCTCCTGAAGGAGAGATCCTTTAATTAGTATGTAGCGACCTTCTTTATCTCTTCTCACGAATTTTAATTTGAAGTCTATTTTATCTGATATTAAGATTGCAACTCCCGCCTGTTTATGGGGGCCGTTTGCTTGGTAGATTTTGTTCCAGCCTTTAACATTGAAAATGTGTTTGTTTTTACGGGCAAGATGTGACTCCTGCAGGCAGCAGATAGAAGGGTCTTGTTTTTTAATCCAACTAGACAGTCTATGTCGCTTAATTGGAGAGTTCAGTCCGTTAACATTAAGAGATAGGACTGAGAGGTATTTGGGAGTTCCTGCCATGTTGTCCACCTTCTTGGGGGCTGCGAAAACTAGGTTCTTCCTATGGTTCTTGGATTCTCAGTTTGGGTGCAGTTTCTTGGCCTTTGTTGCGGTCTTGTTGGTTTTCTATGTGTAGGACATCTTTAAGAATCTTTTGTAGGGCTGGTTTGGTGGAGATGTATTGTTTCAATTTTTCTTTCCTATGGAAGGTTTTTATTTGGCCTTCAGTTATGAAGGAGAGTTTAGCTGGGTACAGTATTCTTGGTTGATAGTTGTTTGTTTTTAGGGCATGGCATACATCATTCCAGGCTCTTCTTGCTTTGATTGTCTCTGCTGAGAAATCTGAGGTGATTCTAATTGGTTTCCCTTTATAGGTGATTAACCTTTTCTCCTTGACAGCTTTAAGGATCTTTTCCTTGGTCTGAGTTGATCCTGTGTGGATTATAATGTGACGGTGGGATGTCCTATTCTGGTCTGGTCTATTTGGGGTTCTAAAAGCTTCTTGTATCTGAATAGGCCTATCTTTTTGTATGTTTGGGAAGTTCTCTGCTAGGATCCTGTTAAACAAATTTCCTAGACCATTAACTTCTGTTTCTAGGTGCTCCTCTACACCCATTATCCTTAGATTAGGCCTTCTGATGGTGTCTTCTAGGTGTTGAATAGATCTATCATACTTCTTGGACTTGTCTTGGATGGTTGTATGTTCTTTCTCTATAATATCTAGGCTGTCTTCAATCCCTGAGATTCGATCTTCTGCATGGTCTAACCTGCTGTCAAGACTCTCTACTTTGTTTTTTATCTCTTTTCCTTCTAATTGGTCAGCTTTGATGGCTTCAAGTTCTTTGTTGAAGCTCTGTTTTAGGTCTTGTATTAATTTCTTTACTTCCTTAATTTGGTGTTCAGTGTTTGTTCTCAAATCACTTAGTTGATTGGTTATGATTTCTTTGGACTCCCATTCCTTCTGTTGGGTTCCATTCAGCATTCCCTTTGTGGTCTCCCTGACTTCCTTCAGCTCTTTGTTAATGGATTCCATGAATGCCTTTAGTGATCTTTGTGTGTTCTCTACCTGGTCTCTCAATTCCTGTATTACTCTTTGATTAGCTTCCTCCCGTTTGTGGGATTCCTGCAGTTCTCTTTCCTCCCGTTCCTGGGATTCCTGCAGTTCTCTTTGAGTGTTCTCAGCCTGCTCACGCCATTCCTCCCTTTCTCTTTGAGTATTCTCAAGTTGTTCACGCAAATCCTGTATCATTTTTTGAGTAGCTTCCTCACGCTTATGATATTCCTGCATAAACTTTTGGGATGCCTCCTCTCTCTCCCTATCACGCTCATACAGAGTCCTTTGTAAGTTGTCAAACTTCTCATTTATCATATTTGCCACCAGTGTTTGTAGAGCTATTTGGGAACTCTCCTCTGGATTGTTCATTATCTGATCTGACCCCTGATTATCAAGATTGGGAATTGAGATACCTGGATTTGCCATTTTTCTTGTGTTTTTTCGGCTTACTCTGCCCATTTGAGATGAAAATAGCACCAGTTTTGTGCTAGAACACTATCTTAAGGCAACCATCAACCAACGTTTGCATTTATACAGTCAATAGTCTACAGATACAATCTAGTTCAACAGATACATCTATTCAACATCAAACAACTATATGTTAATGGGCTTCGAACCGCAGAGAAGAATTTGGGAAACCAGAAATTTTTAGGGTTAGGGAGAGATGTGGGTAAAAATTAGGAATAGATTGGTGTGAGGAGGCACAGGGAGAGTTAACTATGTCCTAATCTCAATGCAGGAAATAGGTTGGGTAGGATGCAAGTAGAGAGGGAGAGAAAAAGAAGAAAGGTAAAGGGAAATGAAAAGAGACCAGAAAAAAAATTAGAAACGTAAAAATTAATATAGTTATGGAGATTGAAAGCCCATCTATTTAGAGAGGAATGTGAATATAATGAGAAAACAGGAGGGAGATAGAGGAGATGTGAAAAACTTAAAAAATGCTTAAAATATTATATAGGTATAAAGAGGTAGTACTGCTATTAAGGAATTTAAGTCTCAGAGGTTTTGGATTGAGTAATAAGTTTGTGGATTAAGTGTGTACACAATGGGGGATAGGGTCTACTAGTTAACTATGGGTTTATCAGGGTGTGCAGGACAAGAGTTAAGGCACATACAGAAGAACAAAAGAAAGGAAAAGGTGAAAAGGATAAGAAAGGGAGAAAAAAAAAGATCAGAAGTTCAGTAGAGCTAGACAAAAAACAAAAAGATAATTAAGAAAGAAAGAAATAAAAAGAGAGAAGACAAGAAAAGAAAGGAAAACGTACATTCACGTATTCCTAAAATAAAAATTATAAGAGGAAAAAAAAGTTACTGGAAAACAATTATTTTTTCAAAAAAGGCAAAAATTAAAGATTAATAAAAGTTTTAGAAAAGGAAAAAAAATTTATATATATAAGGTACCAAAAAAAAAAAAAAAAAGAAAAAAGAAAAGAAGAAAAAAAAAGTTCTTTGATTTTTTTTTTTTTGATTTTTTTTTGGGAGGGGTGGGAAGAATCCTGTATCTCCCTTTTGTCTGTTACCAGCCTCTTGTTGGAGTCTCTGGTCAGCTTGAGGTCCTGTGGCTTGATTGGTTTCTTAAGTCAGTTTGTTCGAACAGGCAGAAAAATGCTCTGCTTTACCCAAGATTTTGAGATCCCCCTCCCAGGTTAGTTTAATGGGAGGGTGATCTGCTTTGAGAATCACAAAAGAGGGGTGATGAGGCTAGGTTCTGGTAGAGTTGAGGCCTTTCAGCAAACAGTAGCTTTTCCCTGGGGCTATTTTGTGAAAAATTCACAGAGCCCACCCTGGAGCCATTCTCAGGGTTTCTGTTTTTCAATTGATTGTGGAGGCTGCTAGAGGGAGGGGCAGCCTCTGGCTCTGGTTACCCAGTGAGGAAAGCCACTCCAATGGCTGGTGCCTGAGCTGGGTGACTTTTCCCTGGATGGAGCTGAGTCTGGCAGGTCACTTCGCCGTTAAGTTCTTGTGACCTGTTAAATGACTCGTTTTATTCCAAGGCCTGAGTTGGAGCTAGCAGCTCCTCTGAGCTTTGTCGGTATCCAAGATGGAGATCACCGGTGCTGGGGGGGGAGGGGTGGCCTTCCCTCCTCTGCTCCCTGAGAAGGAGTGAGGAAGTGGGGCTACTCACGCCGAGTCTTGGATCCTGGGTCGTCTCTGGTCTGCAAAGTGCAGGATGAAGTTGTCCGCTCCTTGTCGGTTCTTGCTGGTGTTGAGTAGAATCCTCTCGCCCTCTGCGTCTGGCTCCTTCGTCCCGGACTCTCTGTGTGAGCGCTCAGGTATGGCCGCGGCTGCGGTCGCCGCTGCGACCCTGCCGCCGCCGCCACGGCTGCTGGCAGGCGGTCAGATGTGTCTCCTTGTCTTGGCTTCCCCTCTCTTGTCTAACTCTCTGTCCTGTGATGGCACACTTGGTGTGATTCTCTGGCTTAGGACTGTTCACTGGAACTCTAAAACTGCTTTCTATGCGAGAGCTTGTTCAGATTCCAGCTTCTCCTCCGCCATCTTCCCGGAACTCCTCCTTTTCAGTCTCTTAAGAGATGAAAACCTTTAATTATATATCTATTTTTTTCTGCCTAACATCCTGTTCCTTAGGAAGATCTTTTGTGTAACCTTGTTTTCCTGATTAGAAGACAGGAATAAAGGCAATAATGAAAATAGCCAAGAAAAATATTTGAAAACAATGATATAACAATTGCAGACACTCCTGTTTTCACTGGTTTCAATGAGAATATACGTAAAAGTATCACGTTTTTGTTATCATTTAAGAGCAATAATTAAACTTCAATTAGCAGTGAAGAAGGGAACAGAAAACTGAAGGCAGCTTGACTTTGAACAATCCAAAATAAGTAAAATGCTTTTATCTTGTTTTACTATGTAGTTGCCAAAATAATAGAGAGCAACACCCAAAGTCAAGAAACACCTAAGTCAAAGCAGTAAACATTTGTCTATAAAATAATGGTGAGGGTCTGACTCTTTCAAAGTCAGGTTTGCAAAAAGGAAAAGTGTATTTGCATTAGTGTGAACGATAAAAAATATAAAAATCCTTTACTAATGTTTTACATATCTAGACTAGGTCTTCTAATGTTGGAGAAGAGGAAAGATATGAAAAAGTTCAAGACTGTTTGACTATTCCCCAAGATCATTCTTGTTTATCAGCTATAGCAATGCCTTGGTTACTCTTAGTATTATGCTTGTTTACATTTAGAAGCATTATTTGTTGCTGGGTTATACGCTGCAAACCCTTGAGTATTAATAAAGTAATTTCCTAAGAGATGAAATTAGCTGTGTAAACAAACCTAAAATGTCACAGACTTAGCATAGTGGAAACTATTTTCTATATCACAACTATATCACAATCTGTAGGTGTTGATTTTGTTTCCCATTGTTCCATGGGACCCATTTTTGTTAACTTCTTTTTCACCATCTGGTGATCCTATAACATCCTATACCATCCTGGGATTGCTTATCTTTTCTGGATTCTCTAATTTCTGTTGGAAAGTTAGGAAGGAGAGAAGATCGAGTTACTGTTTCGGTTTTACCTTATTTTTTTATTACTTTAGAAATAGTAAATCAAAATGACATAAATTATCTTTATAATAATAGGAGACAGATTTCATTTCTATATTCTTACCCTAGCCTTCTACATAACTTTTGTACTTAGTGATCCCCAAATGTGAAAATGAATATAGGGAGCTTCTTGTTTAAATATTATTTAGGAATTCAAGACTTCATTAATGCAAGGCCCTTAGTAGTATGTACATCATACATGTGTACAAAGCTGGTGGCAACTTTTTTATTCTCAGAAACTAGGACATGTGGTATCCTTGTAGTTGCATCAGGAAAAGGTTGTAGTTGAGTTAGCTTACCAAACCAAATCTGCTGTAAAATATTTCTACAAGATAATTGGCTCGAATAATCCATATTTATCATTTACATTTCTAAAGGACAGAAATCTAAAATATGTCTCACTAGATTAAAATTGAGCCCCCTACAGAGCTAAAATATTTTTCAGGTGATTCTAGTGGAAAAAGCATTTACTTCCAGGTCCACTTTCCAGAAACTTCAGAATCTGTGTTCTTGTCTTTTCCTTTATCTTGTAATGTAGCATCTTTACATCTTTCTGATGATTCTTACCTAATGATGTCCTTTCCGAACTATAGCTGGGACTTTTGAGTATACTTTGCCCATCTGATAATTATTCAAATTTGTGTTCCTTGGGTAATGAAAGGTGATTATTTTACAACCTTACATATAAAATGTAAATCAACATTTGATGGATTAGATATTTTGGGACTATAGATATTTTGGAAAGGTATTTTACTGCCTACCACAATGAGTGTGTAAGCACTCTTTCTACAGATTATAACCTGTTATGCTTTCATTAATTTTGAACAACATATTTCTTTAATAAAATATAACTAGAAAAAATAGGGTTCCTGAAAGCATTTAATCCTGATTAAAAATTGTCATGTACTAGAAATCGTAAATGTCAGACAGCAGCTCCTGAATCAGTTCTGACATTATCACTTTTTGTATATTCTGCTTACAATCTTCTCTTTTCAAGAGCATTTGATTGTTATCATTTTGGAACTATGGTTAATAGTTATGTGACTGCTATTTTTAAAGAATGCACCAGTACTGGTTCTCGTCTTTTAACTTGTTTATGTGTAATCTATTTCCGAAAGAAACATAGCTATTTGAATTACATGAACTGCTTATTGACGAGTGGAGAGGAAAAGAAGGAAAAAGATGTCCCTGTGTGTATGTCATGTTGAAAATGTACCTAAAAGCTATTTATCTTAACATCATATATTTTTCATTTTGTTTGGATTCTGATAAAATTTAGCCTCTCAACTCACACAAAGTTAATGCAGTCTTATTTTATGCCTACCAAAAGCAAACAACAAATTACTATATATTTTAAATTTTTTAAATGTTAAAATTATTATTTATTAAAAAACAATATTTTTAAAAAATTAGCTAAGGCAAATTATTTATTGGATTTTTAGAGTCGTGTTCAGACTCTATTGTTGAAGCCAGAAAGGGGAAAAATCATGTTTTTCTTCTTCCTTGAGCCACTCTGATTTATTTCATCTATTTCTGAAAGAATAAAATTCTGGCTTTGAAGCCTTTTGCTTGATATCCACATGTGTCATTCTTCCTTTATTAATAGGAGAATTTGGAGAAAGGATGAAAATTCTCACTAGAAAAAGGAGAAGAGGAAAAGAGAAGCGAGAAATCTAGATATTTTGTTCTTCTTTATCACAATCACAAGTTCTTGATAATGATTGTGGAAGTTAGATACAGTGCTCTAGAGTGATTAAACACATTTATAGAAAAAGTTAACCCCAGCCGGGCGCTGGTGGCTCACGCCTGTAATCCTTGCTACTTAGGAGGCTGAGATCTGAGGATCGCGGTTCAAAGACAGCCCGGGCTGGAGAGACTGTGAGACTCCTATTTCCAATAAACCACCAGAAAACCGGAAGTGGCGCTGTAGCTCAAGTGGTAGAGCGCTCGCCTTGAGCTGATGAGCTGAAGGACATGGCCCAGGGCCAGAGTTCAAGCCCCACGACCGACAAAAAAAAAAAAAAGAAAAAGTTAACCCCTCAAGTGATCACATAGAGAATGCTTATTTATATAAAAAAGGTAATAGCATCAAACAGGAAGTGTTATATATTTGTTTAGTTCTGGTTCAGTATTTCTTAAATTCTGATGTGCTGTAGTCATACAAGAATGGTAAGAAACTAACATTAATATCACATTCTAATATTCGCTTAATTCTTGCTGTGTTTGAGTTTTGCCTCATTTTACATGCTATATTCTTCCAGTATATAAGTTGAAAAAAGATTCCCTCTGGAAATATGCTATTTTTATAGCTAAGGGAAAAGAAGTTAGCTCTTAGACACAAACAATGGGATAGAAATCTTCCCCTAGAAATAGCCTTTAACCACTTCTGGTTCATTTTTGTAAACCGAAGTAAGTCACATGACCCATCTTGACATTGCAGAGTAGAGGTAAATCTCACCTACAGGAAGCTGATGCAGGGCAGACTAATATGCCAAGATATGCAACACTTGCGATAAAGAGGAAAAAGAAAAGAACTATAATACAATCAGTCATACTTGCCATCACTTGTCTCTGCAGGAAGGAAAGTATTATGTACCTTTGTTCCTAAAACTACTGGTATCTTCAAATCATGTCTTTTATGCTTCCATGTTACTGGAAGTAGAGAACATCTTAATACTGAGACAGCATAAAATCTCAAAGAAAGCTGGACTAATCATTTCAACACTACATTTTGTTCTGCTAGGACATGAAACCATTTTATAGACAATACTTTATACTGGTAACATTTTTTCCAGAACTAGATTTTGTTAATACATGTAACTATCCACCAGAATAAATGTCTTCATTTATCTGCATCTTGTGCAGACAGCATATTCAAGTAGATGTGGGAGTTCGTCAGTAGCACTTTTTAAAAATGCAAAAAATGTGGACTGGGAGCCAATATACATATTTTTCCAACATCACCTTCCACATCCTCCTTCTTCCTTTCTAGGAAATATCCCCAATCAATTAAAAAGGCTTCGATTTTCGGCTCTTGAACTTGAAAGTGGAAGCAGAAAGTTATGGATATCGGGGAAGACTTTTTATGTTTTTTTTATATAATAATATAACATGCAACATCCCTATGAGTCCTGCAGGTCTTAATACTGTACTTCTGTAGGGATGTGATAGGAATGTCAGCCTTACTGGACTTAGTATTGTTTTCCACTTCCTTTTCTACCACCTAGCCTAAATTATAATACATAGTAATGGAATGAAAAAGTAATCCCATCTTAAGAAAGTCATTTAGGGCTCTGGGAATGTGGCTTCATGGTATAGTGATTGCTTAGAATGCATGAAACCCTGGGTTCAATTCCTCAGTACCACATAAACAGAAAAGGAAGTGGTGCTGTGCCTCAAGTGGTAGAGTGCAAGCATTAAGCAAAATAAAAAGAGAAAAATCTGAGGAAGAGTTCCCTGGCCCTGAGTTCAAGCCCCAGGACTGGCAAAAATGCATTTACCAAGTAAATGCCAAATAAAGAACCTATATTTGAATATATATTTGCTCCTTCCAATTATGACTTAACAATCGTTCTTAATTTATGTACTTTACCTATATTAGAAGGCTGTGTTGATAAAAAAAAAAAGGTTTTGTTAGTAAGTCATGGCAATTAATGTCAGGAATGTGCTTAGATATCAGGTGAATATTAATCCTGGAAATTCAAAGATTCCAGGCTTTTGAGTGGTCACTGCTAATCACAATGTGTAGGGTAGTCTAAGTGAGAATTATAAATCTTTTTGGTCAGTTTTGGCACCAAAAAGGCACCAGCTAATTAATAGTTGTGATAGAAGTGAAGGAATAAACCCAGATGGAAGAAATAAATGATAATTTTTACGTTTTTTAAAAAAGAGGTAGCTGAGTAAGAACAGCACCATGCACGTGGTATTCAGGAAAGGAATAAGTTTATTCTTCGTTCCGGATTGCACCAGGCCATCTTGGTCCTCCACGTGTTGGGGAAAGGCCTGGGAAAGAGAGCTGGGAGATGTGGGAAAGAGAAAGAGCTGGAAAGGGAGAGAGCAGGGAAAGAGAAAAGAGCTAGAAAAGAGAAAAAAAGAGCTAAAAAAGAGAGCATCTGGGAAAGAGGTAGGAAAGAGAGAACTAGGAAAGAGAAGAGAAGGAAAGAGCTGAGAAAGAGCTAGAAAAGAGCAGAGAGAGGGCGTCTGGGCTTGGGCTAGGCCTTATCTAGGGTATGGGCCCAGAAAGGTGTGGCCACATCAAATTCAGATGTGACCTCAGTGGATGCAGATGTGACTTCTTCCAGGTGTCCCAGTTGCCTAGGTAATGCAGGTACTGGGTGGAGACTTTGCTGAGAGGAGGGTGGAGTGTGTTAGCCATCCAGGAGCGGACCTTACAATAATAATAACAAAATTATACCAGAAACTGTTCTAGGGAACCATATTTGGTTATTGAAGAACTAGTTATCATCCAAGCTTATTCTTCATTATCTTTAGCATTCTATATCATTTAGGCTAATTCTTAATCTCTGTGTGATAAATTGTATGTCATTCTATGTTGTTCTTTCCTATCTGATCTCCATTGCATTATAAAAATATCAGGCTTTCTATATTTCTATACTAACAATTATTTATACTAAGTCCACCGTCGCAGACATTAGAGGATGCTAAATTAAGAGTCCAATAACTCATGAGTCATTAATGTAACAGCATGGAAAAGGAAGACATATTAATTGCTACCTCAAATTTTCTGAAAAGCTGAAATGTCATCATTTGATTCAAATTTTCATTATTTGTCTACAGTGTCATTAAGTGCACATAAATGCAAATATGAGCCGGGTGCTGGTGGCTCACGCCTGTCATCCTAGCTACTCAAGAGGTTGAGACCAGAGGATTGTGGTTCAAAGCTAGCCTGGTCAGGAAAGTACATGAGACACTTATCTTCAATCAGCCACCAGAAACCAGGAAGTGGTGTTGTATCTAAAGTGTTAGAGCACTCAATTTGAGCTCAAGAGCTGAGGAACAGTGCCCAGGATCAGAGTTCAAGCCCCACGACCAACAAAAAAGTCAAATATAATTTTAGTTTCCCCAAAAGGAACTACGAAGTCACTAGTAATCTTCCCAAGCAAAAAAAAATTCCAATATGATTCAGTGCACCTATTTTGCTGAATTATTTAAGTTATGGCTTATTTGCTGGATGTATTCTCTTTTTTTAAAAATTGTCAAATATTACCTTTATAATAAATTTCATCTAATATTTCTTGGTTCAAAAGAGAAGTCCATACAGTTGATGTCACTTAGCTTTCTTACTATCTCAGTTCAAAGCCAACCCAGGCAGGAGAATCTGTCAAATTTTTATCTCTAACTAAACACCAAAAAATCAGGAAGTGGACTTTTGGCTCAAGCAGTAGTGTACTAGCTTTGGGAGTAGGTGGGCAGGAAAGACAAATGTTCAGGGACAGGGTCCAGCCTCTGAGTTCAAGCCCCAGTAGTGGCACAAACTAAACAAACAAACATGAAACAAAAAAAAACCCACATATTTCTTTGGACCATCCTTAAAACACTGATTTGAAAAGAGGCTCCTTTTGCTGATCATACTCACTGGATCCTGCTTTTCGGAATCCTTATTGATATGGCGAACTCAGGACCAGAATAAAGGATGGATATCTGACTTTTTCAACAAGAGAATCATCTGAGGAGTAAAATATCCATGCATAAGACATTTTAAAACCTCCGTGTCTTTGTTTCTTTGTAGTAGAACATTGTACAACAATGTTATTTCCATTTTTTTCTATGCTGGCCTTCAAATTTCATATTGTTTCCTTTTGTAATACTCTCAACTAGAAGTTTACAGAAAGTTTTATGAGTAAAGAGCACACTGGAAAAAGTCAGGGACAGGGTTTCCTTCAAGCCTTGGATTATTTTCTTGTACAGTAAAAATGAGAGCACAAATTAACCTGAACTTTGTCATTTCTCTATGTTCAATTTCTCTCCTGGATTCAGTTTCTACTTCCTGTAAAAGTTCCTTCCAATTACTTCCAGTAACAATTTACGGTGCTGCTCCAGGCAAAATGAATGTTTTCTGGTTTCATTGAAATAGCACAAAGACATCTTTGGGCATGAGGTAACATGTGTTTCAGAGACAACTAAGTAACGAGAAAATATGGAATTTACATGGCTTATAAAACATTATCCATGTACATATGGCCATATAAGACTATGTTAAGTGAAATGAGCCCCAAAATAAGGACACAACTTGTTTTTTTTTCTTTTTTACTATTGTTTTTAATGTATCTAACATGACTTACGTGATGTTTTTTGTTTCTCTTCTATTTTCTTCCTCCATGGTATAATGACTGTTTGATATCGGTGAACTGCATCATGCATATACATTTTTCTAATGTGAGGAGGGGAAGGGAAATAAAATGGTGAAACAAGGATACAGTATGACCTGTTGTAACAATGAGATGAACAAGACACTATGTTGAAAACGAACTTTACAACTTGGGGATAGGAGGGGAGAGTTGGGATGGTAGGGAGAAAAGGGATGGCAGGGGAAAGAAAAAAGAGGAGGTAACAATGCTCCTTAGATAATGTAGTCATTAACTTACTTATGTAACTCTAACGACTCTGTCCACCATTTTCACAAAAAATATGAACGAAAAGATTACTCTGGAGTACATTAAATTCAAATTTCCTAAGTGCTCTGTAAATTAAGACCAATTTTAAGTGGGAAGAAGGTTCTCAGAAACATTTTTTGGTCAGTGTTTGTGTTGTGCATTATTACCCAAGTGTACATAAGTTAACAGAAGGAGAAACAATAGGTATAGGAGAAAGAGAAGTTCTGTATTTAAGTATAATGGTTCAATACTCTATAGAAGACTGCAAATAAGACAACGTTGAAATAATAAAGCCAAGGCCAGTATGTAGATCTATGGGAGTGACATAGAGAAAGCATTACTACTAAGTGGAACATGAAGGATGAGACCACTCTCTTTCTTCTACTAGCTCTAAATCATGATAGGTAATCATGCAAATTTGTTAAAAGTAGAATGGAAGAATAATTCTGGTTCCAAGCAAGTCAGATATAAGATCATGGACTTAACTGGAAAAAAGTCCATGTCGAGAGAGCAGGAATTATACTAGCAATAAAGTGGTGGCTAAGATCACATTTCTTTTTTTTTTCTTTTCTTTCTTTTTTTTTTGATGGTAGTCAGGCCTGAACTCCGGGCCTGGGCACTGTCCCTCTATTCTTCAGCTCAAAACTTTTTCTCTACCTTTGAGCCCCACACCACTTCCAGTTTTCTTGTGGTTAACTAGAGATAAATGCCTCAGAAACTTTCCTACTGATGCTGGATTTGAACTGCAATCCTCAGATCTCAGCCTAATTAGCAAGAATTACAGGTGTGAGCCACTTGAACCCTGCTTAGGATCACATTTCTAACAGTGTACACTCAGTATATGTAATGTGTATGTTCATTTATCTTTATATGAACACGAGTTAAAAATCTGGGCTACAGCTTAGATTTTACACTCACAAAAATGGTTGTAGTTCAAAAGTTGATACCCCTGGAGAAATGAAACTTAAGAATGCAAAGGAGTCTGGGAAGTTCAGTTTGCATCCAGCTTGGGCAAACAGTCTTTGAAACACTATAATTAACCAGCCAAAAGATGCATTAGAAGAATGGCTCAAGGGGCTGGGAAGGTGGCTTAGTGGTAAAGCGCTTGCCTTGCATGCATAAGGCCCTGGGTTCAATCCTCAGCACCACATAAGCAAAAAGAAAAAAGCTGGAAGTGGCGCTGTGGCTCAAGTGGTAGGGCGCTAGCCTTGAGCTGAAGAGCTGAGGGATAGCGCCCAAGCCCAGAGTTCAGGCCCAACGACCGGACCAAAAAAAAATAAAAAAGAAGAATGGCTCAAGTGATGGAATACTAGTTATGAGCAAGATTGCTGAAGAAGAGCTTGAGCATTTTGCATACATATATACATACAAATACGCACATACACACAGAGGCACTTATATGATCAAACACACATATGGAACAACTCTCAGATTCTGTACAAAAGTTAGAAAATATGCCCTGAGTAAGACTAAAATCAAGTGATAACTTTTAATATTAGAAAGTCTTCAAGTGAAATTTCCCCAAAAGCTTGAGAATATTACGTAGGTGGGAACAAAAATAGTAAGAAAGTCAAGTCATCATTAATAAAGGGATAAAGGGATCGGATCCAGGAAGGAATGAATCAGAGACCCCTTCACGTGCATCTGAAAATGTTCATATTCTTTTTCATATATTAGAACATCTTTGAAAATAGTACATGAACAGTCTGAGCCATCAGTCTAGTGTAAAATATTATTCCAGAAGTTCAGAATTGCTAGTCTGTATGTAGATTAAATAAACTGACAAACTATGGTAGGACAATGTGATACAAGCCAGGAATTCTATTACTCAGACTTAAACAGGTAAATAGAGAGTGGAATGACATAGTTATACTTTCACTGGACTAGGTAGTATAATTTTGTCTCAATAAAACAAACCAAGAAAGGAATAAAAAATAATTCAGAAAGGAACACACAGTTGGAAGTTTGGGCTAATTTTGTCATTATGTTTTGAGAAGTCAAGTTTCCTATTGAACTGCAACTCATATATAATCCTCATTTGTGTTTAAATATCGTCTTCATTACATAACATTACTAGATGCAAAAGAGCTCATGATTCCCAACCAAGAATTTGAAAAAGCAATAATCATTCTGTTAGATTCCAAAGAAATGATGAAGGATTACAAAAGCTTAAGCCTAGAGAAATAGGAAAGTTCATTTAATGTAGGACTTTGTAGACCTGGCTAAATAAGAATTTAGAGTTAAAATAAATATTTTTGTTTGTAATTTAATATACTATAGGATACTATAAAATTGTTTTTAAGTAGAAGATTTAATTTACAAATTCACAAATGATTCTGGCATTCTATTTGCCTAAAATATTCTTTCAAGTGAGGTATAATTAGAACTTAGTTAATAGTTAATTTCAACAGTTCATAAGTAACATGATAATGTGAATAATCTAGATAAAGTTGTCAACAAATTGATGCTATTAATTTATGAATTTAGCAAAAGAGGAATTTTTTGAGACTTTGGTGCTACATGTTATGAAGACAGTAATTGTGTGACACCTTTTTTTCTACAATACATAACACAGGAAGAAATTTCCTTAATTATGTACCTCTGTATACAATGAGAAAAATGATAGGCTTAGGGTCTGTTTTTATTTTGTTTTTGTTGTTTGGTTTGTCTTAGGACTTAACTTCTAGGCCTGGGCACTGTCCCTGAGCCTGTTTTTGCTCAAGGCTACTGCTCTACCACTTGAATCTCAGTGCCACTTGTGTCAGGCTTTTCGTGGGCAGTTTATTGGAGGTAAGAATCTGATGAAACTACCTTCCTGGGTGGGATTTGAACCAGAGTTTCAGATCTTAATATTCAGACATTCAGATCTCCTGAATATCTATGATAGATAAATTATATAACTATAAATAATATTTGCAAGTGCTCTGATCTTAAGAATAACACTGGGTGGAAAATGATGCAGCAAAATTTAGTGTAGGGTTCTTTCCACAATACGAAGGGCATCATATTAGCAGAAGTTTAGTATTTTTTCACAATAGTTATATGCTTGTCATGTTGTGAATTTAAGGAATTTTAAGGTGCACATTACAAGTTGGAAATTGTTGAGCTAGGATGACTTTATGGCATAAAACTTGGGATTGATGGCCATAGAAATAATGGCTTACTTTGATGAACAAATGTTTACTCTAGAGGAATTAATATAGATACTTCATAGTTTTACCTTCTACCATACTGTGGCTATTTTTTCTCTTGAATTTAAATATGTAACGCCACATTGAAAACTGCACCTATTGCAAAATTAAATAAATGCACACAGGTACTGTTTTGAATATCTCTAGTATGGCATGTTCAGAATTTGAAAATGAGTAGTTAGTAATAATAGGAATGTTGAAGAACACATATACTCTGCCCTCTTAAACAATTATTCAGTTTGAAAAGTTAGGAGTTTCCATACAATTGAACTATTTCTGTTTTAGTATGAGACAATACTAAAATAATGTTTTTTTCAAAATAATGGCAAGTATATTCTGAAAATATTGTATAGTTTCGTAATATTCAAGATGATGACCCTCTGATAAAGGGGTAATTAATTCAAATTAGTAGCCAAAATGTTAATTTTTTAAAAAGGTAATACACATAGAATAATATTTACTATACCAATACAGTGAAATTATATTTTATGCAGCTCATTTTTAATTTAATTTTATTATCAAGGTGATATATATAAGGGGTTGCAGTAATTGTAAGGTAGTGAATACATAACATGTTGAACTTTTTACCCGCTCCCTCATTTTTCTCACAGTTTTCCTTCACCCCTATATCTCTCATAAGTTGTAATGTAAAATTCCAACATGTTGTTTTTGAGTATTGCTATTACATTGGTTTGCCCTTTGTTCTTTGTCTTGCCATTTCATTGTTCCTCTTCCCTTGCCAAATTAAGATAAATGTATATACAATACACAGGATACTGAAATCAAATATAACAGGGGATAAACCAAAGAGAAAACACAAAAGAAAAAAGAAATCACATACTACATTAAAAAGAACAACCAGAAACAGAAAATTCTGTTCCCATATCCAGGAGGTCATTTTGCTCATCATCATCTTATATGGTCATACAAACATAGTTATTGAGCAATTCTGCTCAACTGCTAGGACTATCCTAGACATTTCCAACTTATTACAAATGAGGAAACCACGGAATCTGTTTCTTTGTGTCTTGTTTATTTTACTTCGTAGGATTTTTCCAAGTCTTTCCAGTTCCATATGAATTTGAAGTATAGAATTCCACTGTACATACATAAAACACATTTTGTCAATTCATTCATCTACTGAGTGGCATATTGGTTTAAAACATGACTGCATATAAGTATCACTTAGTGTCATTCAAAAATGAGAGATGCCACTTCCCCAGACATTCTAAAAGCTTGATTTCTAAGTAAGATAGGATTTTATGGTGGTATGAGTTTTGAGATATCTGGATGAGTCTCATGTATATCTTGCACTGATTAAGGTAGGAAGATATCCAATATCATAGAGGATAAAAATGGTAGTGTCAAAAATATTTCCTTTGAGAAAGATATAGGAGGCTGCCAGAAGTATAAAGTAGTTCATATAATTTTGAAGAATTTAGAAATGCAAGCGTATGTATGTCTCTTTAAATAACAATTATGTAAGTGGAAGGGCAAAAGAAGGGGAAGAGAAGAAAATGACCTACAGCAGATCATTGTCCCAAGATAGAGTATAAAAAGACATAATCTATAACTTTCAAGTTAAAGAGACACCAATAGAATACATCCCTCTTAATTTAGGTACATGCAAAATAATTACTTGGCTTTTTCCTATTTTAATGTTCCAAAACAATTGAAGAATTATAGAAAAGTTATGTGATTGCCACTGCTTCAACCTGAACACTAACTGATGAGCCCCTTTTTCTCACTTTGCAGTTGGAAAATAGTCCCTAGATGATGATGTTGTGGCTGATTAGAGTCAGAGTTAGGGGCTTGTACTTGTACAATTATCCCAGAATAGGTTAAAGCAGTTTTCCCCCCAAGATATCCAAGTACATTGTCTGTATCTGTACTTTGAACACACCCTCACACCTGAGCACACTATTTGAAATTATACTTCAGCATTTCTTGGCATATTCTACTTTGTGCCCTTGTCTTCTTTGCGCATTCCTTTTGAGCTCATAGTTGCTCTATTTCCATTTCATCTGTATAAACTGCTAAGAAAATTGTTCAACTACCACTTCTTCTTTGCACATGCCCAATCTATGTATGAAGGTACATTGTCCATGTTAAGCAATAGGGTAGTACTCACTCTCTGAGGAGAAAAGTTCCACAATATGACCCTATGTCCACATTAGAGTGTGTAGAATTTAAAGCATTTTAAGACAAACTGTGATATTGGAATTGAAAGGCTCCTTATGGACATTTTCTTGGAGCTCATTAGTTTTCCCAAGAGAAATATAAATACCCACAAAATCTGGATTAATATTTTTAATGTTACCACTGTGCATGCATCCATATTAAAAATTTGCACAAATAAAGAAACAAAAAAACTAAACCATAACCGGTAGATTGACTAGATGCTTATATCAAATTTTGGAATAGATTTTGGAAGTATTGCAAATTCCTAACCAGTATGAATTAACTTCCTCTCTCCCCATAACTACACGCAAATATTTGAGTGTGAACAGAATTATGTCAAGTAATATACTGTAAATGTTACTGCAATATCATGTGTATATCTAAAATTCCCTTGAAATAATAGATTCTACATTCTATTGAAATATTAGTTATTCTATTCTAGGAAACTTTTGGAACAATAGACTGTATATCTTTGAAATGAAAAAGGTCAAAAAATAGCATAAAAGTTTTAGAGTAAGTCTGTCTTCAGCAATATATATATATATATATATATATATATATATATATATATATATATATATATATATATATAAAATATGTAGAAAGACATACATTTTTAGAGATTAGTTGTCATCAGAAATATATACATAAATCTGAATTTATGTGTAGAACGATGTATATTATAGTGAAACAAAAATCTTAAAACATAATTAAAATTTAAAAACTACATCCAACCAAGCGCCAGTGACTCACACCTATAATTTAAGCTGTTCTGGGTAATGAGATCTTAGAATTGTGTTCGAAACTTGCCCAGACAGGAAAGTACTTGTTAGGGGGCTGGGAAGGTGGCTCAGTGTTAGAGCACTTGCCTTGCATGCATGAGGCCCTGGGTGCGATTCCTCAGCACCACATAAGCAAAAAGAAAAAAGCTGGAAGTGGCTCTGTGGCTCAAGTGGTCGAGCTAGCCTTGAGCTGAAGAGCTGAGGGACAGCGCCCAGGCCCCGCGACTGGAACACCCCCACACACTAAAAAAGTACTTGTTAGATTCTTATCTCCGATTATCCACTAAAAACAGGAATTCCCTCTATGCCTCAAGTTGTAGAATGCTGGCTTTGAGCATAAAAAGGCTTAGGGATAATGCCCAGGCCTTGCAAACAACAACAACAAAATATATCACATTAATTTCACAAAAGCACCTTTTAACTGCTGTGAACATTTCTTAGAAACATGAATACATACCCCTGGAAAATGTTAAGTAAAAAGTAAAGAATATTTACATTTATGTTAAAGACATGACTATTCAGCTTGTTTAAGATATTTAGGTAATAATTAGGAATTAAGAATAATGATAATATATTGGGACTGGTCTTTTATTCTATTTTACTATAGTAATAAAGTGATATTTGTAATGATTGTATAAAAATACTCTTGTTTAGTATTTGAGTTATAATAAGTACTAAACATTTTTAATTGATTTCCAAAACAAATCATTTTTTAATGGTATCAATTCTTTTGTAATTTCAAAACAATTAAAAAAATTAGTCCAAGGGTTTGCTCCAAGGCTATATTTGTTTTCTTGTTCTAGTTTTTATATGTTGGTAGAAATTAAAATTCCAAAAATTTATTGGATATTGGTATTCAGGAACATCTTCATAGGTACTAATATTGGAGTCGCTTAAGTGGAATTGTTTTATTTCATTTGATATTTTCACAAATAAATCAAGTTGATTATGTATTTTGTTTCTCTTCATTGCTATTGGATCTTACCTTGAGAATAATTTTTTTCCTAGCAAAGTAGAAAAAAGCAATTGGATTGAGGAAGTGACATATGACTTTCATAGAATGCAGATGCATAGATTTGGGTCTTCTGTCATTTGCTAAAAGTTTCTTCCGGAAAAGTTTATCAATTACTTATAAGATATGCATAACTCCTAGATATTACAGGTATCACATACACTTTTTGATTGAGTTATCTCTGTATGAACTAAAAAAAAAACGGACCAAAAACACTCAAAATACACAGAAATCACATCTTTGTTTTAAATGCTGTAGTTTACAAAGAATTTTTAGCCAACAATGAAAACATCTTTTTAGGTATTCTGCAATTGGTGTGAAGAATTTTAACAATAGTTTTCTTTTTTTGCTGCCATGAAATTCACATGCAATATATAATCTCCTTTTATTGTATACATTTTAGTGCTTTGGAAGTAAATTGTACAATAATAGGTTTTCCAAGCCTAATTTTCACAAACTTGCATTTCTTCAAATAGAAATACTGTAAATTTTAGAACAGACATTAAAATAGATATAAAATTCACTTACAGAAATTTGTCCAGCATACATCATCTATAGTGTGTCTTTTCAAATTTGTTTTTGGGGATTATTTCCAGGGTCTCACACATACTACTCAAGTGCACTGTCAATGAACTACATTCCCTGTCCAAACAAGTTTTTTACTTCTCTTTAATACATACATAGAAGTGTACTGGCTGGATCATATACAATTCTCTTTGAACTTTTGAAGACTTGAAATCTTGCTTGCTAAAAAGATCCCAGTATTATACAAATCATTCTCCTATGTAGAGCTTATCATTTTGTCCACAAATGCATTACTATATTTTGTGTCATCTTTTTATATTAGGGTCAGACTAGTGAGTTTTCTTTGTCTTTTTTCTTAGATACTAAAGAGGAACTTATTTCATATGCTCCTTCTATTGACTATTAATTTACATATGTTCTTCAAAGAAATATCTTATTCAGGAAAAAATTTATATAGAATTAGAAGATATAAAAATACTTAAGATTCATAATCACTGTAGCATTAACATTGTAGCATTAACAAATATGTTCCTTGTATCTGTTGGATATGTTTTCACTTCTGTTAACAAATATGTTCCCTGTATCTGTTGGATATGTTTTCACTTCTGTTATAGTGTCCTTTGAATTATGAAATGCTATCACTTGATATAATCCAGTTTATTCTTGCTTTTCTTTAGCCACTAATGCTTTCCATATCAAAGTTTTAGAAACCTTTACTGATGCAATGTCATGAATTTTTACATTTATGTTTTATAGATTTTAACATCTCACATTTAGTTTGATAATCATTTTTTTATTTTAAATTTTTGTATAAAGATGGAGGTAGGACGGTGCCTGAGGCTCATATCTGTAACCCTAGCTACTGAGGAGTCTGAGATCTGAGGATCACACTTTAAAGCCAGCCCGGGCAGGAACGTCCATGAGACCCTTAAATCCAATAAACCACTAGAAAACCAGATCTGGTGTTGTGACTCAAGCGGTAGAGCACTCGCATTGAGCGAAAGAGCACACAGACAGCGCCTAAGCCGAGTTCAAGCCCCATGAATGACAAAAAAACAAAACAAAATAAAAAAGTATTGAGGTAGTAGTCTAAGATCATTCTTTAAATCTTGAGAGACAATAGTGCCAATACAACATTTAAGATTTTATTTTTATTTCATAAAGTCATAGGATAGTTTTCAAAATTTACTGACCATAAAACTAAGAATTTATTTTTGACAAATCTGTTACATTCTTCTATGTATCTGCTCTTATAATAGAACTATTTTGTCTTCACTACTAAACATGGTAAAAAGATTCAAAGCTAGTATGAAGGCTGAAGCTACAACATTTTACAAGATTGTTCTGACTGACCTGTATTCCTTGAATTTACATAAGAGTTTATTGAGCAGGTGGACCAATATTCTACAGAGATATCTAGATGTTTGATAGTCACTCATATTTTGTACCTTGTAAAAACACAAGACCCCAGATATATATATAGAGAAATGTCTTTAGAGAATACTTGATACAACTAAAATTAATTTAGAAATGAGTTAAGATTTAGATAATGCTGTAGCATAATAAATCTGAATGATAACAACTTGAGCTGTACAACAGAGGAGAGAGAGAGGGGAAAGAATGATGGACCATGTACGAGCTATATATCATTGCTTTTGTGTTTCAAAAAACAGAAAGACTTCAGAGAAGAGAAGGAGAAAAATAAAGTGTCCTAAGTCAAGTTTCTTTTTAATCCATCTAATAGTTTGGACCAAAAGTCAGTGAAAATGGGACAAAACAAAATAGAAATTAAAGCATTGTATATACCTGTTACAATGTAAGGATATTATAATAAGAATATGATAATTAATTCCCAAAGAAATAAGAGAAAGAATAGCTAAACTAAAAAGGAAAAAAAATGAAGAGAGAAAAGAAGCAAAGTAAAACCTATATCAATAACAAACACAATAGTTTGGAAGTGGAAAGGCAGTGGAAATATTCTAAGTAACAATAAAAATTGCTAGAGTGGATAGAATATGGATCACATTTTATCATATACAATTTTGAAAAAACATACTAGGAATGAAAGTTTCAAAGTCATGATTTAAAACACTATTTGGATTATAACTAGGCAGTATAGCTCAGCGGTAAAACATTGGCCTTGCATGTGTGAAGCAGTGGTGTGACCTCCCAAACATTACAAAGTACACACAAAGTACACACACACAAAAACCACATAAACACACATATACACACCACATACACATATTTGGAATATAGATTTTATCGTATTAAAAGGAGGAAATTATCACAAATAGTAGAAGTATGTTATATGAAATCATAATATTGCTCGTACAATTTAAAAGTTTAGTAGAAATAAAATAGTCACAATATACTTCGATTTTAATAGCTTAAGTAAATTGAAAATTAACAGAAGAAATGCGAACCTTTGCAAATAAGTTTAAATAATAAACATTTTGAAACATGTGTCCTTCTATTTTGAAAAAAGATTGATGTTACTGGTGTGTTAACTCAAGATTTAGAATATGATAGCGAGGTGCTGTATATAACAGTAGCGGTGGCTATACCTCTAATCAGTTCACCCTGAATAGTTTTATAATAAGGTCACAGAGTTTCCCAGTCTCTCCCGAATTACAAACTCTATCTACACTTCCCACCAGAGCTAGAAAATGGATGTCACAAATCACCATGCCGAGCTCAAACTTTTTTTTAATTCAAGTAAAAATATTTCCAAAAAGTGACCAAATAATGGAGCCTTTCTTAATAAAGTATGAGCTTTTTAAAAATACAGTAAGTATTTGTTACCTGGACAAATATGTTTATAAGTATAAGAAAATAAATTTATTTAACATCATTAACCATATAAAAAATAAGAAAACAATTTTTAAATAGTCACACGTTAAATATTATAAAAGCAAAATATATGTGTCTGAATAATTTACATGTATAAAAATCATGTAAAAATAAATTAACTAATTCTACAACTCTGAAAAAAATGAATTATCCTAAAGAAACAAATGAAAACATTTAAGCCCAAAATTTGAAATTTAGAAAATAAAATGAAGTGTACTCTTTAGATGACTTAATTAAGTGTAAACCCTCTGTATATCAATTTTATAATAAAATTGTATGAACAAAGAAAGCAACAGTACCCAATGATCAATAGCAACAGCAAAAGCATCAGTAGTTCTTGTTTTGAGTGTACAAAAATATCAGTGGAAGATATAACAATGTTCCTTCCCTAAGAAATGTATTCACGACCTCATTTATGTAACTTTAACCCTTGTGTATATTACCATTACAATAAAATTAAATTGAAATTAAAAATAAACCAAAATATATACCAATTAAGAATTCTTAGAAGCCATTGGTTAGAAACTTTCTAAAAACTTCCTTAAATACCCAAGGAATATACTTTGATGATACTATTTAAATACTTCAACTTCAGCAGAAAAGTAAAAAGTTTGAAGTAATAAATCAGAATATATTACTATTAATAATAGTCATAAGACGAAATTATAGTGATAGTCAAATATGTAAGAAATGAGGCAATTTGCCATTCATTTGCACTTAATAAATAATTTTCTAGGTCTTTTTAAATTATCATAAGTTTAATGAAAAAACTATTCTGTCACATCATATGATAATCAGATAAAGCTGATATTAGAGCAAAGAACAGATTGTACTAAGTTTTTGAATGTTCATGTATATACTTATTTTGGTTGTGGGAAATTGTGGGTATTTCAACTTGTGGTATATTTTTCTTGCTAGGCCAGCATCATATCAGTGGTTAATTTTAGGATAGGGTTTTTCTTTCCACAAGAACATGCACCTGATTTGTCCTTTTAGCATTCCCATCATCAATGGCATCAGAGTTGCACACCAAATTGTCTAGCCTGCTACCTTGACTGGCCTGGATCCGCAGTCCTTCCAATCTTAGTAACTAGATAGTGAAGGATGGTGGAAATGATCCAATGCACCCAGCTTAGATTGAGAAGGAATTCCACTAAACTTTTGGCCTGGGTTCTGTTCTCAAGCCTCCTCAGTAGGTAAGAGTATATATGGGAACCACTGGTACCAAGCAGTAACTATTTTAAAGCAATTAGACATATATATGACTTAGGCTTGTGATTACCTCAGGAAATGAATAAAAGAGCAGTGAAGCATAGAGGACAGCCAGAATTTTAACTAGATACTCAGAGGCTGAATAAGCTTAGCTAGCTACTCGGAGTCTGTTCAAAGCCAGTCCAATCATGAAAATACAAGCGATTATCTAAAAATAAAAACAGAAGTGGCTGAAGTGGTAGACCACTATCCTTGGGCACAGAAGCTAATAGTTCCCAGGCACTATCAAGCCTCAAGAATGATGAGTGCATGCATAAGCACATGCACATGTGCGTTTGCATACTCGCATGCACATGAACACACACACACAAATGAGTATTCCAATGTGAAGTTCTTTACTTTTTACCTTGCTATACTTTATTTCCCTGTATTAGTTCACAAATTAACAAAATCAGCTAAGGACCTATTTACATAAAATTCATCATGTTTCTCTAAAATCTACTCTTTTTTTGGAAGCCTGCATTTATTTGACCCAAAAGTAAATTATTCAAGAAGTCAATTCATCACTCTCAAGTCTACAGTATTAGATGATTGTTTAGGTTCCTCCTAGCAATATGATTTTGTGAAATCCTGTATCAAGTAATATATTTCTTTCACTAGAAGGGAAGCCTCTGTCAAATAATTAATAATAGGGTTTTCTCCTCTTGGCATGCATCTGTAGTTATATTATCTTCATATATTTCATGATCTGTGTATGACAAAACTACCGTGAAAGTAAAAACACCCTTCTCAACGCTTAGCATTTGTATACCATTCATAGACATGAAGGTGTTTAAATGTTACTGAAATTACTTTGGAATAAATAATGTTCACCCTATCTTGAGAAAGAGGAATTGTTTTCTCAGCACTTTAGGTAAGAACTTGAGGGAAAGAAACAAAAGGAAAAGTAAGGAACAACTCAACACATACATTCAAATAAAACAAAACAAGAAAACACAAATTAATTCAGTACTCAAGTACCTGCAGGAAATGCAAAGATTTAAAAAATCAGATATGACAAGCTTTTGAAAATCCTGACTACATGGGAGTGCACTGTTGTGAGAAGAGTGGCTAAAGCCCAGACTAGACAGAAAGATCTATACATAATACCATGCACTTATTAAATAAAATTCCAAGAAGAATAATATAAAGTGGACTGAGGCCAAGATCATACACAAGTAGGAAGCCAGTTTCTATCTGAAAAATAATCAGGATAATTTAGGGCTGGGCACATGACCAAGTGGTAAGAACACCTATTTAGGGGGCACAAGACACTGAATTCAAACTGTAATATTAGGGGTATTAAAGAAAAAATGCTCTGATTTTAAATAATTGGAATAATTGTAACACTTGAGTGTTTGAATCGAGAAAAATCCATGAGAGAGATAGAATGAACCCACGTTCCAATGCTTTCTACTTAAGTGATAATGTTTAGTGGTACTTCAGACAAAACAGAGTTACCTTGCAAATGAGCATGGATGTACATTTGGGTGATGGAAATACTCTACTTACACAGGTGTAAATTAAATAGATTTTTTGGGTAGATTGTAGTTCTTGAACTAAGAGCCTGGGTGATGTCCTTGAGCTTTTTCTCTCAAGGCTACCACTCTATTACTTTGAGCCACAGTTCCAATTCTGATTTTCTGTTGATTGTTTGGAGATAAGAGGCTCATGGACTTTCCTGCCCAGGATGGCTTTAAACCATGTTCATCAGATCTTAGCCTCCCGAGTAACCAGGATTCCAGGCATGAGCCATCGATGTTTTTAATAATTTAGTAAATTGTATAGTTACAGAAGTTATAAATTATCATTGTAACCTGAGTAATATATGTATATGTGTATATATCAATACATACGGATAGAAATAGTTTAACATATTTTGTATCTACAGTACATATATGAAATCATCCTTCATTATAAAATAAAATGGAAACAAAAGTTAATGAGGAGGAAAACAAAGGGAATTGTTACATGTTTCTTTTTGTTGAATGAAATATGAGTCAGTTTGGGAAAACTATCTCTACTTTCACAAAATGGATAATTGCTATTAATTCCAATCCATCTATTTGCCCATATTGTGCATCCTCGCACACGAGTGTCAAAATCAAACCACACTTTTTGTCTGTATTTAACTCACCTGTTATAATTTACGGGATAGATGAAGTAATCAAATAAAGATTAAAATAATAGTAAGTGAGGCTGTTAGAGCTGAAAAAGATTTTAAATATGATAATAGCTAATTAAAATGCATATTTCTTTCTTTTACTCTGTTTTTATGTCTCATTCCCACATTAGGAAAGTACATAGAAGGTTCTCACTAAATTTATGTAATTATTAAAAATGTATTGAAAGAATATGGGCACAGTGTGGTTTCAGCTTATTGAGACCTGTATGGGGTAGTTTGTTTTTGAGAACTTGCAATACGTTGTGATGGAGATGAAGGGAAGGATGTGCTTATTCTGGAAAACTGGCTAGAGGATTGCTCCCAGAAAGAGAGTGATGAATTCTTCCAAAAGGTTACAGTAAAATCACTTTCACAACCATCTTCATTACTGCACTATTCACCATAGCCAAGTTATGGAAACAGCCAGGATGACCTTTGTCAGAAGGATGATTGGAGAAAGTGTGTCATATATACACAATTGTATTGCACCTATCCATTATGAGGACTGTTACATTATTTGCAAAGAAATGGATAGATCTAAAAATATGTTAAGTAAACAAAGTCAGAGCCAGACACACAAAGGACCCATGTTCTGTCGCGTATTTGGAAGCCAGAATTTTATGCAAGTTAAACAACAGTATTAACCAAAGCTTTCATTTTTCAGAGCAATATTTAAAAGGTGTAATTTCTTATAAAATTGAATTTTAATCCCAAAAAAATGAATACCAGGAAACTATCACTTGGAAGATGTGAGGGGAATTCAAATGGAAAGAATAAAGAGAGTTATGGAGTAACAGTGAAGACATTATATTCAATGGAAATAATATGAAACTAGAAAAAAATTAAGTGGGGTGATGTTAGGAAGGGTAGGAAAAGTTATATAAAGATCCATTATACTTTAAAAACTTATTTATTGAATGGAAATTCCCGTGTACAACTAGTTAAGATAATAAAAACATGATTAAAAACAATGGAGACATTTGATCTTAAACTGCGTTCTCTTAAACCATGAGTCAATATAATAGTTTCCTCCTCAAGTTTTCTTTGCAGGTATTTTCCTCATCGTGACAGAAAAGTGATCAATGCAATGAATATCAATACATCACATTGCACATATAAAATCACAGTAAAAATGCTAGATTTCATCACATGATAAAATAACAGGTAGAATGTGCCAAATGCTAATTGATTGTTTTTCCAAGTACTTTACCTATGTTATATAATTTAATCCTCACAATAATTGCATAAAGTGGAGCTCCTTACATTTTTAATTCTCAGATGATGATAGTGAAGTCTTCAGAGTTAGAATTACTAGTACAACATTGCACACATGGTAAGTGTTAGCCTGAGGTTCATCTCCCACTGTATCAATTAACCTCATTCTATTTTATGACTAAAATACCAGCACTTAGTCTACAAATTCTAGGAAAATTTCCCAGAATTATTGTGTACACTCATAATATTTTACTTTATCTTTGTTAGAAAATAGGGAACTGTGATATGAATACTCAAAGTTCATAATCAATGCATACCTCCCTGGTGAAAAGAACTGCTAATGTATAACATTCTTGATTTCTAGCTCAAAATAGTAGAAATCATATTTTAACCCTTCACTAAACACTGAACTGCATAGGGACATTATCTCTGTTTAACACTGTCTTACTGAAAGAATGACCTCCCTAATTCCTGATGGAAACAGACTACAGGTCTTATGAACCAATCATTTCCAAATTGTAGCTCAACTTAGTTGTTTACCATTAGAAGTATTTTGATTGATTTTTATACCCAACATTTAAAATGCTATTAAAGCAAGACTGGTATAAAAATCACCTTTGACCCTAGATAAGTATTTTATTTGTCCTATAACCAAAAATGCACTCTGACCTATCATTAATGTTAGAAGTGAGAGGTTAAAAATCATAGACACTAAGTATGAATTAAAGACTCTCCATTTTGTGAATACTATTGGTATAAAAAGACATGAAGGCCTGGGAAGGTGGCTTAGTGATAGAGCGCTTGCCTTTCATGCATGAGGCCCTGGGTTCGAATCCTCAGCACCACAAAAGTAAAAAGAAAAAAAGCTGGAAGTGATGCTGTGGCTCAAGTGGTAGAGCGCTAGAATTGAGCTGAAGTGCTGAGGGACAGTGCCCAGAGTTCAGGCCCCACTACCGGACCCCTCCCCCCCAAAAAAGACATCAATACTACCAATTTTTTTCAAAATTTCTTATGATACTGAAGATTCAATTATAAACTATTAACACTTGAAAATAACTCATTTTCATGGGAGTAGAATACAAAGCACAAGATTAATTCTAATCATTTTAAAAGACCTTTATTTATACTACAAATTCATTTTATAACTACAAATAATCTAAAAATAACTGAAGCACAGTGAGACAAAAAATAATTTAACTGCATCATCTACATTCAAAGGACTGTGCTAATAGAAAACAAAATTATACTAATAATTGGGTTACCCAATTCACTTACATTCTTTTATTCTATTTCTTTTAGTTTCATAAACACTGGCTTTGCATAAAATGATGCATAAAAAGCCTGCATACCCACTTACATTTTCAGATCTTAACAATATTTATTTCAGAAATGTCTTTAGCTGTATAGTCAATGAACTAAAATAATAGTAAAATATTTAAATGGTTTTCAGAAATTGCAAGACTCGGTCTGGGATGTTATTTATATTGGAAAACATATTCGAAAAGCCTTATTTGTTAAAGTTGTGCTATTATTCCCACAAAAGAACTATTAATGAAGAAACCTTTGTATGTACAAACTTCAAATGCATCCACAATCTGAAGGTGACACATGTTTTTGTTTGTTTTTTTGAAATATATATCTAACAATCATAGCCACAATACAGATTTTCAGTCAATATGATGGGATATTCAAACCTAAAAAAATACGGGGTTTATTATCTTAGTGTGAATAGATACAATCTTACAAATAAAGTTATTTTCAACAGAAATCCAGAAAGAGTTTATCCACCTTGAGTTTCACAGAAATAACCAGAGAGTAATACCTATTTGTTCAAGTCGGTCAAAATCACTCCATGAGTATTTCTTAAAAATATAACCAATTTAAGAGGTCAAATACATATTTTGAACTGACAGTCATCTTACACCAATAACTTACTACCCAATTATATCTGTATCTTTTTACCTAACATATACTAAGCGCTGAATATGATCTCTTTTATCTAACTTAATGTTGTAAATGCTTTGATTATGATGATGTTATTAACAAATAAAATATACAGAAGGATGGTTCAACTGAAATGACAGGACAGAACACTGATAAATAAAAACATTTCAACACAGCTCTTTTCAGTCTCACCCTGTTCATATTGGCAAGCAACATTGCAACAGCACACACACACACACACACACACACACACTTAAACACACATGTGTGCACATGTACACATATACACGCATGCCAAATTCAGGGTTTATTGTACAAAAAAGTTCAAATAAAGTAGTAGTGATTAGGACAAATGATAATTTGCCTTATTACAAAATAATACATATTCCAGTCACCAGGGTTGTTACATTTTAGTTGCCCCACCACATGTGACCACTTATTTTATTTTAGGTAATTAATTAATTCATTCCTTCATTAGTTAAATACTACTACTAGAGCTTGAACTCAGGGCCTAACTCTGTCCCAGAATTTGTTATTTTTTTTGTTTTAGTTTTCTCAAGGCTAGCATTTTACTGCTTGTAAGACAGCTCCATTTCTAGCTTTTGCTGGTTACTTTCAAACCAGAATCTAATGGACTATTTTTCTTGGTCTGGTTTCAAACCACAATCATCAGATTTTGTCTTTCTGATTAGCTAGGAATAAAGACATGAGCCACCAGTGTGGCTCCTACTTTTTCCTATACTTATCTATTGCACATACTTAGATAGCAATTTAATATTGAGAGTATAGAAGCAAGATGTACAGTGATTATATTGTTCTGTCAGAAATTCAAGTTAGTAATGTAAATTTCTTCTTAAGACCATACACAAAAAATCCTTAAGAAGAAATCTGATGATTTGTGTGTGTGTGTGTGTGTGTGTGTGTTTGTGCTGCAATATGTTTCACATATAAGCACTGTGCAGGGGTGTCCAGCCATTCAGATTTACTGCATGAATATCTGCCTTGAGATACTAACTCATGGACAATGTCTAAGTGTCCACTCTAGGCTTCCCGATGAAGAGGGGTATACTCATCCTCATCCTTAGTGTTCATATGAGTGGCCTTTTTGGCAAGTAGTATCCGCACTGTATTAAGCTACAAGAAAAGCACTCTACCACTTAGCCACCTTCTCAGACCAAGGATTAAGATTTTGTCTGTAATTTTGTCAGAGCTATGTCTCTTTATGTAGGCGACTAAAAATGTTTGTACTAATTTCAAGTAAATACATAAATTCTATTTCCATCTCTTTTAACAAATAAAAAATAAAATTGTTTGCTTTGTAAATAGATCAGAAGCATTGATTTTGTGTCTAGATAGGTCATTGCACATCTGTATCTCTCTTCCTCTCTCTCTTTCATGATTCTCATAGACAATATGGTTGCTCCATAATTGTCCTAATTTATTTTGCTTTTATATTTTTGGTTGCATCATTTCACTTTCTGCTCTACCATTTCCCAAATCAGCACCACATAAACAGAACCACAGAAGTGATTCTGTGGCTCAAGTGGTAGAGCGCTTGCCTTGATTTGAAGAGCTCAAGAACAGTGCCGAAGCCCATAGTTCAGGCCCCACAACTAATTTTTTTAAAAAATAATCTAAATCCTTGATAATTATAAGAATAAAAATGACTGAAATCAGTTGAATCACACTTTTCCTGCACAATGAAATAACAGGTCCAGGCTAGGAAAGCAGCTAGAGAAAGCAGGCAGATTATATTTGTGAAAAACCTTTGTGGAAAATGGTATCGAGGATTACTTACTGGTGATTCACTTGCACTGTAAGCATGATGCTGAACTATTGCTTGCTGATTCTGAACTATTGCTTTGATCATTATATTCTCCAAGAAGAAAAATGAAATTTAATTGATATCAAAGGACTACTAATACATTTTGACTTATTAAGCATCTTCAATCACCAAAAACACTTGAGGACAATAGATAGGCCTACTTTTTTAGATGAAACCAAGTGTCTTTAAAAAAAAGGAATTTAAATAGTCATGCAAATGACTTCTATTTTACTACTGTATTATACATTTTTTTTCTAATGTTGGGTACCAATAAATAATGGAACTATTAGAAAGCTCTTAAAGCTCATATATTGAATAGTAAATTCTCTTAAACTATATCATGGTATTTCCCAAATCATTTACGTAGAAGGCATTGTTTCCTATTTTCTCCTTCCTAGAATAAGCTGCACATGAAGACACCACTGGTCCATATTTTCAGTCTGTGTATTTGAATACGGAGGAAAATCTTTCTTCTGCTCTCTATCAATTCACTAATCTCCAGTTAGAATAATTTAGAATAATAAAAATGGAAAAAGAGAAAATAAATCATGGTGAAAAAACATATGCAGAAAATTCACCGGATTTTTCTGACCAGTTCAACCAATGTGAACTATTGGGGAAATACATGGACACCCACTGGTACTCAAAGCCTCTGGTTAGGCAATTCTGATGAAGACAAGGAACAATATAAAAACGTGAGGAATGGTATCAATTGCAAGAAAATAATGGAGAAGAATCCACGCAAATTTCTTCTTTGGTATGTCGAAATTAATTGGCTTATTATAGTGCCGAGACTACTTTTCAAAAAGGCCACTCATATGTACACTAGGGATGAGGTAAGTATACCCCTCTTCATTGGGAAGCCTAGAGTGGACATTTAGACATTGTCCATGAGTTGGTAGCTCAAGGCAGATATTCATGCAATAACTCTGAATGGCTTGACACCCCTGAACAGTGCTTATATGTGGAATAACACCAGAACGGATTCTTTCTTACTTCATCATGATGCAGATACCAATCCCCAAACTAAAGGCCTCTTGACACCCTTGCATCTTGCTGCTGGAAATAGAAATAGCAAAGATATGCTGTATCTCCTTCTGTCGAACCAAAATATCAAACGGGGCCTGAAGAACAACTTGGAAGAAACTGCATTTGATATTACCAAAAGGATAAGTATGTATCACTACCTCCTTGAAGTTGTGGATGGCTGTACAAATTGTTCTCCTATGTAGAAATAGTTTGGTTAAGTTTCTTAAATTTCAAAAGTGCCAGTCCATCCTTTGTGTCCCTACAAAATATTTTCATATACAAAGCAACAGCAATATCTTAATTTAAAAATTGATGGATTGCATAGTATTCTTCCACGTGAATTGCCTGACTTTGATGTCAAAATATATTCAAGAGTTGTTTGTATGCATCTATAATGATTTCTGCAGAGTTTGTGATTTTTTTTAATTTTAACTTATCGGTTGAAATGAATAGTATAGAAACTAAAGATATTCCTGGTGCTTGTCTACAAAAAGTATCTATGTTTGTATAAAGTCCATAATCAATTTCATTGTCTTCTAGATATAGTACTTTGAAGTCTACATTGTTTTATAATATGTAGGTTCATTAATAAATGTGTCCTTTCAGATTACAAGCCATATAGAAAAAGTTTAAGATTCCTTTTCCTAAGGTCCTTATATTCTTTTATTTCTTTTTTAATTTTTTAATTTTAATTTTTTTATTTTTTAAAAAATTACGATTTTTTTTTTATTGTGAAAATACCATACAAAGGGGTTACAATTACTTGGGCAAGATATTGAATACATTTCTTGTCAAGAATTGTTGCCTCCTCCTTTGTTTCTCCTTCCAATCCCTTTCTATCTAGCACCCCCAACCCTTCACCTCCACCTACTCTCCCCCTACCACCTACCCTTGCCTACCCTCTACCAGGCCAAAGTTGTAAAGTTCATTTTTCAACATAATGACTTGTACATATCGTTGTTGCAAGGGTCCACTTATATCCCTGTTTAAATGATTTGTTTTTTTCCCTTCCCTTCCACAAATTATCCCAACATCAAATACAGTGAAAGCAGGGGTTAGACCGTGGGGTAGGGACATATAAAGCAATAAACAAATCATCTTATAAATGTGATAGAAACAACCACATGAAAGAAAAAAAAACCATTTTTTATTCCCCATCCCATCCCTTCCCATCCTCCCCACTCCTTCCCCTCCTAACCACCCCTCCCCCCCCCACCCCGCCACCAAAGTTGTAAAGTTCGTTTTCAAAATAACAACTTGTACTTCTCATTGTTGCAACGGGTCTACCTGTATCCTTATTTAAACGATTTGTTTTTCACCTTCCTCTCCACAAATTACACCGACATCAAACACAGTGAAAGCAGGAGTTATACTATGGGAGAGGGACATACAAAGCAACAAAGTAATAATCTTATAAATGCATTAGAAACAATCTCATGAAAGAAAAAAAAACAATCGAATACATATCTTAGGGTTCATTTCCCTAATATCACCTTATCTGACCTTTTCTGCTTGACTTAGACATGTACTAGATATTGCAAATAAGGAAAACCATGGGACCTATGTTTCCTTGGGCTTGGCTTACTTCACTTAATATAATTTTTTCCAAGTCTTTCCATTTCCTAACAAATGGGGCAATATCATTTTTTCTGATGGAGGCATAGAATTTCATTTTGTATATATACCACATTTTCTTGATCCATTCATCTACTGACTGGCATCTGGGTTGGTTCCATAAGTTAGTTATAGTAAATAATGCTGCAATAAACATGGTTGTGCTCACAGCTTTAGTGTGGTCTTGTTTGTAAACATTTGGGTAAACGCCCAAAAGTGGGATTGCTGGGTCATAGGGGAGCTCAATGAGGAGTCTTTTGAGGAACTTCCATACTACTTTCCAAAGTGGTTGAACAAGTTTAGACTCCCACCAACATACCCTCCAGCATCTGTTGTTTTTAGAGTTCTTGATTTTTGTCATTCTAACTGGGGTGAGGAGGTATCTTAATGCTGTTTTGATTTGCATTTCTTTTATGGCTAGGGAGGATTAGCATTTCTTCATGTGTCTATTGGCCATCCTTCTTTCTTCTTCAGAGAAGTTTCTCTTTAAGTCTTTAGCCTACTTATTAATTGGGCAGTTGTTTCTTTGACGATTTGTTGTTGGGTGGTTTGATTTTTTGAATTCCAAGTATATGTTAGATATGAGACCTTTGTCCATTGTTTGGCTAGTGAATATCTTCTCCCAATCTGTGGGATTTCTTTTGATCTTGCTAGCTATGTCCTTTGCGATGCAGAAGCTCTGCAACTTCATGCAATCACATTTGTCCAAACTTTCTTTGGTCTTTCTGGGTCTCTATTAAGAAAATTTCGGCCTGCGCCAAGGAGACCTAGGGTTTCTCCTATTCCATCCTGTAATGTTTTCAGAGTGTCTGCTTTGTCTCCGAGATCTTTGATCCATTTGGAGTTGCTTCTGGTGCACGGTGATATATAAGGATCTAGCTTTAATTTTTTACAAGTAGTTAACCAATTTTGCTAGCACTATTTACTGAAAAGGCTGTCTTTCTTCCATTCTATTTTTTTAGTTCCCTTATCGAAGATTAGATGGCTACAGGTCTGTAGGTTCGTTTCTGGGTGTTCAATTCTATTCTATTGGTCCTGAAGTCTGTTCTTGTGCCACTAACATGCTGTTTTGATTACTATGGATTTATAGTACAGTTTGAAATTTAGTATTGATATTCCTCCAGCAGTGTTCTTTCTGTTCAGGAGCGTTTTTCTTATTTGGGGACTTTTATTGTTCCATATGAATTTTTGGATTGCCTCTTCTATTTCCTTGAAGAATGAGGTTGGAATTTTGATAGGCATCGCATTGAATTTGTAGATAGCCTTGGGAAGTATTGCCATTTTAACAATGTTGATCTTTCCAAATTCAGGAGCATGGGAGTTTTCCCCATTTTCTAAGTTCTGTTTTGATTTCCTTTTTCAAGTTTTTACAGTTTTGATCATAAAGTTCTTTCACTTCTTTGGTTAAGTTAATTCCTAGGTATTTTATTTTTTGTGGGGCTATTACAAATGGCGTTGTTTTCCTAATTTCATCCACACTTTTCTCATTGTTGGCATACAGAAAAGCCATTGATTTTGGGGGGTTAATTTTATACCCCGCTACTTTGCCAAAGTTTTGAATCAACTTGAGTATTTGGGAGTGGAGTCTATGGGATTCTTTAAATACAGGATCATGTCATCTGCAAAGAGGGGGAGTTTTATTTCTTTTTTCCCTATTTGTATCACCTTTATGTTTGCATCTTGTCTTATTGCTGTAGATAGGAATTCTAATACTACATTGAAGAGAAGTGGAGAGAGTGGACATCCTTGTCTTGTTCCTGAGTTAAGAGGAAATGGCTTTAGTTTTTCACCATTAAGTATAATGCTGGCTGTAGGTTTGTCATATATAGCCCTTATTCTATTGAGGAATGTTCCATAATTCCTAATTTTTCCAGAACCTTCAACATAAAGGGGTGTTGGATCTTGTCAAATGCTTTTTCTGCATATATTGAGATAACCTTGTGGTTCTTATCCTTGCTCCTGTTGATGTGATGAATTTTATTAATTGATTTGGGAATATTGACCCAGCTTTGCCTCCCTGAAATGAATCCTGTTTGATTGTGATGTATGATTTTCTGGATACATTGTTGAAGACGATTGGCCAAAATTTTGTTGAGAAGTTTTGCATCAATGTTCCTCAATGAAATGGGTCTATAGTTCTCTTTCTTTCATTATTCCCTGCCTGATTTTGGGATGAGAGTTATGATGACTTAATAGAATGTGTATGGTAGTGAACTTTCTCGTTCTATTTCATTGAAGGTTTGGAGTAGTATTGCTGTGAGCTCTGCTTTTAATGGTCTTGTAGAATTCTGCTGTAAACCATCTGGACCTGGACTTTTCTTATATGGGAGGTCTCTTATTGCTGTTTCTATTTCAATGCTTGATATGAGCCTGTTAAGATGGTTTAACTCATCTTGCTTTAGTATTGGCATGTCAATATTTGCTAGGAAAAGGTCCATTTCTACCAAGTTCTCAAACTTATTAGCATAAAGTTTTGAGAAGTATTCCCTTATAATGTGCTGAATCTTGGTTGTTTCTGTGGTGATGTTTCCATTCTCATTTCTGAGTTTATTTATTTGGGTGTGTTCTCTTCTTTTTCTGATAAGATTTGTGAAGGGCCTGTCAATTTTGTTAATTTTTTCGAACAACGAACTCTTTGTTTTTTTGTTTTTTTCCAATAGTTTTTTTGGATTCTAATTCATTTAATATTGATTTAATTTTAATTAAAATTAATTAATTAATTAAAATAAGTATTTCTTTCCATCTATTATATTGGGGTATATCTTGGTGCTCTTTTTCAAGGTGGTTCAGATATCTCACTAAATTGTTGGTTTCAGATCTCTCCAATTTGTTGATGTAGGAGCTCAGAGGTATAAATTTGCCTCAGAGTACTGCCTTTGCTGTGTCCCAGATGAGATGGTAATTTGTGTGCTCATTTTTGTTGAATAGCATGAACATTTGGATTTCCTTTCTAATATCTTCCATGACCCACTCATGATTCAGCAGTGTGTTCTTCAGCCTCCATGTGTTACAAGAGTTTCTTTGGTGGCTTTTGGTGTTGCATTCTTATTTTATTCCCTTGTAGTCAGAGAGAATGCAAGGTATAACTTCAATGTTTCTGAATTTGGACAATTTTGCATTGTGGCCTAAAATGTGGTCTATTTTAGAAAATGTTCCATGTGCTGCTGAGAAAAACTTGTATTTTGATGCTGGTGGGAGAAATATTCGATAGATGTCTGTTAAATATACTTGATCTATGCAGTTGTTTATATCTGCGGTTTCTCTGTTGAGTTTTTCCGAGTTGATCTATCTAGTGGGGAGAGTGGTGTGTTAAAATCCCCAACAATTATTGTCTTTGGATCTCTGTGGGATTTGAGTGAAAGTAGTGTTTCTTGGTTAAATTTGAGTGCTCCATTGTTTTTTGAATAGATATTTCAAATTAATATGTAGCGACCTTCTTTACCTCTTCTTTATCTCTTCTCACTAATTTTAATTGGAAGTTTATTTTATCTGATATTAGGATTGCAACTCCTGCCTGTTTATGGGGGCCATTTGCTTGGTAGATTTTGTTCCAGCTTTTAACATTGAAAATGTTTTAGTGTTTAACAGCAAGATGTGACTCCTGAAGGCAACAGATAGAAGGATCTTGCTTTTTAGTCCTACAAGACAGTCTATGTCACTTAATTGGAGAATTAAGTCCGTTAATGTTGAGAGATAGGACTGAGAGGTATTTGGGAGTTCTGGCCATGTTATCTACCTTCTTGGGGTCTATGAAAACTGGGTTCTTCCTATCTTCTTGGATTCTCAATTTGGGTGCATTTTCTTGGCCTTTATTGTGGTCTTGTTAGTTTTCTATGTTTAGGACATCTTTAAGAATCTTTTGTAGGCCTGGTTTGGTGGAGATGTATTGTTTCAATTTTTTTTGGTTATGGAAGGTTTTTATTTGGCCTTCAGTTATAAAGGAGAGTTTAGCTGGGTACAGTATTCTTGGTTGATAGTTGTTTGTCTTTAGGGCATGGCATACATCATTCCAGGCTCTTCTTGCTTTGATTGTCTCTGCTGAAAAATCTGAGGTGATTCTAATTGGTTTCCCTTTATAGGTGATTAATCTTTTCTCTCCTCTGGATTATTCATTATCTGTTCTGTCCCCTGATTACCATGAGTGGAAGTTGAGATACCCGGACTTGCCATTTTTCTTGTGTTTTTCAGGTTTGTTCTGCCCATTTGGGATGAATGAAACACCAGTTTTGTGCTAGAACACTAACTTAAGGCAAGCATCAACCAAAGTCTGTATTTGCACAGTCAATAGTCTGCAGATACAATCTCGTTCAATGGATGCATCTATTCAATGTCAAACAACTATATATTAATGGGCTACAAACCGCAATTGCGAATTTGGCAAACCAGAAATTATTAGGTTTAGGGAGAAATGTGGGTAAAAAATAGGAATAGAGAGATGTGGGAAGGCACGGGGAGAGTTAACTAAGTCCTAATCTCAAAACCGGAAATAGGTTGAATAGGATGAAAGTAGAGAGAGAAAAAAAAGAAGAAAGAGAAAGGGGGAAAAAAGAGACCAGAAAAAATAGAAAAGTAAAAATTAAAAATATTATGTAGACTCAAAAATGAAATATTGAGAGAAGAACATGCATATAATGCAGAAGGGGAGGGATATAAAGGAGATGTGAAAAATTTAAAAACAAAAATACTTAAAATATTATATAGGTATAAAGAGGTAGTACTGCTATCAAGGAATTTAAGTCTAAGAGGTTTTGAACTGAGTAATAAATTTGTGGATTAAGTGTGTACACAATGGAGGATAAGGTCTAATAATCGACTATGGGTATATCTGAGGATGTATAGAAAAACAAGTCACATAAAAAAGAACGAAAGAGAAGAAAAGGTGAAAAGGATAAGAAAGAAAGAATAAAAGATCAGAAGTTCAATAGAGCAAAACAAAACACAAAAAAAAAAAATTTAAAGAAGAAAAAAGAAAGAAAAACGCACACACAAATATACCCCTAAAATAAAAAGTATAAGAGGGGAAAAAAAGTTACTAGGAAACATTTTTTTTCAAAAAAGGTAAAAATTAAAAATTAAAAAGTTTTAGAAATTTTTTTTTATAAAATGTACAAAAAAAAGAAAAAATATTTTGATTTTTTGGGGAGTGGTGGGAAAAATCCTGTATCTCCCTTGTGTCTGTAACCAGCCTCTTGTTGGAGTCTCTGATCTGCTTGTGGTGTTTCATTTTCCTGTGGCTTGGTTGGTTTCTTAAGTCAGTTTGTTTGAACAGGCCAAAAAATGCTGCTTTACCCAGGATTTTGTGATCCTCCTCTCAGGTTAGTTCAATGGGAGGGGGATCTGCTTTGATTATCACAAAAGAGGGAGATGGCTTTTTCCTCGTTTGGAGAAGCTCTGATGAGGCTAGGTTCTGGGTAGAGTTGAGACTTTTCAGCAAACATTAGCTTTTCCCGGGGGCTAGCTTGTTAGAAACTCACGAGCCCAGGCTGGAGCCACTCTCTGGGTTTATATTTACTGAATTTCAATTGATTGGCAAGGCTGCTTAAGGGAGGGGCAGCCTCTGGCTCTGATTACCCAGTGAAGAAAGCCATTCCTAGGGCTTGCGCCTGAGCTGGGTGACATTTCTCTGGGTGAAGCTGAGTCTGGGAGGTCAATTTAGGTTCTTGTGACCTGCTAAATGACTCGAGTTTTCTTCCAAGGTCTTAGTTGGAGCTAGCAGCTCCACCGAGCTTTGTCAGTATCCAAGATGGAGATGTCCGGTTCTGGGGGGGGGGGGGGTGGGCTTCTCTCCTCTGCTCCCTGAGAAGGAGTGAGGACGTTAGGCTTCTACTTTCGCAGAGTCTTGGTTCCTGGGTCGTCTCTGGTCTGTGAACTGCAGGATGAAGATGTCTGCTCCTTGTCAGTTCTTGCTGGTGTTGAGTAGAATCTGCTCACCCACCGCATCTGGCTCCTTTGTCCTGGACTCTCTGTGTTACAGAATGGTGACTATGCCCGCCGCTGCTGCCGAAGCTGCTGGCAAATGCTCAGATCTGTCTCCTTGCCTGGATTTTCCCTCTCTGGCCTAACTCTGTGTACTGTGATGACACACTTGGTGTGATTCTGTGGCTTAGGACTGTTCACTGGAACTCTAAAACTGCTTTCTATGCAAGAGCTTGTTTAGCCTTCAGCTTCTCCTCCACCATCATCCCGGAACCCTCTATGAGCATGCTTTAAATTTTATTTCTTTGGGATAAAATGACAATGTTATCTAATTTCAAGTTTTATAAAGGTTATGCTATGTAAGGGCCTTTCTAAGGTGAAGATTTAATACACTGATGTCAAACTAACCTTTAATTCTATGAATTACATGTATTGTTACACTTGTATTTTTGTAATCAACTTTTTAACAACTGTTTTTCATTTCTTGCATTTGAAGAATGAAAAATATGGAATACTTCACAAATTTTCATACTATCCTTGGGCAAGTACCATTTTAATCTCTGTATTGTTGTAATTTGGGTAGACCTGCTGCTGAAGCATGTAGTATCCTCTAAATTTAAGTAGTTATTGATGCAATGTTTATGCAGGCACATATCCATGGTTGCCTATTTGTAACAAGGAACCCTTATTGTTCCTAAAAATGCTATTGATCATATCTCTCTAAATTTCTGTCTATAGTGGAAAAAATTATATTGTTTGGTCGATTATTCACATTTGCAATTTTTTGTCAATGACTATTTTTTCATTTTCATTTTAAATTTGATCATATTTTGAAGCGTTTACAGCTAAGTCCAAAGGTGATGGCTTTTCAAGTACTTATTTATCAACTGAGTTATCTTTGTGGAGCTAATGGATTCAAAGTAAGCCTTGGTTAAGATCTACTTCTAAACTTCTGCAGCTTAAAATTTCCTAAATGAGGTCTCAGTGGCACAAATATCTTCCTGACCCTTACCCTTCTTCCATGTAGGAACAGACCAACCAGAATATCTTACACTGACAGCATAGATTGTCTTACTGGAACAAAACTAATCTTAGTTACAAGGGATCATAGAGAGATGAACACTTCAGACCAAACTGTTCAGAATAGAAGGTATTTTATCAAAATATAATTGTTTGGGCTGGGAAGTTGGCTCAGTGGTAGAGTGCATGCCTTGCATACCTGAAGCCCTGGGATTGATTCCTCAGCACCACAAAAGGAAAAAGAAAAATGCCGAAAATGGTGCTGTGGCTCAAGTGGTAGAGCACTAGCCTTGAGCTGAAGAGCTGAGGGACAGGGCCCAGGCCCAGAGTTCAGGCCCCACGACCAGACCCAAACAACAACAACTATATATATATATATATATATATATATATAATTGTTTATTATACCTATTATTTCAAAAGTAGCTAAAGCCAAGAAGGTGAAAAAGTTGTTCATATGCATGTTTACTTAATATCCTGGGCCTGTCTACCATACAACCAGGCAGGAACTTACACTACTTTCTATCACCAAATATTTCCATAGCTCCTGGAGAAGTCTATATATTTCTCCTCGATATTAGGCCTTAAATTGGTAATGTTTTAATCAAAGTGTTTCCTCTTGCCTCCAGGCTTTACATTTACAAATGGTAAAGCTTTAGGTCTAACTCTACCAAAAACTGAGGTAGAGATAATGGAATAATACTTTAAAACAGATTTGCCTTTGATACCCTAACCACAACAGAACAATGCATAACAATTTCTTATATTATATATACTTATATATTTTATATTTATATGTGCTGATCTTAAGTTTCACACAGTGAATCTTACTAAAATTAATTTATAACTTGACAAATAAATTGAAATTTATTCCCATAAATAGATTGGAACATAAATAATTAGGTTTAGAATATATATTCGAATATAAAAAGTATCAATGCAATGTCTTTGGTATAAACTTGTGATACCTTCTAAGTGTTCTTGGTCTTCTGAATTCACATAGTAAAAAAAAAAAAAAAAAAAAAAAAAACTATTGTTTTCCTCTAATCTAGAAGAGATTTTACACTGCTGCTGTGTTTATTGTATTAACTCGCTGGTCCCAAAGTGTTTTTCTCCATATTATGCCTAAAAGCTATTATTCTTCTGCAGTACACATGGGTCCGAGGATACCAGGTCCCAGGTTATCTGCATCATCAGATAACAATGGCAAGTCTTCTCACCTTGGCCCATCCAACATGCTAACAGAAAGTAATTGAAGACCCATCTCAATTTTTCATTTCCTATAATATTTCAGGGCCCCAATTCCTTGCAGTAATTAGCAGTAAGCAATTGTGAAATTTAAGGCAACTTCAAATGAAAGAGCAGACCACAAAATATGAGTGAAAGTACTGTAGTTCAAACTTTCAATTTACAGATGACAAGCCCATATGAGTAAACAAAATCACAAATGTCACAAGATTATTTTTAATACCTCTCTCCTAATGATGAATGAAAGATTTCAGTCCAGCATAAGTAGGCCAAAAAATTTCCTGGAATGATAGATCCATAATTGTTCTACCAAGGCGAGGAAAACTAGACTTAGATTTCAAATATAATTTAAAAAAACAAATTGAGAAGACCCTAGTGCTTCAAAACACTGGTACTTCAGTAAAACTTGGTTCTGTAGTATAAAAATGTTTTAATTCTCAAACCAATGATAACCTACATTTAATCTCCTTCAAGTATATTCCTTTTCAAATAAACTTTCTAGAATCATATTCACCAAAATAACACTTGACAAGTAGATGATAGTGACATTAAAAGTTTTTCAAGTGTAGGAATCAAGTTACAATAGAGTTCATTTATTTACCCAGCACTAATGCAAAATAAGTTCAACCATTCATTAAAGTGTAGAAATAGTATCTCCCACCATTTGCGTTGTTCAGTAGGTGCCTTCCAGAAATGTGTTAAAAAGATCAGCCTTCTATAATTCAAACCCAAATATTAGCTAATAAAGTAAATTTCATCACATAAGAAGGTACATTTTAAAAAGTCATTAATAGTTGCCTTTTCATGTGTTGCCTTATCATATATTTTCCCTATCTGTCTAACATAGTAAGAAATATGACTTTAAGTCTTGAATGTGGGTACTGATCAGAGATGTGACAAACCTAAAATCTATCTTCTATTTCTATCATATTCCTCTATAGTAGTAAATTTTAGTTTTCTTCTTTTTCCAAAACTTATAGGTAGTAGAAAATATCCTATTTAAAATAAAATAATCACACACCATTGCACAAAGCCATTTATAAAAACTGATAGTTAGCTATAAATTCTAAGCGATTTTTAAACTTTCTTGTTGACTAAAGATTAATCTTCCAAAAAGATGAGAATAAAATCATGTTTAGGTGCTTCACGTCTCCAATCTTGCAAATTGTTATTACAGATGAATGAATTATGGAAGTATATGCTGACATCAGTTTAAGTATATGTAGGATTGAAACTCCATGAAATGTATATAAACCTTTCAAAGTATTAACACACAGTTTAATAGAATGAATATCAGGAAGTTGAAACCAGAAAGCAATAATAGTAAAGACATAGAATGAATGAAAAATAGAACAAGGGGCAAGTACAGTTAGAATACTCAATTACACATGTAATAAAGGAAGTGGTAAATCTGAAATAAATCTTGGAGAAAGGGTTGGTTGAGAATGATAGGAGTGACTCTGATCCAAGAGCATTGGACAATTAGATGGACATATTTAATTGTAACACACTTGCACAACCTTTTGAAATTCAGTTAAAAACACAACTACAAACAAAAACACACAAAAATCACAAACAAACTGCAATCTCTAGAAAGTATGTATATGACCTCACAAAATTTTAAGCAGTTAATGAAGGGCAGTCTTGGGAAAAGTAAACAAAGCTGTTCAAAGAGAGCAGTTTAGGGTAGGGGAGAATTTTGAAGAGATTTCAATAGATTGTCTAAGGTTATAAATCACCTACATCTACTGCAAATATTTTCTTCTGTGTGTGTGTTTTTGTTTTTTTTGGGCTGGTCGTGGGGCCTGAACTCTGGGCCTGGGCATTGTCCCTTAGCTCTTCTGGTTAAGGCTAGCGCTCTACCACTTGAGCCACAGCTCCACTTCCAGCTTTTTTCTTTTTGCTTATGTGGTGCTGAGGAATTGAACCTAGGGCCTCAGGCATGCAAGGCAAGCGTTCTACCACTGAGCCACTTTCCCAGCCCCCATTCTGTGAGTATTCTTTGTCTGAACTTGTTACTCCAGTCCTGAGCTGTGGCTTCATAGCTTATGAAGATAGAATGGAAGAATCAAGATCAAGAACCCATTACACCACCGGAGAGAAAACAGTCCTCTATGGTTTCTCTCATCTCTCTTCATTACTCTTTTCTCTTACTTTTAATAAAGTCAAGTGATTTTGAATTATATTTCCTTCTTTTTCAGAGAATTACTGTTTGGTAATTAAATGTCAATTCACAAATTTTGATGTCTTTTTTAAAAAGAATTTTGAATTTAAATTCCACTACAACTTTGTTTTACACAGTGAGAGTATATTTCCTGTGTAAGGACAATTCTCAAGGGAACCTACAGGATTTACAGCAAGGTTTGTGAGGTTTGTTTGTTTAGTGTGAAAATGAGCCATATTCACCCACATTGCTCCCTCTCAGCTAAGTCTCCATGGATTTCTTTGCATGAAAGCTTATTTTCCCAGACAATGTTAAATTTTCTTAATAAGCTAAGTTGTTAAAAAGTTTGAACAATTAAAATTTACCTGTCATAAATTTTTAAATCTTTTGAAATTCCTTTATCAAAATCGTGAATTCACCAATCTTAATCCCATCTTTACCATCAAAAACAGTTGACATGTTGTTTTCATGATATAGTGTCCATGAAACTACTATTTTCCAGGGGCTTTGTTATGCATATATTTGACCATATAAGCTGATGCTGAGCAAAATGAACTCCAAGATATGGAAACAGATATTTATTTGCGGTTGCTTTTTTTGATATACTATGTGATCTCTGTTTTCTTTGAGATTTTCCCCTATGGTTTATCCCCTGCTGTGTTTGATTTTGGTACCCTGTGTATTGTGTATACATTTACCTTAATTAGGGAAGGGAACAGGAACAAAAAAAAATGGCGAGACAAAGGACAAACAGCAAACCAATGCAATAGCAATTCTCACAACACAATAATTTGGAAATGTGCATTACAACTTGGGAGGGGTATTAGGGTGAAGGAAAAACTGAGAAAAATGAGAGAGGGGATAACAAGTTTGAAAAGTTATGTATTCACTACCTTACAATGGCTGTAACCACAGTGCACATCACTTTCACATTAAAATTAAATTTTAAAAATAAGCTGATGAATTAAAATTTCACTGTTTTGGTAGAGTAAATATTATTCTTTATGTAGTAACTTTTTAAAAATCAGTATTATATGGCATCTAATTTGAATTAATTACCTCTTCTTTATCAGAGGGTCATCAACTTGAATGATATCCAACTAGACAATTTTTTCACAATATACTTGCCAATATTTTGAAAATAGAATAAACTAATACTTTGTTATACTAAAACAGAAAACAGTTTCATTCTATGGAAACCCATAACTTTTAAAAGTAAATAAGTTGTTAATAGGACAGAATGTATATGTTCTTCAAAATTCCTATGACTAATAACTACTCATTTTCAAATTCTGAACATTCCATACCTGAAAGATTCAAAATATACCTGTTTGTATGTTATGTAATTCTGTAGTAGATGCATTTTCCAATGGGGTGTTACAGACTGAGAAGTGAACAGCAAAAGAGCCACATTCTGATATGGGATAAAACTATGAAGCATGTGATAATTAATTCTTCAAGAGTAAGCAGTTGTTTATCAGATTAAGCTATTATTTCTATGACCATCAATCACAGGATTCATGCCATAAAGTCATCCTAGCCCACCAGTTTCCAACTTGTAGGGTGCACCTCAAAATTCCCTTAATTCATATCAAGAATAGCTTATGTCCATTGTGAAAATACACTGCACCTCTGCTAATGTGATGCCCTCCATATTCTGGAAAGAACACCACTATAAACAGGGTTGCATCATTTTTCCTCCGCTGATATTCTTGAAAATATTATTTATGTTTATACTTTTTTAACTATCATAGATAATCAGGAGGTGAAGATTGGAAGATTACAGTTCAAAGATTGTGAAGACTAAGGGTCTATGTTGAAGGGGCAGAATGATGCAGGCTCTGGCCTCAGGATTATCTGAGGACTGTGTTTGAGTATTAGGAAAGCTCTTGGCATGCCAGGCTAGAGAGGGAAAATGTTCTCTCTCCCTATCTGAAAACAAATGTCACAGACTCCTGGGAGCTGAGGAAGTATCTCTTCTGCTTGCTGAAGCATAGTTGAACACTAAAACAACAAATCAAAAAATTTAAAAGGAGGAAAAGTTTGGATGAAGGTATGAATATTTTGTGGTTTTCCATGCAAAATCCTAAAATAATTTTACATCAAGCTCTTTTTGTTCTTAATATTTTAAACTTACCACAAGGAGATATTTTAACTAGAGCTGAGTGCCATTTTGAACAAATATCAGAAAAACCTTATTTAAATGCTCCCATATGGATTAAGATTGCATTGGATGCAGAATAGCAACTAGGAACATTATTACATAAGGGGCGAGGATAGGGTTTTGTGTCTACACAGGATGGAAACAATACTAGCTTCCTGCCTGATGGATACAGACGTGGCCCAGTGAGGACAGCCCCGTATCCTGCAAGGAATCGGCCACCAGTTGAGGAAAAAGAAATCCCCACTGCCCATCTGGGGGCAGGTTAAAAAGTTGACTGGAGAAGGACAAAAGATGTTACAAGGCAATGGTAAACCTGTCACGACTGAGAACTTGTTCTTGGCCATGTGTGCCCTGCTTACTGTAAACTCTGTCCATGCTAATGCTAATTTAACTTATTGGGCCTTTGTTCTTAACCCTCCTTTATTGGAACCTGTTGTTTGGGGAGACATGGATATAACCGTCTATAATGTTCCTGCTGTTTTGTCTCCTCCTTGGAATAATTTGACATTTTACAATAAAGATGATGGTAGCTTTTTAAATTTTACTTACTATACTCATCCCTTGCCTGTTTGTCTGGGGCCTCCTCCATGTTTAGTTATGAATTGGCAACATTGGGTTTTAACTGGGAAATGCACTTCCAATTCTAGAACACAGCTGCAGCGATTAACTACTTGGTCCATTAATAGTAGCTGGGAAAGTGTCACCTTTGATGGCAAGTTATCCTTACATATGTGTCCCGATTTTACTTATATTGATTTAAAATATCAGCCTTTTGTGTGGCAAGAGTGTAGAGGAAAATTTGGAAAAGTGTTCAATAATTTTATTAATTGGGGACCTTTTGGACAGTTTATTAATACATGTTCAGAATGAAATATTACCAGATGTGATTTATCAAATGTTACTAGGATGCTGGAAACCATTAATGAATCACTTACTGGAGATCAACTGATGGCCTGGGGAGATGGAGGCATTGCAGATGCTCGATGGGCTTTCATGGCTGCACCCACTGCTGTTCAGACTCATCTTTGGAAGGTCAGAGCGGTGCTGAAACCCGTGATGCTATCAAATGGATCATTTTCAGGGACGTCGAACTCTGCGTCCACTTATAATTTTACTTTGTACAAATCTTATGATGTAACTGCTTGTGTACCTCTGCCTTATGTATTTTTAGTGGGAAATTTTACATTTTCTCCTACTATTTCTTGTTTTAATTGTCTCCTTATTCTTGTGTTAATTCCTCTCTTAATTTTAATGACAGTGATAGTACTATGATATTACAACAAAGAACTCATATTTGGCTACCTGTTAAATTAGGAAGAAAATGGTCCCAAAATCCTTTGGATACTGTTATTGAATTTTTTTTTTACCAAACTACTAAAACGTACAAAGCATATGATTGGAGCCATTGTATCTGTGATCTTAAACTTAATTTCTATTACCACTGTTGCTGCGGTGTCTGGAATTGCCCTACACACTGCCTTACAAACTAAGCACTTTGTGGAAGAATAGCACCGGGATTCACATGAATTGTGGGTCTCACAGGTAGAAATTTATGCTCTATTATAAACACAGATTATTATTCTTAAACAGACAGTGGGATGGTTAGGAAAAAAGTTATTGGTTGTGGAAAAACAGTTATTGTTAAAATGTGATTGGAATTTTACTACCTTTTGCATTACTAATGTAAAATGTAATAAATACATGATTAGAATTTAATACAGCAGTATTTATCTGGAAATTCTACAGCTCTTCAATTGATTGCTCAGTTACAATTTAATGTACATGATATTTTTGGTAAACAATTTACAAATGATGGTGCTTCTAATATTGATGATGCATTTATTAAACAATTGGAAGGGTTGTATCCGAAAGAAATACAATGAGTTTGATGATGAAATGCCTATTTTTTCTTATCCTGTAATTCGACCACCCCTTATGAATGGTATAGCTCAACCAGCCAGATATGAAGGTGTTGTTGTTGATGATATTGGTAAACTTAAGAAGGCAGTTGTATGGTCCTCAGTCTCATTATGTTAAGGAATTGCTTAATGGGCTTGCCCGACATTACAATAATTTTGCTCCCATGGATTGGAAGATCCTTTGTAGAGCCTTGCTTAAGACACCTAAATACCTACAATGGCAAATGTGGTTTACTGAGTTATGTACAAAAAGGGCTAGACAAAATGCACAGAGCAGTAATCCACACCTGCAGATCATAACGTTTCCCATGTTAAGTGGAACATAACAATATGCGGATGCTCATATAAAAGTAAACTCTCCTGAAGAGATCCATGAGCAGTTAAGAGACATAGGTATTGAGGCATGAGAAATGATTCCACCGGTAGGAGAGCATTATGGCTCTTGGACTAAAGTAATTCAAAAACCTGATAAACCCTATGTTGAATTTTTATCACGATTGAAAGTGACCTTGGAACGTACTGTTGTGGGAGAGGCTGCACGGCAACTGCTGCACATGTTGGCTCATGAGAATGCTAATGAGGACTGTAGACGAGCCCTATTGCCTATTAAAGAATCTGGATATGTGAATGCATATTTAAGGTCCTGCAAAGACTTTACATCTAAATCCAGGCATATGCAGGTGTTTGCTGAAACTATGGCCACTATATGATTGTTATTATTTTGTTTGCACTTGTACTGTTATATTTCATTTTTATGAAACCAATGCAAGCGTCTATGATAACCCTGTGGAAAGCTTTACTTTTAAAACAAAAGAAAAAAGAAGGAAATTGTGAAGACTCAGGGTCTATGTTAAAGGGGCAGAATGATGCAGGCTCTGGCCTCAGGATTATATGAGGACTGTGTTTGAGTATTAGGAAAGCTCTTGGCATGCCGGGCTGGAGAGGGAAAATGTTCTTTCTCCCTGTCTCAGACTCCTGGGAGCTGAGGAAGTAGCTCTTCTACTTGCTTAAGCATAGATGAGCAGCTGGTCAAGCATTTTCCTGATATTGAAGAAGTGGTTTGAGCTTGCTCTAAAATAGTTTAGATAATAATATACCAAGACATTGTCTCATAGGTCAAGTAAAAATGTATCTGTTGAAATTTTTGTGTGAATGTCTTCTGACCAAATCTTGGCAAAGATCATGCTTGCTTGTCTTTAAATACCACTTAAATAAAGCACAGCATGCAGTGGCAATTGCTGTTTGCACTCTGCATCCCCTATGTCCTGGTGATTTCGTTACCATTATCCAGGGACCCCAATGCAGTAGATGTTGACAAAAGCCCACCCAGGCAGGAAGGATCCCTAGAATCTTATCTCCAATAAACTTCTCAGCAAAAGACAGACACAAGTGAGCTGGGGTTGAAGTGGTAGGGCACGAGCATTGAGCATAAACAGGCTCAGAGACAGTGTCCAGTCCCAGAGTTCAAGCCATAGGACAAACCAATAAAACAAAAACAAAAATAAAAACAAAACCCAAACCTAGCATTTTTCTCAGTGTATACAGAGGCACGCAATTAAGGAATTTGCTTCCTGTCTTACATACAGGTAGAAGAAAGATGTCACACAATTATTCTCTTCATACCATGTTATACCAAAGCTTAAAAAATTGCCCTTTTTCTAAATTTATAAATTAATATCATCCATTTGTTGGCAACTCTGTCTACATTATTCACATTATCATTTTATACATGAAGTGTTGGAATTATCTATTAACTGAGTTCTAACTCTCATGAAAGAATATTCTAGGCAAATAGAATGCAAGAAACATTTGTAAATTTGTCAATTAAACACTCTACTTAAAAAGAATTTTGTAAGTATCCTATAGAATATGAAATTACAATCAAAACCAAAATATTTATTTTAAACCTAAACTCTAATTTAGCAAGATCTACATAGTCCTTCATTAGATTAACTTTGCTATTTCTCCAGGCTTAAGATTTTGTAATCCTTCATCCTTTCCTTGGAATCTAACAGAGTGATGATTACTTACTTTTTCAAATTTTGGATGGGAATCACGAACCATTTTGCATCTAAGAATGTTCTGTAATGAAGAGAGCATTTAAAACACAACTGAGGATTATATATGAGTTGCATTTCAATAGGAAACTTGACTTCTCAAAACATAATGACAAAATTAGCCCAAATGTCCAACTTTGTATTCCTTTCTTGTTTGGTTTGTTTTATTAAGACAAAATTATACTACCTGGTCCAGCGAAGGTATCACTGTGTAATTTCACTATCTAATTTCCTATCTTAGTCTGAGTGCTAGAATTCTAGCCTTGTATCACATTGCCCTCCATAGTTTCTTATTTATTTAATCTAGATACAGACTAGCAATTCTGAACTTCTCAGTAATATTATCCACTGCAGTGCTCAGAGTGTTCATATACTCTTTTCAAAGATGTTCTAACATTTGACACAGGATATGAACATTATCAGATGCACCTGCAGGAGTCTCTGATTCATTCCTCCATGGATCTGATCGCTTTAATAATGATTATTTGACTCTCTTATTATCTCTGGTCCCTATCTATGTAATAGTCAAACTTTTTTGAAGAAAGTTCACTTGAGGACTTTCTAAAATTAAAAATTATCACTTGATTCTAGTCTTACTCAGGACATATTTTCTATTGTTTTCTAACTTTTCCACATATTCTGAGAGTTGCTTCATATGTGTATTTGTGCACATATAAGTGCTTCTGCATATATTTGTATGATTGCATGTATGTATGCAAAAGCCTCAACATCTTATTCAGCAATCTTGCTCATGACTGGTATTCCAATACTTGAGCCGTTCTTCCAATCCAGCTTTTGGCTGGTTAATTATATATAGTTTCTCAAAGACTGTTCTGCCCAGGCTGGATGCAAACTGAACTTCCCAGACTCCTTTACATTCTTAGGTTTTATTTCTCCAGTAGTATCAACTTTTAAATTACAAACATTTTGTGAGTGTAAAGGCTAAGCTGTAGCCTAGATTTTTAACTCAAGAATTCATATAAAGATAGATGAACATGCACATTACTTATGTTGAGTGTACACTGTTAGAAATGTGATCCTAAAGTAACGCCATTTGTAATAGCCCCACAAAAAATAAAATACTTAGGAATTAACTTAACCAAAGAAGTGAAGGACCTCTATGATGAAAACTTTAAAATCTTGAAAAAGGAAATCAAAACAGAACTTGGAAAATGGCAAAACTTCCCATGCTCCTGGATTGGAAAGATTAACATCGTGAAAATGGCAATACTTCCAAAGGCTATCTACAAATTCAACATGATACCTATCAAAATTCCAACCTCATTCTTCAAGGAAATAGAAGAGGCAATCCAAAAATTCATATGGAACAATAAAAGACCCCAAATAACAAAAAGGCTCCTCAATGGAAAAAACACTGCTGGAGGAATATCAATACCAAATTTCAAACTCTACTATAAAGCCATAGTAATCAAAACAGCTTGGTACTGGAATAAGAACAGACCTCAGGAATAATGGAATAGAATTGAAAACCCAGAAATGAACCTACAGACATATAGCCATCTAATCTTCGGTAAGGGAACTAAAAAAATAGAATGGAAGATAGACAGCCTCTCCAGTAAATGGTGCTGGCAAAATTGGTTAACTACTTGTAGAAAAGTAAAGCTAGATCCTTATAGATCAACCTGCACAAGAAGCAACTCCAAATGGATCAAAGACCTCGGAGTCAAAGCTGACACTCTGAAAACATTACAGGATGGAATAGGAGAAACCCTAGGTCTCCTTGGCACAGGGCAAAATTTTCTTAATAGAGACCCGGAAACACAACAAATCAAAGAAAGGTTGGACAAATGGGATTGCATGAAGTTTCAGAGCTTCTGCATGGCAAAGGACATAGCTGGCAAGATTAATAGAAAGCCCACGGATTGGGAGAAGATCTTCACTAGCCATACAACGGACAAGGGTCTCATATCTAAAATATACTTGGAACTCAAAAAATTAAATCCCCCAACAACAAATCCTCAAAGAAACAACTGCCCAATAAATAAGTGGGTGAAAGACTTAAAGCGAAACATCTCTGAAGAAGAAAGAAGGATGGCCAATAGACACATGAAGAAATGCTCAACCTCTCTAGCCATATAAGAAATGCAAATCAAAACAACATTGAGATACCACCTCACTCCAGTTAGAATGGCAAAAATCAAGAACTCTAACAACAACAAATGCTGAAGGGGATGTGGACAGAAGGGAACCTTACTTCATTGTTGGTGGGAGTGTAAACTTGTTCAACCATTTTAGAAAGCAGTATGGAAGTTCCTCAAAAGACTTCACATAGAGCTCCCCTATGACCCAGCAATCCCACTTTTGGGCATTTACCCAAATGTTTACAAAGAAGACCACACTAAAGCTACCAGCACAACTATGTTTATTGCAGCAATATTTACCATAACTAAGATATGGAACCAACCCAGATGCCCCTCAGTAGATGAATGTATCAAGAAAAAGTTGTATATATACACAATGGAATTCTATGCTTCCATCAGAAAGAATGACATTGCCCCATTTGTTAGGAAATGGAAAGACTTGGAAAAATTTATATTAAGTGAAGTAAGCCAAGCCCAATGAAACATAGGTCCCATGGTTTCCCTTATTTGCAATATCTAGTATATGTATGAGTCAAGCAGAAATGGTCAGATAATGTGATGTTAGGAAAATGAACCCTTAGATATGTATTTTAACGTTTTTTTCTTTCATGCATTTGTTTCTAATGCATTTATAAGATTATTTCTTTGTTGCTTTGTATGTCCCTCCCCCACAATATAACCCCTGCTTTCACTCTATTTTATGCCGGTATAATTTGTGGAGGAGATGGGGAAAATCTGGTCTTTTAAGGATAAAGGTGGACCTGTTGCAACAATGAGAAGTACAAGTTTTCATGTCGAAAACGAACTTTACAACGTTGGTGCGCGGGGGGGGGGGGGGGGGAGGATTGGGTGAGGAGGTGATGGGGGGCAGGCTGGGAAGGGATGTGATGGGTAAACAAGGAGGAGGCTGCAATGCTTGATAAGACATGTATGCATTATCTTGCCCATGTAATTGTAACCCCTCTGTACAGTATGTTAAAAAAAAATTAAAATTAAAATAAAAAAAAGAAATGTGATCCTAAGCTGGGTGGTGGTGAGATCTTCGGATAGGGTTCAAATCCAGCCCAGGCAGGAAAGTCCCAGAGACTCTTTTTCCAGTTAACTACAAGAAAACTGAAAGTGGCACTGTGGCTCAAGTATAGAGCATTAGCCTTGAGCTGAATAGCAGAGGGACAGCTCCCAGTTCAAGTGCCAAGACCACCACCAACAAAAAATATATAAGTAAAGGAAAGAAAATAAATGTGATCTTATCCACTAGTTCATGGCTAGTATAATCCCTGCTCTCTCAAGATGGACTTTTTTCCAATTAAGTCCATGCTCTTTTATCTGATTTGCATTGGAAACAGTATTATGCTTCCATTGTACTGTCTACAAAGTTGCAAGCATGATTTAGAAAGGGAGTGGCCTCATACTTCGTGTTCCACGTAGGAGTAAAGCTAAATGACATCAACAGTATAGATGTCTCTTTTCAAAGAAGAAATATTAGATGTTTATTGTAAAGCTAATATTTGACATTTTTTTCTTTTTTTTTTATTGTAAGAATAACGTACAGAGGAGTTACAATTACACGGGCATTATAACGAGCACATTTCTTATCAAGCATTGTTGCCTCTTCTTTGTTTCTCCTTCCCATCCCTTCCCACACTCCCCCTCTCCCTCTACCCCATCCTCCCCACACCAAAGTTGTAAAGTTCGTTTTTTGACATGACGACTTGTACATCTCATTGTTGCAATGGGTCCACCTGGATCCCTAAACAATTTGTTTTTAGATATGTCCAGCAAAGAATCCATAACATAACTCAGCAAAAGTAGGTGCACTGAATAATTTTGGAATTGATTATTTTGCTTGGGAAGATTATTGATCTTGTCGTTCCTTTTGGGGAAACTTAAAGTCATATTTCACTTTTTTGTTGGCTGTGCGCCTTGAATTCTGATCCTGGGCACTGTCCCTCAGCTCTTCAGTTCAAGTTGAGTGCACTTCCACTTTAGCTACAGCACCACTTCCGAGTTTCTGGTGGTTAATTGAAGATTAGGGTCTCATGGACTTTCCTGACAAGGCTGGCTTTGAACCACAATCCTCTAGTCTAAACCTCCTGAGTAGCTAGGATTACAGATGTAAACCACCAACACCCAGCTCATATTTGCATATATGTACACTGAATGACACTTATAGACAAAGAATGGAATTTTTAACCAAATGATAACATAGCAGCTTTTCAGAAAAATTGAAGTAGCAGTAAATATGTCCTCCTTTTCCATTTTGTTACATTAATGACTTATGAGCTATGGGACCCTTACATTAGCATCCTTTGACATCTGAATAGGTGTATTTAGTATCAGGAAATATTCATAGAGAAATATAGAAAGAATGAGATTTTTAGAAAACAAAGGAGATAAGGTATGAAAGAACAGCATAAAAGGAGATAAATTTATCACCCAGAGATTAAGAACTAGAGATTTAGAATGCTAAAGGCAATGAGGAAAAGCCTACTTGACAACTAGTTCTTCAATAAACAAAAATGATTCTCTAGACACGTTTCTGGTAAACTTAGTTACTATCATTTTTTTCTTCCATCTGGAGTTATTCCTTATTTTCTGTCACAACTATTATTCGCCTCTGCCTTTTTGGTGCCAAAACTGACCAAAAAGATTTCAAAATCACACAGACTATTTTCACTTTGTGATTAGCAGTGATGACACAAAATCCTGTAATCGTTGAATTTCCAGAATAAATCTTCACCTAACATCTAAGCACATTCCTGGCATTAATTGCTGTGCCTTAATGAACAAAACTTTTCAACATAATATCCTAACATAAGTAAAGTACATGAATTAAGGGCCATTGTCAGGTGTCAGTACGGAAGGAGCAATTATATATTTCAAGTATGGGTTCTTTATTTTCCATTTACTATTTTTTTGCCAGTCCAGGGGCTTAAACTCAGGGGTAGGGAATTATTCCTGAGCTTTTTTTTTTTTTTGCTCGAGGATGGCACTCTACCACTTGAGGCACAGCATTTGTTCCAGTGTTTTTCTTTTTTATGTGTTACTGAGGAATTGAACCCAGGGTTTCATCCATGCTAGGCAATCACCATACCATGAAGCCACATTCCCAGAGCCCTAAATGACTTTCTAAGAAGGTATTACATTTTCATTCAGTAACTATGTATCATAAGTTTGTCCAGGTGCTAGAAAATGATGTAGAAAGCAATACAATACAATAAGTCCAGTAAGGCTGGATGGACAATGAATGTCACAGTCTAGTCAGGGCACAGTGGGTCTTACCTCTGGGAGCTGTTTCAACAGGCTAAGCGAGACAGCTCCTGACCCATAGCCCACCTCCAGAATGAGAGGGTCACCTTGGATTCCAGCCACATGGGGATGCTGGCCCCCTCCTCCAGCACCCATTCAACCAGTTTTTGTGAAAGAGAGAGAGAAAAGTCAGAATTACAATTAAGTCAGGTGCCAGTGGCTCAGAACTCTAATCCTAAGTACACAGGAGGCTGAGATATGAGGATCATGGTTCATAGCCATCCCCTGCAGGAACGACTCTGAGACTCTTATTTCCAAAGAACTACCAGAAAACCAGAAGTGGTGCTGTGGGCACAAGTGGTGGGGCACTAATCTGTTGCTGAGGAGCTCAGGAACAGCGTCCATGCCTAGGGTTCAAGCCCCACAACTGACAAGAAGTGGACTTCCTACCACAAGAAGTGGATTGAATAGCACCCATTGTCCTTGGGAGCATGGTAGTGAAGTCAGGCCGAGCTTCCTGTGAAGTTGAAGTCATAAGGAGATCACCTGACTTCTCTGTGCCTCGGTTTCCCCAGATGCAAAACTCAACACAGTGAAGGATCCCCTTCCTCATGGGGATAGGGTAATGATGAAAGAGAGTCATGTTTTGTTTCAAAATCCCCACCTGTTGCATGATTAATAACTGACCCCACCTGAGCCCTTTGCGGGTATCTTCCTGTCATTTGCTCACAGAACTGCCAAGAACCTTCTCTAAAGGCCACTCCCTCCATGCCAAGCCATGCTCCAGAGATTTCCTCTGTATAAATCCCTTGTTTCCTCAAAACTGTCCTGTGAGGAGAATGAGGTCTGATGGTTGTGGCCCTACCTAGAGCTTCACCTGTGGTCAAGAATTGGCTGCTATGGACTAAAAGTTTGGGATAATCCATCTAAATCCATGACTGAGCATGGCGCCACATGTCAACCATCCCAACTACAGAGGACCAGGTCTGGTGGAACATACCTGTCCCAGATAGGAGGACCTCAATCCAGTCCAACCAGAGCATATATTGAGTCTCTGTTTCAGAAATGCCCAAGACAGAAAGGTGACTCCTCAGAGCCAGGGTGAGGAAATAAGCAGGGGGTCATGGTGCCCCCCAGAGGGGTGTCTGACCCCAGGTAGTGGTGATTTGGGGGCAGCCACTCACCTGTGCTGCTGGGAAAGGCTGCTCCAGGTGGGGCAAGCATCAATGGCAGCGGCATTGAAAACAGATGGGCCAAGAGCAGAGAACAAGGGCCAGGGACCAGGTCAGGCCTTTAGGCGGGCTGGCAAAGCACCATTACCTGAGGTTTGAAATCCCGCACCTTGGGAAGGGGGGAGGGAACCGTGGTGTGGGCAGGCATCTCAATTTCCTACTATAATCCAAAGTGGCTTGAGTCTCTTCCTCACCACTCAGCCACCTCTACCTTCCTCAACTGCTGGTAGTGTTGTAAACTAACCTAACCTAGGGAATCCAGGTGCTACTGGGCAGCATGGAATGTGGGCGTGGCCACCATTCTTGTATCCCATTGGTCAGAAAGAACCATGAAATAATGGGGGTGTGGCTGGAATTCTGTGATGCAAGCAGCATGGGTGGAGTCTAGAAGACAGCAGCTCCCCCAGCCCTTTTCCCAGGGACCAATTCAGTTGGAGACAAGAGGGTGACCTGCTTTAGCTGGATGGCTGCAAAGATTGTTGTGTATGTCTGTTTTTTACCAGACCTGGACCTTGACCTCAGGATCTGGGAACAGTCTGTGAGCTGCTTTTGCTCAAGGCTCACCTTCCACACTGGAGCCCAGGGCTTCTGGCTTTGTTGGAACTGAATTTGGACAGAGTTCTCAAGGACTTTCCTGCCTAGGATGACTTTGACCATGATCCTCCCATCACAGCCTTGTAAGTATCAAGGAGGACTGCTGAGAGCCACTGGTGCCTGGCTAATCATTGGTCTTGCTGATAATCTTGGACAGACCGGTGAGTACCCTATCCCCAGGTTGAAGTGGTGGGAGCTGGAGCCCACAGTTGGAATCCTGGTCCTGCCACCTCCAAATGGCAGGAGATCCTAAGGAACTCATTCTTATCTATATGAATACCAATGGAATGTGATGTATGTTATGATTGAATGGGCAGTTCTTGAATGATTCTAGGATAAAATTATACACAATTATAGGACACTGATCAATTTTAGTTAATTATTTATTAAACAATTAGACAATCACATTCATAAAATTTAGGCATAATAAAGTACATAAGAATTGGTCCTCACATACTGCAAAGGTGCCATTTTTCTGCCAGGACTGGGATTGAAACTCATGGTCTTGGTAACTCTGTTGCACTGTGTAGGAATGGGAAGCTGGCCTCCTTGAAGTCAAGAAATTCAGGTCTGTTCCTTATGCCTAAAATAGATCCCCACCACTAGAAAACATCCTATTCATGTACAATTTACATATATGATTTATATTTATATACATAGGTTGACTCCATATGGCATTCAGTATAGTTATTTTATTTTTTTTTGTTTTATTCATGTGTTGACCATTTATTTTATTGACTATTATGGAACATAAAACATTGATTACACAGGATGTAGGTCTGCATATGTATTCCACTTCATTCCTGACACTCACGACTTTCACAGAAAAGGAAAACATGTTTCACCATCATCTTCTTATTCCACGATTCATTGTTGGTAGTGCTGGCATCTGAACTCAAGGCCTACAAGCCTACAAGGCCCAATTCATGAATGGGTGAGTGTTAGCATGCCATCCTGGGGCAAATTGAGCTGACAGAGTGTTCCCAGGACCTCAGATCAAGCCCCAGGGGTTACCAAAATAAGAAAAGATTGACATACAGATGGCAGTATGCTAATAAATATATATCTTTATAGTGTCAAAGATGTCTATACATTATTCAGTTATATAGACTACATTCTTACCAATTCTTGGGTATTAATTATTCCTCAATGTAATTAATGTAATGTAATTAATTAATTCTTTTCATCTTTAAACTATTAATGAAATCAGTGTCCTGAAATTATTGTGTTCCTTTAAGTAATAATATTCTTTCAATGCTTCATAAATATTGAATCAAATCAATCAGCCTCCTGAAATGATGCTGTCTAATTTTATAGAGCATCATCCATGATCAATTCATTCAACCGTGACCTTGACAACATTACATTTTTAATCCTGATAGTCTGGCAGCCTTCAGCAATGCAAGGTGAAGTACCCTTTGCAACAGTGTCATTCAGACCCATGAGGGTCACCATGAAAAGGAAGAAAATATAAAAAGACCGTATTTTTTCTGTGCATTGCTTTCCCTGCAAGGCCTGGGGGGTCTAGGATCCCAGGAGGAGCTGTAGATCTAGTGGCTGTACCCCAGCCTATGGTGATCAAAGCTGAGGCAGAGTTTCCACGACCTGAGTTCAAGCGCGTATTGAGAAAAGTAAAATAAAAAAATTTAGCTCCCTGGCTTGCAATTCACGCTGTTTATTCTTCCAGGCTTTGGATTTGAACTCAGGATCTGGGTAAACCTGCAGCAATGGGGATGAAGATAAGAAAGTCAGGCCTGTTCACTAGTCCTGAATTCAAGCCCCAGCCCTGGAAACATAATATTTATATACATTGTAAAGATAGGATTTATACTTACCTATAGATATTCAGTCCATATATGTTTGGTGTGGTTGTTCTTGTATTTTTTGTTTTATTCATTTATTTACCATTGATTGTACTATGATGAAACCCCTTCCATGTATTACATTGATGACATCCTTTCACAGAGCATCTAGATTTATAGAAATGTTCTCCATCTTGCCAGGATTCTCAGGATCACCAAGGATATTCAGAGAAAAGGAAAACAAATTTCACACTTGGCTTCTTACTCCACGATTCACTTGTTGGTAGTGCTGGGATCTTAACTCAGGGCCTAGTAGGACCAATTGGCCAATAAGTCAAGGTGAACACACTAACCTGTGAGCAACTAACGAGCTAGGCCATTCCCAAGACCTGACATTGATCGCCAGGGTGGTCCACTATAGTCATGAATTCATAATTTAAACATAGGATCTATATTGACATACATGTGTGTACAGCATCTTGTGTTCGGTGAACTTCTCCTTATTTTGTCTCTACTTCATGGGGGTATTGTGTATTTGACTAAGTAAGGTGACAGGTTTAACTGTGTTGACATGGATAACAACCTGTTCCCATGGTTATAGGGTTGCCTATGAATTCCCCTTCTTAGTTGAGACTCAGGACTTACACAGGAGAGGAAAACATTTACAACAACTGGCTTCTGACATCAGGATGAATCTTTTGTGAGTGCTGGGATTTGAACTCAGGTTTGGATAGCTCTGTTGCACTGAAGGGGAAGGGGAAGCTCACCATCCTTGAAGACTAGAATGTCAGGCCTGGTCCAGGGCCTGATTTGAAGCCCCAGCACTGAACAAAATAGCAAGCCCACATTTTTTAAACATAGGATCTCCCTCTACCTACAGGTGTGGTATGCATCTTTCTTTCAGTGTAGTTATACTTTTTATTAATTTTTTATTTATCTTATTCATGGATGTATTGTGCATTTTATTGAATATGTTGACAGATATAACTGTGCTTACATGGATGACAACCTATTCCCATGGCTATTGAGTTGCTTATATAGCATTTTCCATCCTCAATGAGACCCAAGGCCTAGCAGGCCCATTTGGTTAATGGGTCATGGTGAGCACACCAGCCCATGAGCCACCAAAGAGGTAGGTCATGTCTGGGACCTGAGATGGAGTCCTGGTGTGGTCAAAAGAGTCATAAATTCAAAATTAAACAAAGTATCTATATTTCCAAACATGGGTGGGCGACATCTTGCGTTTGGTGTAGTCATTCTCTTTATTTTGTGTCTTATTCATTGATGTATTGTGTATTTTTTTTTAATTTTTATTTTTTATTGTGAACATACTGTACAGAGGGGTTACAATTACATGGGCAAGGTAATGAGTATATTTCTTATCAAGCATTGCGGCCTCTTCCTTTGTTTACCCTTCACATCCCTTCCCAGCCTCTCCCCACCCCCCCACAATCCCATCCTCCCCGCCACACCAAAGTTGTAAAGTTCGTTTTCGACATGACAACTTGTACTTCTCATTGTTGTAACGGGTCCACAGTTATCCTTAAACGACTTGTTTTTCCCCTTCTCCTCCACAAATTGTACCGACATCAAATATAGTGAAAGCAGGGGTTATATTGTGGGGGAGGGACATACAAAGCAACAAAGAACTAATCTTATAAATGCATTAGAAACAAATGCATGAAAGAAAAAACATTAAAATGCATATCTAAGGGCTCATTTTCCTAACATCACATTATCTGACCATTTCTGCTTGACTCATACATATACTAGATATTGCAAATAAGGGAAACCATGGGACCTATGTTTATTTGGGCTTGGCTTACTTCACTTAATATAATTTTTTTCAAGCCTTTCCATTTCCTAACAAATGGGGCAATGTCATTCTTTCTGATGGAGGCATAGAATTCCATTGTGTATATTTATCACATTTTCTTGATCCATTCATCTACTGAGGGGCATCTGGGTTGGTTCCATATCTTAGCTATGGTAAATAATGCTGCAATAAACATAGTTGTGCTGGTAGCTTTAGTGTGGTCTTCTTTGTAAACATTTGGGTAAATGCCCAAAAGTGGGATTGCTGGGTCATAGGGGAGCTCTATGTGAAGTCTTTTGAGGAACTTCCATACTGCTTTCTAAAATGGTTGAACAAGTTTACACTCCCACCAACAATGAAGTAAGGTTCCCTTCTGTCCACATCCCCTCCAGCATTTGTTGTTGTTAGAGTTCTTGATTTTTGCCATTCTAACTGGAGTGAGGTGGTATCTCAATGTTGTTTTGATTTGCATTTCTTATATGGCTAGAGAGGTTGAGCATTTCTTCATGTGTCTATTGGCCATCCTTCTTTCTTCTTCAGAGATGTTTCGCTTTAAGTCTTTCACCCACTTATTTATTGGGCAGTTGTTTCTTTGAGGATTTGTTGTTGGGGGATTTAATTTTTTGAGTTCCAAGTATATTTCAGATATGAGACCCTTGTCCGTTGTATGGCTAGTGAAGATCTTCTCCCAATCCGTGGGTTTTCTATTGATCTTGCAAGCTATGTCCTTTGCCATACAGAAGCTCTGCAACTTCATGCAATCCCATTTGTCCAACCTTTCTGTGATTTCTTGTGTTTCCGGGTCTCTATTAAGAAAATTTCGGCCTGCATCAAGGAGACCTAGGCTTTCTCCTATTCCATCTTGTTATGTTTTCAAAGTGTCTGCTTTGACTCGGAGGTCTTTGATCAATTTGGAGTTGATTCTTTTGCAGGGTGATATATAAGGATCTAGCTTCAGTTTTCTACAAGTGATTAACCAATTTTGCCAGCACCATTTACTGAAGAGGCTGTCTTTCTTCCATTCTAATTATTTAGCTTCCTTATCGAAGATTAGATGGCTATATATCTGTAGGTTCAATTCTATTCCATTGGTCCTGAGTTCTGTTCTTGTGCCATTACCAAGTGTTTTTTTTTTGTTTTTTTTTTTGTTTTTTTTTTTCGGGCCCGGTCATGTGGCCTGAACTCTGGGCCTGGGCGCTGTCATCGCTATGATGTTGTAGTAGAGTTTGAAATTTAGTATTGCTATTCCTCCAGCACTTTTCTTTCTGTTAATGATCTTTTATGCTATCCAGGGACTTTTATTGTTCTATATGAATTTTTGGATTGTCTCTTCTATTCCTTGAAGAATGAATTTGGGATATTGTTAGATATTGCATTAAATTTGTACATAGCTTGGGAAATATTGCCCTTTTCATGATGTTGATCCTTCCAATCCAGGAGCATGGGAGTTTTTGCCACTATGTTCTGTTTTGATTTCCTTTTACAGGCTTTTAAACTTTTCATCATAGAGGTCTTTCACTTCTTGGTTAATTCTTAGGTATCTTATTTTTTTCTGGCGCTATTAAGAATGGAGTTGCTATCCTGATTTGAGCCACACTTTTCTCATTCTTTGCATACAGAAAAGCCATTAATTTTTGAGGGTTAAATTTATACCCTGTTACTTTGCCCATGTTTTGAATAAGCTTGAATAATTTGGGAGTGGAATCAATGGAATTCTTTAAATGCAAGATCATAGCATCTGAAAAGATGGAGTGCTTTACATCATCTTTCCCTATTTAGATCCATTTCATGTTTGCATCTTGTCTTATTGCTGTAGCTATGCATTCTTACTAGATTGAAGAGGAGTGGCCAGAATGGACATCCTTGTCTCGTTCCTGATTTAAGAGGATATGGCTTTAGTTTTTCACTATTAAGTATAATGCTGGCTATAGGTTTGTCATATACAGCCTTTATTGTATTGAGGAATGTTCGGTGGATTCCTAGTTTTTCTAGAGTTTTCATTATCAATGGGTGTTGAATCTTTTCAAATGCCTTTTCTGCATCTATTGAGATAGCCATGTGGTTCTTAGCCTTGCTCTTGTTGATGTGATGAATTATATTAATCAATTTGCATATATTGACCCAGCTTTGCATTCCTGAAATGAATCCTGTTTGATCGTGGTTTATGATTTTTTGGATGAATTGTTGAAGTCGATTGGCCAAAATTTTGTTCAAAAATTTTGCATCAATGTTTATCAAAGAAATGGGTCTATAACGTCTCTTTTTTTGATGAGCCCTGACTGGTTTTGGGATGAGGGTTATGATGTCTTCATAGAGTGAGTTCTGTAGTGCACTTTCTCTGTTAATTTCATTGAGGGGCTATTGGTGTGAGCTCTGCTTTGAAGGCCTTCTAGAATTCTGCTGCACATCTTTCTGGTCCTGGGATTTTCTTAGATGGGACTTCTCTTATTACTGTTTCTATCTCAATGTTTGATATGGGCATGCTAAAATGTTTTAATTCATCTTGGTTTAGTTTCAGCATGTCAATATTTGCTATGAAAATGTCCATTTCTGCCAAGTTCTCAAACTTATTAGCATAGTTTGAGAAGTATTCCTTATAATGTTCTGAATTTTGGTTGTTTCTGTGGTGATGTTTCCATTCTCATCTCTAAGTTTATTTGGGTGAGTTTTCTTCTTTTTCTGATAAGATTTGCTAAGGGTCTGTCAATTTTGTTAATTTTTTCGAAGAACCAACTCTTTCTTTTGTTGATTATTTCTATGGTTTTCTTGGATCCTAATTCGTTTAATTCTGAGTTAATTTTAATTATTTCTTTCCATCTCCTGGACTAGGGTTTATCTTGCTGCTCTTTTTCCTGGAGGTTCAGATGTCTCATTAAATTGTTGGTTTTAGATCTCTCCAATTAGTTTATGTAGGAACTCAAAGCTATAAACTCGCCTCTGAGTACTGCCTTTGCTCTGTCCCAGAAGAGCTGGTAATTTGTGTGCTCATTTTTGTTGAATATCATGAACATTTGAATTTCCTTTCTAATCTCTTCCCTGACCCACTGGTGAGTCAACAGTGTGTTGTTCAGCATCCATGTGTTACAGGACTTTCTTTGGTGGTTTTTGGTGTTGAGTTTTAATTTTATTCCCTTGTGGTGTGAGCAAATGCAAGGTATAACTTCAATGTTTCTGAATTTGGACAAGATTGCTTTGTGACCTAAAATGTGGTCTATTTTGGAAAATGTTGTATGTGCTGCAGAGAAAAACGTGTATTCTGTTGCTGCTAGGTGAAATATTCGGTAGATGTCCGTTAAATCTACTTGATCTATGCAGTTGTTTAGATCAGCGGTTTTAGACTTGAGTTGAAGAGCTGAGGGACAATGCCCAGTCCCAGAGTTCAGGCCCCAAAACCGACCAAAAAAATCTCTCTGCCACATCTGCCTTGCTTACTTTGACTCCCCTTATGTTGGCATACTAGGAGGCCAACATAAGATGAAGCTCCAGAAACCTTTTTGGATAGAAAAAGAAACTACTGAATGGGAAGTGAAGGGGTGTTTTAGAAGAGATTGGGAGCTGAACACAGGCAGGAGGGCTCATGGCTTCAGCCTCAGCTGTCTTCTGAATCATTGCCCATTTACCAGCTGTAGTTATTTGCTCCAAAATCAATGTGGCAAAGTCTGCAATTCTTATTGACTCATCAACATACACAGACCTAATTAGTCATCCGGAATGACTTAAAATGTAGATTTCCTAGATCAGAGAAATCTGTACCAGAGTAAATGGGCAGAAAGAACTTCATTTAATCAGGTTCAATTCATTTTTACTTGCTTATAATTCAACTGAGAGAACAATATCAAACTAACCAAGCTTTCACAAAATGAAAATATCAAAGCAACTACATTTTACAGGAAGTAAATATTCACAGTACAAATCAGAATTTCTTAAGAGGTGGTGCTCTCAGAAAATAAGTTAATAGGGTTCAGGACACATGTCAGACACATTTCACAACAGCATCAAAATTAAATTCATTACCACAGGTGGCAAAAGTTGCTTACTCTCAGCATGTAAGCACATATCATTTTTTTCTGGTCCTTAGTAAAAAAGATGGAATAGTTTGATTTCCCTTCTCAATTTCAATCTCCAAATCACATTTTCTTCTAAAGAAGTCATTTATCTCACACACCTGACAATACAGAATATGTCTTCAAACCTGGGTCTTATGGGCATCTGGGAGCAAAATAGGAAGAGTGAACCAGGCTACAGGAAGCTTGATTGTTCAGGAATAAATCATGTTTGTCTTCTGCTTTTTCTTTTTAATTGTGAAAGTACCATACAGAGAGGTTACAATTACCTGAGCAAGGTAATGAGTACATTTCTTATCAAGCATTGTTGCCTGGAAAGGCTCGATGGCACAGCTAAGCTAGTTTGGGAGTGCTTGTCCTTTCCAGCACCCAGGTGGGAAGATGGTTAGTTGGGAGGGTTAAAATATCTTAGACTTTCAGAAAAAGGCAAAAGAATTGTGCATGGTTTTTCTTCTCAGAAAAGAACCTTTAAATAAGGTACATTTTTCTCTTCACAAAACAATTATACAGTAGTCCCCTTCACTGTAATTCCCCCTTTTGTAGTTAGTTACTGCAGAGCACATGGGCAGCAAAGATGGCGCTGAGAGGGAGTTGAGTGGGCAGAGCCCAATTTACCTTATGTTCAGTGTGTAACCAGCCCATGAAAGCTTAGGTGCATGATAGGGTGTGACCTTGACAGTGATTGGTTCCTCTTCCTCCCCTGCCATACCACCCGCTTTTTTTGGCTTTAAAAAGGGCTGCTCTCTGTTAATAAACAAGTTTTCTTCCTGCTTGACTTGGCTCCCCTCTGTGTCTTATTGTCTCCAGGCTGAGGGAGGCTGGAGAATGGGCAAGCACCGCATTTACCTTCCTCGGACCCCATCCGTCTTTCCTGAGATGGACAAAGACCCAACAAGTTACCTGTGCTCAACTGTACTCTGAAAAGATTAATGGAAAAACATCTAATAATTTGAAAGAGACCACATTCACATAATACCTTCATTTTATTTTTTTGGTTCATTTGGTGCTATAGTTTCACTGTATATCTCTTTGATTATTTTCC